>NC_143569.1:40642500-41892500 GCF_054136105.1 Typopeltis vanoorti
TCCACAATGCTATCATCTCTTAACGTTTTTAAATTATTTTGATATAGGTATGGAAATTGAATTTTGCTTCTCTAGTGCTGGAATATACAAGTATAATGATGTAAAGTAGTGGCCTCCTAGATTTGTTTTAATGGTTGCTCATATAAATTTGTTATCTCTGAGATTAATGTGGTCTATACAGCATTGTACAATGCTTTCATTTCCCATTTCATCTCTAGTACTTACTATTAAGCCAAAGTCGGACAGTATCTCTAAATAAGTGGTAATTATTCTTCATTCGGCGTTTAGAATGTTCATATTGATGTCTCCCGCTATAAATTAGCTTGGTGTTTATTGTTATCAGATGTTTATAATTCCTCTGGGAATTGTTTAGGATTTTCATCTGGCAAACTCTAAATGAATTCAGGATTAAACTGCGTTCATTGAACAACTGTCTAGCTTTAAGTAAATGTTTCCAGCGCTGTCTGAAATTTGATTTTTAGCTTAATTGCATTGTATTTTTTTGTCTACCGTAAACAATAATTCTCTCATCTTTTCTCTTTTTATCACAACAGCAACGACACATTTGGAAAATGTTTATACTATTCAGCGGAAACTCCTCGTTAGGGAAGCTTCTGTTAATATTAAGTTGTATAAGTTGTATAATATAAATTTCGTATAAGTTGTATGTTCCATATGCTGTGATATGCTTTAAGTCAGGGCTATCCAACCTTAGGTAATCAGAGGGCCGCATTAGAAGAAAAAATTATCCGAGGGCCGTAGCACTGCGTATCTAGTAATTTGGTGAGCAGCAGCGACACAACCTCGATAGCTGAACAAACGAACAACACTAATCGGGTTCTCACGTTCCCCGTGAGCGCCCGGAGCATGCGCGTTGAAATAAAACAGTGTAAGAACGTTTCTTTGACACATCTAATATTTGAAAAACAGGTGGGTATATGGTGATGCAAAAACACCAAATAAAATTATCAATAATCGAGATTATTGATAATTTTTGATAAAGCATATGTGATATGCTTTAAGTCAGGGCTATCCAACCTTAGGTAATCAGAGGGCCGCATTAGAAGAAAAAATTATCCGAGGGCCGTAGCACTGCGTATCTAGTAATTTGGTGAGCAGCAGCGACACAACCTCGATAGCTGAACAAACGAACAACACTAATCGGGTTCTCACGTTCCCCGTGAGCGCCCGGAGCATGCGCGTTGAAATAAAACAGTGTAAGAACGTTTCTTTGACACATCTAATATTTGAAAAACAGGTGGGTATATGGTGATGCAAAAACACCAAATAAAATTATCAATAATCGAGATTATCGATTAGTGATAGAATTAAAATATCTAATACGCATTCGATTCAAATTGTTATTTTTTTTTTTTTCGCTCGTGAAAATCAAAACCCACAGGCGGGCCACATGCGGCCCGTGGGTAGTGCTTTGGACTAAGTAATAGATAATATTTTTTGCACTTACAAACACATGAATTTCTTTTTCCAGTCTTCAACTGAATTAAACAATATTGTTTACTTGGTCTTCTGAGTTATAATGAATTTCGTCTTTCATTGTAGCAGATTAAGAAGAAATTCATTATAACTATTATAAAAGAAAAATAAGACAAGAACTAGAAAATATTTTTACAGTTTTTTTTTTCAAATCACTTTTACTGCTTTTTTAACAAATGATATTTCTAGTTCTTGTCTTAGTTTTCTTTTCTGGAAAGACACCATAGATTTTTGTAATAATGTGTCAAGTAATCTTTCACATATACTGGACTTTCTGTTCAAGAACGACGTATTTTTGTTGTTACTGGTCTAATTTTTTGCTGGCTTGTTGTAGCGCTGCATACATATGTACGGGATGATGTTTTCTTTTGTTTGTGATCCGTTGACTAGATTTTATTTCTTCATGATGTTTTCGTTCATTTCTTTGACCGAGTTTAGTACTTGTGTGCTTTCTTTATTGAATTTTAGGAATTCTTCGTACGTCACTAACTGTTTTTTTATTTCTTGTTTTTGCATATTAAGAATTTCTTTTTAGTGCTGCAACTTCTTGTGCTCTTGACTGCCAGGGTTCTATAAGTAGGGATGATTATGCGTAATTCTTTATGGAATATTTCATTTATATTTGGGAAAAGTTGCTTTCATTGAGTGATTTTAGGCGTTAGTTTGAAATTTAATATGCTTTGGATGTTTTGTTTGTCCTTCTGAAGAGCTGCAGCGCCGCTGCGACTTAACTTTTAAGGAGTTCGCCTTCCATCATGTAGCCTTCGAGCATTTAATATAGGAGTTTTTATCACAGCGGCTGCATAATTACTTCTTCCATTTTGTGAGAATGTTTGCACTTGAACAGTTGTCATATTAAGAGAGAAAGAAAATCGTACCTATGGTTAGGTACCGTTTCTTGCTCATTGACCTCGTGCTAAACGAGTGTCCAGCAGGGACGGAACGATTGGAGAAAATGTCATACAGGCCGTCACTACCGAAGTTACCTCTAAAGGTTGACGGAGACAGTAAAACAAAGGAACGTGGCAACAAGAAGCAGAGAATTTCGTAAAATCACAAATTTTCAACATACTTCTCAGATTTCTCAGATTTTTGCAGAGTTGAACATAAATTATCTTAAGTCAATTATCGAAGATATTGCTGGTAAAAAAAATACCGATTATCGATGTATTAACTTCAAATTAATAAGGAAGAAAATATTCGCGCTTCTGTTCATTGCGAAGAGAATAATAATAATAATAATAATAATAATAATAATAATAATAATAATAATAATAATAATGTTAACGCTACCAACAAAAAATATTGAATTAAAATGAACCGATTTGTGAAAATTGGTTAATTTTAATTTTTTCGTCCAGTTTTTCGTCCCGTAAACTCAAGAAAATCGACCATAGAACCCACATTATTTCAGACAGTAACATATCCTGTTGGGGTTATGTACTTAGAGATGGCAGAACTTGTTTTCCCTTCTCTTCATTTGTTGCCGCTTATAATTAGTGATAGTCATGGGCAAGCTATCTCTGATTGGCTACCAGTGGAGATTGAATTAGTCTCCAAAGCTAGATGGGATTAAAAGGCCTTGCCTACTCTTCTATAAGTGAATAAAAAATGCATTAACTAATTATTATTATTATTATTATTATTATTATTATTATTATTATTATTATTATTATTATTATTATTATAGGTGAGTCAGCCAATCTCATATGGCGGTAGCAAACTTTTTTCCCCCCAGAAACTCGGTTTTTCATACCACATACAAGCAAGCCATGAGAACCCATAATTTATAGACAATGTATACTAGTAGTGGTGGTAGTGGGTAGTAGATGACACTGTATGTTGATGGTAGTAGAGTCGTGTATTTGAAGAATTACGTAAGAGACGGTGGGTTATAGTGGAGTAGTATGCTCTACCACGATAAGTCCTTGGACTCCTTGGAGGTGTTACGTAATAATACAAATTAAATTATAAAATATTTTCGTACCAGGAATCAGAGAGTATAACGTTAGCCCTGCTTCTAACCAGTATGATCTTTGACATTATTTTCTAATAATTAATTAAATATGTAGTTATTTGGAATTCTTTTAAAATAACGGGATTTGTTTTCCTATTATTATATAGAAATCAGTTCGAACTATCGACTACGCAGTCAACAGTCCAGTTTTTTTTTCTTTTCAAATTCATTAGTGACGTCGATAGAGACATACTTTTTTACCGTATTTTTTATTCGTCTTTCGATCAACAGAATTCAAATAGAATCAATAAATGCGGGTGAAAAGACCTGGTCCTAATCCATTCAGGACGCAAGGAACATTTGCAAAAAGTTTCAGCTGAAAGTGATTTAGTCCTCATATGAAAGCGTAGAGATATTCCTCCCTGAAAGTCGAGTTTTTTTTAATACTACAAAACAGGCAAGCGGCCTGAAGAACACATGTTCATTCACAACTATAGAAGACAAATAAGATTAATAGCCCTATCATTGATCTAAGATTAATGATATTATTAATCTAATATGCATAGCCCAATCAAAGCCAAGTTACCTAACCGAAACAAGCCATTGAACCTAATATTTGAAGAAGATTGGATAAATTTCCCAGCCTTTGCAGAAATGAAATTATCATCAATAATTGAAAACGTGATATGAATATCTATTACATTTATTTTCAAGAGAGGAAAATGAATTACAGCAAAATGATGAATTTGTTAAACCGGTGTAATTTATTATGTTTGTTCCTAGTTTCTTTATGCTATAATTACACGTACTAACGATAGGAATAGATTGGATATAACAGCAGTGCAAGCGATAACAAATGTCGATAATACATAATACATATAAAAGCTTGTATAACTACATGATCTGTTTAATGAAGATATTTTGAAACACGCAAAAAAAAAAAAAAAATCCAAGAATATTCATTTTTTATGTGCCAGGCATCAGTATTCTTTTTTTATTAAAATATTTTTCTATTATATTTTCGAACAGTATTTTTTATCACTTAATACAAGATTAAAAATTCTCTCTTCTTCTTCTTCTTATTATTATTATTAGAGTCCTGCGTTCTTAAGGATATGTCTACGAATGTTAGAATCATATATCGACTTAATGACAAGAAATCGAAATAAAACAACGTAATTTCAGACACCACGACAATCCAATGTAATTTTGATACGCCTAAATCTGTTATGTTTCTAAGTTTTAATAGCGATTTTTGACACCAGAGTGATCTTTAACACTTCGTAAATATTTATGTCCCGAATTCAGTCTTTTTATTGTCACGCGGTATTTGATAGCTTCGTTAGCGATGTTGCTTTTAGGTAAGCTGCCCACCAAATGACAGGTGTGGGCGTTTGTTTTCTAGGAATAGTACGTTGCTACAGAAATGTGCTTTTTTGCACGCTAGGCTAATCAGCGATGGTCACCATTAACGTAACCTGCGTGGGGAGACAACTTACGTTAACGACTGCATACATGGGCAGTTGCATTTTATAGCTTTGTTCATTTATTCTGAAAGCAGATAGACTGGCTGAACGACTCAAGGAAAACCAAGAAGGCAAAATATACTCATACATGGAATACAGCACTTTCAAAGACTTTCTTTATCTCTTGTTTCATTGAACTTTTCAATTTTATTAACTTACTGAATCCTAAGGCCAAAATATACTGATTTTAGGATTTACATAAGATCTCATTAAAATCGCTTTTTGATCTGAGTGTCGTACCCGCATAACACTGTGAACCTACTGTGTATTAGTTTAGATATATTTTAAATAATCCTGTTTCTCTTCTCCAGAAACCAATCATGGAACTTTTTCAAGTCTCTTCTAGCCCCCCCCCCCCAATGAAACCCATTTACCAAAGGCATCAACAAATATCTACATCCACAGCGTCTTGGTCGAAGAGCGATATACGCTAAGCACTTGCTAACTAGGTCGCAATATATACTGATTTATTATTAATACTTATTTATTATTAATAGATATTTAAAATTAAATAAAAAAATGCTGTCAAATAAACGCCTCATCATGTTAATTACTGAACACATATCTATTTCGAGAAGTGACTGCATATTTCCAGAAGTGATAATATAGCAATATCGTTTACTATTTGGCAACGTGATGATAGAATAGAGGTGCAATATTAAAGATCTTTTCATTTACTATCTGAAATAGACATTTTTATGACCTTTCATGAAACAGTAAATCTGAACTATAGTTATTTGATAATAAATGGATCCCAGTTCTTCTTTAATTGTGGGCGTAACAACATATCATAATCTTCTAAATCTGAAACGTCAAGAAAATTATAAGTCTGTGTCTGAAATATTTTCTACTGCTGAAACCTTTAACATGCATTTAAAATTGCTTCATAATCATACGAAGAAACAAAATCTGGAGCGCTTTTGGTTTATAAAAATGCCTGTTACCATGGCACCAGTTGATTTTTTTTTTTTTTTTTTTTGTGAATCCCACCCATAAAACGTTGTAAACTTATCACACATTTAGTACAATGAGGGTTTAAGGAAACACTGCTTTAGAGCCCAAATGTGATACTTTTTCAAGCCGCTTCACGCATTCAATAAACGGATGGTAGTTTCACACCGAGCAATAAAAATCGTCTGTTATCTAAAAACATTCACAAACATCCATAATCCACGATGGAATTCGTACCCGTAGCTTGTTGGTTGGAAAGCGGAAACACTATCTTCTTGTCCAACTAAGCCAGCAAATGATTACCTATAAACTAAAAATAAGTTTCTTGTCATCACTCAACAGCTCCAATATGATTCCCCAAAGTTCACCAATTTTCACAAACGCTCAAATAAAATCCGCCAGTTCCGCTTTGATTTTGAAATGAAATTTCTGTACAGATTTGTAAATGGCAATTATTGAGCTACAAAATGAATAGCCTGGAAAATACTTTCGCTGTTGATAGCCTGTTGTTGGGCTTCTTGAAAATTTCACTCCCATCACAATATCACAATATTTGGCAGTATTTACACCTACGAACAAACGTTCCGAGTAATAAATTTTCAAAAAAAAAAAGTAAATGATATTCATGGCTTACAGTTAAACCGATATATTAATATGACATCGATATATTAATATTAACATCGATATATTAATATGACATTATATGTCATATTAATATATCGATGTTGAAATGTCGATAAATATATATACACAAATTAGCCAAGAACATCTAACTTCAATGTTAGAGAGGGAAGGATTATATTTATTATCGGTCTTCCCCCCCCCGCCTTTATATATGTCAGTTAGTCTTCAGTCTTCATCGTATTTGGTTTCCAAATTCTTACTAATGTAATTTTTCTTTTTCATCCCATTCTATTAATATACTCATTCTATTCTGATGTTTTCTTTTGGCTGTATTGTTTTCTTTATTAGTTGTATTGACATTCGTCATAAATCTTTTCGTTTTTTTATCCATCAAATTTTGTTTTTGATATAAAACTATATGTTTTTTTCCAAGTATAGTTTTATTGGTTGGTCTATTGATTTATAATATCGGTCGAATAAATATTGTTTTATAATACTGAATTAACAATAGTCAGTTGTCAGTTTAATTACAAATTACAAAATAATAATGTGAAACAGCAATATTTCAAAAAAATTTATAATTTAAGAAATTTAAATAATGTATTTCTACCTATCTGTTGTATATACTTATATGACTTTCAATCTCAATCAGTAACGATTTTGTTTCGATCTTGTCTAGGAGAAAAACCTTTATAAAGACTTTTTGACTGAAGGTGAGTTAATATCATACTGAAGTGGTAGGGTCTTTCCTCTTGCCAACAACCAAACTGGTTGTTTGGCAAGAAGATTCATTTAATTAACAGACATAATGAGTTTACTTCATAGTCTCTTAGGTAAACCAGCCGAAATTCTAAATAATCCAAATAATAACCCATTCTCTCTCTCTCTCTCTCTCTCTCTCTCGTGATTTTTAATAACTTACGCGCTAGCCTTTCATTTTCTACGAATCTAGAAGTTATCAACCATTCCCTTTAGTTAGAAAGACCTGGGTTTGAATCTCATTTAGGACCCAAAAGATTATTATAAGGACTTTTTGAACTGAATGCGACTTAGCTAGTCTGACCAGAAGTAGTAGACGGAAGTGGTAAGGATTTTCTATCGAAAAGTCGGATTTTTCATCGCACAAAGCCAAAGTCGCATGAAAACATAGAATTAACACACATAATACAGTTGTCTCAGCTTTAGTTGCTTTGGTGGTAATTCTAAACAACAATATGCAAAAGCAGGATGTGGTTCACAAGTATTTCAATAGGCTGCCTTTTTTTTTTCTCTCTTTTTTTTTTTAATCACGTAGCTTGTTTTCATAAATCAGTCGCAGTTTCAGCAATACATATTGAATCCATATTGAAATACATTCATATTTTGTTGAAATAAAACAAATGAAGAATTTAAAATAAATAATATTGTAGGCTTCGCATATATTAAAAGCGTTTAATATCTGCGAATCATTACGCCGTTAATCGACATTCACGGGCTAGTTCAAACTGAGTGCTAATGTTTTCTGATTACTTAAATTTAAGTTAAACTCGTTAGTAAATCTAAAAATAATATGATGATATTTACAAGCACATTAAAATGGTATAACATAATAATATTGTTATATCTACTACAGATAATGTACTAAGATGTTTGTCATAATTCCAACGAATTTCTTAACTGTTGAAACTTTGCAACACTGGAGGATTCAACGAAAATTATAAGACATATAGTTCCTTTTCAACTGCGTGTAACAGTTGAAAAGAATAGCAAACATAATAATAATAACTTGTGTGCTTTCCTGTTGGTCTGTTTGAATGCCATGTGAGAGATTTTTCGTTCAACAAATAAATTATTATTTATTTAGCATAACTAAATAGATTAAAATATATGCTCCTCCTAGCTGTATCCACAGAAGCGTTCCCAAGAGGACCTATTATGACTTCGACTGCTTACTAAAAATAACCACCTTTCCTCACTTTCATTTTGTCGGAATTCTATAAAGGAGGAGAGCTTTCATAAGGACTTTTCAACTGAAGACGAGTCAGTTGGTCTCAGGAGATAGAAGGACTTTTCCTCCGGGAAAACTTGAGTTTGCAAAACAGGCAAACCGTCCAGAAGAACACACGCAGTTAACTGATTAATTCGACTGTAATTCCAAGCTATCTAAGCTTTATGTTAATTGGTTTATTTGTATTCCTACCATAAATAGTTCTTGAATGCTGAGAATGAATTGTGCAATTAGAGAACAACATTCCAAGAAAAATATGTAAGTAAATTTAGACCAGGGACAACGCGCAAAACCAAGGCCTCATTTTGTTACTGAGTGTGGAAAAAAACTCGGGCTTTGATATTAATTCCATTACATAAATAAGGAAAAATCATCCTCTAATAATGATAATAATAACAACAACAACAACAACAACAATTATTATTATTATTATTATTATTATTATTATTATTATTATTATTATTATTATTATTATTATTATTATTATTATTATTATTATTATTTAATTTATTTATATTATTACTATAGAAGTTGTAGCTAAATGCCTCACACTTTGCAAGCTGTGTGATAGTATAAATAGATGGTGGTAGTAGTAGTAGTAGTATAGATTTTCTGTCCTTCTTATTGGCTACTCAAAATCAAATGAGATACCTTTCTTCAACTTTTTTTTCACTTGTTTGGTCTCTCATAACAAACCATTATCTTTTACTTCTCTTATGGGAAATTTTCCTGTTTACAAACCTGTTACATTTTCCCATACCTATCTGCTGCTTTCAATGTGTGGAAGGAAATTACTGAATGCAATGTACTAATCATCAGCCTGAAGGTTGTTCATTTATTCAACAAAGAACTTGTGCTGGTTTCTCAACTCGGTAATACATTTCCGAAGGATCGATCATTCCTTCATTAACTTTGCAACGGATGAATGGTTCAGTAATTTCCTGTTAATCGCTGAAAATTCATGTTAATCAAACAGATGTGACTGAAATTTCATCTTAGGAACAAGAGTCCACAGACAGTTTTCCAATAGAGGAGGACAATTTACTAATGGTAAAAAAAGTACTGTTATAAAAGGGATTATATGTCTTTAAAAATCACTTACTGATGAATGCAAATTAAATTTTTGCACAATACTAAAACAAAATGCATTTTCTCAAACACTGAGTACTAGCCACTGCAATTTTCCCAACCTACAATGAAGGATGATAATATGGCTGATCGTGGAAATATGACTAAAGAAATATAGTTGAATCTCCTAAGATGTTGGGTGGTTTAGCCAGATCACTGTCTTTAATTTGAATCACTGACTACAAAGAATTTTCTGCCTATTTTCTTTTGTCTCTTCCTTTTTTTTTCGACGCTTTGCCTACTCTTCGTAGCCCAGACACCGAAGCAAGCAAGCAAGCACCACGCACGCACGCACGCACGCACGCACTCAGAGACCTCGAAATTGTAGCGTATTTTATGCTTGAACTGTGGTTAAGTAAAATAGTTATACTAGCATTGAAACCCTTTATTTCCCTTTTTAAACTGCACATACTTTAATAAACATATAGTGTACATGATTCAAAATTGTTGACTGACACGTTTCCTGTTATTATAACTGATTTAACAATTACAAACTGATCATGAACCGTAGTTTTAGGATGGTTGTATTAACTGTCGATGCTATAGGTACAAAAACTTTAGATTGTTTATTTGCTTTGCTATTTGAATTTGAATTTCAATTATTTGTTCTTCTCTTGATTGTGGCTCATTTATAACTGAGTTTACCAGATGAACTTATTTTAAACTTCTTGGGAGCTATTCCCATACATGCACACAAATTCTCACAAGTTCAATCGTAGAAAACATAGATTTTTTAAAATCTACCCTTCTTTGGTAAGATGACTAAAAAAGTGATCAAACATTTAAATAAATAAAGTAACGGTTCTTGATAGCGAAGTCGGAAAAAAAGGGAGGCAACCTTTTGTTGGAAAGATTTACGAATCTTCCATCAAGGGCGCAAGGGATTTATAAAGAATTTATATCTGAAGGTGAGTGTTTTTTTCATATCAATGTGGCTGGATTTATCATTCCGGGAACTCAGGTTTCTTTCTCATCCCGCAAAACAGACAAACTGGCAAGGGAATGTACCATGCATTTGGCAAACATATCAGACTAACGCAATAGGATTAACCTCCCTCTCCTAGGAAAAATAAATAAATAAAATAAACTTTAGAAAAGCCTGAAGTTAAGTTTGATAGAGCTTGGCCTGGTAGGTTAAGCCTACCTGGATCTATCAGGCCATTCGGGATATTACATAAATGGAAGATGAAATGAGATAAAAATGACTTTCGAAGTTACAATAGTCTTCTGCAGTTGTCTTGGAAACAAGACTAAAATAATAAATAATAAATACTTGTGTTTCTTAATTGCAATCAAGAAATTATTGTAGAAAAATCTAACATACACTTTCATTTAACTAGGCAGTAATTATTTGGAAAATACTAGAGTATTTTGCGAAGTAAGTGGGAAAATCCGAATCTGCAATGTCCTCGGTGTGGCATTCGTTCTCTTCTATATATATATATATATATATATATATATATATATATATATATATATATACAGGGTGTTCGGGATAAATTTGACATATTTATAATTAATTATATTTTTCCGTAAGTTACATGTATTAACACACACTTCTCTTCATTTAAAAGTTTGGACCCTTCTTCATTCATATACAAGATGTCAGAAAGGATGGATAGCTGGAACCCACCTGAATCATGGAAGAGAATAACTTGTATCATGATGATTCGTGCCCGCCATCAAAATAAGGATATTACGACTGCTGCCCAATGCTCCCTGAATACAGTAAAAACAATCAGGCATGAACTAGAGACTTGCAATGGTGACTACGAGGATGTAGCAAGAAGAAAGATCCCTAGCAGACGATCTGATTTGCGTTCGTACAGCAGAATTCCTCGCAAATCTGCAGGAACAGGTGTTGAAGAACCCTGGCATTGAAATTCGGGCTTTGTTCGTGGCGTTGCTAACTGTAGTCAAGCCCTGGATAACAAGGGTAGCCAATGGTAGGCCGTATGTATGGCAGCAGGATTCGGCCCCTTGCCACACCTCTGGGAAAAGTCAAAAATGGTTGTCTGAAAATTTCTACGACTTCACCAGTCCAAATGTTTGGCCTCCAAACTCCCCAGACCTTAACCCCATGGATTATTTTGTATGGGGCGCAGTTGAAAAAGACACCAATCGCACTTCCAGTAATACAAAAGCCCAGTTAATGGATAAAAGTAAAACAGTTTTTGCGGCCCTTCCCAGGGAGACTGTAGCATCAGCTTGTTCGAGGTTCCGAAGCAGAATTGAAGCTGTGATCGATGCTAATGGTGGTTATTTTGAGTAAATCATGTTGATAGTATTGTAATTAACTCTGCCTGTAATGTTTTTTTGTCAATTCATTAAATTTAATAGATACAAAGAAGATTTTCTTTTTCCTTACGAAACTGTCAAATTTATCCCGAACACCCTGTATATATATATATATGATTGTAATATAGATAAGGTAACTGCGTGTAGCTTCTGCTGCACGGTTTACTTCAATCAAAGCCATCGTCTGTTTCCATGGATGAACCCAAGTTCATTTTTTTTTATTTCGCTGGATAAGTAAAAATGCAACTTCTCATAAAGCAACGCAACTGAATGGAACATATTAATGAACACTCGTCGTTTCATCAGTAGCATATAAAGATAATCTGAACAACATCTAGTACAAGCTGACTGAAAAAGAAAGAAGGCAATATGTCTATGAAATGTATGTAGAAATATACATAAAGATAAAAGTACTTACCATTGTGATGAAAGGATGGATGGAAAAGTTGCGTTAGCCCACTGGATCTGTTGTTATGGACAAAACATATGCAGGAGAAACAAAGCCTGCATCAGGGACTGAATGCTTTTATCTGCTTACCTCTCTCTCTGCTGTCGTCTCCTCCATAAGGCTATGATTGTGACGTCATCGATCAATACTGCCCGCAGTTTGGAGAGTAAATGCAGCTGGGCATGCTCCGTATCTGATTAAAACCAAAAACCAAACAAATAAAAAAGCAAGCAACATTATGGTGGCAGTGGTCTTTGTTGAATGTGGTTAGGAAATCCATTAATTAGATGGTCGTCTTCGCCTCGCCAAAGTTTGAAATGCGTTCTCGGTTGACTACTTATTTTTTCTCCAGAACGTTTTTTCCTCCCTCCATTTGAACGATGCTTACTAGTAGAATATTTATTATGCAAAGTTGCTCAGTAAAATTTGCATAACGTAGGAGTTAAAGACATATATATATCAATGAAGAAAAATTTGTAATGAGTTTTCGAATTTTAGATGAATCTTGTGAAACTTCCCAGCATTTTAAATTAATCGTAAAGTTCCTTTTAGCGTTATTTTATCTTAAGAAAATAAAGGTTTTGCATGGAGAAGAAAACCTTAAACTGGTAGCTAGAATTGAATGAAAGGCATGACGATGGAGTTGTTCAAATTCTTTTCGTCTTAAAAGAATGTAATAAATGATATTTTATGTTTCACGCAGTGACACAAATTGCTCCTTTGCAGAAGACACAAATGCTGATAACAGAAAAGGTCAAGAAAAGATTTTTGTTATTCGTTTTTAAATGTCATTGACTTCAGAAGAGGTAATGTCTTTCGAAACATCAAAAGAATTTTTATGTCATCACAATAAGTAAACTGTGTCAAGTATTACAGGTAGAATTCTAAATACTCTAAAAAGTATTTAGAATTCTAAATACTTTTTAGAATTCTAAAAATACCGATGATTGCCAATACATGCACTTTTATTTTAAAAATATGATAAAACAGAAAGCTACTTTAACAATAGTCAATTTTTTTTAATAATACCATCTGTTCAGGAAGGCAGCTGGTGTTTTGCTCTGCTTATCACTCAGAACAGGATCGAGATCAGCGTTGCAGCCAAGGACATTTATACTCGTCACGTTCTGATCCGTCATTCCATCTCATCCCACAGAATTCTACAAGATTGAGTTGTCATTCTCGAACGATATCTACAAGATCTGTGCATAGAATATTCATGGTTGTACCTACTGGAATCAGTTCATGATGCTAACACTGCACAGGAAGTTTGTTATTTTAGGATTGCACTGAGGTAGCTGTAATGCGTGAATTATGTTTGTCAGTTATTTGCTTTTACGGCCCTGTTTGTCTGTTTCGGTGGACGTATCCGAGTGAGCCGGCTAATTTATCCTACGTAGGAAAGCACATAATTGACCAAAATGCTGATGTAGAATATACCCATCAGATTTACGGATGCAGTGCTAACAGTGTCCAGACCAAGTGACATGAACTAGTCTGACACATACCATCATCACTACCTCTTCTTTCTTTCCTTCATAATTGCGTGCGTGTGTGCGCGCGTGCATTTTCGCGTAAGGTTGTTCTTTGTCGCCATGCGTGATTATTATCGAAACTCGTTGATTTTTTTCGATAAACCATAATTTACGATGATTTGGTTTATAGTTTATTTGGCACAAAAACTACAAAGGTCATACTGTGCCATACTAAAGGTTACAATATTAGCATTTACAGAAAATTGTAAACAATATGTCTGTAAAAGAATCTAGTTTCACAAAGCAACATCTCTAGGTAAACAGAACTGCTGCAGAGGGCACAGCAACACACAAGATCAAAGGTTATTACAGTAGCGCAAAAATAGTTAACAATATAAGTTAATACATAATATATGAAACACTAAGCCAGGGAATGCAACATCTACATATATGTAAAATTATAATAGATCCCTTTATAGCAGTACAAAAATAGGCAAAAAAGGATTATTATACAATATGCATGGATGAAAATTAAATTTAGCAATGCAGTAATTGCTAATAAACAGAATTTAACAATACATATAAACAGAATTACTAGAAAGTACACAAGTGGGTAAGATATCCTACAGCACTGCATGATTATTCGAAAAATAAAGTAGTAAATAAGATGCATGCACAAAATGTATGTTAAGTGATGCAGTATCTACATATAAACAAAATTACTGCAGAGATTTCAGCAATAGATAAATAGATAACTATAGGTTAACATATGTATATACAAAACAAGTCAAGGAAAGCAGTCTCTGCATCTAGTAAGATTACAACAAACATTATTATACTAATACTTAAAGAGTCAGAAAGGAATTATTATACAGCATTGATGCATAAAATTTAAGTTTAGCATTATGGTATTTACATATTAACAAAATTACAGCAGGGTGATACAAATATACAAGATCAAGGCCTATGGTAATATATGATTGGTCAGATTTAACCTAATGAATAATATGTATGTATAAAAGTTAAGTTAAGCAAAAAAGTATTTACATATAAACAAATTTATGGTCAAATATGTTTGTACAAATTAATTCTTTCTAAAAAATTAAAAACATCATGCAATTTGCCTGAGTCTGCTAGCATTTCCCTGAGAATTTCATTCCTCTCTCGTGTAACTTTTTGACAATCTGCCAGAATATGATGAATAGTGAGATGTGTGTTGCATTTTTCAAATATGGGAGGGTCATCAGCTCTCAGTAAATGAGAATGCGTAAGGACAACCTCCTCCCTTCTCTTTGTACGTTGACTAGAATGCCAGTGTTTAATTTCAGGTTTAATGTTATATAATTTGTTTGTTGATGCTTATTGCCATGTTAAGTCCCACTGAGCAATTATCTTTGATCTTATAAGTTGTCTGTAGTCTGTATATGGAACTGTCAAACAGTATGTGGAGAAGGTATGAGCTGATTTTGCAGCTGCATCTGCAGCCTCATTTCCTTTGATTTCGATGTGGCTGGGAATCCAGCAGAACTGAACATCGAAATTAAGGATTTTCACTTTGTGAAGCAGGTGTAACACTTCATAAAGTACTGGATGTGGATTATACATAGGAGAGATGGCCTGCAAAGAGCTCAATGAGTCTGTATAAATTATACACTTTTGGCAGCAGTTTTCTTTTATATGCACAAGTGCAAGCTGAATGGCCTGTAACTCTGCTGTATAATTACTGCAGTCTGGTGGGATCTAATTTGATATAATAATAATAGACAGGTAAGAAATCGACATGTGCTGCTCTGTGTGCATTAAACAATTACAGGTAAATGGATGATGGGGTATAAGATTTCATTTCTGTAGCTGACAAAGTGACAGATTGCAGGATGGTATGCAAACCTGCCGTGGAGGAATGCTGTTATGTTTAGAGTAGCTAATGTTGTCCACATTTATATTAACAGCTTGCACAGTTTCTTTAATACGCATACCAAATGGATGTATAGCAGTTTGGTGTGTGTGTGTGATATTGAGCTTCCCAATGCAGAGAGAGAAGATACTATTCCATGTAGGGTGATCTCGGATAGATTTTATTTTTAGGGCATAATTAAGAGACAACCGTTTCCGTCGAAGTGATAGAGCCGGTTCATTTGCTTCAACATAGAGACTTTGAATGGGTGAGGTGCGAAAGGCACCAGTAGCTATCCGTATACCCTGATGATGGATGGAATCCAACCATCGTAGGTTACTCTGTCTTGCCCAACCATAGTCTTGCCGAACCATAAGTGCACGATAAAGATGGAGCAATGAAGCTCGATCAGCACCCCACTCAGTAGAGGATAGAGTGCGAAGGAGGTACAAAGTTCTTTTGCACTTTTCTCTTAGTTGACGAATGTGTGCTAGAAATGTGAGTTTTCTGTCAACGATGAGTCCTATTTCTGTAGCTACTGTAATAACTGTATGTCTCATTCTTAGTTCAGGATCTGGGTGATGAGTGCGTTTTCGGTACACAGACACTTTTTTTCTGTTGAAAACCTAAATCCATTATTAAGAGCCCACAGAGAGACATGATCAATTGCTTGCTGAAGTTGCCTTTCAATTACCTTCATGTTACATGAGTGACAGTAAATTATAAAGTCATCAACATATAGAGCATTGTCTACAGTGGGAGGAAGCTGTTCAATAATCGAGTTAATTTTAATAGCAAAAAGGGTTACACTTAAGACAGAGCCTTGGGGAACACCTCGTTCTTGATGATATGGTCGAGATAGCGTACTTCCCACTCTGACTTGGAAAAGTTCGCGTGGACAGAAAGTTTTTAATAAATATAGGGAGGTGTCCTTTGAGACCCAGATTACACAAGTCTTTTAATATGCCATATCTCCAGGCTGTGTCATAAGCTTTTTCGATGTCAAAAAAAAACTGAGACAAGATGTTCTCGCTTCAGAAATGCATCTCTTATACAAGTTTCTAACCGAACTAAATGGTCTAAAGTTGATCGATGTCTACGGAAACCACATTGTGTATTGGAGAGAAGACTGTTGCCTTCTAAATACCAGAGAAGTCCGGCATTAACCATTTTCTCTGGTATCTTACAAAGACAGCTGGTCAGAGCAATGGGTCGATAATTATTTGCTTGTGTTGGATCTTTTCCTGGTTTTGGGATAGCAATAACAATTGACTTATGCCAAGAATTTGGAACTTCCTCTGCAAGTATTCTATTGTATAATAAGAGAAGAAGATCCACAGAAGATGATGGTAGATGTTTTATCACTTCATAATGGATGTCATCAGGTCCTACTGCACTAGGGTGAGATTTTGTAGGAGAGCTCTTTTTAGTTCCTCCTTGACAAATGGCTTATTATATGGCTGAAGAATGTTGGTAGGAAAATTAAGCCTTTGTTTCTCTTGCTGCTCTTCCAGTATTAAAAATTCCGGAGAATATGAAGCTGTTGCTGAGATTTTAGTAAACGTTTCTCCCAAAATATCTGCAATAGCTTTGGGATCAGCAACAACACCTTCATTATGGCCTAAGGTGGACAAACAATGTGTACTATATCTGCCTTTCATTTTCCGGATTTTATCCCATACAATTTTTGGACTCGTCATTTGATTAATTGATGTAGTAAATTGGATCCATGATTGTATTTGACTGTGTCGTCTTACATAACGCGCTTTGGCTCGAACACGCTTGAAAGTTATTAAATTTGATGTGGTGGGGTATCTACGAAATATGCTCCATGCTCTGTGTTGATCTTTTTTGGCTGCCTGACATTCTGGGTTCCACCAAGGCTTTGGATAGACTGGGAATCGAGATGATGTTTTTGGGATGGAGGTTGTTGCTGCCTGGACAATGCATTCTTTTATATATTTTACAGCTTCATTGATAGGTGTTTGACTGATGGCAACAGCATTAAATTTCGCAAGATGAGAGAAAATGTTCCAGTCAGCCTAGTCCATTTTCCATATAGGTATCCGTGTGGGTGAACATGGGTCCTGTGAAGACATTGTACAAAGGACAGGAAAGGGATCACTTCCATATATGTTCTCTTCAACGTCCCACATGAGCAGTGGAAGAATGGAAGGGGAACAGATTGTAAGATCAATTGCAGAATATGAGCGGGTAGGCATATGGAAGAAAGTATTGAGTTTATTATTTAAAAGGGAAAGGTTATTATTATCAAGAATTTTTTCAATGATTCGACCTCGTCTATTAGTGTTGGCACTACCCCATAGATTATTGTGACCGTTAAAGTCACCCATCAAAAGTATGGGTTCAGGCAGTTGCAAGATAAGGTTATCAAGATCAATTTCATTTTAATCAGCATTTGGTGGTAAATAAATTGAACGTACTGTAATAAGAAATCCCACAGAGAAGAGAAGCGAATCGCTACTGCTTCCAGAGAAGTATTAATTTGGACCTGATGGAAAGGAATATGACTGCCCACTAAGATAGCTACTCCTCCATGAGCAGGACCATCACCAGTTCTATCCTTAGGTACAACAGTGAAATTCCTAAAGGTACGGTCCTCATTGGATCTTAAATACCGTATTTTTCGGACCATAAGACGCACCTTTTTACATAGAAAAATCAACTTAAAATTGGAGTGCGTCTTATGGTCCGAAGGTAACATTAAAATACGAATCTTTACACTGTACCGAAGCTGTTAGCGAAGTTCAATTACTGGCGCAATATGTTAATAAAATTAGTAACTACGCCACTGAAGGTAGGTACCTAAGTTATCTCGCTGCATGTGGGTGAATCACCGATTTAGAGCGTCAATAGTCATTAGTGTGTAAACATATGCGCTTTTGTGCGGTTCATTTGAATTATTTTTTATAAGCTGTTAAAATGTTTATTTTCAGATTAGAAAAAATGAGTGTAAAACAAAAAAGACTTTCATATAACGTGAGTTATAAATTAAATGTGATAAATTATGCAAAACAATATGGAAACAGAGCAGCATAAAGACATTTTGGTCCACCACCAACAGAATAAATGGTTCGCGAGTGGAGAAACAAGAGGAACAATTAAAACTACTATGCAAACACAAGGAAACCGTTCGCACCTAGAAAAATGGCCAGAATTAGAAGTACAAATGAAAAATTGGGTAACAAATCATCGAAACATGGTTATATCTGTTTCTACGAAAACGATAATTTTGAAGCGAAACGATGGGCAACTGCTAATGGAATTTTAGATTTTACCGGATCATCGTCTGGGTGCTTTACATTCATGAAAAGACACGGGTCATGCATGGTACAAAAACCACTCTATCCCAAAAAATGCCGGCTGACTATGAAACTAAAATTATAGAATTCCATAGATTTGTCATATCAGTGAGAAGGAAATTTAACTTTGAGCTTAATCAAATTGCGAACATGGATGAAGTGCCTCTAACTTTTGATGTTCCTTCAAATCGGACAGTAGATTCAAAAGGCACCAAATCAATAGTGATCAAAACAACAGGTCACGAAAAAAACTCACTACACTGTAGTTTTAGCTTGTTGCGCAGACGGAACAAAACTACCCCCCCCCCATGTTAATCTTCAAGAGAAAAACGTTACCGAGAGATGAAATTCCTCGTGGCATTATTATCCACGTTCAAGATAAAGGCTGGATGGAAGAAACAGGAATGAAATTATGGATACAAAAGATATGGGCAAAACGTCCAGGTGTGTTGTTTAAAAAGCCTGCGATGTTAGTGTGGGATCAATTCAGAGCGCATAAAACAGAATCAACCAAGAAGCTTCTAAAAGAAATGAATACAGAATTAGCTGTCATTCCCGGAATCCTTAAAAGTCAATTACAACCCTTGGATGGATCTATTAATAAACCATTCAAAACTTTTATGCCGGAAGAATTGAATAAATGGATGGCAATGCCAAATCACGATGTTACAGCATCCGGACGTATGAAACGGCCAACAATTTCAGAAGTATGTACCTGGGTGAAAAATTCATGGGAAGCTGTGAAAGAAGAGACGATTATAAAGTCATTTAAGAAATGCAGGATAAGTAGTGCGATGGATGGTACCGAAGATGACACAGTTTTTGAAGGGAGCGACAACAATAGTTCAGACGAAAGTATTACGAACGGTGACATTAACGAGACCAGTGATAGTACCGAGAGTGAAGATGAACTGAATATTGCTAATACAAATGATTGTAACAATAAATAAAAATTAAGTAAGAATTTGTAAATATATTTTTATAATAAAATATTTTTTTCTAAAAATCGTCTCATAAATTTGGGGTGCGTCTTATCGTCCGAAAAATACGGTAAGTTTCCTGTAGACAGAAACAGAAAGGTTTGTGTTTCTGCAACAACATCTTGATATCGTCAATATTCTGGCGGATCCCAGGACAGTTCCATTGTAAAAAGTTTCCTATTGTTTTGATTTTATTGACTTGTCTGGTTTTCGAGAGGTTGAAGGCTTACTTTTGTCAGATTTATATTTATCCACTGTTTTAGGGAAGTATGGACGGCCAGTGTCCATCTCTTCCTCTGGTAGAGTGTTCAAAACATCAAATGTGTTAGGGTCAGTTGGTATCAGTGGGTATCGAGGTATCCATTTTTTCTGTGCGAGTGTCTGGTAGTTTACCTTTGGGTGAAGTCTCCATAATTTTTTGAACCATTTTTGAAGTTGTCTCTGGAGTAAGGCCATAGGTCTTGTGATTAATGCGCTCAACAGAGAACCACTTGCGATTGTAAAGTTCAGGTATGGTGAAATTATCTAATGGCGGAAAAGACATACATGTTTGAGTTGCTGTTGGCACTTTTTTAATTGTTACTTTTTCAGCATAAGAGAATCGTAGAACAGGTGTAATGGCGGCTAGCTTTCTTTTTGCATCCTGATATGTTATGTTTTGTTCTGTTTTAATTTTTTGTATCTCTTTTTCATCTTTCCATTTCTCACATGCACGAGAGTATGCTGGATGATCTCCCTGACAGTTGACACATTTAGCTTTTTTTTTCACATCAATATTCATTATCATGTTCTTTACTACCACATCGGGCACAGGCAGTTTGGGCATGTCATTTTCTTTGACATTTAAAGCATCTCAGCGGATTAAGAATGTACGTTCTAACAGGACAGCTGAGATGCCCTGCTTTTACAGATGTCGGAGGCCTAGGTGTACCAAAAGGGAGGATGATGTTCCTGTATCAGGATGCGCCTCACACTCGTTACTCCTTGATGTTTAAGCTCTGAACATATCTCCTCATCAGGAACATCAAGGAGATCCTATTCTGATATCACTCCTCTACTGGAATTGAGTGTTCTGTGAGGTGTTACTACAATTTGTATTCCACCCATTGCCGTTGCTCTCAGTAGTTTCTCGGAATTTTGTTTGTACATTGTTTTCACAAGGATATCACCAGAACGCAATTTCTTGACAGTTTTGGGAGGTCCTGCCAGTTCTTCTAAACCTTTTTGAATAAAGAAGGGTGACATTTTCCCAATTGGTTTTTCACCTGTTGCATGAATGATTAAAAAGGTTAGTACATTTATGTTAGTATTCGATATCTTTTGTTTCTTACTTCTGTTTTCATATGCTGTGCCCATATTATCAGTACTTGGTTGGGACTTTGTTAGGGTCCCTGAAACATTTGAGGATGAAGAATTCATATTTAAGAAATTTTTAATTCGGCGCCAGAGCTCCCCACCCACCACGGAGCCACACATGGACGCCCACTACCCGGCAAGCAAAGACTGCGCTTAGGAGTGGAACGCCAGGGCTACCCTGGGCGCTATACCGGCACTGCAGCAGGTCTAGAATCCCGAACCCGGACCATGGGGTGAGAGACTTACTGCAACACCGTTGACCCTTGCAAGCAAGCCCACTATCCGATTGATCCTGGCTGAGCCATCCAGGACTACCCATCTTGCCGAAGCAGGGGCCAAAGTAATGCAAGACTACCAGGATTCCCCCTTTCCGGATGTCCACGGGTCGCACCGCACGGTAAACACGGCGGCAGGGCGTTGGATCCCAGTGATGGTGGTCTGGAAAAAGGATAGTGAAAAGGACTCAGGAGAAGTAGAGCAAAGAATACGGGAAGAAAAGCAAAGAAAAAGAGGAAGAATGAAAAGGGCCAGTACCATCACTGGGAGGTCCCCTCCACCACGAACAGGTGCCCCACATGGAGGGGATTTACGATGGAAAGAGGAGTTGAAGTGAAGTGTCTGGACAAGTTAGTCCTCGTATAGACAAGTTCATGGCTCATGTACATTGTTATTTTGCTGTCATCGCTTAACAAATAGAATGTTATTATCCTCGTTATACTTGAGTATCTGAGAATCTAGAACAATGTGAGTGTATATAAAAACAAAGTAATGATAATTGTTTATTTCTTTGATTGCGAAAATGTTGTTTATTATGGTTCACAAGCCATGAATCATGAAAACTTGACTAGAAAATGAAATGTTTCAGCAACAGCTGCGGAGGAAAACTCACTAAGTGAATTCGACACAGTAAAAACGAATGAATCGAGGAAGCTTAAATGGCAGGAGAGAGAGAGATGGAATCGATTTTTTTTTTTTTTTTTGAACACAAGATCTCTGTTTTATTGCTTGTTCATTAGTGCCTTTTCACCTGTAGTATTTTGTTTATAAAAGATTGTATTTATAGTAAATGTAATGTCTTCAACGGTCTTTATAGTTCTCTATAACTGATTTCTTACTTGCTTTTCCAGATATATATCTCCTGTAAATATATTGTGTTCTTTCCCCAGTGTTGGGATATTGGAAACGATGAAACAGAGGCATGGTTTGAAGAACACATTTTGCTTATTAATTTATAAATCGAACATTTTATCTTTCTGCTTCAATGTTGATAAAATACTGATGAATCGATTTTGATTAGGGCTCCTGCTCTTGTATTACAAGTTTGTCATGAAACTTTTACTGAGTAACTTCAACGTGTGAAAGTACATATAGCCAATGGTGTGCAAATCATGTTTCCTATTTTGTGTGCAAAGAGGACTGAATGGAACAATGTTATACGGTCCTAAGTTTCTTGATTTTCACTTTGTTTACTACTTCTGATCTTCACTTTTCAAAATATCGCATTTATTGACAATGATTCAATGATAAATTGCAATCAACCTCCACTTCTTGAAATTCATCGACTTCATATTGCAACCATTTCCGCATACTGTTGAATATATCTGTTGCTTTTATTTCCGCTACACTTCTACTCTTCCTTCCTTCTCCATTTCAAAGACAATCTAATCGATTTCACTTGCATTGTAGGTACATCCAATTATCTATAAAGCTCTGTAAAGTTGTAACATAAATTCAAATTCAACCATCCTTTTTTTCAGATTTCAAATAATAATTTGGTATTTTCTTGTTGCATGAATATATAAATATATAATGAGCAACGTATTATTGAAAGTCGTTGTGATTCTGATTAAAATATAATTTCCATTGTACGAAGTCCAACAACAAATAATTTCCCTGGAAATTTTATTACTAATATTTTAATATTGTATTGTTTTTTAAAAAATCTGTAGTTTATTTTCGAAGTAATTCCCGCAGGTGAGTCGCATTCTTTGGTTACTGTGAAGCGTCATCTGTAATTGTCTTCTTGAGTGTAGCAAAAAAAAAAAAAATAAAACAACTTCTGAACTGAGTCACATAGAATAAGAGAGGGAGAGAAAGAGATAGAGAATTAAACAAATCTTCTGCATCTAGAATTATGACCAATAAATCTTTATTAAAGAATATCTCAGGGATTCCCAAGCTCTAATATTTCATGTTTACACAAAATAGATAAAACGTTGCATAAGTTGAGGATTTTACTCTTAGACATCAGGACCAAAATATATTATTCATACAGAACAAAAAAAACTCATTTGGCATTGCATAAGAGTAACTTTTACAAATCGTAACTCATTATGTGATAGGAATATGATTTAAATATTTGAAAAAAAATCTTATTTTTTAATATACAGTATATTAATAATTATTGTACCATTGCAAATATTTGAAGTGTATTAGAAAGCGAAAAAAGATAAAAAATATATATTAAATGTATTGCAATTAAAAAAAAACGAAATGAAATGAAATTAAAACTGATATTAATATATTAGATGATATTAGATAATTAAGTGATATTAATAGGTGGATTGTACTTTGAGAGAACGCATAACAAATGGATATTCCAAAGAACAGCAGTAGGGATGAAAAGAAATAAGCATTTGCTCTGAATTTAGATTCAGGCAATGAATTTAGGAACAGGCTATGAGGCCAGTATGCTATGTCTTTTAATTGCGTGTGTTCTTATGGCTGGATTGTCTGTGTTCCGGAGGAAAAATCCTTCCACCTGTACTCACCTTACTTGAGAAGCCCTGATAAGGGTTCTTTGCGTCCTAGAAAGACAGGATTGTTAATAACACACAAAATGAGAGCTTCTACAATGTGAACCTTATCATCAATAGAAAGGATGACTCTTAGTACATAGAGTTACTCTTAGTACATAGTGTAGAACATAACTCTGTGTAGAACATTCAATAGAGATTAAGGATATGCAGTAAGCATAAAGGAATCGAAATCGTTCTATAATGGGAAATATTGAATTCATTTCGCTAAACACTAGCTGAGGTCAAGGGACCGTAAATTAAATACAAGAACGAGAGATGACAGATAAAGATCTATTCCAACTTGTTGACTTCTAACTTCACATACCGACCGTTGCAGGTGTGGCAATATCTCCCAAGTTTTAATTTATGTTATTTTACTTATATCTTAACTACCAGTCTAAGAATTATTCTTCTAAACAAGGAGTCTAGCTCTTCCTCTCTTGAAATGGCTCACTCGCTACCACTGTACCGTACTCGTTATGGATTAAACTTTTTAAATTCAGACTGAAAGTTTCACACATGGCAGCTACTTGCCTAATCTTTCGGCCATTCTAATTAATTATCACTGATATCAATTATCAATGAAAAAAATGTTCATGCAGTACTATCATATCCTGTACACCCCTTGAGGGTAGGAATTTGATGATGATATCACAGCGAAATGAAAATTCTCTCTTCCTGAACTATACTAATATTTTAATTTACGAGAATGGCTGCAATAATAATAGCTATCAGAAGGTTGAACATCTTCCAGGTGGTGAAATATTACGGCCGTAAAGTTCTCGTAATTCCAGACTGACTCTCATCAACACTGTGTAATGAATGTGGGAAGAGGAAATCAGTGGATCTTGAATCACGGAAACTGGGACCAGTCACAATCGTCAATCACAACGCATCTGATAGACCAACTTGGGTATAATTAATATACGTTTCCGAAAAGCCTACATTCCGGCTGTAGCGAAGTTTGGTGGAGATAGCGTTACGTTGTGAGACTATCTCAGATGGCATCTACTAAGTTCATTAGCTGTTAATGATGAAATTCTAAATAGTGGAAATATCATCACTCAGCTTTCCTTGGGAAACTTAGATGTAATAGAATATAAGAGGAAAAGAGCAACAACAAAACGAAAAACAAGAAACCTTTATAGGATAAGGATAATAATACCAATAAATTAAAAAATGAAATTATAAAATGCAACGAAAATCTCTCAAGCAATAATATATTTACAAAAAATAAATAATAAATATTGAATACATAAAAGACCGACAATGGATTTATTATTATAAACCATGGGGTGGAAATGAATAATCAGAATTATCTTTTACTTTTAGAAAATATGACTGATAATAGACGTTGAAATAAGATAACATAACACAACATTAGAAGAATTAAATGAAACATTAAAAGAAATAAAAAATAAAAATTGACCAGATCAAGATAAAATGCAAGAGAACTAATGAATATATGCTGGAATAAGAGCCTGTGTAGCTCAGTGGAGGCGGTCCCATTGTGTGTTGTGTTGGATTTGTCCCCCTATGACGATCCCCAGAAGTGGTAGGTGTTTGTTTATTTTTATGTCGTTCGGTATGGTAGACCTTATTACCCACCTGCCGACGAACATCGCATGGCATTTGTGCAGGTTTACTTTGAGTGCTGACGCTTTTTCAAATTTTTTGAATATGTTGTATGCGAGTGTGAAGGACTCGGCAGTAGTTACAGTTAATGTTACATCGTCGGCATATGCGAGCACTTTTGTTTTTCCTTCACCTCCTATGTGAGTTGAATGTGCCCGCTATGCCGGGATGTTTTGATATTTCTTGTATCACCGGCTCTAAGGCGAGAGCAAAGAGGATCATAGAGAGGCTGTCTTCCTGTCTGACTGAGCATTTAATTTTGACCGGTGCAGACAGTTTCTTGTTTATGATTAGGCGCGACTCTGTTGTGGTGTAAATATTTGAAATCAGATTCTGAAATTGTTTCCCAAAACCTGCAGCTTTGATGATTTCATTTAGGTAACGATGACCCACTGAGTCAAATGCCTTTTCAATGTCGAGACCTACCAGTAAGCATGGTTGTTGTGTTGCCTGGTAGTGCTCGTATATATATCGAACTTGCAGGATATTGTCCTCTATTTTTCGGCCTTTTATTCCGCAGGTTTGGGATTTAGATATGATCTTGGTTATGTGTTTCTGTACTCTTTCAGAGATAATTTTAGTTTAAAATTTTTGGTCTGTATTGAGGAGTGTGATTCCTCTCCATTGTGTCTCTTCGTTTTTTGTTGTGTCTTTCTTTTTTGGTATTAATGCGATGTAGCCGAGGTTGAAATGTTCTGGGGTGCTCTCCGAATTGTGTATTTCGGATAGCATTTTCATAAATAGTGGGTAGTACGCTTTGGAAAACTCCGCGGTGAGGCCGTCGGGTCGTGGGGATTTGTGTAGTGATAGAGATTTTATAATTATTTTGCATTCGGTTGGTGTGATTGGTGAGTCAATGTCTTTTGCTTCCTTGTCTGTGAGTGTTGGTAGTTGTTTCAAGAAGTTTTGTGTTTCTGTTTCGTCATTTTCTTTTTCAGAGAACGTATTGGTGTACTGTGAGTGAAAGAATCGGAGGAGATTTGCATCGCCCTCGATTTCTGTACCCCTCGTGTTTTATTTTATTAAAAGTCGCTTTTTTTGTTGTTGTTGTTGTTCAAAGAGCCACGCTGTTTTGGTCCCTCCTTCATCTTGTTCCATTGTTTTGATTTTAGCGCGAACCCAGGCCCCTTCAGCCTCTTTTATTTCAATTTGTGTTAGATTTGCTTTGAGTGCGTTACAAAAATAACCAAGAAAATTACACAGATGAGACACAGACAACTATCACTAACAAGTAAAGCTAAAATATGCAATCCATACTTACTGTCTAAGATATGGTACCTCATGAACAACACTAATTACAACGGTCAAGAAGTAGACAGAATACACAGAGAGTGCGCAACATTCATCTGGGGTTCCAACTACGAACCCATCAGAAGATCCACTATATTCCATGACATTGAGGCGGGAGGACTCGGCTTAATAAACGTACACCTAAAAATTCTAAGTGCGAGAGCAAAAATCATAGAGAAAGCTTACACAGAGGAAAAAGCGTGGAGTGCATATATAATATATTATATGCAGAAGATAATGGCCGACAAAGTAATATGCTCCCTTCCGCATTCGAGTGGCAAAACACCAAGTTCCACGAGATTGCAGAAGGCTACAACTTTATCAATAAATACATAGGAATAAACGAATTCTTGAAGATGAGACCTAAAACAGCACACATCAAACTCACGCGCACAGTTATACCACCACCACCAGAACACCGAGAGATTGAAAGAGGGACATTAAGACTATCAAACGAACTAAAAAAAAGTTTACAATCTGCCCATAAATCCAAAATTAAAAACCTTCTACAAAGTACACGCTTGTTTGCCCACCAAAATATGGTGCACAGCGAAAGGGATCCCACTTCAAGGCCCAACCAGATGTCATTTTTGCCCCCAACAAGAAACACTTAATGATGTACTGCCCTCACACCTCCCAAATATGGAACACGGTTCAAACATTCATAAAACACAAAACCCTTAACAGAACACGCATTATACTGGTTAAACGAAGGCAATATTAACACAACTAAAGCAATCATCATCATAACAACAATGTACTCGATTTGGACATACAGATGCGACATAATCTACGGAAGGGAAACAGGACTAGACATACTCAGGAAAATAAACATATTAAAAGAAGCAATCACCGATACCATAAACAGAAACAAAATAACAAACCACCAATGGCGGCAAATAGGTCTCATCTTAGAATTCAAAGAACAACTGCAAATCATAGAAATAAAGGACCCACCATAAATAAATACATAAACAAACCCATACACGACTTTTTGTAGAACGCGAAAGGATAAAATAGATATACATAAGCGAATGAAAAACACATTGTACACTTTTTCATTAAGCTGTACAGCCAATTGTACATTGATTGCTTTATTCTATAATTAGTTGTATTTTTGTGCATAATATTGGTCAACTATACAGGTTGTTGTTTAGTTTTATGTATCAAAAATGTCAATGACAGTCTATATAGTGGAAGAGTGTGACGACACTCTACTGATCCGCTGGGTAATCTCAACTCTCTGCCAAAATGTAACCCTCTCTTTTATGTTAAAGCAACACTGCATATGTATATATACAGTGTTGCAATCCACAAGAGATAATAATAATGGCGGAATAAACCATGTAATGATGTACTGCAAAAACAAATTTTAAAGTAATTATATGTAAAGAATATGTATGATATATAAAGTAACTACTCAAAGAATAGTAAAGTAGTCTAGGTGGAAATAGACACTGAGCATGTTATGGTGTTGTATATGAAAATAAAATATCAATGTAAAACTATTGTATATAGAAACAAACATCGTATGTATGCAAATAGCAATTTATTTCCTTAGATAAGATATTAGCATTGTATCAAATCAATATGTAACTTATGCTGTATAAAGAGAAATTATGCTTAAAGAAATGAAAACGACTTTAGGTGGAAATAGACTCTGAGCATGTTAGAATGTTGTACATGAAAATTAAATACTAATGTAAAAATTGTATAGGGAAACAAGCATCGTATGTATGTAGATAGCAACTTATTTCTTAAGATAAGATAATAGCATTTTATGAAATCAATATGTAATTTATGCTATATGACAAAAAATGACTGCTCAAAGAAATGAACAGGACTTCTTTAGGTGGAAATAGACTCTGAGCTTCATAATGTTGTGCATGAATATGAAATACCAATATAAAACAACTGTATATGGAAACAAACATCGCATATATATATGTAAATAGCAACTTATTTCTAAAGATAAGTAATAACATTGTATCAAATCAATATATAACTTATGCTGTATAAAGAGAAATGACTGCTCAAAGTATTGTAAAGGACTTTAAGCGGGAATATCCTCTGAGCATGTTATAGTGTTGTACATGAAAATGAAATATCAATGTAAAACGTTTCCTTTGAAAAGCATGCTATGTACATATTGAATATATATTTATTCTGAATGTATATAGATTCTTTGTATTAATAAAATATTAGCTCAGTGGATGTGGCGTTTGCATATCAAGGCGCTTAACCACACGTAGGAAAACTTCTTGGTTTCGAATCTAGTCGGCGACTAGAAGAAATTTTTCTAAGCTTTTTTTTTTCGACCGGTTCCCGAGTTAGTCGATCTCTGGCACGGGCAAGCCAGAGATCGACCGTAAATTCAAGAAAATCGACCGTAGAACCCACATTATTTCAGACATTAAATACGAGTGTTAGGGTTAGGGACCACGAGATGGCGGCACTTGTTGAGCCGTCTCTCTTCACTGCGTGCCGCTTAATTAGTGATAGCCTTGGGCCAGTTGTCTCTGATTGGATACCAGTGGAGATTGAACTGCCCACTCGGTCTCCAAAAGTTAGATAGGGCTAAAAACAGCCTCGCCTACTCCCTATATACGGGAATAAAAAGGCGTTAGCTGATTTTTTTTTTAATTTTTTAAATTTAACTAAAGATTTCTTAGAATAATAAATTAAATATATAACACTACATCTGTAGCTCTGTGGAAATGACATTTGCATCTCTAGCGAAAAAAAAATGTTTTAGGTTCGATTCAGCAGTTGCTTGCTACTGGAAATTTTCTTCTAAGCATTTCTACGACCAGTTCTCAAATTAGTCGATCACGGGAAAGTGATTTTTTTTTCTTTTCCCCAGAAACTATGTTTTTTCATCCCGTCAACTCAAAAAAAATCGACCGTAGAATTCATAATATTTTATACTAGCTGCTCACTAGTCTTCAAAAAGTTAGGGCTAATAGGCCTCGCCTACTTCCTTTGAGGAATAAAACGCGCTAGTGGGTTTATTTTATATATATAACGCTGGTAATATACTCAGTGACTGTAATCATGAAGCTGTGATTCCTTGTTTCTTTAAAAAAAGGAAACATAATAACTGCAAAAACCACAGAGGAATAAGTTTAATAAACAGAGATTATAAAATATATGCAAAAATACTAAAGAGTAAAATCAGCTCTATCCTTAAAGTTAAAAATGTAAGAACGAAATATAAGAAAAGAAAGACCCTGCATTAATCCTACATTTACTCTTAAACTATTAATATGAAGTAAAAAAAAATGAGAATTCAACTTAGCAATGCACCTAACATTCATACATTGTAAAAATAAAAATTTTTGACAACGTAGGTAGAAAGATAAACTATTTGGTATAATAAAATATCCATTTACTCATAAATTTACTCTACAGTCGCCGCATAATTATGGAAATGGGTAATAAACTAAAAAAGAAGAAGAAGAAGTAGCGAGAACAAGGCCGGAATATTTGAAGTAACAGGAGGATTTAGAAGATGAGAAAAATAACTATTTTTGATACAGTATCTTGCTCTCTATTGAGACCGCGCGGTTAGCCTAGTGGCTTTGCGCTTCGCAACCATATGCCTGGGGAAGGAGTGTCCCAGGCTCGATTCCCGTTGTAGACGTGAGGAAATTGAGGATCTTCCTCGGGCATAGCCAAGTTAGCCGGTCTTGGGCGCGATCAGTAGGGTTTTTCCCGACAGTTTATCTGGCGTTTTTCATCCCGCAAACAGGCAAACCGGCCCCATGAACATACGCCTCTACAGTCAAAAATATATCCCCCCCCCAGCGGCAGACCAGGCGACGGGTCGGTTGGGAGCAGTACTAACAAGAAGTCGCATCTAAAGTAACACGCGGACCCTGAATGGGAAGCGGGAATAACGCCTAGTAGAAGAAGAAGATCTTGCTCTCTATTGAACATGCGATTGTAGGAACTGAAGATAACGTATGAGAAGACGTACTGTTTATAAATGAAATTGAATAATATTGCAGTATAATATAGCAATGTTCAAGGAAAAACTAAAACCATAGTATTCAAAAAAAAAAAAAAAAAACAATCCGAAGGTAAACAGTTATGGATAGTAATTGAATTATTGTGTATAAGTAATTGCAACTTAATAATTTTAATTATTTGGGCTATGAAATAAGTTGCAAGAAGATTTAGACATTTATTCCCCAAAAGGAGTAGGTAGAGCTGTTTTAGTTCTAACTTTAGGAAATCGGAAGGGAAGGTAGACTGTCTCCGCCCTTAGCCGTTATTGAGAGCCACTCCATGGCTATCGACAATTTTATAAACATAAGGGCAACTGTATGCCAGAGAAACAATTCCATTAACTTATGATCCTAAACCCTAATATTTGTATTTGTGTCTGTAATAATATGAGTTACACAGTCGAGTTTTTCGGAGCTGTAGGGTAAAAACACCTAAATTTTGAAGAGAAAAAAATCCTACACTTGCCTATGCCAGAGGTTGACTACTCAAAAACCGGCTAAAAATAAAATGTCTGGAAAAAATATAGATAAAATGTAACCTATTATTGTTACATCCAGAAGAATCTAGCCGTTATAGGTTAAAAGATTCTTCTGAAGGTAATCTACAGCTGTTTTTCTTCTGGCGTCTAGCATTATAGAACAAGAAACGTTGTCACAAAGCTAGACATGCCCCAGATTTAGACATATTTAACAAAATAAATAATTCTGTAAAGTAAACAACATGTTAAACAATAGTTAGAAAAGAAAGAAAAAAACAGACTAAGAATGTATACTGTGTTATCAAAGGCAACATTGTTCTATGGAAGTGAAGCATGGACAATGAAAGTAGGAAATAAGAATAGAATCATTGTAACATAAATTAAATAATGAAGAAATATAAGACTTGCTAGACAAAAGATGAATAAAGGCATATTGAAAGTACTAAACCAAACACCTAAGAACAGAAATAATATTTAAAAGAAATGGAAAGATCATCCACAATGTCATATGAAGGAAAAATACCCAGAACGCTAATGAATGATGGAACAAAGGGAATGTGTGGAATATATGTAGACCAATGGAAAAAAAAAAAAAATGGACAGTGACCTGACCTTTTACGTAGCTTAAATTCGTGAAAGGAAAAAGATCATTCTTATTCTTTACGACAGAATTTTTCGGATCAGCACGACAACAACTACAATGACAAAAATTTTGAGGAGAGTAATGTCGAAAATCTTCCTGAATTGTCTATCCCCGATCTCAATCCCTATACACTGTGGATATTTTAGGGAGAACAATCAAGCCCGCCCAAGTCAACTGTGTGTTGTCAATGTCAACTGCTTTGAAGAGGATGGTGCATATCTTTAGGTTGACATACAGAAATCTTGGTTAGAGTATATCGCACAGAATTTCTACATTATCATTATCATTATTATTATGAACAACTAGTAACTTGTTAGGAATCTAATTTCCACTTCCTCTAAAACCCTCGACTCTTTTCAAAAGATAACAATTAAATTACGAGGATCATTTCGGAAGTTCTGAAACTGTATTCCTGTTGTTAAATCAAAGATTTATTATTCTTACTTTAACAAAATGCATTTGCAATCTTTCAGTTTGCCTTATCACTTCTTCCGAACTTTTTGGGTAATTCTTGTATTCCTGTCAGCAAAAAAAAAAAAAAAAATATGCTAATGTGTTTCATAAGTCAGCAAAAAACCTTTTCAATGGTAGTGAAGCATTTTCTTTCGATTTACAGAACAGATCGAAGGACTTATGTTAAGACTATGCGGGTGGGGAGGCGGGGTTGAAGAAGCACTTGCTATCCGTATTCTGCCATAAGATCCAATACTTCACGGGAAACATGTAACCTCTCGTATTGTTATTGTTGTGCAGAATTCGCAATATCCAACTTGAGTTAGATTTCGCGGAAAAGAATATCAGAAACAGAAAACTAGCACCCGACGTATTTATTCAGAGCGCGGCTGACAGTAGAAGACTCGTGAAAACTATTAACTTGTCTAACTAACTGATTGCGCAAGTTGCGAGAAAGCATAAAAGAATGTAAACAAACAGCTACTACAGCAGCTGTTTGTTTACCTTTAGTCCCAAGTGATTTTCAGAAAACTAATATATGCAGCGACTTTTTTAACTGTGAATATAATACTATTTAAACAATGTACCTTATACTGTACGTTCTTAAGAATTAACTAGTGTCAAACAATTCTTAAGAATGTATAATAAATCATGTCTTCTTGTCAAAACAGAAACTAGAAATTAAAGCGACTTTACATGCAGTTTCATTACTGCCAGGAAAAGGGAAATTTCTCATTTTTAATAGAATGTCATTAAATATATGTACCATCTTTTAGTTGCGTCGCACATCCATTTCCGTATGGCTTCCTTTGTTAGTAACTTTCTATTACCTACGCCTTGTGTTATCGGATTTACATCGGTTAATCGGATTATCCGTAGTGTCTTCTGCCTTCTCTGTTAGGCAGTGTCGCTTGATGGTATTTGGCTGCTTAGCAACACTGTAAATGTACATGTGTGGCAGACGAAGTCACAAAACGGAGATACAAATATGTACTGTTCTGGAATGCATTTGCGTTCCGAGATTATTATGTTGACAAACGAATAGTGAGAACAGTAATAGGAGTAACAGTAAGCAATATAGAAAATGTTTAATTCTATGAGCTCTCTGGAATTCTTCTGTTGGTAATCTATTAGGGTTTTCTGTAACGTTATTCTTTCGAACAGAGTTTATCGAAAATTACGTCATAAATTCGAAATATTGCGCGGAATTTTATATCAATGAAATTTAAAATAAAATGCAAGAAAAAGATTATGTTAATAGAGAGTGGTGTTGATATTTTGAAGGATAATTAAAACTGGATAATCATTTAAATGTACAAATATAAAGAAGTAAGTGAAATTTTGTTTGAAGTAAAAGGTTTCTAAATTTATACAAGCAATTAACAATAAATTCCATTTCTGAATAAGAAATCCCACATAAATTAAACAAATATTCAAATCAAACTAATGTTAAATTTTAAATTTTCTTCTTAAAGAATTTCTTTAGTTACTGTATTCAAATTACTTATTGTGAATTTATTATTTCTTTTTAACTAACAACTGTATGCACCTATTAAAATTTTAAAGCACTTCGTAAAAGATATCAAACGAAACGTTTTTCCTTTCATTCCTAATTGAAACTCTATATTCATTAATTATTCACATCTTCATTAAATGTTAACCTTACTATACCGAACTCCATTCAACTGAAATCATTGATTTCAGTTGAATGCAATTGCAGTTTTTCGTAGTCATTGAATGCGCATAAAAAAGTTGGATCGGAGTGACAGCACCTTCTTATTTTCCTGTCATTCACACTTGTGTTGGCCTACATATTCATCAAACAACTATTAATTCAGCTGCGCTGTCAAGGGCCAGCCGGATTGATCACCATACTTCTCGGTTGTCCAATAATTTCTCTACTCCTATGACTGATTGCGTATCATATAATCACTTGGAGCAAGGGAAAGATAAAACAACTAGTAGTGAACTTATTCCCTAATACATTCCGACTCTGTTATATAAGTAGTCTGTTATAAGATATAATCAGGTTTTTTTCTTGCATTTTAGTTCTCCAAAAATGTCTAAGAAACAATGCTGATTAAAAAATACTTTGGAAAACTGCTGATATTAATTTAAGCGCTTAATATTACTGAAATTTTGGATGAATTTCAGCAATTGTAGTTTTAAGTTCGACTTAGTAAAAAAATTTTTTGGCGTTGCTTACTTAAGTTACGTAAAACTTGACTACCATCTGAAAGTTTTCGAAGTTAACTGCTTCTAGTTGATTAAAACTAATTTCCGTACTTTTAATTTCCATGGGTTTTTTTAACGCTATTTTTTACATCAATATCTTTATTACTTCTCATATGCTTCGATAAGTGAAGAAGGGAAGGAGAGTCATTTCCCTTGTCTATACTGGCAAAAAGAAAAAAAAAAAAAATAAAATAACGGGGCCATCTGGCTACCAAGTCACGGTAGTGACTCTGAAGCCAACCGTAGCGAGTCACTACCCCTCTTATTCCAAGAATCATTAGAACCGAAATGCTACCTACTGTAATTCCGAATTTCAGTGTAATATTATCGATCTACCACTTTTATTTGACAACTCAGTGCCAAATTTTAAGTGTTAAGGCCAAAGGATTAAAAACGAGGCGCTTTGAGAATTGCGAAACACGCTTAATAATCGTTATTTTCCCCCTGTTCCAGATCCGCCTCTTCCTCTTCCATAGATTGCACCAATCAACAGATTTCGAATGAATTTGTTTGTTTGTTATATTTGTTTCTTATGTTATGTAAGGTCTTCAGACAATTTCCACACAACTGATCTAAAATGAGGGATCTAAAATGGCTTCTTTCTTGTAAAGGAAGACGAAGAAAGTAAAATACCTCAGATATTCTTACAGGTTGTCATTCCATGTTCAATCATTTACCGATTTCGACTGCTTATAACTGGATTATTTTACCTACTTCATCTAAATAAATAAGCGATATCTCGTTTAAAAAATACATCACATATTGGAAAAGAAAGTGAGCAAAGCGCTGAGGAAACAGAAAGTTATCTCAATTTAAAAGTGGTTACGTGGCTGACGTTACTTTTTTAATTATTGATTTTAAAATTCAAGCAATACTATAATAGTAGAACAGTATCACTAATTATTAAAATAATGTTAGTTAATTAGCGCTTTTAAACTGTAGCTCTTACTTCCTCAGTACTCTTAACTGTTTTATATGTGCGATGTTTTATATGAGATTTCGAAAAGGAAAACAATGCTAGATGATATGCTGAATGGCGACAGGTACACAACCTTGAAAGAGAAGGCTCAGAACAGAAGAGAGCGGAAGGAAAGTTTTTGCTACTAAGAGAAGAACCTGCTCATTTGCAGAATACTTAGAAGAAGAAGATATGAGATTATTACAACAGCATATCAAAATGTTGGCTACTATTGTTACTCTTACTGCCAATGTTGCCAATATTCCGTATTCCCAATATTACTGCTATAAATATAAGCCCTGATAAAGGCATGTGTAAAGGAATTCCAGAGGTTTGAAGTCGATCTGGATCAAATTCGTATCATGTGGATTCAGATGGGGATTCACCTCTGCGTCCTGGTCTAGATCCGCATGTTGCTTCTGTATATAGATACAATCAATGAAACACAGCGTTGTAAGAATCTGAATTAAAAAATTAATTCTTTAGTACACGTACTAAAAGGTTCAGAAAAAAAAAAGTAGGATTCGAAATTTGAAGTCATTCCGACCTATAGGAAATTCCTTAAAGTGCTTAATTAAGTACGTGGATGAAATAAGAAGAAACAAAAAGTCACAAAATTATTCACTATTCCTAAGCACATATTAAATCTTCATAAAGGAAATTTAGCAATTGCAATCGTGATATGTAAATAGAAAACTTTACACAGCAAAAATGAGATCTACAAACTTCAGCTGTGATCGGAAAGCCGATTGTTTTTATGCCTATGTTCTGTAAAGGCATGAAAACACATTTTGTTCGAACCCAATGTGTTACAATAATTTAAGATACTATTGCCAGGAAGTTCCATGTAGCAGAGACTCCATGAGAAGATTAATAATAATAATAATAATAATAATAATAATAAAGAAATGGAAACCAGATATTGCCATTCTAGCATTCCTAAAATGAATTTTTTAAAGTGAATGCGTCCTTGCTAAAAAAATAGTATTTGAAGCGTTGTTGAGAACGCTTACCTGATATTGGAAGTTATACTTTTAGTGATTTCAGTTTAAAACATGGGATGTAGGATATGTAAACTACTTTTAAAAATCAGTACTTGGTTGTACGAAAATTGCAAAATTTTGAACGCATTTAAGTTGTACAAAATATCAGAATTTTTATTAAGAAACTAGCATTTTTTGGCACACACAATTACATTATTTATTTATTTATTTATTGTTTTTGCAGTTTAAAGTATGACTAGTAAACAGAGCATTTACAACTAATAGCGCATCTCTTGTCACTATATTAATGCACTGTGCTTTTTTGATGATGAAACATAACGTCACGTTTCTCTTGATTTTCGAATATTTCATATACTTGTAAAAGCAGTTGTTGATTGGAAACGTAACTTTACTGATTTTGGGGAATTGTTATATTGCATTTCTCAATATCAGCTGCTGTAAATTTGGAATTACTATCGAAGCAACTAAAGCTGTGAGACCAGTTGTATTTGTTCTATGGCTAGTTTGCTTGTTTCGAGGGAAGAAAAATCGACACAACTCGGAAAAATCGACTATAATAACTAGCACTACTTCAGATAGTAATATAATAGGGTTCAGGAATATGAGGTAGTGTTAGCACTCTCAACCTAAGGTCTTGATCCTAGTTATCTATGAATTCAATTACTTGAATTCATAGCTAACTGGAGAGTTAAATGGCAATTTTCTGAAGAAGGCGTTCAACCTACTCTGCTTTAAAAATAAAAGACGTTCATTATTTATTCATTTTATTTATTTATAAATTAAATTTTTAAAATACATTTTGAGAAATAAAGTTATAAAATTTGTAATTTTTGTAAAACATATTTCGAAAAATATTTCGAAAGGAATTTTGAAAAATGCCTTTCGAAAATTATTATTTGTAAACGATAATATATTAATCTTTTTTCTCTGATTTTTTTTCAATCTAAATTTCAAGAACAAAAATTTATATTATTCTTGAAATTTGCATTTCTCTAACTAAGGGGGAAAGTGTGGACAGAGCTGTGATTTCTGTTATGTTGTCTGGTCAGTGCCCAACAGAACGAGGCAACCGTTTTTTTTTTTTGTTTTTTTTTTGTTTGGTTGTTTTTTTGTCTGTGGTCAAAATGGTTGCCTTCATTGTTCCAAAACGTTGTGTCTCATTTGGATCTCATTCCAGATTCCATCTTCATTGTCATATATTTCATCCTGAGCGCGTATCTTTTTTCTTTTTTCTTTTTTAAAATTAAACAATAGCATCGCTTTATGTATACTATTTTGTTGCCATTCCATTATCTTCGATATATAGCTACAGTTATTTTATTATTATTATTATTATTATTATTATTATTATTATTATTATTATTATTATTATTATTATTATTATTATTATTATTTATCCCAATACGAACCGTAGTAATTAATAGGGTGTTTTTGATAAAATGATAAAACATACCTCTGGCACCGGGGGTGGGGGAGACTCTCCATCACATAGAAAAAAAAACAAAAAAAACAATACAGTCTGTGAGTGACTATCACGCACATGTTGATATCCCTCTCCTCATTAGCTCTGCCAACACACGTTCTACTCTAATTTAAGAAAATTTAATAAGCTGTGATTATTTTTCTACTGTTTTCTTCTAAAATGATATAGGATGAATTTTTTAATTCTAAAACTGCATTGATCATGTTTAAATTAATGTAAAATGCGTCAAAGTTGATTTTAAAATGTATTGAATAAGTTTTAATTTCTCACTAATTATAAATTGATTTTTTTCATACGGTTAACATTATGGAATTTAAAAGTGCATTTATTAATAATGAATTCATCTCGTGATCATAAAATTCACAAATAATATATGCAATCTATATTTAAATACAATTTACCATTCTTTTAGTTTGAATGATTCATTGCTTCAGTCTACTCTGTTTAAGCCTAATTCATTGCTTGCTTATACAAATAATTATTATTATACACAGCCTACAAAAGTTGGTAGCCGTCTCTTGAAGAGATAGCGCGTTTCCTATCTAAGAATCATTTCTATCATTACAGTTAATGCAAGTCATCTTTACTTCCTCCCTCTTCATACATTCCATTACCAACCCGATTCTCCCCCTGTCTCCTTCTCCTCTCACAATACCAGCGGGAGATCAGATGTATTGCTTTATCCGGGACCTTGACAACTAATACGAGCACCTGCTAGCAAAGCACATTCAAAGATTCGTTGCCATAGTGACGCTGCACCATCTTCTCCAACTTCGATTTCATTAAACATTCCTCATCGCACAGGGTGCGGATAATGTCAAGAAGGGAAGAGAAATGGGGAATTCTTAGCGCGTTAATCTCCCTGGCTCTCTTTTCTCTCGCTTGACGACTAAATACAGACGAGGTCAAGCGGATAACGGTATGCCGTTAATAATGAGCTTATGACAAACGCCTCCCCTTAAATGTCAAGAAACGCCTACGGGGTAATTAGAAGTTTTTTAATATATAATTTTTACTTCCTTTTTTTCTTATTTATCACTTCTCAGAATTTTATAGACCAAGGCTGAAATAATATTTTCTTATTGTTCTCCTTGGTAATTCAAATATGAAATTGATTAAGTGATCTTAAATGGATTAAATGTTGCCGAATTACGTATTCATTAATCTGTCTTTCTCCTCCCTCCCTCTCTCTCTCTCTCTCTATTTTTTTTTTTTTTTTAAGTAGGTTTTCAGTTTCCTAGCAGTCAATATGAAAGCATTACTTCCCTGTGAAAACTCTATCCTGGCGATAAGCACTCTTGAAGATAAGAGTCCTGAGAGACTCCTAAAAGTCAAACTGCTGATAAGAAAAGCTCTCTATATTCACGCTGTCACAAGTGGGCATGACGCACTAAAGCCATAACCAGTTGCTTACTAATGAAGTACCTCCATTCTGTATTTTTCCATATCTCAACGCTTAAAAAATAATCACGTCTTAAAACACTCAACCTTTTTTCTCACTTTCTTTTCCAATACAGCAAAAAGTTTGTTTTTTTTTTAAATAAAAAATCTAAAAACAAAGGATGTATCGAATTCCTTCGGAGAACGACATTTAACAGAAACGTAGCAATATGTTGAAAGATAGAAAAATTATAATAATCAAAAAAGTAAGAGAAGATAAATATTGTTTCACTCGCATAGTAAGAGGTATAATCATGCAACAAACTAACAACACTTCGCAATTAGTCAAATATAGTGAGAAAATAAGATGATTATGGAAATGTTTATATTTCACTTTCATTTTGAAAGCAAAAAATCTTCTTGGGGGGAGGGGGTATCGAGAAAAAAATAATGAAAAGTAGCAAGAGTTAATAAGATGTTAATTCGCCAGTTCATAAATGATATATGAATATTAAGTATTGGAAGAACACTGTCATTGTTAGCCAAACTAAATCTGATACATAATGCAAAATAAAATTGTCTAAAATTTTCAGGTTTTAACACATGTGCACAGATATCTACGCCAATATGCCATGTGCCGAGAGAGAGAGAGAGATGAGTTGAGTGTCATTTTCTCATTTTTTTAATCTCAATAATTAGGCCAACTTTTCAGCTAAATAAACATGGCCTCTACATAGATTTCATGTTACTTGCTAGGCATAACATGACCTATGCGTAGAAGTTTCCTAAGAAAGTTTAAGGGTCGAACTGATTTTCTGTAAAGAGGGATGTTACTTTTCAATAGTTGTATAGGGAACAGATCATATAACAACTCATATAATACAAATTCAAGACAACAAACCTAAGTCGTTTGTTGTCTTGAATTTGTCAAAAAGCTGACAAAAAAATAGGTACGCTGCTCATTTTCAAAAATGTAAAAAATTGTTATTATTAGTAAAGTAAATGCGCCATAAAAAGAGAGAATTACTTCACTAATAGGACGAAAAAAAGATATGAGTTTCTTCCTATACCTGATTATTATTATTATTATTATTATTATTATTATTATTATTATTATTATTATTATATGACACCTCCACGGAGTCCCATGACTCATCGCAGAAGCCATTGTATAGTACACTCAGAAGCCACTGTACAGGCTACTCAAACCGACTCCATTTCTCAAACATTTTTGACTAATAGCTGTGCATTATTTAGTGACAGGTGTTTTTCTGTTTTGTGTGTGTGTCGAGGGGAATTTCTGGGAGGAAAACTCTGTCACTTTGTTATGAGACCAACTGTTCTATTTCACCTTCAGCTGAAAATCCCTTAAATCGTTCCGGTCATCATTAGAATTGCACTCAAGTCTTTTCCAGCCAAAGGAAGCATGGCTAGTCTTTTTTTCCGAATGTGCTGCATCCAAATTCACTGAGCAGAATGTAAAAAAAAGTTGAAATTAAATCGAAAAGTCTGTACAGTCATAAGTTCAACATATTGTTAATGAAATATCAAACGAAATATAAATGTGATCTGTATTAAGAATTAACAGGAAGGAAAAAAAAAACTCGGTGAAATCAAAGGCCTATGTTGGTTATTAATATTTAAGGAACTTATTTGGATATAGTGAATAACTGCTTAAAATGTTCGTTAATATTCTCTAATAAATACTGTTTCGTAAAAATTATGGATATTTCATGATTATCCAATGTGTATTACCACTTTTTCTTCTTCTCTCCCGTAGTCCTAAATGGACCGTTGGGTCACTCATGACTGGTAGGTGACATTCTTTGTTAGCCTCCTCCAATCATCTCGGTCTCTTACTCTTGATGTCAGTTGAGAAAGGGAGGAATTTGTCCATTTTTTGATGTTATCAGTCCATTTTAATCGAGGTTGAACCCGTGATCCCGGAATGATTCCTTCTAGTGCTTGCTTGGGAATGCCATTAGCCCTCTCCACATGTCCGAACCATTTCATCTGTCTTCTTCTGATGGCTGTCAGAATATTTTCCCGTTTTCTCCCGTTTATTGAATCAATCAGTTTTCGGATATTTTCATTGGTTTCGTGAGCAGTATAGGGGATTCTCAAAAGTCTTCTGTAAGTTTTCATTTCAAAAGACAGGAGTCTCCTCTACCATGTATTACCACTACCATGTCTTAAAATGTGTCCTCGAGGTGTTTAGGAAGATATTATCGTAATCCAACTCAAGGTTTCTTTATTTATTTTCTATGAGCAATATTCTTCTAAACTGATCAGTTAATGCTAAATCTGCAATTTAATCATCTCATCTCACTGATGTCTTTTAAGAAACTCATAACTGCACCAGATCATAGTCTTCTTTAGGAACTTCTACTGATTTTGCTTCAGAATAGATTTGCTAATCTCTCACCTCTCATACCATCTTAGATTAGTTCTACTTACACATTTTTAATATGGCTTCTCATTTGCACGTTTTCAAATTCTACCCTCAGTATTCAGAATTTTTCAAAATTCTCCTATCTTTAAATCTCCGATCTTTGAGTAACTATTTCATCTGATCTATTCGTCATTCAATAAACCCAAACATTGCTTTGTACATTACTGTTGTTTTATCTGATTTTCTCTCTTGTTTCTACAAGCATTTATTCATCTGGCTTCCCATCATACACTCTCTGTTTATTCTTATCTGTTTTCCTTTTTCAAGTAGCCAAACTGCGCTATTTTTATTTTTCTATCTATTTCTTTCTTTTTTTTTATTTTTTATTCAACTTCAAAGTTTTCAGTAGCTTCAAGAACATTTTAACAGCATCTCAATATCTATCATCTTTAAATCCTCCCTTGATTTTTTTTATTTAGTTATTTTTACATTAAGTTCTTTTTTATCTACATCCCTTCTCCCTCTATATTGTCTTTAAGGACAGAGTAATGTACTTTACTTAAACCTTCTATAAATTTTTTTTTCTTTTCCCGAAAGGATTCTTTAATTTCTTGAAGTCATCAAGTAGTTCTTGTGTTTCTTTGTAAAAAATAATAAAACAATTTTCTCCACGTGCTTCATCGACTGAAGCTATCAATGTTTTCTCTTCGATTTTGTTCAGTCTCTAAGGATTGATTATTGTTTTCTTAATCTCACTTTGTTCTCCTGTTGTAGTTCGTATTTTTACTTCATTGATCCCGCATAATCAAATTTTTTTTATTAAAAAATATTATTTTTACTTTCAACTTCTAGTTTATAGATACAAACAAAACATCCAGCTTTTTTAAAACTTTTTTTAAATTAAAAAAAATTAAAAATATATATAAATATATTTGTTTTGATTGAAAAATATAAATACACACATATTATTTATTATTATTATTAAAATATTTAATATTTAAAAACGTATAGCTGCTTCAAGCTAGATATTATACATAAACATGTACTTTTAATTAATTTAATTTTTAATTCTATGCGTGATTTAAAGATAATTCCGAAACACTCCCTATTCTGGAGATCAAACACTTCAATCCACTTCGCTTCAATAAAGGTAATGGTCTCGCATCAGACGATGAAAATAATCATCGCCTTTAAAATAAACTAATTTTGTAAGGATAGTTTAATTTTTAAAAATTATTTTTGTTATTGAAAAACTAGCTTAACAAAGTTTTCGAACATTATTCGAGAAAAAAAATAATGGAAAGTTGTCTATCGCAGTGATTCTTAATCGGTGGGCCGCGGAAAATTTATAGAACGTTTCTGGTTTTTAAAATTTTGAAATGTCTTAAAATAATTATATTTTGCTCCTTATTTTACTGTTTCAAACTTGTATTGTTTTGTATTAGTAATCTGAATTGTGCAGTTTAATGCAGTAATTTCTTTTGTGGTGGCGCCACAAGTCGACTTTTCGCTGCTAGCAATACTGCTAGTCGTGGCATCTGCCTACTACATGTGATAAAAGCGATTCTCTGAAGTTTTAAACAATACTAGTACGAATGCATAGACATAGAATAAATTGACTGGAAAAATGATGAAGCTGATGATTTTTGGAAAAACTTCGTGATAATTATCTGAAGCGGCAGATACATGAACCAATCAGAGGCGAAGAGGATCTTGTATTCACACTAGCATCTGAGGAATGAGTGATGGACCATATTAATTAACTAAAAATTCCTCTACTATAAGGACATTGAGTTTTACATTAATATCAGATAAATTTGATGGATCATTAATTACCTAGATCCGCTCTATGACAGTTATCATTCGACATTGAAAGAATAGTTAAGCCTAAGTGGAGAAATGAAAATTAATTAGAAAGTCATTGGTGGATTTAATAATAAAAAAAAAAAAACCTTTGAGGATATGATAAGATAATCATTAGTCATTAAGTTTGATAACTATAAGCAACAACTAGAATTAATTTATTATTAAATATTGTAAAACACAAAATTTGAAGTACAACTAGTATTTTGCAGTATACAAGTGCCTTGTTGCACAAGAAGATTACTTAATGCAATAATAATAGCCACTAGTCTACAGTTAAATAAATAAATATAGTTTTTACGTGAAATTCCGGGAATTTAGTTGTCCCACCTTGTACATGTAAACATTGCTATCAGCTAGAAAAGGAAATACTGCTTGAGAGGTAAGGTTTACTTAACCAGTAATACAGGAGAAGAAAGCTATAGATATCGTAAGTCATTTTAATTGATAAAGAAGTTAGTAAACAGTGTGTGTGTGTGTGTGTGTGTGTGTGTGTGTGTGTGTGTGTGTGTGTGTGTGTGTGTGTGTGTGTGTGTGTGTGTGTGTGTGTGTGTGTGTGTGTGTGTGTGTGTGTGTGTGTGTGTGTGTGTCAAGGTTAATCAATTAACTTTGATCATTTCAAAGACTCACCCACTGAGACTGCGAATATTACCTTCTGATTGGAAATTTGCAAGAGTTATTCCAATTCCCAAGAATGGTTCATCGCATAAAGTGGAGCATTATAAACCAGTTAGTCTTACTAGTGTTATACGTATATACACACAGTAATGTAAGAAGAATAATTAAGAACTGTGTTCAGGCGTAGTTTTCTTAAGAGAAGATCGATATGAGCAAATGCGTTTACATTCTATAAAGTCACCAGGGAAATAGAGCAACGTAATAACCACGAAGTAATTTATTTGAACTCTAGCAAAACCTTCATAGTGTTCTACATAAGAAGCCTGCCTAGTTGTCTGAGTGGTTAATGTACCCGCCTTCCAAAACTGTCTGTGGGTTCGAATCCCGCCCTGGGCATGAATGTTTGTGATTATCTTTAAGTAAGAGATGAATTTCATCGCAGGTGTGTGAGATCACCTCCCCGCTTGACTAGAGACTTGAGGTGGCTTGAAAAGTTCCATGTTTGGTCTCTAAAGCAAGATTTCCGGATTATGTATAAAAATACAAAATAAAATAATAATACAATAAAATATTTTTAAAAATACAAAAAAAAATCTATTAACCTACCGACCATACAAATATATTATGGGTTTTCCACCATTCCTGAGTGAGATCTACATAAAAAATAAACAATAAGAACCTACTGACTAAAATGTGCCAAATAGACATTGATGGTCCCTTACTGAGACAAATAGGAAATTGATCGAAGACATACAACAAGAAGTTGGATTAAGAAGGTAGCCATGTTATTAAGAGCGAAATACCTTAGTGGTGATGGTGTTGTGGTCCTTGGAATGTAATATATTCAAAAATGATTTTGATTCAAATATTAAGAATAAAATTTCTCTCATTGGTGATTACGTGAAGCTTGACAAAGTAGTCAGCTGTTCGAATGATTGTTCTTGTTTCACATTCAAAGAAATTCAATGTGAATAAGTGCAAGTATAAGCGATTTGATAAACAGGTATTATTTTATGAATATACTTCTCTTGCCATCCTGACAGTAACATCTGATGGTTTAATGCAAACTTTTAAGAGCTCTTTCTAGAATCCGAGAAATGATCAGTTAAATGATAGTCAAGATATACTAGAAACCCGGAAATGAAATACTTTTAAAACTGTTCTGAATTTCCTCAAGTAATGCACCAGTTGTGTTGATAAAGAATCTTGCCAATGAAGAGGAATACATACATACAAATAAATTTACTAGTAGTTAATGAAAGGACACCACGTTCGCAATTGCATCTTATAAATTCTCTTTAAATTAATAAAATTTTCGAGAGTGTTTTTTGGAAATGCTAAGTATACTGTAGCATATCTTCTGCTTCATTTGATCATATTTCAAGTTTATTATTATTATTATTATTATTATTTATTTATTTAAGTTGACTCAATCAGCTTTGCTCTGGTAGATGTATATAGGCTCATTTAGATTTAAAGGTCCATTTAGCTTTGATTTTTTTTTAATTTTTTTTTTTTTTATGTTAGTCCCATTCACGAAAGTCATAAACCAGTAACACATTTTAGTATCGTCGACATAATAATTCGGTTACTCTACTTTAGAGCTTAATCATGAATACTTTTTTTAGGCCACTTTAGACCTCCAACCAGCAGGATGATGCTTTCCAATTGTGGGTTCTGAAATGTACACGAACCCGTCAATGCGTAATGTGTCAAAACGACATATAAAAATATTCTAAATTGGATGAAGATACAAATATCTTGATAAATTGATCAAGGAACGGCTCCTAAAATGGTAAAGTTTTAATTAAAAATAAAACCTAATTTTATTTAAAATAGATGGGCATATAATGATAATGTGAAGAACGGATGGACCGGGGAAAGTGAATAGAATAGGCGTGTTTGTGAAAGTATTTATAGAGAATTTTCATCATCAAATAGACTAACTGTTTTCATCACCAGTGTGAGACCGCTACCTTGCTTGTTTAAATACGGCTTGAATAAATTATCATGTTAAGAAAATGCACAGATGAATATATTTAAAGCCAAGCGTTGTATTTATTATTTTTAATAAGCGAATTCATACATAATGTAACATTACACTAACCCGCAGTCTTGTAATTCAGCTCGGTAATTTCCAATGTTGTTTACACCTGTATCCAAATTTGAATGGGGTTTAGTATTCAGTATATATACTGAAAAAGTTGGACTTTTTCTTTGTGACTAATTGAGGGAGCTAAACAGATCTTTGTACCCCATTCTGAGTTTTAATCGTCATTCTCGGAGATCACTGTACTTCACCTGTCTTGTTCTGACTGTAAAAAGATTAAACGAGTAATGGCTAAAACACAAAATAAAAATAAATAAATAAATTACTACTAATAAATAAGAATAAGCAAATAATTTCTAATTAAAATAACTTTTTAAATGATTTAAAAGTTTGGTTTGACTGTAATTACTATGAATTACTAAAAGCTATGAAAGACACTACTAAAGTCCGACCTAAGGCTCTTTAGGCAAAAGACAAAATTTGAGTCCCAAATAATTTTTTCGGAATTGTATAATCCAGAGTCCAAAATATTCATAAATAAAAAACAATAATAATAATTTCAGCTTATAATGTAACACTCCGAGACAGTGTTGGACTGTTTCTTGCTCCTCCTTCGTCACACCACTACTTTATGCAACGTAACTTTAAAAGCAACTCATTTTCAGATCACTTTTAGATATACGGCGACTACTATTTGTAGCTAAAATCTGAAGAAAAAATCTTTGAAGAAAAATAGCTAAAATCTTTGAAGAAAAAAAAATTGCAACATCATTTTTTTTTCTTCAAAGCAACTCAACGGAACTTTAATTAGCTGTGAACTTGGATGTATTTGAGGAATGGTGTTATTTCTTTCACTTTCTCATTCTTTTTCTTAATGCTTTCCTCCAGTGAAAAGACTGAACTGAGCTTAGATGCAGAGAAAAACATTCAATTTACTAGGTTACCAATAAGTAAAATTCGTTACTTTTTCATTAGCATAGCATAGCATAGTCTTCTGTTTTCATTTTATATATATTTTTAAAAAAAAATTGTGTAAGCGAACATGAGTTTGCCATTCCAATTATTTCGTTGCTTTCTCTCCCTCCCCCTCTTTTTTAACGAAACTATTTCTTACGAAAATTCGTATAATAGCAGACATTCAAATTTTCGATCTGATGCCATCACAAAATGCTAATGGGATTCTGCGATAACATCAGAGAACCCAGAATTGTAATTTAGTAACAAGTATTACACTTTATGATTTTCATTTCATTGTTATTAGACAAAAGGGTAGAGTTTACTGCGTAAATATTACAAAGATTATGGCTATGAGTTATTTTTTAGAATTGACCCTGAAGATGTCGTATATTGAAACAAGAAGTAAATAAATGTGATGTTTCTCATGTTGAATAAATAAAAAAAGACTTCAATTTCAGTGCTTCGTATGTAAACACTTAAATTTTAAAAATGTTCCACATCTGCGTACATATATGTATTATCGCTCTCTCTCTCTTTATATGTGTATGTGTGTGTGTGTGTGTGTGTGTGTGTGTGTGTGTGTGTGTGTGTGTGTGTGTGTGTGTGTGTGTGAGATATTAATTTTTTAACTTGGGGATATTGTATATTAGGGTTACCAAGTGATTTTATAAGCTTGGTTATTTAACTCCTAATCCTAAGTATGCAAACAATTAAGTTTGCGCCTGAAACATAGTTCAAGTCTAAAGATGGTACAACACCAGGGCAACTCATTGTAAAGGTGGGTAAAGCTCAGATCACTATTCTTAGTATTTTCCCATAATGTAAAGCACATCTCACTAAAAGATGTATACTGCAATACATTATGGATGGGGTCACTACCCAGACCGGTTTCAACCTTATGTGTAAGTAAAGCCGGCTCTAAAAATTCGGACGATCCCTAGACCACTCAATAGTGAGCGAAAGACCGTCCATCTCAGCGTTGGATCCACTCAGTGATGGGCTGCCCATAGCTAACCTGCTTGTTTGTTTATATATTTTATCTTCAAAGCAGAAATAACCGGAATTGATGCAGTGAGTTAGAAGAGCAAATATTTTCTTAGAAACCTTGTCCTTAAGAAGAGTCAGAACTTCATCTGTAGGTACATTTGTAAAAGGAGACACGAATGTACGAATATATATATATATATATATAGATATATATATATATATACTATATATATATATTAGTATATATATATATATATATACTAATATATATATACCTGAATATATATATATATATATATTATATATTCAGGTTCTATATATATATATATATATATATATATATATATATATATATATATATATATATATATATATATATATATAGTCCCCCCCCCGTTCAACATGAATTGACTCTTCTTGGCACTATGCCAGCTATGATCCTCGCATGTGTGGTCATACAGTATAAGTTTGTATCCTATCATTAACTCATCATACTTTATAAGTTTGCCATTTAATTCTTTACTAATAATAAAACCAACACCATATTTGACTAGTCATCTCTTTGAGTTTTTTTTTTCTTTTTATTTGTTCGTTCAATCTCAAAACATAGAATTTTATCTTCATCATAATATCCACTAATGGCCTCGCCTACTCCCTATACGGGAATAAAAGGGCGTTAGCGGATTTTTTTTTTTTTTTTTTTTTAATAATATCCACTAACTTCTCATCTTTATCTATAAGTGTCCATATGTTCAATCTTCAGATTCTCACTTTCCTTTCCAATTCAGGCCGTTTACAATTTATATCCATCCCGCTTTGATTCCTTTCTTTTTAATCTATATAAATTCATCACCGGCTTGCTTGGCACGTTGCAGCTTTGCAAGAGATAGCTAGAACATTCAGGATTAATTGCTCTTAACATGATTTAATTAATTTAATTGATCTTAATGTTAATTATTCTTAACAATTAATTTATATTTTGTATCAAAATTTAACTGAACAATAATTAATATAACATAAATATTAATACATTGTCCACAATGATACACTGGCTCCACATTTGAAGAGATTAATTATACTAGAGCGATAACATTTTCATTATTAGCATCCAAGTCCACGTCATTTATTTGATGGGAAGCCTTCTAATAAGTTGAAAAGGTCATCGTTGAAAATTAATGTTACCATTAAACTTCCCTTGCTTCATAATATTCATATAACATAATTTTAATTTTTGCGATATTAGCTACTGCAATGCAGGATTATTTGGTTTTTGCAGAACTGACATTTAACAGAGTCTGCTGTGATGAATATTAAAAATGGCGTCTGAAAATCAGCTATGCCTTTGTTGTTATTGTAATTAGTATTTTCATTCGGTCATACTTGCTTGGGAGTTTTTAATCCCCTTTGGAAGAATTATTGGAGCGAAACAAGTGAGAGAGCATATATCTTTCAGTGGGTGGTTCTCTAGTCCATATATTTAAAGAACTCGTTCTTATGTCTTTATTATTCTGAATTGTGTAGTAACAATGTTTCTATTCTAATAAAGAAATGCATTAGATGGCGATGTAAGCATATTTCTATTAGTTATAGCGGTTTACAAAACACAGCATGTACTCTTGAGAAAATGAAAAAGTTAATTTCATATACTCTTAATTTACAAAATAAATAAATAATGCTGGAAATATTTACAACAGCTTGCTGTTGGTTTTCATAATACATATGATCGCTATCATGCTGTTAAGGCTTGTTCTAGCTTTAGAAACCACCTGGCTCATTAAACGTGTTGTCAATAAACGATCTGGACTCTTATTTCATAAATACTGCACATATGATACACTTAAATACCAGGAATATTTAAAAAGGCTTAAATTTAACACTTAGATACTGGGAAGAACAGTGTGATAATGTATTTATCATTTATTATGTTCCTCAAGGATTCTTTGTGTGTGTGTGTGTGTGTGTGTGTGTGTGTGTGTGTGTGTGTGTGTGTGTGTGTGTGTGTGTGTGTGTGTGTGTGTGTGTGTGTGTGTGTGTGTGTGTGTGTGTGTGTGTGTGTGTTCTCTCGCCTATTTGTCTATAGGTGGAATGAAAGACCTGCATTTCTTTTCTGGAGGGGCGACGTTGCAGGGATAGCAGCATCCCTCTCTCCTGAAATGCGGGTAATAGACAAATCATCCAGAGAACACAGAAATAACGGGCAAAAATACTATTGATGAGCAATAGATAGAGTAGTGTGTGGTGATAGACAGTGGCTGTGATTTATGGAGGATCAAGTAGTGTAGACAGTGGAGATGTATTGTGTAGAATGGCCTCCCCCACTAAGTCTTTCATTCTTTCTTTGGACTCCTTGGAGATATCATGTAATAATAATAAATTATTACGTGGTAATAGCGTTTTTTTTCTATTTTGTTGAAACACAGATGTAGGGGACGAAGAAATGCATTGCCAATTTAGCCTTATGGGTACCAAACGAATGATCGTTATGGGTGACTAATTTTCCAAACATTGATTGGGTAGAAGAGAAATCTCATGATAAGAAAGAAGAGGAATTTATTCAATTGTTGCGAGACAACTTTCTCAAGACCATCTTTGGTTAGACTTTTTTTTTACATAGCCGTTAATTAAAACTTCAGAATGCGTACCATAATAAAATATGTTTTCATTATTCTTCGAATCAGCTATTGATTTCACGAAAACATAATTTTATTTGAAGATCTTTATTACGTTGTTTAATAATCGAAAGTATTATATGTCAATGTTAACAAATAAATTGTTTTATACCGTGTATATATACCCACACACTGACTCACAACTGTTAAGTCTTCCTTAAGACTGGTATATCTAGAATCATGATACCCATACCATACAATGATGGGGGAGGGGACTCAGTACCTTGAAAAAGTACTATGATTGATTTCTGGAGCAGACATGACTCATACTCAAACATATTCTGGTAGGTACAAATAATTTAAGTAGTGACAAATATAGTATGAGAGAAGATATGAAAGGTCTGTTAGAAGAAGTGAGAAAGAAATGTGAGAGAGTAAAAATTGTTGGATTATTACCCAGATATGACAATACTGGGTAAGGGGGGCGATGATAGCAAATGATTTCACGCGCAGGCTGTGTAAAAGATATGGATGCGAGATTTTAGATGTGTTGGGTTTGTTTGATTTCAGAAAAGACTTGTATTCTTATTTGGCATTAGAAGCCTGGAGAAATTACTTCTTGGTATGAGACCTAATGCAGAGAATCAGGGAAACTAGATCACCAAGGGAGGAATGGGAAAAATATGAGTGAAAGTTCAGCTCTGGTATGCAAATATGATAAAGATAAGAATATCTTCGAACATGATTATGTATGTGGCGAAGGGGTGGGAAATTATGCTTCAGGTTCGGACGTTTTATGTATGGCTGGGGAGGGAAAATAGAAAATTCTAAAACAAGACCAAATTGGTTGCATATCTAATTATAAGAATAGGCTAGGTGGTAATTTATTATGCCAGGACAAATGCCAGGAGCATTAGAAATAAAGGGGTTGAGTTCGTTGCTTTATTGAATACGATGTGGCTTAAGATTGTTGGCATTAGTGAAACCTAGCTATCAGAATCAGATATGGTAAGTGGGATCGAATTAATGGGTATAATATTTTTAGGAATGACAGAAGAGATAGGAGAGGAGGAAGAGTGATACTAATGATATCAGATGATTTGAGTCCAGTTAGGGTAGAAACACAAGAAAACAATGAAGGTAACAATGTCCCATGTAGCGGTGTGGTTAAGTCTATCTGGTGTGAAGTGGAAGTTAACAGAATAAAATATATGGTGGGGTGTTGCTACAGACCTGGTGGCTCATTTGTAGGGCACGAAGAAATTCATTGCCAATTTAGCCTTATGGATACCAAACGAATGATCGTTATGGGTGACTAATTTTCCAAACATTGATTGGGTAGAAGGGAAATCTCGTGATAAGAAAGAAGAGGAATTTATTAAATTGTTGCGAGACAACTTTCTCAAGCCACATGTGAAAGAAAGAACCTGAGGTGAAAGAGTGTTGGATTTGCTCATAGCATCAGAAGGGGTCTCTGTCAAAAAATATAGCTATTTTCCCACCAATTGTTGACATTGATCATGCTGTACGTTCTTGGGAAGTATCTAATTGTATTGATGCTCCGAGTAAAACAGGTTACATGCTGAACTACAAAGCTGAAAATTATGATTACCTTAGGATAATACTATCTTTGGTCCCATTGTATCAGTTACTGAATGAGAAAAATGTCAGTAATGCATGGGAATATTTGAAAAAATGCTTAATATGAGGCGGTATCTGAATGTATCCTTGCTGTTCGAAGAATAAATAAGTTGGGAGTGAAATGGATGTCCAACCTTATTAAGCAAGAAATCCACAAGAAGAAGATGATGATGTGGAAAGAATATCGTGAGAATAAAAGTGAGAGGAGTTATAAAATATATGAAGCTCAGACCAGAAAATTTATTTGTATTGTGAGGAAAGCTAAATTGGAGTATGAAAAGAAATTGGCCATGCAAGCTAAAGGCAATCCAAAAGAATTTTATCGTTATGCCGCAAGTAAAAGAAAGAATGAATGTGGAAGAATAACTTTATTGAATGCAGGCGGTACTGGAGTGTTGGAAGCTGATGAGATTGTTCAGTTAATGAGTGCTCATTTTGCTAAGATATATCAACCAGGTGTATGTAATATGGTGCACAGTGCTACTGCTACATTGGATGAAGAGTTAGAGGTTCATGAAAATGAGGTTTGAATTGCTGTTGTATAACCTGGATAAGAATTTGTCTACAGGGACAGATGGAATATCAGCCAGTTTGCTAAAGGAATGTTCAGCCGAATTGGCTGCGCCTTTCACATGTTTGTATAACTTGAGTTTCAGCTCAGGAATGATACCACAGGAATGGAAGAAATGTATGCTAGTTCCCAGAACCGGCGCTAGGGTCTTTCCCGCCCGCATGCAATTTCTATCTAAGCGTCACTGTAACGATCCGGGCGTGTGTGGTTCTTTTACGATAATAAAAATTTAAATTATTTGAAATTTCTTAAATAAATTTTGAAGAACAGCCACACGTTGGTTCGCTAAATGTAACGAACCTGGGGTGTTGACTAGGCAGGATAATCGTTAAAAACCCGAATATTAAAAAAATTCTCAAAAGTTAAAGCAAAATTTGATAAAGCCACTTAACTTTAATCGTTGAATATAATGATACAGGGATTATAGCCTTCTCACCGACCCGAATCGCTAACAAAATTAAAATGAATTTCAATTAAAGTTAAAATTTAATTGAACTAAAGTTAAAAAAAATTCTTGCATTTTACAAGTTACTAAATTCTTAGTAACTTGTACAAATTTTTAATAATTTTTATAAGGGAAACTATCTTTTAGGAAAATAAAAGAAACTCAAGATAAATGAGAAAATAAGAAAAGACTTCAGAAATAATTATAACATTTAATATAAGTATTCAAAAAGTAACATCAGAAATAATTATAACATTTAATATAAGTATTCAAAAAGTAACATCAGAAATAATTATAACATTTAATATAAGTATTCAAAAAGTAACATCTTTACAGAATAACAGAAAATAAATTAAATTACATAAATATACTTGAAATTTTTTAAATTAAAATTTTAGGGTTTTTGATTTCATATTCACAAAATTAGAAATAATGGTCTTAACATCTAATTCCACACATATATCATTTTCAAAAGCTTTTAACACCAAACTAACAAGCCTTTTTTGTGACATACTTGTTCTTAAGTAGGTTTTAATCAATTTCAACTTGGAAAAGGAACGTTCACCGCTCACTACACTAACAGGTAAGGTTAATAGTATTCTTAAAGCAATTGAAAAGTTAGAGAAAGATAAATTATTGGACACAGTAAAATTAAGAATATCGAAAGGGTTTTGAATATTTAAATTATCCTTCCGAAAAATATCCCGGAAAGCACATAACTCGTCATATAGTTCTATTGCATTTACGTCTTTATTGTCGCCGTCCTTCAAGAGATTCTCTAAGTCGTCACAATTTTTTCGTAAATCTTCGTTGTTAATTTGTAGTAATTTATACAAGAAATTGAAATTATCATAATATGCTTTTAGTTGTTCAAAACGTTGTATTAACAAATACATTGCAACATCTAGGGGTGTATAAAACACATTCACTCTAAATTTATCTTCTGGCTATTGTGGCGTTTCGTATTGAAGCTCGTAGTCAAACTGTCGTGTCTTCTTTCGTCGTCAAACTTCCTTACAAGTTTTAAATTCTTGTTCTCCATCCACCTCTTCACTCAGTTCTTTTGCTGTTTTTAGAACTTCTTTAAAATTTGTATCTGATCGATACTCTTGTAAGAATATTTTTAAGTTTTCGATAGATTCGAAAGCAAGTGTAATGTTCATATTTTTGTCTTGAAGAATTTTACTCACAAGGTTTATTCTGTTAAGTAAATCATGTCAAGTGATAAGAGAGAGAACAAATAAATTTGTAGTCCTTTATTTTAGCACATAATATTTGTGCTTCATGCTGAGTTTCTTTATTAAAATTTTCATTATTTAAATTTTCAAAATGTGCATCGTAAATTTCTCCTAACTGATATCGTAGAGGGAGGATTGCATTAATTTTACTTTCCCATCGAGTTTCTCATGGTTGTTTCAATTAATTCTTTTACGAACTATAAAAGGATTGACCAATGTTTGTAAGAGAATGAAAAGAAATTGTATATTTCTTGAATAATTGCAAAGAAACTAATTGTATCTGCACTCACTTTGGCTGCATCGTTCATGATTAAATTTAGAGTATGAGCAGCACATGGCAGGTAAAAAACTCGAGGATTTTTGTTGAAAAGCAAATTTTGGAGCCCATATTTTTTCCCTTTCATATTTGCCCCATTGTCATACCCTTGACCTCGCATGTCTTCAATGGGAATGTTCCATTTTTCCAGTTGTTCCATTATTATTGCACATAAACCACGTCCTGTGGATCTCATATATCTGCAAAACCTAAAAAGTTTTCCTGATCTTGAGAATTCCATTATCACAGTAAACAAAGCGAATAATAATGGTCATTTGTACTGTTTTACTTGCATCAGGTGTGCAGTTTAAAATTATGGAATAATCATGTCAATAATATTTAGAGAGAGAACAAATAAATTTGTAGTCCTTTATTTTAGCACATAATATTTGTGCTTCATGCTGAGTTTCTTTATTAAAATTTTCATTATTTAAATTTTCAAAATGTGCATCGTAAATTTCTCCTAACTGATATCGTAGAGGGAGGATTGCATTAATTTTACTTTCCCATCGAGTTTCTCATGGTTGTTTCAATTAATTTTTTTACGAACTTTAAAAGGATTGACCAATGTTTGTAAGAGAATGAAAAGAAATTGTATATTTCTTGAATAATTGCAAAGAAACTAATTGTATCTGCACTCACTTTGGCTGCATCGTTCATGATTAAATTTAGAGTATGAGCAGCACATGGCAGGTAAAAAACTCGAGGATTTTTGTTGAAAAGCAAATTTTGGAGCCCATATTTTTTCCCTTTCATATTTGCCCCATTGTCATACCCTTGTCATATTATTGACATGGAATAATCATGTCAATAATATTTAGAGAGAGAACAAATAAATTTGTAGTCCTTTATTTTAGCACATAATATTTGTGCTTCATGCTGAGTTTCTTTATTAAAATTTTCATTATTTAAATTTTCAAAATGTGCATCGTAAATTTCTCCTAACTGATATCGTAGAGGGAGGATTGCATTAATTTTACTTTCCCATCGAGTTTCTCATGGTTGTTTCAATTAATTTTTTTACGAACTTTAAAAGGATTGACCAATGTTTGTAAGAGAATGAAAAGAAATTGTATATTTCTTGAATAATTGCAAAGAAACTAATTGTATCTGCACTCACTTTGGCTGCATTGTTCATGATTAAATTTAGAGTATGAGCAGCACATGGCAGGTAAAAAACTCGAGGATTTTTGTTGAAAAGCAAATTTTGGAGCCCATATTTTTTCCCTTTCATATTTGCCCCATTGTCATACCCTTGACCTCGCATGTCTTCAATGGGAATGTTCCATTTTTCCAGTTGTTCCATTATTATTGCACATAAACCACGTCCTGTGGATCTCATATATCTGCAAAACCTAAAAAGTTTTCCTGATCTTGAGAATTCCATTGTCACAGTAAACAAAGCGAATAATAATGGTCATTTGTACTGTTTTACTTGCATCAGGTGTGCAGTTTAAAATTATGGAATAATATTTAGATTTTCGAATTGATAATAAAACTGTATCCTGATTGCGTTACTTAAAGTTTCTAATATTTCATTTTGACTGTCTTTACTCAAATAGTGTACCCTATTGTTTCGTTGTAGGACCCTTTCAACATGATTTTCCATAATGGGATCAAACTTCGCAAACAGTTCGACTAATTTTTAAAAAATGCCGTTATTCCTTTCATATAATTTATCAGATGATCCGCAATAAGCTAAATTTTGGCTACCGAGGAATTTTATAATTTCAATCAAGCGTTCTAAAACACTCGTCCAATGTTTTTTTTTTTTTCATTTCATACATGCTTTGAGTCTGGCAATCAATACTAGTTTTGTTTTTTAAATTTTTATCAAGTTCCTTCCATTTTAAGAAATTTTTCATGTGAGTTAAACTAGTTTCATGTCTATGCAAAGTTGTACTTACATTTCTCCAATCGTTATAACCTTCTACAAGACTACTTGATTCAGTAGGCGCGAAAAGTTTACAACAAAAGCAAAAAAACAGAATTTAAAGTTTCGGAATAAATGAGCCATGTTCTTGGCACGAGCTCCCCGTTTTCCATTTTTCTATTATAATACGTGTCGCCAAATTTACGACCTTAGGTATCTCTGGGATATATTATATTTTTCTTTTGAACAGGTCCCATTTCAATTAAAACAACTCGTAATCAATATTTCCCCATTCACCTGAATCTTCTAAATTTACAGAGACTAACAATGTGTTAGTTTCATGGTCAACTACAACTGAATCTTCTCCTAACTGTTTTTCACTTAAATCATGCGTCTTCTTATCTTGTTCAATAGTTGCAATAGTACTTTCATGAAAACTGGATGGTGTGCACGGTTCTTCAACTCTGATTTCTGATGTATCGAGTTGGTTACAATCTGCATCAGAATATTTTAATATTTGATCAAGTTTATTAAGAGCTCTAGTTTGTTTCTTAATATCTGTTTCTTTTGCAGCATGACGCTTACGATTTTGTGCACCTGATAACTTTTTTTTAAATTTTTGATTCCATTTCTATTTTATACCCACAAGAAATTATTACACAACACGACACAGAGACGAAATAATAGTCCGCACTGCGCTACTGTCAGTAGCCTACTGAGATGTGTACCATATGGCTGGCTAACTAGCAACAAATGTTTTGTACGAAAATTTGTTTCTGCGCATAAAAATCGTTCACCGTTTCACTTTAGATATACTACAGTAGACACAATATTCTGCAGGCAACCATTTAGCCTGCTCTCGCTGCAAAATTGTAAACAGCCGGCTGATCAAAGAGGCGGCCCCCTTCGTAGCGGCTCCCGCATGCCCGCTTCCGCCGGTCCTGCTAGTTCCATTGTACAAAGGTGGTGCAAAAACTGTGTCTAACTACCGACCTGTCAGTATCTCTGGTGTGGTAGTGAAGATTTTAGAGAAGTTGGTAAGAACTCGCATATAAAAATGGGTAGACAAACATTTATACTCTGCAAGGAACAGCATTGGTGTACTGAAGGAAGATCACGTTTTAGCAATTTGCCCATATTTTATAACAATATTACGACCGAGTGGGATAAAGGGAATAGATACACTATGATAATGTTGGATTTTTCTAACGCATTTGATAGGATACCACACGAAAGGCCGTTGCATAAAGAGGAGAATATGGGATTGGAAAAACTCTTGACTTGGATCAGGGGATGGTCGACAGACAGATATCAAAAAAGTGGTATACAGTTGGTGTGAATCTGTCAGATTTAAGGTGACCAGTACGTCACCTTAAATTTAAGGTACCTCACGGTTCAGTCCTCGGACCATTATTGTTTACTCTATACATTAATGACATCAGGAAGGATCTAACATCAGATGTGCAATTTTTTGACAATGATGGGAAGATAGACAGGGCAATCAGGGATGCTACTGATATTCAGCAACTACGAAATTATTTGAATAGACTGGAAATTTGGGCGAACGAAAATGACTGTCAATTTAATGTTAGTAAGTGTAAAGTTATTCACTTTGACATGATTAAAGTTCCAGCGGCATGTTATATTAGCAGGGTTATGCCACAAGCAAATAAAGAGGCAAGGGATCTTGGCGTATTGGTGGATGGGAATTTAAAGTTCAAAGGTCACATAGCAAAAGTTGCAAATACAACGCAGAGGCTAATTGTGATGTTGAAGTGAACCTTGACATGTAAGGATAAGGAAGTAATTTTGCCTCTTTATAAGGCTTTGATAAGACCACATCTGAATTATTGTGCGCAGATTTGGTCTCCCGGGTTCCAAGGGGATAAAGAAGCTGTGGAAAGGATGCAAAGAAGAGTTACAAAGAATATATTCGGATTGTGGGATTTAGATTATGAGGACAGATTGCAAGTATGTGGATTGCAGACTCTGGTAAAGAGGAGAAAGATGGGTGATATGATAAAGGTCTATAAACTTTTGAATGGGTATAATAGGATATCAACTGATGAAATTTTTCGTTATATTGAAGGTGGGCCGAGAACACGGGGTATCCATGGAAGTTAAATTTATATGCAGTCAAGAAAGGGGTAAGAGCTAGGTTTTTCTCCCAGAGAGCAGTGAGTGAGTGGAATAATTTGCCCTTAGAGGTAGTGAGTCGTTTCGGAAACCACGAATATATATAAATTCTCTCATGTCTTTATACACCAAAGACTTTGTTATCGCGAGCGAGCGAGCGCGCGTGCGTGCGTGTGCGTGTGTGTGTGTGTGCGTGTGTGTGTGTGTGTGTGTGTGTGTGTGTGTGTGTGTGTGTGTGTGTGTGTGTGTGTGTGTGTGTGTGTGTGTGTGTGTGTGCGTGCGTGCGTGTGTGTGCGCTCTCTTTTTTTCATTCGAATCGGTTTTTTCATCCTGCAAAACAGGTACTGTCCGACCACAGATGCGAGACCCCCTCGACACTTCTGTGCACGGCAGAAAAAGGCGAATCCATTCTGATAATAGGTAATCAATGATGAGTGTTTATTATTATACGTCGGAAAATTAGCTTTTCTTTTCTTTAATTCTAGTTTTTAAAGTGGTAACTATTTTGCTTGTACAACAGTCGGAAAATTTTAAGTACAAAGTATACGTGATTTCGCGTGTCGGTGACGAATCCTCCGTACATCGCCTTATTCCTTTCTCCCCTCTCAGCATGAATGGACTGTTCTTGGCACTGTGCCAGCCAGGATTCTCGCATGTGTGGTCGGACAGTAAACCACTAGAAGAATAGACGCAAATGACAGCCATAATCTATACAGATAGGATTAACTGCGCTACCAGATCATTGATTAGGTTTCAAATAAGCCAAAATTACTTTACTCTGCCGTGATGAAAAGATTGCATCATTATTGAATTCCTATCTGTGATTTTCTTCTAAATTTATCTGTTATCTATTAGAATTTGTCAGATCTTACATTTCAATCTTCAAAGATATTCTTACTGTATAAACCCACCTAAATCTTGGTCTTTCTTTGGGTCTTTTTCTTGCCGTCCCTGTGGGGAAACAACAAAAAAAAAAAAAAAAAAACACTTATTTTGCTAACCTTTCCTCTCTTATTCTGTTGAAATAATCATATTACCTGAGATTAGCCCTGCTCACACATTCTTCAGTATAAACAATGCCAAGTAACTACCTAATATCCTAGTATATAATATGATTCGGTCATTGATATCATCTACTCATTCGCCTGAGGTAGCAAAAGAAAAGAGTGAGAGAGTTAGAATGATTAGTCTTTTGCCACGGTATGACAGTGAAATGTTTAAAAGGAGGGCCATAATTGCGAATGACTTTATGCGTGGGTTATGTATGACGAGTGGTGTGGAATTTGTGGATGTGTGGAGTGAGTTTGATGGGCAAAAGGATCTATATAAGATGGATGGCTTGCATTTGAATGGTTGCGGTGTAAGAAGACTTGAGAAAGTGTTGCTTGAATGTAGTGGATGTGCAAATTCAGGGAAACTAGATTTTTTAAGGGGGGGAGTAGATATACAGTCCTTATGGAGGCAGTTGAATGTAAGAATGAATATAATATGCCAGAGCAAATAAGGACAACAAATCTGAGTGGGATAGTTAATATAAGGCATCAAGGTAGGGTTGGGGCTAATGGGGGTCTTAAATTCATGTACACTAATACTAGGAGTATTAGGAACAAGAAGGAAGAGTTTTTGGCCATGGTTGGCACTTCCAGACCACAGGTTATAGATATTAGTGAAACATGGCTGACTGTAGATGATATAACTAGTGGAATTGAATGTGATGGGTATAGTGTGTTCAGGAATGACAGAGAGAATAAAATGGGGGGAGGAGTATTGTTGATGATAGCTGATGAGCTCCAGCCAAGGAGAATAGAAGTTGAATTGCAGGATAGAGAAAAGAGCACATTTGAGGCCATTTGGTGTGAGATTGTGGCTAGCAGAACTAAATATACAATTGGGTGCTGCTATAGACCAAGTGATGGAAAAGATGGTGGTGACAGTATGCACAAGCAAATAGAAGAAATGGGTGGAAGGAGGGTGATTATTATGGGAGATTTCAACTGTGGTTGCATTGATTGGAGTGAGGAGAGGACACACGGAAGGAAGGAACTGGATTTTATGCGGTTGTTAAGGGATAACTATCTGCGACAGCATGTAATGGAAAATACTAGGGGTCAGAGATTGCTTGACCTAGTAATTACATCTGAGGATTTGGCTGTAAAAAATATGACCACATTGCCACCAATCGGTGAGAGTGATCATAGGGTCTTAACTTGGGAGGTGGCTAAAGGTGTAGAATTTTCAATTAAGACAGGGTACATGTGGAATTATCGGGCTGGAAAGTATGACAAGCTTAGGAGTTTGATTGGTTCAGTGCCATGGCATGTACAACTGCAAGGACTAGAAGTTGATAGTGCATGGGAGGTATTTAAGAAGTGCTTGCATGAAGCAATGGCTGACTGTATACCTAGAGTCCGAATAATAAATCAAGTAGGGGTTAAATGGATGAATAACACCATTAAGCTTGAGTCGCAAAGAAAGAAACAACAATGGAGGGAATTTAAGGAGAAGGGTGACCGGCAGGCACATGAACGGTATAAAGCGCAGGACAGAAGGGTGACGAGTGTGGTAAGAAAAGCAAAAAAGGATTACGAAAGAACATTGGCCATGCAGGCTAAAGAGAATCCTAAACAGATTTTTAGATATGTAGCAAGTAAAAGGAAAAATGTACATGGCAGATTGATTTTAAAGAATGCCGATGGTAGGGAGGTAACTGAATCAGTTGAGATAGTTGAGTTACTGAGTGAGCACTTTGCAAGAGTATATCATCCAGGTGGTGACATTGCAGAAACGAATAAACCAGTAGATTATACAGGAATTGTGGTTAATGAAGTGGAGATGAGTAGTCTATTGCATAACCTCAATGTCAATACATCTGTGGGATTGGATGATATACCAGCTCGTGTTGTACGAGAAGCAGTTAAAGAATTGTCAGTACCCTTGACCATTTTGTTTAATTTGAGTCTCGGGTCTGGGTTAGTCCCGAGCGGGTGGAAAGAGGGGAAAATAGTTCCACTGCATAAAGGTGGTTCCAAGACTGCTGTTGTAAATTACCGACCGATTAGCATATCAGGAATCATTGTCAAGGTCTTAGAGAAATTAGTCAAGAAAAGAATACAGGATTGGATAGATGAAAATGGGATATTGTATGGGAGACAACATGGTTTTGTGAAGGGTAGATCATGCCTCAGTAACTTGCTCATGTTTTATAACACAGTGACGGCTGAACTGGATAGGGGTAATGGGTTTACAGTGATACTACTGGACCTTGCCAAGGCCTTTGATAGGATACCACATGGAACCCTAATCAGTAAACTGGAGCAGATGGGTATAGATATAGGGTTGGTGAGATGGATAGGAGGGTGGTTGAAGGAGAGATATCAAAGAGTGGTTTATTCAGGAGTGGAGTCTAAAAGACGTCTTGTGACTAGTGGAGTGCCACAGGGCTCTGTTCTTGGACCACTGCTTTTCAATTTGTTCATCAATGATATTGGAAAGGATCTGAGAGGAAGTGTTCACTTGTTTGCTGATAATGTAAAGTTGGGTAGAGCAATTATGAGTACACAGGATGTCAAAATTTTACAGGATGATTTGGATAGTTTGGAGGACTGGGCTAGGAAAAATGGATGTCAATTTAATGTGGCAAAGTGTAAGGTTATGCACTTTGGGGTGAAAAGAATAGCAGCAGTATATCGCATTGGTGGAACCATACTCCAGGAGATTAATGAGGGCAGGGATTTGGGAGTGTTGGTGGATATAGAGTTGAAGTTTAGGGTGCGCATTGCAAAAGTAACTAAAACAGCTCACCAAATCACTTGGCTTCTGAAAAATACTTTAACATGCAGAGACGAACAAGTTGTTGTTCCTCTGTATCGAGCCTTGATAAGACCCCATCTGGACTTCTGTGCCCAGTTATGGGCACCAGGGTTTCTTCATGATGGGGAGGAAGTGGAGAGGGTCCAGAGACGAGTGACCAAGATGATAGCAGGTCTGTGGAATGAACCTTATGAGAATAGGTTGAAGATTTGTGGGTTGCAGAAATTGGACGATAGGCGAAGGAGGGGTGATATGATTGAGACATTCAAATTACTGAAGGGTTTTTATAAGATTGATCCAGAAGTCAATTGAAAATATGACTGGTGGTGGGAGGACTAGGGGCCATGCATGGAAGCTGGGCAAGAGCGTGGTTGACAAGGGTGTTAGAGCTAGGTTCTTTACTTGGAGAGTGGTAAATGAGTGGAATAAGCTTCCAGAGTCTGTTGTGGGTGCTACGACCGTGAATGAGTTCAAGGCAAGGTATGATAGTTACTGTGTGAATGTTGAATAGTTGTTCTTGACATGATGTTAGGGCCTCCCTCGATGAGTCTGTCGACTCCTTGGAGTTTCCCGGAACAATAATAATAATAATAATAATAATATCTCAGAATGCTCATATCTGTGCTCTACATTCTTTGATCAAACATTTTATTTCTTACCCTGCTCTCAGATCCATAAGTCAGAACTGATTTGAACGCTGCCGTATATATACAGTATTATTAATTCTGTTCTCCATTTCCATATTTAATTTGTTGAATTAAATATGAGATTTTCCATTCAACTCAGATGAAGTTTTGAATATTTTTACCTATTTTCACTGTATTTTTATTGCTGATTTTCACCAAATTTATTACAGCAATTACGCAGTTTAATTACAAAATCCTGAAGACTTGTAGTAAATTATTTAGAAGTATATGATCATCTGCATAAATTAAAAAACTGAAATTAACATTCCTAATTTTGATTTCAGCATAATATCACCATAATGGGATCCATATAAGCATTGATTAGGCTTCAATATCTCGCCTTGAAACACATTTAGCGTAGGTGTACGTATTTATCACCCACTGCTGCAACGCATTCCACTTATTCTTCATACTCCGCAAAAAATCGAATTCTCACTTCCTTACTCACATGGTTAATTTCATACAGCTTCCAGAATATCCTCTCCTTCTCTCACTATCCGTTACCCCTATGCACTCATTTCTTTATATCTATCTTATAGGATTCTTATTTTTAGAGGAACCTGTGGCACAGTATAATTATTAAAAACAACACGTAAGTCCATAGTAATAACTTTATTTAATAAATAAGTTAGATATTTCGTACTAAAATTAATAGTACATCTTCAGTGTTACAAACAGATAGGAATAGAATACAAGTAACGAACATTCGGTGGATCACCCATTAAAATACAATGTTGTTGCGAGCTAGGAAATGAAAGAAATTAATAAATAATTAATATTTAAGATAATTAGGTTTTTAATGATTACATAAAATAAAAGTCTCCCAGATCTTCGAGAGAGAGAGAGAGAGAGAGAGGCAATCATTTCGATTTAAATTCGCTCGGTGTAAAACAACAAACCTCAGAAGTCTGGTCTAGCACAACACGGTATTATCACTACCCATAATATCCAGTAGGATGAAGCTATTCTCCTTCATAGATGCATGTTCAAATATGAACGCCTCTTTAAAGAAAGTTGTGAAGCTGTTTTACACCGACCGAATTTAAATCGAAATGATTGCCTCTCTCTCTCGAAGATCTGTGAGACTTTTATTTTATGTAATCATTAAAAAACTAATTATCTTAAATATTAATTATTTATTAATTTCCTTCAAGCCATTAGGAAAAAGAAAACCAGGACGTCCTCTTAAACGATTCAACGATGACTTCTAAGGCCGGAACAGGCCATACTAGGCCTAAATCCTTGATACGTATGATGATGATGATGATGATTAATTTCTTTCATTTCCTAGCTCGCGACAACATTGTATTTTAATAGGTGATCCACCGAATGTTCGTTACTTGTATTCCATTCCTATCTGTTTGTAATACTGAAGATGTACTATTAGTTTTATTACAAAATATCTATCTTATTTATTAATTAAAGTTATTACTGTGGACTTACGTGTTGTGTTTAATAACTATCTTATAGGCTCCTCTCGCCAAATCATATTGCCCAGTTATATGCATTAAAAACACATTTCTTTCAAATGCTCATAATTTAAGAATTTAGTTGAAGCATTACTGTAAATTAATTCATAGTTTTAATCATTCTGTTCTGTTCTATTCTGTAATCCTGTATTGACTGCAGTACTTATACACAAATCTTTGCTGTTATAAAATTAATAATGATCTATCAGAGAGAGCATTAGCGAGACTCCAGCGACATCTCGTAACAAGTTAAGCAAGTGTAGCTCTGTCATAGAAGTGTTATGCTTATAAATATGTACCATTTATATGTTTAAAATCACTATGGAATCTCCTTTTGCTATTTAGCGCTCTTAATTTTTGTTTATAATTAATTTCTAGCGTTTGCTTACCAGTTTGTTTTCAAATCATGTTCTTAAATTCATTGGTTAAAACTCGTCTGAACCAGGAATGCTTTTATAATTTTAACTACAGTTCGTACTGCCACTTGTCAATTGCTAATTATATTTATTTATTTATATTTTTTTGCCTGTCTAAATACCGTTTAAGCAATGGTATTATTATTATTATTATTATTTCATACTGATATGAAAAATAATATTAATTGATCGAAAACAAAGACATACGAAAGTACCTAACACAAAATTAAAGTAAAATACTAAAAGATACTATAAACTAAAATTATATATGATATTAGATGACTTCAATCCAATTAGAGTTGAGACCTATGATTGAAGTACTAGTAACAGTAATTCATTTGGCAATGAATTTGAAGCCATTTGTGGCTTCAAATTCCTAGTTACATAGTGCGGGTGTTGTTACAGAACTGGTGGATCAATTGCTAGTGAAGAAGAAATGTATCAGCACATAGAGACGATGGGCATGAAAACATTAATCAATAATTCGATACTTTAATTATCCAAATATTAATTGGGTAGCAGTAAAATCTCACGAGAAGTATGAAACTAAATTTATTGAGCTGTTGAGAGACAACTTCCTGAAGCAGCATGTGATAGAAGGAACTCGTGGTCAGCTAGGTCTGATCATAGTGTCAGAGGGTGTTTCAGTTAAAGACGTAACCATTTGTCTCTGGTTGGCGATTATGCGGTACTCATTTAGGAAGTGACTAAGTTTATGAATGTTCCATTCAGGAAAGGTTACCTGCTGAACTCCAAAGCACGAAATTATGACTAACTGAGGAGTATATTGAGTTCAACGGAACTCAATATACTCCTCAGTTGGTAGTGGTTGTTGGATGGGAAGAATATGGACAGTGCATGAGAAGCATTTAAAAAATACTTAAATGATGCAATATCAGAATGTGTCCCGAGAGTTCGAAGAATAAGAGGGGTAGGAGTCAAATTAATGTGTAATATTATTAATCAAGACATTCGTAAGAAGCGGACGATGTGTGGAAGAAATACTGTGTGCAGAAAGATAATGTCCGTTAAGAAAATTATAAGCAGCAGGCTAGAATAGTAGTCACTAATGTTGTACGGAAAGCTGAGTCTGAGTATGAAAAGAAACTCTCTCTGCAAGCTAAAAACAACCAAAGCTAAAAACAACCAAAAAACAAAGCAAATTCTATCGATATGCTGCAAGTAAAAAAAAAAAAAAAAAAGGAATGAATACGAAAAAATAACTCTTCTAAATGTAGATAATGTGAGGGTGACAGATGCAGAGTAGCTTGTTCAACTAATGAGTGTCCATTGTGCTAAAAGCTATCAACCTGGTATATGCAACCTGTGCATATTGAATTCACTGCTGCTTCTTCACTGAATGAAGAAACTCAGAGATGAAGATGAGGTATTGGAGCTGTTGCACAAACTGAATAACAATTCAACAATAGGGACTGATGAGATATGAGCACGGTTGCTAAAAGTTTGTTCAGCTGAAAGAGACTATTCCTTTGACCAAACTATATAATTTGAATCTCAGAATAGAGAAGATTTCATAGCAGTGAAAGGAATGTGTTGTACTCCTAATCCCATTGTACAAGGATGATGCAATGACTGATTAATCCAACTATTGACCTGTCAAAATCTCTAGAGTGGTGGTGAAGATTTTGGAAAAGTTGGTTAGGCTCGCACACAGAAATGGATTGACAAAGTACGTAGACTATATTTTGCAATGAACAGCATGGATTTATTAAGGCAGCTTGCACACATTCTATAATACTGTTACTGTTGAGTTGCTAAGGATTTTGAAAGAATACAATATGAAAGATTGTTGCATAAGTGTTTCAATAAGGAAATACCGTGAGTAGGCATATCTAAATAAATTACACACGTTCAATATTATTTATTAGTATAATTTTTGCCTGAGTATTCAAGGGCATCTTCAGTACAAAGCTAATAGAACAATAACTGACAATTCCAAAAGGCGCCACCTAAATAGCTAATGTAAGATAACTAAAAAAGGACATTAAATTTCCTTACTTATTAAAAAAATAAAATAAATAAAATAATACACACACACACGCACACACACACACACACACACAATTTAAAAAAGTTAGGAAAGATTAGCTGATTTAAAAAGTACTATCTCCCACGAAGGGGATAGACGTAGACCATCGGATCTGTTTAAGTTAAGACAATGAAGTAAAGTTTCACATATTTCTTTATAAAGCTGTTCCATGAGGAACCAACTTTTGTGAAGGACTCTTATCTTGTTCCAATGAACTCTATGTAGTGTTGATAGCGTGCTCTGCAGGTCCACTGTTCAGATTCAAGGTATTGAATATAAGACTTGCGTTCTTCTAGCCGAATAAAAGCAGATCTTCTTGTTTGTCCGAAATAAGATAACCCACAAGAGTAAGGAATCCGGTAGACACTTGGATAATTGAGATGTGGAAGCTTTTCCTTTAGAGAATGTGGAGATTTTTCTGATGGGGCGAAATTCAACAAAAATATTTAGTGGTTTTAAAACTTTTTCTGTACTTTCACTAATGTCTTGCACATAAGGGATAAGAATACGAGTTATTTCTTCTGTATTTGAAGGAGTAGAGAAATCAAAACTTCTCAAAGGTCTTTTGATGAAAGAATTCTTATAACCATTGGATAAAAAATTGAAATAATATGTTGTAATTTTTTCTATGATAGTTCATCGGAAGAACATAAGGAGTGGAACGGGTGAACCAGTGTTTTAATAGTTCCAGCCTTTTCACTGAGATGGTGAAGAGATTCAGCATGGATATAATGGATATGGATTTCTCAGTTTTTAGGAAAGACTCATACAGGCCATTATATTCATGCTGAATCCCATCACCATCCCAGTCAAAAGGCTGAATCTATTAAAATATTGATTCATCGGGCGTACTCCTTATGTTCTTCAATGAGCTATCACAGAAAGAATTGCAACATATTATTTCTACTCTTCTTTCATCAAAAGACCTTCTAGCAGTTTTAGTATCTCTACCTCTTCAAATACAAAAGAAATAACTCGTATTCCTATTCTTTGCTATGTTTTCACTAATGTCTTATGCAAGACATTAGTGAAAGCATTGAAAAAGTTTTAAAACCACTAAATATTTTTGTTACCTTTCGCCCCATCAGAAAAATCTTTTCACTTCTCAAAAGGACTAGCTTCCACATATCAATCATCCAGGTGTCTACCTGATTCATTGTTCTTGTGCGTTATCTTATTTCGGACTAACAGGAAAAATCTGCTTTTATTCGGCTAGAAGAACACAAGTGTTATATTCAATACCTTGAACCTGAACGGTCTCGATCTGCAGAGCATGCCATCAACACTAGACATAGAGTTCATTGGAACAAGACAAGAGTCATTCACAAAAGTCGGTTCCTCATGGAAGGGCCTTTTAAAGAAACGTGAAACTTTACTTCACTCTCCTAACTTAAACAGATCCGATGGTCTACATTCTACATCTATCCCTTTGTGGGAGATAGTACTTTTTAAATCAGCTAATCTTTCCTAACTTGTTGTTAATTGTGTGTGTGTGTGTGTGTGTGTGTGCATATATATTTCAAGTTGTCATAGTTTGTCAAGTTTGATTTGCTTCCTCAGCCTTGAGTAAAAGGCTGGTTATATTCCACTAATTCGAGCCCTAGGTTCTGGGTAGCTGCCCAGCTTTTAATCCATCTTACTCGAGTGCTTCGAGATGTTTTTTCAATGTTTTGGGGATGGCGCCTAAAACACCTATTATTATGGGAACAACTTTCGTTTTCTTTTGTCAAATTCGTTCAACTTCGACTTGCAACTCACGATACTTTGTAATTTTTTTTTCAGTTTCTTTCTCGTCAATTCAACTATCTCCTCGTATTGATATTTCGATAAACTGAACAACGTTGTTTTCACTTTTTTCAACCACTGTTATATCGGGTGAATTACATTCCAAGTTTTTGTCAGTCTGGATTTCAAAATCCAGACTGACAACTTTATGCTTCCAATAGTCTTTAGATACTTTAAATCGGTACTTGTTACATAAATGCCAGTGAATTATCTTAGCTACGTTATCGTGCCTTTTACGGTACTGAATTTGTACGATTTTGCTGCACCCACTTATAGTTTTAATGGCCTGTTCTTGTACTGCAAAAATTACCGACTCTGTTTCTTTCTTTAGTGCCCCATTTCTCAACCATTGCCAGGTCAAGTTGCTATCAGCGCTGTCCTCTATGCTATGAAGGTATTTTCCATGCAATACCTTATTTTTGCACCTTTCGGTTCTCACTTATATATATATATATATATATATTTTTTTTTTGTCATTATTTATTTCATTTTTTTAAATTTTATTAATTTAGAATTTAATGACCTTATTTTTAGTTATCTTACATTAGCTACTTATGTGGCGCCTTTTGGAATTGAATTGTCAGTTATTGTTCTATTTATTCAGGGAAATTATCCTAATAAATAATATTTTACGTTAGTTAATTCCGGTATTATAATTTATTTAAACTGTTGCATAAATTGGAGAATATGGGATTGGGTTATAAATTATTGGCATGTATAAGATGATGTCTGACTGAAAGATATCCTGCCCTTCAAATATACCAGCCTGTCTCCATCCAGGAGATTAAAGCAGCTCTTCTATCCAATTTCTCTGCCTCCGGACCTGATGGCCTTCCTGCGTCTAGGCTTCGGAAGGTGCCGTTAAAAATTCTTCAAGAGTTAGCGGAAATTTTCCTTTCCAGTAAAGTAATACCACCATACTTACGTCCTTCAGGAACTATCTTCATTCCGAAGAAACAAACTTCAAGCTGTGCATTAGACTTTAGACCTATTATCCTCTCCCCTGTGTTACTTAGACTCTATCATAAAATATTAGTTAAACCACTTCAGCAACATATACAGCATGATTATAGACAGAGAGCTTTTGTCCCTTCGGATGGCTATGCCGAGAATATATATCTTCTTTCTTCTGTTCTCTCTGATTCCCGACGCCACCTTAAGCCTGTATATATGGCGTCGCTGAACCTCCAAAAGGCCTTTGATAGTTTCTCCCTTCCTGCTCTCCTTCGAGCGCTGTCTATTGCTGGATGTCCAGGACCTTTTCTTTCCTATGTTATGGAGCTATACTTGGGTAGCTCCATCACTATTACTACAGAGTCCCGTGCAGCTTCCATTCCTGCAGTGCGGGGTGTTTGCTAGGTGATCCTCTATCTTCCATTTTCTTTAACTGCGTCATAGATGAGTTTCTTCATTATTTTCCTAGCTGTATAGGCTAATCTCTACGCGCTTCTTCCTTTAATGCTATGGCCTTTGCGGACGATCGTATTCTCGTAACCTCTACTAAGATAGGCTTGCAGGAACTCCTTTACCCGGGCAGTTGACTTGTTCTCTATTCGAGGCCTTTCTATTAATGTAGAGAAGTCCTGCTCTTTAGCACTTGTCCTATCTGGTCGGGACAAGAAGCTTAAGGTCGAGGCTATAGAGTTTTCGCTACACGGGAGGCTGTTGCATGCTTTGACCATCCTGGAAGAGTGGAGATACCTCGGTATCATGTTCACACCAAAGGGAGGTCTACTGTCCCTTCTATCCTTCTTTGAGGAAAGCTCCTCTCAAGCCCCAGCAAAGGCTGTTTCTCCTTTCCTACTATCTCCTACCTTGCTTTTACCACAAGATGGTGCTTGATAGGACATATATCTCGGTACTGTCCCGAATGGACAGGACTATCCGTTCAGCCGTGAGATCATGGCTCCAACTGCCGCCTGACGCTCCTACTGCATATTTCCATGCAAGGGTGAAGGATGGTGGCCTTGTGGTTCCATCACTTAGATGGCTGATCCCATGCCTGCAGCTATCAAGAATCAGGCAGTTAGAATTATCTTCTTTCCCCATCTGCAGAGAGGCTTTCCATAGTCCATTAATACAAGAAGCCTCTAGGCATGCTAAAGACTAGTCCCATTATCAAGGTACTTTAATCGAATCAGCACCCGCAGAACACAAGAGATGGACATCTCTGTTGCACTGTTCTGTAGATGGTGCTCCTTTAAAAGAGTCTCATATCTGGTGCCTCCCCAGCATGATTGGTTAAGGGATGGCACCAGACTCCTCCCTGGGTTGGAGTATATTGACCTTATCAGGATGATGATCAATGCCCTGCCTACTCGAGCCCGCACAGCTCTATGTGGTAGTGACGACTCCAAATGTAGGGCTGGCTGCCACTACAGTGAGACATTGTCTCATATAGTCCATTGCTTCCGCACCCATGGGTCCCGCCTGAGGAGGTCTGATGCCGTGGTCTCCATTCTGAAGAACCGCTTTAAGAACAAAGGTTGGGAGACTGCGGTGGAACCACATTATGGGACCTCCACGGGTTTGCGTAAGCCAGACTTAATGATTAAAAGAGATGGGACGTTTGGATAGTTGATGCCCAGGTGGTGGGAACAGGACGCCCACTAGCCTACAGCCATAATAATAAAGTAAATTATTATAAATATAATCCACATCTAGTTAGTAAGATACGGAAGGAGCATGGGGCAACTCCGAGGTTTACCAGCGCCACGATCTCTTTACATGGCGTATGGAGTGCAGATAGTTATAAGGACTTAAAATAGCTTGGGCTTACGCAAAAGGATATAAAAGTTCTTTCCTTGAGGGCCCTACAAGGCACACTGGTGGCATGATGTTGCCACCAGAGAATGACTACAATGATAACTCGAACAGGCATAGGGTAAAACACTTGTAAAGGCTTAGGCCTATATCAAGTCTGGACGAAATGTCGACGTGATGTAAGGGTAGTACTGCCCATAACCAGTACAAAGATTAATAAAAAAAAAATGTTTAATAAATAAAATAAAAAAATAATAAATAATAAATAAATAACCAGTGGTATGTCACAAGGATTAGTCATTGGTCCATTGTTATTTCATCTATTACATTAAGGATATTGGGAAGGATTTGAGAGACTATTTACTGATGATACAAAGATAGGTGGGGTAATCAGGAGTGCTGCTGATATACAGTACTTTGAGAATAATTTAAATAGGCGGGACGTGGGAAAATGGCTATCAGATCAATATTTGTAAATGTAAAATCATGCCCTTTGGTGTGATTAGATATTCAATGTCTTATTATGTTGGTGTGATTATGCTAGAAGAAACTGATCATGCACGGATATTGGAGTTTCACTAGACAGGAAATTGAAAGTATAGCAAAGATTTTAAATATAACTTAGAGAATAATTGTAATACTGAAACGAATTTTAACACTTAAAGATAAGGAGGTCATTTTGCCTCATTACAAGACCTTGATAAGACCTCTCTCTTGGACTATTGCGCGAAAGTGGTCTCCTTTCAGTGGAGGTTCTGATACTTCGAAGAGAGAGAGAGAGAGTGCAAAGAAGAATGTTAAAATGATGTTGGGATTGTGGTATACTGATTATGAAGACGGATGAAGAAATTTATAGATGCAGACACTAGGAAGCAGAAGAAAGAGGAATAATATGATTAAGATATAATAGGGTCATACAGCATTTCAGTAGATAGAATTTTTCATTTTATGGAGGGTAGGAAAAGGACGAGAGGGTGTCTTTGGAAGTTGAGATTAAATTGAGTTGAGATTGAATTGAATAAGAAGGGGGTGAAGGCTAAATTTTTCTCTCATAGAGTGGTTCGTGATTGGAATGGATATCCGTTGGATGTTGTTTGTGCAGGTAGTGTGAATGAAATCAAGAACAAGTATGATTACTGGTGCGGATAGCATGCCAACCCCCTCGATGAGTTCCTGAATCTCTGGAGATCTGATATACGTAAATCTGAAACTTTGTTTCGCTTTGTCAATACAAAATTAAAATAAATTTTTTGTTCGTTTTTTTAATGGAACTTAATTTGCTTTTCGTTTTAGTTTCCAATGCAAAGTAATGAATTTTGATCTTTAGAAAGTATTGAGAAGATAATAAAAGCCATTATTCTTTCATAGCTAAATATTTCTAAATATCAAAGTTTCGAAATTAAGTAATATAGAAAGCTTATGAGAGTACAGCGTTGGTATTGGAATTGCCATAGTATTATTGCTCTACTAAAACACAAACTCTGGTCAGGAGCCCGTATATATTCGCTTTTTATTAGTGCTTTTGTAAAGGTTTCACTAATCTGAGAGGTGTTTCCAACGGTTGTTGCCATCTTATTATTAGATTTTTATTTTTATTATTATTAAGAGAGACTCCAGGGTGTCAAGAACTCATCGAAGAGGCCACATACTATACGCACCAGATATCATACTTATTCTTGAATTTGTTCAAGAATAAGTATGATATCTGGTGCTTACACACGATATCCAATAGCAATCCACTCCAATTACGCACCACCCTATGAGAGAAAAATCTAGCCCTCATCCACTTTCTTAACAGCATTCATTCTCAGCTTCAAGGATGCCCTCTTATGTTTTCCACATTCTCCATAAAATGAAAAATTCCACCAACTGAAATCCTGTATAACTCTTTCAGAAGTTTGTAAGTCCCAGTCATAACACCCCTTTCTCATGTTTGCTAGTTTCTGCAGTCTTCAATTTCTCAATCTGTCTTCATAATCAGTATTCCACAAATCTGATATCGTTTTTACCGAATCATGATGGATACCAGGAGACTAGACACGCGCACCATAGTCCAAGTGAGGTCTTATCAATGGCTTGTAAAGAGGCAAAATGACATCCTTATCTTTACATGTTAAAGTTCTTTTCAGCATTGCAATTAAAAGTTGTATTTGCAATTTTGCTACATCACCCATGAACTTAAACTTTCTATGTACTGACATTCCAAGATCCCTAGCCTGATCAGTTTCTTCTAGCATAATCCCTCCAATATAGCACAGCACTGGATATCTAATCACGCCAAAGTACATGACTTTGGATTTACTGACATTGAACCGACATCCATTTTCCTATGCCCACAGTTCCACTCGATTCAAATAATTTTACAAGTACTCTATTCAAATAATTATCATCAGCATTCCTGATTACCCTACCTATCTTTGCATCATCAACAAATAGCTGTATGTTGCCTGTCAAATCTTTCCCAATATCAGATTGAATTACGCTGCACCAAGGATTGATTCTTGTAGTACACCACTAGTTATCTTTTTTATTTTATTTTTTATTAATCTTTGTACTGGTTATGGACAGTACTACCCTTACATCACGTCCAGACTTGAGATATGCTCAAGCCTTTACTAGTTTTACCCTATACGCCTGTCCTAGTTATCATTGTAGTCATTCACCATGGCCACCAGTGTGCCCTGTAGGGCCCTCAAGGAAAGAACTTTTATATCCTTCTGCGTAAGCCCAAACTGTTTTAAGTCCTTATAACTATCTGCGCTCCATACGCCATGTAAAGAGATGGTGGCACTGGTAAACCTCGGAGTTGCCCCATGCTCCTCCCGTATCCTACTAACCAGATCTTGGTTATTTTTATAGTAGTTTATTTTATTATTATGGCTGTAGGCTAGTGTGCGCCCTGTTCCCACCACCTGGGCATCAACTACCCAAAAGTTACGATCGCTTTTAATCACTAAGTCTGGCTTACGCAAACCCGCAGAAGTCCTATAACGTGGTTCCACCGCGGTCTCCCAACCTTTGATCTTAAAGTAGTTGTTCAGAATGGAGACCACGGCATCATGCCTCCGCACGCGGACCCCATGGGTGCGGAAGCAACACTGAGCTATATGAGACAATGTCTCACTGTAGTGGCAGCCAGCCCTACAGTTTGAGTCGTCATTACCACATAGAGCTGTGCGGGCTCGAGTAGGCAGGGCATTGGTCCTCGTCCTGATAAGGTCAATATACTCGAACCCAGGAAGGAGTCTGGTGCCATCCCTTTTTTTATCTGGGGCCTCCCCAGATATGCCTCTCTTAAAGAAGCACCATCAACAGAGATGCCCACCTCTTGCGTCCTGCTGGTGCTGACTCAATTAAAGTCTCTTGATAATGGGACCAGCCTTTAGCCTGTCTAAAGTCCTCTTGTATTAATGGGCTGTAGAAAGCCTCTCTGTAGATAGGGAGATTCTAACTTCGCGATTCTTGACAGCAGCAGGCGTGGGATCAGCCATCTAAATGATAGAACCTCAAGCCCACCATCCTTCACCATCGCTTGGAAATATGCAGTAGGGTGTCAGGAGGCAGTCGTAGCCATGATCTCACGGCTGAACTGATAGTCCTGTCCATTCGGGATAGTACCGAGATATATGTCCTACCAAGCATCAACTTGTGGTAAAAGCGAGGTAGGGGACAGTGGGAAAGGAGAAACAGTCTTTGTTGGGGCTTCAGAGGAGCTTTCCTCAAAGAAGCGATCCCAGCTTCTAGGATAGAAGGGACAGTAGACCTTCCTTTTGGGGTGAACGTGATACCGAGGTATCTTCACTCTTCCAGGATGGTCAAAACATACAACGGTCTCCCGTGCAGGGAAAACTCTGTAGTCTCGACCCTAAGCTTCTTGTCACGACCAGAGGGGACAAGTGCTAAACAGCAAGACTTCTCTACATTAATAGAAAGGCCTCGAATAGAGAAAAAGTCAACTGCCCGGTCAAGGAGTTCCTGCAAGCCTATCTTAGTAGAGACTACAAGAATAAGAGTCCACAAAGGCCATAGCATTAAAGGAAGAAACGCCTAGAGAGTAGACTATATGGCTAGAAAGAGAATGAAGAAACTCATCTATGACGCAGTTAAAGAAAAGGGGAGATAGAGGATCACACTGGCGAACACCCCCGTACTGCTGGAATAGAAGTTGCACGTGACCATGTAGTGATAGTGGCGGAGTTACCCAAGTATAACTCCATAACATAGGAAAGAAAGGGCTCTGGACATCCAGCAATAGACTGCGCTTGAAGAGAGCAGGAAGGGAGATGCTATCAAAGGCCTTTTGGAGGTGCCGAGGCCATATATAGAGGCTTAAGGCCGCGTCGGGAATCAGAAAAAAGATGGCCCATCTTTAAATCTTCCAGACTCACATTCCCCATATACCACTTTCTGATATCTGTCAGTTAGCCATCCTCTTATCCACGCTAATATTTTATAATCCAAACCCATATTCTCCAATTTATGCAGCAGTCTTCTGTGCTGTATTCTATCAAAAGCCTTAGCAAAATCCAAAAGCGTCATAATGCATCCATTACCCTTGTCTAGTTTAATGGTAACATTATTATAGAATGTGAGCAAGTTGCTAAAACATGACCTTCCCTTTGTAAACCTATGATGTTCATTGCAAAGTAGAGATTCACTATCAACCTATTTCTGAATGAGAGCCCTGACCAATTTTTTTCAAAATCTTCACCACCATTTCTGGGATATTGATTGGACGATAGTTTGAATACATCGGTCTTTGCACTATCCTTGTGCAACGAGATTACCATACATTCTTTCCATTCCTGCGGAACCTTCCCAGTTCTGAGACTCATTAATCGGTCTGGTCAAAGGAATAATCAGAACAGACGCTCTTCATCAAACCCTGTTGCTGAATTGTTATTCATTTTGTGATCAGCTCAGCAATAGGGTGATACCTCAATAGAGAAATACCTCCTCTTCGTCCATCTGAGTTACTTCATTCAGTGAAGAAACAGCAGTGAATTCAATATACGGGTTGCATATACCAGGTTGATAGCTTTTAGAAAAATGTACACTCAGTTGAACAAGCTCCTCTGTATCTGTCGTCCTCACACTATCTGCATTTAGAAGAGTTATTTTTTCGTATTCATTCTTTTATTTACTTCCAGCATATCGATAGAGTTATTGTGGGTTGCATTTAGCTTGCAGAGAGAGTTTCTTTTCATACTCAGACTCAGCTTTCCGTACAACAGTTGTGACTATTCTAGCCTGCTGCTTATAATTTTCTTAACGGACATTATCTTTCTGCACACAGTATTTCTTCCACACATCGTCCGCTTCTTACGAATGTCTTGATTAATAATATTACACATTAATTTGACTCCTACCCCTCCAACTCTCGGGACACATTCTGATATTGCATCATTTAAGTATTTTTTAAATGCTTCTCATGCACTATCCATATTCTTCCCATCCAACAACCACTACCAACTGAGGAGTATATTGAGTTCCGTTGAACTCAATATACTCCTCAGTTAGTCATAATTTCGTGCTTTGGAGTTCAGCAGGTAACCTTTCCTGAATGGAACATTCATAAACTTAGTCACTTCGAACCGAACAAGTGAGTACCGCATGATCACTGTCACCAACCGGAGACAAATAGTTACGTCTTTAACGGAGACACCCTCTGACACTATAATCAGACCTAGCACTCTTTGACCTCGAGTTCCTTCTGTCATATGCTGCTTTAGGAAGTTGTGTCTCAACAGCTCAATAAGTTCAGTTTCATTCTTCTCATGAGATTTTACTGCTACCCAATTAATATTCGGATAATTAAAGTGTCCCATTATGATTACTCTTTTCGTGCCCATCGTCTCTATTTGGTGATGCATTTCGTCATCACTAGCAACCGATCCATCAAGTCTGTAACAACACCCCACTATGTAATTGATGTTGTTAGATTCCACCAATTCAGCCGCATGAAATAATGTTACTAGTACTACAATAATAAGTCTCAGCACTAAATGGATTCAAATTATCCGATATCATTAGCAGCAGGCCCTCCTCTCCTATCCTGTCTATCCTTCCTGGAAATACTGTATATTTTACACTCAACACCAGTTAGTATATCTGATTCTGATAGCCAGGTCTCACTAATACCTACAGTCTCAGGGTCCGACATACTGAGCAAGGCTACAAACTCTACCCCTTTGTTTCTGATACTCCTAGTATTCGTGTACAGACATAATAATCTACCTGCATGTTCTTTTGTATAGTGTTGTCTGCGGTCTACATGACAACTGGACATCTTGCAGATCTCTGTTCTTCTCAAGTGCCTTATAGATATTGACATCTTTGCACAAGTTTTGATTGATGCGAACCGGACGAACACAAAGAAATCGTTCTCTCCTCGTAATCATTTCCATGACAAAGCCCATTCCCGTCATTAGCGCAATTGTATAACATTGTCGCTCTTACTCCCATATTCTCATCATTCCTCCCATTATAATTTAGTTTCTCTGACTCTCTGTGTTAGGGCTCATACCAGTTATTAGTTTTTCGAGACTCCTGATACCAAACGCATTCAGGTGTAGGCTACAAATCTAATCTTCCCTCAAACTTACTCCACACATTCAAAAACTCCCATCCATTCCTTCTACACAGCCTACGCATCGAATCGTTTACCACCATAGTCCTTCTTAATTCATTTTTGTCATATCGAAATAATATACTTACTATTTTCACTTTCTCACTCTTCACTCTCGCCTCTTCCAACAACCCTTTCATGTCCTCTCTCTCATAGTGAACGTATAACTGGTTAAGTTGTAAGTTAGTCCCTACTACAGTTACGATCTCGTTTACTTTTCTTTTCTGTTTTTGAATTGCATGTGCTATATTTTTAATTCTTGCTCCTGGAAAACTTGACGTAATTACCCGCTCATCAACAGCATGTTATATGATAGAGTCGCCATACCAAATAACATCCTTCTTTTTACAAAAAAAACGTTACTTACCTGATATACTTACTGACTTATCTGATTCTGTGCTTTTCTTATTTTGCTGCTTAATTTTATATTTTAATAAATGACTTTCTTGGTCTCTCCATGAATTATAATTGTTGAACCTTTAGTTTAGCTGAAGCAGTTGAATGAAAAGATATTAAAAATCCATTATTCTTTCACAGTGAAATATTCCTGAACTTAAAATTCATTATTGGAATTGTCGATGGTACTTTTTACATGGTACGAGTCTTTAGTGTTACTAGCTAAGTCAAACATTTTGCAGATCGATTTTCAAGTTCCAGAATATATGATTTGAATACTTTTGTATATTGTAATTTACTGTGTAAGCTGATTTCTTTTTGTATTTCTTATAAATTTAATGAAGTAGCGCCTGGTCATGGACTGCAACAACGTACAATATTGGCATACATTTTTGTAGAGGTACTGAAGAAAATCCTTACTGAAATTGTGGAGCTATTTCCATTTGTAACTTAACAAATGAAAATATATATAGATGAAATTTCTTTGTGATTGCAAAGAATCATTACAACAAACAAAATTATCTCTGCCTTACTCTGATAAAGTTAATATTGCGTTTCTTTGTTATCCGTTTCATGACGTCCGATCTTCTGCTTTCACATATCAGACTCAAATGGATCAACATGATAACATAAAACTAGCTTCATATAAACTTAATTAATACTCTGGAGGAAAATTAATTTTATCGATATTACCGTTTGCCAATTTTTTACCCGTTTTACGAGCTTAAAAAAAAAAAAAAAAAAAAAAAAACCCTTTGTCAAGATTGGTTATCTGATCTTTATTTGAAAAATCCTTGTAATTTTTCACACTCTAAATGGGATTCGAATGTCTTTCTTTCGAAACCAAAGAAAATAGATCTAAGTGGGCACCTGTCGAGTTTAATATTTATTTCATTTATTTAATTATTATTAACTAGCAATTCCGCTCACGAAGTATTGAAAATCCTACAGCAAACAAATACCGTAGTTGTATTGGCATTTGCACTGCAATATTGTAGTTTCAGGAAAAGAGCGTAAATGCAGGGAAAAACAACATTTCAAAAAAAAAAAAAAAAAATCGTGGTAGGCTTGAAAATTGTTCAATTATACCAGCAGGCCATGTGGACCCTATGCAAAGAGAGACAGAGAGAGAGAGAGAGAGAGAGAGATAAGAGTAAAGAACGAAGGGAATCTTCTTTTATGATCTCACCTATTCTGTTCATTCTTGGTATTGGATTAAGATAAGGGAACTGAAAACCGTGCTGTAATTAAAGCTGAAGCACTATACTACAATATAATTTTTTTCAAAAGTACTTCAAATACTCTCTTGCTTAATCTGTACGAATTAATTACTCAATTTTCAAAAAATACTTCCAGAAACTTAATGTTTCCATCAGATAACTAAGAAAAGACAACAATAGCGACAAAGTTCATACTATTTATATATTTATTTATATGCTATGCTATCCTACTTGTACCAAAATTTTATAAGCCACATTTTCATTATTTTGAAATCCGGACACTAATTATATGGAGAGTTATGACAATTTTTTTTTTTTCCACTGTAAACTGAATCTGAATTCTAGCATGTATAGTTTTAAGAACTAGACACATGCTAAAATTTCTTTTCCTTATTTCCATATCCGTATGTAGTTATTCGAACTACTTTGCAATTGAAAAGGATTTGCATATGAAAGTTTTAGCGATGAGGGCAGTGCTTTATTGATACCTCTCTGAAGAAGATTATTTTCCATTAATGTTCTTTAAAATGTGCAAAGTTACTTCGAATTTTTCTTTTTTAATTTTAGGCATCTACTAATGCCTTTTATTCCTCTTTAGTTTAAAGTTTAGAAACCAGCGTACCTATAACCTATTATCAATGAATTGAAAATAAAAAAAGGGAGGGAAAAGAAACCTAAACTATACGTTCCACTGAACCATTAGTGCTTCGTTTAATGCAGCCAAACAAGAACACATTTAATCGCTTACTTTAGAAGCAGACTTACATAATTTCTCTCCGATTATTTTTAGCTCTTTAATCTACCCGAACTCTTCTGCTGGTAATACAGGTCGCCCTTGTACTCTCAGGCAGTCATTTGAACTTTCTAGTAACTCATCACGCATGCTCGCGTCCTTGGAAGGCTTCACGTGCACTATTAGGCTAAAACGCAGTTACCGTAACAATAGAAGAATTAAGTAACTTAACAGAGACGGCATTCAGATTCCCACGGATTGCCCACGCTATGGAAGCAGTAGCAGTAGTGTAATCATTTTCAACAAAAGGTTTTTACTTCATTTCTTTGGGTTGATAATTGTCCGTGCGTAATAAGTGTATGTTTGGCAGTTTTCCAAATCTCAAAGTGATATCGGCTTACTTTTCGTTCCAAATAACAGTGTGCCATATATGCTTCGTATATTAGGTTTCCTTATTTGGATTAACTCAAGATGTTTTCACCAATGTTTTCGATTTGTTCTCATTATAATATCTGTGTTTTGTAGTAGCGTATTTTCAGGCATTTTAATTCGGTTTTATGTTCGTATGTGTTGCCGGCGCGACGTATAGTACGTTCGCAAATTATGGATATGTATATTTTATTAGTTTGGGTGGGGAAAATTCTAAATGATGTCATACTTATTTAACAGGCATATCCCGATAGATGCCTCGCCCCGTCACAGAATACCACAGAACTTTAACTGGTTCGTCTCCTTCGTGTCAAATTTAGGCAGTAGATGGTGTTATACCCTGAGGACCAGTGCTTCTTAAGCTTTCTAAAACTGCGAAACCATACCTAAAATATTGCTTTTTTCATAAAAATATCGGAAAAGAATTATGACAATTAACGGTTACATGTAAAATATTTTGAGTAAGAAAACACATGATACACAAACAAATAATAAAGTAATATACGTGTCTTAGAAATAAATCAGTTTAATAAAAATTAGTATTTTCCCCCACATAAACTACGTCTAATATAAGTTACAAATGTTTCTGTATGCTCCGAGAAGCCTCTATGAGTTTTCATTGTATACAAGCCATCACCACTGTTTATTGGAGGACTGAAGTGAATTGAAAAAGACCACGCAATGATTGTAAGCACGTGTTCTGAAGAGAATAAAAACAGAACATTACAATAGAGTCAGCATACCCAAATCTATGCTTGGTAACATTTGTGGGAATGTACCAGAACGCATAATTGCACAGCCGAGAGAGACTAACACTAAAGCGCTCAAGTATAATATAGTACCACCAAGTTTTTACCAGAAATCACAGTCTTCCACGAGGTATTGAATTATGACAACCAAATGCAGGATAATTTCTGCATTAGTAATGTCAGTTTCTAAAGATGTTTTGTTTATATCTGCACATTTCCTGTGATTTTTGGTTGGAATAATGATCGAAGCAACTAAGGCTACGAAGTTAATGTATTATGTCTATTGCGTGTATTCTCCGGCTGGTTAGCCTGTCCAGGAGTCGGTCACTTCAGCTCTTTCCGATTGAGGGTGCGACGTCATCGCTAATTGCGATACGGAGGCGGGATTGATTTGGAAAGATAGTGCATATCTAAAAGGAGTACTGCTGCACCCTAACCATCGATATCTGGAATACCGTTTCAGCGAAATTCAGTTTTTAGTTTACTCTAGCAGACACCAGCATTTATTCCGTCAATGAACAGTATATGGTAAGTATTGGGAATGTAACAGGCACAGTGCAATTCCCACGTAACGAGCTTTCAGCGAACCCTTGAAAGCTCTTCGAATGAATGTGACGGGAATAATAATAATAAAGCCAACAGTATCCCAAGCCCGTCATACTCGCGTGTACCACGTGCCACAGTAGTTGATTTCATGCAGTCCTCTCTCGACACTGAAAATGGTTTGGGGTACCGTGTACAACATCACAGTCTGTCAGACTCTCCGGTTCGTTATTAAGGAATATGGATAGATTTGACTGGTTACCCGAGTGGCCAACTAGGATATCAATATAACTATCCCAATGTCACTCAGCCACACAAGTTTTGCGCCGGTTGTGCGTGACTACTTAATGAGGTCTTCCGGACAGTTGGATTTGTCACGGTTCGCCAATATCCTCATCATTACTGCCTTTACTCTCGCAGTCTTTCTTCAACCTCTGATGAATCATTAAAGGCAAAGTTGCAGCATTTGTCTATTTATAGTGACAGCAAGTTATATGTCGCTGTAGATGTCTTCATGCCTTCCAACTATCTAGTTGCGTAGTTCATGTTTGGACAATATGAATCCAATTTTGCAATAGGGCTAAAGTTCACCAGGTCGGCGTTATTTTATTTTTATATGGATTTTTTCTATAAAATTTATTCATGCTGTTTCTTTTTCTTTTTAATCTAATTCGTAAGTCACCAACAAAGGATAGAGAGAGAGAGGGCAGTGAGCGGAGCTTGAAGGACTTACTACCTCATGGCACCCCAGCACTTTTTTTTTTTTAATCACTATACCGCGCTGGTTAGATCCAGTATTTATAATTCATGGGTGGGCAGAAAATTATATACCATATCCATGATATCAATGGCATTGCTAAGTTGTCTTTCAATCAGTTAGCTCATTGAAAGACAACTCAACACTTTATCGTCTCTGTACAGTACTGTTACGATTAATTTGGTCTTAGTAAACCGGCGAACACACCTGCCTTTCTCCACCTGATCAAATTATTTTGCGACGCATACAGCATACACTACGCCATATATTAGTGTTTGTTCTAAATATTACGTCAATTACAACTGAATATTCTTGAACTATGACTTCATAATCTGTACGCTGTTTATTTATTCTGTCACTTTTGAAATGGTGGTAAAATATTATGGATGCCACCATATAATAATATACTTTTGTTTATTTATTTTACTAAGATAGATGTAGCGTTGTATTCCCATAGTGATCGTATGTACTTTTGCATATACTACCTGATCTGTCAGTAACTTTTCAATGTCAGGAGACTAAGAAGGATGTGACGTTCTTGTTACCATGGTAACAGTAGGTTCTGCTTGGTTGCGTACACCAGGTGGTAGAGCAGATGTATATCGTCAATAGGCGATGTTACGAAATGTTTTTTTTTTTTTTTTTCATTACTCTAGATCAACGCTTCCCAAACTGTGGGCCGTGGCCCCTCTTGGGGGCCGTAGGTTTTGTTGAGGGGGGGGGGGCGTGAAATAATGAAAACAAATTTAAAATGTTTTAAGACTAAGCAGACTGTTTTTATTTTAAAAGAAACGTATTTAATTTTTATTATTTATTATTTCTTTTTTGTTAATTTTTATATTTTAATGGAAAAAATCACACACTGGTTCACAAGTTTTGCTTCCCGCGTATTTCGGCGCTTAATGAATATTAGTAAATATATGCGTGTTCATACATTTCAAAGCAGAAATCTAAGAATTGCAGTTTCAAATATTTCACCTGATATTGACTTTTTGTGTAGCAGTATTGAAACACATCCATCACATTAAATTGTTATTAAACTTCTTTTATATTTTTAATTCTTTCTTTATTACTAATCGTTTTACGTTTCATGTGCTTGTACTGCAAATGTACAATAACAATATATCTATCTATATTAAAATATGAGATAATGTGCCATATCAAATGTGTATGTAAGGTGCTAAAAATGTAATATTTGCATTTGATTTTTACAATATTCGCTGTGTATGTTTTGTATTGAATATAAATACAATAAATATTATAATAATATATGTCTGTATTACGATTTTTTTTCGAGAGGGCCGTGAAATATTTTAATTTTTCTGAAGGGGGCCCTCACATCCAGAAGTTTGGGAAGCACTGCTCTAGATGACCATCATTTCATTTAATGGATGTTTGAAATATCTCGAAAACGCTATTTTGTTTTCATAGTAGCCAACTAATATAATCCTTAATTCATTCAGTATACGTTACACTATACGTTTCATGAATCTTTCGTGGACAAGGGAAGAGAGTGGATATAAAAAGAATGGCATTTTTTGCGTGGGCTAAGAGATAAATTACTGTTAATGAAACCAGATATGCATCATTTATTATTTGTATACTATTGTAGGATTACTAAATCTCGAGCGAGAAAGCGCTAATTTTTTTTTATTATTATTAAAAGTCAATAACTTTCATCAATCATGAAAGTTATTGACTTTTTCATGTGATTCCCACCCACGAAAAGTTGTGAACTTATGGTAATATCAATACCGCGCCTCGTGTGAACAGTTGATATATATGTGTGTGTGTGTGTGTGTGTGTGTGTAGTAATTTATTTTTTGCATAATCGGGAGATATTATTTTAGAGACCAAATGCGAACCTTTTTAACGGTGGTCTCATACTGGACAGTGAAATTCGTCTCTTCCACCTAAATTTAGACACATTCCCGAATAGCCTATTACGGGATTCGATGGAGGGGGGAGGGGGGGGACTGTTGGTTGTAGAACGGATATGCTATCGGCACAGCATACCTCTTTGAATTTATGTCTAATTGAGTTGGTTAGCAACATGATATTTTTACATCGATGTATGTTGCAGTGGATACAAAATGATTGACAATCCTCTTGTTTCAAAAAGTCTATTCGCATTCATTAATCAAACTAGTTTTAAAGAAATTATAAAAGCTCTTTAGATGATGATTAAGTTCAGCTAATACACAAACTCTAATTATGATTAACGTGTACGCTGAGAGAGTGGGAGAGAGTAGGATTCCATGAACTGAACAACGGAGTTTAGCAGCATAATATTAAATGCGAAGTCTTTTCTCCCCCCCCCCCTTCCTCTGTTGATAGGATTAATCGCAGCCTAGAAATACTGAAAAGTGATTACTGATATTCAGTTTACTTTCTGAGAAAGAGAGAGAGAGAGAGAGAGAGCTGAGATGTTCAAATGACTATTTTCCAAATGTAGATTTAACAGGATGTTCATGTAGCTGTAACGGTAACTTTACTGAGAGGTGGTATTAAGTTCACATTAATTGCATTATCAAACACAATGTTAACTTTTTCTTTTTCTTTCTTTTTCCTTTTAGTGTTTCATGGTGTTTTCGTTATAGTCCCACCCTATCTTTCTTAAAAAACCGGTGCAGTTAATCAAGTATATATATATATATCCTTGATTTATTCGGAATATTTATATTTTCAGTCAATTTATTTTTAATTTTTTATTTATTTATTTTTTTAACGAAAGTAAGAGAAATAGTTATATTCAATAAAATAAGCATCAATTGTTGGTTATCTGAAAACCCAAGACATATACTATCTTCACTTATTAAATGAAAAATTCAATTAAATCAATTAAAAAATAACTCTTTACTAAGTCGTAATTTCTTTATAGAGCTATTATTCGGTTGAAATGAACTGTATGCAAATACGCATAATAAATGATTAGATATAAACAGTTTAGCTAAGCAGAAAATGGTATTATTTTAATCAAGATGTAATGTGTCTTTAGAATAAAGAACTATATGTGTAATGTGAATTTTCTTTACAAAATTATTTTTATAAATTCAAAATTGTTGTGTGTGATATGTGCACACGTAAAGAGGCACGTATATGATGGTTTGTAATCTGAAGAAGCTCATCAGAGCATGATGCCGTAATATTGCAAAAGATATCATTATTATCATTATTATTACTTCCTGTCAGATTCTGGGCACTGATAGAGTGAAAACAAACATTATTCTTTCTAATAAAGACTCTTTTCCGCGTCACTGATATTCTAAACAGTTGTGCAAACCTGTAATTTTGTTGAACTGGTATTTGGCTATTAATGACGTAATCTCACACGGCCATTGAAGGTAGAAAAATACAACAATAGCCTCCACTTTTCGTTAAGTAGCACGTGCAGTTTTAGTATGATGTGCACGACTTCCTGCTAGGGTTTAATTCCGTTTAAGCATGAATGAATAAGTGAATGAAGAGATGATTTAAATTGTACGATGAATTAAACACTATGAATTTGCAATTAATGTTGATAATAAACGTGAAATGTCTAAGATGACAATATTTCTGCCGATATGTTTCATTAAGAGGATTAAAAAAATTACAATATAAAATTTTAAATATAAATAAAGAAGAGGGATTTTTGTTACTAGCAAGCAGAATACTTGCAGATCATAGAAGTAAAAAATCAATTTAAAGAAAGTTAGCCATTCTTAGGAAAATCGGACCTGACGGCCTTGCTCTGACATTTATAACGTACTCTTGGGCGTTAAAGATCACGCGATCCTCACATTGAAAGGACACGACTTCGAACGCTCACATTTGTATAAACTATACCATCCGCAATAGCACAGAACAGAATAATTACTTTATTTACTTGCATTTAGCTAGCCTTTAGTAGCAGACCTGTAAACCTGTAATTTTGTTATACTGGTATTTACTATTACGGCTTGATGTAGTGAAGGTAAAACAATAACATCTACTGTTCGTTAAATTTAGGCTTGCCAGACGTCCTGTATATACGGGACTGTCCCGTATTTTAACAAAAAGATGAGATTATAAATATTATGTTAACTAATTATAATTTTCAATATTCTTTTCGAATAATCCAACTTGATTTGTAAGCCATAAAACCTGACAATTCGAGGAAATTAATTCTGATTATAGTTTAAGGCTGCGGCATGGCGACGACGTATAAGCATTTTATTTTAATTTAAGGGGATATTAAATTCCACATTATTTCAAAGCCGAATAAGAAACCCAAAGATAGAAATTTAAGCTAATGTAATCTAAGAGTTTCATGCCGAATATAGAAGCTATATATAAATATAAATAAAGTTCGGCGAGTCCAAGCGTAAGCTAACACCTGGTAGTGCAGTGCCAGGGCAACTCGTTGCAAAGGTAGATCGAGCTCTGATCACTATTCTTAATATTTACCTATAATGTTAAACAACAGCTCGTAGGAGTTGTATTACTGTTCTACATTATGAGAGAAGTTCACTGCAAAACGGTCACCCAGACCGGTTTCGATCTTTTTTGAGGTCTCATCAGTGAGTAGGTAGACCTGAATAATACTAAGATGATAGTGAACAGAACTTACATATACTCTGCTATACGAATTGCCAAGAAAGTGTACCAATAAATTATTTAAAATAAATTAGGGGATATTAAATCCCACATTATTTCATTCCTTAAATTAAAATAATTTTTACGTCGCCGAATTGAAGCCTCTTGGCTCTTTATTTTAAATAAACATTTTATTTATAATTCTGTACAGGTATATTGCATTTATTGCAGATATATTGCATTTGCTTATTTTCAAACAGTTCTTATTTGGGCATTGTGCGGTACGGTATCGGTACAGTACGTGGAAGTTATTTCAATAATTATTAAAAAATAATATCTCGCCTTTTTCGAATGTGCGATGTTTGGTTAATACATAAAATATATAATTAAAGGTAAATTAAGTTTTGTTTCTTTCCTTAAGCCCTTAACAATGCCAAAACGATAGTGCGTTTTTAATGATGATTATTCGAAAAAATGGAATTTTATTGCAAAAGGAAAACATAATGACGCAGTTGAATGCAAAATCTATAGACGAACGTTTAGTACTGCACATGGGGGATGATCGTATATTACACAATATATTAACACTCAGAAACACAGATTGAGCATTTCGAGTTCCAGTTCCAAAAGTATTGATACTTGTTTTGTAAAATCAAATGACAGATTATTATTTTTATTTTTATTTTTTTTTTTTTTTTGTAAAACCAACTTACCAAAATTGTCCCGTATTCGGAAAACCAAATACGGGACATGGGTGACTCATGTCCCGAATTTCGTTTTCAAAATCTGGCAACCCTAGTTATTATTATTCCTGAAATCTCCAAGGAGTCTGAAGACTCATCGCGGGAGGACACCTACAACTATCTCAACCACTACACCGAACCTCTACTACGAATCATCTCCATCAACGCCATTTAAATTATTAATTTAAATTAATAATAAAATTAATAATTTTCAATAAATACATTTTATTATTTAAATTAATAATAAAATCAATAATTTTCAATAAACGGAAAATTAATAATTTTCCATTTATTGGAAATGTTTTCGGGGCGACATTGGAAGTACGTACTGATTAATATTCAAAATAAGAGCCTACTGTTGTCATGGTAGCATGTTTACAGTCATGCTAATTCATCAAAATGATAGTATTTCATTATGTATGTACTTGTTTGATACTTTTTTTTTACTTCAGTACTTAATTTTTTATATTAGTACCCCCCCCCCCTCCCAATATACGAAAAGTGGTTAGTGAGTGTTGACGTGTTTTTTTTAAGAGCTTGGGGTTGTATTCATTGGGAAAAACGGTATGGGTAGGATGTTCCAAAAACAGAAGAAGAAGAAGAATGAGAATGAAAAGTTGGTTTGATAAATTTGGAACTGAACCCTACATGGATGTTGACCAGCGACTTCCCGTGTACTTACTTGATTATTTAAGGAAGAGCGAAGGAATGGAGGCCAGATCAGTGGAGGAGCGTCCGTCCGAATAATACAATCAACATTCTAAAAGAGATCCCAGATGTGAGAATAATATTCTAAGGTCGAGCTGATTTGGTATTTATAAAGTTTTTGGAGTTGAGCAGAAGAGAACTATTGTTTAGAACAAACAAAAAAAGAAAAGTTATTTGGAGACTAAAGAGACTGTCGACGTGATATGTTTGTGCCAAGTTAGCCAGATGTGAAAAGCATCCCAAAAATAGACAAAACAGATCTTGGCGAGAGCAGAATACTAACAAAAGTGAGAGAAAGTGAACACGTTCTTTCTTCTGAGAAATAAAACGATAAAACAGATATGCTTTTTGGTGGCATTAAAATATCCTACAATTATATTCACACTACTTGAGAATGCCGAGGAGGTCGCTATTTAAAACATTGGTTATAGAAGATCTTGAAGATTGACTCACATATGATCATTTCGAGGTGTTGTGAACGAAGATATATTCTATATTGATACAGTAACAATGGAACATTTTAAATCATTGTCTGAAATTGGTACTGATAGAGAAGGCTATTCATGTACTGAATACAGGAGGGTATAAATGGTATATTGGCAAAAGACTTAATGGACTGTAGGATATAAATTGTAGTGTAAGGATAAGAGTAATTCAAAATATGTTGTGGGTTATAGTATGTTGGAGAGAGAGAGAGAGAGAGTATTGAATGTGAAAATGTGTAATGCTCTAAGGCTGATGACCGTAAAGTTGATACTGGAAAAATATGTGAATGTAATAAGTATTTACATGTTTATACACTAGAGGCAGATTTGGATAATAGTAGTGGCATGAAGTTTTGAACTCATTAGATGAGCTTTTTGCAAAGAATGAAGTTGTTATTATAAGAGGAGACTTTAATAGCCATATGTGTAGAAATGCATGATGAAGTAACTATGATATTAAGAACTGCTGAAGACTATAAGAAATGAAAAATCATCTGATCACTTATAAGAGCGAAGAGTGTTCACATATAACGAGGATGAAGATTTCCCAGCATATAAATATTGCAAAGTAATAATTGATTGTAATTGATAAAATGATTTACACTTGAAGAGAGTCACTGTGTGCAGCTTGGAAAGAAGTCAACGAATACCATAGTGTGAGAAACAAACAGCCATGGCGGCCACCTTAATAACAGGGTAGGATCTCCTTTTGCTGTGATGACTGCAGCAATCCAACGGGGTATACTCTCCACAAGCTTACGATAGCGATCAATGGGAATTTGGAGCATTCTCTCTCTCTAGGCATGTAATGAGGACCCGTGCTGTTGTGGGGCAGATGTCCCTTGAACTTACCCTATGCTCCAGTTAATCTCACAATTATTCAATTCAATATTCAATGAAAGAGACAATGGTCAGTTCCGTAGAAACGCCACAAAGTAGGAATCATTGCATTGTCTAGAATGTTCAGATGCATCTAGGAGTTCAGTGTTTATGGCACCACAAACAGAGGTCTGAGACCAAACTAGGGAAAATGGGACCATACCATCACATTCCACCACCTCCGAATTTCATAGTTGTGGTTACACACTGTGGTATCCGGGAATCCGCCACATCCACATCCTCCCATCTGCTTAGTACAGGGTGTAGCGTGATTCGTCGCTCCATAACGCAGCTTTCCAATCTTCCACATCCCACTGTTCATGCTTTTTTCCCCACTGAAGAAGACGCTGCATGTTAGTTCGGGTAATGTGGAATTTGCATATTGCTGTCTTACCATGGAAACCCATGTTATGAACTAAACCTCGTTTGTGAATATTTTTGTGCAGATTTGTGTTCCAGTCGATGGCCGAAACTCCACATTCAATGTGTCGGCCGACGAATAGTAGTTTTCACATATTATCCTTCGTAGCACCCTATGGTCATGTTGGGTGAGTATGGTGGGTCGTCCACTGTGGTAAGACTTGCAGTTCCACCCTGCACTTCCATCTCAGAATGGTATCACTGATTGTTCCCACTCAGTCTTCAAAAGCTAGATAGCATTCAAACGGCTTACACCGTATAAGAGAAATAAAAGGTGTTGGAGGATGATAATTTTTTTTATAATATATTATGTTTATCATTTTAAAATAATAAATAATATTATTATATATTATTTATTATTATAAAATATTATAAAATCCTTGATATCCAAGATGATTATAATTAAATTGAGCATTTGGAAAGGCTGTAATTGTGCAACTACTCACTCAGCGGAACGATTTAATATTTAACATGATGATGTGTGCGGCAATGAAATTTTATTTTGCGCAAAAATCAATTAGTTCCTAAAGTTTCCCCTAGGGTGATACATGGCGCTGTAGTAGTACTGTAGTGGGTAATTCAAAACGTCACAAAATGTAGGGTATATACAGCGCGTTGTGTGGTTACACAACAACAACATGGTCGATATTCCGTTTTCCATTGTCGGCAACATGCTGAAATCGCAAAATCGCATGCTCAACCACAGAACGTGGAGTTTCACTCGAAATGTTGTGGATATCGCATGCAATGCTGGTCTTGAGATCCACTAATTTCGCTATGTGCCCACGATAGACAACGTCTTTGAGATATCCCCACAGCCAAAAGTCGCAGGGGTTCAGATCTGGCAAGTGCTCTGGCCATGTTGTAAAAATGGCGGCTGGTGATTCTGCACTCGGTAAAATGTGTTTGAAGCAACCACTTGACATGGGTGACGATGTGAGGAGGGACACCATCCTGCATAAAAACTTGAATCTAAGCATCGATGCTGTTTAAGTGCTGGAATCACCTGATTGGCTAAGAGAGATACATATCGCTCTCCATGACCAGTGCAGGTAAAGAGACAAGCAGGACCAAACTCCTGGAAAAAGAAAGGTGCGATAATGAATTTCGCTGGAAACTACACTAAATGTTGACCTTCTGGTATGAAGCGGAATCTGTGGACCGACGTGTGAGTTTGCGGTTGCCCAAATTCTGCAATTGTGCATATTCACAGCACCGTCCAGATGGAGGCAGGCTTCGTCAGTCCAGAAAATGTTCCATTACTAGTCGTTCTTCAGTTTAGTCTGAGCAAGATACTGCAGGACAAATGTTTTTCGTGCATCCCTTTAAGGATTAAGCAATTGCTGAACGTGGGAAATCTCTTAAGGAAAATAGCTCAGAATTTGCCTTACAACTTTGTGAACCGTACTTACGGATTTGGGTAAAGACCATTCAATATGCCATGCTGAAATTTGCTGCTTCCTGACTTTGCCACTCTGTCTTTCTCTAATGATATGTCTACTTCCTCCACTGTCTGCCGTTCGATTGGCTTCCGTGCTGCGCCAATTTTGATATCTAAGAAACCTCTACAAATTTCTGGATCATTTTGCGTGAACGATTTGCGGTCATAGGACGTGTTTTGAATCCGTTTAATGTTCTGAACTTTTGCAATGCTGTTAAAGCACAGCTGTTATTTTGTTAAAAGAATCACGGAAAGTGGACGATCCCTCGGTAATGGTGACATTGTGCTTTAACACGTTGTCTGCTCACATGCAATGAACTGACGATTCTGTACTTACCAGCTTTTATCGAAGCCTCTTTCAAAGTATACATCACTGGGGAAATTTGTCATTTGCATAAATGGTATAGTGGCAGCGGTTCTCTGCATACCAGGAATGTATTGCTCTTTTCTCTGATGGGGTGTATACCTTACAGAAGGCAGCCATGTATCGCCTTAGTAGCAACTATTAGAACTAGGGATAGTTTTTGCGCAAAATAAAATTCCATTCGAACACACCTACGAGTAATCATGTTAAATGTTAAATCGTTCCGCTGAGCAGTTATAGCCTTTCAAAATGTGAACTTTAATTATAATCACCCTGTATATGTTCAGATTTGTGTACAATGTACAATTAAAATGTTATTACATTAATAAAATCCTAGAAATACAACGAAAATTCTAGAAAGAGTTCTTGATGGAAGATTTAGGAAGGAGGTGGAGATTGCAAAGGCACAATTTGGCTTCATGCCTGGTAGATCAACTACAGATGCTATCTTTGGGTTATGACAGATGATGGAAAAGTTTCGAGAGAAACAACAAGAGCTACATCTGGTATTTATTGATCTGGAGAAAGCATACGATAGAGTGCCAAGGCAAGAAATCTGGAGGTGTCTGAGGGAGAAGAAAGTACCGGAGAAATATGTCAGGTTGGTGCAGTAGATGTACAGAAATGTGAAGACAAGAGTTGGCTTGCATCAAGGGTCAGCATTAAGTCCGTTTCTGTTTAATATTGTGATAGAAGTGGTGACGAAGGAGGTGAGAGAAGACGGTCCTTGGACAATGTTGTATGCAGATGATATCTTGCTGTGTATACAGATTCAAGAGAAGAAGTGGCAGCTAAAGTGGAAAGTACTGGAAGAGAGAGGTATGAGACTGAGCAGAAGTAAGATAGAGTATATATGTTGCAAAGTGGACGGTGGCCAGGAGACAGATCTGGAGCCGGAAGGAAATGTCATCAGGAAGGTGAGGGACTTTGGATACTTAGGTTCAACAGTGGAAGAAGATGGAGGAGGAAAGTGGGATGCAGGATAGAAGCAGGTTGAGGAACTGGACTCCAGTTACTGGAGAGAGATGGCTGGAGTGCTATGCGATGAGAGGGTGCCAATCAATCTGAAAAGCAACATCTATAGGACAGTAATGAGGCCAGCTATATCTGCTGTGGAAACTGTGCCCCTAAGGAAAAATAACATCAGCAGGATGGAGGTAGCAGAGATGAGAATGCTTAGGTGGATGTGCGGTGTGACCAGAAAGGATCGTCTGAGAAATGACTATGTGGGTGGAACAGTGAAAGTTACGAACTTAGGAGCGAAGATACAGGAGGCAAAGTTGAAATGGTTTGGTCATGTGGAGAGGAGTGAGGACGAATATGTGGGAAGAAAGGTCATGCAGATGAATGTGCAAGGAAGGAGGAAGCGTGGGCGGCCAAAGAAGAGATGGAAGGAGCTGGTAGAAGAGGACTTGAGGATGAAGAACTTGGATGTGGTGATAGCCCAAGACAGGAGGATGTGGAGGAGACTCATCATTAACAGCGACCCCACTTAAATGGGGCAAGCTGGAGAAGAAGAAGAAGAATAAAGAAAGAGTCATACGGCTTCATTTCGGCGATGTAATGTGTACAGACGTGAATATTAACGATCCCTTATTATTTCAAAGTTAATGTATGTAGAAACTATGAAAGTTTCGTAAATTTGACCAGAGAACTAATGGCAATATAATCATCGGCATCAGAGTTGCCTTAGCTTGCACTGTTAAAAGAAGACGAACGCTGCACACGCTTCCCTATACTCCTCACCTTTTATTAGTGCATTTGATAAAGGTTTCACTTTCCCGACAGATGATTTGCCCTCTAGGTTTCAGCCTAGTTTCTGCAGGGAACCAACAGTTCGAAACAACTATCAGGCCGGTGAAACTTTTATCTGATCACTGAACAGTGGCTTATTTCTTCTCTTCATAAGTCTCTAGATAATAGACTAATACATCATCTATTTCACTTTGCAGAGGGGCATCAGGAAACCACTTAAAATATATAGCACTCATTGCTGCACTAAAACATTAAAAATATAATTTCTGTGTTGAAAGCAGGACTTAGAAAAGAGTAGGCATATGGAGTGCATACCTTACAGAAGACAGTCATTAGATGGCATGCGAAAAACATAGGCGAGTTAAGTAAAATTTTTATAATTTACTATTTTGTAGCCCATTATAGCCCTTTCAGGATAATCGTGTAAGACTGAATTTACGTAAGTCGGGAACTGCCTGAATTTATAAACTTTTGGAGATGTTATTTTCCAGAGCCATACTTCTTTATGTTTCTTTGAGTCTAAGAATATCCTATCGTTTCAATATCCTATTGAAACGTTTTTGTTCCAATAGGATATTTCATGCTGAATGCTACATCTTTGGCAATTTGCAACTAAGCTTCACTGTAATGATAAAGGCTGTGCTTTAAAGGAAATAAATCAGCTCTAAAGCCGATTTGCTTCATTTAAGCTTTTAGTTATGATTGTTTCTAGCCATATTTGCGTCGTACAAGAACTCCTTAGCCTATAGCCTATAATGCCCGCAAAGGTTGGTCGATTGGTAGAGCCTCTGCTACTAATGGCTCAGTTAAGTAAGTTTGAGCACGGTTAGTAGTTGGAAGGGTTCAATCGTTCGATGCTGTTGGCACGCTCTCCCTCGATGAGTCTTTGAACTCCCCGGAGGTGTCAAATAATAATAATATTAATAATAATAATAATATTTACATCGGACTTTTAACCTTTGTCATTCATTTGTAAAGTTCATATGTTCCAATATGGACGACTTCAATTCAAACTGTATTTTTGTCCCCATATTGTCATCTATGTCGTCAGCTTAATTATCACTAAGTTGAATTTTGAAGCTAGATGCAGCAACCCCCTGATGATTTGTTGCAACTAGAGCTGTTGATTTATTACATAACTTTTAAAATTGAAATTCAGAAAATTTTGCTGGGAACAGTAAAATTCTTTACGATACCAACTTTGGACGGCATGCAAAGTCATAATGCTCAGCATTAGAACCAAACATAATTAAGATTACACTGACGTTACAGCAAGATTGCAGATAAATAATATCACCAATTTATTTTCTGCTTTTGAGCTCTATGTAAAAGCTAGAGATATATTCAGATTTCAGAGAGAGCTTATCTCAAATGAAATCATAAAGTATGTGTTGTTTATGTTTTTAATATTACATCAAGTAGTTTTGAAAGCAATATGTCTTTGTCTTTGAGTTGTTTGGAACTTATCAAAAATGGATTTAACTGCATAAATAGTATAGTGTCTATTCCTCCCCACCTTTTTTTTTTTTTTTTGAAAAACAATGAGAGCATTGATTTTTTTTTATTTTAATTCTTACATAATTTCTGTAACACTAGAGGGTAGCATGGTAGCCTTAGTAACTGCCGGAAACTTGCAGCTTGCTAAACCAGTAGATCCAGGAATGAGATTTGCTTACAGGAGAAGTGAGATCTCTATTTGTATCTAAAGCGGTCTAGGTGTAAGGAGCACACGTATAATATCAGCTTGTCATTTTGTATTTTGACGACCTCTGAATACTCTCCACTATTTATCTTATTTCCGCATTTCACCATGCATTAGCTATCCATCTATAAGGTAAGCATATTTACCTTTATATGTAGCTAAATTGGACCGTATTCACGGGAGTTTAATATGCGAAATATTTATTTTGCAGGTTTATTGTGTGCCAGCATTTTCACAGCTCTTAGTTTTGTTTTAATTTAAGTTAAATTTGCTTCTTAGTTGCTTTCAGAGTATAGTTATCTTTACTACCTAGGTACCCAAGTAATCATCATATTTGGCAGTTTGTTATTGTTACTATTTTTACCCATAGATTCAACTTCCGCATAACGATTCGTGGCAGTTTTAGGTATATAGGCTGAGAAACGACATGCTCTGGATAAACTCCGTTTTTTTTTTTTTTTTTTTTTTTTTAAATCAGAAGATGAATTGCCTATTCGCAAAAGAGATATGAACGAATAGGCAATAAACGTATTGAATAATCATCCTTTTGGATATGACAGATCCAAAAGAAGTGGGAGATGCGTTTTCCTCCCCGCATAGTATTGGGAGACTTCTTTTTTTTAAAATCACAGTACAAAAATATATATGCTCTTTGAACTATAATACAGCTTAAAATAGTTAAAAAATGATATTTTATAAATCATGCATCCTTAAGATAATTGAACTTCCTCACATTACTGTTTCCTTTCAGGAATTTATATCAAGATTTACCCATCTTTATTGGAGAAGTTTGAAATCAAAAATGAAAAGCATTGATTTTATACAATATATTATTATTATTACATGACACTGCCTAGGACAATTTTCTATGACACCTATAGGGCAAGTCTATACTGAGCAGTAGGCTCCATCTCTTCAAGTTTTGCCACAAATGCAGGAGTGCCTCAGGACTCTATTCTGTCACCTATTCTCTTTCTCCTGTACATAATTGTCCTACTTTCAATCATCACCAATCCTATTCACAGTTTTGCTCACACACAATGCAGTGCCCAGGCATTCCAAGTTTCAATATCATCTTCAACCAGTGCCTTAAACACTGATTTGCATACCATCCTTCAGTGGAGTGAAAACAATATGGTTACTTTCAATGTCACCAAATCAGTCTTGCCTTTCTTTTGCAAATGAGATCTCAACTTAGCTTTCCTTAACCCTCTGTAATGTGCAAATCACCAGACAGGATCGGATCTCTCTACTTGGACGCTAACATTTATATCCAGCATCTCATGGTATAAATACATCACATCATTAGTTTCCTCAGCATCCAAAAAAAAAACTAAGTATTATTTTCTGTTCAAGATGCTATTTTACACCCACTCATCTACAACCTTATACAAATTCCAAACCATCTTTAGACTATCACTTACTTGTTTGGAGTGGTGCACCTAAATCCTCCTAACAAAATCTCAATTCAGCTCATATATGATTCCTCCCTCACAGACTCACTTCAATATCTCTCATTTATACAATGTTTCAACACCCTGTCTATAGGGGCATTGGGTCAGTCTGCTAGACTGGCAACCATCATTCTTCCACTTTCTGTTGGCTCCTTTAAAAGAAGAACTCAAACAGCTTTTCTCATGAAGTATTCCCAAACAACTGCAACTCACGAAAAATGCCAATAAACTTCATTCTCAGACTGCACATGCACCCCACCCCACACACAAAAAAAAAACACTGATAATGTGTTTATAGGTTCTTGACTGGCAGCTGCTCAAGTTCATATGTGGTTGATGAAAGTGGATGGATGGTAGTAGCTATTTAAGTGGAGAAGCACCCATGGAAATACCTATAGAAGGGACATAATACAAAAACAGAGTAACTATTTGGAAAGTGACTAAAGGGAGTCAGTGAGGGAGGGATCATCAAGCAAATTGCTTGCTTCTGTATACAATCAAGCATTTTAGGTTCATCACCCCAAAAATGTGGGCACAATATATTCAAGAATATAGACCTTTTTTGGAGGCTGAAGAAGCCATGGACCTGTGCTTATGCTAGTGTAGATGTGAGAGTTAATCGAAGAAGATAAAACTGGTTCATTGGCAAGAGGAATATTGTCAAGAGGGAGGGGCATGGTCTTTCGTCTTGAAAATGAAACGGTATTGTAGTTTGGTTGCATTAAAATTCACTAGGTTGTCCTTGTATCACTTGAGAATGGCAAGAGGTCAGCGTTTAAGGCATTGGTTAAAGATGATCTTGAATCATGAGTTACTTGAGTGTTGTAATGTTTTGAAAATGAAAAAGAGAAGTTGAGTACTGTTCCCAGCAAAGCTCTGAATAGGATTAGATGTTAGGGAGAGAACATCATTGATATATAAGAGTGCTAGTCAGCACTGTTTTTGGTTAATGCAGGTGTACCTACCTGGGATATATACAAGCATTAACCAAAAAACTAATGAAAGGAAACCATCTATCATGACCTGTAGTTAGCAGTCAGAGAGGAAGCTGGCAATCCATTCACAAAGGGAAGGAGAAATACCATGAAATGGTAGCTTGATAAGAAGGCCACAATACCAGACTCAATTGTGAATGCCTTTGAAATATTAAGAATGACCACTTGAGGTTTTCCAACCTTTTCAATCGCCGGCATCCAAAGGTGGGTGAGTTGTTAAGGAGATCTGCAATGGAACAGGAATGACAGAATTCTTATTGGTGATTACTAAGTTATTAGTGAGTCTCTAATGAGTCAAACAGTTGGGTTTTGATGTCTTTTTCTGTTAACTGTGAGAATATTTAGGTCAGAGCAATAGGGTGATATAGTTGCCTGGTTGACTTTTATCTTTCTTTTTGGGAACAGGCTGGATAAAAGTTTGCTTTCAAGCAGTTGACCCAGATGAATATGATAGCTGGAACAGATGATACAGGATGGGTGTGAACTCTAGAGCATAAACATTAAGTACAACTGGAGGAATACCATCATGCTTGGAGACTTGGGTATCAAAGATACTGAGTATTCTTCTGATACCTTCTGGCAAACTTTCACAGAAGTCATACTGCAGATAGTTTGTGGAATAGCAGAAGGAGATCTGCCTTGGTTGTTCATACAAGAGTTGGAGGGAAAAGCCAATGTCAAGAGGATCTGCCTTGCCTTTGGGAGATGGTAAAAAGGTAACATTAGGATGTGAGAGATGGAAACGTGGAAGGACATTAGTTACATTCCACACCTTGCTGTGAGAGTAGAAGGCTGGACTGCTGCTTGAATGGGGTAAACTTGGTGCATTTGGACCCTTGCAAAGTCTACTTTGGATTTGTTAATATTTTTTTTTTTTGCAGTTGTTATTAGCTGTGTAAGCTGAATGAGAGGGTAGAATTTTTGACTGCAGCTTTGGGTAGTATGCTAAATTCAGCCAAGAAATCTTGAGGCGAAACAGATCATCTAAAGGGGATTCCAGGTCCAGTAACTTTGGCTGAGAATCCTGCCCTTCTTATGAAAGGCACCATGGATGATGTAATGAGGAAAGTTGAGGTGTGATGTTGCAGAAGGTGCCAGTGGTTCAGTAATAAATAGCATGGCAAGTTTGGATGCCTGTAGGTAATGGCACACATCATTGATGTTAGAATTAAGACTTCTAATGTTAATTAGCTCAGAGTGATTTTTTTTTTTTTTTCATTGCATGGAATTTTGAGATTTCATTCATTATTATTTTATTTTTCGAACCATTTTTGAGATTTTTTTGGTAGTTTTTGTAGAAGATTTTTTTTAAACCCAGTGACTGAAGTTTTTGTTTTGTTGATTATGGTTGTGAGTAAAGTAATGGAAAATTTAAAGAGCAGGGATATGCAGTGGGGTGAAGTCTTGAGGAATCATCACTCCCACGTATGGAGTACCCAAGCTTCATTCCAAGTGTAGCCTCGGACAGTAACCCCCCCCCTGCAAACTACTGTGTGTGGACTCATTGCTGGCACAACCTGGCAGAGTAAGCAGCAGTCGGATTGTTTTGGTTACTGTATTAATTTCATTCTATTAATTGCAGTATCAGTATTTTTTGTTTTGTGCCACCAATGAAAATGCCATGAATATAGAACTTACCAGTTATTTATATATTCTCCATACAGTCATAACACTAATTGAAAATAGTCTGTTAATTAATATTGTTGTCAGAACTGGCAGAATAGTCATAGTCATGGCAAAGAATAATATAAACATGTATCAGTGTTTGATTATTTTTTTTTTTTTGAAGAATATTTGATATTTTTAGAGATTTTTTTTGGTAGTTTTTGTAGAAGAGGAAAATATGACCTCATCAGCTGAGGTCATATTTTCCTCAGGTGAAAACAAAATGTTTATCTCCAGCCCTAGTTGCTGCATTCACCATCTCTTATGGCAGTGCTTTTCACTTTCCATATAAAACATCCGCTCTTTATATCTTTATTCATAACACAACTTCTAAAATCTTTTAATTTAGTACCTATTATCCTACAAAAAAGACTGTTTTTTGTATCATTCCTGTACACAAGAGATCCTAAGATGCTGTGACATGACAGTATTGTGAGTAGAACAGAGACGCATGGTTAGAAGAAAAAAAGGAATTTGTTGAAGTGTTGTTTTTTAAAGACCTGAAGGTTGTAATTATTGGGGGGAAAGCAAGTGTGGAGAAGACTGTTCCAAAGAATAGAGGTGTAGGGAATGAAGGCGGAGGACAAGAAGTTGACTCAGTTAGTTTGGAATTTGAACTATATATGGGTGCTGACCACCAACTGCTCATATTCCTATGTGATTAGAGGAAAGTGGAGGGATAATAATGGCCAGTTCAGTGTCTGCTACCATCCCTTTTTAAGACACTAGTTAAAGTAATTATGAACTATGTACGCACTACAAGGTTTTGAAAATGAAAAAATAAGGACTGAATAATACTGTCATTAGCAACTATGACTAGGATTGGATGTTAGACAAGATCATTGATATATGGGAGGAGAATGCAGGTGACATCACCAAGCCCTGCAATACACCAGTATTAATAAAAAAAAATCTGATGAAAGGAACCATTCACCATTACCTGCAGTTAACAACCTGAGGGTTGTTCTAGTGAACTGGCAGTTTGTTCGAAAATAAGAACAAAAAACATCGCATTACAAAAAATAAAGCACTAATAAAAACAATGCAACAAGATTGATTATATTTTATATTATTATTTTCTCATTTTTCTTTTTCTGGCAATGATCCTTGATTCATTACCTTTTATAATACTTAAATGATTTGTGTCAGTTTTTCTTATGAAGAATTAATATGAAGTTTTCTGAGTTTATTCTGAACTGTACTTAGCATTTTTTTGACTATATAAATTCAAGCAATAAAAACATAGAAATAAAAAGAAAAAATTTATTATACTATCTGATATATCTTAGTAACTAAAAATTGTTATATTACATTCTGTAAATTCTTGTTTTACTTTTCTAGTCACATTTAATGCTGCTAAAGTACTGATGAAATATAACTAATATAATGTTGTCATTAGTTGTATTTTATCACTTCTAGGGTCGTACTTATGCAAAGGTGCACGAGGCTCTAGCTGAAGCCCTGAATATTAGGGCCAATTTAAGAGCTCCAAACAATGAGGGAGGGACCCTAGAGCACTCAAGTCCCTTGGGCTTCACCTGCCTTGGGAAAAGTGCAAGTATGGTAGTAAAAATTAATTAGCAGATGTTTCTTCACCAGGAACCATGTCCTCCTCTTTGCAGATTATTAAACATGTTTTTTCCATCATCAAACACTGATGCACTAAACTCAAAACAAAACAATAATAATATTTATAACTTAAATGAAGCACCTAATTTGATAAACAACGTATGTTTTAAAGTCGATGAAACCAACACATCATAGGAAATTAAAAAAAACAGCCATACCAGTACTAATATCTAAAAGCCGGTACTAGGAATGAATGCAATTACCAAGAAACATGAACATCAACACACCTTTTGATATTCTCTCAGAGTACAAGCCAACTTATTTCCTGGAACTTTCAATGCACTTTTTCTTTTCCTTGACTGCCTCTTTAAGTTCTTGTGTCCACCATGGAGTTCTAATTTTCTATTCTTGCAGACAACCTCACCACATACTCTGGCTGAATAAATTGCTTTCTTCATGGTTTGTCACATATTGAATTTCCAAGGTTTGGTTCTCATTTTTCTCTGAATAATGTTTATGTACTTGAGTCTACAGTTCACCTCTGAAAGCTGCTCGACTTTGATTCTTTTTTAAAATTTCTTGCACATTCTTTTCAATATTTATCAATCTTAAAACTAAATGGTGATCATGTCCAATTTCATATCCTCTGTATAGTCTTGTAAAACTCAATGTAGCTTAGAAAAACCAAAGTGCTTTACAGCAATTTTTACAGAGGTCAAGTCTCATGAGAATGTTACAAAAATAACCTTGTTTGTCTCTATGTATTTTATGTTAAATATTAATGTAAATAACCCTATGGGAATTGATTGTATTTACTGTTTAAACTAAAGTTTCTAGAATGTCAAAAATAAAGGCAATGCCTTGCCATCAGAACTTTATATATGTATAAGAGCTCAAGAAAGTTGTTTACGATTAAGTGTGTGAGAAAGTTGTTTGTAAGCTCTGCGCATGAACACCTTCAAAGCTAGTATCAAAGAGGTCCGCTAGTTTCAGAGAAGTTTCCGCTGCCTGACAAGGCAAAGAAAATAGAGTGCATAGAAGAGAAAAAAGAATGGGCTGACCTTAACAAAAGGATCAAGGAGAACTGCCGATTTCTTCGGGGTTTACAACCCTTGGTGCAAGGTCCCGAAAAAGCGAAAATAAAAGAGGACTGAACCAAATATCGTGGGCAGTTTTCGGCAGAGAACCAGAGGCAGTTGAGAGGAGGCGAGGTCCAGTTGCTGAAGCAGAAGAGGTGAAGTGCTGTTACTGAAGAGAGCCAGAGGCAGTCGGCAGAAAATCAGAAGCATACTGACCCAGAGAAACAGACTTTATGGCAAACCCACGCCAGAGGGAAAAAATTGGGAAGTCAACCGAAACCAAAAGCCGCAGAATGATCTTCAAGCCTGTATGCTGAAACTTCTTGCCTGAGCTTTTGATTACTGGGAAAATTGCAGTCCAAGAACTACTAATACTCCGGCTAAATGCTCCCTGAAGCAATCCTGAGATGAAAGAAGAACCATAGAAATTATGATGCAGGCCCTATGGAAGGTGTAATGACAAAGAGCCTTCGTAAGCGTGTCCAACCTTTAATGTACATTTTTTTTGTAATCTTGGACATATGTCATAGATGGACTGATAAGAAATAGTAATAAGAGAGTCCTTTGAATTGTTGTTAACTGGAATATAAATTGTAAGATAACTTGCAATAACTAGCTAATCTCTAAAGTCCTCTCAGTTGTTAACTGGAATATTAATTGTAAGATAACTTGCCATAGCTAGCTAATCTCTTTGAGTAATTTAGTCTCGGAAATTTAATTTTTTTAAACAGAGAAGTAACAGAGTAATTATATATATATTGTATAGTCATTTAATATTGAAAAGGGAAAGTTTGTTTCTTTATACCAAAAGTACAAAGGATAGGTAGAGAAAAGAAACCTCCCTATCGCTTATTTAATGTAAATAAATGTGTTTTAATTATATGTCAATAGAGTGCCGCCTGATTGTTTATTTCACAATGCACTGTTCCTAAAAAAATTATCGGACTTGTGAGTGGGAAACCAAGTGAGATAGCCGAATTGTATAGTTAAGTGCAAATAGACCACGACTGTTTGTGTAAAGTTTTACTGAAGGAATTTGTGTTAGAGAAAGAGGGAGAGAAATCAATGGCCATATTACTGAGTTTTATGCCAGTTAAAGATATTAGTGGCGCAGTCTCAATAAAATAAATTTTCTAGTATCCATAGGCATAAGACTCGTAGTGCGGAAAGTAGATAAACATAGTACACAGTAGTATAAGCAAGAAAGGTTACGAGAGAAAAAGCATGCACTGCTAATTAGAATAACGGTATTTCAAAGGCGCAGTAACCAAGCAAGCTTTATAAATAACAAGAAATAGTAGCACACACATATTACAGTCTTGTTCTGAATCAGCATGAAGATATCCCTGTTAACAATAACTTAATAAGACCTTTCTTATTTCTTGCATCTTCTCTCCATTTGAATTTGTTCACATCTTTATGTTGGAACATAGTGTTAATAATAACCAATCCATGTCCTGAACAGAAATCAAGCAGGCACTTATTATTATTATTAGCTTTGCTCTTTTTCTCTAAATTTTCCCACAACATTTCTGTATATCTAGCAATCATTGCCTACTCTGCTATTATTTTCTTTATCTCCAATAAGGAATGACTCTTCCTTTTTTCATAATGTTAGCCATTTTATCTAATTCCTTGAAAATTCCTCAACAAATTTAATTTGCTAAAAAAAACAAAAAAAACTTATCCACTTAATTTATATAATTTTGCATTGCCAAAGTGAAGTCTTTTGACTCTTTATTTAAAAAACTTATGAAAAAAATGTGAAGAAACACTATCTCATCACCCCTAGGAAAACAAAAACTGATTAAAATCAACAAACTATATATAATCACAATACAACAAACACATTTCTAGAAACACCACTACCAAGAACCACTTAAAACAATAGCCTTCAGGGGAAAACTAACAACGCACCATTTCAGATATTAGAAACAAACGCCTTAATGAACATAATGTAAAGCACCAACAAGATCACTTCTGGTGATGTTAGTCATGTGACACACGTATATCATGTGGGTGTGTTGATATCTTGATTTATGGAGAGCAGTATCTGAATTGAAGTATTGTTTAGATACTTCAGTTCAGATTTAAATTACTGACAATAATTTTCATGTTAGAAGCTTAATAGAGTGAAACAGCACTGAGAAAGGATTAAAAATAATGTTTAATTTTTCCAATATTTCATCTTAGTCACTGAGGGAGTATAATATAAAGCTTGTAATACATACATAAGTAACACAAAACTAGGTGGGATGTCCTCTGTGGGAGGCCTAGGATGTAGGCTGGGAACTGGGAACTGGGATCTCAAAGTATTAGTGTTTCACATATTTTGAGTTTAATGAAGCCATATTTATTTAAATTAGTAAATTTCTAAGAGCAGCTGCAGATTTCAAAAATAGTCTTTCTCTTCTAAATTTACTGCAGTTGAGCATGGTAGTCTTTTTCCAATTGATTCTATGAGCTGGATCTAAAGCATAGTTTGCATGGTCCGGTTGACTATAGTTATGACTGCAGATGTATTTTTTGTGTTCTTCAATGCAGATGTCGGCTGATCTGTCCATAGTAGGCCAACATGCAGAAACAGAGCACTTTATATGCTCCAGGCACAAAGATAGAGAGAAAGGAGGAGGGAAGGAGCTGATCTTTAGTAGAATGTATAAGGGTAGCAAGCTTCCAGTAGGACTTGAATGCCATGCAGAGATTGTATTTCTTTAAGATTCTGGTTATTTTTCCTGAAGTGCCTTGGACATAAGGGATGATTCTTCTGGTAACACTGATACTTTGAGCAGGGCTGTTGGAAGCGGGCATGCGATGCATGCGGGCGCTACTACGAAGGGGGTGCCGCCGCAGGGGCACGGTTCATAAGTTCATTTTTAAGAAACAAAATTTTTATCATAAAACAAAAAATTCTTAGAATGATCAATATTAAAATAAATAAGGCCTGATACACCGAATAAAAATTTAAAAAAAATTGTATATCGCCGCCTCTTTGAACAGCCAGCTGTTTACAATTTTGCAGTGAGAGGGCTAAATGCTTGCCTGCAGAATGTTGTGTCTACTGCAGTCTATCTAAAGTGAAACGGTGAACGGCTTTTATGCGCAGAAACGAATTTTCGTACAAAACATTTGTTGCTAGTTGAAAAATAAACTTTCAACATCTTTCTCTAAATCCAGAGTAATTTATTAAAAAAAGGGTGGCACACCATTTGGCAACTCCTATAGGTAGAGATGACCTGCTAATGCTTCTGCCTGGTATCTCTACTTGGGCCTAGCTCCCACTGAAGAGACCTCAATAAAGGTCGAAACTAGTCTGGGTAGTGGCCCTTCCCTTAATGCATAACATTAGACATATCTGCAAGGAGATGTGTTTTGCATTATAGGAGATACTGAGATAGGAGTGTTGGTACCTTGCTCCACCTTTGCAACGAGTTGCCCTGGTGTTGTACCACCATAACCCAGTCCTGAAGATACTTTCAGGTGCAAACTTTGTTTGCTCACACTTGGATAAAGGATTAAACTAATTTTATTATACATTTGTTACTAGTTAACCAGTGATATGGTACGTATCTCAGTTGGCTATTGACAGTAGCGCAGTGCAGACTATTATTTCGTCTGTGTCGTGTTGAGTAATATGGTACGCATCTCAGTAGGCTACTGACAGTGCGGACTATTATTTCGTCTCTGTGTCGTGTTGTGTAATAATTTCTTGTGGGTATAAAATAGAAATGAATTTAAAAATTTAAAAAAAATTATCCGGATTGCACATCATGCTGCAAAAGAAGCAGATATTAAGAAACAAACTGGAGCTGTTAATAAATTTGTTAAAATATTAAAATATACTGATGCAGATTGTAACCAGCTCGATACATCAGAAATCTGAGTTGAAGAACCGTGCACATCATCCAGTTTTCATGAAAGTACTATTCAACAAGATAACAAGATGCATGATTTAAGTGAAAAACAGTTAGAAGATTTAGTTGTAGTTGACCACGAAACTAACACATTGTTAATCTCTGTAAATTTAGAAGATCCAGGTGAATGGGGAAATATTGATGAAAAATTACGAGTTGTTTTAATTGAAATGTGACCTGTTCAAAAGAAAAATATAATATATCCCAGAGATGCATATGGTCTTAAATTTGGCACCATGTATTATAATAGAAAAATGGAAAATGGGGAGCTCGTGCCAAGAACATGGCTCAGAATTTAAAGTTTCATTTTGAAACTTTAAATTCTGTTTTTTGATTTTGTTGCAAACTTTTTGCACCTACTGAATCAAGGTCTTGTAGAAGGTTATAACGTTTGGAGAAATGTAAGTACAACTTTGCATAGACATGAGACTAGTTTAACTCACATGAAAAGTTTCTTAAAATGGAAGGAACTTGATAAAAATTTAAAAAACAAAACTAGTATTGATTGCCAGACTCAAAGCATGTATGAAATGAAAAAAAAAAAAACATTGGACGAGTGTGTTAGAATGCTTGATTGAAATGATAAAATTCCTTGGTAGCCAAAATTTAGCTTTTCGTGGATCATCTGATAAATTATATGAAAGGAATAACAGCAATTTTTTAAAATTAGTCAAACTGTTTGCGAAGTTTGATCCTGTTATGGAAAATCATGTTGAAAGGGCCCTACAACGAAACAATAGAGTACACTATTTGAGTAAAGACAGTCAAAATGAAATATTAGAAACTTTAAGTAACGCAATCAGGATAGAGTTTTATTATCAATTCGAAAATCTAAATATTATTCCATAATTTTAAACTGCACACCTGATGCAAGTAAAACAGTACAAATGACCATTATTATTCGCTTTGTTTACTGTGACAATGGAATTCTCAAGATCAGGAAAACTTTTTAGGTTTTGCAGATATATGAGATCCACAGGACGTGGTTTATGTGCAATAATAATGGAACAACTGGAAAAATGGAACATTCCCATTGAAGACGTGCGAGGTCAAGGGTATGATAATAGGGCAAATATGAAAGGGAAAAAATATGGGCTCCAAAATTTGCTTTTCAACAAAAATCCTCGAGCTTTTTCTTAAAAAGTGTGTGCTGCTCATACTCTAAATTTAATCCTGAACGATGCAGCCAAAGTGAATGCAGATACAATTAGTTTCTTTGCAATTATTCAAGAAATATACAATTTCTTTTCATTCTCTTACAAACATTGGTCAATCCTTTTAAAGTCGTAAAAAAAATTAACATTGAAACAGCCATCAGAAACTCGATGGGAAAGTAAAATTAATGCAATCCACCCTCTACGATATCAGTTAGGAGAAATTTACGATGCACGTTTTGAAAATTTAAATAATGAAAATTTTAATAAAGAAACTCAGCATGAAGCACAAACATTATGCGTTAAAATAAAGGATTACAAATTTGTTTGCTCTCTTATCACTTGGCATGATTTACTTAACAGAATAAATCCTGTGAGTAAAATGCTTCGAGACAAAAATATGAACATTGCAGTTACTTTAGAATCTGTCGAAAATTTAAAAATATTCTTACAAGAGTATCGATCAGATACAAATTTTAAAGAAGTTCTATAAATGGCAAAAGAACTGAGGGAAGAGGTGGATGAAGAACAAGAATTTAAAACTGGTACGGAAGTTTGACGACGAAAGAAGACACGACAATTTGACTACGAGCATCACGATGAAATGCCACAATCGCCAGAAGATAAATTTAGAGTGAATGTGTTTTATACATTTCTAGATGTTGTGTTGTTAATATCGTTAATAGAACGTTTTGAACAACTAAAAACATATTATGATAATTTCAATTTCTTGTATAGGTTACTACAAATTAATAACAAAGTTTTACGAAAAAATTGTGATGATTTAGAAATTCTCTTGAAGAACGGCGACAATAAAGACATAAATGCAATAGAACTATATGACGAGTTATGTGCTTTCTGGGATATTTTTCGGAAGGATAATTTAAATATTCAAAAGCCTTTCAATATTCTTAATTTTACTGTATCCAATAATTTATCTTTCCCTAACTTTTCAATTGCTTTAAGAATACTGTTAACCTTACCTGCTAGTGTAGCCTGCGGTGAACATTCCTTTTCCAAGTTGAAATTGATTAAAACCTAATTTAAGAACAAGTATGTCACAAAAAAGGCTTGTTAGTTTGGCGTTAATAGCTATTGAAAATGATATATGTGCAGAATTAGACGTTAAGACCATTATTTCTAATTTTGTTAATATGAAATCAAAACCCCCAAAATTTTAATAAAAAAAAATTCAAGTATATTTATGTTATTTAATTTATTTTCTGTTATTCTGTAAAGATATCATTTTTTGAATACTTATATTAAATGTTCTAATTATTTCTGAATTCTTTTCTTATTTTCTCATCTATCTTGAGTTTCTTTTATTTTCCTAAAAGATAGTTCCACTTATAAAAAATATTAAACAATTTTTACAAGTTACTAAGAATTTAGTAACTTGTAAAATGCAAGAATTTTTGAAACTTTAATTCAAATAACTTTTAACTTTAATTAAAATTCATTTTAATTTTGTTAGCGATTCGGGTCGGTGAGAAGGCTATAATTCCTGTATCATTATATTCAACTATTAAAGTTAAGTGACTTTATCAAATTTTAACTTTTGAGAATTTTTTTAATATTCGGGTTTTTAACGATTATCCTGCCTAGTCAACACCCCCGGTTCGTTACATTTAGCGAACCAACATGTAGCTGTTCTGTCAAAATTTATTTAAGAAATTTTAAATTATTTAAATATTTATTATAGTAAAAGAACCACACACGCCCGGATCGTTACAGCGACGCTTAGATAGAAATTGCATGCGGGCAGCAAAGACCCTAGCGCCGGCTCTGACTTTGAGATCTAGTTAGGCCACCAACAGGTGCCCACAGAGGACATCCTAGCTACTTTTGTGTTGCCATTATGTATGTATTACAAGTTTCGTATTGTACTCCCTCACTCAGTGACTAAGATGAAATATTGAAAGAATTAAACATTATTTTTAATCCTTTCTCAGTGCTGTTTCACTCTATTAAGCTTCTAACATGAAAACATTATTGTCAGTAATTTAAATCCTTATTGAAGTATCTAAACAATATTTCAATTCGGATACTGCTCTCCATAAATCAAGATAAATCATAAATCAAGACTCATAACTATTATTTTTCAGGAAATAGCATATATTTAAAATAGTCCATAAAAAAAATTTGCAATGGGTGGGATGAGAGGGGAGAACCCATAGAGGTACTCTCTATCCGTTTATAAATTTTGTGCTTCCAAGAGAAATATCCAGAATCGATAGCAATTTTTTTTTTTATCGAATATTTCTAAAAACAAGATCTTGACTCTGTTATAATATGTACTAATGCTCTTGCACAGGCCCCCATTTACTGCTGGACATCCTTGAAATCCTTCTCTGATATTGGTGTAGGGAAAAATTCACACTAGTAGTCACTTTACAGTAGTAATAAGCTAGTTTATACACTACAGCTGATTATGATACACAACAGCCCCTGAACTTGCATTCCATCAAGGTTAACAGAAGACAGTTCAGCTTAAGTTGTAGATGTGCTGCTCAACTTGCTCTGTACCACCTGATTGAATTAGTAACTGAGATGGTGGTACAGCCCTCCCCCATACACTCACAGGCTCTGCCTGTTATTATTGTCAAACTGCACTTATTTCACTCTCAGGTTAATTTACTTTATAGCTTTCTTCCCTCTGCTGACATGCTGAATTCATGTGCTGTCTTCATAGTTAAGTATAAGCAAGTTTTTCAACATTTCATTAATTCGTTATTCTTGTTTAATTAATTTAATTTAATTTATTTCTACATAACATATATATGTAGAAAGTTTTTTACCTTGGGTATACTATATGTTAAAGATACCAAGCAATTTTATAAACTTGGTTTTAATCCTTTTTCTCAAGTAAGCAAACAGACAAGTAAGTCAAGTTTGCGCCCGAACTATGTTCAGGTCTGACGCAACTCGTGGTAAAGGTGGAGTAAACTCTGATCACTTTCCCTTAGTATCACCCCTAATACAAAGCACATCCCCTTGCAGAGATGTATGAAGTGTTAGATCTTAAATGATGGCTCTATCAAGAATAGAACTGCTCCATTCAAGATTTAACAAGAGAACAATATCAAGCAAAAGCACACTTGTGCTCTTGGCAAAACAGACATAATATGTGAAGATGCAGATATTAACTTTGCTTAGAAAGGAATTAAAATATAAAAGAAGAGGTTGAATCTTAAATTAAAATGAAATCAAAGGAGGAAATAAATATTAAATTGTACTGTTTAAGGTTATTGTCTAAAATAGACGGAATCTTAATTTGTCAAAAACATCAATGTTAAAATATGCCATTACAAGGTCATGTATCATTGTGCGAACAAAAGTTCAAAGGTTGCAGTTTGACCACCAAAGATAACGTAATGAGCGATGAGTAGGCATTCATGGAAGGCACAAGAAATTCGCATTCCCCGAAAAAAGCGATGCACATACAGCAGGTAGGTGATGTCACTCGGTGACAGCAAATGGGAGAGCGTCGTAGACAAGTTTGGAGTGCGGAAAGAGGGTGCTATAATGGGGTTTAAAACGGATTCACATCGTTGAGAGTGGATCTCCTTTTTGCTTCTTTTTACGTTTTTCTCTTGGTTCCCGTGGTGTTCCCCGGTTGCGTGTGCTCTCCCCGTGGGTCTTCTGCTCGAAGTTCCCGAGCAGATCAGCATGACTGATACCCGGAAAAGCAGCAACGTGTTTCCCGTTGCTGAGCAATGCGAATCGAAGAAAATAAAGCAGTGTTCGAGTTTTAGACCATCGGTGTGGATCTAACTGATGAGAAAGCAGCAAATGATTCCTTTGAAGGTAAATCATGTTAGAAATGGCAACGCGAAAAGTTCGTAAGCCCAGAAGAAACAAGTGGCTAATTTGGGACGAGTACGTGACTCCCATGTGGTGGCAATCCATCGTACAGAGGGACAATCTATAACAAAGAACAGACGGAAGGATCGAGAAATCGTCTAACACGGTGGTAATGTACAAATCTTCTTTTTTATGTGTTATCTATTGGTGATGAAGGTGTAAAATGGACAGAGTTTAGAAAAGAAGAGAGAAAATCTTGAGACAATTTCCTGTATTATGTTAATCGAATTGGACTGGTAGTCTACTTTCATAAGCTGTCTAGACTAAGTTTAATGTGTATGGGTCGTTAGTAGCAGCAATCTAGTTTAATACCGACATCCACGTTTGTAATATAGATGAACATCACGTTCTCATGAGTGTGTTTGAATAGCCTGTCTGTTTGATTATTATACCCTGCTTTACTTGTATTTTAGTATTATATTAACCTTGATTTGCTTGATTACATGTGTTGTTTAAATGGTAATGTTCTTAGATAAATAATAAATATGTTTTTCCATGTATACCTGAGTTTGTCTGAGTAAGAGATTGAATTTTACCACTCACGAAAATATTGAACCTATGTTTAGAGGTAAAAGGGGGAGTTTAGATTGTCAATGCCATGGCTGTATATTGAGAACTCAATCTATCTAACTACTTAATCTACATAAGGTATTACTTGAATTCTGGGAAAGTTTCTTCGGATAAGAATTTCTATCATAGAGTTCTGACTGGCGCAGCATTAACAAATAAATTTCGTCAGAGCTCGAAGAGAGAAACGGCCCCAGAAAGTCAGTTTAGAAGCCAGATCTCAGTAGGCACAAGGAGAACAATAGAGGTAAAATATTTAAGAAAACAATGAGGTAATGGCGCAGCCGGTAGGATGTGCTTGATCCAAAGAAATTAAAGAACTGGATCAAATACCGTGAGTTGGTCTTCGGTCTCATGCTCAGCAATCAGGACATTTTGAAAATTTTGGAAAAAGAAAAAGGGAGGGAACTTTGAAGTTTAATCTTTATATAAGAGTATAATCCAAGCTTAAAAGAATGCATTAACAAATAAATTTCATCAATAGCTCGAAGAGAGAAACGGCCCCAGAAAGTCAGTTTAGAAGCTAGATCTCGGTAGGCACAAGGAGAACAATAGAGGTAAAATATTTAAGTATACAATGACATAAAAGCTATGCATTAAAGGAAAGGGCCACTACCCAGACCAGTTTCGACCACTACCCAGACCTTTATTGAGGTCTCGTCATTGGGAGCCAGATCCAGAGATGCCAAGGTTGACAAACTGAATAGCACTCTGTAAATTGTCTCCAATATCATTAATATCCAGATTAAACAACAACAATGAACTAAGAACAGAGCCTTGTGAAATACCACTGTATTCATCTCCACAAGGGGATGTGTTTTGCATTAGGGGAGATATTTAGGGAAAGTAATCGGAACTTACTCCACCTTTACCACGAGTTGCCTCAGACCTGAACATAGTTCAGGCACAAACTCGACTTACTTGTCTGTTTGCTTACTTGGGAAAAAGGATTAAAACCAAGTTTATAAAATTGCTTTGTATCTTTGACGTATAGTATACCCAAGGTAAAAAACTTTCTACGTCTTTCTGTCATCCTGAGATATTTATTTAATAAGGTCAAAACACCTTGGGGCAACTTGTATAGGTAAAATTTATAAGCTCTGCATGACTTACCTTGGCATCTCTGGGTCTGGCTCCCACTGACAAGACCTCAGTAAAGATCGAAACCGGTTGGAAGCTTGGGTGATGAATGGCAATGCTGTAGCTCATGAAGTTTGAACTGAGGCTTGGCTGTTGCTGTCACCCAGGTCCTGGGTGGGGGGTAATGAATGGTAATGCTGTAGCCCGTGAAGTTAACCGAGGCATCGTGTTGCTGTTACCCCTCGGATGAGATATGAGCAAATGAACAGCTCTGCCTGGTGGTGGGGTGAGCCTGCCACAATGTAGAGCCAAGTTCTGATAGTTTTCAGTGGCGGGATGAGCCTGTTACTAAGGTGAGCAACACTGAGTTTTTGGAGTTTGACCTGTACTTGAACATTCAATAAAGGTCGAAACTGGTCTGGGTAGTGGCCATTTCCTTTAATGCATAGCATCATACATCTCTGCAAGGGGATGTGCTTTGCATTAGGGGAGATACTAAGGGAAAGTGATCGGAGCTTACTCCACCTTGACCACGAGTTGCCTCAGACTTGAACATAGTTCAGGCGCAAACTCAACTTACTTGTCTGTTTACTTACTTGGGAAAAACGATTAAAACCAAGTTTATAAAATTGCTTGGTATCTTTAACACATATATATAAACACTTGAAACATATTTGCATAGGCGGGTTTGATAAGACATTTGATTTGGTCATACAGACTCATTGACTCCAACATACAAAGTTGCCATGGCATGTCAAAGAGGAGTCATTGTACTTATTAAATGTCAGTGATGATTTGTCACTATCTTGTATCCTAGAAGAGAGTGTGTGTGTGTGTGAGAGAGAGAAATCAGTCCTGAGGGGGGGGGCACATCCTCCTTTACTAAGTTATTGTGTGAAACATATGCAAAATTGAGAAATATCACATGCCTGTATGAGCATTTCTCCTGTGCAGTACTGTTGTTGTGCTATTGTCAAACGTAACCATGTTTATAACAAGACATCATCAAGAAACCTATGCTGTCCTTCATTAAGATTATTTTTATCATTTTTACAGTCCTATGTTTTAGTTCTAATATCTCTATAATCCTCATTATTATTATCCAGAAATACAAGTTGGTCAATAACACAAGAACATTAATAAGGGTGAATAAAAGAACAGTAAATGTTAATATTTAACTATCTTCTTTTATGTGTTAGGACTCTTTTGGGACCTTTCCATTTCTAACTCCTTGAACCAACCAAAGAATAGCCATTATTAGTTCATTTGTATATTCCCTTAAATATATCTTGATATCCTATTCAGTCCAAATAGTTTATTATTTGTCACTATTTTTGTCAATCTTACCTATAGTATGTTTGTACATGGGTGGGCTAAGGATTTGCAGAAACCCTGCTCTAGACACACCAGCATGGAATTTTCAAGCTACTTTAAGATCTTCATTTAGTACAATGATGGTCTTACATTAGGTGATGAAATTCATGTAATATCTAAAAACAATCACAAGCATCTATGCCTGCAAGAAGATTCTTGTATATTCTCATATCATATAATATTTCATTATTACCTCCATGAACATTTAATGGCATGACAGAGAAGCAAAATACAGCTGGATGACAACATCCTTGGCTCATCCCTGATAGGTTCCTTAGTTCTTAACTTAGATCATGCTCCGTCTGTAGTTAAGAACTAAGGAACCTATCAGGGATGGTTCCTTAGTTCTTATACTGATGGAATAAGTTGCTTTTGTGTGTGTATTTTTTTAAGTAACTTGTTTAATTATTCAACTAGTTATTTGATTCTCATTATTGGCTTCTTCAGAAATATAATACAAATTACATTGTTACAAATATAAATTACTGATAAATGTCACATTGTCTGTGAAAAAGATAAACACAAGGAGGTACCTGTATGCTGCAGCACTCCTGTCACTTTTCCCCCCCCAAAAAAAACAAGTCATCAGAATCCTTGGGGATATGGCCAAATGCCATATCAGGTAATGTAGAAAAGATAGAGAGCATGAATTCGAAACAAGTAAAGAACATCTTGATAGAATTCTTAATGTACATGCATCTGGATTCAGGATGTTTGTGCGATATTAAGACAGGAACCAAGACATGAGATTAATCAGCACTTAGACCACAGCTACAAAAATGCTCTCTTTTTCTCCTCTCTTTTCCTCCTCCCTTCCTTTCCTACCCAGATTGCAGACAGAAAGGATGCATCTTTACCATAAAAGCTATCAAACTTAGAGGATACCGCTCATACACCAAACTTGCTGCTAGCCTTCAAAAAAGAAACAATATGCAAAATTTAGAATGCATGCAGCATAGTTATGTAGACTAAACAGGGCATTTGGAAGAAATTGGATAAACACACACATAAAAAGACATTGAAGAACTAAAAAAAAAGACAAATCTTGTTTAGCTTTCTATACCCATACCAGAAAAAAAAAAGGTATAATGTTATATAAACCAAGACAAAAGTGCTATACATATTTATAGGGACTATATTGGAAAACTCAAATAAACCTTAGAGATGATGTACACTACATTCTGTGTGATTAAAAACTAAAACAACATGTTTACTGAATGTAGCTAACTTGTAGGCTATAAGTTAATAGTTTATTAATTAATTATTTTTGTTTTTATATTTCAAAGGGTACATCATCTCTAAGGTTTATTTGAGTTTTCCAAGTAAAGATGTAGTATTGAGATGGAACTTGATACTTAGCTGAAAATAATGAGATTGGAAAATAGTATTGAGGGCGAAGAATCTAATAAATGAGCATAAAGATGTATCACATAGTAAAGCAAATTATGAAGACAACAAATTTAACAAAACTATGGATTTTAAGAGGTTAAGAATTAAATACATAAACCCCATAGTATAATACATTAGCCAGTAACATGATGGTGTACTGGCCATCGTTATTTATTATTATTATTATTGTATGTGTGATAAATGAAGAATGACGAATTTGTTGAATTTGTTATTCATTATGTTACTGGCTTAATATGCACTACTTAATTTTTAGTCTTATTCTCTTAAAATTCATAGTTGTGTAATTTATTGTCATTATAATTTTCTTTATTCATGATTTAATCCTGCTATTTGATATATTTTTATTCTCATTTATTACTTTGCCTTTAGCATTATTTTCCAATCTCATTACTCTTGGCTTAAATTATGAAACATTTTATCTTTTACCTTCTAAAATATCTGAATGTATATCTGAATAATAATCATTGAAATGTAAAAAAAAATGTATTTAGTACTTTTATTTTATTAAAAGTTTTATTTATTTGTTTATTCTGGTCAGCATAGGATCAGAAGCTTTATTACCATGAAACCTATATCTGTATACCGCAGGTAAAGGGCACTGTCCATTTTTTTATGGAATTGAGTTTTAGGTATATTTTAATGTTTTGTTTCGCTCTCTTTTCAGTTGTGGAAAGCACTATCTCCTGTGTGTAATAATAAGTGGATTAGCCAGTTGGAAAGGGCACTATGTGCCATCATGGTATCGAGATAAAGAGCACTAAGTGGACAAGTAGTCGTTTACTTCTGATGTGTAAAAAAAAAAAAAAAAATTGGACATAGTGCCCTTTACCTCTGGTGTACAGATATATTTACTTATTATCTAATATAGGAGCTATATGAAATGTGACTTTAGAAAATCCTAAATGTTTCCTGAACTTTGATTAAAAAAAAAAAAAAAAGCTTTAACCTAAAAGATATGGAAATGTGAAGCACATTATAAGCCAGAATCAACAATGAAGATGATTTTTTCCCTCTGGACATCGTAGATCTTTATAAACATTGTATAAATAATACTTTATTCATGATCAAGACAAATTTTGGGAACAAAAGGAAGGATTGGCTATGGGCTCTTCCCTCTCTCCGGCTTTAGCTAACCTATTTATGGAAAACTTTGAAAATAATGCTTTAAACAATTATCATAAAAAACCAAAAATATGGCTACACTATGTAGACGATATATTCATCATATGGCCAGGAACAACAGATGAACTCATTGCTTTTAAAGATTACCCATTAATTACATAATTAATGTGATTAATTATGTAATTAATTCCTATTAATTATGCAATTAATAGGAATTAATCATGGAAGTAATAATTAATATTACCTAAATAATTTGCATAACAATATAAAATTTACTTTAGAACAAGAAGAATTTAGGAAACGAAACTGCCTTTTCTAGACATTCTATTAGAAGTCAATGAAAAAGATAAACTTTCTTTCTCAATACATAGAAAACCCACCAACACAGGAAGATTTCTTAATGCGGCCTCACAAAACCTCACAGACCTATTTTTTGTGAAATCCTTCACAAAAAATAGGTCTAATAAAAACCCTAAGGGACAGAGCGTATAACATTTCCAGCACAGAAAAACAGAGAAATGAAGAATTAGAATATCTAACATAGATCTTTCAAAAGAATAGTTATGAAACCAAGACTATCAAAAAAATCCTCCACACACTTCCTACAAGCATCTCTCAGAAACAAGATTTCAAAAATGCTATCACACTTCCATATATCAAAAATGTTACAGACAAGATGGCTAAATTACTTAACAAATATAACATCAAAGTAGCCTTTCTGCTGCTGGAAAAAAAATTCAAGATTTCTACATCCCTGAAACCTCCTCATCATCCTTTAAAAAAAAAACCAGGTGTTTACAAAATTTATTGTCCTTGCGGCATCTGCTACGTAGGACAGACAGGAAGATCTGGGGAAATTCGCATGAATGAACACCAAAAGGATGTGCAAAACAGAAGAGAACACAAATCAGGTCTAGCTTTCCATACCACTTCCACCGGCCACAATGTACTCTGGCAGAAAACAAACATGTCGTACATAGAAAAAAACTGTTACATAAGGAAATTTAAAGAAGCTGCAAACATACTTAAAATACCAACACAATGCAATAAAAATCATGGATTAATTCTCCACCAAGTTTGGTCAGCTTTAATAAAAAAAGATACCTCAGTCAGACCTCGGACATTATGAATGTGAACAACAATGTGGCATCATCCAGCATTGTTTAAAATCAGCACTGCTTTGAATCTGCATTCTGATTTTTAATTTTATGAATAGTCAGACGGCCACAACTGTATAGCATGAACTATTACTAATAATTTCTCTTTTCTTTGTGTTTTAAACTTTAAGTTAACTTTTACCCCTGAAGATGTAAGTCAAATGACTTACGAAACTTGTTGGGTCTTTTATTAATTCATTGTGTTTTATATAGCTTATTAAAAAAATGTGATCCAATTACCGGAATATACCATGTGAACTTCTAAACCACAAAAACCTCCACTTACAATAATGATATTTGAAATTCTTGGATGCTAGATGTTAATTTTCTCAGTTGGTAACCAGTTAAATGGTAGAATATTAACAACTAGTCTGTGTTTGTCTTAGTCATTGTCTGTAAAATATTATGATACTGGTGTCTCCATGCAGTCCAAGGACTCTGTGGGAGGTCCACACTACTGTTATTCACTTATCATATTCTCCTTTAACTCATTCACTGACATAGCATTCATGACCAGCTCTAGCAACCCATTCCATTTATTCGCCAGTCTTGAAGTAAAAAATGTAGCCCTTACACATTCATGTACATTTTCTAGGGTGATCTTCTTGTTCTCTCCCTACATGCTGTGTTTTAAAAAATATTTTCTACATCAATCTTATATAATTCCATATGTTTTTATATTACTCCCTCTTTTCCAATTGTTAACTAAACTTTTCAGCTTACACTTCTCATAAGGAGCATTCCACAGGCCTGTCACCATCTGGATCACTTGGCTTTGGTTCCACTTCTTTTCCAAAAAACAAACCCAGGTGATGATGAAACACCTTTGCAGTCATTAAGATTGGACCATGTCAGAGCCTTATAAAGAGAGATAATAACCTTTCTTTCTATCTCTACTCATATGTATTTTTCATCTTCCAAGTGATCCCTTTTAGCTGTGGGCAAACAGCCAAAATGGATCACTTGGATATAAGCACCAAACTTCAACTCCCTGTCTACTATTACACCAAATCCTTAGTCTCAACAATTTTCTGCAGTCCAGTCTCCCTCCAATGTAGAGCATATAACCTTGTCATTCCAAAGTGTTACACTTTACCACACCAACCTGATAACTGTTATCCTTTGCCCACGCTGTCAGTCTAGTTAAGAGGTATGATATGTTTGAGACATAAATTATCAAGAGATGTGCCAAATAGACACTGGGAGATTTTTTAAAAGATCTATTTGCAGAATTGTGCAAGAGTATAGAATGCATTTTTTGATAGTGTAATTGTATGTTTGTGGATTGAGTGATGGTATGATCTGCTATGTGTATGCTACAAGAATGCTTATCCAGCAGACTTTTAATTTGTATATAGTAAAACTCAGACTCGTGATGAATGGTAAAGCTGGTGAAAATCTTGATCATTACGCGGAATGAATGCTCGCTGAAATTAACTCATAGCTCTTGTTTGCAATGCCGATGACCTATTATACTGTAGTATATGATCTAACTAGAAAATTATATTTGCTTTCAAAACACTAAAAACTTTGCTAAAAGAAGTCCTAAGTGTCATCTGCTTCCGTTGTTATGACTGCCGTGCCTCTTCGCCACCAGTACACAGTTTAAAGAGAATTCGCAAGTCTTCGTGACAAAAATCCTTACAACTCCCTTTGGGGGAAGCACATTCGTCACAGGAGTGTCAATGTTGCATCTAAAAGAAAACTCAGGCGAGTAATTGATTCTAAAATACAAGAAATGAGGTGAGAGCTTTATGGTGCGATGCAGCTCCCACAAACAAACAAAAAAAAAAACTATATAATGATCATTAACCAAACATCAAGAAAATATATAATCATTATTAAGAAACAAGCTAATAACATTAATTAATTATATCAGTTTTTAATCTGGAAAGGGCATCGGCGTTACCATGACGACTACCCTTTCTATATGTAACGGTCATATTATAACGTTGTAGGGCTAAAGCCCATCGGGACAACTTGGCACCATAAGGGGCACTTTTAGTTAGATAGGTCAGAGGGTTATGATCTGAAATTACCTGTATTTCAGCACCAAATACCCATGTGTCAAACTTTTTCAGCGCCTCCAAGATGCAAAAAGCTTCCCTTTCAATGGTTGACCATTTCATTTGACAGGAATTTAGTTTCTTACTGAAGAAAGCAATGGGCAATTCTTTTCCTTGTTTGTTGTTTTGAGCTAAGCATGCGCCAATTGCTGTTGCTGATGCATCCGTATACAACTGGAATGGCTTGTCGAGATCTGGAGTATGCAAAGAAGGCATTTTTATAAGCTCTTCTTTGAGTTTCGTAAAAGCTTCATCAGCATCACTAGTCCAAGGAATATTGTTTGGGACACTTTTCTTAGTCCGATTTGTCAGTGGTAATACAATTTGGGAGAATCGTGGTATGTAGTCACGGTAGTAGCTAGCCAGCCCAAGTAGACTTCTTACTTCCTTCTTTGTCGCTGGTGTCGCTAAACTTTTTATAACCTCGACCTTCTCTGGGTCCAGGGAATGTTGACCGGATCCAATCAAATGACCTAGGAACTTCACTTGATTTTTCCCGAATTCCCTTTTTTCTAGGTTTACTGTTAAACCCACCTCTCTTAATGATTTGAAGATTTCATCTATATGGGTGAGATGTTCAGACCATGTTTTAGAAAATATAGCCAAATCGTCGATATAAGATCGGCAGTATGCCTTATGAGGAGCTAGTGCCTTATCCAATGATTTCTGGAATGTACTTCCAGCATTCTCCATTCCAACGGCAAGACGTTCTATTGATAGTGACCAGAATGTGTCACGAATGCAGTGAAGGGCTTTGCTTCCTTTTCTATAGGGATTTGCCAATATCCCTTGGTGAGGTCAACTACAGTGATAAATCTTGCTTGTCCTACCTCAAATAATAAATCTCTAGCTATTTTCATTGGATAAGCATCTGGAATAGTAAAACTATTTAGCAATCTAAAGTCAATGCATAGTCTGACACTTCCATTTTTCTTAGCCACACAAACCATGGGATGAGCCCATTCACTGACACTTGGCTCAATGAGACCCATATCTAACAGTTCTTTGACTTGTCGATCTACTTCCTTTTGTAGAGTGATTGGCACCCTATAGGTTTGAGTCTCTTAGGGGAACAGTTCTCTGTAACTTTGATGGAGCCGTCAACTTTGGCACGACCAGGTTTGTAACTAAAAACATCTGCATATTTCCGGAGGATGTCACAAAGTTCTTGTTTTTGTTCTCCCGTCAAGAGAGCTTTCATATCCTCAAGGTGTTTCCTAATATCTTCGACTGATTTATTCATCTTGTCAGCGGGTGCATAGTGGAGTGTTCCAAAATCATCTAGCTCGAAAACTAGACCGACATGATTAATTCTTTGAATATATGGTCGAAGCTTATTTATGTGGAGCTCCCTGATACTTCCATCCTTCATCTCAATCTTCGCAGAATGTGGTCTAGTAAGTTGGACGACTGTAGCAGGTCCTGTCCAAGTATTTAGAAGCTTATGAGAGGATGAAGGTAACAATACTAAAACCTTTTCACTAACAATGAAGGATTTTTCTTTGGAACGAAGATTATATCTGGAGGAGTATTGTTCTTGAGACCCTTTGGCGTTCTCGGATGCAATTTCATGAGCTTTTCTTAGATTTTCAAGAAGCTCTTGTAAATAATTTTCAATCGAGCGAGAGGCAGTGGTTGGGATGCCTCGTCCACCAGTCCAAATTTCCTTTAACAAAGATAAGGAGCCTGGAGGTAATCTTCCATATACCATCTGGAAAGGTGATAACCCAGTAGTGCTACATGGTATTTCTCGGTATGCGAATAGAAGATAAGGAGGATGTAAATCCCAGTTTCTTCCATGCTCCTATATATTCTTATTCATCATCTCTTTTAAAGTTCTGTTCCAACGTTCGACAGCGCCCATACTCTCAGGATGTCCTGGAGTGAAAAAACGTGGAGCTATGCCTAGCAGATCTTCAAAAGCTTGAGTGAGTTTAGATGTGAAATTCATATCTTGGTCGGTACAGACCATTTTAAGAAATCCCGTCTGAGTAAAAATCCTCATCAGAACATTACATGTAGTTTTAGCATTTATTTCCTTGACAGGTATGGCTTTGGCCCATCTAGTGCATAAATCAACAGCACATATTATGAATCGATGTCCTCTTCCTGATGGAGGTTCTAACAGTCCGACACAATCCACACTCCATACCTCAAACGGAGTTTCTGGTCTGACGATAGGTTGTAGGGATTCTATCTCTATATGTAGCAGTCCTTCTCATTTGACATTCCTTGCAGCTTTCGCAATATTTTTTCACATCTTGTTTAATGGTAGGCCAAAAGAATGAGTACTTGATTCGCTGACGGGTTTTCTTTTTGCCGAGATGGCCAGCAAGAGGGATTTCATGTGCCATCTTTAAGACATTTTCTCGTTTCGCACACGGTAGCACTACTTGTCTAATATTCTCGCCACAAATATGTTCGTTATGAAGCAGAACCCCATTGTCAAACGCATAGGCATTTTTCTGCCTTTTTGCCAATTCAAAACACCTTCGAAGCTTCTCATCATCCTCTTGAAGTTTGCCGAATTCGAATTTTGTTTTTTCTGGTATACACTCATTTTCTGCACCTGGTGGGGACTCTATCGTACTGACTGCCAATGCTGTACTGGTTATTTTCGAAGGCATGTCTTTGTCTTCATCATCTTCTGACCGTTTATCACTTAAATCTTTTGATTTCAGAACTGGTGTCTCCCAATGATGACTACTCTCATGTAGCTCGACGCTTTCGACCAGTATTTCATAGGCAGAGGAGCTCAGTAGCAGATCGGTAACCAGTCTTCTTGAGATGGCACATGTGACTGGAACATTACCATGTAAATTATCATCAATTTTCATTTCAAAAATTCTCAAGGGTGTTATTTCATTTTCTCCGAAAGCAGAAGATATTTCTATCTTACTTTCTCCATCATGGGGCGTATCTGCCACTAAATCTTCGCGCACTACCGATATTTGCACTCCCATATCTATTATTCCATTTAAAACCCTACTTCCGCATTTGATTTTGACAACCTTCAAATCATCTACGTTTCGACCAATGTCCACTGATTTGGATACTGGAATGGAAATTTTGGCAGTCAACACACCTGATTTATTGTCATCCCCAGTGGTAGACGTTTGAACTAGGTTACTGTGTGCTGTAGCAGGAGTACCTTTTGGCTGACTATTTTTCATACAAAACTTGGCAATATGACCTTCCTTTCTACAAGTAAAACAAGTTGGTTTGTAGTGAGGCTTGTATGAATCATCAATTCACCGCGGCTGGTACCATCTTGGTGGACTTTGAAAGGGAGATAATAACTTATTCTTGAATGTTTGCTCAGCAGGTGGAGTATAAGGTCTAAACTTTTCAGTAACATTGTCCTTCGGAATAGCTCCAATGGGCTTCCTTGATGTACTACGAACACTGTCGTATTCATCCAATCTGTCGGCTAACTTGGTTGGAGAAACGAATTTTGCCCAGTCGTCTAAGAGATGTTCTCTCACTTCGTGTGGTACTTTCTTCTTCAGTTGATCCGTAATAATTAGATCTTTTAACCCTTCAAAATCCTTGATATCAAGGCCACCAATCCACTCTTCAAAATAATTAGTTATTTCATAACAGAAATCCCTCCAAGATTTTTCAGCAACCTTTTGGTGCATCACAAACTTTTTTCTGAAACTTACAGGATTCAGTCTAAATCTCTTTAGTAGAATTGTTTTAATATATTCATAATCTTCGCAATTTTCTTCTGACTCTCTACCAATTAATTGGACAATCTGAAATGGTAACAAAGTCAAGAGACATGATATCCAGTTTTTAACATCTATTTTGGTTCTCTTAGCTTGTCTTTCAAACAGGGATAGGTATATCACAATGTTATCCTCTTGTAAGCTAAACCTAGGCATTAGTTTAATTAGTTCAAGACAATATGGTTTATTGTCACTGGATACTGGAGTTGAGGTTGGTTGAACACGCGCTTCAATTTCCAGTTTCTTCAACTCGAACTCCATTTGTTCTCTTTTCTGTTGGGCTCCCAATTCATCTTTCCGGCATTGAGCTTCTAGTTCTTCCTTCCGCCGTTGAGCTTCTAATTCTTCTTTCTTCATCAGTTCTTCCTCGAGTCTGGTACTAATAATTGTCTCCAGCATCCCTTTAACAAATTCTTCTTCATAAAATTTACTTCCTGTAATAATCATTTTAAGATCTATCACTTTCATTTCAACAGTTGGCTTCTCTCCCAATTCTTCAGCCAATTTACATAAATCTTCCTTTCTACCTTTGGTTAAATAAGCCATGGTGCTTAACAATAACTCTCTTTACTGATAAAAAAAAATCACCCTTAAAAAGGAATCAATTGCAATTTTTTTTTTTTTTAAATGCCCAGAAAGAGATGTATATATTTGGCGATTATGGGACTCATAACTAAATTCAACATATCATTTGTAAACATAGATAAATCTTACAATATTATCAGATAAAAAAAAAACACTTCAACTACACTTTCAAATACACAAATATATATATATATATATATATATATATATATATAAAAACCAAAACAAAAAAGAAATAGTTTCGATTTTACACTGCTACTATATAATAACTTAAATCTCGAAACAGAACTATCAAAACAGTATGCAAAAATGAACTATGATAACACTGTCGTGTTCTTTCTCTAGCGAGAAATCACAAGTACTGACTGTTCCAAGATGGAACAAACATGCAAAACAGGACAAATCGGTAAATGCAGAACAGAACAAAATAAATTTAAAATGAAAAAAAAAAAAAAAACAACTATTCTGATTTATCTGGGATGAAAATATAGCTTGAACACTGCCGTGTTTTTCTTTTATCCAAACTATTGTACTACTGTTCCAGGATGGAACAAAATTTGGATACTGATGTATTCATCATGAAGGTTGTTTTCTTGATCATAAATTAGTAAATAATATTTGGTTAACCGATCAAGTGTTGATCAATTTTATTAATTAACTGGACCAACTAGTTTCGCCACACTTTGTTATTGTTCCATACAATAACAAAGATGACATATATGATTTTCTCAAAAAGATCAACGCTTTCCATCATTCTATTAAATTCACTCTGGAACTTGAAAGAGAAAAACAACTTCCGTTTTTAGACATCTTAATCAAAAAACAAACTGATGGCAGTTTAAATCTATCGGTGTACAGAAAACCGACCAATACAGGTCGCTACCTACATTTTAACTCCTCTCACCACATATCACATAAACTCAGCATTATACACATGTTAAAGAAAAGAGCTATTTGCATCACAACGGACAACAAGACCCTTCAAGATGAGTTAAAATTTATTTCTAACAATCTGTACTTGAATGGCTATCCAAGAAGACTAGTCAATAAAATCCTTTTCTCTGAACCACCACAAAGAGAACAAGAAGAGATTCAATATATAAAAACGATTGCAATTCCGTATGTAAGTGGCATCTCCAAAAAGCTCGCCAATCTCCTCAAACAACACAAAATAAGAATAGCATTTCAGCCTATAGATACTATTCGTAAACTACTAAGATCTCCAAAAGACAACCATCCTTTCTACAAATATGCTGGAGTCTATAATATTCCATGCTCATGTGGCTCTAATTACATCGGACAGACTTCGAGAAGCCTCGAAATCAGGCAAAAGGAGCACATTGGCTATGTCAAAAACAACAGACAGGACATTTCTGGCTTATCATCTCATTTCTCCACAACTAACCATGTCATCGAGTGGGACAAAAGCTGTTCCCCTTACTTAGAGGAAGATTACCATTCAAGAATGGTCAAAGAAGCAGCCACAGTCGCCCGTTCTACTGTGAACCTTAACAGAAATCAAGGCCTAATACTCCCAGAGATATGGAAAACCCTAATCAGAGCCTTAAAAACGGAAGAAATGAACTTTAATACAAACTACAGAAGGTTCCTCAGCAACAGCTAGCTGATCTTGTACACGCGATACGTGTTTCACTCACGTTCGATACTATTTTATTTGTAATTATTCTAGTCAGTTTTGCAGTTACGCATAATTGTGAGAGTGTTTAAACCTATATGTAAGTGCCCTGAAGAAGCCAACAGATAAGTGTGGCGAAACTAGTGGGTCCAGTTAATTAATAAAATTGATCAACACTTGATCGGTTAACCAAATATTATTATTTACTGATGTATTCTTTCTCTGCCGAGAAATCAAAACTACTACTGTTCCAGGATGGAACAAACTCCGAACGCCTTTTTTTTTTGTTTTGTATTGAAACAGACTTTCGCCCAAATAATCAAAATAGAACTCTAAAACATGGGAGCATGCATTTACATAACCAATTGCTCTCACCTTGTAGATCCTATCGACTGCGCCAGTAAAACTCGGACTCGTGATGAATGGTAAAGCTGGTGAAAGTCGTGATCATTACGCAGAATGAATGCTCGCTGAAATTAACTCATAGCTCTTTTTTGCAATGCTGATGACCTATTATACTGTAGTATATGATCTAACTAGAAAATTATATTTGCTTTCAAAACACTAATGTTGTACTTGTTCTCTCACTTCGGGCACATTTTAAAAAAAAAAAATGGATACCACTCGGCAGTAACTTTGCTAAAAGAAGTCCTAAGCGTCGTCTGCTTCCGTTGTTACGACTGCCGCGCCTCCTCACCACCAGTACACAGTTTAAAGAGAATTCGCAAGTCATCGTGACAAAAATCCTTACATATATCATATTGTATAGGTAGCAAAATCCCATATTGATCTTCATCATCCTCTTTTGTAAATCAAATTGGATAAATTTATTTAGAATTCTTATCTCAATACAAAAAAGTACTGGTTTTATATAGAAAGTCCTAGGTATTTTGTATTCACAGTTCTGATAATGAGGATGGAATATTAATCTCATTTTAGTTAACATAATCTCTTTAGAGCTATTTCACTAGTTTTCTACTTATCTTCAGAGCACAACTATAACTGCGATAAGCACTAAACTAAATCATCAGAAACAATTTAAATTGTAACTGAAATAGAACTAACATCTTAACATGGTGCCCTCTCTGGGCCAGATAACCATAAAGTTAAATTGGAGATGTCATGCCATCTTATCATTGAATGACTGTCTACCAGACCTTTGGCAAATTAGTGGCCATACTTGTTGAGGTTGGAGCAGTGCTTCATAGCAGATGCTGATTCTAAAAATACTGACATCTACCTCCATTTTAATCCTATGTGAAGGAGTATCCAGAGCATGGTCAGTTAGCCCTGACTTGCCACTCAGATGATCAAGGATGTAATTTTTGTGTTCTTCAAGGCAGATGCACATGAGTGGTTTGAAGGTGGCATGGATGATTATATTTGGAGAGAACTTTAGCTATCTTTTCTGATGTGCCCTTAATATATGGGATGGGAATAGTTTTGCTGTGATCCTGTGTGTTTGGTTTCAGGCTGTAGCCATTAGCTAAAAAGGTGTTGCAAAGATCCCTAAACTCAGTTTGAATGAAGTATCTTTACAACTAATTTTGTTTTCTATTACTGAAAATATCGATGCATTTATTAGCCGCCTTGAGGAGCAACTTATGATGAAATAAACTACTGTAATTATGATACTTAGTATCTTAATTACAGCTAGCTTTCTGTATGCAACTACTCTTACTCTAGCATAACTAAATTTTATTGTTGGAATATATGGATGAAACCAAGAATGCAGTTTCTTGTCAACTTGCTACAAAGTGCATGCATGAAAGAAAATTGCTTTTATTATTAATAAAGAAAGTGCCATACAGTTTCATTTTGGTGATGTAAATTACATAGGAATAGTGGATATTAAAGGTTGAACATTATTTCAAAGCTGAATGTTTGTAGAAATTATGAAAGTTTTGTAAATTTGAGTTTACAAAAATTATTTGAGAGTTTCTTCTTCAACCTTCTGGTTCTGTCCACTGCTGGACAGAACCAGAAGATTGAAGAAGATCAGAAGGTCTCCCCCATGATTTTCCAGATCATTCGGTTTTCTGCTTCTCCCATCCATCTCACTCCTGCAATTTGTTCCAGTTCATCTCTCCACCTTCTTCTCGGTCTTCCTCTTTGTCTTGCTCTATCCATTGGTCTCCACTCTGTTGTTTTTCTAGTCCATCTCCTGTCACTGCATCTGGCAATATGGCCAGTCCATCTCCACTTAGCCTGTTTAATGTATTTTACAATATCCATGACACCTGTTTGAGATCTTATCCAGATATTTGTCTTCCTATCTCTTAATGTTATTTTTAGCATACTTCTTTTCATGCGATGTTGTGTTGTTCTCAGCTTTTTGTTTAGGGCTTCTGTTAAAGTCCATGTTTCTCCTCCATATGTTAGGACAGGAAGTATGCACTGGTCGAAAGCTTTAGACTCATAGGGATGTCACTTCTGAATATGTCTCTCATTTTCCCATAAGCCATCCATCCAAGGTGAATTCTTCGTTCAATCTCTTTTCTTTGGTACTCCTCAAAGGATAACAATTGGTCCAAATATACATATGAAGTAACTTGTTCTATTTCATGTTCTATTTCTTTTTCTATTTGAGAGTTTACAAAAATATAATCCTCAGCATCGGAGTTGCCTTAGCTTGCACTACTTAAAAGAACACAACCACTTCCCTAGAATCTGACTGGGCAGCGGTTGTGTTCTTTTAAGTAGTTCAAGCTAACAGCTTCTATGCCAAGGATTGTATTCTTGTAAGTATCAACTAAAATTTATATGAAAGTTTGTAGAAACTTTCAATAGTTTCTACAAACATGCGACTTTGAAATAATGTTGGATCTTTAATATCAACTATTTCTTTGTATTGCTTTTATGTTATTTTATATAATAATGATGCATATACAATAAACTGGGGGGGGGGGGAACTGCAACTTTAGATAGCTGTACATCTTAAAAGAATATCTTTTACTTTATGTTTACTCTTAGTAATGAGGATGGAATACTAATCTTACATTTTAGTTAATGTAGCCTGTTTAGAGGTTTATGCCATATGAAATTTAATATATTGAAGTGATTTCTTTACTAAAATTGAGTATGCAGTTGCTATTAGGTTGATGTTTCAATAAGAAGGAATAATTTGTTACTATGCTAAATGCAATTACAATTTGTAATTTTTTTTAAAAAGTATTTCTAACATGTTTTTTTTTCCCCTGAAAATTTTAGTTCTAAATAATGAACTGTATAAGCAATGAACAGAATTATTAGTGATGTCTGAGGGATGCCAGAAGACTATGGAGAATGGTGTGTTGGAAAATGGACACCACAATGATAAATCTGAAGATGATCCTTTTGCAAAAGAGAAACTAAAAGAAAAACTGACTCCTCTTCAGTACCAAGTCACTCAAGAAGGCTGCACTGAAAGGTTTCTTGTATTTTTAAATTTAGATTTTAGTACTAACCTCAGAATTCTGATTATAAAGTGTAATGATTAATACTGCCACCATATGAAAACTGAAGATTTTAACTTGCACTGGTCAATAAGAACACATTTTTCATTTTGAGCATATGTATATTTACAGGGTGTTCAGGATAAATTTGACATATTTATAATTAATTATATTTTTCCGTAAGTTACATGTATTAACACACACTTCTCTTCATTTAAAAGTTTGGACCCTTCTTCATTCATATACAAGATGTCAGAAAGGATGGATAGCTGGAACCCACCTGAATCATGGAAGAGAATAACTTGTATCATGATGATTCGTGCCCGCCATCAAAATAAGGATATTACGACTGCTGCCCAATGCTCCCTGAATACAGTAAAAACAATCAGGCATGAACTAGAGACTTGCAATGGTGACTACGAGGATGTAGCAAGAAGAAAGATCCCTAGCAGACGATCTGATTGCGTTCGTACAGCAGAATTCCTCGCAAATCTGCAGGAACAGGTGTTGAAGAACCCTGGCATTGGAATTCGGGCTTTGTTCGTGGAGTTGCTAACTGTAGTCAAGCCCTGGATAACAAGGGTAGCCAATGGTAGGCCGTATGTATGGCAGCAGGATTCGGCCCCTTGCCACACCTCTGGGAAAAGTCAAAAATGGTTGTCTGAAAATTTCTACGACTTCACCAGTCCAAATGTTTGGCCTCCAAACTCCCCAGACCTTAACCCCATGGATTATTTTGTATGGGGCGCAGTTGAAAAAGACACCAATCGCACTTCCAGTAATACAAAAGCCCAGTTAATGGATAAAATTAAAACAGTTTTTGCGGCCCTTCCCAGGGAGACTGTAGCATCAGCTTGTTCGAGGTTCCGAAGCAGAATTGAAGCTGTGATCGATGCTAATGGTGGTTATTTTGAGTAAATCTTGTTGATAGTATTGTAATTAACTCTGCCTGTAATGTTTTTTTGTCAATTCATTAAATTTAATAGATACAAAGAAGATTTTCTTTTTCCTTACGAAACTGTCAAATTTATCCCGAACACCCTGTATATATATGTATATTTTTATGTGACTACCATCCATGAAAGGTTGTAATCCTAACATTAGTACTGTGGATGGGCTAGAGATTTTTTTTTTTAATTATTTTTAAATAATCTGGAAACCCTGCTTTAGAGACCAAACATAGAACTCAAGCCATTTCTTGCCTCCAGTAAACAAGGTGGAAATAACATGGGCAATGAAATCCTCCTTCACATCTAATGACATTCAGAACCATTCATGCCATGGTTGGATTTGAGCATACAGCCTTCTGATTTGAGAGTGAGTGAGTGTGCTAACTCGGTCTACTATATCAGCAAATGGTATACTATGTACTATGGTTCTATTAAATTACGTTATTATATTCGAGTAACTTGTAATATTGCAGTATTACTTAGGCTGTCTAGTGGAACAACAGATATCTAAAGCTAATAATTAACTAACATTATTTAAGTAATTAGATTAATTAGCCAATATTTTACATTGGTCACCATCTTCATGGACACAAGCACAGATTGTAAAAGGCAGGCTCCTACTATCCTAAATAGCATATTTTATAGTTGCAGTGATGGACACTTACCGAAGGTCTCAAAATGGTAGTCTCCCAGATTTCTGGCAATTCGATGCAGCCAAATTTAAGTTTGGGGAATATTGTAGTTCTGTGGCAGATTCCAGGAATAGTTTCTCTGGTTTAAATCTGTTTCTGTATAGAAGATTGGATCCAGGGATCTATGTCCATGGCATGGTCTGCCACTCCAGAAAAACTGTAATATAGATGTCCTTCATGCACAACTGAAGTTTTACGGACCTCTATATCACTCCTCTTTCTCCTGTTTACCATGGGACACCTATTCATAGTGGAGGGGGACCTCCCAATGATGGTACTGGCCCGTTTTTTATCTTTCCTCTTTTTCTTTGCTTTTCTTCTCATATGCTTCTCATATTCTTTCAAACATGGTGTTGGATCATCTCTGTGATCCAACACCATGTTTGCCATGCACGGTGACCTGGTAGTCTTGTGCTACTTAAGCCTCTACTTTGGCAAGATGGGCGGTCCTGGATGGTCCAACAATAATCAGTTACTAGTGGACTTGTCTGCAAGAGTAAACAGTGTTGCTGTAAGTCTCCCTCTCACCCACCATGATCCAGGGTAAGGATCCAAGACTTCCCATGATGTTGGTATCTGAGGTAACTGTCATGTTCAAGCTGTCATTTCAAATGGTTAAGGAACTCTAACAAGGTGTAAATCGAGTAGTACTGATACCATAGATACATCATTTGATAACAGAAGTAAGAAACAAAAGACATGTGATACTAGTATATATGCACTACTCATTTTGATCATTTGAGCAACAGGTGAAAAGCCAATTGAGAAAATTGTCACCTTTCTTTATCCAAAAGGGTTTAGTTGGACTGGTAGGATCCTAAAAACAGTTATGAAACAATGTTCTAGTGATATCATGTTAGCATCATGTTGAAAAACTGCTGAGAGCAACATGAATGAGTGAAAGACCAATCACAGTAACATCTCATATAATACTCAATTCTTGTAGAGGAGTGATATCAGAATGGGATGTCCTTGATGTTCCTGATGAGGAGATATGTTCAGAACTTAAAGATCAGGGAGTGACAGGTATCCCTACGTACACCTTTGACGCCTATGCCTCCAATGCTGTACCACCACCACAGGGTAACTCAACTGCTCTATTAGATTGTACATTCCTAATCCACTAAGATGCATCTTGCTCTGCAAAGACAGCTAAGTGTGTCAACTGTCAGGGAAATCATCCATCTTACTCCCATGCATGTCAAAAGTGGAAAGATTCAAAAGATTAAAACAGAATGATATATATTAATAAATAACATAAAATGGATTTAACTTACATATATATTTTTATTAGTATAAAATCTTTGTCCCAGTATCAAGGGCATCATCAGTATAACTTTCAAATTAAACAACAAGAACAGAAACCAGTATATTCAACAGTGATATGAGCAAACTGCATATACATGATGTAGAGCATCGTAGTCCAATTATGGTTAAGATTCTAGTAAAAATAAATTTAACAAGGTTTAATTATAATTAAATTTAAGTTCTGCAATTTGTGAAGAACTATTTCTCATAAGAGGGATAATTTAAGTCCATTTCTATTTAGATTCAATCAATGTAGCAAAGTCTCACAACACTTTATAAACATTCTCAGAGATTATTATTTTTATGGAAAACCTTAATTTTCTTCTAAAGAACTCTGTCTGATGGTGATAGTGCACTTTGCAAGCCACTTATTGCCCTAGCTCATGAGAGTTGTGTGACCTTGCTAGAGTGACAAAATATAAATAGAAACGTTCGACTTAAATTATCCCTCACATGGTAAATGGTTCTGCTTCACAAATTCCAGAATTAACTTAAATTTAATTATATTTGTTTATTAAATATTTTAAATCTTATTAAAATTATTTTTACTAGAACCTAAATATAATTAGACCATGATGCTCTACATTTTCAAATTAAAGATCAAGGAGAGTGTTCAGTATGTTCCTGTATGTTCAGTTCATGCATGTCATTGTTGAATATACTGGTTTCTGTTCTTGTTTAATTTGAAAGACATATTGAAGATATCCTTGATACTACAGCATAAAACTTTATACTAATAAAAATGTACATGTAAGTTTAAATCCACTTTGTTATTTATTAATTATCATGTCTTACATTTCTATATGTCAACTTATGACAAAATATATCAGGATACAAAAAGGAAGTTAGCCAGCACCATACCTGTCCTGAGATCCTCTTATGCTGTGAATCTAGTAGTAAAACTCTCATTTTACTTCAGAAACAACTCCCAAAATGGTTTCATTTGATGACAATATACTTGTCAGAAAATTATGGCAAGGATATCATTTAAAGATAAACCACCAGACACCCTCCACAGAAAAAATGGATATTTCAGCATCCACTGAAAGTAAATTAAACCTCCCAAATGATCCTCACACATCTGATGGTGTATTGAATATTTTTCCTGAGGAAGTAATGGACACTGGCTGTCCATAGTTCCCAAAATCAGTTGATAAATATAAACCTGGCAAAGGTAAACCCTCAACTTCCTGGAAATCCAACAAGTCTGCAAAGCCAAAACAATAAAAATATTTTTACAATTGAAACTGTCAAGGGTTTTGCAAATATTGATGATATCAAGATTTTACTGCAGAAACACATGCTTTTTGTTTTTTTGTCTGGAGGAAACCTTTAAAACTCAATGAAGACCCTACTATAAAGAATTTTGCTGTTGTATGCAAGGACAGAACTGGAGGTGGTTCTGTTCATTGTATGTAACTGCGTCTATGGAGAAGTGGATACTGTGTTTAATGTCAATACTATGTCATGCCAGACCAGACTTTTGAGGTTTCCTCTATTCAATATAATATTGATGTTTGTTAATTCTTTTTTTCACAGAACGGCCTGTCTGCCCAAAGTATGTCAAATTACATTCACAAGTTATCTGGTAAAAACCAACTGATAGTTTGTCTTTTGTAAATGGTAACAGATGAGAAATTTTGTTGATAGGAAAATATGTGGAAATAAGGCGATACTTCTTCAAAATTCCACCAGTAGGTTCAGAGATACCTGAAATATAAGGGGAACAATGAATTAAAATTTTATAAGACAAAGAATGACCTAATAGAAAATATCACAATGTTAGAACTGAAAAATATAATAAAGAAGATGAAAAATAGGAAAACGCAAGGAGAAGACAATATAAATATAGAACTATACAAAAATGCAAGTGAAAAATTTAATGAAAGACTTATGAAATTTTTTAATATGGTTTGGATGTCCAGAGAAACCCCTAACTCTTGGAAAAAAGCACTGGTTATCCCAATCTATAAAAAAGGAAATAAAGACAATTGCAATAATTATAGGGGAATTAGCCTGCAGAATACAGGATATAAAATATATGCAGGAATATTAAAAGAGAAACTAAGCAGCATTGTAGAAAACAAATTACTAGAAGAACAAAATGGTTTCCGAAAAGGCCGATCCTGCATAGATCCAATTTTTACTTTAAAATTATTAATAGAAAAGAGAAGAGAACTTCAAAAAGAAACATACGTGGCATTTATTGGTTATGAAAAAGCCTTTGACAAAATTAGTAGACAAAAATTATTTAAAATATTAACCGATTTAAACATACCAAACCAACTTTTACAATCTATTCAAGAAATATATACAGGAAATAAAACAGCAGTTAAATTAGAATACACCTCAGAATGGAAAGATATATCAAGAGGAGTACGACAAGGATGTACCCTCTCGTCTCTGCTTTTCAATATATATATATATATATATAAATGAAATATTAACAATCTGGAAACAGCATAACCCATTTGGTATACAAATAACCCTGCAAATGAAGATAGATACACTACTATTTGCAGATGATCAAATAGTATTAGCTACATCAGAAGATGACTTACAAAGATCATTAAAATTATTAAATGATATCTCAAAGCAATATAATATGACAATATCCAAAGAAAAAACAAAAATAATGGCATTCAAAGGAGAAAACCCAATAAGAAGTAAAATAGTGATAGGTAAAATACTAGAACAAGTAAACACTTTCATATACTTGGGATGTGATCTATCATACGAAGAAGAAAAAGACATAGACACTAAAATATCAAACTTTGTCAAAGTAAATGGCATAATAAATAATATATTTAAGCCATCCCTGGTACAAAAATACACTAGAATCAGACAATATGTCTTGTCAAAACCAACTCTACTATACGGAAGCAAAACATGGACCATGAAAAGGAAAGATGAAAAACTAATTCAAACAGCAGAAATGAAGTTCCTCAGAAAAACAGCTGGTTATACCAAGTGGGACCACAAAACAAATGAAAAAATCTTACAATCCCTGAAAATAAAACCAATTAATTACTACATAAAACAGTATAAACAAAAATGGCTAGAACATTTAAATCGAATGGACAACAGCAGACTACCAAAAATATTATACAGATACAAAATAAGTGGAAAAAGAAGAATCGGAAGACAAAGAAAGAGATGGCATGAGACCGGAACAGGCCACATGGCCTAAATTCCATGTTAGGAAGAAGAAGAAGATAAACGTATTGGGACAGCAAAATTGCAACTGCTTATCCTACACATTTTAAATATATATGGGGGTAGGCATATATTTTTAATATGTCACAGGCTCAAAAAACACAGTACTTACTGATTTCTAAAATGTTTCAGCAGAAATACTTTGTCACATATGGAGTGTCTTTTAATGCAGACAGTAAAAATAAATACAAGTGATTTTGATTTCTCACATATAGATCCACTTGGATTAAATTGGATCACTTTTTAAAGCACATCATCCATTGCTGAGTTAATTGAAATGTTTAGTATGCTGCTCTTGTTCCTATACTATGTGAAAAGCATCCCTTATCTATTGTGCTTTCACTTTTGAGGCAGTGCAGTCCTATTGAAAACATTCATTATATAATTGCTAGATCCAGATATGTTCAAAGTACTAATTATGAATCTGTCGAATCATACATGCCATTATTTTATTATTATAATGGAGAGGTCCAAAATGCCTCTCTCATTGCGGGAGGGGTGTCTGCTTCTCCCATGGCGACCCATTCCATCTTGGGAGAGTGTTTATACACTTGTATGAATGAATATATGAAGGTGAAAAACAATCGCAAACATCCATGCCCATGGCAGGATTTGAACCTGCAGCCTTTTGGCTGCAGAACGGATATGTTAACCACTCGGCCAACCAGGTTGGCGCATGTGTTTTTAGGCATAAGGAATTTCTTCCACAAAGGCAAAATGATTCTAACACACATTCAGTTTGCAGACATGATATACTGGCTTTGTAGCTTCAGTTGTTTTATCCATAAATAAATAAAAATAAACATAAGGACATTTCTTTCTTTGTTTTATTTATCTGTGCGCATTATTTATATATATATATATATATATATATATATATATATTTATTTATTTATTTATTTATTTTTATTTTTTTTTTATTAGGGCATTTTCAGGAAAGTACTACAAATTGAAAGAAAATGGAATGTATGCATGTGTTGTTTGTGGAGAAGAGTTATTTTCCTCTGATACTAAATTTGATTCTACATGTGGTTGGCCATCTTTTTGGGATGTTGTTGATATCTCAAAAGTCAAATTCAAGCCTGATCTTTCACATGGTAAGCAGAAGGAATTTTCATTTATTTTAAGTTTCAAATATTATTTTCTTTCAGGCAAAAAAGTATAAATATTTTTGAAATTTAAAAGAAACATTCTCAGTATAACAAATACCATTATCACAAACTGCCAAAAAAGTCCTGACCAAATACCCATAAACACAATACTAAACTTTTGCAACTAGGTTGCCAGCTTTGTGACTTGATGCACATTACATCTGATGGTGGATACTCACCCACCCCTTTCTTTCTGTATATTAACTTGCTCTATTTGACCACTAACCCAGTGAACTGATAATAGTTTACTCCATTCCTCTTACTTAATTGAACAAACCTCACTGCACAAATCACAACTTACAGAGCATCACCCTCTACTTCCATTTAAATCCTCCAAACCATTCTTCATTGAGATTCAGATAACCTTGTCAATTTAAATGTCATCAAAATAGTTCTGCCTTATGTTTCACAGAAAGAACTGATTTCCTCCAGTACTATTTTTGACAACACTCAAATATCTATACAAAATGAAACTTCTTGGAATTCTCTTACAGCAAGCTCCTCATAGTATAAACACATTGCAACCATTGCCTTCTTGGCAGCCAAAAAACTAGGATTCTGTTTTGCCCAAGGTTCAGAACAGCTATTAACTCAATACAAATTACAAATCTGCCAAATGTAGAATACTGAACTCACATTTAAAATGCCTATAGAGCATCCTAAAAATGCTGAACTCAAAACAGAAGAGAGCAATTAGGTTGATTGATGATCCATCTCTTACTGATTCACCCAGTTTCACAGCATTTAGTACCCACTTATACTAAATGCTGTGAAATTTGCTGTATGCATCTTCTGTATTTTCAGGGTAATTGTTATGAACTAGTATCAGTAATTCATCTACCCTCTACTAAATCCATTGAAACATGTGCAAATGCCACCCAACACCTATTCGCATTCCAACTCCAAGCTGACAGAACAATTTTCTCTTACGTTCGTTCTGCTGCTGTGCTCTGGAACAATCTCCTCTATTATGTGTTTCTCAAGGAATACAGTTGGGAAGCCTTGACCTTCAAATCAGGCATGAAAACAAGTTTCTCTATTCTCAACTCTCAGTTCTACCCATACAGGGTACTGACATACTATAGGTTCACCAACCATCCTCTCATGCATAGGCCTAGCATAAAATAAATAGGTTTTACAGTGGATGCACTGCATAATTTAGAACACATGATAAAGAAGTCGGATTCTAGATGACTGGAGTAGAGCTTTCATAGTATTCATCTATAAAAACAGAAATAAAACTGTATGTGAGAATTAGAGGAATTTTCCTCCTGAGTGTTCCAGATAAGATTTATGCAGGCATATTTGAAAAAAACCAAGTTTTTCCTCCACATTTAATGAAGATAGCTAATTAAAATGGAGATAGACAACAGAATAAGAAAAGCTGGTAAGGTGGAGGAGTGGAATCAAATAAATAAATTTACTTGGAATAAGAATTTAGTCAAACACAAAACTAGTCGTATACGAGATAGTATTTAAATCCATTTATGTCTTACTATTATTACTATTAATGTTGTTATGACCTCTACAAGGTCTCATTGAGGGAGAGCACTCTACTTTACTACATACAACTCACCAATTCCACTACTTAATCCACCACTACCATTATCATCTATAGACACAGTGCCATCCACCATAATATTTTCTTGTCTGTAAATTGCATGTGTTTCTGTGACTGATTTGCCTGTATGAGGTAGATGAAAGTCCACATGAAATCAGCTAACCTTCAATTGAAAAGGCATAAAGATTGCTCTTTTCATGATGTGAAGTGAACTGAGGTCTTTTTGAATCGATGGCACAGTATACTGTCATTCTTCCAATCAGTTGCATTTGCATGGAGGCAGTTCGCAGACATTGGTAGTCTCTAGTTAAAACACAGTGAGTGCAGTACACAGATAGTTCAAAACAGTGACTTTATAGATGCACATACAAAGCAGAGGAGCGATTGAATTCTTGACTGCAGAAGGTGCAAGTCCAATGGAAATTCATACACATCCGAAAAATGTGTATGGAGATGATACTCTTGACATGTGCACAGTTAGATGCTGAGTCAAATACTTTGAGAGGAATGAAACAGGTCAGAGACAAATCTCAAATTTGCTGGCTAGTAATGGCATCGATGCACCAGTCAAGAAGGATTGTCACATCACAACTCAGAAATTTTGCAACATATTCACTATTGGAAAGCCAGCAATGAAGACTATCATTAATGACCTTAGCAACAACAGGGTTTGTGCACAGTGAGACCCCAAAAATGCTGAGCAATGATACTTCATAAAGATCCATCTGTATGGAAATTCTATAGAAATAAATGGGCAATTTTCCTGTTATCATGCATAGTCACTGATTATAAAACATGGGTTCACTATTACATCACTGAAATAAAGAGACAGTTAATGGAATGGCATCATCTGAATTCACTGTACAAGGAATTCCAAAGGCTGCATTCCATGGGCAAAGTCATGGCACTTGTATTTTGGGACAAAGATGAGGTCTTGCTTCTGGACTTATTTGAGAGAGAGAAGCACTATCAGTAATTCAGAATGGTGGATATACTGTAGAAATTGAAAAAACACATGTAGGGTTAATTTCACCACAGATATAAATTAAGTCTTCCGTCTCCATAACGGTGTACAACCTCACACCAGTTTGCACATGAGGAATGCAATTGCAGGCTGGACTGATCTTTCCCACTTTTACCTCAATATGACAGAGAAAAGACCCAGAGGAAGATCAAAATCTAGGTGCATTGATGCTGCCAGAAGTACCTTAGAGGACAAAAATATAAGATCTGACACTATTAGAGTCTTAACAGATAAGACTAATTTGGAGAGAAGTTTACAATAGGAAGTTAGTAATAATGCAAAATTTTCATCTAGTATTTGCATTGTATCTTGCACATCCCCTGTCAGTACACATCTGAAATTTGATGAGGGCATTTTTCTTTATTTACCAGTGTACCACTGACAGAAAAACCTTTGAGAGGTCATCAAGCTGCATTTCTCCTCTGACATTTGAATTATTCAAATTCAACATATGCTCAGATTATTTTTCATCGAAAGGAAAAATATACGGACAGCTAAATTGGACAACATTGGATCTCCCCCCCCCCCAATTTCTATATAGAATATCCAGGAAAATAACAACGTACTCAACACTGCTGCATACAAGCCAACAGTCTGACTCTGCTATTTGATCTCGTGGCCTAGACATGCTAGTTGCACAACTATCAAATAATTCATTCTCCTTTCTGTATACAAAATCTAAGTATGCCTTTCCTTTATCCAATGCATTGTCACCTGATTGTAATAAGTAGATAAAACATGATTTTCCTTTAGCAAATCCATGCTGTCCATCAAAGATAACGCTTCTGTTGTCAACTCATTTCTGGATCTTAGCCTTCACACCTCTCCAACACTTTAACTGCAGCACTAGACACACAAATGGACCTATAATTTGAAGCTTGCGTCTTCTCACTTATATTACAAAGCGGACTAATCTCACCCTCCTTCCATTCCTTAGAGCTAGTATCAGTAATACTAGCTCTAAGGAATATAATAAACAATTTTGCTAAGGTAGATGTCACATTCCCTCAAAACATACAGTAATATATATATCCCACTGCCTTCTTAACATAAAGTTTATCATTTATCCATATACCTCCTATTCACTCACTCACAATCAGTCTCTCCTCCTCCTCCTTTCCCACTGCACTTAAGCTCCTGCATGTCACATTCATGAGGATGAAATACCTTTACTAACAGTTTGTTTAATATCTCAACTATATCCTCCACAGTGGTTATCCTTCTACAATTTTTTTATTAACCCATATTTTCTTTCCATGATCATTATTTTTTTTTACTCTTTTTTTTGGTCCTTTCCTTTTTTTCCAAAATGTAATGGACTTTTTTTGGTCTCATTAGCTAAGTGCTGCTCTTATACTTCTTCACTTTTGCAGTCCTTACCAATTGAATCACCTTCTCTGTTTGTTCTTTGTACTCATGCAACTGAATTACTACTCATCTTATGCTGCCTCCATAATGCTTTCTTACAGGTTGCATGCTTAACCTCTTCTTTCATTCTTTCATCCATTTCACACCTACCTTATTTAACCTCCTCCTTTCTATCCATTTCTTCATTTCATGATATATTACCAGCTATCTCTTGAGATTTTCACAATCACCAACTTTTAGTTCCATGTATATCCTTTCCTCACAGAAATCCTCATATAGCTGGCCACCATCCAAGTAATTATTTCATGATCACTCTCACCAACTTGAGGAAAATTCAACACCTTAATAGTAATAACATCCTCGATAATCAAATCCAAGACCTTTGATCTTTGACAGTTGTATCAAAACTTGAAAAATTTGTGTTATTTATTCCTGGATGCTATCTCTTCATATTAGTCTTTATTACTATAATTATCAAGAATATAATTGAATAATTAGATCTTTCAGTCTCTGTATCTCAAAACTTTTATGGATCTTTATCCCTCTGTTTTACAGATGATAACATAATTGGGTTATCAATCATCATCAAATTCCTGACATTTACCCTCAAGGGGTGTACAGGATATGATAGTACTACATGAAAAACTTACATCATTACTAACTTCATATCTACAATTTTCCTCCAAATCAATCTGTTACCTGTCAAGACTCCAACATTATCAGATCTTATATTTCTATCTTCTAATGCACTTTTTACTGTATCTTGGTCTTCCTCTGGATCTTTTTCCTGCCTACGTGGAAGAGAACACTTGTTTTGTCTTTCTGCTCCCATTCTGTTTAAGTGACCATACCACCTGAGATTAGCTCTGCTAACACATTCCTGGATGCTAACAATGTCGAGTTCTTTCTTAATATCCTCATTTTTAATATGATATTGCCATTGATGCCATTTGTTCACGTCCCTAATCTTTTTCAGGACTCTCATATCTGTGGTCTTTTTATTATGTTTTATAAAAATAAAACACTTTGATCAAGTGTTTTATTTTTAACCCAGCTCTCAGATCCATAAGTTAAAATTGGTTTGAACACTGTCTTGTATACAGCTGATTTAGTGTTTTGACTAATTTCTCTCTTATTCCATATAAATTTATTAAGTTGACTTCCTACCATATCAGCTTAGTTGATTCTGTTGTCTATTTCCATATTTAATTTATCATCTTCACTAAAAATCATGCTTAAATAGCTGAAATGATTTACTTGTTCACAATGCAGTTGATATTTTCATTGCTTCTGCCTATTTTCATTGTCTTTGTCTTGTTATTGCTGACCTTCATATGATATCTATTACAACAGTTATTCAATTTAGTCAGGAAATCTTGCAGACTTGTAACAGATATATTTAGAAGTACATCATCATCTACATAAAGCAAAGAGCTGAGATTAACACCTCCAATTTTGATATCAGGTTTAATACCACTTTTTTATTTTTTTCATTTATCATTTATCATTTCTTACTCTGCTATTTAGATTCTCAACAAGGACCAATTTTTCATTGTGTCAGTTGCTTTCTCTAAAGCCTCAAAAAAATTCCTCCACTTCTGCCTTAGTAGAATCTTTTGTGGGACTATGGGCACAAATAAGTCTCATTGTCCCCATTCTGATATTTGCCCACATCACTCTACTTGATATTGCCTGCCATTTAAGATTAGCCTTGCATTTAGTGTTGAATACTATGGCTACTCCTTCTTTTTCATTGTCATTGCCTGAATATAACATTTTATATTTATTGCTCAGAAAGATCTCGCCAGTTTTTGTCTTTTTTTGTTTCAGTCACCCCTATTATGTCGATTTGGTACTTATACAATTCCTTAGCTAACTTGATTTCTTTGCCATTCAGGCTTCTATGTTGATAGTACTAATCTTGAACTGTGGGATGTTGAGTTGGGGTGTATTTTAGGATTTGTTCCAGTAGCTGACTTTTTGCTGTTCGCCCTGGTTCCCTGGCAAAAACAATGGGGACCTTGTTTAAATGGGCAACATCCCAGCTGGCATGAAATTCTGTCATGTTGTACCATCATTTTATATTCTGGGTTAAGCCAGTAAGAATACAAATTTGATCAGCTAAATCCCAAATTGCCAACCTGTCCTCATTCATTCAGTATCCAGGTAGATACCTAACAGGATGCACCATGGGAAAGTGAGGATTTGACATTAGATCAGAAGCCCTGGTCATTTCTCCATATTCCTTTAAAGGCTATGTGGAGATCTCCTCTCATTTATACAGCTTTGACTTTTAAGCACCCCTAATTGGGTTATTTGATATAATAATTAACATTACATGCTGTGTGTGTGTGTGTGTGTGTGTGTGTGTGTGTGTGTGTGTGTGTGTGTGTGTGTGTGTGTGTGTGTGTGTGTGTGTGTGTGTGTGAGAGAGAGAGAGATACTGTCCATGATATACATGTGATGTGAATGCTTTTACTTTATATATTGTATGTAGTTACCCCATAAGGATTTGATCGTCATACTGTAGCATAAGAGAAAATAACTGATCATCTGCCAGTAGTGAAATACAGCACTAGGTTGGCATGTGAGATGCTTTCCCTCTTGTAGAAACAAAGTACTGACACTACATCAGGATTTCTCATTATCATCATCATCCTGATATGTAGCCTCAGGGAATGTACAGGATATTATGATAATACTACATGCAAAAGTTATATCATTACTAGCTTCCTATCAACAATTTCTCTCCAAATTAATCTGTTATCTGTGAAGACTCCAATGTTACCAAATCTCATACCTCTCTTCTAAGACACTTTTTACTCTATTGATCTACATACGTCATGGTCTTCTTCGAGGTCTTTTTTCTCCTATCAACTTGGCAGAAAACATGTTTTCTAACTGCTGACTTATAGCTTAAATAGAGACCTTGTATTGCTCAATATATGAGGGTGGTCTGAAAAGTTCTCGGCCTCGACCATAGATGGCAACACTATCGGCAAGATTTTTTTTTTTTTTTTCTAAGTTGGTACATCTGTCATAAGCATCCATGTGAAATTACAAGTCATTCCATCAAGTAATTTGTTTTAATACAGCTGTCTGAAGCAAAAGTGTGTCGTCTGTATCCCTTGAAATGAATAAAATTGAGTACCGTGTGGTTATAAAATTCTTTGTAAAAGAAGGTTTAAATGTTAAAAGAAATTCATTCGAAGTTCATAAAAGTTTATGGGCACTCTTCTCCTTCATTTCGACAATTAAGAAATGGGCTGCCAAGTTTAAACTTGGCTGTACCAGCCTTGAAGATGATCCACATAAAGGACGTCCAAAAAGTGTAACAACACCAGAAATCATTGATCAAAATGCTTGAAATTGCTGAGACTATAGGCATTTCAAAAGAACATGTAGGATATATTTTGCATGAAGAATTGCAAATGTAAAAGCTTTGTGCAAGATGGGTGCTGCACTTGCTCACAGCAGATCAAAAATGCACTCGCATGAAAATCTCTGAACAGTGCTTGGAGCATTTTAACAAGAATAGAACCGATTTTGTGCGTCGATTTATAACTATGGATGAGACTTGGATTCACCATTACACACCAGAATCCAAACAGTAGTCAAAACAGTGGGTAGAAGCTGGTTGCTCAGCACCAAAGAAGACAAAGTTGGTTCCATCAGCAGGAAAGATCATGGCATCGGTGTTTTGGGATGCTAAAGGCATTTGTTTATTGTTTATCTTGAAAAGGGTAAAACAATAACTGGGAAATATTATTCCGATATTTCAGACTAGACAAAAAAATTTCTGAGAAAAGACCCTTTTTGTGGGAAAAAAAAGCATCTTTCATCAGGACAATGCACCTGCCCACAAAGGTTTTTTTTCCAATGGGAAAATTAAGGATCTGCACTATAAATTGCTGGAACATTCATCCTATTCCCCAGATTTGGCTCCCTCTGACTTCTATCTCTTCCCAAAACTAAACACTTCCTCGCTGGTCAGCGTTTTTCTTCGAATCAAGAGGTGATTGCAGCTGTAGAGGGGTATTTTTCAGATCTTACTGAGAACCACTACAGGGACGGGATAATGGTGCTGGAGCATCGCTGTAATAAATGTATTAGTCTTAAGGGAGATTGTTGAAAAATAAAAATAATTTTGAAATTATAAATTTGTTTTTTCATTGTTAGGCTGAGAACTTTTCAGACCACCCTTGTACACTTACACAATTTAACCATAGCATTTTGAAGAGCTTTCCTTTTCACACCTTGTCTTTTCCAAATCTGCAAAACTTGAATGCAAATCCTTGTTATATTCCCAAGATTTCTTAAGTATTTTTTTAAAGTAAACATCTGATCCTCTGTTTGGCCTGAATCTAGCTTGTTCTTCATCCAGCTTCCCTTCCCCAATTTTTTTTTAACTGTTTCTCAAATATACTTGCATAAATCTTACCTGGAACACTCAGTAGGGATACCTCTGTAATTCTCACATTGTTTTTTTTTTCCTTTTTTTATAGTTGAGTATTATTAGGGTTCTATTCCAATCATCCAGAATTTGACCATCTGACCAGGCCTTCTGAATTATGCAATGCAGCCACTGTAAAAGACCTCTATATTTGAGCATTTTTAGTTGAGTTTCATCTACTTCACCTGCCTTTCCACATTTCAGGTTTTTGATGGGTTTTTCTACTTCAAGTATGGACTGTATTCCTATTGGAAGTTTTCTGCCACTGTACTATACTGCTTGTTTCAATTCACAAAGTAATTATTACAGATATTCTAGTATGGTTATAACGACCAACATAACCTGGCAAGATGTAATACAAAATGACGCATTCAAGAATTAATGTATATGCATATTTTGCTTATTTGAACTGTTGGAGTTTAAACCATTAAGAAGTACTCTTAACACCTGCTTTATATTTATATAGCACAGACCACCTTCAACTCCTCTTGAAGAAGATAGCTGGATTTGTTAGCTACTGAAATGTTGAAATAATGAAATTATGCAATTTTCAATATGTCATCGTGTTTCTTCTTCTTTAACCTTTTGGTTCTGTCCGCTGCTGGATGAAGGTCTCTCCAATGGTTTTCTGCCTCTCCCATCCATCTCATTCCTGCAATTTGTTTGTTCCAGTTCATCCATCCACCTTCTTCTCGGTCTTCCTCTTTATCTTGCTCCATCCATTGGTCTCCACTCTGTTGTTTTCTAGTCCATCTCCACTTAGCCTGTTTAATGTATTTTACAATATCCATGATACCTGTTTGAGATCTTATCCAGGTATATCATTGTGTTTACTGCAGGTTATATTTGAAATGCGTCAAAGTAATGAAGAATGGAAGTTCTTCCTTAAGGAAGAACTTATTTTTAGGTTGAGCAGATTTTATGAAATTGACAAGAATGATAAAGTCAGCTTAAAGCTTTCCCAAAGTTCATCTTCTGATAATATCAATTTCAGATATCTCTTCTTTACTGATTTACATAAAATAGGAACATGAAATGTAAAAAGTATGTATCAAGGAAAACTAGAGCTTGTAATGAAAGAAATGAGAAGTAAGATTAAGATGTTAAAAATTAGTGAACTTGGATTGGATGGACAGGAATTAATCACTTTGATAGTGAAGACTAGAATTTATTACTCTGGACATGAAAGTTTTAGAAATGGAATGGCATTCATAGTTAGAAGAGAGTATGTAAAATACATTTTGGGGTAATAGTCCAAAATAATCCAAATCAGATGGAAGGCATGTCCATTAAATGTCACACTCATACAAGTGCATGCACCTACTACAGATGCAAGTGAAAAAGAGAAGAATTTTACAGTAGATTTTGTATTGATAAGGTATCTATCTAGCAATAATTGTCCAGATGCCTCTGTTATTTGAAATTATGGAACATTCCAGGTTTGTTAATAACATAAAAACAAGTATACAGATGGTATGGCAACATCACGTGAACTCAGTGACTTTGAGAGGGTGTCATTGTGGGCTGTCACATTGCCTCTCAACTGGAGCATCAAAAATCAATGGTTGGTGATGTGCTCAACAAATGGAGACGTTCTGGCATCACTAGTGCAGGAAAACACCCAGGGTGGCCATCAAAAATGACTGACAGGGACAGGAGGGTGTTAAAACTGGTGGCACACAAAAACTGGCTACAATCAACACAGACCATCCATGTGAGTTTCAGAGTACCAGTAACACCATGGTGTTACTGGTCTACAAAATGAATTCCATTTACTGGGTTTCCACAGAGTAGCAGTGGCACACAAGCCCACCATCATAACAACAACAAATAAGGTGGCCTGGCGCAAAGAGCATGTGAATTAGACAATTGACCAGTAAAAAGCGGTACTTTGGAGCAATGAATCAAGATTCATCTGTTTCCAGTTTAACAGGGTGTGGAAGTAGCTTGGTGAATGCTTGTTACTACGGTGTGTTGTACCCACAGTAAAGGTTGGTGGTGGTGGAAGAGTAATTGTGTAGGGTGCATTCAGCGTGGGACCACTGGTCATTGTCTGTGGTTCCATGAAGGCAGCTCATGAGCTGCCTACACTGTGGAGTTTTTATGGAACAGACGCATGTTACTCTCAAGATGACAATGCCTCATTCCACAAAGCTTCAGCTGTTATGGAATGGTATGAAGAGGTGAGTGTTAAACGACTGCACTGCACAGAGTCCTGACCTCAACCCATCAAACACCTGTGGGATGCCCAGAGCAGCATGTCCTAGATCTGTTGCTGAACTCAGTGCTACTTTGATGGAGACAAATTCCACCTGATGTCTGCTGCATGTGAGTGGAAAGACTCCCTCAAAAGGTGCAGGAGGTGATCAACGCCAAAGGAGGACATAACCGATATTAGGGTTAGCCTGCTGGTATCAATTGTAAAGTGTCTGAACAATTATTAGTAGATAATTGTAGAATTTCTATTTGATATTGAGAGATAAGAATGAAAAAGATGGAACATGTTATAAATTACCAATTGCTGAAATTATTATTATTATTATTACAGGCAACTCCAAGGAGTGCTTAGACTCATTGAGGGAGGCCCTAACATCATGTCAAGAACAACTATTCAACATTCGCACAGCATCTATCATACTTCGCCTTGAACTCATTCACAGTCAAGACTCTGGCAGCTTATTCCACTCATTCACCACTCTCCAACTAAAAAAACCTAGCTCTAACACCCTTGCCCAGTTTCCATCGATGGGCCCCTAGTACTCCCACCACCAGTCCTGTTCTCAAAAATATCTTTTGAATTAATCTTATAGAAACCATTCAGTAATTTGAATGTCTCAATCATATCATCCCTCTTCTGCCTATCAACCAATTTCTGCAACCCACAAGTCTTCAACCTGTTCTCATAAGGTTCATTCCACAGACCTGCTATCATCTTGGTCACTCGTCTCTGGATCCTCTCCACCTCCTTCCCATCAAGAAGAAAACCTGGCGCCCAAATCTGGGCACAATAGTCTAAGGAGTTATGAAAACATTATAGACTAAGAATAAAAATAAGTTATATTAGATTTGATTTAAATCATATAAATTGAAGTATTTAAAGTAGACGGTAAAAAGTAGTTAAAGTTTGGATAAGATAGGAAGAGAGTTAGAAGTATGGGAAGAAATATACAGCATTAGAAAAAGCAAAGAAGAATCTGACTTGTTTGTTTTGGCAATGAAATGCCAGAAGAACAAGGCAGTTTTTCTGGAATTTCTCTTATGGCATTAAGTAATTAAGGAAGACATAAAAATTCAATCTGAACTGACAAAAGTATTGTAATTGGTAGCTGAAAAAAAATAATTTATCTTTAGAATTACTTTGGTTAGTTTTCCAACAATAGTAGTCAACACTATTATAATTTCAGGCAGTAGGCATTTCTGTAGTGCAGTTGTGAAGATTGTTTATCCTTCATTTAGAAAGACTTGTGTTCACATCCCATCTGGGATGTGAGAAATCTTTATCATTTGAAAGAGAGTTAGCTTGTCTGATCAGTTAACATACTTTAAAACACTGGTAATATCATAGGAGCTGTTGAGGGTTTTTATAATATGGTGGTATTATTTATTAAATGTCTTTCTTTTAGAAACAGTGCTTTATTTCATATGTATATTACAATGTTCTCATTTTTAAATTTTTATTTCAGTGGGCTGCAACTTGCTTCTTCTTGCTTTAAATCCTGGTTTAGCCAGAACTGAAGTTTCTTGTGCTTGTTGCAATGCACATTTGGGTCATGTTTTTGATGATGGTCCCAAGCCAACTGGTAAACGATATTGTATCAACTCCGCAGCTCTGAATTTCCAAAAAATGGGTATACCAACAGAAGAGGAGGAAGGTGGTGCTTCTGCTTCTGATGTATCATCAAGTTGCATTTGTGAAATGGCCTGTCTGAATAAGTGAACTTTGAATTTTATTAAAATTATACTTGTTAGAACTATTTTAAATGAGAAATGTTTGGTAATCCAGACACTATAGTGCTGTGTGTTAGCATGAACTTTTTGATAAAAAATTTTATATGGTTATACACTGATGGTCAAATAAAATACTCATAACTTCCCTGCATGCCAAAACTTAACAGTTTCATCTTTAGAGACCTGTCATGAAAGTGGCTTGAGGATCATAACATTTGATCTGCTGAAATAACGCTGTTGATAAACTTTTGTATAGCATTTTACCTATTTTATAGTACATTACAGTTAGTATTTTTATATTTTTTATTTCTCAGACAGTATAGTATGTATGTATTGCATCATGCTTTTTTTTTTAATGGGAATAATAAATATTATTATTAAAAGTACATTTTCAAAAATCTGCACAAACTTACTGGTACTACTAAGATAATGGATTTGAATATAATGTGCATTTAATTTTCACATTCTTAATGAAGAAAAAATACAAAAAAGATTAAAGCTTTGGGTGTCCTTAGTCTTATATCAGGAGGATGATTATATGAGCACTGCATAATGAGAGCTCATACAACGAATTCAGAAGAATAGCGGGGACTGAACATATTGTAGTGGACATTTTGATATGTGCTTTTGTTGGCCTAATTGTGCACAGTGAGGCCAACAAAATATTGACAACTTGCGAGTGTGAATCCCATTGTTGGTATGGATGTTTGTGATTGACTTTAGGTGGTAGGTGAATTACATGGCCTGGTGTAATTTTTGTTTTATTGGAGGCCTAAAGTGGATTGGAAAAAGGTCTAAGTTTCTATAACAGGATTGCAGGATTACCTAATCCTCAGCCCACCCAAGATACTACTGGTTTTGAACACTTCGTGTCTCGGATTCACATAACGAAAAATATGTGGAACTGTTCAGTTTCTAATTGTGTTCTATAAAGTAGTTAAAGAATTGGGGTCACTCTACTAATTTATAGCTTAAATGTAAAAGTTATTTTTGCATTATTACCCTTTATTACATTCATAATAATGCGTAACGGTATAAACCAGCGCTTCCCAAACTGGGGGCCATAGGTTTTGTTGAGAGGGGTCGTGAAATAATGAAAACAAATTTAAAATGGTTTAGGACTAAGTAGTTTTTTTAATCTTAAAAGAAATTTTTATTATTTCTTTTTTGTTATTTTTTATATTTTAATGGGAAAAAATTACACATTGGTGCGGGTTCACAAATTTTGCTTCCTGCATATTTCGGCGTTTAATGAATATTAGTAAATATATGCTTATTCATATAAGTTTCATTTAAAAGCAGAAATCTAAGAATTGCAGTTTCAAATATTTCACCTGATATTGACTTTTTGTGTAGCAGTATTGAAACACATCCATCACATTAAATTGTTATTAAAATTCTTTTATGTTTTTAATTCTTTCTTTATTACTAATCGTTTTACATTTCATGTGCTTGTACTGGAAATGTACAATAACAATATATCTATCTATATAAAAATATGAGATAACGTGCCATGTCAAATGTGCATGTAAGATTCATTTTTTTCATTTTTGAAATTATGGATTCTACAATCGTGTTAAAAAAACTTTTTATTATCCCGACGTCTCGATCATCATCTGGAGCACACACAGAATTGACTGGAAAAGCTCTAATTGTCTACATCACACCAAAACATGGTATGAATGCAAATTTAAAGCCTGTGAGATCAACCACCCCAATCTGAACAATAATGATGGTCTAAAAGTTCCATACATATGGAAGGCATATATTCGTCTCACAAATCCTTCCTCTCTAAGAACAACTATAAACAGGACTGTAGAAAATCCAGGATCCTAAATCAAAAATTACAATTGTAATACTAAAAAAAAAAAAAATAGGCCATCACTGTTAAGGAAAAAATCTGTAAAAAACAATGTTTATTCTTGTTGTAATTTATGATTTTTTTTTTTTAAATCAAAAATAACAATTGTAATAATAAAAAATAGGACATCACTGTTACTGGAAGGAAAACTATCTGTAAGAAAAAATGTTGAATAAACATTTTTTCAACAAAAATTATATCAAGCTGGATTTAATTTATGATTACATGAATAATGTAATCATAAATTAAATCTAGCTTGATATAATTTTTTTTTTTTTCACTAGAGGTCATGCCAGTAGAATAACATGTGATCAATTCATTGTTTCTCTAGCTTATGGTTTGTAATGTAACACAGCTTGTCTTGTATATTTTTGTATGCTTCAGATGATGCTCCAGATAAAAAAGAGTTATTTTAACACGGTTGCAGAATCCATAATTTCAAAAATGAATGCTGATCACCATGTAACACTAAAAGAAAAGAGTGTATGTAAGATGCTAAAAATGTAATATTTGCATATGATTTTTGCAATGTTTGCTGTGTATGTTTTGTATTAAATATAAATACAATAAATAGTATAATAATAATGTCTATATTACGATTTGGGGGGGGGGGCATGAAATATTTTAATTTTTCCAAAGAGTGCCCTGACATCCAGAAGTTTGGGAAGCACTGGTATAAACAACACCAAGAGAAAAAATATATTTATTAAAACACTAATATTTTGCTGATTTTCTACTCAGCATCATCAGAGCACAATGATAACTAATAGGCACACAGCACTAAGCAAAGTGATTGCAGCAACAATTTAAATTGTAACTGACACTTAATGTCCTTCTGTGGGTTGGCTAATCATAAAGTTAATTTAGAGAAGTACAGCTATTAGGTCTTAAAATGATAGTCTCTCAGATCTTTGCTAAATTATGATGTAAATTACAGTATAAGAAATATCAGTTGCATTCCATAAAGCAACAGAAAATTGAATAAAACACAATTATACTGTTCACATGCACAGCACTGATGTGTTATGAGTTTTGCAACCTCTTTGTGTACAGTTGGTATAAACAAATTAAACTGACGTTAAATGTACTGTGATTTTGCTTGCTGTATGCTCATGAACAAGAGATATTGGTTTGTTATTCATACTTTGAATATTTATGTCTTTTGCTGAGATAATAATTATCTTATTACAGATTATCTGTGTTCTAGTTATCTTATTATTGGTTATCTGATCAGATAACCAATAATAAGATCTTCGTTTAATGGTTGGCAAATTTTAGTTATTTTATTAGAATATCCAGATGAGGATATTTTTGATTGAAAAGGTCAAGGCACTGTAGGAGTCACTGTTTTTTAACAGAAAGCTTACTTTTTCTAATTGATGTCAGGAGTGCCAAGATGTTGATTTCGACTTTTCATGTCCCCTGAAAGAATTTGCAGTTAGAATTTAAATTTATGAACACACACACACAGTCACATAATTATTGCATTCCTTGACATACCTGGAAACAGACTTCTATCCATTCCTTTGATAATGAATTCAGATCACAATCACACATTTCCATTTTTAATAATGATATCTTTTTATTAATATTAAAAATGCATATAGTGCATGATACATTACTGAAACATTTAAGTTATGTTTTATGAAATGTTCTGAAAGCTCTGGTATAAGAATGCATTTTGCATTACTGTTATCCATTCGCAGTATTTTTTTGTGACAGTGCACAATGGTTACGACCTACCAGCACCACTATTAACAGTAACATGCAACATACAGATGCGGTACGTTTAGAAATTTTTATGTTCAGTAATTTTTTACATGTTTATCTAGCAAGCAAATAAGCTTAGTTATGTAGTGAAATTTACATTTATCACTACATCTGTTATAGAGATATTTACCCTATAAAATGTTTATTAAAATTAACACGGATGTTTTACTTATTTTTTAATATATTTTTTGTATGCTTGTACAATAAATTTATGCTTAATAAGCCATGTGTTATATACTTAAATTGCTGTTTTTATTCCAGTAACATTATCACACTCTGAAACTAAAAAATATCAGTAAATAACTGTTTCAGTTTTCTTTTCTTATCCTTTTAGTTTTGAATTTTTCCAAAGAATGAGTACTGGCACTGTCAGGTCACTTACAACTAATTCTGGCAATCCATTCCACTCACCGCTCTCCATACAAAAAATCTTGTCTGCACATCCTTACTAATCACACCCTTACACCACACATACAATTATAATGGCTACTGGTTCCTTTAAGTATGTAACATAACAGTTTCTTGTCTTTCATCATTTTTACTTAGGAAAGTAAACAGATGTAAACTTCATGTTTTGAAACTTTACTGACTGAGTAGACGAGGCATATTTTGCCTCTAACCAACAGGCTGTGGAGTTTGAATCCTGTAATCCTGTCATAAGTATGGATGGATATTTGTGAAAATCCTTAGATAATATATGAATTGCATTGCTCAGTGTGGCACCATTATCATACTTATTAGGACCTGAAATATCCAATGTATTAATGGTTTATCATCTGTTTTGAGTGGGATTCAATTAAAAATTTATAAATTTCTTTTGGTTTTCAACCGTATTTTATAAAATAGTTAGTCTTACTGTCCATTTGGAGATGAATGGTAAATATTTAGAAATTATTTTTTAAAAAATGTTATCTGTATGTGATTAGTTTCAAACTGCATGAAACCAACAAAATTTGTTTTTGTTGACTTTCATTTTCTTTTTTTTTTCCTTTTTTAATAAAATTATTTTTAAAAATTATCCAGAATTAAGTTTGCTTTTTTGTCAAATTGTTAATTGGCATTCATTTTTCTGGATATATTTGATGGATAACACAACTGTTTTTAATAAAAATCACTTTAATTAACCATTGTTCAATATTTCTATAGAAGCTAGGTCTAGCAAACAAACAAAAAAAAAAATTGTACTGCGACAGACATAGTAGGCTTCTTTACCTGTTGTATTTGTTAATCATTGTTTAATGCCATGCAGGGACCTGAAACATTTATTTGATCATCATTGCTTAAGGTATTAAGTAATTTGAAGTTTATGAAATTTAAATTTCTTGGTATCTTAAGCTTTTTTGGTATGTCATTACTTGAAAGGGAATTTGAATTTCATTTCAAATGAAGTATAAAGATACTGAAAAATTTTTTTATGATTATTTTGAATGTATCGTTAAATGTTTGATAATAATTATTCAGAGAAGTTATATTCGTAAAATGTGCCTTTGCACTTCCAAAAGTTAATTATGCAGTAAATTTGGATACACAGAATGGAATGTATTAGCATTGACTCAAAAATATTTATTATCCACTAGAAACATTACATTCTGCCTGTTCCTTTTGGTATTGCCAGAAAAGTATAAAATTTCCTATATATAATTTAACTTACAAGATAAAAATAAACCCTACTTTTTCATATCTTAATAGGAATCTTGAGTTGGTTAAAAAAAAAAGATTGGGAAATTAGATTTTGGTATTATACATTATATTGTCTTTAAAATAGATCTTGGTATACTATTTTAATTGTCCAGAATGGGTGGGTACTGTGGTAAATAGTGTTTCACAAGGCTCTCTCTAATTTTGTTTTCATGCCTTAGAATACTTAAAAGAAAGAATGACTAGTAATCAATATTCAATGGCGAGTTTGAAAAAAAAAGAAAAAAAAGATGGATATTTGTAATTGTTTATAGTAGTTTACAGTTTTAGCTTTTAATTGGTTAGTGATTTTTCACACACCATTTGTCCTTGTATAGAATTAAGATTCTTGCTGAGAGAGAAAGGGAGCAAATTCCTTTAGATTAATGTTATAAAATAAATGAGCTACAACTTTTTGTGATTTTTTTTTTTTTTTTTTTTAAAGGCCTTCATGAAAAGTTGATATGATTCACTTTAATATATCATAAATAATAACATTTTAGTAATCAAAATGATTTAATTTAACTGCATTAGAAGCAGTTCATATATACTTTTGAGTGAAAGTTCTGGAACTTTCACTCAAAGGTATTTATGAATTATCTTAGTAAATTTGATAAACTTTTATTAATGTTTAATTTATTATGTCCTCTAAAGCACTTGGATATATTTGCCTATTTGATGAAAGCCATTCAACAAAAGAATTGTAATATTTTGGTAATTTAATAGTAATATTTATTAATCTGCCATTAATCGGTGCCATGCTTGCTTTTTAGTATGAATGCTAAGTCTACTCTTGCAATTTTGAGCTTGATGATCTGTGATAAACCATTTTAAAGTTCACATAATTTTTATCAATTAGAGCAGAGGTTCCAACCTAAATATGATCAGGAATAATTTGCACTTAGATTACCAGAGAGCCACTGTAATGTGAGTTTTTCAGAGAGACAATAAATGTGAGTATGATGTGGCACAGTAGATACATAAGACAGCCAAAGTTTCAGGGAACTGTCAGTTGGTCACCTGTAAATTAGATCATCTTTTTAGAGGTTTGTAATTTTTGATATCTGAGATTTAATTCACTAAGTTCCTGTTCAATAGTTGGCAACTAATGAGCTCAACTTATTGCATAACCATGTTCTGAAATTTAACCAGTAAGGGAAAAATCAGCATAGTTAAGTCTTTTAGTGTATATATATATAAATATATATATATACTTAATATATATATATATATATATATATATATATATATATATTTGCACTTACAAAAAAAAATATACATAATGTCACTTGTTCATTAAAAGATATATAGATTTAAGAAATGGAAATATCTTTATTTGAAACAATTTTCAAACACATTTCAACAAAAGTATATCTAAAATTTCAATGAATTATGTTCCTCTTTTAGAACCACTATTATTACTAGGTTGTGTGTATATATATCAGTACCTTAATATTAATATATCCCATTGCATTACCTTTTATCCAATTTAAAAATAAGCATTTCTTCAGGAAATATATAAGGATACTATATAATCATGTCAGCTTGATGAAATATTTACAGTTTTCATTTATTTTTTTTTTACTTGAGTATATCTGCACTGATAATAATACAGGTAATTGCAATATAGATAGGTAAATAACACCAATGTTATTAGTTTAAACAATATGTTACCATGACATTCAGACAACTTATCTCTTTTGAATATTTTCAGTCATTCTTTGGATGAATTGACTGAACACTTTTGATGTTAGCTTTTAGCTCTTTACTGGTTTGAGGAATGAGGTCATGGTAAAATTTATCTTTCAGTATATCTCCACAATGAGAGGAAGGGAATTTGAGAGAGAATGCACTTAAAAGTTTTTTATTTTAGACATTTAAGTATTATACAAAGTTGTGCTGTCTTTTTTTAATTACTGTCCATTGAATTTGAATTAGGAATTTTGAAGAAGCATTTGATATCTTGAACAAATGGTTCATTATCATTTCTGTGTATTACTCCCAAATGACAATAATTGGTCTTCCATTCTCACTTTAAAAAGTAATACATAATTGCACAATGTCCATACAGCATATCATACATTAAATATGAACACTTTTTGTTACAAGATCATTTGGTTCTTTTTGAATCCAGAAAATTGTCTTTGTTTCTTATTGAATTATTATGTATGACAGCAGTCAAAAATGCAGTGTTACATGGAAGAGAGTTATTGTTTTTGTTATCAGCTAAAATGTCTGAACACCAAACAAGAATAGTTTTTATGACACATATACAATTTGCAAATGATGGAGAAAAGAAAATCTCAGTTTGCATGAATCATGGCACATTCAGACTATTTTTTTATATATCTCTTGCAAATTAACATTAACTTTTCAGTTGCCAATTTAGCCTTTTTTCCTCCCCTCCAAAATCTTAGTGTTTGTTGTGGAAATGCAACAAAAAAAAAAAAAAAAAAGCAAGCTTGCTCTTGAAAACAGAGTTTCCAGATTATTTAATCTTTAGGACCCACAGTATTTATGTTAAAATGAATTTGTATTAGTATACTGGATGGGGAAAAAAAAAATTCCATAACTGCAGCATGTGTAGAATAAAGAGCCCAATATCAAAAAAGACTTTGATATTGTTTATTTTATTTAGTCTTCAACTAGTACATGCACCACTTTGTTTTTAATATCTCAGATATGAACTAAGATTTTTTTTGCAATGATAGGCAAAATTTAAGAAATTCAAGTTTCCTGTTCCTTTTTAATATATGAAACTTAGCACAAATGACTACATATATGGTTATAGTGTACATTTCAATTACATTCGTAATGTGAGGTTTTGGATAATTTTTAATATGTAGTGAAATTGCACTCAACTATTTTCAGCTGCTTAAGAATTTGAAGTACTACAGATATAAACATTGCAAATGTTTATAAGACTTGAATAAAATTCAGATTTACGAACATGTAACAAGTCAGTTCTCAAGAACTTGTTACAGTTTGAGTTTTGAACATGGATAGCAGAAGCAGCATTAAACATCTATTCACATCAGCAATGAATTCCATTTAATGTTGTAAAATACGATGCTAGAATTTTAAAACAAAAATTTGTTTTAAAAATTGGGGCTACTAATGTCCATTGTTGATGACAAGATTCAAGCTATTTTGATAAATTGAAATCTCTAACAAAATAATTTAATTCCTTCTGTTTATTTACATGCAGTTATCTATATCTTCATAAATGAGTGAGATTCTGAGGCTTCTATAGTTTGTTAAAATTTTTTAGTTCTGTATGCAGACCACAAATCTGAGCTACTAAAACTGTTAGTTCTGTAATTTTCTTACTTTTATATACCTCATACACCTCTTCAGGAGAGTATTAAACGATAGAGATATTTACTGTATCAAATCACGTTGATTCTATGCCAGTGACATTAATACAGTAAACGTTTATCATTTAACTTATATATAACAAACTCTTCCAAAGAAGTATACAGCAAGACATATGAAACTACACATACCAGCCACAAATTAGAACCTTTTGTTTAATACTGTGTTAGATCTTCTTTAGCCTGAATTACAGCGTATATGTGGCATAGATTCTACAAGGGTGTTAAATTGCATCTACAACATACCAGGCATTCATCAGACAGTAACTGGCTCAGATTGGTGGGAAAGAGGTCTTTGCCCCTGGATCTAATTTTCTAACATGTCCCATACATTCTCGATGGGATTCAAATCCATGTTTTGTGGTAGCCAGGGAAGAGGGTAGAAGTCACTGTCATGCTTGCTGAACCACTTCTGAGTAATTCTTGTGTGATGGATAGTAGCATTGTTGTCCATGAAACAACCATCACCTGCTGGATAAAAAGTCAAAATTGAAGGATAGACTTATCTGCGACAATGTTTAGATATTACTTGAAGGACACCTGACTTTCCAGCAATATCAGGGGATCCATTCCATACCAACTGAACATGTCCCACACCACCTCTAGAACCTTGAATTGTGTTTGCAAGGCAAGTAGGGTTCATTGCTTCATGGGGCTCTCGCTAAACTCTCTCCCTGCTGTTGGTACAAAACAAGGTTGTACCATGACTCGTCGGACCACAACTTTTTTCCAGTCTTTCAGTGTCCATTCGTGTTCCTGACACCACTTCACATTTCCTTGTGCATAGTTCAGTGAGATATGGGTCAGGAACAGCTTTCATTAAATGCTTTGATCAGTTGTTGCACACAGAAAGTTCTGTTTGTCCATACAAGCCTTCTCAAATGATGACAATCTTGTTCCTGACAGAATGTCTTAGGACCACAGTTACACCTCTTAGACAAGCAATTTGGGTTATTTTTTCACAAAATAACCACGCCCAGGATATCTCACCTTTTGAGAAACCAGTCAACTCTTGTTTTCAAAATCATGGCTCCAACCAGATGGGCACCCCACAATAAGCCTCTTATTAATCTCCAAAAAATCATTTGTTTTTTCTTATTGTGATCAACATTGATGATTACTGATCAGCAGCATTCTTAAATAGTTTCCTAGAACATGTGATGGCACATATGACGAAGTATTGCTGCATAAGTGGTGTTTATGGACATTATGCATAAAGGTTTCTAATTCAGTGGCCAGTATGTGTAAAAGAGAATTGTAGACCTAATAGTTTTTTTAGGCTCGGTATTAGTTATGTAGTCCATATAAGAACTTCATATGGACTACATAATGGTCATTTCTTTAACGGATAAAAATGTTTGAAACACTATCTTTTGAGTACAGTGATCTCCGAGTTATCTGAACTTCAAATGACCAAACCTTCATTTAACCAACTCGTGATGTGTTTAGTGTTCTGACTATCTTCTAGTATAGTACCACATAATTGTACCTTTAGTTGTCAAATCAACAAATTGTTTTCCTACTGTGATTAGAGAATTGAGAGATTACTGTATGTAACATCTGTGAATAATCTCTATTTCCAGTTTTATTTCACATTAAATGTGTGTGAGAGGAGCTGGTTACCATACTTTAAAAAGTATTTTATAAATCCAAGGAAAATTATTTCATTAAGATTATAAAAACATTTTAAACTAGAAAGCTTTTTTAATGTTTTAATATTTTTTTACTCTTTTTTTTTTTTTTACATCAATGGCTCTACAAGTTACTTACTTCAAAAAAGTAACTTGTAGAGCCAATAATGTTATAAAATACACACCATAATTGTGGTACAATTTCATCTAATTGTAACCAGTGCAAGACAAAAAAAATTATATTAGTTTTAGTATTGCATACTTTGTGTTAATGCAATTTCATTATGTTTTGCAGTTTTAGCAATTTCAAAATAAAAATGTAAGCAGCAAAAGTTTTATTTGAATACATTAATGGAATATTTAAAACATTGATATACACTTGTTATTGATAGCAGTACTTCATTACTTTGCTTATCTGTGCATACAAAGCAAATAGATGAAGTTTGAAACATTAAATGTGTTATCAAGTCAGATTTAAACTTTTTATTTAGATTCAAAAATAGTTTTGTATAATTTATTACAGTATATCTATTTATTATCTGTTTGTGTTTTGTTAATAGTTTATTTTATGTTATCAGAATTATCTTAACCATTTTAATACATAAATGGCCATTTCTTGAAGCAGTTTGTGAAGTTGTTTTATTTAACAGATAATTTATTCATTTGTATAGGTTGCTTTTTATTTTATTTGCGCACATTCTGTTTTGTATTTATTAGGTTTTGAAACATCAAATATATGTAGCGGGCTACAATTGTTCTAGGAACTCAGATTCTGATATTTCATTTACTCTCACCATATGAAATAATCATAAAAATGTATATAGATCTGCATGAGGTGCAGTAAAAGTTCTAAAGGGATTTTAAAAATTCAAATATCACAAACCACTGGAATGGTGAATTTCACTGTTTCAGAAATTAATGAATTTATTTGTCAAACAATGACCAATGGCCTGCAATTAATAATGCAGTGGCAAGATCTCAACACTTCCCATACCTCCTTACAGGTGCATGCACAAAACTTGCAAAGTCCATAAGAATTACATAATTCTTATGGACTTTGTAATATAGGCAAACACTAACATACACTGATACAATGTGCATTACAAAACTTTTTTTTGCATAAAAAATCTCTTATACAAGATGCTCTGACTTGCTAATTGCATGTTATTGAAATATAATGTATATATGCATTTCAAAAACAGTTTCTCAGATTTGTATTTACGCCTGTAGTTTCCCTCTTCCTCATAGAATCTGAGCTGTGTCAGTAGTATGGTCTGCAACCCCAAATGGCTGTTATATTGATGTTGGATGTTTATGTCCACCATTTAAATATTAGTTTTTCCAGTTTGAAACCAAAATGTCAGTTTCCTGGAGTAAGGAATACTGTAGATCCAGTATTTTGGAAAGTATTCTTTGGTTAAACTGGAAGAACAGCTAATATTTCGATGTATGAACATAAAATATGTCCAACATGTATGTTACACTCAGGATGCAAATCATTCCATTTTACACAGATCACTGGGGGAAGCAGGGATGCTCTACTATGCAGATGTAACTACAGATCACTGTTTTGAAATCTACCATAGCTCTAAACAGTTGCTAATCTAGGCAAACTGGGCTGATCCATTTCATCCACTCAGGATGCAAATCATCCCATTTTGCACAGAGGGGAAGCAGGGATGCTCTACTATGCAGATGTAACTACAGATCACTGTTTTGAAATCTACCATAGCTCTAAACAGTCGCTAATCTAGGCAAACTGGGCTGATCCATTCTCCCAGAAAAATCTGGAAGACTCATCATGAGAATGTCAGGTTAAAGATCAAGATCCTCTTATTGCACTACTTAGGACATTAGGATTGTGTTGTTTTGAACCAAGTCAGTGTCTGCTTTTCCTATTCTTGTGTATGAAAATCACTTGTTGCATGGCAAATATCAGTTATTTAATTATCCCTAACTGTTCTTCCTTGAACCTAAAACACAAGCTCTTGTTATTTTACAATACAAAATACATAAATCAGACTAAATTATATTTTAGATATGATCGAAAGATCTCATTAGATTGGTTTTCACCTATAATATACACAAAAGTGAAATTTCAGTTGCAAATCTGTTTTCAAAACTTTATTGCTTGTGCTATGTTTAAAACATCAAGCTCTTATCACCATTCTTGGGTTAGGCTCTTGGTTTCTAAGACGCTTTCTTCAGAAGCACTCATCATATCCGCATTGCAAATGCAGATGATAAATGGTTTACTTTTTTTTTCTTATTCATGGTTAAGTCTGTTAAGTCCAAACTATAATTTATTTAAAACAATTGCCATTAAATAATATATATTTGAAATTTTACTTCAGTTTTAGTTATGGTGAAATTGGAGTAAATTATACTTTGAATCCAATTAAGATGTTTACCAGAAAGGGAGAAAAAAAACACAAAGAATAATGATTTTGGTTTTTTAGTAGAAAATTATAGTTCAAAAAGCATGGCAAGTGGTGTGTTTACCAGCAGGAGTATGAAACAAAACATCTGGTATTCTACACTCATTTTCACCAAATATTTGCTTTAGCTTAAAACCTAGTTTCTTAGGCATAAGTTTTGTCATTTTCCAGCTTCTAATGTGCAGTTTACTCTTACTACAGCAAACTTGTATGATCTGCAAGAATAATTTATTCTAAAAGAATGGGATTTGGTCAAGACTTCCCAGTAGTGTGTTATAATGCTGTTTGCTGTATCCATTTGGTCTAAGTCAATTCTATAACTAAACATATCAGTATTTAAAAGCTAAACAAAGATGCAGAAGAAATGTTATTGTACAAGAAATTTTAAAACGTGGGTTATTAAGGTGCCCAGAAAGTTTAGGGATCACGCATTTGTTTATAAACAAAACAGATTTTTCAATATATTGAATTTTCTTAAATAAAAATCTACACAATTTTAGAAATGTTTGCTTTCTTCATATCTGTGGCATTCATAATGCATTTTTTTTATACCCACACAGATTTATCTTTCTGTATTGCAGCTGATTCTTTCTTCTTATGTGCAACAACTTTTTCATCTAACTTTCAGCAGTTCTTGTCTGTCTCAAATAAATCTCATGTATATCTGCATTTTTCAATTGTATGCCTATGGAGTTATTTCTTAGTACAAAAGACTACAAATCAAGCACTTTAATAAAATTTAAAACAAACTCAGGAATCTTCTTCACATGGACATATTCATCTTTACATGTAGTTTATAAAAGCATTTCTTCCTGTTTGTTTTCTTCCAAATAGAAAGTTAAGAAATTTTTATCTGCCTTCTGCAAAAACTAGAAGCATCATTATACATCTTAGAATGCATAATGGTGTTTCCAGTTTCTGGAAGCTGTGTATTATTTCTTTTGATTTTGCCATTTCAAAACAAGATGACTTAGATGGTTTTTATTTATAAATTAGGAAATGAAGTCTAAAAAAAAAAACAGTTTTATGTGCCAATTTTGCTGTTTCTAGTTTGATAAGTAATGTAGGCAATAAGAATAATTCCATAATTTATTACTTGTTAGGAGTGATACCTGTATAAATATTTCTACAAACATACATCATCTCATGAGTTATTTGTGCAGCATTCAATTTGAAATTTTAAGTACTGTATGCTGATTTGTGAAAAGTATTTGAAATTTGTAAACTTCTTTAATGCTTTTGGTATATATCTTTTATATCTGCACCCTTTTGCAGTAAAGAATTTGAAATGTTATTTGATTTGTACATTGCTTTATTTTTGTTAGTGCTATTGTTATGCAGTAATCAATTTTGTATGCTCAAAGATTATTAACCATGGACAATGGTAATACTAATTGTTGCTTTTAATTTATTGCCTAAAGCTCATATGTTGGATGAATTAAATATTCAGCAATAAATATTTATAAAGTCATTTTTCTCTTTTCTGAATTTTAAATTTGACAGTTTAGTATATAGATAAGGATTTAGTGAGAAGTTTTGAATAGGCTCAAAACTTTGCATTTAATGAAAATTGTCCATCATCATAGTCATTGGATAAGGGAGAGCAGTATGTAAGTAATGTGTTTTTCAGTAGGTGAAAGAAGATGTTATTTTCCATTACAAAATAGTTAAGATTGAAATGCCAAGAAAGAACATTTCAAATAATCTGAACATTATTATACAATAATTCTACAGAGACTGAAGACTCATCAGAGAATGCCCCTGCTAACCATTATTAACACAGTACCAATTCTACTTCTCCATGAACTCATTGACCACTCTTTGAGCCCTTCCTAATGACACTCTTCACATAATTTCCAAGAAATGATCACTTATTTACCCCCACCACCACCACCTTATATATATATTGAAAAAGAAATTTTTCAAAAAAAAAAAAAATCAGTAACTTATTACCCAGGGATATACTGGTAAATCAACAACAGACTTGCTTTCAAAAAAACAACAACAAAAAAAAAAGGTTCTTCCTTTGTGAGAATTACAACTCCCTGAAAGTATAAACAAATTCCATTATTAGCAAACATCTGCTTAATTTTAGCTGGACTGCTGCTTCTTTAAGTTCTATAAACACATAATCTGTGATAGGTGTTGAGCATGGGAATGTTATTACCTTGAAAAGCAGATCTTTGACAAATAATACTCCTGTAAAATTGCAAGAGGAGATAATCCCTACACAGGTTACTGCATGGAGGAAAAGGACAAAAGGTGCTGAAATAAGTGTGCCCCCTGCTGTATTTTCCATGTCACCTTATACAATATCCCCTTTTTAACACCTGTCAAATAAAATTATAACCCACAAATGAGCATTCCACAGACCTGTCACCAATATATTGTCAAGCCATAGCCTTGGAATGCTCTCTACTACTTTTTCAATCCCCAAAAAAAAGTCCAGCCTGTTACATAGTAGTCCAAATGTGGCTATAACAAAGCCTTCTGAAGAGGAAGAATGGCTCCTCATCTCTATTTTGTGTTTATCAACATACAGGTGATCATACATTGGTGTCCAAAACATAAGGACAAACACTATTTCTGAAGATTACAACCACAAATCAGCATGTGACAAATTGTATAACTGCCAATTTCAAGTAGAAAGCAAGTACACATGCCAATTTTCGAATCTTGCACAAAGGGATCATGTGGTAGCAAGATAAAAGGCTGCATTAAGCAAATTGTGTTTGAAGGAAGCTCTTTTCATTAAGGAATAAAGTTGCAAACTCAAATGGCTTGTAATGTTTCAAAGACATCTAGATGATTTCATGCAGAGAATTATTGGAAAGTTTGAAGGCAGCCACAGAATTACTGATGTTGCCAAAGGGGTTTGGATTCTCATTCAGCTTTGACAGTACCCTTCAGTTGGAAAGACCTGAATTTGAATCATTTCTAGGATGAAGAACCTTTATCAGAGCTTGCCATCAAAGGTGACTTAGTCAGTCCCATTTGGAGGTGGCAGGGTTTTTCCTTCCACCAATGTATTATTTGTCAAAGATCTGCTTAATTTTGCTTAGGTGGGATGTCTTGTAATGTTTCAAAGACATTTAGATGATTTCATGCAGAGAATTATTGGAAAGTTTGAAGGCAGCCACAGAATTACTGATGTTGCCAAAGGGGTTTGGATTCTCATTCAGCTTTGACAGTATCTTTCAGTTAGAAACACCTGGATTTGAATCATTTCTAGGATGAAGAACCTTTATCAGAGCTTGCCATCAAAGGTGACTTAGTCAGTCCCATTTGGAGGTGGCAGGGTTTTTTCCTCCCACCAAACAGGCAAATAGGCCAGAAGAACACATACAATTGATAGCCATAATTATATGCAGATAAAATTAACTGTCCTGCTAGAGCATTAATTAGGTTGCCAAGAAGCTAAGTTACTTGGTAATGACAGACCTTTGAGCCTAACAAATATGGGAAGATGGATAGGATGAGAAATTAGTGTTTGTCATGTCCACTTTGGAGAACCACATAAATGACATTATATGATCAGGCACTCTCCCTCAAAAGGATGCCAGCCTGGTTGGCTATGTGGTTAGCATATCTGCTCTCCAGCAAAAAGGCTGCAGGTTCAAATCCCACTATGAGCATGGATGGTTTCAATTGTCTGTGAAAATACTTTAGTTGTGGTTTGTTGTAGTTGGCAGAGAAAGTTGTAGAGTAGGTGTCTTCCCTGGAGGTGTCAAGTAATAATAACAAATGAACTAAGATGAAATTAGTTCAGTATTTGTAAATGGAGCTTGCTACAATTTGGTAGAACAGTAGGCTGCTGCTTTATGCATATATAAGTGGTAAAATGTGAATCAAATGAAAAATCAGGAATTCTCACTTAAACCAGTTCATAGCTATGCTATTATAATGATGTAGCAGACTTATCCCACCACATAATGGTTACATAGCCTTAATTGCTTTAGCTATAATTGCATACAACCTGGCCATGATTTTTTTTTAATTAATGTAATTTTTATTGACTAAAATCATGGATGTTTTTTAAATCCAGATATATAATTTGTTATAACACTGAGCCAAGTTAAAATATCCTTTTGACTAAGTAGTCTGATTAATTGCAAGGGTTTAAGTTCAAATATGAACTTAATTTTTTTCTGCTTGTTGCATCTCTAATACTTTTGATGCAAGACAGTCTGTCTATTAAACTGGTCTTTTGGTATTTTTGCTACTTTTACTATTATTTTTGGATATTCTAACCTCTTTTTTTATCCATGCATTTTATGGGTTGTGGTTAACATTCTTCATAAATCTTAATTTTTTTTTTTTTACTCTATTAGGTTGTTTAACTATTTTTCTTAATATTTTCATTTCACATGTATTTATCTGTTGTATTTTTGATGTTTCTATTCGGAAATGTGAAGACAAGAGTTCGGACCTGCCTGAGGGAGAGAAAGTTTTCCTGTGAGAGTTGGCTTGCATCAAGGGTCAGCATTAAGTCCATTCCTGTTTAATATTGTGATGGAGGTGGTGAGAGAAGACGCGCTTTGGACTATGTTGTGTGCAGAATCAAGAGAAGTGGCAGCTAAACTGGAAAGTTGGAGGAAAGTACTGGGAGAGAGAGGTATGAGACTGAGCAGAATATATGTATTACAAAGTGGATGGCAGCCAGGAGACAGATCTGGAGCTGGAAGGAAAGGAAATGTCATCAGGAAGGTCAGTGACTTTAGATACTTGGGTTCAACAATGAAAGATGGCGAGGCTGAGAAGGAAGTGAGATGCAGGATGGAGAGAAATGGCTGGAGTGCTATGTGTTAAGAAGGTGCCGATTAATCTAAAAGACAAAATCTACAAGACAGTGGTGAGACCAACTATGACGTATGCTATGGAAACTGTTGCCTTGAGAAAAAATAACATCAGCAGGATGGAGGTAGCAGAGATGAGAATGCTTAGGTGGATGTACAGTGTGACCAGAAAGGATCGTCTGAGAAATGACTATGTAAGGGGAACGGTGAAAGTTACGAACTTAGGAACAAAGATACAGGAGACAAGGTTGAGATGGTTTGGTCATGTGATGAGGAGGGAGGAAGAGTATGTGAGAAGAAAGGTCTAGTAGATGGATGTGCAGGGGAGGAGGAAGTGTGGGCAGCCAAAGAAGAGATGGTGGAGGAGACTCACTACAAACAGCAACCCTACTTAAGTGGGTCTAGCTGCAGAAGATTTTTAATGTTTCTATTCTTGTTTCGCATGTATACATCAATATTGGTCAGACTATATATATATATTTGTTAGATCTTTACTTTGAGCTGGCATTGAAGTTTTCAATGCCAGCTCAAACTATGATTATGAGTCAAAGAGAAAATGATATAAGGGCTAGGGCGTACCCCTTAAGCGACGCGCAGCCACATCGCCCTACAGCTGCGAGAAATGGACGAGGGCTACTGCATCAAGGGTGGGTGCGGTTAAAGAAGTGAGCCCAGCAGGTGGACAGGATGTTGCGAGTGGGAACACTGAATGTTGGAAGCATGACTGGAAGGGGAAGAGAGGTGGCAGACATGAAGAGGAAGTTGGACATTTTATGTGTGCAGGAGACAAGGTGGAAGGGGGGAAAAGGCAAAGGAACTGGGAGATGGATATAAATTGTTCTACTCTGGAGTGAATAACGAGGGAAGAAATGGCGTAGGAATTGTGGTGTGTGGCAGAATGAAGGGTGAAGTACTGGACGTAGGTAGAAGGAATGACAGGATCATGCGAATGAAATTGGGTCTTGGAGAAGAGCGGGTGGTCGTATTATGTGTATATGCCCCGCAAGTTGGTTGTACAGCAGAAGAAAAAGATGAGTTCTGGAACGTGTTAGATGAAGAAATGAGGGAATTGGAAGAAAATGAGATGGTGATTGTCGGAGGAGACTTGAACGGACATATAGGAAGACAGAATAGAGAAAGGGTGCATGGTGGCCACGGAGTGGGAATGATGAACCAGGAAGGAGAGAGAGTTGTGGACTTTGCAGTAGCGTTTGATCTGGCAATTGTGAACTCGTTTTTCTACAAGAGGGAAGAACATTTGATAACATTTAGGAGTGGTAACAACAGCTCACAAATTGACTACATTTTGACTAGAAGAAAACATCTTAAGGTTGTGACAAATTGTAAAGTAATTCCAACAGATCAAGTAGCACAACAACACCGAATGCTGTGCGCAGACTTTAAAATAAGATCGAAGATAAGAACTTCTGGATGCTGTGGGATGAAGACAATTAAGTGGTTTCGCTTAAAAGAGGAGAGTGTGAGGAATCGTTTTAGGGAGAGGGTGTTAGAGAGGATTTCGGATGGACTGGAAAGTGTACAGGATTGGTGGAAACATAATTCAAAAGTAATCCTGAGCTGTGCAATCGAGGTGCTTGGTGAGACATCTGGAAAGTTTAGAGAGCAGAAGGAGGGTTGGTGGTGGAATAATGATGTACAAGTGGCAGTGACAGCTAAGAGGAAGGCAAAGCAGAAGTGGGATGAGTCAAGAGCGGAAGAGGACAGAGAGGTGTACAAAGAGAGAAAGCAAGAAGCCAAGAGAGTTGTGGCACAGGCGAAGGCATATCAAGATCTGTATGATCAATTAGAAACAAAGGAAGGACAGAGAAAAATTTACCAACTAGCGAAATGTAGAAATAAAGCAGCAAAGGACATCTTACATGTGAGGCAGATCAAAGATGCTGAAGGAAGAGTATTATGGAGGGATGTGGACATAAGAAACAGATGGAAAATATACTTTGAGGGACTTTTGAATGAGGAAAATGCAAGGACTCTCAGAGGAGATGGGCAGCCTTCTGAGGGGATGGTGCAGAACATCAGTAGAGTGGAAGTGACGGAGGCCATGAAGAGGATGAGGAATGGAAAATCGGTGGGCCCCGACAGAATTCCAGTGGAGGCATGGAAGGCACTGGGGGAAGAAGGAATTGACCTGCTGTGGGACCTGTTCATGAAAGTTTGCCAACAGGAAAATATACCCGAGGAATGGAGGGAGAGTACTCTTGTCCCCATCTACAAGGGTAAAGGGGATGCACAAGACTGTAAAAATTACAGAGGAATAAAGTTGAGTTGATGTCCCACACAGTGAAGATCCTAGAAAGGGTTCTTGATGGTAGATTGAGGAAGGAGGTGAGATTGCAAAGGAACAATTTGGATTCATGCCTGGTAGATCAACAACAGATGCTATCTTTGGGTTACGGCAGATGATGGAAAAATATCAAGAGAAACAAAGGGAGCTACATCTGGTATTTATTGATCTGGAGAAAGCATACGATAGAGTGCCAAGGCAAGAAGTCTGGAGGTGTCTGAGGGAGAAGAAGGTGCCGGAGAAATATGTCAGGTTGGTGCGGGAAATGTGAAGACAAGTGTTCGGACCTGTTTGGGACAGACAGAAAGTTTTCAAGTAACAGTTGGCTTGCATCAAGGGTCAGCATTGTCTGTTTCTGTTTAATATTGTGATGGAGGTGGTAACAGAGGAGGTGAGAGAAGATGCACCTTGGACAATGTTGTATGCAGATGACATCTTGTTGTGTGTAGATTCAAGAGAAGAAGCGGGAACTAAACTGGAAAGATGGAGAAAAGTACTGGAAGAGAGAGGTATGAGACTGAGCAGAAGTAAGACAGAGTATATGTGTTGCGCAGTCGGCGGCAGCCAGGAGACAGAACTGGAGCTGGAAGGTGAGAGACTTTAGATACTTAGGTTCAACAGTGGAAGAAGATGGAGGAGCTGAGAATGAAGTGGGATGCAGGATACAAGCAGGTTGGAGGAACTGGAGGGAGATGGCTGGAGTGTTATGAGATAAGAGGGTGCCGATCAATCTGAAAGGCAAAATTTATAGGACAGTAGTGAGGCCAGCTATGACATATGCTATAGAAACTGTAGCCCTGAGGAAAAATAACATCAGCAGGATGGAAGTAGCAGAGATGAGAATGCTTAGGTGGATGTGCGGTGTGACCAGAAAGGATCATCTGAGAAATGACTATGTCAGGGGAACAGTGAAAGTTACGAACTTAGGAGCAAAAATGCAGGAGGCAAGGTTGAGATGGTTTGGTCATGTGATGAGGAGGGAGGACAAATATGTGGGAAGAAGGGTCATGCAGATGGATGTGCAAGGAAGGCGGAAGCGTGGGCGGCCAGAGAAGAGATGGAGGGAGCTGGTAGAAGAGGACTTGAAGATGAAGAACTTGGATGTGGTGACAGCCCAAGACAGGAAGGTGTGGAGGAGACTCATTACAAACAGTGATCCCACTTAAGTGGGAGAAGCTGCAGAAGAAGAAGATCTTTATTTTTCTATATATATAGTTGAATTTAGACATCCTATTTTATTAGTCTTCTTTTACTTCATCCTGTTTTATATTTCCACTGTTCAGTTATTTGTAGATATTTAAATTTCATTACTTGTTCCAGTATTTTTTCATTTAGTTCTAATTTACATCTGTTCAGTTTTTTTTTTATTAATATCTCTGTTGATATTTGCATGTTAAAACTGTTGCATATCTGTTGGAGTTTGAATAATTGCTTTTAGAGATTGTCTTCATTTTCTGCAAGTAATGTTACTTCATCTGCATATTCAACCAAATTTAAATTTTTATTCTGTTATTTCATCCATGATTATGTTAAATAAACATGTAATTAAAGAATCACCTTGTTTTTCCTATCCTTATATATATATACATAAAAAAATCCCTATATCATTTCAGTAATTTCCTGTGGTACCTTTCATAATGCTAAGACATTCTGTAATCTGATTCTGTCAAAAGCCTTCTCCAAGTGAATGAATCAGACAAATATTGGTTTGTTAAATTCTTTTTTTTTTCCTTCTGTTATTTGCCTTTATATATAAATATAGCATCAATATGATCATGTTGTATACTGATGCAACATGATCTTCCTTTACATAAGATCCTTGTTCATTATAATTTAGTCTTGATTCCAATTCTTGTACATATTTTTTTAGAGTGATGCACAAGTTTATTCCTCGATAATTTTTTGGTTCAAATTTTGTTTTTCTAAATGTTGGTATTGTAATATTCATTCTCCATTGATTGTGAATTTATCTTTTCTCAAAGATATATGTAATCAAATTTCTCATGTTTTTGTGAGGATAGACAGAATGCAAATTACAGAGCCTAGTGGATAGAAGGAAGAGGGTATACATGGTTGAGGCATATAACTTGGTAAGGGGTGATTAGCATGGATGAAATTTTTCATAGAATATCTGGAAACAGGTGGGAGAACGAGAGATCATCCCTGGAAGTTCTATAAGGTGGGGGGGGTTAGATCTTTTGTATGTAGGTGATTGGAATGCATGTGAGAGTGGGACCTCCCATGATGAATCTCTTGACATGGAGGTCTGTTTGTTGATAATTAGAGCTCCAATTATTGAAATTTGACCTGAATTATGCAGTGTAGCGACTGCAAAACTTAAGCATCTCTGGTCGAATATTATCTACTCCAGCTGCCTTTCTGCATTTCAAGTTGTTGATTGCTTTTTCTACCTCCTCTCTGCATTCCTCTTGAAAATATTCTAGTCTTTCAGAGTAATTACTCCAGACATCTAGGATATCTTTCTGTTCAGTTTTCATGTCACTTTTATGATTTTTGATTCTTTTTTTTTTTTTTTTTTTACAGTACTTTTCTTCCATTTCGAAGCTTTTTCAATAGTCTCCAGAACATTTTGCCACCTTCCAATCGTATCAGAATATGATTTAAAATGTGTGTGATGTAATACCAGATAGGATTGAGAGAGAAAATGTTGAATGAAAGAATAGTATAACTGATGTGAAGAATGAAGAGTTGACTGCAATGAGGGCGATAGTTTGGTTGCACGGAGTGATACACAGGGTTAAGCAGAAGCTGGAGCGAGTTGGTCAGCTGATAACAGAAAGAAAGAAGTGAGAGATAAGAAAAATGAGGAACTGACCAAGACAGAAAAATCAAGGACAGTGTTATATGGCGATTTGATCATAAAAGGTGTGATCGAGAGCTTGACAAAATTGTGCTTTCTGGGTGTAAAAATTAATGTTAGTGAAGATATTAGAGGGCAAAAGAAATAATCTTAGTGGCTGGAATGAATGATTTAAAAGGAGAAAAGTATGGCATAAGAGAGGACGTGAAAGAAATAGTGAGAGAGTTAAGGTAGTGAATCTGTTGCTGCAGTATGACAGAGTAGAGCTGAGGAGGAGGGCCATAATAGTGAATGACTATGCATAGCTTATGCAGAAGTGGTGGTGTGGATTGAGTTTGATGGGCAAAAGGACTTATACAAGAAGGATGGTTTACATCTGAATGGATTTGGTGTTCAGAGACTGGAAAAAGTGTTGTTGAATGAAGTGCATGTGCAGAATCAGGGAAACTACAGCTTTTGGGGCAGGGGAGGCTGTTGAGGGGATATGTAGACGTCATTGAGGCAGTTATATGCCTAACTTAATATCACTGGTAACAAACCAGAATCATCGGCATAGTGGTGGGCCTAAGGGGCTTTTGCACTTTTATACACTAATGCCAATTCAGAACAAGCACGAGGAATTTTTTGGCATTGATTAGCTCATCCTGGCCAGAGGTTATTGGCATTAGTGAGACATGGCTAACAGAAGATGATATAGTTAGTTGGATAGAATGTGAAGGATATAGTGTGTTCAGGGAGGATACTAGGAGTGCTGTTGATGATGAATCTGATGAACTGCAACCAAAGAGAGAAGTCCAACTGCAGGCCAGTGAAAATAGCACACCTGAGGCCAGCAGAACAAAATATACAGTTGGATGCTGCTATAGACCAGGATATGGAAAAGATGGAGAATATACATTGGCAAATACTCAATGAGTGGAGGACAGCTAATTATTATGGTTTGATTTCAACTATGGGAACATAGATTGGAAGGAGAGGACATATGGGAGGAAGGAAATGGAATTTATGCAGTTACTAAGGGATGCTTACTTGAGACAGCATATGAAAGAATATACTAGACGTTTCAGAGTGCACAATCTAGTAATTGCATCTGAAAATTTGTCTATAACAAGCATGACCATGTTGCTACCAACTGATGAGAGAGTGATCATATGGTTTTGACCGGGAGGTGGCTAAATGTGTGGAATTTTCAGTTAAGATGGAGTATATACAGGGTGTTCGGGATAAATTTGACATATTTATAATTAATTATATTTTTCCGTAAGTTACATGTATTAACACACACTTCTCTTCATTTAAAAGTTTGGACCCTTCTTCATTCATATACAAGATGTCAGAAAGGATGGATAGCTGGAACCCACCTGAATCATGGAAGAGAATAACTTGTATCATGATGATTCGTGCCCGCCATCAAAATAAGGATATTACGACTGCTGCCCAATGCTCCCTGAATACAGTAAAAACAATCAGGCATGAACTAGAGACTTGCAATGGTGACTACGAGGATGTAGCAAGAAGAAAGATCCCTAGCAGACGATCTGATTGCATTCGTACAGCAGAATTCCTCGCAAATCTGCAGGAACAGGTGTTGAAGAACCCTGGCATTGGAATTCGGGATTTGTTCGTGGAGTTGCTAACTGTAGTCAAGCCCTGGATAACAAGGGTAGCCAATGGTAGGCCGTATGTATGGCAGCAGGATTCGGCCCCTTGCCACACCTCTGGGAAAAGTCAAAAATGGTTGTCTGAAAATTTCTACGACTTCACCAGTCCAAATGTTTGGCCTCCAAACTCCCCAGACCTTAACCCCATGGATTATTTTGTATGGGGCGCAGTTGAAAAAGACACCAATCGCACTTCCAGTAATACAAAAGCCCAGTTAATGGATAAAATTAAAACAGTTTTTGCGGCCCTTCCCAGGGAGACTGTAGCATCAGCTTGTTCGAGGTTCCGAAGCAGAATTGAAGCTGTGATCGATGCTAATGGTGGTTATTTTGAGTAAATCTTGTTGATAGTATTGTAATTAACTCTGCCTGTAATGTTTTTTTGTCTATTCATTAAATTTAATAGATACAAAGAAGATTTTCTTTTTCCTTACGAAACTGTCAAATTTATCCCGAACACCCTGTATGTGTCAAATTACAGGGCTAGTAAGTATAACAAGCTTAGGAGATTGTTTGGATTGGTGCCATGGCATGTAAAACTGCAAGAGTGGATGTTGATAGTGCATGGGAAGTGGTAAAGGCGTGTTTGTGGGAGGTAATGGCAGTCTGCATACCTGGTCAGAAGAGTAAATCAAGTGGGAGTTAAGTGGATATCATCAAGCTGGAGCTGCAAAAAAAAACAATTGTGAGAGGGAATTTAAAGAGAAAGGTGACCAGTAGGCACGAGCAGTATATAAGGCACAGGCCAGAAAGGTAACTAGTGTGGTAAGAAAGGCGAAAGCAAGTTAGCACTGCAGGCTAAAGAGAATCCCAAACAGTTCTTTTGATATGCTGCAAGTAAAAGAATGTATATGACAAAATGATGTTAATGAATGTCAATAGTAGGGAGATAACTGAATCAGTCGAAATAGTAAAATTACTAAGTGAACACTTTGCAAGAGTATATCAGCCAGGTGGTGATATTGTAGGAACACAAGCACCAAAGACTTATACAGGAGCAGGTAATGAAATGCAGGTGCATAGGATAATTACAGATTTATTATGATTACAGCTGTGGGATTGGATGGTATACCAGCTCAAGTTTTACATGAAGCAGCGAGGGAATTTTCAGTGCTCTTGACCACATTGTTTAATCTAAGTCTCAGCTTAGCTGGGTTAGTTCCATTGCATAAAGGAGGCTCCAAGACTGATATATAGCAAATTACTGACTGATCAGCATATCAGTTGTTGGTCAAGAGCAAAATACATGGATAAATGGGATACTGTATAGGTAGCATTGTTTTGTGAAGGGTAGGTCATGCCTCAGTAACTTTCATGTTTTATGATACATACAGTGACAGCTGAGGAAATAGGAGATAAAGGAAATAGGCTTAGATTGTACTGCAGGACTTTGACAGGATACCATATGGAATTCTAATCAAGTAAACTGCAGCACATGGATAGGAGGGAGGTTGATGGAGAGGTATCAGAGTAGTTTATTCAGGAGTAGTCCAAAATAAGGCCTGTGACCAGTGGTGTGCCAGAATGTTGTTTTTGGACCGCTAATGTTTTATTTGTTCATTAATGATATAGGAAAGGATCTAAGAGGAACTGTTCAGTTGTTTGCTCATAATGCAAAGTTTGGTACAGTAATAGTTAATACAGCTGTCGTCAATTTTGCAGGATTATTTGGATAGATTGGCAGACTGGGCAAAGGAGAACAGATGTCAGTTTAAGGTGGCAGAGTGTAAGGTTATGCATTTTGGAGTGAAAAGATTACCAGCTGTATACCAGAATGGTGGATGGGAAATAGACAAAGCCAGAGTGTTAGGGAGTTAAAGGTTAGGAGCCACATAGCAAAAGTGGCTAAAGCAGCTCATCAGATCACTTAGTTACTGAGGAATACCTTGATGAGCAGAGACAAGCAGGTTATTGTTCCTCTTTATTGAGCCTTGATAAGACCCAGATCTACTGTGTGCAGAGCCAGGGTTTCTTAATGAGGTGGTGGAGAGGATCCAGAGGCAAATGAAAGATGGTAGCAGGGCTATGAAATGAACCTAATGAGAACAGGTTGGAGATTTGTGGGTTACAGAAACTGGTTGATAGGTGGAAAAGGAGTGATATGATTGAGACATGCAAATTACTGAAGGGTTTTTTACAAGATTAATTCAGAAGAAAATTTTCAGAACAGGTGTGGTGGTGGGGAGAATTAGGGACCATCCATGGTCCCTAATACTTAAAACTAAGTATTTTGCTTGGAGAGTAGTGAATGAGTGGAACAGGTTGCCAGAGTCTGTTGTGGGTGCCATGACTGTGAATGAGTTCAAAGCAAAATATGATAGATACTACACAAATGTTGGATAGTCGATATGATGTTTAAACCCTCAATGAGTCTGAGGACTCCTTGTAGTTGCCGGTAGTAATATTTATTTATTATATTCTTACCAAAGTTTTCCCAGGACTTGTTTAGCTACTTTTACATTTTCTCGGTATTCTTTTAGGGCATCTGCCTTAACTTATTTGCTAGGAACTGTTGGTATGCTTTCTTCTTTTACAGAACTGCTTCTTTAATTTATGTCTACCATGGTATTCTTACAGACTTCATATACCTCCCTAACTGAATCAATGTCTTCTTCAGTTTGCTACTGAGACTCCAAGGTTTGGTTCATGTTTTCAAATTTTCTTCGATAATGTTCATATAGATGTTATTTAAATTCAATGTAATATCCATTACATTTCTTTAGATATTTCTGAAATATCTTCTATTATTTTTGAACAGCTTATCAATGGAGAAACCATAGGGAATTTCCTGCAAAACAGAGGATGTAAAAATTTATAAATATGCCAAGAAATTATATTCTTGGTTTAATCCTTTATCCAAGTTTGTGCATGAAGTCACTTCATGACTGGGCTACTTGTATATAGAAGCTAACGACATCACATCAATTGCCTTAGTATCCCATAATGCAATGCACATATCCTTACAAACATGTGTAATGTCTATGCATTATGGTAAGGGCCACCACCTAGATTAGTTTCTACTTTTATTGAGGTCTCATCAGTATCTTGCCTTCTTCACAGCCAAAATATTATCTCTCACTCAATTCATTACTTTGAACAGCAGTATCACAACCCTACCCAAGTATAGTGTTTCACATTTGTAGTGCTGTTCCCTAAAAATATTTGATTCAATATATATAGAAGAGCAATTAGGCTGCTTAATGACCATCTCTCACCAATTCACTGTTTCACAGAAAGATTGTTTCTGCTGTTTGTATTTTAATATTTTCATGGTCACTGCTCATAACTGGCATACTATTCACAACCCTCCTCCACCAGTTAATCCTTCTACCACTAAATTCTGAAGTATCTTATTTCCTAAAGTTTCTTCTTTCTCAATAAATCAAAAGGTACTAATGTACTGTGGACTTTCATCTTCTAGTGCAGTACCACATAACAGAAACCTGAACTTGCAAAGAATCAGGTTTGCATCCTCTCTCCACATGAACATCTAAGTTTATTTAAAGCTACAGTACTAATGTCCTATAGGTTTTCACATGAATTAATATTAAAAATCAGACTTCTAGCAATGCCTATTCTTGTTTTAATCCACATTGTAGCCTATTTGCACATAAATTATCTTCATAATTGAGTTACTTACTACCTATGTATAGAGAAGTTGCAACTCTTTCTCCCTAGTTCTGATTGGGTCAGATGACAAAATGATGCATTACATTAACATGCACCATTTTGCTACATGCATACAAAGTAACTTCCATTGGAATAGCTCTCATCACAGGGTGGTCCAACATCACTAACATTTGGCATCCTACATGAACTTTGTGTGAGAGAGAGATTGTGGAATACAGCACAATTAAAGTTACTGTATAAGAACTTAGTTATAAAGATATGTCATGTACAAACTTTCATTTGCTTACTGATGGACTATAATACAGATAACAACAGTCAAGCTTTAAATTAGGAACACCTAACTAATAATGGGGTGTCCACCTCTCTGTGTAATCATGGCTCAGATGTTGAATATCCTCCATGTGGAACTTGACCCATGTCTGCTGCAACTCTGTTAGTTCACACATTCCGTGGAGGAGGATCAGCAGTTCTCATACCCCATTTCAGCATATCCCACACATGTTCAATTGGGTTAGTTAGGGAAGTTTGGGGGCCAAGGCAATATGGCAAATTCGTTTGTCATGTTCTTCTAACCACTCAGTTGTTGTACAAGCCCATGACAAGTGGTGCACTGTCCTGTTGAAAGATAGCACTACAGATATGGATGGAGATGGTCAGCTAAAGGTCCCTGTAGCATTCAGTGTTTGTGGAATGGTAACCAACAGACCTATGGTATGCCATGCAGAGCCTCCAGACCATACCATCACCTCAACTGGATTGTTGAATTCCAACTGTGCAACCAGGGGATATGGCTTCATGCTCTTTACGCCAAATGCAAACCAAGCCATCAGCGTGGTGCAGCCAAAAACATTATCACCCCACAAAACCTTCTTTTATCTGTTGATAGGTCCTTTGCTAACTTTCCTTGGCATCATGGGCACTCTTGTTGGTCTCAGACTGTGGAAACCCAAGTAAAGCAAGGTATGGTGCATGTGGAAATGGATCGAACTGTCCCCCTGTTGTACTGGTGAGCAAGCTGAAACTGTTCCACATCGTTTCTGAGATACCAGTTGTGACACCCAACGGTCACCTCTAGGATCAACCACATGTGGCTGGCCAATGTGAGCTCTTTTACTGGATATATTCATGGTTAATCCAGTCCTGGTATACCCTTGATACAGTAATATGGGAGCAAACAAGTGCAGCTGTTTCCAAAATACTGGCACCTGCCTTCCAGGCCTCAACACCTGCAGTCAAATTGGCTTAAGTCACCACATCATTTCTCCATTACTGGCTCCCATCAGTACCTAATTTCCTGTTAAACATAATATACTTTCAACCTTAAAAAAAAAATGCTATAATCTAAAAAATTTTGGATTTCTGTGTTATGGCTAAGATCTTATGCTTAAAAATGCTAACTCATAACAGAATAATTAATTTGACTAAGTTTATATAATTGCAAACTTTGTAGTTATGTTTAATTCATAATGGTTTATTCTTTGTTTTTCATATTATAGTGGAAAAAATGTTATGTATTAAAATAAAGAGGCATTTTCCCATCAAAATTAGTTTATTGTTCTGTTTATTTAAAAGGATTTATATTACTCTTTTACACTCTGGAAAGTTATAAAATATTGCAAATCTGCTATAAGGCATTAAAATATCTATCTTTAACCCTCCAAAGACTTTATATTACAGTCTATCCTTATACACATTTAGAATATGGGATACAAAGACTGGCAGTTCTGTGCTACTCATAACAGAGGAGCTTATTTGTTCTTTCAAAATACTGCCCCAATTCATATAAATCTCAGCAGTCTATGACCTTGTCTAGATTTAAAATTGCACTATAACTAAAGGCTACACAGACCCAAGTATGAAAAGTTAAAATATGTGAAGTAATGGAATAGATGCACATTTTGGACTTTGCACAAAAGGTACATATTTTTCTGGATATTCGTACCACTACAGCTATAAAATTGGTAAGGTTAGTTGCAAAAAGTTTCATTTGTCTAGTTATTCCAAATGAACAGTAAAATACATCAAAATTGGATTAGTATAAAAAGTTCCAACATTTTTCTATTGTGAGCTTATCCAAAGCATATTATATACAGTCAGCCCAAAGAGAACTGGCAAGTGAAGATTGAAGCACATGATTTTAACAAATTGTCATATCCACAAATTTTAAATCACTACAATAAAGAAATAAAAATATATTTTTTTTTATTTTACAAATGTTAAGTATAGCTAAAATAAACTTCATTTTCATCTTCTAGTCTCCATTTTGTATTTAATTAAAAAAACTAACATAGATTCCACAAATCACCCAATTCCTTATCCTGTTGTGATTTGGCCATGCAGAGATCAGTATACAAATTAGTATTTTCAAAAATTATACCAGTTTAGTATTTCACAAAGTACAAATCTTACCATCACAGATGAAATATCGCCTAATACACAAAATAGGGATATTGCAATTTAATGAAATTTGTTTCCACAATTATTTTTTAATGCAGGCTTCATTTCTACTATATCACGATTCTCCCTATACAAAACACCTACACTGTGGACAATAAGTACAAAGATTAGTAACAAAATTGTGCCATTAACAGTTTGATTTATATATTTTGTATTTAGTTATCTGAACCACCAATATGTCCTCAGAGATATGTAGAAAAAATGTAGCTTATCTTAAAACCTGAGAAAAATGACAAATATCAGCAGTACTCTACTTTGAATTATTACATATAAAAAATTTTCTTCAATTCATATAATTAAGCTTCAGTGTTTTAAAATTCTCTTCCATTAGGCTATTCCCTTTGAAATAATCAGAATAGTAATGTATGGAAATTCATATTTTTATCAGATAGTATATAAACAAAATTTTATATGCAGCGGTAATTATTCAGTCCTATTTTGATTTACCAGATGCTTCATTGTAATTGATGATGACAGGTTCAAGTATTCTGAACATTAGATTTGGGAACTTTCAAAAATACAAAATCATACTGTGAGTTTTCATATAGATCAGTGATTTCCTTTCTCTTATATAAGAAAAAAAATTTTTTTTATAACATTTATACAATGTAAACACAGTATAAACATCTTCTAAAATAACATTGTCAAAAGATAGATAAGGATTTCTCTTTGGACACTAACAACAAGCCCTATTAAAGAAATGCATAAAATTTACATACCATCTGATGATTTATGTGACTTATGTTTCATAGTACTTAAAAATTTTCAAATACTTTGATATTTGTGACTAGTTAATATCACATTAGTTACAGGATAAGGTTATTTTTTTATAGAAGCCCTTCTCATAACATTAATTCTTCTGCTACATACAAATGATAATGTAATCAATTAATCTGGTCATCTATGCTTAGACCTATTCCCTGTACATATTTTATGAACTGCAACCCATGTATGGTAGCTGCCAAAACAATGTATGTTTTAGTTGCACTGCACATTTTATGTAGAGTTAATTTAAAAAAAAAAAAAAATGAGGACTAGAAAAATCCTTTTCTCATTCTGATTACAGAGTTATAGATTATGAATATAGACAATGTTTTGAAGTAGATATCAAAAAACATTTAAATACACAAAGGAAAAAAAATCTGTTATTTAATATATGAAAAATGTTTAAGGTGATGACTCATTCTTAATGAATAGACCTATAAATTATATTTAAGTTAAAATACATTCATTTTCCATAAATTCAAAATAAGAGTTTACGCAGCATAATATTAAACCAATGGTTTACTCAATTATCCTTTACCAAGCTAAATAATTATATATATTTTTAAAATTTGTAAATAAGTTATACATTCTTTGTAACAAAATCAATTACATTTTTAAGTTAAATCTGATAAATCATGACCTAGCCGTCAAGTCATTTTTTACTGATAAAAAAACACATTAAACATAGCCAAGATCCACTGACTACAGGAATAATCATGTTTGAGTTGTCTAAGAGGCAAAAAATGTCAAAACATGAAATATTTTGATGTAGGATGAATTTTTTTCACTTCTTTCCAATTCTGTATTCCATTCCTTGAGTTTTGCCATTTATTTTAAACAAATCTCACACACTATATATACCATAATTTTGTTCTACAAATTAATGTAGAGTATTTTGACTTTTCATTTACTATAATAGATCATAGGACAAAGCTCAAGCTATACAAGAAATTAGATCTAGCAATGATCTAAATGAGTCAATAGATAAGTCATGAGCTAATTATCAAATTAATGTTAATTGGGATATCACTGTATTCTGGAAAATATATCATGCTCTAAGTTTTAATGATACAATGTCTGGAAGTAGGATAATATTTTACAATTTGTAGTTAACTGTTCAAATAAAACTAAAAACTAATATGATCTTTATGTGAAATAATAGGAAAGCATTACAAATCATTTATCAAAAGTATATCAAAAACTGACCTATATAAGCAATAGCTTTTAAACATTTTAACTGCTAATATTAATTAAATATTCCTACTGAATTACTACACATCAGTCAGAAACTACAGTGAGCAATAAGTACTATCCAAAAAAAATGACTCGGTACTGAGAACAGACAAAAGACTAGTGACAGACAGTTACACATTGAGGATAAACCTTTCTATTATGAATGAAATAGCTGATTCAAAACCAACCTTAAAAAAAAATCTAGCATCAGAAATTTTCACTTCTGGACATGAGTAAAATGCCAACAGATAAACTCGTTTTTTTTTGTTTTTTTTTTTTCAATATTGAGAAAAATATCAAAAAAGAGATACACAAACTGTATGTTTAAAAAAACAATATATTATGAAGTTACTCTGCAGTAAAATAGGTCTATACTGACCATACTATTGCATAGTATAAAAAAAATATACAGCACCAGGATACAAAGAGAATTTTCAAAAAATATATACATTTAGATTCCTTATATGTAAAAAACTGCAGCAATCGGAACTCGTGCAATGTAGTACACAATTTTTTTTCTGTTATCAAACTGATATGATTATCGATGGATCAAACATGCTGATAATTAATGCCTTTTTTAACTTTACATCTTTTGATGATATGTGTTCTGCTAATGTTTGTAAACAAAAAAAAAAAAAATTATGAAATTTGATGTTTATAGTTCACTTTAAGTAACCACACTTAAAAAAAAAAAAAACTAATTAAATATTCTCATGAAAAGAACTATAAAAACTGAAAAAATATCAAGCACACTATTTAAATTTCTGTATTACAAACTAATTCCAATGATAAAAGGAGAAATGGCTTACATCATTTTCATACCTGAATGAAATATATTAAACCCATACAAATATATGAATAGAAAATTACATTTTTATGAATTCAAGATTCCACTCACATGAGCCTGTATTTATTTAAGAAAAAAAAAATATTGAAATTATCTTAATACTTTGGTATTTTCAGCACTAGTTACTCAAAATAATCTCACATAAGTATTTGATGTAAATTATATTCAATTTTTTAATCATCTATGATTATTTTAATTCAATAGCATGTTTTGTCCTTGATACTTTTGTTTACTACCACATAAAGCAAAAATGCCATGAATCTCTTGCTCCCCCCCCCCTCACCCCCAAAAAGAAAATACATGATTTGTCCATAAAAATAAAGGCTGTTAACCTTAGAGATGCAATAAAATCATATTCCTTATAAGTAAAAAACTGAAGTAATGCATGGTATAAATGCATGGCACATAATCTTTAACAGTATTAGAAATACCGAAGTGTTGGAAAATACAGCATGCTCTCAATTATCAATGTTACCTATAACTCACTAATTTTCAAATAAATATTTACGTATAACAGTCCTCCAAGACTTTTCTGTAAAATGGTCTTTCGTTAGTTATTACATGCTAAATTTTTTTTTTTTTTTGTAAACGATAATTTATTTTTAAGTTGTAAGTCACTAACTGTGCTACCCAGTATCACTATATTTCACTCTTCATTATCCTTTGGATTCACCCCTCTTCCAACTCTCAAGATAAATGAAAGCTGTATGCATAGAATTCTGTTGTATTTTTAATTAGACAAGTACTATATAATATGAAATTCTATAGACTAAAATTTAAATCTACTTTTAAGTAGATTTATGAACTTAAATCTACTTAAAAGTATAATCCACCCCCCCTAATTTTGTGTGATCAAAATAACACTATTTTTTTTTGAATAAACAAGAATAGTCGAATACTATAATAAAAGATTAACTTAGGTACTAGGTACTGTAAAGCTATTGCATTAATCCCTATAATTTAATATATCAGCCACTGTATACTATGTTTATATCTAATTTTAGATAACACAAAGCTAAACTACTGTAAATGCCAATCATAAAATTAAAACTAAATTTTGATTTACTGACAAAGATTTCCTGCATACAATCCTAAAAAGTTAAGAGACGTTGCATATTGTTCCTGATAAATTTCATTCCATATAATTATATAAATCAACTGCATTATTGCTTTATAAACAGGATTCCATTAACTTCACTTAACTGTATATGCAAGAATGAAATTCCAACTGTTCATCCCTTGATTTAAAAATGTGACACATTTGCAGTTTTTCTATTCTCATAATGAAGGAAATGAATGACTTCAAAGACTGAATTTACTTAATACAAGATTACATTTCTCTAAAAATATATAAAACTATTAATAGATAAAATACCTCTAGAAATTCTAGGCACAGTGATAAAAAGTTTTCTTGTAGCATTTACTTTCTTTGTCCCTAAAATGTTACCAAAAAACTATACACACAGGAAGACATGACTTCATCAAAAAAGCCTTATTACAACACACAAATACACTCATTTCAGAGGATACTCAACCAATGACTTATATGGCACTATAAGAAACACCCCACATCAGAAAGGAGGGACATCAATATGAATTATACATGTTATAAAACTTTGACTTCGGAGTTTGTTTGAAAATTACATGTATTATACAGTTTAGGAAATATCTAAATATCTCTAAACCAATGAAATCAATGAAATTAAAAAATGAAAGGAAAAGAGCACAAGACAAAAATTACAAAACTGATGGGAAAGACAGCAGAAAATTATTACACAATATCAAAATAAACAAGGTTTCTTGGGAAAAAAATTAATATATATATATCATTCTGATAATTTTTTAAAACAAAATAATGAAGAGGTTATTTGGCAAAGTCATTTAAAAACATACACCAAAATACTGACTTCAGAGCAGTACTTTCTGTTTCCTTTCATAGTTATCACATGTTCAGAGGAAAGTTTATTATAAAGGATAAAAAGGATTTTCATTCACAAGGTTCACCACAGAAAGAGATGACATTACTTTTTTTTTCTGCATTGACACAGCTATTGCACATTCACAGCAGAACCATGGTGATGTTGCTCACTAGCACTGCTACTTGTAGTTCTGTTCAGGATATCAGCCAATAAAAAGAGCCAATCACAGTTCTTAAGTGGTCCATAACTGATTTTTACCACCTCACTTTTTTCCTCAAGATGCCAATGAAATGCTGAAAAAGAAAGAATATGTGTTGTCAGTCATGCAAAACTCAATCTAGTTTCAGTGACATGCCTTAGATTTGGAGAGTTAAGCAAATAAAACGATTATTAAGAGAATTCTTCCATGACCAATATGTTCAGAAATTTTCTGGTTGCTTAACAGTTCTGTACTTAGGCCAATGCATAATTAAGATAAAGCTTGAAAATTAAATGATTATTATTTAAACAACAAACTATCATAAAACAATAACTAACTACTGCAGGTTAAAAATTTCCATATGTGCATTAAGCATTACCATTAAGAAGAAATTATTTTTAATGTCTTATAATGATAAGGACATAAGATGCATTATCATTAGGTCTAGATTTTTCAAATTGTCAACAGAATCAGAAAGTCACATTGCTTTGAGTTCTGAGATTTCCAATATACAGAATTCATGATGAATATCATTCATTTTCAAATAATTTTCTCTCAGTATAATCCTTTCTCATTTTTTTTATATTTCTCTTATTAGTATTCCTGTTATTCCATTTTAACTTTTTATTAATTCTTTCCATTATTTAAAGCATTAACTTAAATGCTTGCATTTTTTGGTACTGATTAAATTTGAAGATAGAATATAAAGTTCTATAAGAAACATTTTCTTTGTACCATTCTGATACAAAGAAAATATTTCTTATGGAACTTTATCTTGAAACTGCTCTACAAGATTAAGCACCATCTAATTATTTCACATCCACACATGCATGTAGATAGGAAGTGTTATAACTTCAGATATGACCCTGACATAACAAGGAAAGACTACATTAGAGCACTTCCTATTGATAAAAACTTTTACAGGAACTATACAGTTAGTTTTTCATTTGCCACCACACCCTTTGCCATTCTCATTTTGTCCTATTATTTCAATTGAGAATAATGATTTAATCTTTAATTTTTTTAAAAAAATATTTAGGATATACTACAGAATTTGGATTCACTCCTATAACTTATCTTACTTTTAACAGAAGTGAAATAATTAAATTTCTATAAAATACAAAAAAAATCTCTTATATTTGATCCTAAGATAACTAAAAATTGTATTTATGCAATATGAATATTTTTCTAAGACATGTATTAAAGCTAACTAAAATAAATAAATGAATATCCCAACTGAAGAAAACATACATTAGGCTGATAAACATTCTTTGTTAATCTATTCTTATAAACTACACCTGTCAACTGGAATTGTAAAATAGAAATATAATGTTGGATAGTTAACTGTTTTTTTTTAAATTATTCCAGTTTCTATAATTTTATTTTAAAAGTATTTAGTTTATAATGACCTCTTCAGGAAGACTGATAATTTGACTTAAAATTTTTAAGTTATATTTCTTTAAAAAATATTTTAGACAGCAAATCAATTATGAAAATCTCTTTCAGTATGATTTTAAAAGGAACAGATGTTTAGTGTATGATATACTCAAATTTTAAGCTGTTTCTTAAAATTCTAAGCTGTTTGTTAAGTATGATATACTTAATTTTAAGCAGTTTCTTTTGAATAAAATTTGGCTTCTTTTTCAGAAAGAGGTCAAGAAAAATAATCTATCAATCTTAATATAGATCTTGATTATCAAAGAAGAAATATTTGAGAGAATGGTTATTTTTAAATTTTTGGTTTCTCTGGAGAACTTATTTTGATAATTCATATTTCCATAACTTCTGTTTATGGAATATGAATAAGTTTCACAAATCATCATTAATTTATGTTACTTCAAATTAAACTGAAGTAAACATAAATTAATGATTTGTAATCTAAAATTAAATACTTTTGTTACAAAGTGGTCTTTTGAAATAACCTTAGCTGAAGTGAGCAGCTGGATGTCTTGCGTTGGTCTTGCGCCATTCATGGTGTACAGAGGTTTTTCTTGTACTGTGTTGGCACATTTTTGAGTTGAGCTGAAAAGGAGGACCATAATAGTGAATGAGTTGATATGTTGAGGAATAATGTGGAGTTTGTGGAATGAGTTTGATGGACGAAAGGAATTATACAAGGATGGTTTGCATCTGAATGGATTTGGTGTTCAGTCTGGAAAAAGTGTTGTGGAATGAAATGAAAGTGGATGTGCAAAATCATGGAAACTAGAGCTTGTGTGTGTGTGGGGGGGGGGGGGGGGGGGGGGCTGTTGAGCAGGCACACAGATATCAGGGAGGCAGTTCAGTGTAAGAATGTGCATAAAATGCCTAAGTTAGTATTGCTGGTAACAAACCAGGATGGGATAGTTAGTATAAAGCATCAGGATATTATGGGGTTTTTGCACTTTATGTACACTAATGCCAGGAGCATTTGGAACAGGGTTTTTTGGCATTGGTTAGTTCATTATGGTCAAACGTTACTGCCATTAGTGAGGCATGACTGACAGATGATGATATACTTAGTGGGATAGAATATGAAGGGTATAGTGTTCAAGGAGAATAGAGAGAAAATAATGGGGGAAGGAATATTATTGATGATAGTAGATGAACTGTAACCAAAGATAGAAGTTCAATTCAGCTGCACCAGTATATATAGAAAATTTGAGGCCATCTGGTATGAGATTAGTGGTCAACATTACAAAATATACAGCTGGAAAATTCCATAGACTAGGGGATGGCAAGAATGATGAGGATAGTATGCATCTGCAAATAACTTAATGAGTGGAAGGCAGGTAATTACTATGGGGGATTTCAATTATGGGAACATAGATTCGAAGAAGGAGAGGACACATAAGAGGAAGAAAATGGAATATACTAGAAGTTTCAGAGTGCTAGATCTAGTAACTGCATCAGAGAATTTGTCTATAACCAATATGACCACATTGGCAGCAATTGGTGAGAGTGATCATATGGTCTTGACCTGGGAGGTGGCTAAATGTGTGGAATTTTCAGTTAAGAGGGGGGGGGGGGTGTATATATATATGGAATTACAGAGCTGGTAAGTATAAAGCTTAGGAGGTTGCTTGGATCAGTGCCATGGCATGTGAAACTGCAAGGACTGGATATTGATAGTGCATGAGAAGTGGTAAAGGAGTGTTTAAGGGGAAGTAATAGCTGACTATATACCTAGAGTCAGGAGAATAAATCAAATGGGAGTTAAATGGATGAATATCATCATTAGGCTGGAGTTACAAAAAAATTGTGGAATGAATTCAAGGAGAAAGGTGACCAGCAGGCACATGAGCAGTACAGGCCAGAGGATACAAGTGTGGCAAGAAAGGCAAAAGCAGAGCATGAAAGGAAATCAGCAGTGTATGCCAAAGATTATCCAAAAGAGTTCTTTGGTATGTTGCAAGTAAAAAGAAGGACATTTATGGCAGGATTTTAATGAATGTTGATGGTAGGGAAGTAAATGAATCAGGTGAAATAGTAGAATTACTAAGTGAACACTTTGGAAGAGTATATCAACTAGGTGAAGATATTGCAGTAACGAGAGGCAAAAGCTTATATGGAATCTGAGATAAATGAAATGGAGGTGGATAGCATATTACAGAACCTTGATGTGAATATAGCTATAGGATTAGATGGTATACCAGCTTGAGTTTTACAAGAATGTGCTAGGGAATTTTCAGTGCCAGTGACCATGTTGTTTAATCTAAGTGTCAGCTCTGGGTTAGTCCCAAGGGGGTGGAAAAAGGGGAAAATAGTTCCACTACATAAAGGGGGCTCTTAGACTGATGTAGCAAATTAACCAATCAGCATATCAGAAGTCATTTAGGTACTGGAAAAGTTGGTCAAGAGCAAATTACTGCAATGGATAAATGAAAATGGAATACTGTATGGGGGGGGGGGGGCGGTTTTGTGAAGGGAAGGTCTTCAGTAATCTTCAGTAACTTGATCATGTTTTATAATACTGTGACAGCTGAGTTGAATAAAGGCCTGTGATTAGTGTGTGCCAGAGCCCTGATCTTGGGCCGCTACTATTTAATTTGTACATTAACGATATAGGAAAAGATCCAAGAGGAACTATTCAGTTTGCCAACGATGGAAAATTGGATAGAGCAATAGTTGATACAGATGTTAAAATTTTGCAGGATGATTTGGACAGACTGGCAGTCTGGGCAAAGGAAAACAGATGTCTGTTTAATGTGGCAAAGGTTATGTATTTTGGAGGGAAAAGATTACTTCACTGATGGAATGTACTCCAGGAAATTGACAAAGATATTTGGGGGTGTTAGTGGATAGGGGGGGTTGAAGTTTAGAGGACACACTACAAAAGTGGCTAAAGCTTTCATTGGATTACTTGGTTACTGAAGAATATTCTGACGAGTAGAGACAAGCATGTTATTATACCTGCTTGGTAACACCCCATCTTGACAACTGCACACAGATTTCATCACCTGTGTTTCTTGACAATGAAGAGGAAGTGGAGAGGATCCAGAGGAAAGTGACCAAGATGGTACTAGGTATTTGGGAATTAACCTTATGAGAAGAAGTTGAAGATTTGTAGATTACAGAAATTGGTTGACAGGAAGAAAAGGGGCGATATGATTAAGACATACAAATTACTGAAAGTTTTTTTTATTTATTTTATTACAAGATTAATACAGAGGAAATTTTTCAGAACAGGTGTGCTGGCAGAACTAGGGGCCCATCCTTGAAAACTGAACAAGAGTATAGTTAATAAGAGTGTTAGAACTAGATTTTGAGAGTGGAATAGGTTACTAGAGTGTTGTGGATGCTATGTGGACTCTGAATGAGTTCAAAGCATGATACTGTGCAAATGTTGAATAGTGGTGAGTCTAAGGACTCCATGGGACAGCCCATAATAGTAATAATAAAACATTTTATTAAATCATGTATTATAATTTGTTTATATTTCCTATTTTGGACATCTATATCTGACAGTGGAGGCACCTCTACAAATGAGTGCAAGGTAAAGTGTGTGCCAGCAATAAAATAAAGCAACAAATAAAATTATAAAACTTTTCACATGTTTAAAACAAATGGAATACTTTAATCAAACCAATATTTAAAAAAAAAAAAAAAAGTTGAAATCATGATAAACCTTTATAAAACTATTTCTCTTGGCAACATTTCAAATAATCAGAATATAAGCATTTCCACAAATTGACTTAATTACACAAGTCTGAAAGGAAAAACAGTAGATTAGATATTTTAAATTCTCTGATAAGCACTAGGATAAAAACATTTCCTTTAAAGATAATTAAACCATTAAAAGCATTGACTTACTCCTCTACTCATAAGATTATCAGAAATGATTATTTAGAAAGGTTTGCAAGTTCAAAAAATAAACAGTAAGGAAGAATAAAAACAGGTGGGTCTTTTTGCTATACTCAAAAAAATGTATTTTTCTTTGGATATAGTAAATGTCCTTTTTCATAAATAGCAAAAGATCCACCTGTTTCTATTCTTCCTTACTGTTTATTTTTTGAATTTGTAAATCTTTTTAAATAATAAAAATTTCTGATAGTCTTAAAGGAACAAGTCAGTACTTTTAATAACTTTTCACAGAAAAATTCCAATTCCTCATATGAGCAAGAGCTACAGAAATAAATAAACTCAGAATTATTGCATCCTCCATACTGGTATTCAATGGGGACAGTGCACCTAGCTGCCAAAATCAGAAGATGGCTACATGCAAATGTAATAATCACAAATAAAATTTGACAAATACAGTGATACCTCGGCTAACGAGTGACCCTGCTAAAGAATTTTTCGGCTAACGAAGATTTTTTCGCTGTTTTTCGGACTCCGCTAACGATTGTTTTAGTGAATGTGCGCGCTAACATAAAGCAGCAAACATGAAATTGAATGGTCGGGCCATTCCAGGAGCTTATCTTTTCCATGTGTGTGTGTGACAAAGAAATGAGCTGACCACATCACAGAGGGGAGACCCACCAACCCGACTGGATTGTTTATGTTCGAGACAGTGAGAAGTGAGATGCCTCATACCAGTGTCAGGTGACATTAAAAAAATGCTGCACTACTGGGAAGAGTTTCAGTCTTTGGCTACAAAGTGGCATCCCAACAAAGCTGAAATGAACAGACTTTGTGCCTTGGTTGAAGACAAGTGTCTGAATTACTTTAAAAACATTCTGAAAAAAAAAGTACAATCAACTTTGGACAGATTTTTGACTTCTCCTTTAGCAAAGAGACAGAGGTCAGCTACTGAAGAAGAGGAGCCTTACCTTGAATAAATTTTGAAAATTTGGAAGAAGAATAGTAAAAACGTTATGAACATATTTTCAGTTTAATAAAGTGTATATAATAGTGTAAAGATCGTCAGTTTTTTATTCTACTTTCCATTCTCCTTCATCTAATTGGGTAGCTGTTCATCTCAGCCTTTGGTGAGTTTTTGCCCTTTTATAGTGTACTTTTTACTATTTTATAAAACTTATCTTTCAATAGTAGGCAGCAGCCAGAACGAATTAAACGATTTTCTATAGAAACCTAAGGGAAATCATGTTTCGGATAACGAAGATTTCAGCTAACGAATGCGATTCCAGAACCAATTATCTTCGTTAGCCAAGGTATCACTGTAATGTTAATGTCCACATTTGTGTGACTGGACAGCCAAGCAGGGGCGAATGCTGGTCTTGAAATTCACGCTTGCTCTTGTTATCATTCAGGGAGCGAGAGGTGATTGAAGTCTGATTAGCGGAATAATGAATTACTGACCATTTAAAACTATATATGTAGAAATTTATGTACATTCATTTAATCATACAAATACAACATTTATTTTACAAATGATATTCTATCTTTTTCAATTTAGCTATTTGAATACAAATTCTACCCTAGAGTTCTTCTTTATGAACTGTCAATAACATAGTCATAAAAAGTTAGTTGCAACTTAATTTTCCCAAGCAGCATGCACACTTGTAAAGGCTGGCTGAAGCTCACTGGCTAAAGCTACTTTGACTGCGTATGGCCTGTGTTTAAGACAACGTGAAGGGAGCAAAAATGGCCATGCGCGTGCATGCAATCACAGTGCTGTAGCGAAAGACCTGGAAGCTCCCACAACCGAGCAAGCCAAGGTAGCTTTGACTAGACAAGCAAGCATCGGCCTTCAATACACAATGCAAAGCTCAATTATTGCCACACAAGCTTAAGACGTCTTCTGTCTAAAAAAATAAAAACCTAAATGGAATGCTTATAAATGCATGCATTTATTAACAAATAAATATTACTTCTTTCTCAAGTAATGAAAGCATGGAGAATTTGCCCCTGCAGCCAAATAATTGGAAATGGTTATTGGTTAAATATTACTACTAATTACAAAAAAAAAGATTCCAAAGAGTATATTCCTTTCTCACAAATATTTAACCTAATTCAATTTTATTCTTCTTTGGAGAAGAAATATTAAGTAAGATTACACTATAATTTTATAGACAGTTACTGAAATGATTATTGGTAATAGGACCACTCCTAGCTCATTATACAACTTCCAGGATATCCTTCTGTTCTTGTCCCTTCTAAACTATATATGTTTTCAGTACTATCTAAGTTGTTTCAATCATATATATGTGTGTGTGACCTCTTTTTCCTTAGAACCACTCCAGAAATCCTGTTGAGACCAAACATGGAACTTCAAGCCCTCAGTAAGCAAAGCAGTAATTGTTATTAGTCATTGTTGGCCAATACTTTACAAAATCTCACTTCCCCAAAAAACCAGCTAACCAAATGCAGCCTAAGGCCTTATGCAATAGGACAACGACCTCATCCTTTTTTTTTTTTTTTTTAAATCATCACCTCACACATGAAAGGTTATAAGATCTAAAATACAACAGTGCCATGTGTCAATAAATAATTAAGGAGTAAGAAGTGATCTACTGATATGTTTTTTAAGCGCTAGGAATTGTACTCAGTGGAAAAACAGATAGGGAATATATGTTTGGAGTTGGACAGTGTATAGATGTGGCTGCTCTAGTTCTTGCATGATTAAAAGAAAGTGGAGGAATGGTAGTAACTAGTTCAGCAGAGCAGTGTCCGTGAAAGCACCTATAGAAAAAGCATAGTATGGAACCAGAGCCCCATGACAATGCCCATGGGGAGATGGCTAAAAGGATGCTGTGAGAAACAAGTCATCTATTAAGCAAATTGCCCACTTCTGTATATCAAAAATTCTTAGGGAGGTTTTGAGAACAATATTCCACGGTTGGTCAAGATCTGAGATTTATGAAATATTAGTTGAGCAGAAGAGAAATGTCAATATTTTCCTAACATTGCTGCCATAATCTATTAGGTTGTTCTCATAATTATCATAATGCATCTCTTATCTTGTCTGCCACACAATCCATTATTTCCTCACTTCCATGAATGCATACCAACATAGCATTTCTTCTTTCAAACAGTCGTATAGAAATATCTCAAATTGTGATTGATTACAGAATACTGATAACCTTCATAGACAACACACCATCTTACTTACAGAAGGCTTGAAGTGGCTGTTACCATGTTTGGTATATATGGTTTCCTATCTGTTGCCCCTCCCCAGCAACATGCAAACAAATTTAAAGCCTGGAATCTTTTACAACTAAGGGGAGGTATACACTATTAGACAGTAACATAAGACCAAACTGATAATGCATCAGGACTATGACAGCGCTACCCATAGCAACTTAATACATAATCTTATCACCACTCAAACTGCTGTAGTTAGTGCCTGAAGGGTCCAATATAATGAAATGCAGCAACACTGATGACACAATGGAACAGCTAGAAGACTAGATTCAGAAAACATCTAGTCTTCTGGTCTTTTGCTTTCATATCGCAAATTTTTCAGCAACAAATTCCACTATCTTCCATTTGTGGTTACAGCAGAAAAGTAGTTCCACTGACCAGTTGAAAGATGGTAGTACATGGGAGCAAACTCGACTGTAATACATCAAGAGAAATTGCATCTGGAGAGAGTGAGTATAGCCATGAGGAAAGCTGATGTCATGTAATGGACGTGTATTTCACATGCACTTTCTGTGTGGGAATCTTGTATTTCACACACAAATATTGATGACATCTACATACATGACAATGCACCATTACTTATGTGCATCAAAAATCATCTATTTTTCACTGAACCTCAACTGTTCAAACTACATTCTGCGTGATTCCATACATAAGGAGAGTACATATGCCTCTCTCAGATCTGACATCCCATTCTCATTGCTAAACCTCCAGTTTCCTAGTTCCAATAACTACTCCAACCTCTATCTGGTAAGGTTGATTTTCAGTAATATAATCCACTGATGTTAGTAACTAATGCAAACAGTATATTTGAAATATACTGTTGGTAATGAAGTATAAAACTGGTTATAAAAAATGAGACAGTATAAATTGGTGAGATGATAAAAAAAAAAAATCAGATATGAAATTGTGGAATCTAGCTAAAAAAAAAAAAGTTAAATAAGATAATAAGTGAAAACAGAATACTTTTTTAAATCAATATTTCAATGTCTCCATGAACATTAAATTTTTTTAATACATTATCTGCTAAAATAAATTTTAAAACTGAAAAATTACAGCATCCTTGAAGTTATATGGAGGGGAGGGGGGAAGTAGAAAGAATGTAAATATAACTTTAAAATCTAATTAACTATACAGTTAACAGTAACAACTTTCCATCAGTTAATAGAGCAACTTTCTGCCAAGTTAATAATACAGTAAATAAACTATGACCAGTAAATAGGAGAGATACTTAAAGATAAGTAAATTATAATGCTTCTTAACTGCAACATCAAAGTCCCTATACAGCAACAGTGAGAAAATAGCAAAGCCAGTATGACCCTTGAGCAAATTCACAAGGGTCAAATTTCTCTCTTAGAATGTCTAGCATGAGTCAGTGACCCACTTTTCAGGTTCATTAACTTCAGGCTTCATTCAGTGAAATAATTAAAATAAACTACCAGAGGTTTTATGTCTTTATGATATATTACAGACTATCAACTCAATTTGAACAATTTTGCAACTGCTATAAAGGAAACTGACTAGAATTATTTTAGTAGTGAATTTAAGACACCAAAATAATATCCTTGCAGTAAAAATTATATAAATTATACAAATTTAAATATTACTCATAAAACAATTTAGCTAACAAAAAGAATCCTTCAGATGAACACTGAATAATATTCAAATAGAATAAAGCCAAAATTAAGAAATCAAAAATACTGTAGGGAACCAACATACAGTAGAAGTTAAGAATTTTACATACTTGAAAGCTAATATTGATAATGAAGGTAATCTGACAAAGATAATAAAAATTGACAAAAGCAAATATATTCTTTATAAAAAAATAAAAGAAAATAAAAATAAAACTGAAATAAAGATCATCAATATTGATAACATTGGAGCTAATATTGATAATGAAGGTGGATCTAACAAAGATAAAACAAATAAAGCAAATATATTCTTTATAAAAAAATAAAATAAAAATAAAACCGAAATAAAGATCAATAGCAATGTCAAGGCTTTATTAAATTATTGATCAGGAATTGAAGCTGACAAAGAAACAGGAAACTAATTTAAAGTTTTCATTGTTTGTATAAAATATTAAAAATATTTAGACCACAGCATATAGCAAATGATGAATTATATAAACAGAGCAAAAAAAAAAAAAAGAAGTATCACCAGTGAAGTAAAGATAAATGGATATGTACTCAGAATTGACAGAGTGGAGATTTCAAGAGTAGCTTTGATGGATTCCAGAAGGAAAAGGTTTAAATTATAGCAAAAAATGACAGAAAAAGAAAGTAGAATATTTGGCTGAGAGATATGAAGAGCAATAGAATTAGTTGCAAAAGAGAAGGTTAATTGAAGAAGACTGACTTCTGCCCTTACATACTACAGGACACAAAGAGAATAGGTGTATATCCCCCCCCCCCCAAAAAAGCTCCAGGATTGGATTTAAAATAGTTTAAGTTCTGTTGGAATATCTTCTTAATCAAAATACACATCTCCCAAAAAGGACTGCCTTTTAAGTCTAGTCCTAGAGAGCACTAATGTCAATTTTGACTAACTGCAATTTTGAATTGCTTCCACAGTTACTTGGCTATGGAAAAAATTCAAAATTTGTGTGAAATAAATGTTCTGAATAGCTGATAGCATTAGAACATCAACAAGACAACCTGATTGAAAGGGGAAAGATTTTAGCAAAAAAAGATAAAAAGAGAAAATTCTAAGTTGGACACTGGTACAAGATATAAGGACAAACAAATGCATAAATGCCGCCGTTCAAATAAAAAGTCAGAGCATGTAATAAAAGTGATATGAGTAGTGATGAAAGAAACTGAAAGTTGAAGGTTTCAGGATAATTATCCTCACTTCACAGTTGCGGAAATTATTTTGTAACATGCTTGCCAATTTCAACACTGCACAAATCAAAATTAAATATAAAAAATATATATGCATACACTGCTTTTTTTTTCTTTTCTTTTATGTTGAGCCCATACATGAGAGGTTGGTTGGTCAACATATAGTATGCTTGGAGAAGTCAATAGATTTAAGACAATGGGCAAGGTGCATAGTGCCATATAATGAGTCACATGTTTGTAGTCAGTATATTGGAGGAATATAATGCTACCAAATCAGTGCAACTGTGTTTGGGTGAAATGGCTGGGAATAGGGAATAACAGAGTTTGAAAGAGATATTGTGATAAGATGCCATGTTGTAAGTCTATCAGTTCAGCAAATTGTTGACAAATTGGGCCATTCCAGGTCAACAATCAGTGATACCATATTGAGATGAGAGTGCAGGGAGACAACTGTAAGTGCTACCCTCAGTGAACAATCCACCACACTCACCAAATATGACTGTAAGGTGCTATGAAGAATGATAATATGTAAAACTGCCGATCATCTGCCTACAGGTTGAATGCAGAGTTCCGGGCATCGACTGGAACACAAATCTGCACAAAAACATTCAGAACCAAAACTCACAACATGGATTTCCATGGTAGAACTGCACAATATGCAAACCTCACATTACCTGGACCAACACAGAGTGTCATCTTCAGCTGTGCAAAGAACATGTATACAGTGAAACGGGATGTGGAAGCTTGAAAAGCTGTGTTATGGAGCAATGAATCAGGCTACGCCCTCTCCCGAGCAGATGGATGAGTGCAGGTGTGGTGGATGCCAGGTGAATGTCTCTTACCAGCGTGCATAACCCAAACTATGAAATTCAGAGGTGGCAGTGTGATGGTATGGTCCTTTTTTTTACTGGTTTGGCCTCCTCGGGTCTTTGTTTACGGTTCAGGGCTTGTGGCACCACAAACAAAGGCCCGAGGCCAAAACAGGACCATACCATCACACCATTCAGGGGTTTCTGAACATTCTGGACAATGCAATGCTTCCTACTTTGTGGTATTTCTATGGAACTAACCATTGTCTCTTTCAGCAGGACAATGTACAGTGCCATAAGGCTGGTGCTGTGACTGGGTGGTTTATGGACATGAAGGTCACCACACAGTCCTGATCTTAATCCTACTGAACCTGAACTGGAACATCAGGTGAAGTCAAGGGATGTTCTCTCCACAACAATTCAGAACCTCATTATATGCCTACAGGAAGAATGGTCCAAAATTCCAATTGGTTGCTATTGTATGCCCTATGGCCCATAGGATTGCTGCAATCATTGCAATGAAAGGAGGTCTTACATCTTATTAAGGTGGATGCCATGGCTGTTTGTAACCCACACTATGGTGTCTGTTAACTTCTTTCCAAGCACTGTATATATATCAACAGCTAAGACATTCATTCATTCAGCATGCCATGTAGATTGTAGTGCGGCTTGATTCTTTGTATGTGTATACTCCAGATGATGTGAATGTCAAAACATCAAGTGATTATTTTGATTTATATTAAACTGAAGTTTTACTCTAACACAGTAATTGTTTCCATAATTTTTGAAGATGTAGATAAAACATTCACTTTTCGTCTGTTAGAATACATAAGAATCAGGCCACAATTTTTTCACTTAGTACCTTATTTGCTTTCTTTCCTTCTCAAAGATGTATAAAAATGTTAAATTTATCTTTTCACAAAGATTGTGATCTACAATTTGTACAAAAATGCCTCAGCTTAAAATTAAAAAAGCTCACACATTTGCACAAACAGAATAGCAACTGGACTAGTATCATCCCATCTCTGGAGACATATCACAATCTGCTAATGATCAATATTTCCTGTGACACATTACTATCTTTCTGCATCACAGAAATCACAAGATTCACTAACACATTACTTTCCACCTGTATTCTTAAAAAGTTACACCTGCAATCAGATACAGCAGCTATTCACAATAACTGTGGCAGGAAACCTGCAAGCATGCAAAAGATGGGTATAGTGGATACATGAGGAGGGGAAGGGAATTTTTGATATGGTCTAATTCTGCTAAAGCATTAGGTCCTATGAAACTTCTCACTTTTAATGATAAAGAACAGCTAAATATCTCACTGCCCTATTATGTTCTATACAAAACACATTATACTTGACTGACAAACCTACAGAAGAAAATATTTCACTATTTATATAGAAGTGGTAAGAAAGATGAAAAATATGGAAATATGGCGAGGATTTAAAAATGTTATCAATGGCAGAACTATATTAAAAATGAATATTAGAAAGGAATCTTGCATTATTAATATTCAAAAATCTGTATGCAGATTTAAAGATTGGGAAATGAAAGATTAGCAAAACAGATGTTTGAAGAAAACAGCAGACAAAATACCAAAAGGAAACCAAGAGATAAACAGACTGATGCTGTTAGGAGTGACAAAAGATAAATATTTGGGCTGTCTCTCTATCAACATTTTACTGCATACTGTTTACAATTGAAGTAAAATGTTGATAGAGAGCTAGTAATGAAGCCTTATGTTGAATTATCATAATATTCTGTAACACAGATTAGGGTATATGCCAGATTACTAATCTAAGATTTCTCTACTCCTAACCATTTTTATGATCTTGCTTATAGATCTCCCTAGTTGTCTATTTTTCTCAGTTGAAGCAACCTGATACTAACATTCTCCAACCATCTCCATCTAGGTCAGTTCCACTTTCTCTTTCTCTGGTCATCTGAACAGGTGTCTTATCCACATAACATGTTCTTCTCATTTTTAATTTGAAATCTCCCCTGTATCCATCATTTTGCTTCATTCTTTATTTTGTCATTATCAAATTCATGACATGTATCTTCATAAGGGGGAGGGGACAGTTTTGTCTCAGTCCAATGTTTACTCCATCTCTCCATTTGGTACAGCATTTTTGTGTCATTGGCCATGTCATAATCAGCATATGTTGGTTAGCTGAAAAGTTTCGCCTTTTCAGATCTTATTTTACTGCAAAGGAATTTTTTCAATATGCCAACAAAAATGCTACCTAGTTTAGCTGAATTCTTATTTTTATTTCTTCATATATATTTCTTTTTTCTAACATAATATGAAGGCATATTCAATATTTATCATGATTATGGCTCTCTACCTTTATATATAACAAACTTACACTTTTTTATATAACATTTTATATAGATGGAAGGAATATTTAAAAGGTTAAAGTTTGGAATGCAAGAGGTATGAAAGTCACTGGGAAAAAAAAGAGAAAGAATAAAGTGTCTTGTGCTATGGTATGAAAATAATGAATTGAGAAAGACTATGATTACAAATGAATTAATGTGCAGGCTGTACAGAAGGATTGAAATGAAACTTTGATGCTTGGAGACTCAAATTGATGACTCGGATAACTCTGAAGAAATTGAGAATGTGCGAGAGATTGGGAAAGACTACGGAATGCTGAATGCAGTTTCTCAAGTCTCCAATCTCAATGAAAACTTCATGAAAGATTCAAGGGTACTTGTGGGTGCAAGGGGGGAGGGATATGGCAATACATATATATCAATGGCAGAAGTATCAGGAGTGAATGTGAGATTTTGGCATCGGTTAGTTTGAATTGACCAAAACAAGAATTAGCGAGACTTGATTAAGAGGAAGATATTGTCACAGGATCAGAATGTAAAGGATATTGTATTTTCGGGAAGGATAGAGAGAACAGGAGTGGAGGAGGGATTTTGCAACCAGCAAAAATAGAAATTTGGCAAGAAGATAGCACATTTGAAGATGCCAAAGGGAACAAAAGATGTTATTTCTGATGTGCATCATAAATTAGCTCAGATGAGCAGGGCAAGTAATCATTATGAATAACTTCAACTATGAGGAGATGCAGAATGAAAGGGCACAGACAGGAAGGAAAGGAAATGTAATTAATGCTGTTATTAAAAGATAATTACCTGAAACAGCATGCAATGGAAGCTACGAACTACGAAGGGTGTAGTGGATCTGGAAACAGCAGTGATATTATATCAAGGAATTTGGCCATAACTAAGGTAACCACCTATTCCACTTTATCTTTGATTGGGGAGAAAGAGAGATCATCCAGTCTTGACCTCAGAGGTAACCAAGCATGTAAAAATTGTCAGTGTATGTGCAGAACTATAAAGCTGGTGATGATAAACTCTGGAGACAGCTGACAGCAGTGTTATTATTTAAGAAACTGCAAGGGAGAATATTAGTAATGCATAGGAAACAATTAAGGGATATTTAAGGAAAGCAATATCAGACTGTACATCCAGAGTTAGGGAGAAAATTAGTGGCAGTTAAATGGATGAGTAGCATCATAAAGCAAGAACTGCAAAAGAAAAAAAAATATTATGGAAAATATATAATAGGAGAAAGGTGATCAGCACAGCTCATGAGCAATACAAAATAGAAGCAAGAAAGGTGATCAGCATAGTGAGGATGGAAAGAATCAGAAGTGAAAATTAGCCAAGCAAGCCAAGTATAATTCCAAAGAATTCTTTCACCATATGGCAAGCATAACTGCAATGAATACTGATAACAAGCAAATAACAGATGCAGAAGAAATAGTTGAATTACTAGTGATCACTTTGCAGGTATGTCATTCAGGTGGACATAAAGCAGTGACCAACACCACAAGAACAGTAGTAGATGATCTCTAGCACTGGTATTTATTATTCAAAACACCCAGAGGTAGATGAGCTCTGTTTTGGATATTAAGAAAGGTCAGTATAAATATAGCTACATGGTTAGATGAAATGTCAGCCTGTGTGTTATGGAAAAGTATAAGCGAAGTCTCAGCATTGGTAAGGTGCCATGGAAATGGAAAGAGGGACAGAATAGTTTCATTACACAGGGAGGCTCAAAAACAGGTTTAAAATTTTATACTTGTTAATAACCTCAGCAAAGTAGTTAAGGCACTGGAAAATATTATATTCTATGGGAGAGAAGCAGTTTTGTGAGGAGTAGGTCTTGCCTTAGTAAGTTACTCCTTTTATAATAAACTGACAGTTGAGTCGGGAAAAGGAAATGGCTGCACTATGATACTACTAAATTTTGCAAAGAAGTCTGATAGGATATGGCACAGGATCTTATGTAACCTGAAGCAAATAGGGCTGGTAAATGAAGCTGGTGACATGGATAAGAAAATAATGGATGGACAGACCTCAGAATAATAACATTGTGGAGGTGATCAAAGAGAAAGTAGGTGACCAGTGGTGGATCATGGGACTTGTACATTGTCACTGCTCTTTACTTTGCACATCCAAAGAATTGCCGATACTAAATTAAGGAGTTAATAAAGATGAGAGAGAGATCCTGCAGGATGACCTAAACAGACTGGTTGTTTGGGTAAAGGATAATGGCTACCAATTCAATGTCAAAATAAAGTTATGCACTTTACTTTGGTTGGTTCTCCTCAGAGATCAGTTGAAACCTTAAAAGAACAAAAACTCTAATTTCTCTCGTATCTTTTGCTTCAGCATTTTAATTATTAGTGGAGTTGTATTTTTAATCTTTGCTATGTGGTCCTTGAATTTCAACTTCCTAGCTACTAAAACTCCAATATCTCTAGCCTGGTCAATATAATGCCACTGGATATCTCATTATCCCAAAGTGCACAACTTTGCATTTACTGATACTAAACTGATGGCCATTTTCACATGTAACAATTCCAGCCTATTAATCATTCTGCAAGTATTGCAGGTGAATTGCATTTCTGATTGCACTGCCTATTTTGCATCATCAACAAATAGCTGTATGGCTTCTGTTAATCCTTCCTAATGTCATTAATGTAAAGTATAAATAACAATGGACCAAGGACTGATCCATGGAGGTACATCACTCATCACCTGTAATCCTGCAGACTCACATTCTCCATATATCACTTTGATATCTGTCAGTCAGCTATCCTCTTATCTAAAACTAGAAATTTATAATCCAATCATATATCCTCCAATTTACGTAAGTCTTCCATGCTATATCCTGTCAAAAGCCTTAGCAATATCCAAAACTATATATATCCATTTCCCTTGTCCAACTCAACTGTAACATTATAAAACAATGTTACAGTTGAGTAACATTAGTACCATTAGTAAACCTACACTGCTCATTGCAAAGTATATTCTTTCAAAAGCTTTTTCAAAATCTCACCACTTGAGATACTGATAGGTTGACAGTTAGACATCAGTGTTTGCATCATACTTGTGTGATGGGATTATCATACATTCTTTCCATTTCCATGACCAAATCTGGGCACAATAGTCCATGTGTGGCCTAATCAGAGCCTTATACAATGGAACAAGAATCACCCTACTTCTACATGTCAGTGTCCTCCGCATCATTCCCAGAAGTCTTTGTGTTGTCTTCACAATTTTGGCGATGTGTCCCCTAAATTATAGATCCTTATCCACTATCACCCCCAGATCTCTTATTTCCTCTACCTCCAACAATATATTCTCACCAAGTATAAATTCTGCATCCCATCTTTGTTTTCCAAATTTTAAAACCTTACATTTTGCAACATTGACCTCGCATCCCCATTTCCATGCCCAATCACTCAATCTATTCAAGTCTTCCTGTAAGGCCACAACATCTTCACTACACTTCATGGTTCGTCCCAACTTTGCATCATCTGCAAACAACTGAATATCTCCATCCAAATCTTCACCTATATCATTAATATACAAGTTAAACAGTAATGGACCTAAAACAGACCCCTGAGGCACTCCACTTGTGACTTTCTTTTTCCTGGATATCGCTCCCCCCCCCCATACACAACTTTGATACCTACCAGATAGCCAGTCTCCAATCCAATGCACCAATCTAATATCCAACCCCATCTGCTCTAGTTTGACTGTCAACCTATCATGAGTGTACTCTATCAAAAGCCTTTGCGAAATCCAAGTATATTACTGTGTATCCTTTTCCTCTGTCCAAGGAAGCAGTCACTTTATTGTAATAAGTAAGTAGATTACTAAAACATGACCTCCCTTTAGCAAATCCATGCTGTCCATCAAAGATAATAAAATTGTTATCAACTCAACTCTGGATCCTAGTTCTCACAAGCTTCTCCAACAACTTAACCACAACACCTGACAACAGATAGGCCTATAATTTGATGCTAGAGTTCGATCACTTCCTTTATGAAGTGGCACAATCTTGCCCTCCTTCCACTCCTTAGGAACTTGACCGAGTGCAAGACTCATATTAAAAAAATATGTCAAGGCAGGTGTCAACTCCCTGGCACATTCTTTCAGAATATGTGGTGATATATTATCAAGTCCCACAGCCTTATTAACATTTAGTTTACTCAACTCCTCATATACCTCTTGCTCACCAACAGTCAGTCTCTCCCCCCCATCATCAACTGCTCTCAATCCCTCCATGAAGTCACATTCACAAGATTGAATGTCATCCCACCTTATGAACTGCTCATTAAGTATCTCCACCACACATTCTGCATCAGCTGTCTTTATACCATTTTCTCCAATCAATGTCATCCTTCCATAATTATTCTTTCTTTTGCTGGCTACATATCAAAAGAACTCCTTAGGATGCTTTTTGCTTCATTAGCCAACTGCTGTTCATACCTCTCTTTAGCTACCCTCACCAACCAAGTCACCCTCCTTGCTTGGTCTTTGTAGACCTCATGGAATTGGTTATTTCCACTTCTCTTATGCTGCCTTCACAGTGCCCCTTTTCTCTGTATCGCATGCTTAATCTTTTTAATCATCCATCTCACACCCACCTTATTTAACCTTCTCATCCTTGGAATACATTTAGACATTGCATCCACTAAACAGTTTTTGAAAATCCCCCAAGCTGCATTGATCTCTTTTCCAGCTAACTCCTCATTCCATGCTACACCCGCAAGCTGTCTCCTGAGCTCTTCATAATCACCCTCCCCCCCCTGTAGTTCCACATATACCCTTTTCTCACAGAGGTCCTCGCACTGCTGGCAACCACCCAGGTAATCACCTCATGGTCACTCTCACCAATTGGTGGATGATTTGACACCTCATTTATAATTACATCCTCTGATGAGATGACCAAATCCAAGCCCTCAATCCTCGTGTGCCCTCTGTTACATACTGTCTGAGGTAGTTATCCCTCAAAAATTGAAGAAACTCATTTTCTTTACTTCCAGTTGCTATCTCATCATTCCAGTCTATATTGTCATAATTAAAATCACCCATTATGATCACCCTTTTCTTATTTACTTGGCAAATTTGATTGTACATTTCATTATCACCACCATCCACATTACCTGGTCTATAACACCATCCCACCAAGTATTTGATTCCATTCACCTCTATCTCACACCATACTGCCTCAAAACCACTGGCACTATTTCCCTCTTGCATCTCTACTTTATATGGACATAACTCTTTCTCTAACATCAATAGCACTCCCCTCCCTTTTACCTCTTCTGTCCTCACGAAACACATCATACCCTTCCATCTCTATTCCTGTCAGGATGTCATCCTCTTCCAACCATGTCTCACTTATTCTGACAATCTTTGGGTGAACAGACACAATTAGTGCAACCATTTTCATCTGCCTTGTTTCTTATACTTCTAGCATTTGCATACAAACACAACGGCTCATTACTGGATCTACAGCTAGTTCCACTGATACCACTCACTTGATGTGATCTCTCCATGCTCGACTGGGGCCATTTCCCTTTTTTGCTTCTTTATTTTAAAACTCTTTTCAATTCCAACTGTTTCCTCTTGATCCCTGGTCATCCCATTCCTGTCTACACATGCTCACCTCTTGGAGCATTCACCTTTCTCATGCTGTATACCCCCTGTCCTGAGCCTCCCTGTTTCCCTGCTCCTCTTGCACACCCATTCTCTCATTTTCTATACTCATACCATTCACTTCCCCATTCATAACCACCTCTTCAATCTCTCGTCTTACTCTCCCGCTCTTCCACATCACTTCCCACTCGATCTGATTCATTCTCTCTATTCACTTCTCTACCTTCCAGCAGCAGTCTCTCCAAGCGACTCACACCATAACCATTCAAATGCAAGTCCATCGCTCCCATACAGCTCACTTTGTCCCTCAAACTCATTCCACACATTAACAAACTGTATTCCCATCTCCTCACACATTTCAGCCAGCATATTATTCATAATCCTTGCTCTCCGCCTCATTTCACCACAGTCATATCTAGGCAACACGCTAACTACCCTTCCTGTCACACTATTCTCTTTTATCCTTCTAAGCAGCCTCCTGATATCCATTCTGACACACTCTTTGTCCTCTCTCAAATCATTTGTACCTATTAACTCTTTTGCTCGCTCCTGCCTCATATCCAATGCCTCAATCACTCTACTCATTTTAGAACCTGGAAAACATACCTTGTGCATTCTATCCTCCAGCACACCTTTAATAATGGAGTCGCCATACAACGCCACTCGCTCATCTTTCATTAATTCTTTCATGTCATCATTATTTATTTTAATAGTTTTTAACCGAATGTTCTTAATTTCATTCCGCATCCATTTCATTTCTTGCCTCATCCAATCCAATTCAACTTCCGAATCTCGCAACACATTCTCTCTATCATTCAATCTTTCTAACTCTCGACCCCCTCTTCTCACTTTCACTCTCATTCATCCTTCTTTGTTTCCGTACTTTCGGTCCAACATGCGTCCAACTTTCGCTATCATTCTTCCCATTTTCATACTCATTCATCTTTCTTCTTTGTTTCTGTACTTTCAGTCCAACATGCATCGAACTTTCACTATCATTCATTCTTTTTTCGCTATCATCCATTCTTTTAATTTTTTTTACTTTCGATTTCTGCGTTACGCCATTTCTAGTTTCATTCATTCTCTCAATTTCGTTTCCTTCTGCCACTCTTACCTCACTTTCATCTCTTTTAACATCCGTTACGGTTTTCAAATCGCTCTTTTTCACTGATTTTTTAACATTTTTTCGCCTCTCTTTCTCACCATCCTTCTCTTTCAAACGTGCACTCATTTTCCCCATGATAATCTTGCTACTAACACTTTGTGTCATCAATTTCATATTTGCATTCATCAATTCCTGGTTCATGGTTCAGGTCACACTTCGCACACACACACCCTCCTTCTATCCTCACCAAATATCCACAAATCATTTATGTAATCGAAAGAATACATATAACAGACCTCACACGTAACGAAACGACTGAAATCTAAATTAAAGTCATGGAATGACAATGCCGCCGCCATTTTTTGCAGGTTACTAAGTCTAATAATAACGATTTCGTAATTAAATTTTTGCAAAAAAAATCCCCTACACTAATAAAACCGGTAGCGCACAACGTTTACAGCCTCTCTTACTCAAACAATTACGCATATATATTTAATTATTCCTGGAAAACTTATCCCAATCAGGAGCTCTTCTTTTCACATCACATTCATCTTTCTTTTACTTGCAACATAATGACAGAATTCTTTTGGGTTGTTTGCAGAGCCAGTTTCTTTTCATACTCACACAGCTTTCCATACAGTAGTTGTAACTGTTCTGAGCTCCATTTTATCATTTACATAACTGAATCTCTTAATGAATAAGACTGCACCTCCTACCCTATTTATTCTTTGAACTCCAGAGATTTTGATATTACATAATTTAAGTAGTTTTTATTGCTTTCATACACTGCTGATAACCATTCCATCCAGTAATCAATACCATGGGATCAAACCTTGTATACGCCTCCTGTGGTTATAATTTCCTACTTTGTAGTTCATGTCATCTTTTCTGAATGGAACATTCACATACCTAGCCACTTTCCAGGTGTCAGTACAGTATAATCATCACCAACCAGATGAAGAACAATTACATCTTCAACTGAAACCATCCCTCCCTCTGAAAATATAAATCAGGTCTAGCACTCTTTGATCTCAAGTTCCTTCTATTGCATGCTGTCTTAAACAGCATGTAATAGAAGGATACAGCTTTCTACCCTAAATGGACTCAAATCATCCAATATAATTAGCACACACTCCCTTCTATCTTGTCTAGCCTTCATTAGGATATGTACTCTTTACACTCAATATCAGTTAGTATATATGATTCAGAGAGCCAAGTCATACTAATGCCAATAATCTGAGGCCACAATATACACATCAAAGCAACAAACTCAACCTCTTTGTTCCTGATACTCCTGGTTTGTGTACAGATGTCAAGTTATTCAAAGTTTGAATATAATCAAAGTTTGAATGGCACAAATTCAAACCAAAAGTTTGAATTTGTGCCATTGTTTCCAAATCGCTATAATCATTCCTTATGCTACTAGATGTCACCATCATACTATTACAAACTATCGGAGATGCTGAGTTCACTGTGACGAGTACAGGTTGTTCTCAGTGTAGTTTTGTCCATTGTGGAAGTGAAATGTCTTTTTTCCAGCCATAACAACTGTTCATTTTGGAAAGTTATTTTGCTAATTGTTCTTATGCATGTGTTACTGAGAAATTTCGTGAGAAATATCCAGGTACAGCAGTCCCTCAGAAGTCAATGATAACAAGATTAGTGCAGCATTTTAGGATCTGTTGCACACTTTCCATTTTGATGGTAAAATGAATGAGGTAAAGAGAGCACTGCAGCAGTCCCCAACAAAAAGGCTAGGAAACTTGCCTTGCAATCATCAATGTCATATGATAGCAATCAGAAAGCTACAATATCATTACACCTTCATCCTTATCATGTGCACTCAGTCCATGAACTGAAGGACCCAGATAAAAAGCAAACGAATAATCTTCTGTAGATGGGTACGCTCATTCATTGAAGAACGTAGTATACAGATGCTTGATACAGTTTTCTTCAGTGACAAGGCTTGGTCTCACCTCAGTGATTATGTAAATTGGTCATGTGAAAATCCACATGCTTTTAATGAAAAAGTTTTACATTCATTCCCAAAAACTTTGTTTGGTGTGCAATATCATGGCGTTGTATAGTTGGATCCATTTTCTTTGAAATGACAGTGAATAGTTCCATCTACCAAGACATCATCACACAGTTAGTGGCACTCCTTGATGTCAGTGAACACATTGCTGGATTCAGCAAGACAGTGCCATGTGCCACATGTCAAATATTACTATACATTTTTTGCAAGAATTTTCCGGTGACCACCTCATCTCGAAAGAATTGTGGCCTCCAAAATCACCAGATTTATCACCATCAGATTTTTTCCTTTGGAGGTATCTCAAAGATGTTTATTAAAATAATTCTAACACATTGATGAACTAAAAATGAACATTTCAACAGCGATTGAAAACATCAGTGAGATAACTCACAAAGTGACATTGAACCTGGTAAAAAGAATATGAGTTTCCATTCACAAAGGAGGTGGTCACTTTCAATGTATGTTATGATGGGGATCCTATTCTTTTATTATAAAGGTCCAATTATAACCTGTATTTGTAGATGTTTCATATACTTGTAATTAACCTCGAAATGTGTTATTTTGGGGTTGTGTGACTTTACGATCATCTTGTACTATCAGGCAGGTCCGAGAGCGTCTCATGCCCCTAGGCAAAGTAAATTTAGGCGTCCCTATACATTGTCTCTATATATTTTTTCCCCGAACTATGTAGCAAAATCTGGTGCCCCTAGGCGATTGCCTAGGTTCGCCTAATGATAAAACCGGCCCTGTATACTGTAAATTAAAGATGCCAAAAAATTATATTCTTGGTTTCATCCTTTATCCAAGTGTAAGCAACAAAGTTTGTGCATCAAGTAACTTCATGACTGGGCTACTTGTATATAGAGGATAATGACTTCACATCATTATAGTATCCTATAATGCAAGGCACATATCCTTACAGACATGTGTAATACTGTGAATTATGGGAAGAGACACTATTCAGACCTTTACTAAGGTATGTTTAAGTGCAGGGATACCGCTCCAAAAACTCATATGATCCCTCAGATTACCCAACAATGAGTGACCAGAAGGATCATTTAACTCAGTGGTGGTTCCACTCAGTGATGGGCTCACCTCACCACAAAAGGTCCCTCCAGTGATGGCTCTGCTCAATAGCAGGCTCATCTCACCACTGAGCAGAGCTGCTCATATCTCAGAGAAAGCAACCACTTCAGCACAAAAGCACATCAGTAGGAGCCAGATCCAGAAGAAATACCAAAGCTGAAATAATGTAGAAGTCATATTTCTCATATACAAGTAGTAAAAAGGTGTCATCACACCTTATTACTGAAATACTCTAGATTAGAGATAGATGTTGAAAGTTTTTTCACTTGGTTCTACTATAAATTAGAGATGTCAAGAAATCATTAGCCTCTATATACAAATAACCCAGTCGTGAAGTTACTTCATGCACAAACTTTGTGTTTGCTTATACTTGGATAAAGGATGAAACCAATAATATAATTTCTTGGCATCTTTAATTTTATAGTATAACCCAGTGAAAAAACTTCCAACGTCTATTTCTAATCAAGCGTATTTTAGTAATAACTGTCCACCACCACTAGTATTTTCACAGTCAACCGCAAACATCCGGGGTGCTTAAGGGTCAAAGCTGTATAACTGAGAGGAGACCTCCACATAGCCTTTAAAGGAATGCGGAGAACCGACCAGGGCTTCTGACCTAATGTCCAATCCTCACCTTCTCGTGGTGAACCCTGTTGGGTATCTACTTTGATACTGAAAGAACGAGGATGGGCTGGCAATTTGGGATTTAGCCAACCAAATTGTATTCTTATTGGTTAAACCAAAATAAAAAAATGATGGTACAACATGACAAAATTTCATGCCGGCTGAGGCGTCGCCCGGTTAAACAAGGCCCCCGTTGTTTTCGCCAGGGAACCAGGGCGAACAGCGAAAAGTCAGCTACTGGAACAAATCTGAAAACAAACCCCAACTCAATATCACCAGAGTTAAAGATCGGTACTATCAATGTAAGAAGCCTGAATGGCAAAGAAATGGAGCTAGCTGAGGAATTAGATAAGTACCAGATCGACATAATAGGGGTGACTGAAACAAAAAAGACCAAAACTGGCGAGATCTTTCCGAGCAATAAATACAAAATGTTATATTCAAGCAATGACAATCAAGGAAAAGAAGGTATAGCCATAGTATTCAACACAAAATACGAGGCTAATCTTCTTGAATGGCAGTCAGTCTCAAGTAGAGTGATGTAGGCAAATATGAGAATGGGGAACTGGACAATGAGACTTATTTGTGCCTATGGTCCCACAGAAGGTTCTACTAAGGTAGAAGTAGAGGAATTTTTTGACGCTTTAGAAAAAGCAACTGACACAATGAAAAAGGAAAAGTTGGTCCTTGTTGGGGATCTAAATAGCAGAGTAGGAAATGATTGTGAGACATACAAAAATATTTTGGGAAAATTTGGAGAAAAGAGCAAAGCTAATAATAATGGCAAATATCTGTTGGATTTCTGCTCAGGACATGGACTGGTTATTACTAACACCATGTTCCAACATAAAAATGTGCACAAATTCACATGGAGAGAAGAGGCTAGGAATAAGAAAAGTCTCATTGACTATGTTATTGTTGATAGTGATGTTTTCTCCCTGGTGCAGGACACCAGAGTGTACAGAGGATTTGAAATTGGAAGTGATCACTATTTAGTCTGGAGCAGGATAAAATTGATTTTCATATTGAAAAGAATAACATGTAAGAAAGTTTTAAAGCGAATAAAAGTTGAGCAGCTCTCAGATGTGAACTGTAGACTAAAATACAGAAAGATTATTGAAAAGAAAATGAAAGAGTTTGAGAACAGGAATCAAACCTTAGAGATTCAGTGGCAAACTCTGAAGAAAACATTGATTGATTCTGCCAGAGAGGCATGTGGAGAGGTTGTGTGCAAGGATAAAAAAATCAGAACTACCTGGTGGACACAGGAAGTTAAAGAGGCAGTGAAGGAAAAGAAGAAAGCATATCAAAAGTTCCTGGCAAATAAGTCAGCTTTTACTCTTACAGAATACAGAGACAAATGTAAGAAAGCTAAACAGTGTGTAAAACTAGCTAAACAAAAGTCATGGGAGGACTTTGGCAAGAATATAGAAAATAAATATCAAGAAGGTGGCAAAATATTCTGGAGGTTGTTGAAGAAGCTTAGGAATGGAGGAAAGGGTTCTGTAAAAGGAGTTAGAGATGATAAAGGTGACATGAAAACAGGAGAAAAAGATATCCTTGAAGTATGGAGTAATTACTTTGAAAAACTGCTAAATGAAACAAGCAGTGATGACAGCACAGTGATAAAAAACACTGACCAGGCATGCAGTCAGGAATACATATTCATACTTGAAATAGAAAAAGCCATCAAAGGCTTGAAATGTGGAAAGGCAGCAGGAGTAGATAATATTCAACCAGAAATGCTGAAGTATGGTGGTATAAAAGTCTTACAGTGGCTGCACTGCATAGTTCAGAAAGCCTGGACAGAGGGACGAATTCCCGATGATTGGAGTAGAGCTCTCATAGTACCCATATATAAAAAGGGAAATAAAACTGAATGTGAGAATTACAGAAGTATTTCCCTACTGAGTGTTCCTGGCAAGATCTATGCAAGTATACTTGAGAAACGGTTGAGAAGAATTGTGGAAGAAAAGCTTGGTGAAGAACAAGCTGGATTCAGGCCAAACAGAGGCTGTCAGGATCAGATCTTCACTTTACGACAAATAGTTGAGAAAGCATGGGAATATAACAAAAATCTGTATTTAAGTTTTGTCGATTTGGAAAAGGCATATGATAAGGTGCCAAGAGAGAAGCTATTCAATACGCTGCAGTTATATAGTGTCAATGGGGCATTATATCAAGCAATACTTAGTCTTTATTTGAGTTGTAACTCAGCAGTTAGAATTGAAGGAAGTACAGGAAGATGGTTTAATGTTAAATCTGGTGTGAGACAAGGATGTACATTATCCCCTCTGTTATTCATTATCTATATGGATCACATTATGAAGGAAAGTGGTATTAAACCTGATATCAAAATTGGAGATGTTAATGTCAGCTCTTTGCTTTATGCGGATGATGTTATACTTCTAAATAAATCCGCTACAAGTCTGCAAGATTCTCTGACTAAATTGAATAACTGTTGTAAAAGATATGGTATGAAGGTCAGCAATAAAAAGACAAAGACAATGAAAATAGGCAGAATCATTGAAAATGTCAACTGTGTTGTGAATGGAGAACCTGTGGAACAAGTAAAACATTTCACCTACTTAGGCACGATTTTTACTGAAGATGGTAAATTAAATATAGAAATAGACAACAGAATCAGCAAAGCTGGTATATGGTGGGAAGTCAAATGAATAAATTCATATGGAATAAGAGAGAAATTAGTCGGAACACTAAATTAGCTGTATACAAGACAGTGTTCAAACCAGTTTTAACTTATGGATCTGAGAGCTGGGTCAGAAGTAAAACACTTGACCAAAGACTAGGGACTGCAGATATGAGAGTCCTGAGAAAGATTAGAGGCATGAACAGATGGCATCAATGGCAATATCATATTAAAAATGAGGATATTAGGAAAGAACTTGACATTGTCAGCATCCAGGAATGCATTAGCAGAACTAATCTCAGGTGGTATGGTCACTTAAATAGAATGGGAGAGGAAAGATTAGCAAAACAAGTGTTCTCTGCCAGGTTGGCAGGAAAACGACCCAGAGGAAGACCAAGATATAGGTGGATTGATACGGTACAAAGTGCCTTAGACGATAGAAATATAAGATCTGATAATGTTGGAGTCTTGACAAGTAACAGACTGATTTGGAGGAAAATTGTAGATAGGAAGTTAGTAATGATGTAATTTTTTCATGTAGTACTGTCATATCCGGTACACCCCTTGAGGGTACATGGCAGGAAGTTGATGATGATGATGACTGCAAACATCCATGTCGATGGCAGGATTCAAATCAGAAAGCCTTTTGGCTGGAGAACAGATATGCTAACCACTCAGACTTTTACATTACTTCAACCTTGGTGTCTCTTCTGGGTCTGGCTCCTGCTAATGAGACCTCAATAAAGGTTGAAACTGGTCTGGGTGGTGGCCCTTCCCATAATGCATCGCATTATACATGTCCATAAGGATATGTGCCTTGCATTATGGGGTAGTAAGGCAACTGATGTGAAGTCTTTATATAAGCCTCTATATACAAGTAGCCCAGTCATGAAGTTACTTCATGCACAAACTTCGTTTGCTTACATGCGGAAAAAGGATGAAACCAAGAATATCATTTCTTGGCATCTTTAATTTATAGACATAGGTTTGCTCCCTGTGTTTTCTTTCTATATACTCACCTCTGTAGTCTAAATGATCAGGTTGGACAACATGCAGATCCCTGTTCATATCAAATGCTTCACTTAAACACACATCTTTGCATAAACTTAAATCCAAACTAGACAAACACAATCATTCTTTCATCATAAAAACCACTCATGATTACACTCATTTGTATCATTAACATAATTTAGTTGCTTTGTCACATTTATTCACATCCTTCCTCCCATCATAATCTAGTATCCTTCTATTAAGTCTCATACCAAGAAATAAATTTTTAATACAGGATACAGCCAAGAAACATCTAGGTCAAATTAGAAGACCAACAGACCCATGGCCAGCCGGCCTGTCTGGCCGAGTGGTTAGCGTATCCGCTCTCCATCCGAAAGGCTGCCGGTTCAAATATTGCCATGGATGTTTGCGATTGTCTGTGGAAAAACTAGTGGTGGTTGGTGGTAGATGACGTTGGTGTAGTCGAGGTCAGTTGGTGGATTGAGTGGTGGAGACAGAGTTGTAAAGCAGGTACCCTCCCTCGATGAGTCTTTGGACTCCCTGGAGGTGTCAAATTATAATAAATAAATAAAATCAAAATCTCAGAATCAACATGCAATCTGATCAAAAGGAGGAGGTTGAAGAAACAGATACAGGGACTGAAGAATATAACAAATTACATACAGAAATCAGAGAACACATCAGACAAATTGGTTGTCCAATTTAAAACTTGATTTGTAAATAGTCCTATTTTGCTGTATTTGACCATATGAATAAATGTTAGAATTATCACCTTAAAGTTATTTATAGAGAGCAGAGTAATAAATTATCAGAGTTCATATTTCCAATGCAAATCTGTCCAGTGAGTACACTGTAAAATCTTACGGGCATGTAAAAAAGTTAGCACATATAATAAATTCCAGGTGATATCAGTCTGAATAATTTTGCCAATTAGACCACATGGACATCACTGAGTTTTGTACTGCTTAGAATTACAACTGGAGCAACTAAGGTTATGAGGTCACTACATTACATCTTAAACGTAAGTTTTTGGCTGATTTATTTAACAGGATGAAAATCCCCAAGAGTTCCTGAAAAAAAAAAGCCCCACAACCTCCATATGACACTGACTAATTCACCTTTAGCAGCAAAAGGATCTTTGCGCACATGCATGCACACACGCACACAGGAGGTCCAATAGGTGTGTATATGCGTGTGCGTATATCCTAATTTGATTATAAATTCTATCCAATCAGAGCAAAGTTATTGCAATAACTAAGTTCCACATGTTTTTCACCCTTTGTGTCCTTGCAAATGGCCTTAATGAAACAAAAACTGGAATGATGAATTTCTGTAAGGATTTCAAATGCTAAATATGAGTAAATCATCTAGTCTTGGAATAACACACATACAAAATGCTGTGATATTATTCTTGTGTAATGATCCTATTCATTATTATAACTGAACATTTTTTCGGCATATATACTATAAACACAATTTTGTATTACCTAATTTTCCCATTAAAATGGTACAATTGAAACTATTATTATTATGCAACGCCTCCAGGAAGTCCAACGACCCAGTGAGGGAGGGTACCTACTCTACAACTCTATCTCCACCACTCAATCCACCAACTACAATGAACCACAACTACACCAGCACACCACTAGTATTTTCACAGACAATCGGAAACCTCCATGCCCACGACAGGATTCGAACACACAACCTTTTGGATGGAGAGCAGATAAGCTAACCACTCGGACAAGCAGGCCGGTAATATGACAAACAGGATCTTAAATGCAATCAAGCAAACAACGAATGGTAGAGTTATAAAAAAAACTATTTTTTTTATCAATAAAAATATTTTAATATGTATTAGCAATAAAAATATGACCGATAAAAAAAAAACTTTCAACGATAAACCCAAAATTAATTTTTAAAAAAATCACCATGAAGCAGCATACAAATACACACTGTTAGCAATTTTAATGCAATTAACAATTACTATAAACTGAAGTAAATGAAATAAACAAGTATATTGATCTTATGGTCATGACTACACTTCTGATAGCTACTTATTGATTAAAGATTTGTTTTACTTAAGTTAAAATGATTCAGTGTAATTCTAACAAAATTATTGGACTTTCTAAGTGTTAAACTGATGAAGCATAAACAAATATCACCTGAATACTCTCCTCCCTCTCTTCCAATGAACTTGAGATTTTAGTTAAAATTATTTCACTTTCCCTTGCCTGATAAATAATTTGTGCCACTGTTCATCTATCAGCCTGGTTGGCTATGTGGTTAGCACAACCAGCAGGCTACAGGTTTTGATATTTATTTCAGGTTTGAATCCTGCTGTGGGCATGAATGTATGTGACTGCCTTTAGGTGGTAGATGAATTTCATTATCCAGTGTGAGACCACTGAATACCCCACTTATTGGAGGCCTGAAGTGACTGAAGTTCCATGTTTAGTTCTCTAGAGCAAGGTTTCTGGACCAGGTAAAAAAATTATAAGAAATAACAAAGCAGAAAAAAAAAATTAGCCCACCCACTAATATATAACCAGCAATGCTCCAATATGAAAGTATAAAAGTTTTACTGCAACTACACTGCATAATTCAAAAGGTCTAAGGAATTTCCCGACTGAGTTTAAGTTAAGATTTATGCAAACACTGAGAAGAGATAAAGAAAATTTGTGGAAGCCCAGGGAAGATTAAGATTCAGGACAAATAAGAATTTGTCAGGACCAGAATTTTACTTAAAAAAAAAAAAAAATGAGAATATTCAAGTGTTGTGGATCTGCAGAATACATATAAGGTGAGGGGAAAATATCATAAATGCTACAATGTTATAAATGGGAGCTTAATATTAATACAGTGCACTACATAGTCTAAATTAATTTGAAAGTTAGAACAGGAAGATGATTAATATAATAATATAAGATAGAAGTCCTGTACAGGTAAAACATCAATAACACTGGAGATAGAATGCATCTAAATGGTTCATAATATGAAGAAAAGTGCTATTAAAATTTATATCAAAATCAGATATTCAACTAAGCTCTTTAAGTAGCCATTTTACTCCTAAATAAATCCAATAATCTTCAAGATTACTGTAATAAATTTGTTATGAAAAAATTAGCAATAAACTATCGACTTAACCTGAATTAGAATGATGGTCTCTCTTTCCCCTCCAAAAGCTTGGGAGATTCTAAAAATAGTTTAAATATTATTTATTAATATTAATTTCTTGCATGCCGCAACATTTAATTGATAAACCTATTGTTGTATGTGCCTTGTGTTCCTGTTCTTTGATTTGCTTGTAGTTACCACACACTGATGATGTACTATTATTTTCAGTATAAAATATTTCCATTCACAAGAGGTTGTAAGGCTATAGTACATTAGTACTGCAATTCTATTTTTTACAATATTTTTGCATTTTTTATATTATTTTTATTGATTTATTATTGTAGTTATCATGTAATTTTGTGTTTAAAAAGAAATGTTGGAAATCATTTCCTGGAGTTGCTTATTCTAGACAATAGAATAAGCAAAAACTAGTAGTGGGAGAAATTGAACCAGTTGAATAAATTTTTACATGGAATAAGATAAATAATCAAAGCACTATTAGCAACATATATGACAACGAATGTTCATTATGTTCACTGTGCAATTCTAACTTACAGATACAAAAGTTGAATTGAAATAAAACAGCTAATTCAAGACTAGAGACCTGAGACAATGAAAAATATATTGCATGTGGAAAAATAGGAGGGCAAACTGATGGTATTAAAAGTAAAGATATTAGAAAAGAATTTGAATAAAGCTGATATCATCACTTAAATAAGAATGGGAAAGGGAACTGTACTAAAACAGGTATTTGATGTTAAGATGACAGGAAAAAATCTAGGAGGATAAAGAGCTCTAGATTAATATAGATAGAAAAAATGTAAATTCAGACAATATTGAAGATCTAACAAAACACATTAATTTGGAAGAAAACTGTTAGTAGGATAGTAATGATATAAACATTATATAGTGCTGTCATGGTATCCTGTATGCATCTAGAGGTGACATATCAGCAAACAACTGACACTATTCAAAGGTGAATTTCCAATCATATATATATCAATATATATTTCGTGAGAAATTTATGTTATTTAAAAAACTACAACAGAATTTCAACACATTTTGCCTCTTTATTCCCTTTCAAATGATCTGATTGAAGCATAAAAAAATGGAATGGCTTGACTAATTTTTGTAAAGATTCAAATACCAAATTAACAAAATCTGTCTATTCAAAGTGCTGAAATAACTTGCACGCTGATGAATAGAATAAATCTAATAGGTACTTTTCCATTTTGGAAAAGAGACCTAAACTTCCTCTTAGGAGCAAAAAAAAAAAAGTTCTTGCTGCGATGTACACTGGAATGTAAATAAGCAAGAAACAATGAATATTTGGCATCTAATTTAAAATATGTCCTAGAGAAATGAAGAAATCACAAATAACTGATATATACACATTCGATTTCATGTACTCACTTTCTTTATGTTGATCCCATACATAAGAATGTAGAATGATCAAACTATAGTATGTTAATAGTGTGGTTAGGCAGAAAGAAACTTCTTCTCATTTGATATAAAGATCTGCATGGTGTAATCCTTAGGAATACAACCCATGATGTTCCAGAAGACAGCAGTAGAAGGAATCAATGGGGAAGAAGAGAGATGAACTATACTGCTTGGAGAGAAGTCAACAGACAATCCCATAGGCGAGGTGCATCATGCCAAGTAACGAAGCATGTGTTTGTAGCCTGTACAAATTGGAGGAACATGATGCTCCCAAGTCAGTGCAATTGCATCTGGGTGAAAGAGCTGCAAGAAGGGAACTGATGGAGTTTGAAAGAAGCATTCAGACTGGATTCCACGTGGCAGGTCTATCTGTTTGGCAAATTGTTGACAAACTGGGACATCCCATGTCAACAATCAGTGATACCATACTGAGATGGAAGCACAGGGTGGAATGCCAGTGCTACCTGCAGTGAATGACTCACCACACTCACCCAACCTGACCATAGGGTGGTACAAAGGATAATGAGTAAAAACCACCATTCGTCAACTGACATGTTGAATGCAGGGTTCCAGGCATCGACTGGAACACAAATCAGCACAAAAACATTCAGAACCAAAGCTCACAATGGGTTACCATGGCAGAGCTGAAATATGCAAGCACCACATTATCCAAACCAATATGCAGCATCATCTTCAGTGGTGCAAAGGGCATGTAAAATGGAATATGGATTGATGAATCGTGTTACACCCGCTACTGAGCAGATGCCTGGTGAATGTCACTTACCAGAGTGCATAATCCCAACTATGAAATTCAGAGGTTGCAATGCGATCCTGGTTTTCCTAGTTTGGCCTCAGACCTCAGTATATGGTGCCACAAACGAGCTCCAAGAGGTATCTGAACATTCTGGATAATACAATGCTTCCTACTTTATGGCGTTTCTATGGATTGATTGATTGATTTTTTTATGGCACAAAGACATGAAAGGTCACACTGCACCAGGACACAACAGTACATATGGTAATTGGTTAGTAGGACAATCACAAACATCCATGCCACTGGTGAGATTTGAACTTGCACCCTCTTAAGTAGAAAGCAAATATGCTAACTAGGCCAGTGGCATTTCTACAGAACTGATCATTGTCTTTCAGCAATGCACCATGTTATACGGCTGTTACTACATGGTGTGGGGACATGAACATCACCACACTTGACTGGTCTCCACAGTCCTGATTTCAACCCTACCGAGATGAACTGGAGCATCAGATAAGGTCGAGAAAATTCCACCACAACAGTCTAGAACAGTGTTTCTCAACCTGTGGTCTGCGAACCACAGGTGGTCCGCAGGCAGACTTAAATTAAATAAATATATTTTTTAATTATCCAAACAAAACAAATTAAAATTGAATAAGTAAAAATTATTGAAATAAAATGGATACTCAAAAAAAACAAAAAATTCCATGAACATTCTTCTGCTACAATAATTTGTAACTGCAGAATGACAAGTAATAAAAGAAGGGTGTAGTAAACAACAGTACTGTTTTATTGCTTCCGCCTTCAATTGCTCTTTTGTCAGATTTGAGGTAAACATGTGTTATCCACATTTCAACCAGTTGCTTGTTGAAGGTTTTCCTACCTACTTCAACCAAAGCTCAGTATGGCACTAAGCACTTCAGAAGTGCTAAGTGATACTTGGACAAAGTGTGTCGTGAGTTAATCCAGTATTTATATATTTTTCGGAAACTTTTTTTAATAATAAAAAAAGTGGCTTAGAACTAGGAATTTGAAAAGCAAAGAAATGAAACAGGTGATGCTAATCCTAATTGTGATACACGTGTTCTAATGGCGAGTAAATCTGATACTATTAAAGTAGAAGAAACAAGCAGTTCAAAGAAAAAATACAATAGGAAATATAACAGTCCATATTTGGAATTTTACTTGGTGTGGAGATGAAAGTGAACGAAACCTCAATGTGTTTTGTGTTATGAAATGTTGTTGAATGAGTGCATGAAACCTGCGAAACTCCAACGACATTTATAAACTAAATATTGTGATGTGAAAAATAAGCCAATTAAATTATTTCAGCGACACTTAGGGACATTAAATTATGAGAAAGATGAAGTTGCGGCCATGGGTTTGATTAGTAGCAAGACACTGGAAGCATCCTATCTCTTAAGTTTGTGCATACCGAATACAGGAAAACCTCATCCTATCGGGGACAATTTACTACTTCCAGCTATAAAAGATGTGATAAAAAGTATGTTTGGCAACATGTTACTAAAAGATGTTGATTTGATTCCTCTTTCAAATGACACTGTCGGTCACAGAATTAATGATATGGCAGATGACTTAGAATCTCAGTTAATCGAAAGAGTTAAGAAGAGCCCTTATTATGCTTTACAAAAAGACGAGACTACTGATGTTACAAATGATGTGCAGTTAATATGCTACATAAAATATGCACATGATAACATTCATGACAATATTCAGTTTTGTAGAACTTTGTCATTCCAAACAACTGGAGAAGAAATATTTCACATTCTCAATAATTAAATAATACACGAAGTGATCCAGTGGAAAAAATGAATGGGCTTCTATTCGGATGGAGCTCGTGCCCTTACAGGCAGGCATAGTGGAGTTGTTTCTAAGGTCAAGAAAATAGCACTGGATATGAATTGCGTATGTTGTTTCATAAATAGGGAAGCATTAACCTCCAAAAGAATGCCACCAGAATTTAAAAACTGTGCTATACAACGCTGTAAAGCTAGTTAATTTTATTAAGGCTTGACCGTTAAATAACAGGTTATTTTCAGTACTTTGCGATGAAATGGGTGGTGAATATATACAACTTTTGCTTCATTCTGAAATTCGCAGCCTTGCCAGGGGCAAAGTACTAACAAGGTTATTTCAATTAAGGCACAAAGTTTTATTGTTTGTAAATGAACGTAATTCTGATTTCGCATCACTCCTTTGTTGACGAAGCATGGTTATCAACACCATCCTAACTTTCAGACATTTTTTCAAAATTAAATGAACTAAATCTCTCCCTTCAGGGAAATTCTTCAACTGTTTTGATGCCAATGACAAAATAAAGGCATTCGAGAAAAAACTGGTGTTATGGATTAGTTATGCAAAAGACACACAATTTGCACCTTTTCCAACATTGGAATCATATTTTAGTGGGAAATGATATTTTTGTTGATTCTGAGTTTCTGGAAAGGGTTTGTGACCACCTCAAAACTCAAACAGAATTTGGAAACATATTTTCCGAATAACTTTTATAAGAAATTTCTGTGGGTTTACGATCCATTTCAAGCTTACAGTTATGAGAATGACCTTTCGTTATCGAAAAAAGAACAGTTAATTGAGCTTTCAAGTAACAGTGGGCTTAAAATGTAAGTCCGTTATCTTGGTTTGGCTCAATTCTGGAATTTGCCTTTAGTGAGAAGTGAATTTCCTGAATTATCTGAAGAAGCATTGCAAATCGTCATGCAGTTTTCTACAACCTATGTTTGTGAGAAAGGGTTTTCATCGCTCCTTCAAATAAAAACAAAATACAGAAATTGTATTAGTGTGTGTGTCGATCTTCGACTGAAGCTGACCAATATCGAGCCAGATATTCAGCAACTCTGCGAGGCCAAGAAACTCAACCATCCCATTAAAAGTAAGAACATAATTATATCATATTATTTATTTGTTTAATACAAATTAAAAGTTTGTTCAATGAGGATACACTTTTAGTCATTTACTTCCAATTTAATTATCTTTCCATATGCATTCAAAACATGCTTTTAGATTTATTATGCTATAAGTGGCACAATTTTTCCCAAATGTTGGTAATCTCCACATAGGTTTTTTAAAAAATAACATAACTTAGTGGTCTGTAGAATTGTTTTAGGCATTTTATGGGTCCTTGGGCTTATAAAGGTTGAGCTGCTATCGTACGCTTGTGAAAAGTATGCACTGTAGGATTGCTGTAGTCATTGCAATGAAAGGAGGTCCTACATCTTATTAAGGTGGATATCATGGTTGTCTGTTCCTCACACTATGGTTTCTGTTGACTTCTTTCCAAGCAGTGTATAAAGGAATGGTGATTGGCTGCTACACCCATTTCATTAGTACAAAATGGAGAATTCTTGATGCCAGTTCAAATGAGATGCAACCATACATATTCATAGAAGATGCACATAGCAAAGATAAGAAATGAAGTGAGTTGGTGAGAGAAATCATTGTTCAATCTAAACGTTCTTTTCTCTACTGAATTGAGTTTTAAGAAGCACTTAGGGGAACTGCCCAAATGCAAGAATAGTACTCCCAAGGTTGTGATCTGTATAAAGTTAACAGATGTTTAGAGATAAAACAACCCCTTGAATGAAAAAGAAGTCTTAGTTTTAAGGACGATGAGAAGGCGATAATTGTATTGTTTATGCCAAGACAGATTTGATGCTATTTTAAATTTCCAAGAAGAGAATTTTCATTGCGTCTTTTTTTTTTTTGCTTTTGGAGGGAATGAGGATAAAACAGAATGAGATGATTTGCATAATGCAAAATTTGACAAATGAAACAAATTTTACATTAAATTTAGTATATAGATAAGCAAAGGCAGCCTTTGTAGTTCAGTCAGTTTTGATGATGCCCTCCTGCTGAAGAGAAATGGGTTTGAACTGAATTGAAAATGTGGAGAATCTTAATTATAGCTTTTGAAATGAAAGCAAGTTATAGCTAGTCTTTATACAGCTGGTTTTTTCAGTCCTGGAAACTCATATTTTCGTCTACAAGACAGACAACCAGAACAAACAACTGATAAGACAGCCTAGTCAATAGAATTGCATGTTCACTGCATTAGGCTCCTAAAAAGCCACGTTATTTGGTTTTGACAGCCCTAACACAAAAGGGAAGATAAGATGGGCATGTTAGCCAATCAGCCTAACATACAAGGGAAAAGATTAAGATACTCTGAGTGTGACACCTATTCACCAATGCAATCGCAACTTAACTGAGTAACAAACATTTTATATATTACTAACAGACTAGCAGTAATATAAAATAAGCCACACCAGAAAAATAAAATACAAAATATACAGTTGTTTCTTTGTACTTTTTGAATTATCTCCCCCCCCCCTCATATATATAGCATGAGCCAAATGTAACGTATCAATTGTTTGTTCTTACCAGTGATTCTGAAAGGGGAAATAAAACCCTGCTTGCTTTGTATGAGTCCAACTGAACATTCAGTCAAAGCCTTGTAATATTCTTTATAACAGATGACATTCAAATCCATGTCTTTCCAACTAAAGGACATGATTCGTCCAGGATGCACTAAAGGTGATTATGTGAATCTAACCTACAAAAACTGTAACTATTACATTTTTATTACTATTGTGGGTGGGCTAAGCATAAGACAATCCAAAACTCTGTTGTTCCAGATTCCAAACATAAAAACTTTTTTCAAATCTCTTCAGGCCTCCAATAGCAGTGATCTTACACAAAGTTAAAAGTGAAGTCTTATATATAATACCATGTATAACAAATAGAAAGTGCCAATAGAATAGCATTGTAAGTGTTGTACTGATGCAACAGGAAAGGCAGAGCAAGCTCCCTATATATATATATATGTATCTTCTTAAAATTTATTTTAGTTTCCTAGTAAAAAACATGGTCTGCCTCAGACATCACCAAACATGCTGTTTTATCATGCACAATAAATCAACAGTATCTAAAACATCCAAACAAAGAATTTGAACTGGATTTGTTTGTTTCTTGTTTTAAAGTAAATAGCTGAATTATTTAGATTACTTAACAAAAGCAGTTCTGTATAAACCAATCAGTATAGTTACCTCTTATGCAAAAATGTGCCAACACAAATTAAACATTTGTATGAAATGTATGAGCATGGAAATTAAACATGAAGATGAAAATCATGTAATTAAGTATGTGCCTCTGTACATACTCTTTTAAATGACAAAAATAGAATATAAAATATTAGGATTTCTATCCATTCTTCTGTTCAGGGTGAGAGCAGACCAATATTTGAAATATCTGATATGTCACTTAAAAAAAAAAAATCTGAAATTCAACAAAGCAACATGTATGAGGGAGGGAGATTAAAAGTAATTTTTAGCAATATATAAAGGGCTCCCAATATTGCAAGCGATATGGAAAATTTTCTATGATTTGATCCTTATGCATAGGGTGCCGTGTCTCACTGTTTTCAGAGTTAAAGAAAAAGCATGCTTGACTATCCTACTTAGTGCTGCTATGACTGGCATAATACCATAAACTGCAGTATTCATTAAAACCTATGGAATTTTTAATATTAAGCAATGAATAAAATGGTTTATCCAGTTGAACACTAAATATATATTTAACTTATTCTTTTTGCTCATTCTTACTTATAAATGTAAATTTGACAAAATATTTCAAAACATGCAAATGTCAGCTGGTAAAAGTTGAAAACTAGACAATTAATATTCCATTTACACATAGGAAATAATAGATTAAAAGTTTTGTCAAATTAAAAAAAAAACAAAAACTGACAAACATATAAAAGTAAAGTTGACTTACTTATTGTCACTGTAGAACACAACAACAGTAATTCTGATTATTCTTAGATGGGGTATAATTCATTTCATGGACTATTTCAGCAAATATTTCATCTACATTAGTTTTGTTTTTAGCAGAGGCTTCAACAAAGGGACAACCCCATGTGTGAGCTAAATCTAGTCCTTCAGCAGTTGTAACTTCCCTCTGATGATCAATGTCAACCTTATTACCTACTAGCAAAATTGGCACCCGTTCTGTATTCTTGACTCTAACAATCTGCTCTTTCATATTTCTAATATCCTCAAATGTCTGATGACTGGTAATACTATACACTACTATAAATCCCTGACCATTTTTGATATATAGGTCACGCATCGATGCAAACTGCTCTGTGCCTGCTGTGTCTAAAATTTCCAAAACACAAGGTGCTGAATCAACTTCTATTTCCTTCCTATAAAAATCTTCAATAGTAGGGTCATATTTTTCAATAAATGTTCCTGATACAAACTGCACAGTTAGGGCACTTTTACCAACACCCCCACTTCCCAGAATCACAACCTTGAATTCTCTCATTGCAAACGTCTTCTGGCTGATGAACCAACTATAAAGCAAAAATAAATAAATAAATACAACATATTTATTCAAACATGTATATTTAGCATATATATTAATCAATATTTCTATAAAAACTAATATTTTATGATAATGAAAATTAGACCAAGTCGTAATTAAAAAAGTGCACACTTTCTCAAGCTCACAATAAGTAAACATTGCTTAAAGACAGGAAATCCCTCTTGATTTATTTTCTCTTATAATAACGGAATATGAATTGCAAAACTGTATTTTTCATTAGCTATTTGTTTTGCAATTAAAAAAAAACCCTTAATTTTAGCTAATGGATGAAATTCAGGATGAATATACTAAGAAAATAACAGTTCAATGTCTCATTAGAAACCAAATTCACAGCTGCACTTGCAAGATCGGAGCAATCTACAAGTCTATCTGCAATGGGTATACAGGAACCTGAGTTTCATTAAAGGGAATCCAAAATGCAAGTCATTATTACAATTAATTTAAAGAATAATTTCATACTATTTTTTTTAATGTCAGAGACTCTGAAGTTCAATTGTAAGTCTCCCAAAATTGAAGATGGCACAAAAAATATGAACTGCACATCAAAAGATGAATAATTTTGCGAGAAATACCTACAGGAAATATGGAATCTGCAAACAAAATATCTAATATGAAGTCTTTTTGTTCATTTCTTTTCAACCCTTTGAATAAGTAAACATCAAAGGGGGAAAAAACAAAACAAAAACAACAACAAAAAATAAATAAATAAATAACATTATGACAGTGCATCTTCCAGCTCATAATTTTTCCTACCAATGAAATAAAGGAAATACCTACTGAGATGGTACTGTCCAATGACTATTTGAAAATATTAATACCAATATTTTCACTGTAAATATATAAATGTCATAATTCATTGACATTTAATGTCATAGTGATTGGCACTGTTTGAATTATGGAAGAAAGTGAAGTTTTACATCACAAAGTGTTCTTCAAAGATCATGAAGTAGATGATTTGTCTATTTAAATAGATCAATGAAATATGAATAGAAACCTGATATCTTTAAGGATTGTGCACATTTGTATTACAGATAAAATATCTGCAAGTCAAGTTTAAATACCTTTTACAGTCAAATTTTCCCTTCTTTGTAATAGGAAGGTGCTTAATATCTTTTTCACTAATATGAAAGCTCGTGACTACTGTTCCATACTGGTTGTCAAATATAATAAATATAGTGCTTTCATGTGCTAAAATGAGGAAATAATTCGTTGCAATTTAATGACATAAAAATGAATCTTATTTTTATTCTGTGAAAATGCATTATGCAGGAATTATAAAAATCGCCGACTTTAAGATGAAAAAAGTTACTGATTCCAAAATAAACTTCAAAGTTAGAAAACGGGTTAAAACCTCAGCAGATACAGTAAAACTATACATACATAATACGTAGTTAAAATTTTTAGTATATTTAAGTCAATCCCAAACAGTTGTGTGTGTGGACGGGGAGTTGGAAAATGAATAAACAAGTAGAGATTTCCCCAAATGCAATATACCCGAATATTTTTTATACCACGTTTAGATACCACTTTTTGAAAGAATATAAACTCATTTGAATATCCAAGTATCCATTGTAGATAAGCGTTGGATAGGCAAACATTGACCTAAGATCGAAATTAAATTTCAATTAATGTTTACTAAAGGACTAAAAAACCATATAAATATGCTAATTACACTGCTATGTACGCGGTAGATAGAACGAAGCACAAAACAGCTATTTCCTGTTGAAATAGCTGTGTAATTAACGATCTCATATTCAAAAGTGGTTTTCACTAGCCATTTAAGTAACAAATCATGTTTCGAATTTGTAATCATGAAGTGCGTAATGAAAGAGAAATCAAAATAACCATAACAGAAAATATACAGACAGCAAAGGCATACAATATGTATATGCTTACAAATAAAAAAATAACGTCTTCCTTTTTCTTGCACGAAATGTCGATTTGCTATGCTCTTGGCTGATTCATAGCTCTCTACGTGAAAAGCAATGCTTTAGTCACTAATACCTCATGTCACTTCCGGCAGTCCTATGACCTAGCTCCATAGCCCAGTAAACACTACACTAGTGACCCTATTCAACAAAGGGAATAACCAATATTTTACAACTTTTAATTAAATTTAAAATAACCAATATTGTACGCACTTTTAATTAAATTTAAAATAACCAATATTTTAAGCTCTTTTAATTAAAAACGCAAAACATTATTACACAATAACACATACATTTGACTTTGTCTGTTCGATATGTAAAGGGAAGAAATAATATTTCTTTCAACACGCACCTCGCGAACTTTCATAACAAACTGCATTTTATTTTACGTAAAGCAAAATTACAACGACATCAACAACATTTTTATGGATCCTGAACGATTAATCATACATAACTTTAATAAGGTCGCTTTCCAACTATGATACATGCTATAATTTCATAGTATGTAGAACGATCGAACATCTAGCCACTTTATTTGAAAAATAAAAAAAAATCAGCTAACGCCTTTTGAGCCGTCTCTCTTCACTGAGTACCGCTTAATTAGTGATAGCCTTGGGCCATCTATCTCTGATTGGTACCAGTGGAGATTGAACTGCCCACTCAGTCTCCAAAAGTTAGATAGGGCTAAATGGCCTCGCCTACTCCCCGTATTTGAAAATACCCAACTTCAAATTTAATCCCGGCAATAGAAATCTTTTAATGGGCTTTTTAAACTGAAGGCAGTAAACCGATCTCATATGCGCAGGTACAGAGTTTTTCCTACGGGAAACTGTGATTTTTCATCCCTCATGCAGCAAATTGGCCAAGAGAACAACCTCAATTTACAGACAGAAATTGTGTATAGATGGTGGACGGTCTTGTGTGTAATTAGAGGATTAAGTAGTGGAAAAAACGGCGAGTTGTGCAGAGTGGAGTGGTGAAATCCTCTCAAGATGAAATCATTGGAATCCTCGGAAATGTCAGGTAGTAATAATAAATATTCTTCTTCTCATCTGTCTAGTGACGAGTTGAGTCCCCCTTTCTACAATTTGTCTCCAAATGGTTCTACTTCTAGTCTTCTCGAACATAGTAATGAAGTTGGGGAATTCGCCTTTTTCTTTTAAGGATATGAGCCAACTTTTCGTCGATCTTCCGGGTGGACGCTGTTTTCCTGTTCTTCCATTTAGCATGATGTTTGGAAGTCTGTGAGAATTCATTCTCTGGACATGGCCAAACCAACGGAGCTGTTGGTGAAGAATAATGTCTGTGAGGTTGTCCTGTAGTTGAGATCGTGCTTTACTTGTTGATGTTTTATGTTCAGTACAGTGTGTTTTGTTTATATTTCTTATATTTAAATAATAAATATAAATTAAATAAATGCACTAACGTCTTTTATTCCCTATAGGCAATAAGCGAGGTCGTTTTAACTCTAACGTCTGGTAGCAATTCAGAGATAGCTGGTCAAGACTATTAGTAAATATAATTGGCATCTGATAAAGAGAGACAAAGTACCTCCATCTTGTACTCCCTAATCTGGCACAGTACACTAGTGTCTGAAATAGTATAGGTTCTAAGCTGGATTTTTCTTGAGTTTATGGAACGAAAAAGCCGTGTTTCTGGGAGAAAATCCGCTTGCTAGAGCCAGAGATCAAGCAACTTGGGAACCAATTGAAGGCATGAATAGAAGTTCCTCCAATTTGAAATAAAACGGTGTTTCTTAGGGTGGTGTGCAGGAGTGTAGTCGGGCTAGGGCGATGCCCTGGTGATTTTTTAAAACTATCAAAATTTTTAAATTCATTATAATAAATTATAAGAATTATAATAATGAGACTTATAATGCATATCCAGCTTTAGGTCAGAAAATAGCAGCTTGCCGCTCTTGTCATTTTCGTACCAGAAAACAAGGCAATCTCTCTGCCATATGGCCGTCGCAATAATAATAATAATAATAATAATAATAATAATGCCGCACTTCATGCTCTGGAGTTTTGTTTCCAAGGTACTACCCTGGCACTATTTCTTTTAGTACTACATCCCTGGTGGTATGTTCGAATCCATGCCCACGGCGGGATTCGAACATGTAGCCTTTTGGCTGGAGAGCAGCTATGCTAACCACTCAGCTAATCAGGCTGGCAAAAAGAAATTTTCTTACTTTCACTTTCTTTCACTTCAATTGAAAAAGCCCATATAAGGATTCCCCTGGATATGAGGAGGATCGAACGCAGATATTTCCCAATCGAAGAGCAATATTCCCTGTTTTTCCAATTTCGTTACGGAGGCACTATAAAAAATAAAAAAAACGACTATCCCCCCGCACAGTGGAATTTGTTTCATCTCTGCCATTCTCTTGAAACAAGTGTGCTCCTGAATGTTATCCCCGTATGGCTAACTCACGTAATGTATGTGAGTTAGCCATAGGATCGCCACAAGGTTATGCTCCTGGCGCTCACCTTAGTAAGACGTAGGATCTCTTTTCGCTGTAATGACTATAGCAACCCTAACGTCATACTTCCCACAAGCGTACGATAGCGAGCAATGGAAATTTTGGACTACTCTTCTTTTAATGAAGTTCTGGACTGTTGTCGAGTGAACGTCCTTTGACCCGCCCGATCTCCAGTTTGCGATGATGTTCAGATGTTCCATTGGATTGAGATCAGTACTCTATGGAGGGCAGTCAAATGTGGTGATGTTCATGTCCACAACTCGCAGTTACAGTAGCGGCTTTATAACACGATGCATTGTCTTGCTGAAAGAGACAACGGTCAGTTGCCTGACCATTGTCTCTTTATAAATAGACTGAGTTAGCACTGCATAAAATAGAAAGCACTGCATTATCCAGAATGTTCAGATACCTCTCGGAGTTGAATATTTGCTGCCCTACAAACAGATTTACGAGGTCAAAACCTAGAAAAACAAAACCATAACGCCACCTCCAAATTTCATACTTCGGGTTATACACTCTGGTATTAGACGTTCATCTGGCATCCGCCACACCCATACCCGTCCATATGCTCCGTATAGTGTGATTCCTGGCTCTATAACACAACTTTCCAAGCTTTCATGTCCCACTTTACATGCTCTTTGCACCACATAACGACACCGCATTGTGGTCCGGGTAATGCAGGCTTGCCTACCATGGAAATAGATGTTGTAAGCTTCGGTTCTGAATGTTTTTGTGCAGACTCGTGTTCCAGTCGTGTTCCACCCGATATTCCGCAATTACTGTGCCGACCAACGAATGGCGGTTTTTACATACTATGTTTCGTAGCACCCGAAGGTCACTTTCCGTGAGTGTGGTGGGTAGTCGACTACGGGTAGCACTTGCAGCTGACTCCGTGTGCTTCCATCTCAGTATGCTATCGCTGATTGTTAATATGGGATGTCCCCATTTGTCAACATTTTGCCAAACAGATAGGCCTGCAACATGGCATCCCATCGCAAAGCCTCTTTCAAACTCCCTAAGTTCCCTTCTCGCAGCTATTTCACCTGGACACAGCTGCAGTGACTTGGAAGCATCATATTCCTACAATTTATAATGGCTACAAACACGTGACTTGTTACAAAGCACAATGCACCTTGCCCGTGGAGGTACCCGTTGACATCTTCCCAAGCAGTGTGTGTGTATATATGTGTGTGTATGTATATGTGTATATATATATATATATATATATATATATATATATATATATATATATATACACAGTTAACCCTTGAAGAATGAAGGTTTGAACAGCGTGTATCCACATATACTCGAATTTTTATGAATAATTTTTTTGAGATTTGCGACAATTTTAAAAAACTCGTAGGCTAGCAGCATGGCTTAAAATTTCGAAAAAATTAAGAAAAAGTTAGGTATGTTATGAATGCGTAAAAAAAAAATATATATATACTAGTATATTTTATCATTTACTACCATAAAGTAACACAAATCTATTATAAAAAGTTAAAATTTATCAACAGGTACGCATATACTCACAGACCATTGCAGTTGAGAGAGATGCAAACAAACGATAAAGATGCAGTATTAAATAACTTTATAAAATGAACTGTTATTAATTAGTTAAATTAATTAATTTAATTAGCATATTATGTTATATGTTTATGTTATGTATATATATTATGTTAATTATAACATATAATTAAGAGAGAGAGGGAGAGAGCCTTCGTAGCTCAGTCGGCATAGAAGACCTTTAGTCGGAAAGACCTGGGCTCGATTCCTGTCCAAGACGTGAAGAACTTTTATCTGGTCTCTTTCGACTAAAGGTGAGTTAGCCTGTCTCATACAGAGGTAGGGGATTTTTTAGGGGGTTTGCCCTATACCAGGGGGCATAGGGCTAACCACCTTATCCTCGAGGCGGTTGAGGTTTCAAATTGTAATAGGCCATGCCTAATACGAGCGTAACAGGTCACTAGACCTAATATACGTATAAGGAGGAGGACATATATATATATATATATATATATATATATATATATATATATATATATATATATATATATATATATATATATATATATATATATATATATCATACCTTCGTGCGAGACAGGATAACTCACCTTTAGTCAAAAGAGACCAGATAAATGTTCCTAACGTCTTGGACGAAGGACAACAAACCAAAATGGGACAGTTAGTATAAGGCGTCAAAATAGAGGTATGGCTAAGGGACTTCTGCACTTTATGTACAGAAGTATGCCAGGAGTATTCGGAATAAGAATGAGGAATTTTTGGCCTTGGTTAGTTCTTACTTGCCACAGGTTATTGGCATTAGTGAGATATGGCTAACAGAAGACGATGTAGACAGTTTGATAGAATGTGAGGGGTATTGTGTGCTCAGGAATAACAGAGAGAAAAGAATGGGGAGGAGTGTTATTGATGATAGCTGATGAACTAGAGCCAAAGAGAATAGAAATTCAACTTCAGGATAGTGAAAATAGCACATTTGGGGATGTCTGGTGTGAGATTGAGGGCAGCAGAACAAAATTTACAGTTGGGTGCTACTATAGACCAGGCGATGGAATAGATGATGGAGACAGTATACATAGGCAAATAGACTTAATAAGTGAGAACAGGTAATTATTATGGGGGATTTCACTATGGTAACATTGACTGGAGGAAGGAGAAGACAAATGGGAGGAAGGAAATGAATTTTATGCAGTTACAGGGATAACTACTTGAGACAGCATGTAATGGAATATACTAGGGATTCGAGAGTGCTTGACCTAGTAATTGCATATGAGAAATTGATTGTTATGAATGTGACCACGTTGCCACCAATTGGTGAGAGTGATCATAATGTCTTGACCTGGGAAATGGCTAAATGTGTGGAATTTTCAATTAAGAGAGGATACATGTGGTATTACCTGGCTGGTAAGTATGACAAGCTTAGGAGATTGCTTGGATCAGTGCCATGGCATGCTAAACTACAAGCGCTGGATGTTGATAGTACATGTGAAGTGGTTAAGAAGCATTTGAGGGAGGTAATGGCTGACTGCATACCTAGAGTCCGGAGAGTAAATCAACTGGGAGTTAAATGGATGAATAACACCAGCTGGAGCTTGTACAAGCTGGTGTTATTCATCTTGGACTGAGCTGCAACAAAAAGAAACAATTGTGGATGAAATTTAAGGAGAAAGGTGACCTGCAAGCACACGAACAATATAAAGCACAAGCCAGAAAGGTAACTAGTGTGGTAAGAAAAGCAAAAGCAGATTATGAAAGAAAATTATCAATGCAGGCTAAAGTGAATCCCAAACAGTTCTTTCGATATGTTGCAAGTAAAAGAAAAAATTTATACGATAAAGGATTCTAAGGAATGCCGATGGTAGGGAGGTAATTGAATCAGCTGAAATGGTAGAATTACTAAGCGAACACTTTGCAACACTTAGGCTGTGATATTGCAGGAATGAGAGAAAGAATGTCTGATGCAGGAATTGAAGTGAACAAAATGGATGTGAATAGTTTATTACAGAACCTTAATGTAAATACATCTGTGGGATTGGATGGTATACCAGCTCGAGCCTTACCTGAAGTGGCAAAGAAACTATCAGTTCCTTTGACCACATTGTTTAATTTAAGTCTCAGCTCTGGGTCAGTCCCGGGGTTGTGGAAAGAGGTGAAAATAGTTCCATTGCATAAAGGAACTATTTTCAAGAGTGCTGTTGCAAATTACCGACCGATCAGCATATCAGGAATCGTTGTCAAGGATTTGGAGATATTAGTCAAGAGCAAAATACAGAAATGGATAGATGAAAATGGGATACTGTATGGAGGACAGCATGGTTTTGTGAAGGGTAGATCATGCCTCAGTAACTTGCTCACATTTTATAATAGAGCGACGGCTGAAGTGGATGAGGGTAATGAATTTACAGTGATACTGCTGGACTTTGCTAAGGCCTTTGACAGGATATCACACGGAATTCTAATCAGTAAATTGCAGCACATGGGGATGGATATAGGGTTGGCTAGATGGATAGGAGAGTGGTTGATGGAGAGATATCAAAGAGTCGTTTATTGAGGAGTTTTGTCCAAAAGAAGGCCTGTTACTAGTGGGGTGCTGCAGGGCTCTGTTCTTGGACCACTGCTATTTAATTTGTTCATTAATGATATAGGAAAGGATCTGAGAGGAACTGTTCATTTATTTTCTGACGATGCAAAGTTGGGTGGAGCAATAGTGAATGCACAAAATTTTGCAGGATGATTTAGAGAGATTGGCAGTCTGGGCTATATCAGTTAAACTATTTTAAACTATATCAGTTTAATGTAGCAAAGTATAAGGTTATGCATTGGGGTGAAAAAATTAGCAGCAGTATATCACATTGGTGGAACTGTACTTTAGGAGTTTCACGAAGTACGATATTTGGGTGTGTTGGTGGATAGAGATTGGAATTTCGAAGGCACATAGCAAAAGTGGTAAATCAACTTATCAGATCACTTGGACTGAAGAATACTTTGACGAGCAGCGATAAGCAAGTTATTGTTCCTCTGTATTGAGCCTTGATAAGTCTCCATCTTGACTACTGTGCCCAGATCTGGGCCCTTGGGTTTCTTCTTGACGAGGAGGAGGTAGAGAGAGAATCCAGAGGTGAGTAACCCAGATGATAGCTGGTCTATGGGATGAACCGTACGAGAACAGGTTGAAGATCTGTGGGTTACAGAAATTGGTTGATAGGCCGAAAAGGGGTGATATGATTGAGACATTCAAATTACTGAAGGGTTTTTAGAAGATTAATTCAGAGGAAATTTTTCATATCACGTCTGGTGATGGGAGAACTAGAGGCTATCCATGGACACTGAGCAAGAGTGTAGTTAGCAAGGGTGTTAGAACTAGGGTTTTCACTTGGAGAGTGGTGAATGAGTGGAATAAGCTGCCAGATTTTGTTGTGGGTGCCATAACTGTAAATATTCAAAGCAAAGTATTATTATTATTATTATTATTATTATGATTATTATTATTATTATTATTCCTGGTACCTCCAAGGAGTCCAAAGACTCATCGCGGAGGACACTTACATCTGTCTCAACCACTACACCGAACCTCTACTACCAATCATCGAATCTACGAATAAGTATGATAGATACTGTTCGAATGCCGAATAGTTGTTCTTGATATGATGTTTATTTAATTGGTATTCGTTGTTCTTGATATGATGTTTATTTATTTTACTTGGAGAGTGGTGAATGAGTGGAATAAGCTGCAAGAGTTTGTTGTGGGTGCCATAACTGTAAATATTCAAAGCAAAGTATTATTATTATTATTATTATTATTATTATTATTATTATTATTATTCCTGGTACCTCCAAGGAGTCCAAAGACTCATCGCGGAGGACACTTACATCTGTCTCAACCACTACACCGAACCTCTACTACCAATCATCGAATCTACGAATAAGTATGATAGATACTGTTCGAATGCCGAATAGTTGTTCTTGATATGATGTTTATTTAATTGGTATTCGTTGTTCTTGATATGATGTTTATTTATTTTACTTGGAGAGTGGTGAATGAGTGGAATAAGCTGCAAGAGTTTGTTGTGGGTGCCATAACTGTAAATATTCAAAGCAAAGTATTATTATTATTATTATTATTATTATTATTATTATTATTATTATTATTATTATTATTATTATTATTCCTGGTACCTCCAAGGAGTCCAAAGACTCATCACGGAGGACACTTACAGCTGTCCCAACCACTACACCGAACCACTACTACCAATCATCGAATCTACGAATAAGTATGATAGATACTATTCGAATGCCGAATAGTTGTTCTTGATATGATATATATGTAGAAAGTTTTTTACCTTGGGTATAATATACGTTAAAGCTATTTTAATCCCAAGCTATTTATAAACCTGGTTTTAATCCATTTCCCAAGTAAGCAAACAGACAAGAAAGTCAAGTTTGCGCCTGCAAGTCTGGGTGACCTGCACGTAGTGCAAGTCTTAGGCAACTCGTGGTAAAGGTGGAATAAGCTGTATATATATATATAAATCAGCTAACACATTTTTATTCCTTTAAACAGGGAGTAGGCGAGGCCAATTAGCCCTATCTAACTTCTATATAAATTTTCGATTTTTCGAAAAACTACTCACACAGATAGATACTTGCATGCCTCTTCTCATCACTTCCCTCAACAGAAATTTGGCATTATTTCCACTCTGGCCCATCGAGAAAGATCTCTTATTTCAGTAGAAGAAGCCCTTCAAACAGAACTCAACCATCTGAAAAGCACATTCTTAAACAATGGCTATTCTTCTCGAAGCTTCACCAAACATCTACACCCGCGTATCCAACCTCGACAAGAAGATAACTCCAATCCTATTACTCAGATCCAATTGCCGTTCATAAGCTCTCTATCTCCAAAACTGGCTAAAATAATGAAGAAATTACAACATTGAAACATACTTCACCACCCTATCAAAGCTTCGTTCTTTTCTGAGTCGCCCCAAACCAAAACACAACCAGCTTCAGTTTCCAGGAGTTTATAAAGTCGTCTGCAACTGGTAAACTTTATCATGGACAGACTGATAAGTCTATTTCACTACGTCTTGAGGAACACCAGCGTGACATCTCCTACAAAAGAACCCGTGCAAGCGTACTCTCCAGCCATGTTCTTTTCTCTGCTAACTCTAATCTAGAAGAGCTTTAACACCAGATAGACTGGAATCTTAAGACCAATATCTATAAATGCGGTGACGAACTTGAGAGACGTATCGTAGAATCAAAAGAGATAGTTCTGGTCCCATCATACACAAACAACAATTTAAGCTACAGTTTTTGCCCAACGCTTACAGCACAGTGATTGAGTTCTGGTGCTCTCGAAACGGTTGCCACTCACCTACAATTCACGCTAGTCCTGCCACGCGGACATCAGTTCAAATATGACTATTAACATTTCTATTTTGTTAATTTGAGAAGTCGATGTTTTTTTTACCTTATTTTTCCAGTTTTTTGTTATTATTTGCATACCTGAAGAAGTCGGCGTTCGACGAAATTAGTCGTGTTATATTAAAGTTTTCTTAGTCAGTATAATTATTAATTTTTAAATATACAGTATATATATATATATATATATATACTGTATATTTAATATATAGTATATATATATATATATATATATATATATATATATATATATATACATACATGTATTAAAGATACCAAGCTATTTTAAACCTGGTTTTGCTTCATTTCCTAAGTAAGCAAACAGACAAGTAAGTGAAGTTTGCGCCTGCAAGTATTACAAGTCTAGGTGACCTCACACGTAGTGCAAGTCAAGGCAACTCGTGGTAAACGTGGTTTAGCTCTGATCACTATTCTTAATATTTACCCTTAATGCAAGGCACATCTCCTGGAGGAAATGTATAATGCTATGTATTAATGACAAGGGGCCACTACCCAGACCGGTTTCAACCTTTATTGAGGTCTCATCAGTGGGAGCCAGGCTAGAAATACCAAGATTTTAGTAATACAGAGCTTATAAGTATTTTACCAGAACAAGTTACCATGAGATGTTTTAACCTTATTAAATAAAAATCTCAGGATGAGAGATAGATGTAGAAAGTATTTTACCTTGGGTATAATAAATGCTAAAGATACCAAGCTATTTTAAACCTAGTTTTACCCCATTTCCCAAGTAAGCAAACAGACAAGTAAGTCAAGTTTGCGCCTGCAAATATTGCAAATCTAGGTGACCCCACACGTAGTGCAAGTCAAGGCAACTAGTGGTAAACGTTAATACATAGCAGCATACATCTCCTCCAGGAGATGTTCTTTGCAATAAGGGTAAATATTAAGAATAGTGATCAGAGCTTATCCATTTTTACCATGAGTTGCCTTGACTTGCACTACGTGTGGGTGTCACCTAGACTTGCAATACTTGCAGGCGCAAACTTGACTTACTTGTCTGTTTATATATATATATATATATATATTCATATATACATCTATTCATATTCTATTCATATATTCATATATATATGAATATACATTCATATATACATACATATATTCATATATACATCTGAAAACTTCTTTCGAAGTTTTCAGATGGTTTATTTCTGTAAGCAGTTCATTTGGATCATCAAGAAGAGAACGGGCTCTATGTCCCAAGGTGGAAATTATTCCAAGCTTATGAGGAGGGAAATGATGGGACTGACTGTGCAGATATCTGTTGGTATGTGTGGGTTTTCTATATATCGATATTTTTAGTTTACCAGAAGAGCAAGTCAGTTTGACATCAAGAAAAGGCAAGGAATTATCCGTTTCAAGCTCAGCAGTAAACTTAATACTTTGATGTCGGCTATTGAGATGTTCGAGGAAAACCATAAGGGATTCATGTCCATGGCTCCAAACAATGAAGACATCATCCACATAACGTTTCCAAACTTTAGGTGTTAAAATAAAGGAAGAGATAGCCTTGGTTTCAAAATCTTCTAAGTAAATATTTGCAAGAACCGTAGATAAAGGATTACCCATAGCCAGTCCATGGTTTTTGTTTGTATATATATTATCTTGAAATTTGAAGTAACCGGACCTGATGCAATGTGTAAGCAAGGCTAACATATATATATATATATATATATATATATATATATAACTTGATTTGCTTCCTCAGTCTTACGTAAAAGACTGTTCATATTCCACTAATTCGAGCCCTACCCAAGGGCCTATGAGTTGTGGAAATAGTTTCTGAATATGAATGCTGTGCCTAACAAAGCGTCCTTCTGCCCAATTTTTAATCCATCTAACTCGAGTGCTTCTAGATGTTTTTTCAATGTTTTAGGGATGGCGCCTAAAGCACCTATTATTATGGGAGAAACTTTCGTTTTCTTTTGCCAGATTCGTTCACTTCGACTTGTAAAACGCGATACTTTGTAATTTTTTCATTTTCTTTGTAATCCATCAGACTATCTCCTGGTACTGATATTTCGATAAACTTATCACCCTTGTTTTCACTTTTTTCAACCACTGTTATATCGGGTGTATTACATTCCAAGCTTTTGTCAGTCTGGATTTTGAAATCCCAGAGTATTGTAGCTTTTTCATTCTCAACCATGTTCTGGTGAACTTTATGCTTCTAATAGTCTTTAGACACTTTAAACCCATGCTTTTACATACATGCCAGTGAATTATCTTGGCTACGTCATCATGCCTTTTACAGTACTCAATTTGTGCAATTTTGCTGCATCCATTTATAATGTGGTCTACCGTTTCTTCCTTTTCTTTGCACAATCTGCATTTACTGTCTTCTTGAATGTTTTGTATTTTTGCTTTCATAACATTGGTTTTAATGTCCTGTTCTTGTGCTGCAAAAATTACCGATTCTATTTCTGTCTTGAGTGCTCCATTTCTCAACCATTGCCAGGTCAAGTTGCTGTCAGCGCTGCACACACACACATATGTTCAGTGTGTGTGTGTGTGCAGCGTTTTAAATTTCGTCACTTCCGCTTTGTGCATGATAAATATCAATCTATAAAATTATAAATGTAATAATTGGACCAAAGGACTTATAAATGCCCAAAGAACTACATTTGAATGGTTTGGGAATTAGATGTTTTTGAGGAAGTGTCGTTTAGTGAGAGTGTGGTAGTGCAAAACCATTACACAATGGTAACTATGAGCACAGGGATGTCGAAATGTATATACGCGAATGCAAGAAGTATCAGGAATAAGAGCGAGGGGTTTTTTGACATTGGTAATCTCAAGTTGGCCAAAAATTATAGGCATCAATAAGACCTTGTTGACTGAAATGATATAGTTACAGGGATCGTATGAGGTTACTGTATTTTCAAGGAGGGTAAAAGGAACAGGACAGAAAGTGGGGTATTGCTGTGATAGCTGCGGAATTACTGCCAAAAAAAATTAGAAGTTAAAGAGGATTTTAGATATGTGAAAATGGTTCATTTGAGGCTGTCTAGTGTGAGATAGAGGCAAACAGGACAAAATACGTTGTTGGGTGCTACTAGAGCTGGGAGTCAACAGGATGATGCCATGTATTAGCAGATTAGCACATTAAGTGTAGGCCGAGGAATTATTATGGGACTCTTTAACTTTTATTATGGGGACATCGATTTGATGCAGGAAAGGAGGCATGGCAAGATGACAGTGAAATTTATACAGTTGCTGAGGGATAATTACATGAAAAAAAAACATGTTGTTGAGGGAGAAGGGATTTGAGGGGGTTGGATCTGATAATGTCATCAGAATTGAAGACACTTCCTCCAAATGGTGAGAGTGACCATGCGGTCTTGTTCTGGGAAGTTACCAAACATGGAGTGTCAAGAAAGAGTTTATCAGCTATAAGGTTGGTGATTATGAGAGACTCAGGAGCCATCTTGGAACAGTGCCACGGCTTGAGAAGGTACCAGAAAAGAATGTCAGTAGTGCACAGCAAGAGGTTAGAGATTGTTTTTATCAGACTGCATACCCAAGGTCAGGAGGGTAAATTAAGTGGATGACAAACTAAGTGGAATTAAGTGGATGAGTAAGGATATAAAGCAAGAGCTGCAAGATAAGAAAACATTGCAGAGGAAATATAATGAAAAAAGTGATCAGCATATTCATGAGCAGTACAAAGTGCAATCAAGAAGAATGACTAATATGGTAAGGAATGCTGAATCAGACCATGAGAGAGAATTAGCCAAACAGGTGAAAGTAAACCGAAAAGAATTTTTTTCGTTATGTAGCAAGTGAGAGTAAAAATGAGTGTGGTAGAATTATTTTAAACAATGCTCATGGTTGGAAGGTGACTGAACCAAAAGAAATAGTTGAGTTGCTGAGTGATTATTTTGCAAAGGTTTATTCAGTTGTTTATTTAGTTGTGTGTGTGTTCAACTGGAGGGTCCGCTTGTTTTGAGGAATGAAAACTCGAGCTTCCTTCCACTCCTGTATCAAAGTGGATAACTCACTTTTAATTGAATTAGTCGGTCTCATATGGAAATAATAAAAGTTATTCTCGTTAGAGACCGGGTTGGAACTCAAGTCTTTCCAACCAAATAACTCGGTCGCAACCAAATTAACTACGGATGTTCAGTTATTCTTGATTTTGACTGACAAAAAATGTTGTTGAATAGCTCTTGAAGAGAAATGCATTGTTTTGGTCTAATAAAATATATTTCAAGGCCCATAGATGTGAGCTGTTATCCTGAATAAAGGTCATTTCAAAGTGTAGTGGCGTAGATGTCTCTTCATCATGGACAATAAGACTGGACATCACGGACAATATTGAACTGGTAATTCAAGAATTGATTCACTTCACCTAACAAATGAAGGAATGCAAAGCATATTTCATGCAAAAGTGAGTTCATATTGTCACAGACGTTTCTGAATACTTGTGTGGATAGAGTGAATGACGTTAGAATTAAACATCTCATTAAACAGGTTCAGTTGACACTGTGTTCGCAAAAAGCCGACTTTGAGTTAGTCTAAAAGTCTATGCATATTCTGTGAGTCATAATGAAGTGCAGAAATCTAAAAGGTATTTTAGAGGTATTGCATTCTCAATCTGTAGTCCCAGACCACCTACGATCTATGATACCGTGCACCCGACATAAGAATAGTCAATACATGACTCAAATAGATGTATATCAATGACTCTTTTCTCAAGGAATATTGAAACTGGAATGTGTATTTCTATAAAGTGAATGCTTTTCTTTTTCATCTTCTATATTTTATTCTTTTCGAAAAAAAAAAATCTCTGCGCAGATACTGACCTTTGTAAAATACCTTTAGCTACAATCTCGAGAATCTTTTTCCTTCCTATGCATTTATACAACATAATTTCATATTGCACATTGTTATTGTAATCCAAAAGACCAATTAATCAATAGTATAGTGGTATCGTTTGATGTATTGGAGGTCTAAAAATAGCTTAAAGTTAAATTTGGAAACCAGCAGACTGTACTTTTTTATTTTTTTTAATTTAAGTCACATATGAATAAATGTTTCCCAAGGGCAATGGTAGAGACAATGAATGGAGAATGAACAGTCTGTTGTCTAAGTTTGGAGGTTAATTGTGGGAAAAAAAAAAAAAACATCTGTGAGTTGCAGCATATATCATAAAAGGTGTAGTTGTGAGTTGAGAAATAACTGAAGTCAATTCAGATCATAGAAACGAATTACAAAATTGGTGCAGTGAAAATGATCGTCTGTGTGAAAATGTGAATTGTGACAGGGAGTCGTTAACACAACGAATTTGATCTTTTCTGCAGTATCAAGGATTTTTAGGGAGCTCTAATTAGCACCTCAGATGTGGGAGCAAGTTGAACTGATTTGCTCTTTCTATAGGCTTAAGACGAGTAGTTGTTCTACTTCACATCGACTAAATTCACAATGTTCCAGAGTACACTCCACCAGTTCATTAATGACGACAAGAATTCTTGCCAATTACATCCAGCAGGCATGTAAAGTTACAGGATTACCTATGCTTGTCTTCACAGAGAATGTGCTTTGTGTATTAAACTTATACAAAATGACAATCGACTTTAATTAGTCTTTTATTTATTTTATTTTAAGATTTCATATTGCTGAACGCACCAGATTCTTTCCCTATTATTTGGTTATCATTTTCGGCCATCTACGAGGAGACGTAAGGCTACTGTACCGAATTTGTGAGTGTTGCATAATTTCAAAATAGCCAAATGCACGCTTCAAATTTGTTTCAGATCTAATCTTTGTGAGGAGGAAACTAGAATACTCAGATGAAAACCAGTTCTACAGTCACACTAAGGGACCGATTAATTTAATGCCCCCCTACAAAAAAAAAAAAAAAAAACGAACAGCAAGTAAAACTTATTCTGTGTAATTCCCACTGCCGCCAAACCAATATCCATAGCAAGAGATTTAGCTACTACTGGTTGGAATCACGACAAAAACAACAAAGTCTATGAGGGCAGTATATTATGTGTCGCATAATTTATTATTATATTTATTATTGTTGTTGTTGTTGCGTGACATTTCCAAAGACTCATTGAGATAGGGCATTCTATTCTACACTCTCCTCAGCTTAATTCATCAACTATACAATACCCATTCATCTACCACACACCGCCATCTACTGCCGACCACCACTATTTTTTTTGTCCATAAACTGCGTGTGTTCTATTTTTATTGATTTTTTCAGAAGCGTATGTTATGTTTACATATATACTGTACGTAAATGTACAACAACGATATTACCATGTCAGCAGTCCTAGATTAGTCAACTGGAAGCCTAAAATTTTAATTATCCTTTCCTCCAGCCATTTTAATAGCTATCTAATAAAGTTACGTAAATCCATTGCTTTATAAACTATAGACAGGCAATCCATATGTTTTTACAAATGAGCTATGTATATTCGTTCTGTCTTCTTTGCAATATGTTTTATTATTGTTTATTATTGTATATTTTATATTGCCGGCCTGGCTGGCAGAGTGGTTAGCGTATTTGCTCTGGCCAAATGGCTGCGGGTTCGAATCCCGCCGTGGGCATGGATGTTTGTGATTGTCTGTGAGAGTACTAGTGGTGGTAGTCGGCGGTAGATGGCATTGGTGTTAGATGATGAAGGTTGGTGGAGTAGTGAGACGAAGAATTGTAGAGTACACGCCCTCTCTAGATGAGTCCTTGGACTCCCTGGAGGTGTGATGTAACAATAATAATAATTATGCCTACTAGTAGAACCTGCTTCAATGGCAACAAGGCATCTGTCATTTTCTTTATATGTTCCCTAACTCATAAATCAATTTAACTCTTCTGTTAATTTTAGGATTCCAGTTAACTAATCGAGAAGTGCTGAACATGGTAATATTCTTGTAGTACATTTACATACAATATGTATGTATGTAAACATAACATAGAAAACATAATATGTAAACAAAACAAGCTCTTCTCCATCTTTTGTAAGATAAATTTAACAAACTGCAAGCTGACCAACTAATTTTTATGACTGTTCTTGGTAATCGATTGTTTCTCAAGATCACTTGTGTTTCACGGTAGTTACGACTCATACAGTTGCTCCATGTACTTACTGAATCTTCTCTAAGATAAATTCGATTCTTGGTATCCATTAAAAACCTAGACGAGTAAAGGTGTGAGCCAAAACTGCTCTGACTAGAGACTTGTATAAAGACCCCAACTTCTTTTCTCTGGCAACTAAGGTTACTTGAAATAAAATCGACAATTTCCTGAGCTTATCTGCTCATTTACCAATACGTTTTCGGAGCATAAGACTTAAATGCTAAATTCCTATTCTTCATCACGTTTTAGAGTAAAGAAGAAGAACATAATTCACCCTGAAACGAGTGATTACTCTGTCCAATCTCTCACCATCAGCAAAGAGAAAATTTATCGATATTTGAAACTAAATGAATTATGAATATATTAAAAAGTAAGCCTAATCGTTAGATACTTCTATTCTAGCCACCTGGCTCTTAGAAGACTCCACTCGAAACATTACTTCCTCATCTATAAACTAATTCTGCCAACGCCTTTCATTTCCCAAACTGAGTAGGCGAGGCTGTTTAATCCTAAACAGCCTCGCTGCCCCGAACTAGTGTCATCAGCATCTCATGGTATCTAATCCTAACACTGTATATTATTTTCTCAAGTGGCATGAGTTCAACAATATATCTTCTTCAGTTTATGGGATGAAAAAAATCGAGTTTCGCGCACTATCCCGTCGTTTTTCCCATTGGTGTACAGAGGCTCTAAAAAGTATCGTCACTGTGCTAAATATTTCATAGCTACAGAATCCAGGTCTAGGTCTTAATTCTAAACTCGGAGCTGGACCAGCAAGACAAATGCATTCTTTGAGTGCACATTTGTAAAGGCAGTATTCCATCAATGCATTTTCTTGAAGTTTAAAAAAAAAAAAAAAAAAAAAACTAGAGCCGGTACTGGTTGGAATCATGATCACGTCTAGGATATGAGAATCATTTCTCAGATTTTTTTTTTTTATTATTTTCAACTGGGCGAGATAATTAGTTTCATATTAAAGGGTGGAGGGGGATATGATTTCTTCTTCTCTTAATCGCTGGTTTTCCCTCTTAAAACAAACAAACCACACACACTTTGACAAACAAATCAGATTGTGGCGATAAGATAAGCCAAGTATGATTAATACAGACCAAATTACTTGGCTGTAACAGATCACTGAGTTATATACATAAAGAAGGTGCAGCTTGGGATTCCTATTATGACATCATTATTGGATATCACTTAATTCTGACGGGAAATGACCCACGTAGCTAGAAAAATTCGATAGCACATTTTTACTGACGTTTTGCTTAAGTTTTTTTTTTCTTCTTAATAATAATTGCAGTACGATCACAGAAAAACAAACCAACTGAAAATATGGCCAAAGAAAATCAAATACAGTTCAAGCGCCAATAGTTTGCAAATGCTGACACCAGTTGTTGTGGCTTTTTTGTTTTTCATTTCCCACAATTTCGAACATAGTCTCCCGAAGTTTAGAGATCGGAATACAACATTTCGTAGAATAAATAATGAAAACATTATTAGAAGGAGCTAAAGCACAGTCTCACATATTCACTTACTAGTCATCATTAAAGCTATTGTTCGTGTTAAACCAGATATTCGATAGCGGGTGTGGAATACCGCTGGCTTAGCTGCTGAACACTATGACTCTAGTCATACCGAGATGTTGTAATTATATCATAGCACGTACTTTGTACTACCAAGTAGGATAATATTGCTAATCGGTCTTCCAAACTGTAACGTTAGTTTCTTATTGTGTATTCACTGAACTATTAGTATGAAATCGTCAAAAGGCATATTTATATGCCTTTTGAACGATTAAAAGACATACAAACAGGCTTGAATAAAGGCATAGAAATATGCCTTTAATCAAGCTTCATTTTTATTAATGCACAGGAAGTGTCTCATCGTCTCATGCGCATTATAGTCTTTTTTTCATACAGTAACCAGAAAGTGACGAGTCACAACTCATGAAGTCAGAGAGGACTAACAATTTATACAAAAACGTAAAAATCATTAAGCACTTATATAAATAGAACAAATAGAGGTCTACTTATTGTGGTATGCTTAGTGGCAGTGGTGCACTTAGGATTTAATCTTGGGGGGGGGCACTCAAGATTTAATCGTGGGGGCCCGAGTTGAGTAGACGATTTGAGAATACACGCTACGCATTGCATACGACCTATGACTGAGCATCTGCAGTGATCGCCAATACATGATACCCGTGACCTCCTCTGGCCTGGATCGGACAAACGAAGTAGCGGCCGAGCACTACTTCGTTCGCCTTGCGTTCACGGCGGCCGTGATTCCCGAAAGCTATAAGGTGATCCCACCTTATGTGACCTCTAATTCATAAGTAGTATAGAAATAGAAGACACGACACAACATAAAAAGATGAATTTTAATTAGGAAAAGATTTTTGGATAATTTTCTAGTGTTTTTTTTTTTTTTCCTTTTTATTTTGTGGGCCAGGACCCCTGGTACCCCCTGGGTGCGTCACTGTTAAGTGGCTGTATCGGTTATTCTAGTTTTCAACTTTATTGATTAGAAACTTGTAGTTATCAAGCATGATCATGATTTTTATCTGACATTCACTCATCCATTTAGACTTGAAGCGTCAGGTGGCGGTCTTGTTCGGTTGTGATGATATAGGGAGAATAATAATTCATATTTAATTAATACATAAAAATGAATAATAAAAAGTAATAATTAATAATAGTCCCCAGGAACAAAAAAATACTAGTTCACTAATTGTTCTTCAATAATCATTCATAAATTCGAATCGAAATCCACTCTCTCTCTCTCTCTCTTAACGTATTTTATTCTCAAAGGGAGTAATCGGAGCTGCTTTAGCTCTTTTTGACGTACGGTCGGTCTTTACCCTTCAGCCTTCACTGAAAGCTAAGATTAATTAAGATTAATGCCATCAATGAATAAAGAATTTCAGGAAGAGATTAGCAGACAAGTGCCGCCATTTCATGATGCTAAATGTTAACAGGTATTTAGGACCCCCCCCCCCCCACACACACACACATTTGTCTTTGACAAAGATGGACTAACTCGGGAATCGGAAGAAAAAAGGTCTAGCAAACCAAATGAAAATAAAATTTTATTATTTCAACTGAAGATAGACGTGGTTTCTTTGATTGTGACCTATCCAAGTTATATTCTCTATGATTACATTTCCTGTCTTTAGGGAATATAGTATTATATTGCATGCTTTTATGTAGTATGTTATATTCATACTACATTCCCTATATATTATACAGAAAATGTTTCGTGTTGCTTTATTTATAAAATGAAATACGTTTCGTGTACGACAGTCATATAACAAACAAACAAAAATGAATTGAATTGGCCATACTACATCGGCCTACGTGTAATTAAAAACTCGAATTTCCGAGAGAGAAAAACCCTGCTACCTCCGTATGAGATCAGATCACTTACCTTCAGTTGAATACACCCATATAAACATTCCGCTCATCACGACGAGAATCGAACTTAGGTTTTTTCCAACCGAAAGGAGCAACGTCCTGTCATTCTTCCAATTGTGCTCCTACGGAGGTGCTTTTCTTTAAGTTAACATAGTCTTAGTTTTCATTTCCCCTCACCCGGTTACCCACTTTTATTTCTCTCTCTCTCACTCATTTTCCCCAAAAAAACTATTTCATGTTGTGTATTGTCCACTATGATTTTCACTACTATCACATTTAATAAAACCAGAAGATAATATGCAGCATGTTGAACACCGTGGGTATTAACTGAACTTGTTACATTCTTCGTGAGAGGAAGGACAGTGGGTTGGGATGATAGAAATATTTGTATTTGATATTACAAGTTGTTATGAGCTAAACAGAGACACCCCCCCACACACACACACACACACGCACGCATAAAGCGAGCTTGGTGGAGAAATGCATTCCTTTGGATCCATAGGTCGTAAGGATCTCCTAAACGCCATGAATATGCATTTACTTAAATAATATTTATAATTCTAGTTTATATATATATATATATATATTTTTTTTTTTATTTTATTTTATTTTTTTTTTTTCAGATCATTTAAAGAAAAATTGGCTATTTGGTTTTCTTCTTGTGAAACAAATTGTAATTTACTACACAAGAAGTAATAATAAAATGCTAGATAAAAATAGTATTTGAATCGATTTTAAGTTTTCCACAGTTTAGTGGAAAGACCAGGTTTGAATAATTTCTAAGCTGAATTACCTTTATTGTATTGAGATTTTTTAAGTAAAAGGGGGATTGGATGGTGCCATATGGAAATGGAAGGATTTTTTTTTTTCCTTCCCAGAAACTCAGGTTTCTTTATCCGAACAAACAAGTAAAACCGGGCAAACATACCGCATTAATAATAATAATAATAATAATAATAATAATAATAATAATAATAATAATAATAATAATAATAATAATAATAATAATAATATGAAGTACTCTGGTAATCCTCGAAAATGTTGAAGATGAAACGCCCTCTACCAGATGGTGCAGTAAGCAGTGGAAGAAAAAACTGAAACTGTTAAAGTCAACAACAGAGTATATGATGCATGCTTATTTATGTCAAACCAAACAAATATCAGGGCATTAATTTCGTCAAGCGCTTTCATGGTATTTGTCTGAAGATAAGTGCAAATCTGGTGACCTGAAAAGTAAAATTAATCTAAAACTCTCTCTCTCTCTCTCTTATCTGTGAGCTTGAGAAACACTATTCGTATAATAACGTGCTAAATTTAATCTAACATGTATTATGTAAGTGATCACGATCACCGGATATCTGTTTGCACTTTTAACTTCATAAATATTTGTAATATTTACACGGCAAATCGCTGCAACAACACTTCCTTTTTTAAATCAAACATGCATCATATAATTTATTTACATACTTGCGTAATTGATATACTCAATTATTATGTACGCAAGACCGTCCTTCTCTAAGTAGGGGATACCAACGTCGTTTCTCAATTTGGGATCTATTTACTTCTTATTACTTATGTGAATCGGATTATATGTTAATTATATATTTTTATATACGTTTAAGAAAATAGAGGAGTTTTGCTGCTATTCGTATCGTCTCTTAGAACCAGTTCACGAACCTTTGATCGCTCGTAAATGTAATAGAAATTATACTTAATTATACTTGAAAATATCATTTCCGTTGTAATCATGAAAGACATGTTTTTCATGATTGGCATTGCAAATCTCTCTATTTATATATTATTATTATTATTTTCAATTCACTACATTAAAAACAAAACTGGCAACAGTAACAAACTCCATTTTATAGACAAATTATTTAGATTGAATCTCATTATGGCATGCACGTGAGAAAAGATGTAACCAATCTTGAAAACTTAGTATCGACTAGCTAGCGTTCTAAATATATAAATATATTGCTTATATAAAGATATAAATAAATACTAATACATTGTCAATCTCTTACTAGAAGTAATGAGTTACAGCTTTCTTAAAAACTAGACATGACTGTTTTTTTAAGAATTTCGATTTTAATAAAGCTTGTATAGTATTTTTTTTTCTCGTCTGTGTTCTCATGACAGTAATCATAAGTTTGATATTAGAGTTTTTTTTTTCTTTCCTTGCATGTAAGAAGTTGTATAGTTTATCAAAATGAAATAAAATAAATCCTTTTGTGGGCAGCCAATCTTCCCACCCTTTGCCGTCACTGATAGCTGGTCCAGTGTCATCAGTGATTTCATAGGCACCAAGGGAGAACATATGGCAGATTCTACTACCATCTCATGGTCTGACCATCGTACTGTGTATTATTATATGAAATAATATGAGTTCTATAGTTCATTTTCTTGATTTCCAAGGTTAAAAACTCGAACTGGAAGAAATTTCGGAAAACCAGCTGAAAAAAAAAAAAAGCCTACAAATGGCTTGTCCATTCGGGAACTAGAACCAAACCTGTAACGATTTCTCTTCTGAAGGCCTGGAGCTAATAATTATAGAAGACACCATTTCCACAGATTACAGTCTAGCACCGCATAATTTATTATTTGTGTGCATTGTATGAATTATTGAGTATAGGTAATTTATTAGAGTTAAGAGGGAGATGATTTCTCTTCTTCTCTGTGTTATTTCATCATCATATTATCATCACCTAGATGATACATTCTTGAAAAATGATTACTCGATAATTCAACTAGTTCGTCTGCTTCAGTCACTTCCCTACCGTCAGCATTCTTCAAAATCATTTTACTGTGGTCAGTCTTTCTTTTTCTTGCCACATACTGAAAGAACTCTTTCGGATTACTCTTGGATCGTTTGGCTAATCTCCTCTCATACTCAGATTATGAGATTATAAGGGTATGAGAGGAGACTAATCTCCTCTCATTCCCTTACCATACCAGTCACTCTTTTGGTCTGTGCTTTATGCTGCTCATGGGGTTGCTGGTCACTCTATCTATGAATTTCTTCCATGTGCTTCTTTTTCTTTTTAACTCCTGCTTAATGCTGTAACTCATCCATTTAATTCCAAGTTTATTAATTCTCTTAACTCTTGGTATGGAGTTAGTATTACCATTTCCTTACAATTTCCTATGAACTGCTATCATCTCTTCCCCAAAATATATCCTCCTATGGTACTGCTCCAAACAAATTTCCAAGTTTCTCATAGTTTCCAGCTTTCTAATTTCACATGAAATCCTTCTTTACTGAAAACTCCATATTGTGAGACACCTCCCAGGTCAAAACTGAATAATCGCTCTCACTGATTGGTATCAATATAATATCCATATTAATCATACACAAATACTCAGATATAATCACAAGGTTCTGAAGGTACAGGGTTCACTCTCGATCCCCTTGTACCTTCCATTACATGCTGAATTAGATAATTATTCCTACGAAGCTGTATAAATTCAATTTCCTTCCACCCATATGACATTTCTTCCTTCCAATCTACTGAACAATATATTCGTAATTAAAAATTATAAACACACTTTCTCCTGAATGAAAAAAAAAAAAAATAAATAAACATGACAATTCAATGCGATTGTCGCTTTCCATAAGTGATTTTTCCCACCTTATTATTTTCTTTTTACTTTATTATTATATTCCTTTTATTTTGCTGTGATATACAGCTTATCTGCATTATCCATTTCCTGTTTGAATTAACGAAATATTACAATATTCTCGTACATTACTTTGTTTTGTATTAGTTGAAAATGAATTTTTTAAAAATTAATTAGCTCTTCAAAAAAATTAACCGAGTAAACCTAATTAAATATTTCAAATTGCTAATATTTGTATCCCAATTCAGTAAGTCACTGCAATTGAGAGCATAGTGGTAATGGTTTCAATTGAATCTTATTTAGTAGCTACCTATTGCGCATTTTGTTGCTGTCCGACGATGCATGCTGGAATACGAAATTTTAGCAAATCAAAATAAGTGCAGTGCAGATACTAATACACACGTGGCATTTATCCCAATTAAAAATTTACCCTAATTTTTATTGACTAATTTTTAAATTAATCAGTAAAATGGATAGTGCTGCCCTCTGTTGTCTCTAGTTGCAAATATCACAATTATATTTCGAGTTCACCAAAATAACTTATCAGTCAAGATTTTTTTTATGCTAATATCGCCCAAGAAAATTTAAAAACTTCGAGCGGCATGATAAGGTTTGGTTAGCCCAATCCAAAAGTCAGAAAGCATGTTTCCCTTTCTTTCTCTCTAATTTCAGTCTCCAAAAGTTAGATAGGGCTAAATGGCCTCGCCTACTCCCGTATATACGGGAATAAAAAGGCGTTAGCTGATTTTTTTTTATTTTTTTATTTTTTTTTATTAGTACAAATTCGTCGAGCAGCATTACTGTAATCGATAAATTAATGCAAAAAAGGAGATATGAATAATAAAAAAAAATCACAAACACTATACCGTGTATTTTTTTAACTGTGTGTAATTTTAAGTTATTTAAAGACACCAATCTCATAAAACAGGAGGCAGAATGAGCAATAGCAAAGTCATTAAATTATTAAAAGGAAATAGTAAAAACTAGAAACCTTCTCATTGGATAAAAAAGTAGAATATGGTGAATGGGGTAACAGAAAATTTTCGTTGTTATGATGAGAATATTTTATAGTAAAACCTAAATATTATGTGATCGGATTCATCACTAAGTTCATATTCTTGTTGCCATTCACATTTGCATTTTCTTAACGGTTTATTACTTTTCCTTCTCCTTCTTCGTCTGGGCCATGTATGGACTTCAGTTTTGTTAAGTTAGTTCTCAGCCATCTTTCTATTTTTTATACAACGCTTACTTTACTATACTACAAAAAAAAATCATGGCGACATGCAGGTATAAACTTATCACCTTAACTGATAGAAATAAGTAATGCATTTTTCCACTTTGGGTAATAATGAATTTTTGAGTCACCAATGAAGAATGCCGTCTTGGGTAAATGTCATAATTCTGCTACTACTGTTGCAGTAAACTAAAACCATGAGGACATTGTATTAATAAAGCAAACTGAGTACTTGTTTATACCTGCATGTTGCCACGATTTTGGTAGTTGGTCTATTTTGGATAAAAAGTGCAAGTTTCAAAATCTCTTAAAATCACTACTTTCTTGTTGTTCCGAATATATCGACTTATATTGAAAAGTCCTTGTAAAGTACTAATTATATGAAGAGCCAAAGGCTTCAATTCGGCGACATGAACTTATTTAAATTAAGGGCTATCACATCCCATATTGTTTCTTAGCCGAATAAGAAACTCAAAGAGTTTCATGCCGAATATAGAAACTATATAAAGTTCGGCGATTCCAAGCGTAAGCAAATACTTGGATAGTGCAGCACCTGATCCATTTGGTAGTGCAAGCTGAGGCAACTCATAGCAAGGTGGAGCAAGATCCGATCACTATTCTTGGTATTTTCAAATAATGTGAACTTAGCTCCTAGGAGCTGTATTACTGTTCTACATTATGAGAGAAGGTCACTACCCAGACCGGTTTCAACCTTATGTATAGGTGAAGCAGGCTCTAAAAATAAGACGATCCCGAAAGATTGCCCAACTCAGCGTTGTTCCACTCGATGACAGGCTCACCCCGTCACCGAGAAGAACTCTCAGCATTGGCTCTACCCAGTGACAGAGCTCACCCCACCACCAAGCAGAGCCATAATCTCAGCGGTGGCCCCACTCAGAGACAGGCAAAAACCTACCTCCAAGTGGAGCCTCTCAAAGCCAGATCCGCCCCGCACCGGTTTCCACCCTCATTGAGGTCTCATCAGTGAGTAGGTAGACCTGGTTAATACCAAGTTTGTAGCGAATAGAACTTACATCCCTTCCATGAGAATTGCCAAGAGGTGTCCTAATAAATTACTAATTATATGATGAGCCAAAGGCTTCAATTCGGCGACATGAACTTATACTTAGGCAAAATGATTTTCAAAATAAAGGTTGAAACCGGTCTGGGTGGTGACCTTCTCTCATAATGTAGAACAGTAATACAGCTCCTAGGAGCTAAGTTCACATTATGGGAAAATACCAAGAATAGTGATCGGATCTTGATCCACCCTTGCTATGAGTTGCTTCAGCTTGCACTACCAAATGGGTCAGGTGCTGCACTATCCAAGTATTTGCTTACGCTTGGAATCGCCGAACTTTATATATCTTCTATATTCGGCATGAAACTCTTTGAATTTCTTATTCGGCTAAGAAACAATATGGGATGTGATAATCCTTAACTTAAATAAGTCCTTGTAAAGTCTTCGTCTTAGATGAGATGCAAACTCAGTTATTTCCAACCAAAGGGCATCAACGATAATGACTGAGCTGCGAGATTTGTTAATTCTATTCCAGTTCATCTCTGAACCATGATGTCCCAAGCTGAACCTATCTGGTTCAACATGCTTCCTACTATAATGTTCGATTATTTTCTACAAACCACGTATTAGCAATAATTGTTTTGTAATATGGAGCGTTATTGTCAGAAAATGCAAGAGTCAGTGTATCATAAAATGGTCAGAATACAGACCATGCCTAATTGTTAAGTTATCAATTAACGACTTAGCAATCACATTTCCATGCACTATGGCCGATACGCTTAAAAATGTACCTCAAGAAGAAACCACAAAGAGTTACATTGCTATCTCAAAATTTCGCTGTGGTATAAAACAGACTGAGACGAAATAAGTTCTATAGGAGTTTCTCATGTTCAAACGCTTCTATCTGACTGCATGGTTGTTTTCTTTACAAGACTGACTTATTTCTAGGACTCAACGGTCAAGCGTCTGTGTGCATTAGGCCACAATAATCGTCAATGTGTATCTGGAGGAGTTTGACAGCAGCTTTTAGGTTGCTTTACCGTGTAAATTGAATTCATGGTGTGCAGCTCTCTATATGTCGCGAAAGTATTTACAGGACTGCTTGTGGTTGCTTGCTTGTATCTCCAGATACAGATTCTCTAGGATCTAACGGTAAAAGGTAGTAGCCTTCTTAAGGTGCATCAACTTTTGTCAACAATTATTTTACTTCTACCTGATCGTTTCTTGGATTCACTGTCACTTGTGGACTCTTCCTTTTCAAAGCATCGCAAATAACGGAATTGGAAATTATTATTATTATTATTATTATTATTATTATTATTATTATTATTATTATTATTATTATTATTATTATTATTATTACTATTATTATTATTATTATTATTATTATTATTATTATTATTATTATTATTATTATTATTTTAGTTTATATGTATCCAACGCACGACATAAACGTAACGTACATTAGTACCGTGTGTGGGCTGAGGATTCGGTAATTTTGTTCTCCGCTCTAGAGAACAAAGACAGAATTATTCCATGGCTTCCAGTCTCACATCAGGTGATGAAAATCATTGATCCACCTAAAAAATCAAAAACATCCTACAGTGCTCTGACTGGAGAACTGAGACTTCTCCAAATGATATTTTTCGAAAGGCTGTTAACTATTTCCATGTAAGCAAAGCTTACTTTTTATAGGCCAGAAATTTTGCATATGACATAGTCACATTTATTTTCTTGCAATCTGAAGAGTATGTAGAGCTTTTTATAAGGTGGTATACATTCTATCTGCTTTAGCACCCACGGTGGTAACGCAAAGCGTCATTCTTACTGCTCAATCAATTATAATGTCTGGACACGATCATCAACGACGTCATAAACATGGCAGACAGATGATGTTAATGACTATCCTACTTGACAATGATGAATAGACAAATGATAGGATAAATATTTCATCATATGGTTTCAATAGATCATTTTGATTTACTGTTTATTCAAAGACCGTATTCTCCTAAAGACAAAGTCAGAGGTTATTTCGGGATGTGCTTTCATTTAGTTAACAAACGGAAAAATCGAAAAAAAAAGTTACAAAAGTTTCAAAGAATATAATTTATTTTCGTAATTAAGTAATAGCCTTCAGATAGATGAGAATTAATATTTGAACTACCGTCCAATTTTTTCTGTTAGTGTACTATATGATTAAATAAAAAAACAAACAAGCCATTTTTGAAATTTCAGCAACATTTAATAGAATACATGAGACAACAGAATTATATCTCAACAGTATAAAGCATATTCAGAAAATACCAGCATATTGGGACTTAGGAGAATAAGAAGTTTACAAGAAAGGTGGCCATCAGTTTCTGTTATTGATCTTACTCTAATGCTAAGTCTCATTCCTCGGTACCATGTTCATGATCCTCTTTACAATCTTTATGATGATCGCTGAAGGTAAAGTCGGTAACGGAAACTTTTAGAAACTCGGCTGCTTTTTGTTTCTCGTTATCGGTGAGAGTAGGATTTTTTGATATGATCAAAGTCTCAGCTAAAACATAGAAAGACGATATACTTTTCATACATTCAGAGAATGATGCAGCAACATTTTTAAAAGTATTTCGAAATTTTCTACCCATATTTCAACATAGTGATAAACATAAAATACCTTACACTGTTATGAGTTTTGACGCATGACCTGAATGACATCATATGAAACTCAATAAATGACTTGACTCTATTTTAATAATAATAATAATATTATTATTATTATTATTACTATTAAGATTACTATTATTATTATTATTATTATTACAGACATGAATTTTAATAGTAATAATACATGGATATATGTATTATTACAATTAAATATACCCTTTACTATTAAATCACTATTAAATATACACATTATATACACATACATGGATAAGGATCCATGAAGCATACTAGCATTTTTTATCTAATTTGATGGGTGACATGATTTGTTTTATTAAGCCAATGAATTCAATAACAGACAAAAAATTCTATTAGTAGACGGTAGATGGCGTAGTTTGTAGATGTTGGATAGCGACATAGTCTGTAGATGAAGAATTACTTGTGCGATGCGAGTGCCTCCAGCGAAGAATCTTTGGAGGTGTCATATAATAATAATAATAATAATAATAATAATAATAATAATAATAATAATAATAATAATTAAATAACATTATTTTGGTTATTAATGTAAAAATAAAGAAATGTTATCACACTATGCGCATTATAAATTATAATTCGTAAATATTGTGTTTATTGGAGGTCTGAAGTAGCTTTAAAAAACTTCATGCTTGGTCTCTAAGAGGAAAGTTTTCGATTTATTTAATCTTTAACCAATTCGCAATATGCGAGTGGGTTAGGGATTAGATCTGAAACCGCTCGTTACTGGAATTCGCATAAAAAAAATATGCATGTGCATATGTATGCCCATATAATGTGAGCTCATGAATAGAAGAAAAAAAAGGAAAAAAGGAAAAGGATTGTGCAAGAATTAACAATGCAATATTATCTTAGACCAACAAACACTCCTTTAGTGTGATTATTGTCCAAATGTTTGTAATTCAACTTCAAAAAGGAACAGAAAGTGTGCTTTTTTTGACAATAGAAAATGCATTTATGTTTAGTATGTTGTTCTGGACTTGTAGAATACCATTAGTTCCAGAACACATATTTTTTCGACAGAATCCCCAGTTAGTCGATCTCTAGTAGGAGCACGCACAGTTTTTTCATCCTGAAACTCAGGTTCTTAATCCTACATCTGAATATAGTCAACCGTAGAACTCACACTATTACAGAAAATAATACGAGTGGTAGGATTTAGGGCCACCAGATGGCGGTAGTTGCTGTACTCTCTCTCTCTCTCTCTCTCTCTCTCTCTCTCTCTCTCTCTCTCTCTCTCTCTCTCTCTCTCTCTCTCTCTCGCCTGAAAAGTTTTCATTTACGCATAGTCCTGGCTCGCTAACAGTAAATTGCTTGAGGGATGGAAATTGGCTGCTTATTAGTGTTCAAAAAGTTAGAGATAAAAGAGTTCTGACAATTCCCTTTGGGGAATAAAAGGTGTTCGACGATTTTTAAATTTTAGACTTTATTCTTGTAAAGTATGGAAATATTAGAGACAAAAAAATAAAAAAATCATCTTGAAATAACGTTCTTTTACAGAGACGTCATTAATTATCACAAGTCCATTGAAACTGCTCTATCACTTGCCTTAAATAGTCTAATCACATATTATAGCAGCAATCAATTAAAACCAAACCCCTTGAAAACCCAGACTGGCCTTTTCTACCTTAACAATAAGGAAGCCAATAGGAAGTTAGAAATTTCTTGGGAAGGCTCTAATTTAGAACATTCCTAGAATTCAATCTACCTCGGTGTGACTCTCGATTGCACCCCTTTTATATGAAACACACAGAAAAAACGAAGGCAAAAGTGAATGCAAGAAACGACATACTAAGAAAGCTTATTTCCTCCAAATGAGGTGTAGATCCTAGCAAAATGAGATCTTCTGCTTTGTCCCTTTGCTATTCTTCTGCTGAATATGCCTGCCTGGTATGGTCCAAATCCTGCCATGCTGAAAAACTTGACCCAGCATTGAATGAAAGCTGCCGCTTAATTACAGGATGCCTGAAACCAACACCACTAAAAGACCTGTATACTTTGGCTGTTATTGCACCCCCTTCAATTCGAAAATCTGCATTCTCAGCTGATGAAAGAAGCAGACAAATGAATGATGCACGCCACCCACTATTCGGTCAGACCACAGTGCCCCCAAAGACTAAGATCCTAACATAGCTTCCTAGCAACTGTTGAACAACCTAAAAACCTTCCAAAGACAAGACTTCAACAATGGCTTGCACTATATCCTGAGAATAATACTGGTATTCCAACTGCTGAACATCTTTCGCGTGGTACACACTTGGACTGGAATACTTGGAAAAGCCTCAACAGACTTCGAACAACAGTACGCTGCAAACACAACCTCATCAAATGGGGCTACCTCGCTGGACCAGATAATTGTGAGTGCGGGACAACCCAGTACATGGAACACCTTCTTTCTTTTCCCTGTCTCTAATCACCTTACAGAAAAGAGGACTTTATATCCTGCACAGAAAGAGCAGTTGATTGTGCAAGATACCGGAGGAACATCTGACCATATTTATTATATATAAATTATGTACAGCTCCTTTTTTCATATTTTACTTATTATTCCATATAATTCACCTATCAAATTTAAGCTGTTTTCATTTGTAATCTATCCTAATTTGTTGTAAATAATGTTGTACCACTTACTTACTACTACACGTGTTTGGATACGAAATAATTAATTATCATAACCGAACTATCTGCCTTTTAATATTTATATAACGTATACAGCTTATTTATTAATAATAAATGACAAATAAAACACACACACACACACACACACACACACACACACACACACACACACACACACACACACACACACACACACACACACACACACACACACACACACACACACACACACACACGCACGCACACACATATATATATATATATATAAAGAATTTTTTGTTAGCTTACTACAACAACATCCATATAAAGTATACTTACTTCGACTCTCGCAGTCTGATTGTGGAGAATGACAACAGTTACTACATTCACCACATACCTCGATAATTGTAAAACTGGAACAGTGATAAACCACAGTTAAGAAAGCGTCCATATGATCAGCTATAAAAAGAAAAAAAAATGTAAGAGCCCAAAATATAACTGTGATATTAAAGATATTTATTTAATTTTGTTTAAATCGCATCACCGAAAATTGCCAAAGCTACAGCACCAATTGTGAGCAAGGTAATAAATACAGGAACAAATAAATAGAGATTAATGAGTACGGTCGAAAGAACGAAGCAAAATGCACACCCTATTGCAAATACTGAGTCCGAATCCCATTGGACGTACGAAGAAGCTTTATAAGAACTTCACAACTGAATGTGAGTTAACTAGTGCTAAAAAATCTGTTTGAGTAACATAGGAGAAATATTTCACGAACATATAGAGCCATTGAAAATCTTGGCATCCGATGATAGCGGAAAAACAAACTTTAATTATAATAATTTTTTTATTATTTTCATTCTGGTTAAGATAAGAATATTCTATTTATTATTATTATATTTTTTTCATAATACTGTATATTATAAACAATAAACAGTAATGAAATACGATTAATATAACAGGTGTTGATACAGTTTAGATCATTGGAGACGACATTAAAGATTTATTTTTTTAGCAAGAAAAAATTTTAGTATATATATATATATATATATATATATATATATATATATATATATATATATATATATATATATATATATATATATATATATATATATACTTTTCATATCACATCATAAGTAGTATTAGGTTTCTTATACGCCTAGTTTCATGCTTGGCTGTGACAGACCATTGAGCCTAACAGGAAAGGGAAGATTGGTTGACTGGAATCTCTAAAATCCTCTTATCAACTAACTAAATTTGATCTTCAGACAAATATACAGATATCCAAGTCAAGACTAATGTTATACCTTTATTATATATAATTATAATATATAAGTAAGATGTCAGCTCAGTTCTAGAACTTCTTTTACTTACGCAGATGGCCACACAGAGTAAACCTAGATTCGCCTGAGCACACTTGAAATGCTTTATATCGAAACACTGTACAGTTGTGTTTGCAGCCATGCCTATAACAGTGGAATAAAATATACCATAAAATAAATTATCATCATGTAGTATTATGAGAATGATTAAAGTCTAATAATAAAACTAAGAGTTCTTAAATTATGCTGTTTTTATTTTATTATTATTATTATTATTCTTAACTTTAGTTACGATCAATAGACAATTCAGTAATTTCAGACTTTGTAAGTAATTATATAAGTAAGAAGTATAGGTAGGTAATTATAGGAATTGATGCCCATGGGTTTGGAGCATTGGACGATCTTAATGAATTATTTTTCATAAGTATAATTACAATAAATAATTATCTACCTGATGTGCCATGTTCCTAACTCTGAATGACTCTGAAACGCAGGGTTCGGAGTCAGTTATTAACTTCTTTACAATACATTTTTGGTTATTACAGGCTTAGAGAGATATATTTATGTCAAGACATACGTGAACATCTTTAGAAGGGAAGAAAAAAAATTATATTATCAGATATTTTAAATTAGTGAAAGGATTTTTATGGGGGAGGGGTTGGAGGACTGGAGTAGAAATCGGACTGAAACTCAGAATAAATTGAAAGCAGAATAAGGGAAGTCGGAGTTTCAAAAATATGAATTAAAAAACAGGGAATAAATCAAATATTAACCATAATAAATTTAGTTTAATCCTTTATCCAAGTGTGAGCAAACAAAGTTTACGCTTGAAAGTATCTTCAGGACTGGGGTAAGGTGGTACAACACCGGGTAACTCGTTGCAAAGGTGGAGTAAGCTTACATCACTCCTTTCTAAGTATCTCCCTTAATGCAAAACACATCTTCTAGTGGATATGTATAATGTTATGCATTAAGGGAAGGGCCACTATCCAGACTAGTTTCGACCTTTATTGAAAAATAAACTTTCAACATCTTTCTCTAATTCAGAGTAATTTAATAAAAAGGTGACACACCTTTTGGCAACTCCTATAGGTAAAGATGACCTCTCCTATTGCTTCTGCCTAGTAGCTCCACTTCTGGGCCTGGCTCCAACTGAAGAGACCTCAATAAAGGTCGAAACTAGTCTGGGTAGTGGCCCCTCCCTTAATGCATAACATTATACATAACCGCGAGGAGCTGTGTTTTGCATTATGGGAGATACTGAGATAGGAGTGCTGTTAGCTTGGTGCACCTTTGCTGCTACGAGGTGCCCAGTGTTGTACTACCTTACCCCAGTCCGGAAGATATTTTCAGGCGCAAACTTTGTTTGCTCACACTTGGATAAAGGATTAAACTAAATTTATTATAATCTAACCAAGTGAAAAATAAACCTTTGAAATATCAACCAATTAAACATCTTCTATGCTAGTCAACTATGAAGGCAGGACTTCTACCATGCGCACGTGCTCAACAATGCAATTAGATTCGGAATTACTTTAAATAAAAGCAACATGTTTTTAATATAATCACAGTTATTTTCTTTAGACGAAACTAATTATGCTACTTAAAAATAAATAGAATATTATACTCTTTTTTGTTGTTGTTGTTGTTGTCTCTCAGTTTTACAGCCATAATAAATACTTCAGTCGGAAAAGTTAGTTTATAAAGATGCATACAAATGAGATTATGTAAGGTATATGTGAGTCAAGAACGTGTTAATCTCTGTTCTTCTGCTAGTTTCCTAAATATTAATTTGTGCTGATTGCCTTTCAAATCTATAAGAGTGATCTTTACAATTTCGAGGTGTGTATGTGTTTAGATTATTTAGCATGAAAAAAAATTTGAATAGTAGAATTCTTGCACAGTGTCTAGGTCCATTTTTAAAAGTATAAATAATATTTTTAATTTTTAATACATTTATTAGCCTTCGGGGTTTAGTTAAGCTGGGAATATCGCTGTTTCAAATAAATATTTGCTAACCAAACTGTTGCCTTAAAAGGAATGAACCTTTGTGATGCAGAATTCCTGAACATTTAAAATCAATAAATAAGTATATATATAAAATTCACTCTTTTCAATAAATTTCTAAAAATATAACTTCTTGCTCCTTTACGTAAGTATTTTAAATCTTTTAACCTTACTACTTACGTAATATGTGACTTACCTCATTATTTTCCAACACAAATAAGTCGGCTCTGCTTTAATCATAAAATCCCAGCACAACTCTGAAGCGGTCAAAATAGTTCCGTTATTGGAATGAAGGGTTCCAACAATACAATGATTTCCTTCCAACTGTAAAACCATAAAATTAACATTTCTTTTTTAATATTAAGAAAAAATATGAATATTATTAATATGTGTGTCCGTACATGAGTGATTTAATTCCTTTCTTTGACTGATTACTTACTTTCATGCAGCGATTAGGTGATTTAATTAGTAATTAATGAATTCAACCACAGCATTTTTATGCAAATCTCCAGCACAAGGTGTAAAGCTATTGTACATTAGTTCTATGGTAGACTAAAGGCTAAATAAGCCCAACCCCTGTTCTAGAAGCCTAACATGAAACGTTTTTAAAACCACTTCAGATCTCCAAAATGATTTGACCTTGAAGATAAAATTACTTACCACCCGAAGACATTCAGAAACAGTTATGCCCTCAATAGGGTTCCAAAGATAATCATAGCCTGGTAGACCTGCTTGCATACCAGGTTATGATTATCCTTATTAAAGAGAACATCTTGCCATATGCATATGAAAATGGTTAAATTATTATCGACATCGAATTTAAATACACATTTTTACCACTGCAAGAATTTTGATATTCAAAAGGCGTGATGATTCAGACTACATCGTGCAAAAATAACCTGGTTTAGGGGAAGGAAGAAGTGGAAAATGAGTGGACGAGATATGCATATTGATTGGGTTTCGATTTGTATAATTACTTCCTTCTTATGTAATGTATTGTAAAAGGCCGATGGAGCAGTAGATAGGGTATAGAATAATAGTTAGAAAGTGAAGCATCTTCTCAATAGTGGAATCGAATATCGATAGGCAATCGTTTTTAGGAAAAGTTTAATTTTTCCAACCTCTGTTAATGAATATATAAAATTCACTCCTTTGACAAAGTTTGGATGCAAATTTCACCGGTTTTCCATTTTATTCCATTCCTCCAATCAGATATCAATCGTTTGTTGTTCTGAAGTTCGTAGTATTGGTCTCACCCTGAACTATAATTTAATTCTTTACGAAAGTATTCTAGTTTGTACCAGACTAAATTTTGAATCTCATATACACAACATTCGCCACCACACTTGGTTTGACGCCATATTATTATACATATTTTCAACTCAATTGAGTTATTCGAATTTTCAACAGAACAGCCACAGAGTAGAAACAAAAATTGTCTACACTATCATTTCATATTCATTTTCCTGAGTACTAGTTGATACTACCACGGTGAACAAATGAGTTGATAGCTATACATGACATGTCATACTAGAATACTCAAAACCTTTTCACCTCTCACCTCTTTTCAAAACTTTTCACCCCTCAGGATGAAAAGCATGTATGGCAATTTAGACTTCAACATTCATAACTCTCCAACGATCTAATCACTGTGAGCACTCTGCACCATTCAAGTCGAACATATGCTTAAGGTGATGTTTCGCTTGATACGTAACAGCAAACCCTCCATTGAAACCGAGAACAACTACAATTATTTTGAGTGAAATTTTCTATCTTTATACTTCACTAGGACATGATTTGTCACTCATATAATGCTATTGAGATCGTCCAACTTACCTTTGCCTACTTTGTTGGTCGAGTGGTTAGCGTATCGACCGCCAGCCAAGAGGCTGCGGGTTCGAATCCCGCCAGTGCATGGAATGTTGGTGACTTTCCTACAACTCTATATGGAAAGGGTATCTGCGACCCTATCACTTCTTGTAGCAGAAGGCTTCGCTTCCAAAACCCAGATGAGGTCAGTGATCATACAGCGTAAAGACGAACGTCACATGTCAATAACTAACTAACGTTTACAACATCGTGTACGTGGATTTATGAGAAATGCTGATCATTGTAACAATCATATTCTCCTACCCATGAACAAGGGGGAAGAGAAAATGAAGAAACTGTATATGAATACGACCAAGAAATTAAAAAAAAAAAAAAAACGAAACACAGAGAATGTTCTGCGATTATAGGACAACCACAACAATATGCCAAACGTTTTTTTTTTTGCTGTTTTTAATATATCAACCCCCCCCCCGACCTATACACACATATGCAATGTTACGAACACCATATATAAGAATGACATATGTGGTATGTGTGGTAGTGGGTCAGGAGAACGAAGGAATCTGACTTTTTTTCCCTTATGTTTTTAAGACTTGGGGAGAGGGATGTATTCATTGGTATGAGGAAGGCTATTCTAAAGAATAGATGTAAATAGCATGAAAGAAGATGATAAAAAGTTACATAATATGTTGGAGGCGAACTGCATATGGATGTTTACCAATAGATGAATAAATGAATGGCCGTGGCCAGTTTAGTAGAGTTGTCCCCATGAAATTACCTACAACAACATCAATGAGAAATCGGTTGTAGGAAGTCCGTTAGAGATTATCTATTAAGCCAGGTGTCTTCTTCTTCTGGATACAAGCGAGCATTCTGAGGAAGGTTTTGGGTGCACTCTACCACAAATATAAGAAAAATATTCTAATATCCGGCAGTTTTGGAGTTGATAAAATGTTAGAAGTTGTGCAGAAGAGAAGTAATGTTTTGAACAAAAAGAATGCCAAGTTTTTAAGAGACTGTGGAAACTATGGATGTGATGTGTTTAAGCTAGGACAGGCAATATATAAAACCCAACTCACAAAGAGAAACATGCCCATGAATGGCAGTTTCATGACTTGTTCCAAATATGATGAGCAATATAAGAAAATTACATAATTAAAAACAAAGGCAAAAATCATGAACATAACAAATAAATTAACAATCGTTTTACCTGATATCTGTCGTAGTCGTGGAGAGCATTTTGTTCCCCCAGGCATTTTCCCTCCTCATGATGAGCGTTAGATGTATGCAGAGTATTTATTAGTAAAAAAGATGTAATCATCAGTAGAAAACGCATATTTAGACTACAAGCTGTTAAATCAAAGAAACCAAAGTCTCTGCTTTCGAATCAAGTGTCCACACGATGTTCTCTTGTAGCTTTTTTATAGAACTGTAGCTGCGTCAAACATGAGGAAGTGGAACAGTTGAGAATCACGCCATGGAGGAGTATTAACAGATGGAACATCGGTTTGTTAAGCATAATACATGTAAGTGTATGTACATTGGTTTTTTCCTATTTTTTTTTACAGGATGTAAAGCACCTTGTAAGCACAATTCACGAGTGTAGAGATGGCAGGTGGTTTTACAAGATGTAAACCACCTGGCAAGCTAACATCATTAACAGATTACTCTCCAAATTATAATTCAACTTCAAAAATAAATTGTTTTTAATGTGTCTTTGAGTTCATCTTCATTACTAGTTCGTATAACAGCAAAATGAAGTGCCACCTCTGTTTGTATGAAATGAGTTAATAAGTGATCTGCATTTGAAAAACTTTTATAAAAATTCTTCGCTATATAGATTCGAACCGAGGTCTTTTTCAACTGAAAGGCAAATATGTCGTTGTCCTTGTGATGCGCTACGCGGATTCTATCTGATAATAGTCAAAAGTTGACAGAAAATCAAATTAATTTAATAAACATAAAAATCTCTTCTCATACTACCATCACCTAATGCTCAATTAAACTGCATGCAGTTAATGATAACCGGAAACTGCTCACGTCATACTCTAAATTCACAGATGCATAACAGTTATGTAAGTCAAGATGTGTGTCGAGAAAGGAGAGGAGGAGGAGGAGATGACTAAAGTACAGGTGACGTTTCGTCAGCAATGACGTGAGCTGAAGGAAATGATGGTCAAAAGACACCTGAAATTCATGTGATTACTGGAATAATGATGACTTTTACTGCTGTTTTAACACTATTTCGAACTCCGCATTAAGTGGTACTTGTATTACTTATTTATCTACAACAAAGTATCGTCCTGAACGAACATCACAATCTTCAGTAAATATGAATTTAAATGTCTAAATAGTTTAAATTGTAATGTAATAGATCTGTTTATTATGAAAATAAAATGAGAAAGAAAATAAGGTCATTCAAAATCACTGCATTTCTCACTGCAACAACAACAACAACAACAACAACAACAAAAAACCTATGCAGTCAATTTGTTTGTTTGTTTCGTTTTTGTTTCTTTCTGTTTTATGGCTCTAAACGTTATTTGTCTGCTTGCCTCTTTGAAGAGCAAACTCTCCAGAAGAACGCACTTTGCTCGATACGTCATGTATCGTTCATCATAAGCCTAGTAATATTCACAAGTGGTCTTCAGAGAGGTCACAGGTCGGTTCTATAGATGAATAACAAAAAGAGCACTTGTCCAGGCAACGTATTTTTTTTTTCTGGCTTCTCTGACCGACTTTCCTGTTTTCTATTGAAATCCTTAATAAAATGTGAAGATGGGGGGGAAAAATTATCTTCTTTTAGTGTTTAATGCACTAAAAGACTACATTTGTTAAATTATAAAAGATAAAACCGTAAGGTCACAGACATTAAAATTGTACACTTCATGCATAACAGCTGAATGTATACCTCATCGATCTCAAAAGTAATAAATAGATTAGTATTTTCTTTTAGGAAAATCTTTAAAACCTGATGGCAGCACGCTATTACAGTTTGAAGGAGTTTTCTTTATTGAACAACATCAAACGTTTAACTGATTGATTATGATTTTACATTTGATTTTGAGTACAAGTCAAGGAAGATATTTTGCACTTAAACAAGTGGAATAAAAATCATATGCACTTGTTGCCAATTTTTATATGTACGTTTTTTCAATATTTAGTTCTTATATTACTTAATAATTTTTTTGACTTTTTCTTAGAACACAAAATAACATTACGATTAATGAATTATTTAAATTCTTACTTACCTGACTGTAAGTATGAATTAAGATGGAGTAATGTAATAAATGCCTTCGAGAATTGGTTTCATGTTTGTGAGAGGAAAACAGAAGCATTCAGAGGAAAACTAACTTCAAACTAAATTGACACAATTGTTATGTATGTGGCGGGGGGGGAACTGGAACAGCAGAACAGGTAAGCAGCATGTGAACCATATCTACTTAATGCGACTCTCACCCACAAAAAGTTGAGGGCATAATAAATTAGTACCGTTAGTGGCGTAATTTTTTTAAGTATTTATATTTTTTAAAGAGATTTTACCTAACCTTTTTTTTTTTTTTACATAATCCAGAAACTGAACCTGGAATTTGTTTCAGGGGTCACCAATAAGCAAGACAGTGGTTTGATGGAGATGAAATCCATCTACCAACTAAAGACGAGCACAAATAACCCTGCTTAAGGCGAGGTTCGAACTCGTAAACTCATGGTGACGAAAGGGTATGCTATCCATTAAATCTAACGTTTACCTGACCCAATCAGATAAAACTGGTGAGTAATGTATACTGTCAATTTTAATTAAAAGTTACACTTCTTTTAATTACACCCCCTAGTCTTAAGAGTATAATTCCTGTCCCAAATCCTTGCATATATGAATTTTTCTAAAGTCTGCCTATTCAACACTCTTCTATCTAATACTACTTTCTTATCAAATTGCATATTCCCGCATTTAGTTACATTTGAATTGAAAATTTTCGCATTGAAAATGTTCTACCTGAAACCTTATCAGTTGCCAAATGATTTAAAAATAACAGATCATTCTTCCGATATGTTTTCTTATCCTGTGTTATCTATAAAGCACTATGAAAATATCCTTTACACCTCTTCAGAAAAAAAAAAAAAGGATCACATGCCTCGACAAATTTACGATAACAATAATAATAATAAATACGGAGTTAAATAATCGTATTTGTTTGTGTTGAGTTCCTCATTAGAAATTAAGAACAAAACCCAACAGAAATCTGCACATCGTGTTCTACACACACACACACACACACACACACGCACACACACGCACATTGAAATCACCTTTATCTGGGAACATGCTACTTTTTCTCATAGCAAAGTAATATGTCAAATCACACTAGACTTGCATTAGAATGCATAAATACTGATTGCTGGTCAGAGAAATATACTTTAAAACCCCTTTCAGTTCTTTACTGGCGCTACGATGTGTAATTTACGATCTACGTTCGTTTTTCTGGAGCCTTACAGTCGTTCAGTCATGTGAATAGGACGCCCTATACACCTCAGATTCTGTAAAGCAAAGGTAACAGTTGGGCAACTCATTTCTCTCAATCCCTATCGTCCACTGTAGATCGCAAGCAGCCGATGAAATAAAAATTAAAATTAATCAAACATCTGTATAGTCTCTGTTGGAAATGTAAACAGGAAGTTGCTCTTCATTGGCAACAGATTGTAAGTTATCTTAGATATTCCCTCGGTGTGACTGCTACTGGCGACTCCATCTATGTGCGAGCACTGTAACGATATATTTCATGACAGTCACATGATTACCATGGGTGGCCTAATGGCTAAATAATCAGGAAACTCTACTACAAATACGAAACGCAGAGCGTTGCCAAATCGTTCAAGTAAGCAATGGTAGAAGTTTCATATCAAGCGATAGAATCATCTCTCACTACAGTGACATCAAAACTCGCATACTCCAGGTTATAAAGTTAAAATAGTTAATGGAATTTTGCACATAATTACTATAACCTCATGTGGTTTCCAATTATGCACTTATTTATTAATTACTCATTTATTTAACTATTTCCAGTTTCATTTATTATTATTCGTAACACCTCCAAGGAGTCCGAAGACTCATCGCGGGAGGCCACCTACTGTACAACTCTTCGTCTCTTTTAAAGTTTTAAGGTGCTGAGAATACCGTATTCTTTTTATTATTTTGGGGCTTTCGTTTTTTTTATTACGTCAGAAAAGCTGTAACTTGCACATAATTACTATAACCTCATCTGGTCAGCAACTTATGTACTTATTTATTGATTACTCAGTTACTTAACTATTTGTTTGTTATTTTATTTATGAAGAACGTAGACTTTCGTCAGAAAATACCTGTAATGGGGAAGCGATGTTAGATCTGTAGTTGACTGGCTACTTCTGCTGCTGCTAGACATTGGCATGATATGTCACACAGTAGACAATGTAAGCATAAATCCGTGCGCAAACTTTTGGTAAGTTCAGTATGCAATTTCTTCTTTGATGTGTTGCTAAGTCTTTTAATTCGTTCACAGTTTAATTTTTATTCACTCAAAACTAGTGGAAAACTTTCAACTCATATTGGATGCTTTAGGTTGGTTAAGGGAGAAGATGCATTTGGATGATCTACCGGAGAAATAAACTCGAGTATTCGAGAGGAAAAAATCCTCCGCTACTCCCGTACTAGAAGAACTAACTCACCTTCGGTTTAAATCTTGTTATATATATTCCTCGTATCTTGAGAAATTCGAACTCTCATTCTAACAAATGAGAGCTATTTTCGGTATCTGATGTGGCAAATTTGAAATTCAGCGTTATGAATGCGACAAGACCTGCCCAGTTTTATCCATGTGACAAAATAAAAGCTTTTTTTTTTTGGTCATTTAGTGTAATTAGTTGGTTTTAAGGTGGTGAGAATCCGGTACACTTTTTATTATTTTGGGACTTACTTTTTTTTTACCTTAGAAAAGCTGTAACCTTTAGAAATAAAATCTCAGCTACCCCTGTTTACTATTCAAAACTCTTCACTTTAAACAGCTGAAAAAATATTCGCTTCTCGTTAATGAGAGCATTCGATCATGTTAACCGAGTGTGTTTTAAATAAGCAACTGTTCAGTTGGTTTTGAGCTTAAAGCAGTTTCATAAGAAGTTGTCAAACAAATCAAAAGTCATCATAAAAGACATTAAGTGGTCACTTTATTAAGAAGATCTCTCCAGTTAGAAAAACTGGAAGGTGTTCCTTAAAAGTGGCAACTCGGTAAGCCTTGCTAAATCATAACATCGTGTAATGCAGAGCGATGAAGGGTATAAAAAAGATTTATTATCACAAATAATCATTTCCCCGAAAAAGGAGAGCATTCTTGCACTGTTGTGTTTAGGACCATTGCTAGGGTGTGTGTGTGTGTGTGTGTGTGTGTGTGTGTGTGTGTGTGGGTGTGTGTGTGTGTGTGTTCTCCTCATGCAAGCACTGCTTCTCTTATTCTCAAAGAACTATGGCATAGGTGAATTACGTGTATTTTTTTTTTTGCTCGAGATAACAAACTAATTTGAAATTAAAATACATTTATGTGAAATAGATGATCATGCATTAACAGAGTTATGTTTCAAAGTGACGCTGCGGGTTTCAGAAATATTTCCATTCGAAATGACGAATTTAAATGTTTACAGAACTTTTTAAACTCAATTATTCATTTCATGATATTAATAGAAATGGCCTCAGTTCTGTTCTGGTATCTTATCATCTTCTTTTCTCGCAATCATTACGATGGTTGATGAAGATCATTAGATTTTTGTTCAAATTGAGATAAAAGACTATTTCATTTTTATCAGCGTTAACTCATATAAGGTCCTGTTTTCGATGCAACGAAAGTCTGTTCCTAAATGAAACCGAATTAATATTTTCCCACATTTTTAGAACAATACAAACACATTTTCTAAACAATAGTTTAGGAAATGTGTTAGCTATATGTTCATGATAATGGTGAATCACATAAATACAAAATCAGAATCATATATAGTTTTTATCATCCTTTTTTGAGGGACACATCTAGAAATAAAGAAAATGAAATCAATAACATGGGTCCCTTTCGGACATAATAACTACTTTAAGACACCATGAAAGATTTTCTGCTAATACCTGGTAGAAAGCTGATGGTATCGTGTGCTCAACTGTTTCTATAAAGCATTAGTAAATTCCACTAATGAAGAAGCCCCTCATGATCGTGCTATAACTCTACCTTCCAATTCATCTCATATCGGGACAGGTGGGAACTCTGTGCTGATCTCTGCAGTGTTCCGATATGATTTTTTTAAACTAGGTTTTTACAATCACTGGCTTGTAATATGAAGCATTATCGTGTTAGAAGAAGCGAAGGCCGAATGCTAGAATTTTGCATAATGTCTAGGACGTTAGTGTGTGATGTGACAGTCAGAAGTCAATGCATCTCGACCAGTGAAACTAATTCACACCCGAGAAAATCTCATATTATTCGTTGTTATCTTCGGACTTCATCTGATTAACATCTTCAGGTTTTCCAGGCGTTTTCCCATGTCTAAAAGCATCTGTAAGACAGGAAAGCTTTCGATCCACATGCCAATTTCCAGTGCTCTCAGGTCTAGGTTCTTGTGTAATTTAGTCCAATAGCAACCAGTGCACCTTGGACGCACTTATTGGAGATTGGGTTTGGTTGTTCACATCTCTAAACACAGATTCTCTGATGGCGAAATGAGGTGTCTAACTTTCTTGGCTCTTCTTTCAATATGTTAAGCTTATCTATTCATATCGTAGGCAGAGTATCATCTCCTGACTTCCATTTCTTCAACACGTTGCTAACTCTACTTGTTAATGATAATGTGCAATATCAAGAGCAGATATTTTCTCCTAAGTTTCGTTCCGCTACAATCATTCTTCCTGCAACGTATTTACCTGTTTGCGGGCATTCAGCATACAAGATGAATGTACTTAACAAACCGCTGATCCTCTTTAGATTACTTGCATCCGTTTTCCTCGGTCAAAAGAGCGTTTTTGTTAGCACTAATAAACCAAGAAGGCTAAGAACACCAACTGTAATAACATATATCCACTATAAAATTATAATGCGATATTGTTAATCTGAAATTCCACATATACATACCACAGATACAAAACTTCAACCGGAAAACGATTAATCGAAGGAAAAACGACATTTCACCCTGAATTAATTAATTAAATATATCTTAGCTAATCGAACAGAAATATGCATTTTGGAGAGGTGAAAAAAAACGGGGCGAGAATATGAGAAGCGCAAAAGAACAAACAAGGCGACCAAACATTGCGATTTAACTCTAACACATAACAGAAGAAATGCTATCAGTAATGCCTGTCCTGAGGCGATAGATAGTAACCTACCGTTGAACTTTCCTCCCAGGAACAGTTAGTAATCTGTCCTGGGGAATTTTGATATACTATACTTTCAAGTTTCTCAGCAAAAAAAAAAAAAAAAAACATCTGGACAGATTATCATGGAAAAAGATGAACTCAGGAAAAGGTCAACGAAATTGGAAACGGGCACGTATAATGAAAATTGCAACATGGAATGTAACGAGCATCGCACACGAAAAACATCGTACACATATATTATGATACATCAAACTATGAAGAAATATATATCTACTGAATGAAAGATTGATAAAAATTAGACCCTAAACATAATTGATAAACAATTAAACCAAGCCGAAGCAAAGATTTCATGTATTAACAGAAACAAAGAAAAAGCAAAAAGGTATACCAAAGAAATAACTATAATACAAATCCATAGTAAGAGTAAAAAAAAAAAAAAAGAGCAAAGGCAGACATTACGATTATGATACATAAAGCTATGAAAAAATACATACCTAATGAAAAAAGGATTAATAGAAATTCGACTCAAAACATTACCAGGCTGCATAACACTAATCACTGTTTGTGCACTAGAAGAGGAAAAGTGTAACAAAGTAACATATTTTTATAAAGAAACCCAGAATATTATAGATAAACAAATATAGCAGATTATTTACTGTTTGCTACTTCCAGGAAATTTAAATGTCAGAATAGAAAACAGAAAATAGGAAACACAAATAGAGAGATTTGGCGAAGATGTATGTAATCGCAAGGGATGCAAACTATGAGATTAAGCTAGCTTAGTTAATCCTAGATGTAAGAGCATATCTGGATTTAAAATGAATTCTGATCACTTTATGGTAATGGCAAAAGTCCGATTTAAAACAAAATGGCTAAAAAAAATTAAATAGAAAATGCTTTTCAGCAAAGTTACAAAATCTCTTCGTTACAAGATTCTCATGCCTGGTAGCAATACCAAAAATGCACTCATGAAAAAAAAAAAAAAAACGCACGAGAATCAAACGAAATAAAGGAGGGATGGGAAAATCTGAAACAACTGAAAAAAGCACCAACAAAAACTTTGGAATATAGGGTAACTGGAATAGAGAAATAGGAAATATAATTAAAAAAAAACAGTTACCAGAAATAGCTAAATTCTATTGCAAAACAATAGAAGCAGTAATAGTGTGATTACAAAAAGCGAAGTAAGAAACACACACACACACACACACACACACACACACACACACACACACACACACACACACACACACACGTAAAGAGAGAGAGAGAGAGAGAGAGAGAGAGAGAGAGAGAGAATAATATGTAACAGAACTAGAAAAAGATATAGCAATGCTATAAGAAAACTATAAAACAATAAAAATACCAACAAAGAAATACAAGAAAGATAATAATACAAACAATAGACTTAAGGAAATTGGGAAACTTATTTTCAAAATCTCTGGACTGATGATGATAATAAAGTAAATTTTATATTAAAAAAAAATAGAATAACCTAACAGAAATACTAGAATGTCAGAAACTAAAAATTACAACGAATAAAATTCAACAAAGCACCAGGTGAATACAATATAAATATGAAAATGAGCAAAAAAGACAGGTGCAAAATTAAAAAAAAAAAGAATTCTGGGATTCTTTAATGAGGTTTGGATTTCTGGAATATCTTCTAATTCTTCGGGGGGGGGGGAATCACTGGTCATTCCAATTTATAAAGGGATTTAGAAGAATTAGAGTAGTAAATGAAAGGTGCAAACTATATGTAGAGATTTTTGCTAAAATTATTAATTTATAAGAGAAGAGGATTTCAAAGAGAAACACACGTGATATTCCTTGATTATGAAAAACCTTAAATAAAATTGACAGAAAAATTATTTGAAATATCAACAATTTAAATAACTCTTAAATTATATTCAAGAAATACATACAAAGAAAAGCGAAAAGGTACCAAAGAAATAACTATATACCAATCCATAGAATGGAGTAAATAAAATAAAATAGCACCAAATTAGAACAATATCAAAATGTATGGGTATATCAAGAGTACGGCGGGGATGTAACCTATCATCTTTGATTTTTAATATATATATATATATATATATATTAAAAAAATATATATATATATTAAAATATATATATATATACAGTATATATATATATATATATATATATATATATATACTCACTATCTACCAATAATTGTCCGGACACTTTAGCAATTTCGCATTGATCACCGCCTGTACTCGTTGAGGCTTTCCACCAATTAGCGGCAACATCAGGTTGAATTTATCTCCATTCCTCCATCAAAGCAGCACTGAGTTCAGCGACAGATCGAGGACGAGCTGCTCGTCCTCGATCTGTCGAGGACGAGCTGCTCTGGATCTCAATCGCCATTCCAATTCGTCACACAGGTGTTCGATGGGGTTGAGATCAGGATTCTGCGCAGGCCAGGACAGTCGGTTAACCTGTTCATACCATTCCATAACAGCTGAAAGCTTTCTGACATGAGGCATTGTCATCTTGATAGTAACACAGGTCCGTTCCATAGAAACTCCACAGTGTAGGCAGCACTTGATTATTCAGAATATCAAGGTACCGAGCTGCCGTCATGGAACCACGGACAACGACCAGTTGTGCTGTTCCAAAAGGAATGGCACAACTGGTCGCCATTTCCCTGCATTCCCTTTTTATTGGGTGCATTCCCCATAACAAGGGGAATGCATCCCACACCGCACCATTATTCCTCCACCACCAAACTTTACTGGGGGCACAGCACACTGTGGTAACAAGCTTTCACTAGGCTGCCTCCATACTCACACCCTGGCATCAGACTGGAAACAGGTCAACCTTGATTCATCGCTGCAGTAAACCGTTTTTCACTGGTCAGTTGTCCAGTTGCGCCAGACGAGCCTCCTTGTTTCTTATTCTGATGTTCGGCTTATGTGCTGCTGCTCTTCCGTGGAAAAAAATGGAGTTCTTTTTTGTATAGTATCAATGTGACATTGATACTATACAAAAAAAGTATCAGTGTCACATTGATATGATTATACTAATTTTCGGCGGCTGTCCTGGGTGTTTTCCAGCACTAGCGAGTTTTCATTTGTTGATCACATCGCCAACCGTTGATTATTTTAGATGCTCCAATTGAACGGTAATGGTACCTGTGAACATGCCATCAATGTGACAGACCACGATCACACCTTTCTCGAAGTTTTGTATAGTATCAGTGCTCACCATGGTGTTACTGGTGCTCTGGAACTCATCCTGGATGGTCTGTGCTGATTGTAGCCGGTTTTGCGTGACACCCATTTTAACACCTTCCCGTTCCTGTCACTAATTTTCGGCGGCTGTCCTGGGTGTTTTCCAGCACTAGTGAGTTTTCATTTGTTGATCACATCGCCAATCGTTGATTTTAGATGCTCAAATTGAACGGTAATGGTACCTGTGAACATGCCATCAATGTGACAGACCACGATCACACCTTTCTCGAAGTTACTGAGTTCACATCGTGCTGCCATACCACCTGTATTTAACTGCTACGATGAAATACTGTTTCCTACTATCTGTACACCTATTTTTATGTTCTTAACGAAACTGGAATGTTTCATAACTTCAAATAGCAGGTGTGTCCGTACAATTATTGGTAGACAGTGTATACACACACGAATTCAAACAACAGGAATGAAATTTCTCTGAAAAACAACTTGATATTAGCCGGCCTGGCTGGCCCAGTGGTTAGCTTATCCGCTCTCCAACCAAAAAGCTGGAGAGCGAATCCGCCGTGGGCATGGATTTTTGTGATTGTCTGTGAAAATACTAGTAGTAGTGGCAGGCGGTAGATGGCGTTGATGTAGATGATGAACGTAGTTGTAGTTGGTGGATTGAATGGTGGGGACGGAGAGTTGTGGAGTAGGTGCCCAACCTCGATGAGTCTTTGGACTCCCTGGAGGTGTTATATAATAAGAAGAATAATATACCACGTATGACCATAAACAGAAATGGATAGACCATCTGGACCGAATGGACAAGAGTAGACTGCCAAAAATACTATACAGATATAAAATAAATGGAATAAAAGCACTGGAAGACCAAAAAATCGAAGGCAGTTCATGATAAAAGGAAGGTGAAACTCCTCTAAACCTGAACTTAAAAAGGAGTATAAGAGAGAGAGAGAGAGAGAGAGAGAGAGAAGAATATAGTTACTGGATCCAAATGTGAGACTACAGCCCTGAGTAGGATGCAAATAAAAAACTACTACCAAGGTGGAAAAAAACTGTACAGTTTTTTCCTTCTTGGTAGCAGGAGGAAAAGAGGAAAAAACTGTGCAGAAGTCGGAAGACAAACCTTTCAAACAAATTGAAACATCCATGGTTAGCCTGATGGAGTCATTTATTTTCTCGTTGTTTAATATCTATATGAACAAAATCTCGTATGTCCATGAAAAGCAAACTATCGCAAAATGATGTAGCATTGAACTACAGTGCACGCTAATTTTCAGTGAAAATACAACACATGCAGGAAATTAATCCTCAAAGCGGTTTGGTATGAGGTCCATCGTCTGCAAGGCCAGATTGGCCTTGCAGACCATGTGTTTCCTACTAAGTGAAACCGATGTCCTTCATTTGGTATTGTGGTGTGTTTGAGAGTGTTGTCAAAGTTATTTTTAATCCATGAAGATGTCTCAGTGACTGACACGAAATATTGGAATCATTAAAATTAGTTTTAATCTTTTCCCAGTCCTGATAATAGTCCATTAAACCTCCAACGCGATTTAGATCAGTATATAGGTCACTTACTGTAGACGATCCTGAAGCTTGAGATGTTTGGGCCCTGCAAGGTTTGTCATTTGAGTAGAATATGTGGAAAGTACTAACAGCAGGAAAACTGGTTGGGATTTGATCAGTGAGAGATAATTTAGATATATGAGGAAGAGGACGGATGAAATAATAGTACTCTGAGGAACACAAGCATTAGTCAGATAATATGAAGAGAGAGAGAGAACACCTTCCACTATTACATGCTTTTAACACCTGAGAGAAAACTTTCAATACAATTACGATGGGAGGAAAGCAAACCATAACATATGGCAATTGCTGAGAAACCCTCCATTCCTGTAAAAGCACAGGTTTCTGGAAATCTTTTTTCAGAGCACTTGTTCAGAGGTGGGTGATGTAGGCGAGGAGATCTGCTGTGGATCGTGTTTGGTAAAATCCATATTGGTGATCACTGATTAGTTGACAGATCTCCTCATGTAAAAGAAATTGAATGACCTTTCTCCCCATTACTTTAGACGATACTGAGGTGAGAGCAATAGGTCCATAATTTGTTGATGAACATTTCAATTGGCTACATACTCGTATAGAATTCATTCCGTGTTGTAGGATGGACCCAGCTAAGTATAATGTCGTGTAGATGATGAAGAACAGTGTGTTTAAATTATTAAATTAATTAGACGTAGTGAATTATTTATTTGCATCCCATGTCTACATTGTTTTATCTTCATTGGCACAGGTGCTGAGCTTTCTACATTTATTCATTTCAGAGTTGGCCCTGTTAATGATGATTTTGCAGCATTGGAGGCTTCAGTGTATGCTGTGAATGTAGCTCGAGATGTTATCTTAAACTACACTGAGGAAGTTTTTTTTTTCCTCACCTTAAACTGTCCTCGAACTTTGCAAAAGTGTGGTCAGTTATTGGGTGGGAATTTTGAGAGTGGGAAATAAAGGGTTCCGCCATTTCAAAATGGATGATTTCTGTAACACAAACACAGTAAGTACGTGTAAATACTACTTGACAAGAAATTATATTATTTAATACTTTATTCAAGTGTAAGTAAATCAAGTCTGCACATAAAGTATTTTTGCGATTAGAGAACATTGGATTCTCATCAATTGCCTTGGTGTCCCATCTGAAAGGAAGTGTGTGCTTTGTGTTATGAACTAAAATTGATGTGAAGTCAACACAGAGTCTATATACGAGTAGTCTAGTCATGAAGATACTTCATGTGTACACTGTTTGTTTACACTTGGATAAAGGCACAAAATGCACAGTATTTAATTATTTTGTCTCTCAAAACCAAAGTATTTTTGAGATTCAAAGGTTTCATTCTTAAAGAGATAAAGTTATTCTATATGCGTAGGCAGAAATACATCAATAATAGGTAACAATTTTTTACAATTTATGATTACAGAAAAGTAATACCAGCAGAAGTATGAGCGACCGCATTCTAGCAGCAAGCAAGAAAACAAGGCCAACAACATCGATCCTAACTACAAGAAACTCCCAACTCCAATCTATATATATCTGAGCACTGGACCCCATACGTTAAAAATCTTTTATACCAAGCAAGCAAAACCAAAACCGAGAAAAACTGCAAGTTCTTTTGGACTAAGGATTGAGAGATATTTATGAGCCAGAATGAAAACACTCCAGTTTATACAATTGCAAGAGAATCCGACCTACGCAGTCTACCAATATAATACATTAACTCTCCCTATCCTTAAAAAGAATATTTAAAATTAGTTTAAAAATTATATCACGAAATATCAAATCTAGGCAAATATATGCAGTCAGAAAATATAAATTTCAAAGTTTTTGACTCTTTGAAGAAATGGACAGACAACATTTCCATCAATACCGACTTCACTATCATACACACAAACATAAGAAGTATAAAGAAACTCTGCTTTACATTGATAACACTGCCCAATTGTAAGCTTATGCAAACAACGTCAATAAATACCAGTCCTATACCTTATGTAGACCAAACAAAAGAGGTGACGGAATCATGCCATTTATCAAAGAAAAATACAGTGCGACCGAAAAACAAACTAGCTTCGAACATGCCGAAACACTAATATTGAAAATCACAAATAAGGACAAACATTGTGTCGTTATTTGTGATTTAATCCACTCAGATTAAAATAATAAAAATCCACTCAGCTTTCTGCATGAACTAAAAGCATGGCTAAGCGGCATTGAGCACCATACAACACATCGGCTTATCCTAATAGGAGACATTAATATAAATACTCTTGACCATGCTTCATCAACCATTAACACATACCTTGATATACTAAGTCAGTACAACATAAACCCTACCATAAACTTCTCAACAAGAGAAGAAATACTCAACAATCCTAACACAAATACTCAGCAATTCCCTAACACAATCACGCATTGACCATATCAATATACGGGCTCCCATCCATACATCATCGGTAATTAACGTCAAAATTGACGATCACTGCTTTTTTCAACTTCGTTTCATTATGTCACCTCCCCACACTTCCCAACACCGCAAAATCGACAAAACTCGATACTCTTAAAGAGCATTGTCGACAACCTTGTAAAAAATACAGACAGGAATTGTCTACTTAAAATAAATGTAACTTTATATGAGATCTTCCAACTAATGTTCACATAAATATACAAAAAAAGCAACAAAGCCTACACAAACGAGGCGACAAACCGACAATAATCCATGGATAAATGGAGACATTGTAAATTGCATTACTTTAAAGGAAAGTCTACGGAAAAGTCTAAAAAATTATATGAAAACACAAGAAATCAACTACTATCAAAAATTTACGGAATATAAGGAAAATATGAAGCAAACAATGACTACACGTAATGAATTACTAACTAGAAAAAAGAAAACTTCACCACAAGATTTTATCGCAAAGAACTTTGGTCAGGATATGAACCAAAAGGGACTAGCAGACGTATTCATGTACTCCTTCACAAACAATATCACACAACTCAAAAAAGATAATCTCCCAACGATCAACAAAAAATTACCAATACAAAGTCAACAGCAAACCATATATTTTCCACGAGTAACCAAAGAGGAACTGGAGGAAGCGCTCTTACGGCTAAAAACAAAGATCACTCCAGGAATAGACAAAATAAGACTCACAGACCTTTCAACACACTTTAAACAAATAAATCCGATACTTCTGAGACTCGTGAACATAATATTCGACACTGGCATTATTCCACAACAACTAAAATCTGCGATAATTACGCCAATTTACAAACATGGCAAAAAAAAAAAAAAACGATACACAGAACTACAGACCAATAGCTAACTTACATCATCTCCCAAATTCTTGAAAAAATAACACACTAGACTACAAAACTATTTACAGAAATACAACATTATCTCACAAAACCAATACGGCTTCCAGAAAACAAAAAGCACCATCACCGTATTAGAAGATACTGCCGACACCATAAACATAGCTCTCGATAAAAATAAGTTTAATGTTCCTATACTTATTGACTAAAGCTTTTGATACACTTGAACATGACATACTGCTTACGTTTAGTCGAAATAAGAAGGAACACTGCATACCTGGTTCAGGAACTATCTCTCAAAACAGAACACAAGTAACAAAAATAGGCACACATTACAGCAGGGCTGTACAGATAAAACATTGCTACACTATCACACATACCGCTGCATTAGCAACAAAAATAACTGCCAATGTTCCGAAATCATACCCGTAACACATGCAAAATACCTTGGCCTTTACATAGATTGCCACTGTAAATGGATAAAACATATACAATACCTACATACTAAACTCCGCATCATTGCAGCAAAACTTTTCCAAGTAAAAGACATGATTACATATAACGCAAAAAAAAAAAAAAAAAAATCTCCTATATTCACGCTATTTGCGAATCGCTACCATCTAGCAAAAATAGAAACATTATATCGGAAAATTATTTCAACAGTGATTTGGAGGCTCGCAATCACAAATATTACAATATGCATTACTTTGTCTTATATTAGTTGAAAATGAAATTATTCATCGCTTTTAAATTAATGAGCAATTCAAAAATGTAATGGAATAAAATACGAGTATCGTTGCTAATCCTATTGTTCATTTCAGATAATACTAGTAATGGATTCAAACGAATCTCATTAGTTGCTACCTGTTGTAAATTTTGTTGCTGTCAGAATATGCATCCTGAAATACGAAATTTTATCAAATCAAAATAAGAGCACCTACTAACATGTAAGTGCCATTTATCGCATTAAATTTTTTTCTTAATTTTTATTGATATAGAAATGGATAGTGCTGCCCTCTGTTGTCTCTGGGTACAAAAAATCACAATTATGTTTCGAGTTAAACAAAATAACTAGTCAAGATTTTTTTCTTTAATGTTAATACTGCCCATGAATTTTGAAAATTTCGAACGCCGTGATAAGGATTGGATAACCTGGGAATCCTTTTGTGAAACAAACAAAAAAAAAAAAAAAAAAAAAATCAGAAAGCACGGGTTCCTCTCTTTCTTTGTTATTGCATTTTTTATTTGCGTAAATTCCTTGAACAGCATTACTGCAATCTATAAATTAATGCAGAAGGAGATATTGATTAAAAAAATCCACAAATACTTATGCAGTGTATTCTTTTAACTGTGGGCAATTTTAAAAAGTCATTTTAAAACATCTATCTCTGACAAGAGGAGTCAGAGTGAGCAATATTAAAAGGAAATAGTAAAAAAATAGAAATCTTCTCATCGGATAAAAAAAAAAAAAAAAAGAAGTAGAATGTGGTGAACGGTGATAACAGAAAATTTTTTTGTTATGAGGAGAATATTTTCTAGTAAAACCTGAAAACTGTGTCATCAGATTCATCGCTAAGTTCATCTTCTTGTTGCCATTTGGTATTGGCATTTTCTTAGTAGTTTATAACTTCTCCTTCTTAGTACGGACTTCATTTTTGTTAAGTTGGTTTTTAGCAAACTTTTTAGTTTATAACACAAACATCACAAATATCCATGCCCACTCTGGGCGTAGATGTTTGTGATTGCGAAAATACTAGTGGTGGTTGGCGATAGATGGCGTTGGTGGAGGTAGTGGATTGATGAGTGGTCGAGATAGTTGTAGAATAGATACCCTCCCTCGATGAGTCATTGGACTCCCTGGAAGTCTCACAAATAATAATAATAATAATATACAACACCGACTTTACATATACTATACTACAAAAATCGTATCAGCATGCAGATATAAACTTAACGCTTTAACTGACAGAACTAAGTAATACATTTTTCAGCTTTGGGCAATAATGTCTTAGTGAGAGTCACTAGTGAAGAATACTGACATGGGAATATGTCATAATTCTTGTTGTTTTAAACTAAGGCCATGAGGACAATATATTAATAAGACAAACTGAGTGCTTGCTAGTATGTCTGTTTCGCGGGACGAAAAGCATAAGTTTCCAAGAAAAAAATCACTACTTTTTTTCTGTTGCGAATAAATCGCTTTAAATTGAAAAGTCCCCTTTAAAGTCCTAGATAAGATGAGAACTCAGGTATTTCCAACCAAAGGGCATCAACAATAATGACTGAGCTGCTGGATTTGCTAATTCTATTTGAGTTCATCTCTAAACCCTGTCCCAAGCTGAACTTGTCTTGTTCAACTTGAGACATCATGCTTCCCACTATAATGTTCGATATTATTTTTTACTAACCACGTACCAGTAATCATTGTTTTGTAATGTGGAGCGTTATTGTCAGAAAATGCAAGAATCAGTATATCATAAAATGTTCCGAATACACACCATGCACAATTGTTAAGTTATCAATATAGCACTTAGTAGTCATATTTCTATGCACTATGACCGATACGCTTAAAATCCGGCCTCGAGAGGAAACCGCACATCAATACTTTGCCAGCTCAAAACTTCGCTGTCGGCTTAACAGACTGACACGAAACATGTTCTATATGACTGCATGGCTCTTTTCTTTACAGGAATATCTTATTTCTACAACTCAATGGTCAAGGATTAGTATGTATTGGGCCACAATAATTATCAATGTGTATCTGGAGGAGTTTGACAACATTTTTAATTGCTTTACCGTGTAAATCGAATTCATAGTCAGCAGCTTTCTCTATATGTTGTGGAAGTACTTGAAGGACTATTTGTGGTTGCTTGCTCATCCCCATATAGAGATTCTCTAGGATCTAACGATAAGGGGGTGGTAGATTTCTTAAGATGCATCGACTTTTGTCAATCAATATTTTACTTCTACCTAGTCGTATCTTGAACTGAGTGTCAATTGTGAACGCTTCCTTTCTTTTCATATCCTACGTACGACATAACGAATATAGAATTATTTCAAGGCTTCCGGTCTCACATCAGATGATGAAAATCATTGATCCACTTTAAAAAATCACAACCATCCTTCAGTGCTCTGACTGGATAACTGAGACTTCTCTCGCATCTATATTCGAAAGACTGTTAATTCCTTCTATCTAATCATAGCTCAATATAAGTGATCAAAATGATTGTTATAGGCCATGAAATAATATATAACACATAACATATTGTAAGGTGGTGTACATTCTATCTGCTTCAGCACCCACAGTGGTAACGTAATACCGTCATTCTTACTGATCAATCAGTTATAATGCCTGAGCACAATCATCACTGACACCATAAACATCGTAGATAGATGATGTTAATGCCCATCTACTTGGCAATGATGAATAGACAAATGATCAAAAAAAATCATCAGCTAACGCCTTTTTATTCACGTATAGGGAGTAGGCGAGGCCGTTTTTAAGTCATATCTAACTTTTGGAGACTGAGTAGACAGTTCAATCTCCACTGGTACCCAATCAGAGGTAGCTTGCCCAAGGCTATCACTAATTAAGCGGCGGGCAGTGAAGAGGTGGCTCAACAAGTGCCGCCATCTCGTGGTCCCTAACACAATATATTTAATGTCTGAAATAGTGTGGGTTCTATGGTCGATTTTCTTGAGTTTACGGGACGAAAAAACCCTCTATCCCGTGCCAGAGATCGACTAACTCGGAAAACGTTGGAAAAAAGCTTAGAAAAATTTCCTCTAGTCGACGACTAGATTCGAAACACCAAGTCTTCCTTCGTGCGGTTAAGTGCTGTGGTATACAAACGCCACATCCACTGAGCTACACAAACGATAAGATAAATATTTGATCATATAGCTTTATTGGATCATTTTGAGTTACTGTTTATTTAAAGGTCGTGTTCTCCTAAAGACAATAAGTCGGAGCTCATTTCGGGATGTGCTTTTATTTAGTTAACAAACGGGAAAATTCAGAAAATCACATAATCATTCAAAAAAAAAATTTATTTTCGTAATTAAGTATTAGCCTTCAGATAGCTGGGAATTAATATTTGAACTACCTCGGATTTTTTTTCTGTTAGTGCACTATACACCAGTGTATGATTAAATAAAAAATAAACAAACCACTTTTTGAAATTTCAACAACATTTAATGGAATACATGACACAACATAAGAATTACATTTCAATGGTATAAAACTTATTCCATTAAATACCGGCATATTGGGACTTAGGAGAATGAGAAGTTTACAAAAAAAAAAAAAAGGTGGCCACCAATTTCTGTTATTTGATCTCATTCTAAGGCTTATTCGTCGTTATATCTTGATGATGGACATCAGTTCGAGAATACATTGTGGTTGGTCGGTGAAAAAAATTCAGAACACAATTTAGTGTTCATGTAAAATTGGTGATTTTTGTTTGTTTATTATGAGGGCTATTTAATATGAGTCTCAGAATGTTCCGCCGTAATGGAAGGAATGTATGGTAATCGAATTCCACAAGGGTGGTACAAAGACCGATGTATCCAACTATCGACGAAACAGTCTCAGGAATGGAGGTGAAGATTTTGGAAAAATTAGTTAGGGATCGCATTCAGAAATGGGTTGAGAGCGAATCTCTACTGTGCAATGAACAACATGGGGTTACTAAGGGAAGGTCATGTTTTAGCAACTTGCTCACATTCTATAACAATGTTACCATTGAACTAGACAAGGGGAATGGATACACCATGATACTTTTGGATTTTGCTATAATTGTTTTGACAGAATTCAGAATGAAAGAAAGTTGCATAAATTGGAGAATATGGGTTTGGGTTATAGAATAATAGCGTGGATAAGAGGATGGCTGACTGACAGACATAAAAAGTGGTCTACGGGGGAAGAGTGTCTGTAGAATTTAAGGTAACCTGTGGTATACCACCAAGATCAGTGGTTGGTCCACTCTTATTCAATCTGTACATTAATGATATTTGGAAGGCTTTGACAAGCGACATACAGCGATTTGCTGATGATGCAAAGATAGGTAGGTTTATCAGGCTGCTGATATGCAGTACTTGAAGATTGTTTTGTATCCTCTGTAGTGCAGTTGGACGAACGACGGTAAGTTGCTTCTTTCGATTAAAAAAGGCCTAAGTTCGATTCTCGTCATGACTGGAGGAATCTTTATATGGACTTTTTCAATTGAAGGTGAGTTAGCCAATCTCATATGGAGGTAGCAGGTTTTTTTCTCCCGGAAACTCGGGATTTTCATCTCTCATACGGACAAATCGGCCCTTCAGAATACGCAATTTACAGACAAAAAATACTAGCTGTGCTGGTGGTGGTTGTGGGCAGTAGATGGCGTTGATATAGATGATTGGTAGTACATGTTCGGTGTAGTGGTGGAGATGGAGAGTTATACAGTAGGTGTACTCCCGCAATGAGTCTTCGAACTCCTTGGAGGTGTTACGAATAATAATAATAATAATAATAATAATAATAATAATAATAATAATAATAATAATAATAATAAGCTGGAATTGTAGGTATGGGAAAATGGATGTGAGTTCAATGTCAGTAAATGTAAAGTCATTCACTTACGCGTGATTAAATATCCAATGTCGTATTATATTGGTGGGATTATGCTAAAAGAAACTGATGAGGCGAGAGATCTGGGAGTATTAGTAGATAAGAAGCTGTAGCTCAGAGGCCATGTAGCAAAGAAGTGGAGAAAGGACAAGAGGCATCCTTAGAAGCTGAGAATGAATTCCGCTAAGAAGGAGTGAGGGCTAGATTTTTCCCTCAAAGGGTAGTGCGTGACTTGAATGGATTGCCATTGGGTGTTGTGAGTGCAAGCAGTGTGAATGAATTCAAGAATAAGTATGATTGCTGGTGCGTGTAGTATTACACGCACACGAGTGACTGGAGATCTCTCTCTCTCTCTCTCTCTCTCTCTCTCTCTTAATAATAATAATAATAAGAAGAAGAAACTGACGAGGCTAGGGATCTGGGCGTGATTATTATAATTTTTATAATGATTAATGTAATATTTGATATATTATATTATAAACAATTAATATAATCATTATTATAAGTATTATAATGCTTATTATAATAACCATTATAATCATCTTTATAAGGATCTGTATAATAATCATAATAATAATAATTATTATAATCATCATGAAAATATAATCCTCATCCTCGCTACGATCTTCAAGATGATTTCTGAAGGTTATGTCTGCAACAGTGACGTTTAGCAAGTTGGCTACTTCGTTTTTGTCCTCATCAGTGAGATTAGGATTTCTTGACATGATCAAAGTCTCAGCTAAACAAAGGATTATATATTTTTCATACATTCAGAGAATTCTGCAGCAACATTTTTAAACACTGTTAAAGTATTTAGAAATTTTCTACCCATATTTCAATAGTTTACTGCAGGGGTCGGCAACATTTTCAGACTCGTGGGCCACATTCAACTTTTATTTTTAATAATCGGGCCGCAAACTTTTAATTAGAGAAAATAGTGAGTGGAAACAAAATACTTAAGTTATGAATTTTTATGATATCAATCTTGAAAAACACAGAAATATTTGAAGTACGAGATATGAAACAAGCATGAAAATGAAACTTATTGAAAACTTATTATCACGTAAAAACAAAGTAATATAGTTTATGCATCACAATATGTGTGTCTCCCTGCTTAATGTGTCTTTTGTGATTGTTTCCCCTTAGCCAAATTATCTATATTCACTTTATAACCTGATATGTGAATTCGAATCGAAGCATGCAAAGTTCATCAGTCAGGTCGAGAAGAAAATTTAATTTTTCTAAAACTCATGGTAGAAAATGCTCGTTCGCAAATGTGTGTGCTTCCAAATGGGGCCATCATCTTCTTTGCGAAACTGATTAATCCTTCAAATTTGTTTGCTAAGCATCGATAAAATTTTTCAACATTTTCTAACGAAAATACGTTCTTCAATGTTTTATTGTGCTGTAATTCCAAAACTTCCATCTGTAGTTGGTTTGATACGTCATCAATGTCGACATTAAAAGGGTTTAAAAATAATCGCATTTCGATGCTATTTTTATGAAAATCCACAAATCTTGTTGAAAATTCCGTTTGTAAATCTTCAATAATACCAACAAAAGTTTCCTTTTGTGTTTGCCATCCAATTATATATGTTGCAGATTTGCAAAATATATAATCATGTAGATTTTCTTCCATCATATGTTTCTTCAACAGACGTAGTTTGCCCTTCAAAAGCTTTTATGTCAGAAAACAGTTTAGATAGTAATTTACCTTGGCCCAACAGGTTCACATTGAATTCATTAAGGTACGTTGTAATATCAACTGTAAATGCAAGAGACATAATCCATTTTTTTATCCGATAGTTGTGAGCAGTATTTTCATGTTCCCTCATGAAAATATCTATTTCTTCATGTAAATTAAAAATTTATTTTAGCACAGCACTTAACGTCTTTACACTCCGATTCTATTTCTATCAAGAATTCTTGAAATTGGCGGTGTTTCAGACCGTTGCGTCGGATCTAATTGACATTTGTATCACGATGTCCATAACGTCTTTCATTGATAGAAATAGAATACTCCCATTTTCAAAAAAGAAGTACTCGCTATTCCATTCATCATTAAACCCCTTCTTCCTTCATCTACAATTTTACGTTTTCTTGAACTCAGTTTTTAAATTACTTTTAAGAAATATATATCCTCTGAAAATAATAGTTGATGTTATTGAATTATATTAAAAGATGGACCAGGAATGGCACTGCAAAAGTGCGGCAAAATCTCAGTTGTCGTCGGATGAAGTCGCCTCATGATGATTCACACAGTTAACTCGCGCCAAGTTGCAAGGCAATATCACGAAGTATAAGTATAAAATTATTTTTAATTTATTATTCATATTATTTAAATAATTCAACATACGGGCCACATGCCGTGTAAGTATGGTCAACCTATTATGGGCCGTCAAAAATGCACGTTTGGGCCGCCGGTTGGCGACCCCTGGTTTAGTGTATTAGAACGATGGCGAGAAACAAAAAATACAGTAAACTCTTTTGAATTTTAATGCATGACCTGAATGATATTATACGAAACTCAATAAATGACTTGACTCGATTTTAATAATAATATTATTATTATTACTATTAATTAGAGGGCGCTGTGTAGGCATACGGACGGGTGCATGGTGATATCGCTGCTCTAGTTTTTTACAGTTTTAAAGTGGTTCCAACTCCTGTTTTAAGTTGAAAGTGCTCCCAAGTAACCTTACTTATCACGCCGAAGACAGTGATATAAAATTCAACGAGATCGGCTAAGAAGAAACCAAATTTTGAAGTGTTGAAAAGGGAACACAGAGGACCGGTCAACAACGAGCGAAGAACAAAGGACGTCGCCATCTTTATAATCATGCCATACTGCCTAAGGGAAGAAAGGTGAGTCATGAAGTGTATCAAATGCCTGGAGGATTTATCGTCCAACGGAAATAATATAACTTGTACGAAATGCAGTAGGATTCTACACTTAAAATGTACCGGCTTTTCAGAAACAACCGGGCAACATAAATATAAATCCGATGTAACACGCGAGGAATGGAAGTGCATACTCTGTAGGAAGAACAAAGAAACGCACCTAAAGCAGCCACCTACGACGGATCCGATTATACCGGAGGCAAAATCAGACGACGAACTGAACAGACAAAAAATGCAGGTGAGTCCTATAATTTCAACTATTTAAATATCCTAATAGGAAACGGTCTAGAGACCATAAAAGCCAGCTTAGTAGATCTTATGCAAGAACTCTTTAATAAACAGAACGAAAAAATAACAAAAAAATCTAGCGAATACGAAGATTTGGTAAAACATAATAATTTAGCAGTTATAGAAGTGTTGCAAACGGTAAAATACATTAAAATGAGCATTAACGCACTAAATGACAGGCAACACAATTTGATGAAAGAGACATCCGAACTCCGTCAAGAACTTCATTCTCTAAAACTACAATACGAACGTTTAAATCAGCAACAACATAAAGAAGATCTTGTCATAAACGGTCTTCCTGAAACTGCACCTACAGAAAACCTCAGAGACGTGGTTTTAAAATTAGGCCATGTAATTGATATCCTCCTACAGCTTAACGACATTCAGACCATAAATCGGATTCCTAGGAAGAGCAATAACCAAGGCTTGCCACGACCTGCCCCAGTCATAATTCGTCTTAAGAGCAAGTCCACAAGAGACAATCTCATAAAAGCCAGCAGGCAGAAAAAACCAGTTGCCAAGGACTTGAACGCACAGCAAGACGATACACCAATCTTCCTATCCGAATATTTAACACCATTCAACCAGAATATGTTGTACCAAGCAAGAAAAGCAAAAACGGAAAAAAATTACCAATTTTTGTGGACCAGAGATGCCAAGATATTCATAAGGAAGTCACAAACTTCAAAGCTGATACAAATTAAAAGCACAGAAGACATAGAAAGGCTGCCACTGTGAAAAAAAAAAAAAAAAAAAGCCTCCTAAATAGTTCAAAAAGAAGCCCACAATAAAAAAGAATGTGGACCATCAAGACAGATGCAATAGCACAGGATATATATGGGCAATTTCATTTTGATCAGACCTTCAGATCATTCATTTGACCTCCCAAACATCAAACATCTGCCTACTTCCAACACAGTAACTAAATCAGTAACAAATATATATATATATATATATAACCAGTATCACCCTCAGATAAGCTAATTACAAAGCTTCGAGGGTGCAGTTGAGTTACATCCCAGTAGTAGTATTTATCTAACATTATTTACTTAACATTCTGTAATGAATACTAGTAGTAAACAGAAAATGTGATAGTAATACTTCAGTTATATATTTAAATTTAAAATTATATATTTAATTTACATATTTACATTTAAAAAAAATATTATTATGTAAACTGCAACATAAGTAATATTGTTTAACTTGTGAGTTATTAAGTTGTAAAGCATTACTGTGATTATTATTAATGGTAATAATACACGTTTTATACTCTTGTGTCAATGAGAAATTCTGCAAATGATAATGATATTACGAGTAATTATAATTTTTACTAACCATTTTGCAAGAAAAAGTTGCATTGTTGCCTAAATTTTAGTATATTCATGTAATTATTTGAGAGATAATAAACTATTATTATTAAAAGAAAAAAATTATTATTATTATCCGAACTATATAATTGTAATTATTGTTAATTTAGAAGATAGCAAAAAAACTATGTTATTATTATGGAAATTTCATTATATGCAGCACTTCGTGCTGAACCTTGTAAAATAATATACTGAATGTTACTCAAGATGATAATTGTATATATGTAAATATTTGAGAGATCAATAAAAAAAAAAACAATTCATGTCTTTTCCATGTACATAAGTAAATGATCATACGCCTGTTAGCATTTCTTTATCTGATATGTGACATTATTTATTTTATTAAGCCTATGGATTCAAAACAGACAAAAGTGCTATTAGTAGATGGCGTAGTTTGTAGATGTTAGATAGCGACGTAGTCATAGGTGGAAAATTAGATGTGTTGACTGTAACTTATGGGGTGCGAGTGCCCTCTGACGAAGAGCCCTTAGAGGTATCATATAATAATAATAATAATAATAATAATAATTATTATTATTATTATTATTATTGTTGGTGGTGGTGGTTTTGTTACATAGATAACTAAAGAACAGAACATCAAAACACGAACTCTGGAAAATATACCAACAAAGTTAATATACCATTAACACTAATATACACATCACAAATCACCAGCATTCCATGCATAAACAGTAACAACAGCATAAATAGTGAAGGCTAAATCCCACTCTTTTCATAAAAGCTAACCCAAGCTTCGAAGTAGGTGGGATTAACTCGCTTCACTCATCTACACGTAATCCTTACAATAAACGTCTTTTTTTTCCAACGTCAACACCATTACTAAATGTAATGGCGTAGACGGCATATCTCATACCTAGTATACTGAAGGGGGGTGGGGGTGTGGTCTCGAAGTTCAGTACTATTTTTTGCGCCATACTGTATCGTTAATTAGCATTGGAATGAAACCATCCATACCACACACACACACACAGAGAGAGAGAGAGAGAGAGTCCAATGTGTGTAGTTTTCAGTGCAACCTTCCTGTGGCACGAATTCCAGTCTTTTCTGCTTCAGTTATCTTCTTTTTCCACTAAAGTAAAATTTAAGCATGGCGAGTAAATAATGCGCACAAAATCCTGCAGACTAATTTCAATTCACGTGGTACGCAGTTCACAGATACTTATGACGAAGCAGCATTAAGCCCCCCCCCCAAAAAATAAAAAATAAACTGGGAACGATATTCTAGAAAATATCGTATGGGAATAACAAGCCCCAATTTATAGTTTTTTTTTTGTTTTACACATCTATCTTAACACATTTTTCTTTATACATCTCAATATTACAACTTCTCTATTACATATAAACAATTATCATTTATTTATTTCATTAATAGTAGTAGTTATAGTAATAGTCGAGACAAACAGTTGAGAAATCATGGGAATATTACAAGAGTTGTACGAAGGTGATAGAACGCTTAGTTTACCCGTATATGAGGTGAATGGAACATTATACTAAGGGGTACATAGTCTGGATTTAAGTGTAGGTCAGCAGTTAGAATTAAAGGATGTACAGGGAGATAATCTGGTGTTAAATGAGATGAAATCGAATGCATTCTATATATAGAAAGTGACATCATGAAAAGGGTGGTGTTAAATCTGATATCAGAATCGGTGATATCAACCTTAGCTCTTTTCTTTATGCAGATGATGCTATACTCCTAAAAGAATGCGTTGCAAGTCTGCAGGATTCCTTAACCAAAATGAAGAACAGCTGTAACAAATTTTGTATACAATTAGCAATAAAGAAGCGCAAAACTATGGAAATCGATAGTGGTAAATTTCAACTGCATTCTCAATGGAGAATCTATAGAACAGCCAAAATATTTTGACTATTTAGGCAAAATTTTTATTGAAAATATCAAATTCAATCTGGAAATAGACAACAAAATAAGTAAAAATGGTATGGTGATGAGCTAGTTGAATATATTTATGTGGAATAAGAGAGAAATTAACCAAAGAACTAAACTAGCATTATACTAGACATCTTTTCTCAACTTACTTTTAACATATTGATCTGAAAGTTGGATTAGAAAAAACACAGTTGATCAAAGACTACATGCAATATTTACATAACATTTCTGCGAAAAATTATGGGAGTGAAAGATAGCACCAATGGCAGAATCATATTAAAAATGATAATATTAAAAATAAATTTAGCATTCAAGAATGTGAGTAGAGCGAATCTAAGGTGATATAGTCACTTAAACAGAATGGAAAAGAAAGACGAGCGAAAGAAGTGTTTGATGCCAAAATAGCGAGAAAAAAACGGCCGAAAGGAAGACCAAGATCTACGTGAATCTATTCAATCAGAAGTGCTCTAGAAGACAATACTGAAGTGCTATCAAGTGATAGACTGATTCGGAGGAATCAATATCATAAACCATAAATACCACTAAGATTAAACAGAGAAGTAACTTCCAAATTTGGGTTCCATAATTTAATTCATAACTTTAAAATTGATTTTTGTGAGCCTCCTTTTTCATTTTCCCGTTCAAAAAAGAAAAAAAAAATCTCTCCACAAGCTTTTGAGTTTTCAAGAACTACGAAGCGCTTGACATATGTAGTTTTTTTTTTTTTTTTTTTTTTTCCCTACAGGAGTTCGTGTTGGAGAGAACTTATATGTACCACATGTAAATGTCCTTTACATTAGCAAGAGGTTTCAGAAATGGGCTACAAACCGAAAACACGTTCAGCGATAGTTACAATGGTATCATGCCGACATTTGGGGAGATCAGTGTGACTATCGCTGACCATTTACAACGACTTCAGTTCTAAAGTGGAAAATATCTCGGGAGGAATGGGGATACTGAATTACTCGCTGTACTCATAGGATTTTTTTAATTTTTTTAATATTTTAATTTTTCCAAATTATTACTCAAAAATTTTACATAAATATCTTTGCAATATCATAAAAAATTCGCATTCAATTAGTAAAAATTCAAAATACTTAGAATTAATGCCACTTCATAGCTTTGAAATGGCATTGATAGAAACAGTATCATAGGCGATATCACAAGCGAAAAAAAAAAAAAAACATTGAATAACTTTTGCTCTCGCGTATTGCTGTCAAGAAAGTTCTAAAACCATGTACGGTTACAAAGATCAAAGTATAAATAAATATGTAATGTTTGGCAAAAAGTTTATGGATTTTATCGCTTATTTTAGAAGATTTATTATTACAAGATTTAAGTTCTAGTTAATTGTGTTGAATACATTTGAAAATTATAATGTACTGAAATATGATCTAGCATTACTACACATTATACAGTGGCACAATATTATAAAGTACAGGTAGCCTGATAAACACTAACATACATAAAAATACATTTCCAGCTGGAGAGACACAGTAATAGGAGAGCAGATAGCAAATCAAGTAGTTCCACGTGCGCGGACGGAGGGAAAGATTTCCTGTTTCAGCTAAGGAGGGATGAGCCTTTTAAGAGATAGCAAGTAAGGGAGGAGCTATAATCCAGGCTCTGGACACTTTCAAGTGTCCAGAGCCTGGTAGGCGGAGCCAACGGTATTCGTTCAATGAGGAGGCGGTCAAATTGAGCGTCTTGAAGATAAGCAGCTAGTAAGGCAGGCAGTTGCTAAAGTCACGATTAGAATTTCTTTCAGGGGTGTAGTTAGAAATAACGTTTGTTGTTCCGGTTAATTCAAACTGATTATGTTTATATGAAGAAAAGCTTGGAATATGCCTAAGAAAAAATGTAATGTGTAGGATGAGTCTTAGACCCGACACTAGGGCATTCGTCTTGGCAGAGTCGGCGCTAGGGTCTTTGTCGCCCGCACGCAATGTCGATCTAAGCGCCCCTGTAACGATCCAGGCGTGTGTGGTTCTTTTACGATAATAAAAATTTAAATTATTTGAAATTTCTTAAATAAATTTTGACAGAACAGCCACACGTTGGTTCGCTAAATGTAACGAACCGGGGGTGTTGACTAAGCAGGATAATCATTAAAAACCCGAATATTCAAAAAATTCTCAAAAGTTAAAGCAAATTTTGATAAAGCTACTTCACTTTAATCGTTGAATATAATGATACAGGGATTAGAGCCTTCTCACCGACCCGAATCGCTAACAAAATTAAAATGAATTTCAATTAAAATTAAAATTTATTTGAACTAAAGTTTAAAAAATTCTTGCATTTTACTAAATTCTTAGTAAGTTGTAAAAATATTTTAATAATTTTGATAAGTGGAACTATCTTTTAGGAAAATAAAAGAAACTCAAAATAGATGAGAAAATAAGAAAAGAATTCAGAAATAATAATTAGAATATTTTATTAATATTAATATAAGTATTCAAAAAATAAAATCTTTACAGAATAACAGAAAATAAATTAAATTACATAAATATACTTGAAAATTTTTTATTAAAATTTTAGGGTTCTTGATTTCATATTCACCAAATTAGAAATAATGGTCTTAATGTCTAATTCCGCACATACATTTTCAATAGCTATTAACGCCAAACTAACAAGCCTTTTTTGTGACATACTTGTTCTTAAGTAGGTTTTAATCAATTTCAACTTGGAAAAGGAACGTTCACCGCTCGCTACACTAACAGGTAAGGTTAATAGTATTCTTAAAGCAATTGAAAAGTTAGAGAAAGATAAATTATTGGACACAATAAAATTAAGAATATCGAAAGGATTTTGAATATTTAAATTATCCTTTCGAAAAATATCCCGGAAAGCACATAACTCGTCATATAGTTCTACTGCATTTACGTCTTTATTGTCGCCATCCTTCAAGAGAATCTCTAAATCATCACAATTTTTTCGTAAATCTTCGTTATTAATTTGTAGTAATCTATACAATAAATTAAAATTATCATATTATGTTTTTAGTTGTTCAAAACGTTGTATTAACGAACACATTGCAATGTCTAGAAGTGTATAAAACATATTCACTCTAAATTTATCTTCTGGCGATTGTGGCGTTTCGTCATGATGCTCGTAGTTAAATTGTCGTGTCTTCTTTCGTCGTCGAACTTCCGTACCAGTTTTAAATTCTTGTTCTCCATCTACCTCTTCACTCAGTTCTTTTGCCATTTTTAGAACTTCTTTAAAATTTGTATCTGATCAACACTCGTGTAAGAATATTTTTAAGTTTTCGATATATTCTAAAGCAAGTGTAATGATCATATTTTTGTCTTGAAGCATTTTACTCACAGGCTTTATTCTGTTAAGTAAATCATGTCAAATTATAAGAGAACAAATAAATTTGTAGTCCTTCATTTTGAGCACATAATGTTTGTGCTTCATGCTGAGTTTCTTTATTAAAATTTTCATTATTTAAAATTTCAAAAAGTGTCGTAAATTTCTCCTAACTGATATTGTAGAGGGCGGATTGCGTTAATTTTACTTTCCCATCGCCTTTCTGATCATCATCATCATCATACGTATCAAGGATTTATGCCTAGTATGGCCTGTTCTGGCCTTAGAAGTCATCGTTGAATCGTTTAAGAGGACATCCTGTTTTTTTTTTCCTAATGGCATTATGTGCCTTCCTGATGGCTGTTTCAATGTTAAATTTTTTTACGAACTTTAAAAGGATTGCCCAACATTTGTAAGAGAATGAAAAGAAATTATATATTTCTTGAATAATTGCAAAGAAACTAATTGTATCTGCATTCACTTTAGCTGCATCGTTAATGATTAACTTTAGAGTATGAGCAGCACATGGCACGTAAAAAGCTCGAGTATTTTTGTTCAAAAGTTTTTTCCATTTCATATTTGCCCCATTGTCATATCCTTGACCTCGCATGTCTTCAATGGAAATATTCTATTTTTCCAGTTGTTCCACTATTGTTGCACATAAACCACGTCCTGTGGAATCTGATATATCTGCGAAACCTAAAAGGTTTTCGCTGATCTTGACAATTCCTCTGTCACAAGAAACAAAGCGAATAATAATGGTCATTTCTTCTGTTTTACTTGCATCAGGTGTGCAGTCTAAAATTATGGAATAATATTTAGATTTTCGAATTGATAATAAAATTGTATCCCTGATTGCGTTACTTAAAGTTTCAATATTTCATTTTGACTGTCTTTACTCAAATAGTGTACTCTATTGTTTCATTGTAGGGCCCTTTCAACATGATTTTCCATAACGGAATCAAACTTTGCAAATAGTTCGACTAATTTTAAAAAAATTAGCGTTATTCCTTTCATATAATTTATTAGATGATCTGCGAAAAGCTAAATTTTGGCTACCAAGGAATTTTATAATTTCAATCAAGCGTTCTAAAACAATCGTCCAATGTTTCTTTTCCATTTCATACATGCTTTGAGTCTTGCAATCAATAGTAGTTTTGTTTTTTAAATTTTTTCAAGTTCCTTCCATTTTAAAAAATTTTTCATGGGAGCTAAACTAGTCTCATGTCTATGCAAAGTTGTACTTACATTTCTCCAATCGTTATAACCTTCTACAAGATTACTTGATTCAGTAGGTGCGAAAAGTTTGCAACAAAAGCAAAAAACATAATTTAAAGTTTCGGAATAAATGAGCCATGTTCTTGGCACGAACTCCCCGTTTTCCATTTTTCTATTATAATACGTGGCGCCAAATTTACGATCATATATATCTCTGGGATATATTATATTTTTCTTTTGAACAGGCCCCATTTCAATTAAAACAACTCGTAATTTTTCATCAATATTTCCCCATTCAACCTGGATCTTCTAAATTTACAGAGACTAACAATGTGTTAGTTTCGTGGCTACCACACGAAATTCCAATTTTCATGGTCAACTACAACTGAATTCGTGGTCAACTACAACTAAATCTTCTCCTAACTGTTTTTCACTTTAATCCTGCGTCTTGTTATCTTGTTCAACAGTTGTAATAGTACTTTTATTCAAACTGGATGATGTGCACGGTTCGTCAACTCTGATTTCTGATGTATCGAGTTGGTTACAATCTGCATCAGAATATTTTAATATTTTAACAAATTTATTAAGAGCCCCAGTTTGTTTCTTAATATCTGCTTCTTTCGCAGCATGACGCTTACGATTTTGTGCACCAGATAACTTTTTTAATTATTGATTCCATTTCTATTTTATACCCACAAGAAATTATTACACAACACGACACAGAGACAAAACAATAATCCGTACTGCGCTACTGTCAGTAGCCTATTGAGATGCGTACTGTTATAAATCTACTGTTGCTATCCTGTCATTACTGCGACATTGTAAAATTTTATTATTATTATTATTATTATTATTATTATTTTAACTTTGTAGACTTGTAATTTCTATTAATTACTTGTGATGTCTTTTTTCTTTACTTTATACTTTATTCTACGTTATTCTAATGTAGCTGTGCGCACTATCTCTCTCTCAGAATCTCTCGTTTTATAATATTACGTGCTATGTTTACAAGAAAGTCAAATTAAATTTATTTACATTACTATGAAATGTACACGAATTTAAACATTAGGGAGATTGCTTTCTTTATCCTTCTATAAAAACTCTTTAGCAAAATTTAGAACCTTTTTTCTTCAACTTTAAAATACTTTCTTTAACACAAAACGTTATCTACTCTCAGTTTACAAATTTTACTTATTAAACTCCAAGCTTACTCGCAAAGAGGTTACCTAAATCTCTCTGTTAAGTTATCTTTACAAATTTGATATCAACTTCTAACATGCCAATTGATTCTCTTAAGGACACTTCTTAACCTTATTAAACATTAAACATATATCTTAAAAGTCTTTATAATACTTTTTTGTATTATAACTATAAGAGGAATTATATAAAAATTTTGAACTTACAAAGGCTCTGTATCTCACAATTAGTCAAAAGTCTTTCACTAAAAGTTCTGTGGCAATTCTTTCATCTCAGATCTTCATCTGGAATTTTGGCTTCGGCTATATCAATTGCGAATGTAGCGGGACTTGTACAGTTCCGGAAAAATGTTATCCTCCCACGGCCAAAAGAAAAACTTACAAGCGAAGGTACTTCGGGAAATTTGCCTCGCCTTTTCTCCTTTAGTTGGGCTCGCCGAATATGCCTAGACGACTGCCGTCTCAAGTAGCTTGAATTGCTGCCTCTAAGAAACTGAAAATGCCGCCTCCAAGAAAAATGAACGGCAATTTGAAAGCCCTGTCTGTGGCCTAGAAGTCCTTTCTCTCTAGCGACGTCTCGAACCGAGAAGCTCCTTTCTGGAAGCAGAAAACTCATCTCTCAACCAATGTCTGGATCTGGAATGCTCTATGACGATGTCTGGAACTGAGCAGCTCTGTCTCACTTCGGAAACGTCTAGGACCGGACAGCTTTAGCAATGTCTGGAACCGAGCTGCCTCCTCTTTGACAGCGTCTGGAACCAGGCAGCCTCTCCTGTCTCTCTGTGGACGTCTTTGGAACCGAGCCCCCTCTACTTCTGCAGCAATCTCTGGATCCGTGCAGCCCCTTCTGTTTGCTTCAGTCCCTTTTTATTACACCTCCTCTGAGACCTTGCATAAAGTTTGGCAACCCCTAAAGAATCAGTATGATTCTTTCATCTTACGTTTCAAGTTTGGCACGCCGTTTGTTCTCATCCACTTTCTTTTAATTATAATTTGCCGGTCATCGGAAAGTTGTTTCAACCTTTCTGACTGGCTTAGCAGATGTTTATACTTAGAGCCTGCAAGCCTTTCTCATACAAACAAATTTTAATAACAATCTTTCTAATGCCGCCATGTACATCTATTACATGCAGCTTCGGCGATATAAACAATGCCTTTGTTTTTAACACTCTAACATATTCTTATTAAAGCAGTATATACAGTTAACTTCCAGAGTGTTATTTACAATAACATCTAAAACAAACTATACAGATAAAAACAGAGTTTATTTTTACAATATTCACATGGAACGTAACCTAAGTAAACAATTGAATGTAATGTGCTTTGGAATATTTAAGCTACAATCGAGGTTTTACAGTACCATATGACTGGTTACGTAGCAACAAATGCTTTGTACGAAAATTCATTTCTACGCATAAAAACCGTTCACCGTTTCACTTTAGATTCTGGAGGCAAGCATTTAGCCTGCTCTCGCTGCAAAATTGTAAACAGCCGGCAATATACAATTTTTAAAAAATTTTTATTCAGTGTATCTGGCCTTATTTATGTTAATATTGATCATTCTAAGAATTTTTTGTTTTTATGATAAAAATTTTGTTTCTTAAAAACGAACTTACGACCCGTGCCCCGGCGGTCCCTTTAAAGCAGCGCCCGCATATATCGCATGCCCGATTCCGCCGGCCCTGGGTCTGAGTTACCAAGAGGAGAACCGACAATCCCAGTATACTTGGAAGGGGGGCTTGCTAATAATATGTCAAGTGTGTTTGCAGTTTAAAGGGGGATTGTCAGGTATTCTGGTCGGAAGATTAATGATCTGAGATAGATCATTGCTGATGGAAACACCTCAGAAGCTCTTCCTGCTTGATTGGTGAAACTTGAGAAGAGGAGCTAATGTGAGTTGTGGACAATGAAGTCCCCAAGAAGGATTACTTCACTATCGGGGTATTTCGGAAATCTGCAGAAACCCGAAATATTCCGAAACGCTGCAGAAACCCGAGATTTAGAGAGAAATATTTGAAGAAGTCCAAGTAATTGACGGAGTTTGGAGAGCAATAGAGAGAGCATATGAAAAGAGCAGGTTGGTCTGATAGAGAAATTGTGAGCCAAAGTTGATCAAACAGTGGGGATTCAAAGGCTTGCAGTTTCTGGCATGGTGTATGAGTTCTGGTGAATGCACATGCACAGCGCTTGTGAAGGAAATAGCTGTAATGGGTAGTTTGCGTGGATAGTGGTCAAATATGGAAACGATGTGCACCACCAACACAAGGTAGTGGTGGTGGTGCACGTCGTTTATATTGCTGTTAAGGCCACGGATATTGTTGAAGTGAATATGGAAACTTTTTATTTTTTGGTAAGAATTAATGTTGATGGATTGTTTCATTGGATTTCTGTTGTTTTTTTTATGATTCTTTTGGTTGGATTTCTGATGTTTGTTATGGTTGGATTTTTTTGTTTGGTGTGATTTTTTAACTATCTTTTGTGGGAGAATTCTTGTGATTTGCAGTTAAATCGCATTTCTTTAGTTTGTGGTCAATTATATTTGATTAGGAAGAGATAAAGAGAAAATGGGACATGAAGTGAGAGTGATAGACTCGCAAACATACCCCCACACAAAGGGAACTCAATCACCTGTCCATACGTGGCCTCGACAGTTCCTCCTGTAGCCACAATATCTGGTCTCCCTCCAGTCACGAACTGGCAAAATACGTGGCTGAACGATTTTTCGCTAGCTGACCGGGAAGCCTCCAGATTTGTTAAACTGTTCGGCCCCATGTACTAACCAGTGGCCAGCCTGCAGAACTGTTTTGCTGCTGTACCCTTGAATGGGGAGGGACTGGGTGTCTCACAGTGAGATTGGTATGTTATTGAAATCTTCACTCTCTCACTGCATGTGAGAAGCGTGGGGAGGATAGAAACTGGAATCTTTGCTCTAGCGACCAAACATGGCTGTAGCCACTTCAGATTTCTAATAAGCAAGATGGTGGTGGTGTTTCAGCGGACGATGAAAGACATCAACCACCTAGGAGTCTAAACTGGCGTTTCCTCCAACTAGTGAAGATATACGTTTTCTGCAGCAATGTTCGCCAGAGCCTGATTTGTTATATAAGTTTGGGACTCTACTGTTGTCCAAACTGTACTAACAGTACCATAATTTAGTAGATTAGTAAATGATGAGAGTAAAAGTACATTAGACTCGCCTTCTGTTAAACAACAATGAAAACCATAATAGTTTCATTACTATATACCATTATGTATATAAAAGAGGATTTTACTTTGCTTCTTCTCTGAGCCTTCGTAGTTTAGGTGAGTGCGTAACGAAAATGTTCTTTGGTTTGAAAGTAGATTCCATCTCTTGTAGGACGAAAGAGAATTAATGTCTTTTAGACTGAAAGTGAATTTATTCAGTTCCAAACAGAGGTATCAAAGATTTCCGTCCTGAAACTCGGGTTTTTCTTTCTGATAATCAGACAAACCAGCCAAAGAAGGGCGCCCAGTTAACATATGTACTACACTCGTTTCGCAGCGTTACTTGATTCGGCCTAATCCCAAACAACCCAACCCAACTAATCTTCTACTCTCACAGCCATTACTGCATCATTCTCTTTGCTTCATCGACAAATGTAAATAATCCAGTGGCGAGAGTGCTGCATATACAAAATAAAAAAAATTAAAATTAAAAAAATTATTTTTTCCTAATCAGTAACCAATTTATTAATAAATAAATTTACATATTAAAAAATTGCTTTATTAAAAATATTTCACCCTCACCACGAACAAACACCAATAATAAAAGTTTCGTATCTCACAGAAATAACGCGCGCAAGCATACGATACACTGCTCGTTTGAGTGGTGTCGGAATGACTTGTAACGTGCAATCACAAGCGGAAAGGAATATCGGCGAGACTGGCTACGATTGGTCGAACGTGATAAAAATCAACACTGCATTAGATCACAGTATACTTGTTTCCTAATCTAAAGCGTTAATCGAACAATTCCAATTATTAACTATTCAATCAATGTCGAAACATAAGCTGTAACCTTTAACATGTTGCACTGCATTTATATAATGTTATAAGCATTGTTATTATTTATAAACACAAACAAAATTTAAAATTTTCATTTTTTTCCCTTGGGGGATGCTGCAGTATCGCAGTGCTAATGTACGGGCCGCCACTGAAATAATCCTAAAACTTCTAGCAAATGTGGAATTCGTTATTCTTGTTGTCTTATTATTCTTGAATAAATGTTTCACTCTGTAAATTTCCGTAATTGATTCGAAAATTCACAAATTTTGTTTTAGAGCTATAGTACAACGCTATAAGTTAAGTTGTTATCACTTGGAGTCTGATTTTAGTCATTAAAATGGTCCAATATAAGCTCGACACATTTTAATAAGAATCTCTAAGACGAATTTCCTTAAAATATTAACAGAAAACCACAGATGTTTGTTTCAAATGAATCATCATTAGTATAATTCTTTTACCTTCGCTTATACAAGAAAGTAATTAAAGTAACTGACTGAATCATGAGTTTTTGCTGAATGAAATACTCAAACGTTATTTCTTTTTTAATATCATTTGAAATTTACATAGTCTTCATATGAGACAACGAATCGATCACAATTATAATTACTAGCTTAAATTCTCTACTTTTATTATCATTTTCTTCTATTAGATCACTTAATTTGTTTGGTGATGGCAGTCTGTATTATGATTACTAAAACGTACACTCTTTTCTTTGCCTACAAACTGCATTACTTGGTCTTGTTCACATGTATCAAGGCTTTCTGTCTTAGAGATGATCACAACTTCATCTGAAAAGAATAATGGCACTGTCATTAATAGTTTGATAAAAACTGCAACTGAAATTTAATGCTAATAACAAATTGTTACATTAAAGACATTGAAATTAATTATCAATTCCGCACATTTGTGCATTCTCCTTCAAACACAAGTGTAATTAACCAGTTCTATTTTTAATGTGAAGAATGACCAAAAGGTTTATCACGACATTTTTGATATCTAAAAAAAAAAAAGTATTTTCGTATTGAAAATACTTTTGACAGAAATTTACCGTTACTGAGAGGACGCTACTAATCTTTATGCGAAAAGCCAATAACAACATTGTTTAACATCAAGAAAATCGTAGCATTTTTTTAACAATAATTTTTTAACAGTTTTAAGTGTAAAAATTAAGTAATTCTGTATTTAGTCAGATAGGACATTAACGGAATCCTCTGACATATACAATATTATGTGAAATTTCACTTACCACTAGAATGATTTTCGCTGCATATGGAAACAATTGCGTAGTTATTAGTCATATTTACTATAACAACGTCCGGACCTAAAAAAAGATAAATCTTTTAGATAACTAAAAATAACATATTAAGTGACATTGGGTCTTATCTTAGGAATTGTCTATATTGCTAATGCATTCTTTTGTTGCATTTCCAGCCGTTACGTAGTAATATTTGTGATTTTTGTGATTGTCCTTGGGTGAGAGATGATTTTATCTCCCGGAGTGAGGCCACTACCCCACTTGTTGAAGGCCTGAAGTGGCTTGAAAAAAGTTCCATGTTTGGTCTTTAGAGGTGAGATCCCAGACTATGTACGAAAATAAAGAAACAAATATATAAAAATAAATACATTTAAAAAATAAGAAAAACAAATCTTTGCCCCACTCACGATTAAAATGTACTATAGGTTTACAATTTTTTGTGGGTAAGGTAACATAAAAAAAAACCCTCAAATAATACTACCTTTTCTCTTATTTAGAAATTGAAATTAAAATGGAATTAAAATTGTCCTTTTGAACAATTTTAATTCCTTTTACTGAAACATTAGCCCTTTTGGACAGTTTTGAACTATTTTACAAAAAATATTGAACGATATTTTTGATATATTATTTTATGAAACTTTGAAACTATTGTGGACATTCATACAATTTCATATGAATCTCCTCAATGGTAGACTATTGTGGACAAATGACAGTAACATAAAATGTTTTATATGGTTGTAAATTTGTGTATGGTTTCGTTTTTTTTTCTTTTTTTTTTTTCGAGATTGGCAGTTTATTCATGATAATAAAATAATGAATAAGAATTTTTTTTGTTTCAGTTAGTAGACTATTGTCTACTAACTGAAACAAAAAAAAATTATGATGAGCTGTAGGTCCCACAGCTCATCATACCTTGGCTTAAATGGATTCACTGTCTGCACTCACCACACTTTCAGGCAATGCATTCCAATCACCCACCACTTTATGCAAAAATCTACTCCTAATCCCCTGCTCACAGCCTTCTTATACAGCTTCCAGTGATGGCTTCTTGTTCTACTCCCCCCGTCTCCAGACATTGTTTGAAAAATCTCACTTACGCTAATCTGTTAATTACCCCTTAACAACTTATACGCCTCAACCATGTCTACCCTCTTCCTTCTATTCACTAGGATCTGCAATTTGCATTCTCTCAATCTGTCGTCATACTCCACATTTCGGAGACTAGAAACCGACTTAGTGAATCGTTTCTGAACACTCAGAAACAACTCATCATTTTGAAAAGCAGGCGACCAAGTCGGTGCACAGTAATCCATATGCGGTCTGACCAAAACCTTGTACAATGGAATCATAACATCCTTACTTCTACATGTCAATGTTCTCCGCATCATTCCCATAATCCGCTGTTGTCCTCAGAATTTTAGGAAAATGTCCACGAAATTTCAAGTCCCTTTCCACCACCACCACCACCACCTCCAGATCTTTCATCTGCTCCACCTGCTGTAAGATTTGCCCACCAATCCTATATTCTTCTTTCCATTTTTGCTTCCCAAATTTCAAACCTTACACTTCGTTACATTAAACTGACATCCCACATACTTGCCAGTTCAGGTTGTCTATTCAAATCCTCTTGCAAGACTACAACATCTGCTCTACTTCTCATAACTCTCCCGAACTTTGCATCATCTGCAGACAACTGTATATCAACATTTAAGCCCTTTCCAATGTCATTTACATATAAATTACACAATAATAGCCCCTGGGGTACCATTAAGGATTTCTTCTGGGATATCGCTTCCTCATACACAACCTGTTGATACCTACCAGACAGCCAATCTTCACTCCAACACACTAACCTGCTGTGCAACTCCATCTGTTCCAATTTAATTATCAACTTGCCATGTGTCACTGTATCAAAGGTCTTTGCAAAATCTAAATACTTTATACTACTGTCTATAGATTCTCCTTTGTCCAATGCATTCATCTGTGTGTGTGTGTGTGTGTGTGTGTGTGTGTGTGTGTGTGTGTGTGTGTGTGTGTGTGTGTGTGTGTGTGTGTGTGTGTGTGTGTGTGTGTGTGTGTGTGTGTGTGTGTTCATTGGGCATCTACACAGATGCCGTATGGTCACTCCGATGCTCGGTAATGTGCCACACCAGTTTTCGCCATGTAGTCCTGTTGTTTGCTTTTCTGGCAGCCTCAACTCTCTGAAGATCAGTCACTCCACACACACACACACACACACACACCATCCATCCATCTCATTGATGATTTATCCAGTCCTCTTTTTCCAGGATCTTTACCTTCTATTACTGTTCTGAGAAGTCCTCCTTCCATCCTTTCGATGTGCCCGAAATATCTTAACTTTCTTCTGTCAATATCCTTAAGGAGCCCTAAAGTTCTACTGATCTTTTCTAACACTCATTGATTTGTATACCTTTAAGTATATGATATCCTCAACAGCCTTCTGTAACACCACATCTCAAAAGCGGATATCCGTTTCTTATCTGACTTCTTTAGGTTTCAAGTGTCACATCCATAAGTCGCTGTTGGAAAAACAACTGCATCCAAATTCCTCAACTTTATTTCCATGGAAATAGATCCATCTTTCCAGATTTTAGACAGGTCTCTGACTTTTAGCCATTCTTAACCTTTTTCTGACGTCTTCTGAAAACAGCAATTCTTCACATTAATAATGGATCCCAGGTACTCAAACTTGCTGATTTCCTCAATTATTTCTCCATTAAGGTACACTTGTTACTCAATAGTGTCCCTGTTTGTATTTCCTTTGAGAACTATAATCTTTGTCTTGCTAGGAGATTGAGTTGAAGTCCTATGTTATTACTTATCTTGTTAACTTTGTCAAGAATTAGTCCATTTCCATGTCATTACAAAGGAGTACTGTATCATCAGCATACCTCAGATTACTGATCAATCTACCTCCTATCCTAATTCCTGTCCTGAGCTCATCTAATGCTTCAAGCATGATGTCCTCCGCATATATACTAAACAAGTGAGGAGAAAGTAAACATGCTTGCCTAACTCCTTTTCCAACTGGAAGTCAGTCAGTCAATCCTGTTCTTACCGTGGCTTCTTCCTCCTTATACAAGTTGGCTATCAACCTGATAGTATGTTGAGGAAAACCCATTCTTTTCATTACTTCCCACAATTTCACATGCTCAATACAGTCAAAAGCTTTAGAGTAGTCTAAGAGACACATTACCAGAGGGAGTCTGAATTCTTTATATTTTTCTATGATCTGTCTAAGGCAAAGGGTCTGATCTCTGGTGTCCTTATTTTTCCTAAAACCTGCTTGTTCCTTGGGCATCTCTGCCTCAACTTTGGCCTTAATCCTATTTAGCATGATATTCAATAAAATTCTGCTTGCATGAGATATCAAACTAATAGTTCTATAGTTCTTCCATGCCTTCATATAACCTTTCTTATGTAGTGGTATGAAAACCGACTTCTTCCAGTCTCTAGGCCATGATCCTGTCTCCCATATCCTTGCAATCAATCTATGAAATACCTTTATCCCTCCGTCCCCTGTGGCCTTAATTAACTCTTCTGGGATTTCTTCTGCACCTGGGGCCTTATTGCTGTTAAGCTGCTCAACTGCTCTTTCTACCTCATGCCTAAGTGGAGGAGGTTCCAGATCAAAATTTTCTTGGTAGGAGGACTCCACATTTTCTTTATCCACCCTGTTGTACAGTTCCTCACAGTATTCTTTCCATCTGCTTTTGATTTACAACTCTTCTGTTAGTAATGCTCCATTCCTGTCTTTGATGACATTCAATTTAGGCTTAAATAAAACATCCTTTTATAATTGTGCCTCCTCATCTGGAACTCTATTTCTTCACATTTATTAATATAAAAATTTCCCTTCTCCTGCTTGATGGCTCTTCTGACTTCTCTATGTAATCTCTTGTATTCTTCGGTTCCTGTGTCTCTTTGTTTTTCCAACCGCCTTCTTTTGATTAGTTCCCATGTTGAATCTGATATCCATGGGTTTCTTAGTCTTCTTATTGGGCGAGATACTTTTTCGCTGTATCCTGTATTATCAGCTTAACTCCTTCCCAAAACATTTCTAGTGAGTTCTTCTCATTGGTCTCCAAAAATTATCCCACCGAGTTGGACTCCAACTCGGTGGGATAATTCACAGAATCCACTAGGAATTATTCTAACATCTAATCTAGTGGGATGTGCATGATCTAGAAGGTTTCGGAGTCTTAGTCTTACTTTGGCTCTTACTAGCTGATGGTCTGTACCATAATCTGCTCCAGGACAAGTATGCACATCACAGATGCTTGTCGTTCACCACTGGAGAGCCAGGATGTAATCAATCTGGTGCCTTGACCTATCAATGTTAGATGTCCAAGTATAGGTCCGTCGTGGATGTTTCTGGAAGCAGGTATTGGTAATAAGTAATCTGTTAGCACGAGCAAATTCCAACAGTCTTTCACCACGGGTGTTACGTTCATCCAGACCAAACATGCCACACTCCAGCCTGACTCTCATACTCTTTCCCGTTTTTTTGCATTTAAGTCCCCTAAGATGTAAAGTATGTCTCTCCTTGGTAGGCAGTCCAAAACAGTTTGTAAGTTATCATAGAATTCCTCACTCTCTTCTTCAGGCCTATCCAGTGCCGGATTTACGTATAAGCTAAAAAAGCTACAGGTTAGGGCTTCGCAATCTGCCGGGGCCGCAAATAAAAAAACAAAAAGACTTGCTGATGTAATTTAAAACAGTAGGGGGGCCCTCTGGGTTCTGTATAGCTTAGGGACTCAGCAAGTCTAAATCCGACCCCGGGCCTATCCGTGTGGGATGCTTTAACTACCATAACCAAGAACGCTTCTTGCCTAAGCTGGCTTCAGTATCACAGCTACCCCATGATGTTTTGAGTCACCACCTGAATAAATAACTACGTACCTTACCATCCTGTCTTTTGAAGTGACCTTCTTCCATCTGGTCTCTGTAATTCCCAGGATGTCAATTTTATACCTATCCATTTCTTTACAGACAATCTCAAGAGTACCTATCTGTACACCCGAACATTCCATGTGCCTATGTAAAATTCCCTTCTAAGATTAATCTTATACCTTCTGTGTTGCTCATTCACAGTATCACTGACATTTGATGAAGACGGTAATATACTTCTCAAACAGGACCCTCTGCCTAAGCCCTGAACGCGGCTCTGATTATTCTGCGCGACAGCCGATGCAGCATGAGATGCGTTATAAGGCACAACCATATTAGCATTTTGGAGTGAAGTTACTGCAAGAAGAAAGTGGTAGGGGTTACAGAGGCCCTTTCCACATAAGATGAAATAGCAAAATAGGAAAAATTCACCCCTAGCCCTGTAATGGCATTGGGGGAGGAGCAAGAAGAAAAGAAAGAAGTAAAGAAAGAAGGGGAGGGACCAGTCTACAGATAATATAACAGATCTATATTACATGAAGTAGGGCATAGTCCAGCATCAGGTACCTCGGGTTTGCCATGCCTGTACTCACTAAAGTGAGCCCTTCAGTCACATGTATTCATCACCTTGTTATAATAAGTAAGTAGATTGCTAAAACATGATCTTTCTTTGGCAAACCCATGTTGTTCATTAAAGAGAATTCTGTTGCTTGCTGTCAACCCAGTTCTGAATCCTTATCCTTACTAGCTTCTCCAACACCTGCCTTATTTTATAATAAATAAAATAACTAAATCAGCTAACACCTTTTATTCCCTTATAGGGAGTAGGCAAGGCCTTTATACCCTATCTAGCTTTTGGAGACTGAGTGGCCAGTTCAATCTCCACCCGTAGCCAATCAAAGATAGCTTTCCCATGTCTATCACTAATTAAAGCATCCACCGATGAAGAAGCTGGCAAACAAGTGCTACCATCTCTTGGTACCTAACCCTAACAAGATAGGTTACTGTTTGAAATAATGTGAGTACTACGGTCGATTTTCTTGAGTTTACGGGATGAAAAAAACCGAGTTTCCGGGAAGAAAATCCCACTTGTCTGTGCCAGAGTTCGACTAACTCGGGAATAGGTCGAAGAAAGGCTTAGAAAAAGTTCCTCCAGTCAGCACCTAGACTTGAACTTAAGTCTGACTTCGAGCCATCAAGCGCAGAAGACGCAAGCGCCACTTCCACTGAGCTACCCGGGCCTTCTTTTATATAAGGTAGTTTTCTAATGATAAAATAATTAATAATTTAATCGCTCGTGATTAATTTATTAATTTTTTAAAGAAAAGTAGTATATATTGTTTTTGCTGGAAACGTTTTGGAACCATAAAATGCAAATTTATTAGTGAAGGCGTCTATTTACTTGAAAAATCTTGCCGGTCATGAACCTAATTATTTTTGTTGAAAATCACTTAAATAAATGTGAAACAACAGACAAAGAAATAATAAAACAGGTTAATGCTGAAAACATTTATTGGTACACACTTTGGCAGCATTTGTGAGTCACTGCTTTTGCTAAAAGTACCTTTTTTGTAGCTGAATAAAATAAAAATTGCCAAACGAGTGGAAGCTTTTCTTAAAATTAGTGGAGTTTTTAACAAAATTCGGGCCAGTTTTAAATGAGCGTGTTCAGTAAATAAGAAGTTAAATCTTTAACCACTCTTTAAAAAACGATATGCAGAATGAATTCATTCACTTAAGCAGCAGTCATATTTTTGAAAAAATTCCATTCGTAGTTAATTCAAAATATCATTGGATCATACTTGACACCTGACAATAACAGCGAATGGCAAATGACAATGATTATTCATTTTGTTGAAATCGCTGGTAAGTCAGTTGACATTGTTGAAAGATCTGTTGACTTTATGAATATTTCTAAAAGTATTGATAGTAGCTTAGATGACTTGCTACAAAGCTTTGAACTGGAATCATTGAGTTTAGTATGCCATATTTTAGATACTAGAGAAATCTTCTGATGCCAACTTTTGGCATATTATTATTATTATTAGACCTCCTGGACCTCTATCTTCATCGAAGGAGACCATACATCACCCATACCATCTGTCGCACTTCTAAACTCCTTCAGACTAGATGCACTCGATACTTCAACAGGCAAACCTTCCTGCTAACTCAAGGTTCTATGAGAGAAAAATCTAGTACTTACCCCTTTCTTAAATGTGCACAAAGTTAACTTCCATGAATGTCCACTTGTCCTCTCCTTTCATATAATGAAAACTTTTATCAACGGATATCCTATGATCCCTCTCAAAATTTATGGACCTCTATCTTATCATCCTCTTTCTTTGTTTACCAGTGTCTGCAGTTCACATATTCAATCTCAATCTAATATACATTCCATAACTCGTATATCATCTTTTTAACTCTTCTTTGCGCCCCTTTCAGCAACTTCCTTATCCCGTTAGAACCCCTGAGACTAAATCTTTGCACAGTAGTCCAGATGCGGTCATATCAGGGCCTTATAAAGAGGCAATATGACTTCGATATTCTTAGATAACAATGTTCGTTTCAACATCGGAATTACCCTCTGAGTTGTATTTGCATATTTCGTAATGTAACTTGAACTTTCTTCTGATGCCCTTTTTGGCATATTATTATTATTATTATTATTATTATTATTATTATTATTATTATTATTATTATTAGACCTCCTGGGAGTCAAGTCTTCATCGAAGGAGACCATACATCACCCGTACCAACTGTCGCACTTCTAAACTCCTTCACACTAGATGTACTCGATACTTCAACAGGCAAACCTTTCTGGTAACTCAAGGTTCCACCATAACTTCAAAATCTCTTGCCTCGTCAGTTACTCCAAGCATAATCCTACCAATATAACATGTTGTTAAATATCGCATCACGCTAAAGGGCATAACGTTACACTTACTTACATTGAACTGAAAACTATTATCGTTTGTTTCTACTTCCAGCTTATTAAAATCACCCTGTAAATGATGTACAGTATATCGGTAGAATCCCTGATTACCCTGCCTATCTTTGCATCATCAGCAAACAACCGAAGAGCTCCCATGAGCAACCCCCTTCCGATATCATTAATGTATACATTAAACAACGATGGTCCAAGGAGTGATCCCTGGGGCACACCAATAATCATCTTAAATCTAGCAGATTCACATCCCGAATATATCACTTTCTGATACTTTTCAATCAGCCACCCGCTTAACCAAGCCAATAGTTTATATTCCAATCCCATGTTCTCTAGTTTATATAACTGCCTTTCATGTGATAGGGATGTTGTTCTATTGGATAGTCATAGAAAAATCCAACATTATCATAGTGTATCCCCAATATCCCTTTATCTAACTCGGCCGTAACATTGTTATAAAATATGAGCAAATTGCTAAAGTATGACTTTTCTTTAGTAAACTCATGCTATTCCTTGCAAATTATATCCTGTTTGTCCACCCATTTCTGTGTGTGAGTTCTAACCAACTTCTCTAAAAGCTTTACACTTACTCTAGAGAAACAAATTTGTAATATATACTGCTTAGAAAGAAGTCAACGGACACCCACCATGGGCAAGGCACATCGTGCCAAATAACGAGTCACATGTTTGTAGCCAGTATGAATTGGAGAAATATGATCAGAAGGGAACTGATGGAGTTTGAAAAAGGCGTTGTGATAGGATGCCATGTTACAGTCATATCTGTGCGGAAAATTGTTGATTAATATCCGTTTCTCTAATACTTACCAGGTTCTTCTCCTTCAAAATGCAAATGATATTTCGATTCAGCACCTATTTGCTCGAGTGCCGCTATACATCGTTTGCCACTGCTATCAGAATGTCTAGAAACGGGAACATAAAAAATAATACATTAAATTATTCTTAACATTATTAGTTCCCTGAAAATCCAAGTTAATTTCAAAATTATTGTTGGAATGACAAACGTTATAGAAACAATATCAGAGAGATTGGACTAAACCTGTGCAAAGAAACGTCAGAAAATAAACAGTGGCTTAATAAATTCTCTGTGAATGTTAAAGATGGCTTATTTCTATAGTTTGGTAGCAATGCCAGAGTACGTTTTCCCTTTGTGAAAGTAAAGATGAAGATTCGATTTTTTGCTGTTTATAGATGCTCAATGCAAGAAGCCGATTACATGTGCTGTAATCATCATAACAGGGTGCAGAACATAGAAGTAAGCAAGACAGTCCAGATAATGAGATAGGATAAATAGTAAGTGGAATGTGCACTTGTCAGTCTGACACACCAATGGCTTAAACAGTCGTTAATAGAGATCGTGTTATCTGGATGCTGGTTTACATCTATAAAAGTCATTTGTCTTTTCTTGCATCGTTTACAAAGCTTCCTTTTAAGCTGTAGAGTCGATATTAATGGAAAAAGGTTTACTCAGCTCGATTGTCATCCATCACTATATCGCATTGAAAAAAAAGCTTTAGTATAATAAGTGTACTAAAGTATATTTAGTATTAGTACTTTAGTATACTTAAATAAAATAAACAGATGCTTTATAATACACAATGTGCAACATGAAAGTTTTTCAAAAAAATATTTAGTGTGACGGATTTCGTGTATGAATAATTATATTTTTTTTTTCTTTCGAGAAAAAAATCATGTAGTGAAGGGTGAAACCACTATGAATATTTTAGCTGAGGTACTTTTGAGTTTTATAGGATGAATGATTAATCTTTATCATATTAGAAATGATGCAAGAGTCGTTTACTTAATAATGTTCGCTAGTGCATATTTATTTAAAACCTTACTGAAAGTTTTCTCCAAGATTAGGAGTTACATTTTACCATAAGCTGAGTGTCCATATAAATTTCTATTAGGCTGAAATGAATATATCCACCGACTGCGAAAATATGCATGATCGACGTTCTGTTTTTCAAACTTACTGAGAGATGGCGTTACCGTATAGTTATGAATTTTATCAACTTATCTTACCACGTTATCGCCATCTATCAGCAAGTTTCAAAAATAGAATGCCATTAATGTATATTTTTGCAGTCAGTGAAACTTCGGATGATGGAAATATATAAGTAGACTGTAATCTTTCTCTAACATTACTTAGTAATTTGAGCAAATCTGTTCAGCCATTCTTCATTTAGAATCTAAGGTACATATATACATGCACTATTATACGCATATGTTACATGACACTTACGTAGATGGTTGAATACACAGAGAAAAATCTGGATGTGGAAATAACTTTACATCGTAGCACATATTTGAAATATTTCCGAAACCTCCTGGTGGATCTCGTTCGAGTCGTCCAACCCAATGCCACGTTCCAAACAGCTGCAAAGAATTGAAATTAGCATTTAACAAATATTATGAACGGTTCCGTTGATAATATTTGTTAAATGTTATGAACATAACTATCATACTGAGAAAGCCTCGTCACCAGGAACAAACCAAGGCCCTTGTTCAAAGAAAACAAAACTTCATTAAATTAGCAATGCAGGCCCAGTCAGGCTCATTTTGCCTCAATGGGAAGAGCTAAAATAACTAGGTTAGCCTCTTATTGCCCAGTTAAGGCCAATGTGATGTTCTGACAACTTACAGTTAGTAGATCCAACGAACCATCGAGAGCCTGCTTCAGAGGGGGAAAGGAACCCTAATTTGTAGTTACGTCACTGACGAATGCATTAATCAGATACTACAATGTTATTAATTTGTGTCTGTTATATACAATAAACTCTGAGCAGTTCTGTTATTACACCCTTTTTCGATAATTTTATGCAAAAACAGCAAAAGTGAAAAAATAGCGAGTGGTAATTGACCACTAACATCATACGAATAAACATAAAACTATTCGTTATTACCTCAGTACTGTTGAAATCATCGATCACATTCTGTTCATATAGACATTCCCCATTACCATCAGCTGTATGGGCCAGATTTACCCATAAAAGTATGGCAGAAACCAGCATAGAGATCATCGTTATTATTATTAACGAACGCCTGCGTTTTAACAACGATAATTATCAAGAGTCCTTTGAACAGCTTTTTTATATTAAAGCTGCAGTACAGAATTACGCATGCGTGAAATATGAGGATATGATGTAATCGGGTAGGGTACAAATGGTATAATAATAACATATGGTATAATGAGTACCATATAACTGTATGAGTATTATATAGCTGTTTCCTTTCTTCCTCTTAGGAGAGATTTTGTCCATATATTGGAGGGAATAATGGTTCTCATTTTTATTTAAAAAATAAAAAAATCAGTGATTAGTCTATGTATATACGACGGGGATCTGGAAAGTTCTGATAAACACCTGTAACAGAAATGTTTTTTCAAAAATATTTTATCAGAAAATATCTTTAAATGATATTTTTTTCCTTTTATAAATATATAAAAAGACATAATTTAATTCATTTTTGTTTGAGGTGTTTATCAGAACTTTCCAGACCCCTCTCGTAAATTCGCATCTATTTACGGTTGGCAGTTAATATACTGGGAAAAAAAAAATCGGAATTCCCGGTTTCTTTCTTCCAAATTGAACCTTTACAATTTTCCGTTCAAATTATTATTAGAAACTTCTCAAGTAGAAACGACGTCTTTTATTTGTTTACGAGGTCATAACAAAACAACAAATCATCTCTGGAGGCTTCTTCAAGCACAACTGACATTAGAAACTTCACCGTTCCCACTGATAATAGCGAAAATCATTGGACCCTGCCAGATTCTTGCTTGCGTCAAGAACAACAAGAATTTGAGTTTCAGCCGACGCAGTCAACAGTTCAAGGAGAGAAAAAAAAATTATTTCAAATGTTTTTGAAATTTAGATTTTTTTTAAAAAAACTAAAATTTCTCCTCAGCACTAAATTGTAAGTTTTCTTTTTCCTATTCTAAAACAGCAATTTGTTTTACTTGCTATATTCTTCTTCTTCAACCTTCTGATTCTGTCCACTGCTGGACGAAGGTCTCCTCCATGATTTTCCAGATCACTCGGTTTTCTGCTTTTCCCATCCACCTCACTCCTGCAATTTGTTCCAGTTCATCTCTCCACCTTCTTCTCGGTGCATCTGGCAATATGGACAGCCCATCTCCACTTAGCCTCTTTAATGTATTTTACAATATTCATGACACCTGTTTGAGATCTTATCCAGATATTTGTCTTCCTATCTCTTAATGTTATTTTTAGCATACTTCTTTCCATGCGATGTTGTGTTGTTCGCAGCTTTTTGTTTAGGGCTTCTGTTAAAGTCCATGTTTCTCCTCCATATGTTAGGACAGGAAGTATGCACTGGTCGAAAGCTTTCCTTTTTAGACTCATAGGGATGTCACTTCTGAATATGTCTCTCATTTTCCCATAAGCCATCCATCCAAGGTGAATTCTTCGTTCAATCTCTTTTCTTTGGCATTCCTCAAAGGATAACAATTGGCCCAACTATACATATGAAGTAACTTGTTCTATTTCATGGTTTTCAACTTTGATAGTTCTATGGCTTATGTATTTATTCATCATTATTTTTGTTTTTTCTCTATTTTTAATCCAATTTCTCTGGAAGTTTCATTTAGCTGATTTAGCCTTTCTTCCAGATCTTCAAGATCTTCTGCTATCAGGACAATATCATCTGCAAATTTCTGATGATGCAGTTTTTCTCCATTTATGCTTATTCCTTTTGTTTCCCAATCAAGGCTTTTAAAGACTTCCTCTAGTGCGACTGTAAATAATTTGGGAGATATGGTGTCACCTTGCCGGATGCCTTTTTGTATTGGGAACTTTTCACTGTTTTTATATAACTTAATTACAGAAGTTGCATTATTGTAAATATGTTTTAGTGTTTCAATATATGGTTTCTCAGTTCCCTGGGTTTAAGTGCTTTTAGTGTTGCAGATGTTTTAACTGAATCAAATGCCTTTTTCGTAGTCTATATAGGCCAGACATAAGGTTTATTGTATTCAACTGATTTTTCAATGAGCTGTCTTAATGTGTGAATATAGTCCAAAGTATTTTAATTCTTCCTATCTACAAATTATTTTTTTTTTACTTATTTCTTTTTAAACCTGTGCCGCTATTACATACAAAAATCAACATCATATTTCTATTCTGTGGGTGTACCCGTAGTTACTTTTTTTTCCCTCCGAGTTAAGAGCGAATAAGTATAGAGATAACATCAATTGATCGAACAATGTTGTATTAATCTCACATTTAATTTATTCACATTACCAGTTTTAACACTATTTCAAAAATGAATCAGGCTAGAACACACGACTGGTGTGGGGAAAGTAATTTGGACGGCGAAGCACTTGATGTCGATTTTCAGTTTTCAGTCAAAATACAGAGTAGTCGAATCAACAATGACAAATGCGTACGTGTTAAATACGATGATGTAATATAATAATGACATATGGTATAATAGTGTGCTTTCTCATAATATCCTATGAGATTAACCCTTATCTTCCTGTCTCCTACAATATGTGATACCACTGACTGAAATAACGGAGGCCAACTTTGAGGCATTGTGAATTAAGGACAATTTGTGATCTGTACGAAGTACAGATAGCCTCCGTAGCGCAATTGGAAAAACTACGTGCGTGCGTGCGTGCGTGTGTGTGTGCGTGCGTGCGTGCGTGCGTGCGTTCGTGTGTGTGTGTGTGTGTGTGTGTGTGTGTGCGTGTGTGTGTGTGTGTGTGTGTGTGTGTGTGTGTGTGTGTGTGTGTGTGTGTGTGTGTGTGTGTGTGTGTGTGTGTGTGTGTGTGTGTGTGTGTGTGTGTGTGTGTGTGTGTGTGTGTGTGTGTGTGTGTGTAAAACAATCTTATGTTCACAGTATTAACCGGTTTTGGTTCTCCGCAGTCAGGCACAGAGGCTACATGCTCATTAATTGTTGAGATAAATGACACAAGAATAACAGTTGTTATAAGACAATATTACATATTTACATGAAAGCAACAGATTATCATTATTCATGCTGTTGAAGTGACATCAACATAGAAGTGACATCAATGATATTACTTCTATGTTGGAAAATGGCCTATGATGCAGTCGCACTGCTCAGCAGGAGTTGATTTCATGAATTAGTTTTATTTATTGAATAATCACTTGCACATTAGTATTTATATGTATAATTCATCGCTTTCACTGATGACAGAATGAAAAAAAAATCAGTTTTGCATTTTACCTGTTAATTTTTTTGAACATTTGTAACATCCTTTCTCGTTCTGGTAGTGGTAGTAGTAATAGCGTTTATGGAGTGGCATTTCTGAGGCCAAAAGCTTTATAGGGAAACTTTGCTTCCAAGTAATAGAAGAATTCTTTTCTTTGGTCTTTGATTAATTTTATCAATTTTATTATTATTATTATTATTATTATTATTATTATTATTATTATTATTATTATTATTATTATTATTATTATAACCAAAGTGAATCCATGGGTAACAGAAAACATATTCATAGAAATACAAAAAAAAAGATGGCAACAACTTATAGGTCTCTTAACAATACTGTATTACAAGCCGAATATAAAAGAAAAAGTTATAACTTTACAACACAGAGTTGAACCGCAAAAAAAGAAACTATTATAGAAATAAACTAACACCCAGAGCGACATAAAACACCTGACATCTGATCAACGAAATGCTAGATAATACACATAAAGCCACTGCCTCTGAAACAATAAAACAGCTTTGCTTGCGAGCCCAAATCTCTCAAACAAGTGGAAAACTACTTTAACCAGCACACTCTGAACCCCGTCCAAAAACTGCTGCAAGCATTCTCTCTCCACACAAAGCAATACTTTAAACCAGGACCATAAGCAGTCCGGTCAATACAATTCTCAACGGTAACATAGGAAGAACTGTCACTTGCAGTTCCTCAAATAACTACAACAAGGGAGCAGGTATAGACGGAATCAGACGACCAAAAGACACTCAACTTGATTGTCCTGTTATACGAAAACTGTTAAACAAAATTTTCGACACGTAACACAAACACGGAAAAAGAAACATGACTAACTGCAGACCCATCGCCACATTGTTAGGGTAATCAACGAAATTAAGGAATTTTGAAGCGCATTGCATATTGTAAGCATTCAACATACATAGAAAAATTCGCATCATCCCGAAAACACAATATGCTTTTCAGAAGAAAAAAGGAACAACAACAACAACACTCCTGGAAGATTTCACAGACCTAATAAATGCTGAAGATAAAACAGAACAGTATTAGTTGCTTTTATTGACTTAACAAAAGTGTTTGTTAAAAAGTGTTTGATACACTTACGCACAAAACCTTGTTGAACAAACTTACACATAGGGATTGGAGGGTGTCTATTCCTGTGGGTCAAAGCGTACATTGAAAACAGAAAGCACATCACTCTTATAGGAACAACAGGTAACAAAGAGCTACCGGTAACCTGGAGATATTCTTTCTCCGATTCTAGTCAACATATACACCACGATATTAACCAAGTTCCCTTAGAAAGTATTTCAATACGCAGACAACACGGCCATCGTCTCTGTTCATAATGATGTAAAGACAGCGTATACAACTGTGTTACAATTATACAACATTAATATGGTCACCATTAACTAACTGAAAACGGCATACACATGAACTCTGAAAAAACAGAACTAAAGGTATTGAATCCTCCCCCCACTCGGAACCCAAACAACAAAAACTATGCGCCTACTATCCGACATTCATCTCCCTATAGCATTGATTCTGTTAAAACCGTAGCTATCACACAGGTGAATATAACACTTTAACTTTTAAGTCGGACTTCACATCGATGCTGATCTAAGTTAGAATAGCCACATAAACTATCTGCACCCTATAAAGATGCCAAGAAATTATATTCTTGATTTAACCACCTTACCGGCCATTGAAGATCAAATACGCACCCTCAAAACGTTCGTATCCATCATAAATATCAATGGGATATCAATTGTATTACAATTTTAATATGCACTTCGCATCCATGGAAATGTGGACGTATATATACGTCCTGGCCGGTAGCATGGTTTTTTATTCAAGTATAAGCAAACTGTTTGCGCGTGAAGTATCTTCATGAGTGGGCTACTTGCATAAGAGGCTAATGACTTCGCATCAGTTGCCTTAGTATCCCATTATGCAAAGCACACACACACCCACTTTCGTACGTACGTCTAAAATGCTATGCATTCTGAGAAGGACCAGTACACATACTGGTTTGGACCGGTCTGGGTAGTGTCCAGTTATTCAGATCTCATCAGAGAAAGTCACATCCAGAAGAGATATTAAGTTTGAAGTAATGCAGAAGTCACGTATTTCCCATATACAAGTAGTGAAACATCAACTTCCTGATGTGTACCTCAAGGGATGTTCAAGCTACTATGACATCACTACATGATTAGATTTACATGATTATGAATCTCCTATCCACAATTTTCCTCCGAATTAGTCTATTACTTGTCAACACTTCAATATTGTCATATCTAACACGTGCTTCAATCCACCTAGACCTTGGTCTTCCTCTGGGTTTCTTTCCTGCCATATTTGCATCAAACACCTGTTTGGCTAACCATTCCTCAACCGTTCTATTTAAATGGCCATACCCTCAAATTAGCTCTGTTTACACATTCTTGAATGCTAACAATGTCAAGTTCCTTTCTTATATCTTCATTTTTAATATAATTCTGCCATCGATGCCACCGGTTTACCTGATTTTTCTCAGAACTCCCATATCTGTGGGTAGTCTGATAAAGTGCTTTATTTCTACCCAATTCTCAGATTCATAACTTAAAACTGGTTTCAACACAGTACACGGTTAATCTGATGTTTTGGCTAATTTCTCTCTTATTCCATATAAATTTATTCAGCTGTCTACCCACTATACCAGCTTCTTCCATCTTCACTAAAAACCTGCCTTAATAGCTGAAATAATTTACTTGTTCTGTAGCCTCCCCATTCAATATGCAGTTGATGTGTTCATAGTTTTGATCTTTTTATTGTTGATTTTCATGCCCAATTTGTTACAATTTAGTTAGAAAATACTGGTGATTTACATTAGATGTGTTTAGGAGTAGAGCACTATCTGCATAAAGCAAAGAACTAAGTTTCACATCCACAATTACATTATAATATCACGCCTAATGCCACTTTCTTGATTTTATATGAAACCATCTTCCTGCATTTCCTTCAGTTCTAACTACCAACGTACAACTTAAATATAGACTACGTAGAGTGGCGGCTCGTGGCTTGAAATCGTGGGGGTGCTGCAACTTTCGAAATATACATACACACTGTAAGTACAGAGTATACGTGTTTGGATAAAATATCAAAATGATGGTAAAAATTTATAAAAAAAATTAAACATGAAAAAATATTGTTTATTATCGATAAAATTATGCAGTTTAGTATAATTCAAAATTACTTAAAAATAAAATCCATTATCATAACCCCAGTAATGTTCTAAAATAAAAACTATAACATATGTTATGTCTTTAATTGTAATGTCCAAATATTTAAAGAGACGGAGTAAACACGATAAGCACTACGAACACTCTACTACTGGCGCAAACCAGTGGAACTGTGCGACGGACAGTGCCCATTATCCTAATAGCTCGCATCTCATGACGTGCATATGCTTGCGCGCGTAGCAAATACTAGCAATATGACACTGTGGTATATAACCACAGTGCTGCTAGCGTCCTTCGTCCTCCTAAGTGCTACAAGATGAATTTTTATTATTTTTTATATAAAATAAGAGAATTGTATAAGATTGTTGATGATAAAATTAAATATTACAAGCAAATATAAATAAATTAATAAATATATTTATATATCGAGAAAAATTGGGGGTGCTGCAGTTCCGCAGTGCCTATGCACGAGCCGTCCACTATTGCTCTGTGTAATGTTCCATTTACCCCATATAATTGTAACTTTTTGAAAAGCTTTTCTCTGGCATCTTGTTATCTGCCTTTGCCAGATCACTACTTAAGTATACAGGTCCTTGTCATATTCCCATGATTTCTCAACTGTTTGTCGTAAAGTGAAAATCTCATCTTGACAGCCTGTATTCGGTCCGAACCCAGCTTGTTCTTCTCAATGTTTCTCTTCCACAATATTTCTCGACTTCTTCTGAAGTATGTTAGTATATATCTTACCTAGAATATAAAAAAAAATAAAAAATAAGCTAACGCCTTTTTTATTCCCGTATACGGGGAGTAGGCGAGGCCATTTTAGCCCTCTCTAACTTTTGGAGATTGAGTGGGCAGTTCAATCTCCACTGGTACCAATCAGAGATAGATGGACCAAGGCTATCATTAATTAAGCGGTACACAGTGAAGAGAGACGGCTCAAATGTGCCGCCATCTCGTGGTCCCTAACCGTAACACAATATATTTAATGTCTGAAATAATGTGGGTTCTACGGTCGATTTTCTTGAGTTTACAGGACGAAAAACCCGAGTTTCCGGGAGGAAAAACCGCTTGCCCGTGCCAAGATCGACTAACTCGGGAACCGGTCGAAAAAAGGCTTAGAAAAATTTCCTCTAGTTTCAATTAAATATTCCAGTACCTGGAATATTTAATTGAAAATTCCATATTCAGCATTATTCACTTTTTTTTTATATAGCTGGGAACTATGGGAGCTTTACTGCAGTCAACTGGAATTCGACCTCCTGACAGGCCCTCTGAATTATGCAGAGTCAACACTGCATAATTCAGAAGTGTATCACCTTACTTAAATTACTCTGGATCAGAGATACATGTATGCCGAAAGTTTTTTCACTTGGTTATAATATAAATTACAAATTCCAAGAAATGATATTCTTGGTTTAATCCTTTATCCAAGTGTAAGCAAACACAGTTTGCGGTTAAGTATCTACACGATTGAGCTACTTACATATAGAGACTAATAACTTGACATCAATTGTCTTAATATCGCATAATACTCCCATATAAATAAAAATAGTAATATATAAGGCATTATGTGAAAACATCTTAAGACATGCAATTACAACATACTCATTCTGTGCAGACTACAAACGTAGATTACAATCGTTGCATTCTAAAGATTATAAAACGTATTCTGGAAACACAGAGAAGATTCCACACTCGTGCGGACTGCAATTGCAGAACACACAATATTGTAAAGCAATGTAGCCACCTAGTGCAGTTGGATAAACAATGGGACATTACGCACTTCAATTGGAAAACACCTGAATTGGATTCTCGTCATGATGAGAGAAATCATTATAATAAGGATTTTTTTGCAGAGTCAGGGAAACCAGATCATCATGGGAAGAATGGGAAAAAAATGTATGTGAAGGTTCAGCTATGGTACGCGGAAGTGATAAAGATATGAATAGCTTTGAACATGGTTATGCACCTGGCGAAGGTGTGGAAGTGTACGCTTTGGGTTCGGACCATGTGAATGTGTCTGAAGAGAGAAAAGAGAAAGTTCTCGAAAACCGCATATCTAAGTATAAGAAAAGGCCAGGTGGCAATTTGTTAGGTCTGTGTCAAATATCTGGAGTATCAGAAATAAAGGGGTTGAGTTCTTCGCTTCATTGAATACGTTATGACCTAAGATTGTTGGCATTAGTGAAACCTGGCTGTCAGAATCAGATATTGTACACTGGAATCGAATGTAAAGGATATAGTATTTTTAGTAATGACAGAAGAGATATCAGTGGAAGAGAAACTACTAATGATAGACGATTTGAGTCCAGTTAGATAGAAGCGTATGAAAACAATAATGGTAATAGTGGCAGGTAATAGTGAATTTGAGACTATCTAGTGTGAAGTGGAGGCTAATAGTTGCTACAGACCTGTCGACTCATTGCAGGTGACGATGAAAAGCATTGTCAATTTACTCTGATGGATAACTAGTGATCATTATGGGGACTTTAATTATCCAAATTCTGATTGGATAAAAGATAAATCTTATTATAAGAATGAAGCCATTTATTGAGTTATTGCCAGACAACTTTTTCAAACAACACGTGAAAGCGGAACTTGAGGTCAATGAGTGTTAGATTTGTGATAGAGCCAGAAGGGGTTTCTGTTAAGAATATGACTATTTTACGAATAGTTGGTGACAGTGATCATATTGTGCTTTCCTGGAATGTAGCTAATTATATTGATATTCCAATTAGGACAGGTTACATGCTGAACTACAAAGCTGGAAATTATGATCAACTTAGGAGAATACTATCTTTGGTTCCATGGTATCAGTTACTGACTGGGAAAAATGTCAGCAATGCGTGGAAATCTTTGAAAAACGTGCTTAAATTAGGATATCTGAGTGTACCCCTAAGGTTTGAAGAATAAATAAGGTGGGAGTGAAATGTTATTAAACAAGAAATACATAAGAAGAAAATCATATGGGAGGAATATCGTGAGATTAAAAGTAAGACGTGCAGGCCAGAAAAGTAACGATTATTGTGAGGAAGGCTGAATTGGAGTAAGAAATTATTTCTTTCACAATGTTAAAGAAATTGCTATGCAAGCTAAAGGCAATCCAAGATAATTTTATGGTTATGCTGCAAGCAAAAAAAAAAAAAAAAAAAAATGAATGCGGAAGTATGGCTTTACTAAATGCAGATAATACGCTAGTGTCAGAAGCTAATGTGCTTGTTCAATTAATGAGTGCTCACTTTGCTAAGATATATCAATCAGGTGTATGTAACATGGTGCACAGTGCTACTGCTACATTGGATAAACAGTTAGAGGTGCGTGAAAATAAGGTTGAAGAGTTGTTGCACACCTGGATAAGAATTCAGCAATATGGACAGATGGAATATCAGCGTATACGCTAAAGGCATGTTTAGCCGAATTAGCTAGGTCTTTGATGTTTGTATTATCAGTTTCACCTCAGGAAAGATATCACGGAAAGGGAATGTATGATTGTTCGGTTGTACAAGGGTGGTGCACAAAACGATGTGTTATTTTTTATGCTGCACACCTTTACTAACCACACTCTTAGACAACTTCTATGTATGATCTGTTTCCCCTCTAATCCCCTTGTGTCGAGAAATTTCTTTTGCGTCAAGCTTATAGAATCTTTTTAGTAACTTATAAGTTTTGATCACGTCCCAACAATTATGCAACCAACACTTTCAATCTATCTTCATATGGAACATTTCATAGACCTTTCACCAGCTTGGTCACTTGTCTCTGAATCCTATCTTCTCCATCACCTTCCGATTCCGAAGGAACGCAAGTGGCCAAATCTGTGCACAGTAGTCAATATGTCGCTCTAAGCTATTTTACCAACTCTTGCAATATGTTCTCTGAATTTCAAATCTATCCACCATCACCCCCAGATCCTTAGCCTAATAAATTTGATGTAAACCGGTACCATCAATATGATACGAAGCATATAATATTTTCATCCCAAAGTGCAAACCTTACATTGTACAACAAATTGATAACCATTGTCCTTTGCCCACACTGCCAATATATTTAAATCATCCTTAAAATATCTACATCACTTTTATCAACTATTGGCCTCCACAATTTTACATCAGCAAACAACTGAATATCCCCCATTTCAAATTTTCCGCTTTATCATTAATGTACAAATTAAAGAGCAGTAGTCCTACTACAGGTTCCTGTGGCACTCCACTAGTTGCCCTCATTCGTCTTGATTCCACTCCATCATACGCCACCTTCTGAAATCTGTCTATCAGCCACCACTCCCACATCCATGCTATCAGCCACATATCAATTCCCATTTGCTCCAACTTGTAATAATTTTCAATGGGTATTCTGTCATATGCGTTTGCAAAGTCCAGCAGTAACATGGTGTGGACATTTCTTTTATCTATTATAAAAGGTGAGTAAATTACTGAGGCAGGACCTACCTTTTACAAAGCTGTCCTCTATAGAGTATCATATTCCTCTCCATCCATTTCTGAATTTTACAACCAACTTTTCCAATACTTCAACACCACTCCAGATGTACTAATTGGTCTGCAGTTTATTACTTCTGTCTTGGAGACGCCTTTTTGTAATGGAACTATCTTACCCTCTTTCCACTCGCTTGGAACCTGGTCAGATCTGAAACAGACTAAACAACTTCGTCAGAGGCACTAGCCAGTTTACTTGAACATTCTCGTAGTACTAGAACTGACACACCATCCAGGCCCATCGCTGTATTCACATTGATATTTTTCAATATATTGAGTACTCAAATCTCTGTCACATCAGTAACTGCAAAGTTACCACCTGGATTATATACTCTTGCAAAGTAATCACTTAGTAACTGAACTATTTCTTCTGCATCTGTCACTTTCCTACCATCAGCACTGAATAAATTTATCTTTCCATAATCATTCTTTCTCTTACTTTATACGTAGAGAAAAAAACTCTTTAGAATTTACTTTGACCTGCTTAGCTAATTTTCTTTCAAAATCTGGTCTAGCCTTCCTTACTATACTAGTTACCCTTCTTGCTTGTAACTTATATTTCTTGAGTATGCTGATCACCTTTTTATTTATATTCCTTCCACAATGCCTTCTTTTTTTTTTTTGCAGCTCCTGCTTTTATATTGCTTGTCATCCACTTAATCCCTACTCGGTTTATCCTCCTGACCATGGGTATACCCTCTGGTACTGTCTCACTCAAACAGTCCTTGATAGCTTCCCATACACTAATAACATTCATTCCATGTGGTTTCTTATTTCACGGTAATGCTCCAAGTTGGCTCCTAAGTTTATCATAATCGCCAGGTTTGTAATTTATCTAAGTTTATCATTATCAACAGGGAGGGTGGCTGTTCATTTGAAGCAGTCTGATATGAGATCAAAGCCAGTAAATCAAATAAGCCTGGGAATTCCAGGCTTATTTCCTATATGATTGCCTATTGACAGAATACTACATGGAACTCTATTATGCAAATTAGAACAAATGGGGATGGATATGACACTGGTTATGTGAATAAGAGGTGACTGCTGGACAGATATCAAAAAGTGGTATATGGAGCAGAATCCAGGTGACTAGTGATGTGCTCTAAGGTTTAGTGCTGGGACCACTACTGTTTAATTTGTACCTAAATGATATAAGAAATAATCTGAAAGGAAATACAGGTAGTCCTTGCTTAACGCGGTTTTCCTTAAAGCGGGATTTGATTAACGCGGCGAAATTAATTGCGACAATCCTTTGATATACGCACCAAGAGTTTTGATCAACGCGCCTTTAACCCTGCAGAGCTCGCAGCTGATCTGACAGATGCATTCAAAATGTTTAATATTGAATATGGTTTAAATGTTTAATATAATATTGTTACACAATTCAGTGTATAGCTTGGAGGTCATGAGTAGCTGTGCATTCATATGTTACGAGTGATATTCCGCTCTGTTTTTTTGCTGTCAGTTTGGTTTAACACGTTATGTAAAGGTTTGTGATATTTGACAGTAAATTGTATCTGAGAGATACCGCGACCTCCGATGTCAGTATAGTATGGTTTAGTTTTTTTTTTTTTTAATTCATTGTTCAATAATTTCTAGATTGGGACTGAAAATAAATAAAACATCATGTATTACTGAAATAGAGCCAAAGGCTTATTTATCATACATGTCCTCTAGGAGATGTGCTTTACATTATGGAAAATACTAAGGAAAGTGATCTGGAGCTTACTCCATCTTTACTACGAGTTGCCCATAAGGTTGCTTATGCTTGCATCCGCCGAAACTTTTATAGTTTCTATATATTCGGCACAAAACTCTTGTAGTTTCTCTATTCGGCTATGAAATAATGTTGGATTCAATATCCACTTAATTTGTACCATCATGTATTATATTGGCAGTGTTTTTTCTTTATGTTTTATTGATTCTTTGCCGAGGTCTGAAGAGTCATTTGTTTGTTATCGTAGAATTTATGGCGACAAGAAAAAAAAACGAAAACTGTTCAAACGACTTTTGATAACTTCTTTTGATAAACAAATTGCAGTAAATAATGTAGGTACAAGTATTTATTAAATATTTACTTTGCATTCATTTTTTATCTTTCCTAAAAGAGTTCCATATAAAACGAATTATTAATACAGTAATCGATGATGGACGAATTGTAATTTTTACCATTGATTATTAGATTTGATTAACGCGATTTTGATATATGCGATAATATCGCAGGATTAATTAACCGCGTTAATCGAGGGATACCTGTATTCCGTTGTTTGTTGATGATGCGAAATTAGATAGAGTAATAGTTGATTAAAGCGATTTGGAGAACTTGCAGGACGATTTAAAGTCTGTCAGTATGGACAAAATATAATGGATCTCAATTTAATGTGGAAAAATACCCTGTGTAGCTCAGTGGAAGTGGTGCTTGCGTCTTCTGTGCTTGGTCGCTCAAGTTAGACTGAAATTCAAGTCTAGTCGCCTGGAGGAACTTTTTCTAAGCCTTTCTTCGACCGGTTCCCGAGTTAGTCGATCTCTGGCACTGGCAAGCAGGTAAACTCAAGAAAATCGGCCGTAGTACCCACATTATTTCAGACAGTAACATATCCAGTTAGGGTTAGGTACTAAGAGATGGCAGCACTTGTTTGCCAGCCTCTTCATTGGTGGCTGTTATAATTAGTGATAGACATGGGCCAGCTATCCCCGATTGGCTACTGGTGGAGATTGAACTGCCCACTCAGTCTTCAAAAGCTAGATAAGGTGTAAAAGCCTTGCCTACTCCCTATAAGGGAATAAAAGGCATTAGCTGATTTATTTTTTTATAAGTGTAAAGTTATGCATTTTGAGATAAAAAGATTACAAGCTGTGTACCACATTGAGGGAACTGTAATCCAGAAAATTGATGAAGCCAGGGATTTTAGGGTAGTAGTAATAGACAGAGATTTGAAGTTTAGAGGACATATTGCTAAAAGTAGCTCACAGGATTACTTGGTTATTGAAGAACACACAAGCAGAGATAAGGGAGTTATCATTGCCTTTTATAGCCTTGATGCGAATGCATCTGAATTACTGTGCTCAGGTCTGACCCCCTGGATTTCTGTGGAATAGGGAAGTTGTGTAAAGGATCCAGAGGCGAGTGACCAAGATGGTGATTGATCTGTGGAATACTTCTGTGGATTGACTGTTTCTGAGTTGCAATAGTGAGTTGGTTAATTTGCGAAAAATGCGCGTATATGATAGAAATATTTAAGTTAATTACATGATTTTATAGGATTAATACAAAGAAAATATTTCAGCACTTGGCTAGAGAGATAAGAATGAGAGGTCATCCCTTGAAGTTAGATAAGAGTGTGGTTATTACGGGAGTGATAACTAGATTTTTTGTTTGGAGAGTGGCGAATGAATGGTTGCCAGTGTCAGTTGTGAGTGCTTTGTCTGTTAATGGTTTCAAGGAGAAGTACAACAGATATTGTGCCAACTGGGTCTCCCACCATGAGTCTTAGGACTCCATGAAGGGGTCTGTGCAATAATATTTTTTAGGCTTCTGATATTGTTGAAATGCATGTTAGAAAAAAATAAAAGATTAAAATGGAGAGAGTGCAGTCAGCACTTATCCAGCTCAGCACACTTGCCATTTTGGACCAGTTAGGATCCTCCTTGTTTTGTATAACTTGCACGAGCACAAAAAAAGTGAGATCTCAACTCAAAGAAGGTGTGCTTTTGTTTTCTTTGCGATGTGACGTTAAAAGATCTGAGGATTGGGACATAATCAAAATATATATAAAAATAGAGAAAAATTCACGTAAAAAACTTATTTATTATAAAGTGTTTGCCTAAGTGTCACAGGCATCTTCAGTGCAGGGTTACGGAATGGCACACAGTAACAGACAATTCTAAAAAGCAACATCCAGGCAGCTAATGTAAGATAATTAAATATGGTTAATAATTTCTAATTAAAAATAATAATAAATACACACATGTAAATAAAATTAGGAAAGATTAGTTGATCTAAAAGGCACTAAAATTTGGAGAATACATTGTCATAAAGGGGGATAGATGTAAACTATGGAATCTGTTTAAGTTAGGGGCAATGAAGTAAAATTTCACGTCTCCTTATAAAAACATTCTATTAGGAAATGACTTTTATAAAGGACTCTTGTTTTGTTCCAATAAACAATGCTTAGTGCAGATAGCATGCTTAGCAAGTCTAGATTATTCAGGCTCATGATATTTCATATAAGAATTGTGTTCTTCTAGACGAATAAAAGAAGATCTTCCGGTTTGTCCAAATTAAGATAACTGAAAACAAGGAATCTGGCAGATGCCTAGAAAACCTAGAGGTCAAAGCTTGTCTTAAAGAGAAGAGAGAAAGAGGTGGAAATTTTTCTATGAGGCAAAAGACAACAAAAATATTCAGTGGTTTAAAAACTTTCACTACGCATTCAGAAATGTCTTGCACATAAAGGATAGGAATGCAAGTTATTTCTTCCATACTGGAAGAGATAGAGATACCATAAAGCATTTTTGAAGAAAGAGTCCTTAAACCCTTTGATAAAAAGGTGGATTTAATATGTTGAAATTCTTTCTGTAAAGTATGAAGAACATAAAGAACGTACACAATGTACTGAATTTACTTCATGCACAAACTTTGCTTACGCTTGAATAAACGATGAAGGCAAGCATATAATTTCTTGCATCTTTAATTTAATTTATGGTATAACCAAATGAAAAACTTTCAACATCTCTAATCCAGAGTCTGGCTCCTAAAGGTCAAAACTAGTCTGGGTAGTGGCCCTTCCCATAAAGCATAGCAGCATACATGTCCGTAAGGGCATTTGCATTGCATTATGGAATACGATGGCAATGATGTGAAGTTATTAGTCTCTATAAACAAGTAGCCAATCGTAAAGTTACTTCATGCGCAAACTTTGTTTTGGATACAGGATGAAACCAAGCATATAATTTCTTGGCATCTTTAATTTATTGCACTAAAAAGTCTTAATAGTTCCAGCATTCTTGTCTCCGCAATCTGTATATTCTATAAATATTTCCATGGGAAATGTTCATCTGAAACAGCATCAATAATTCTACCACCCTGTACTAAGCTCATTGGAAGACGTACAACTACCGCCCAACATCCTTTCACAGTACACCTCGAAACCCACAGAAGTTTCTTTTCCTCCTCATTCATCCCTGCTACTGCAGTATTGTGGAACCGTCTTCCCCCAGACGTATTTCCCAAGAAATACAACATACAGGCGTTGAAATCTAATGTAAACAAGTTTATCCTTTCGCAACCCACCACCTATATACAGTACTAACGTACTATAAATTGACCAGCCAACCTCCTGTATATGGGTCCAACATAAAAAATATTTTAAAAAAAATTTAACTAGGATAGCGGTAGTGAGATTCATTGGATATAGCGACCTGTATTAGTCTTCTTCCAAAAAAATGAAAACTCTAAGCTTCCATCTAGTTGAAGAACTAGATCTAAAAATGCTAATCGATTATTTACTTCTACTTCTAAGGTAAACTGGATCCTGGGATGAAGTGCATTCTTTTTGGAAAGAAGCTGCTGCAACTCAGAGGAAGAGTCATTCTAAATTGCAAAAATATCATCCACTTATCTGTACAAATGTGCAGGTCTAAGTGAAATGTTATCAAAGGTATGTTGTTCCAAGTGTTCCATGAAGAAGTTGGCAATAGTAGGAGAAATAGGATTGTCCTATGAAGCACATATGAAGCAAAGTCTTCTTGAAGTAATGCAATGGTGTCTGATAAAGATATATTAGAAAAAAAATGGATACAATATCTAAACTAATCATAATATTGAAATTGTCTAGATGAAGATCAGAAATTTTATTTTTAAAGTCCATAATGTTTTTTATATAAGTATTTCTTTTACTCAAAGTAGCAAGTACTGGATAAGTATTTAGATAAGTGGGACATCATATACAGTAAATGACTGGTCTGAATGGAACACCTAATTTATGAACTTTCGAAAAACCGAACAATCTAGGTAGATAACCAAAGGAGGTTTCAAGCTTTTTCTTTTGCTCTTCATCCCAATTAGAAACATTATCGATAAGATAATTAAGTCTGTTTATCTGACTAAAGGGAGGATTAGATGTGAGGGACCTATAAGTAGAATAGTCTCGAATAGAGAGATTTTTCTATTATATATTGAGAAGGAAAACAATTTCTGAGATGTTTTGAAGGAATTCTACCATTAACAAAGGATACATTATCACCTCTTTCCTTACCAGGTGTCTATCAACTACCTCTGCTCATGTAATATTTCCTATTCTGGACAAACTGGCCATTCTGGTATGATTAGAATTGAAGAACATCAAGACTATATTACATTTTTGGAATCTGACAAGTCTGACCTTGCTTTTTTTTTCATGCCATTGACACTAGGCACAGTTCTTTGGCACTAGGCACAAAACTTCTTCATTCCAATAAGTTCAAATTCGATTGTATTTTCCTTGAAATACATGAAACCATCCAAACCTAAACCAGTCAGACTGTTTGCCAGATCCATGTTTTGGGAAGTGATCGCTATTACGAGGGGTTTCCGAAAAGTAAGGTAACACTTTTTTCCTTAATAATGGTGAAAGGGAGTGAGATAAAACATGGTGGAGAGATAGATCCGTTAATAACATTCAAAACGACCACCACTGCAGTGTGACACTACCGTCGCCTCACAGCTAATTCCAGTTGCAATATGGTAGTTACATCGCAAGTGTGGTCCAAAACAGGTGTCCGTGAAGTTATTCATTTTTTGGAAGCAAAAGGGGCTTCACCAAGTGAAATTCACCTAACCTGGTTGGAAAAGGTGATGTCAAAGAAGCGGATGTTTTTGGTGCAATTAAAGTGGGCTGTGGTGACATTGAAGATCAATATCGGGCGGCAGGACTTCATTAATCAAGACAGAAGACATTTTGCACATTAAGGGCATTGTTCTCAAAGAACAGCAAGCGAAACTGCGTGAAATTGCACAAGTGTAAGTGCCACTGTTTATGAAATTGTTAACAATGTCCTTGGCTTTCAAAAAGTGTGCCCCACTGAGTGCCCTGACAATTGTCAGAGGAGCAGAAGGCAACATGCATAGGAATGTCTGGAGAATCTGTTGCGATACAAGCAAGGATTGTATCGCTCACCTAATCATAGGAGATGAAATATAGGTTCATCACTTTAACCTGGAGAGCAAACAAGACTCCATGACCTGGAAACATTCACAATATCCTGTGTGGAAAAAAATCTGTTCCCACAGACTGAAAAGTCATGGCCACAGTATTCTGGGATTGTCAAGGCATTCTGTGTGGTAGACTTCTTGCTGAAGGGAGGAACAATCAGTGCAGAGCTTTACTGTACAAGTTGGACAAACTGAAAGTCGATATTCGACACAAATGACCAGGATTACTGACAAGTGGTATGATTTTGGTGCATGACAATACAATTCCACACACCATTTGTGAGTGGCTGCACTGTAATCGTTGGGAAACTCTGTCACATTCCCCTCCCCATAGCTCAGACTTCCATTTGTTTGGTGCCTCACGAAACACCTTTCTGAAAGGCATTTCACTATGGATGAGGAAGTTCATCAGGCAGCGTGATGTTGGTTACTGAGTGTTGGCATGGACTTCTTCAGGTATTGATAAATACCTGAAGAAGTATCAGGTACTGGTATTGATAAATTGATCTATCATCAGGACAACTGCATCAATAAATTTAGACTGCGTGGGAGAAGTAGTGCACGTTCATTTATTTCTTGGTGTATAATTTCAACTTCCTATTGATAAACATCTTCGAGAAAAAAAGAGTTACCTTACTTTTTTGAAACCCTCGTAATTGTTTATAAATTAGTCTTTTAATTAATAATTATTTTAAATAATTTTTAGCTACACAACTTTCTATAGTTCTTCCTTTGAACTCTAATAGTGTAATATCATATACTTCAGCTGCACCTAAGACACGAGCATATGTCTATATATGATTCATTATTTTAATCCATTTTTTGATGTAGTTAACAGTCCATCTCGCTGATGATATCTACATATCACTGGATGAAATATATTGGAGTTTTTGAATAAATTATATATAATTTTTGTTACATATGTAAGTTGTGAAAGTCATTTTAAGATTTTTCTGCATCAGACCTCAGCAATATTAATGAATATGGTATTAACAAAAGTAACTGTATTCTGTAATAAAAGATAAAGTATTGTGAGAAAATTAAACTGCCTCTGTAGTGAATGCAGTTGGAGGAAAAGACTTGAGTTCGATTTTTTTTGTTATGAGAGGAATCTTTAGATGGGCTTTTTTCATTTTGTTGTTTTATCTTTAATTGCCTTTACTTTCTTTATCTTTAAATTTACAGTTAATTTCAGTATCTCCTTTTCTTAGACTTCAGTTGCCGACAAATTTGTATAGATTAAAGACTGCGCCAGCCGGCAACTAAAATCTGATACACTACCTAAAATACTTAAAGAAAATTGTAGGGATCAAGATACATGCAGTCGTGGTCCCTATTCACATATCACTATTGGTTTCCCCTTTAAATGCAAGGTACGAAATTTTCCAAACGGTAATTCAAATCCGCAGAAGATATGACAAACTCAATTGATTATGTAAAAAGAAACACATTTATTATTTCACAAAGACAAGTATACATGTTATTTAAATTCTTAACCTTAAAAGAGTCTGGGTTCCCCTTACTTAATTAAACACATTTAAACTTCTGCACTATGATCTCTTAGTGAGCATAAATTCCTCACTTCTGTACATATATCTATCCTCAGACTCTCACAATTAAGTTACCTGATAATATCATACATGAAACATAACATATAAATACTAGACAATTCAATAAATCTGATATGTAATTCTCTAGGACAGCAGTACTTAATCCTACTTAATTCTCTTCCCCAAAATATCTGTTAACAGTTAACTACTTTCTGAACGTATGACATTACTTTTCTTAAATCACTTAAACAGTCCGGACCTCGGCCTCCTGTTCGGCTGGAGCCTAATATGCTTTCTTCTTAACAGTAGACAAAAGTGTCTAAATTGCAGACTGTTCTTATGGCACAACACGTAAATGGCGTGTGTTCTTAATTTCTGTTTCTTTACTCCACGGATACTTCAATCCTACATTAATATAAGAAAATCTTCGCTTACCGTTCTTGCTTTGACTAGGTATTCCGATCTGTTCACTGTACCTTCTCTGATGGCGGGCTTTGCTCCCTTGTTCCTTTGTTCTACACGAACCGAAAAGCACTCATGCACAGACCTGTACGCTGACGTGGATTTCATCAGCGGCTCTTTCTCCTAATGTGTTTGAACACATTGTAGTTGCAGCTTTGACCGATGTAACATGCATAGCAAGGGGAGATCCTTGCTACACGTGGCGGCAAGCTCTACATAGCTCTCCTGCGGGAAACTTGGTGCCGATGAACCTTGGAGACGAGACACAAGCGATGAGAGATGACAAGAGATAAGAGAGCGATTCGAACTCCCGCCGAAACTTTTATACTCCGAAACAGCTCGTGTGAGTATTGAGTATTGTGTGGTTATAAAATTCTTTGTAAAAGAAGGTTTACAAAAGAAATTCATTGGAAGTTCATAGAAGTTTATGGGCACTCGTCTCCTTCGTTTTTGGCAATTAAGAAATGGGGTACCAAGTTTAAACGTGGCCGTACCAGCCTTGAAGATGATCCACGTGAAGGTTGTCCAAAAAGTGTAATAACATCAGAAATCATTGATCAAGTGCATGATATGATATTGGATGACCAGCAAGTCAAAGTGTGAAATTGCTGAGACTATAGGCATTTCAAAAGAACGTGTAGGATATATTTTGCATGAAAAAGTTTTGCGCAAGATGTGTTCCGCGCTTGCTCACGGCAGATCAAAAACGCACTCGCATGAAGATCTTTGAACAGTGCATTTTAAAAAGAATAAAACCGATTTTACGCATCGATTTATTATTATGGATGGATGAGACTTGGATTCACCATTACACACCAGAATCCAAATAGCAGTCAAAACAGTGGACAGAAGCCAGTTGTTGAGGCCAAAGACAAAGTCGGTTCCATCAGCAGGAAAGGTCATGGCATCGGTGTTTTGGGATCTAAAGGCATTTTGTTTATTAATTATCTTGAAAAGAGTAAAACAATAACCAGGGGATATTATTCCGATCTTATAACCAGACTAGATGAAAAAATTTGTGATAAAAGACCCGGTTTGCAGAAGGGAAAAAATCATCTTTCATCAGGACATTGCACTTGCCCACAAAGGTGTTGGCATCGGAAAATCAAGGGATCTGTACTATGAATTGTTGGAATCCTATTCCACAGATTTGGCTCCCTCTGACTTCTATCTCTTCCCAAAACTAAAACTCTTCCTCGCTAGTCAGCATTTTTCTTCGAATCAAGAGGTGATTGCAGCTGAAGAAAGGTATTTTGCAAATCTTACTGAAAACCACTACAGGGGTGGGATAATGGTGCTGGAGCATCACTGGAATAAATGTATTATTCTTAAGGGAGATTATATTGAAAATAAAAATATTTTGAAGTTATAAATTTGTTTTTTCATTGTTAGGCCGAGAACTTTTCAGACCGCCCTCGTGCAAACATGAAACCCTGTTGGATTCAAAGAAAGCAATGGATTGCATATATGCATTATGTCGTTCAAACATGTAATGAAATAATAAATGAAAGCTGTTGCTTATTGAGAAAACTTCTAAAATATGAGCTTTGAAAGGCTTAGAATGGAGAGTTTACCAGTTCTGTGCCACGCTAACAAGAATGCATGGATGACTTCTGAACTTTTTATGAAATGGTTATTGAGCTGGGATGAGGAACTACAATGGAAGTCAAGAAAGTTCTTCTAAATAAGTGCACAGCACATCCTCATTTAAACTGCTTGGAAAAAAATCTACTCTCCCACCAAACAAGTAAGCAAGAGATGAACTTCATTGCTGATGTGAAACAACCGCATTCCTAAAGTTTAAAGTTTGTTCTTTAGAGCAGGGTTTCTGGACTATGTAAAAATAAATTAAATATTACAAAAAAAAAAAAAAAAAATATATATATATATATATATATAGATCACCCACAGTGATAATGTACTATAGGTTCACAACCTTACATGGGTGGGAGTTAATAAAATAAAAAACCTACATCTTTTTAAGCAATTGAAGAAAATTTACTGACTATAAATTAAAGATATCAAGAAATTATATACTTAGTTTAATCCTTTATCCAAGTTTAGGCAAACAAGTTTGCGCCTGAACTATTTTCAGGACCTGGAGCAACTCGTATATAGAAGCTTATAACTTCACATCACTTGCCTTCGTATCCCATAATGCAAAGCACATATTCTTACAGGTATGTATAATGCTATGCATTATAGGAAGGGTCACTACCCCGACCAATTACAACCTTATGAATAAGTAAAGCGGTCTCTAAAAATTCGGACGATCCCTAGGCCACTCAATTGTGGGCGAAAGACCGTCCATCTCAGCGTTGGCTCTACTCAGTGATGGCCTTCCACCCACCACCACCGAGCAGAACCGCTCATATTCCGAAGAAAAGCATTCACCGACAAAGCCCCTCACCGGGCCGTGCTGGAGAACACTTTCCCCGGGAGACTCAAATTGCTCCCTTAAGGCAAAAACCTTAAGAAAGCGAACTCATAATGGCCCTCACCGGTTTCGACCTTTATTGAGGTCTCATCAGTGGGAGCCAGGCTAGACCAATTACAACCTTTCTTGAGGTCTCATCAGTGGGAGCCAGACCCAGAGGTGATACCAATGTTGGAGTAATTCCGAAGTCATGTTTTAATATACGAGTTGCCAAAGGGTGTCACACCTTATTATTAAAATATTCTGCATTAGAGATAGTTGTTGGAAGTTTTAATAAGATGTGACACTTTTGGCAACTTTTATATGAAAATATAATTTCTGCATTACCTCAACCTTGGTATCACCTCTGGGTCTGGCTCCTACTGACGAGACCTCAATAAAGGTTGAAGCAAGTCTGGATAGTGACCGTTCCCATAATGCATAGCATTATACATACCCATAACGATATGTGCTTTGCATCATGGGATATGAAGGCAAGTGATGTGAAGTTATAAGCTTCTATATATGATTCAAAATTAAGTGGATATTGAATACCACATTATTTCTTAGCTGAATAAGAAACTCAAAGATAGAAAAGCTAATCTAAGAGTTTCATGCCGAATATAGAAAACTATATAAAGTTCGACGAGTCCAAGCGTAAGCCAACACCTGGTAGTGCAATGCCAGGACAACTCGTAGTAAAGGTGGAGCAAGCTCCGATTACTGTTCTTAGTATTTTCTCATAATGTAAAACGCAGCTCCTAGGAGATGTATTACTGTTCTACATTATGAGAGGTCACTACCCAGACCGGTTTCGACCTTTTTTTGAGTAAGTAGACCTAAATGTAATACTAAGGTTTCGATAGTCAGAGCTTATATCTTTACTGTACGAGTTGCCAAAAGGTGCACAAATACAATTACTGAAAATCCACCTTTACTACAAGTTTCCCTGACATTGCACTACCAGGTATTGGCTTAAGCTTGGACTCGCAGAACTTTATAGTTTTCTATATTCGGCATGAAACTCTTAGATTAGATTTTCTATCTTTGAGTTTCTCATTCGGCTAAGAAATAATGGTATTCAATATCCATTTAATTTTGAATAATTTTACTTTGCCAAAGTGAAGCCTGTTGGCTCTTACTTTCAGTAATTCTATTTGTGCACCTTTTGGCAACTCGTAAAAATATAAGCTCTGACTATTGAAACCTTAGTATTACATCTAGGTCTACCTACTCACTGATGAGATCTCAAAAAACGGTCAAAACCGGTTCAGGCCTGGCCATGAGAGGCTCTGCTTGGGGATTTTTCCCTGTCTCTGAGTGGGGGCCACTGCTGAGATTATGGCTCTGCCTGGTGGTGGGGTGAGCCTGCCACTGGGTAGAGCCAACGCTGAGAAGTTCTTCTCAGTGATGGGGTGAGCTTGTCACCGAGTGGAACAATGCTGAGTTGGACAATCTTTCGGGATCGTCTTATTTTTAGAGCCCGCTTCACCTATACAAAGGTCGAAACCTGTCTGGGTAGTGACCTTCTCTCAGAATGTATATAATGTACCCGAGCCAGTACTAAAGACAAGTAATCGGAATGGGATAGTTAGAATAACGCATCAAGATAGGGATGGGACAAAGGGACCCCCTGCATTTCATGTAGACTAATGCCAGGAGTATTAGGAACAAGAAGGAAATATTTTTGGCCTTGGTTGGCTCTTCCTGGCCACAGGTTATTGGCATTAGTGAAACATGGCTGACGGAAGAGGATATAGTTAGTGGGATAGAATGTGTAGGTTATAGTGTGTTTAGGAGGGACAGAGAAAATAAAATGGGGGAAGGAGTGTTATTGATGATAGCTGATGAACTGCAGCCAAGGAGAATTGAAGTTGTATTGCAGGATAGTGAAAAGAGCTCGTTTGAGGCTATTTGGTGTGAGATTGTGACTAACAGAGCAAAATATACAGTTGGTTGTTGCATATATAGACCAGGTGATGGAATAGACGGTGGAGATAGTATGCATAAACAAATTGAAGAAATGAGTGGAAGGAGGGTAATTATTATGGGGGATTTCAACTATGGTAACATTGATTGGAAGGAAGAGAGGACACGTGAGGAAGGAACTGGATTTTATTCAATTATTAAGGGATAACTATCTGATACAGCATGTAATAGAAAATACTAGGGGTTTGAAAGTGCTTGACCTGGTAATAGCATCTGAGAATTTGACTGTAATGAATATGACCATGATGCCACCTACTGGTGAGAGTGATCATAATTCCACACCTTTAGCCACCTGGGAGGTGGCTAAAGGTGTGGAATTTTCGATTAAGACAGGGTATATGTGGAATTACCGTGCTGGCAAGTATGACAAGCTTAGGAGATTGCTTGGTTCAGTGCCATGGCATGTAAAACTGCAAGGGCTGGATGTCGATAGAGCATGGGAAGTGGTCAAGGAGCATTTACAGGAGGTTATGGCTGATTGTATACGTAGGGTCTGAATAGTAAAACAAGTAGGGATCAAATAGATGAATAACACCATTAAGCTTGAGCTGCAAAAAAAGAAACAACTGTGGAGGAATTTAAAGAGAATTCCTTAAAATCATTCTGCCGTGTATAGTTTTTTTTTTTTTTTTGCTTGCAGCATATTTAAAGAACTGTTTGGGATTCTCTTTAGCTTGCATAGCTAGTTTCCTTTCATAATCTGCTTTTGCTTTTCTTACCACACTCGTTACCCTTCTGGCCTGTACTTTATGCCGTTCGTGTGCCTGCATGTCACCTTTCTCTTTAAATTTCCCATTATAGCATTCATAATGGGAAATTGAGATAATTGAAGAGATTTATACCTCAGAGATTTTGATTTTCACATCAAGGTTGTCCTTAAGAGCATATACAATTCTGTTGTTGGAAGTTTTTCCACTTGGTTATACTATAAATTAAAGATAACAAGAAATTATATACTTGGTTTACTCCTTTATCCAAGTGTAGGCAAACAAGTTTGCGCCTGAACTATTTTCTGAAAGTAAAGATTCTTTACTCTAAAAGTAAAGAATCCAGCTCTAACAACCTTGCTAACCACACTCTTTCCCAGCTTCCATAGATGTCCCCTAGTTCTCCCACCACCAGTCCTGATCTCCAAAATATCCTCTGAATTAATCCTATAAAAACCCTTCAGCAATTTGAATGTCTCAATCATATCTCCCCTTTTCCGCCTATCACCCAATTTCTGCAACCCACAAATCTTCCACCTGTTCTCATAAGGTTCATTCCATAGACCTGCTATCATCTTGGTCACTCGCCTCTGGATCTTGTCCACCTCCTCCCCATCAAGAAGAAACCTAGGTGACCAAATCTGGGCACAGTAGTTGAGACGAGGTCTTATCAAGGCTCGGTACAGAGGAACAATAACTTGCTTGTCTCTGCTCGTCAAAGTATTTTTCAGCAACCAAGTGATTTGATGAGCTGATTTAGCCACTTTTGCAATGTGTCCCCTAAACTTCATCTCCCTATCCACCAACACTCCCAAGTCTTTGGCCTCATCAATCTCCTGGAGTACAGTTCCACCAATGTGGCATACTGCTGCTAATCTTTTCACCCCAAAATGCATAACTTACATTTTGTCACATTAAATTGACATCCATTCTCCTTAGCCCAGAACTCCAATCTCCAAACTCACATTCTCCTCTGTCTAACCTCTACATGGAATCATCAATATATTCTTCAGCCATCTAAATAGCAAATGTATTCAGTTCACTTAAGAATTAGTACAACAAGAATCTCTTCTCTTGCTTTACACTAGGGGTCAGCAACCTTTAGACTCGCGGACCACATTCAAATTTTATTTTTAATATAATCGGGCCGCAAGCGTTTAATTAGCAGAAAATAGTGAGCGAAAAAAATATTTAAGTTATCAATTTATTAAATAATAAAATATATTATTTAAATAATTCAACATACAGGCCACATGCCATGTAAGTACTGTCTACCTTTTATGGGCCGCCGAAAATACACGTTTGGGCTGTATGCGGCCCACCAGTTGCTGACCCCTGCTTTACACTATTTAGTCACTTTTTATTATATCTTAAAAATAAACAGAAATATTTAAAGTACGAGATAAAGTATGACATTCTCATAATGACATCTGATATTATATTCTTTCATAACAGCAATACTTTTATGAGAAAGGGGCTTACCCCGGTTATCATAAAGTACTTGGTTCCATCCATCATTAAACCTTCTTCCTTTATCTGCAATTTTACGTTTTCTTGAACCCATTTTTGAAATTCTTTTTAACAAGTATATATCCTCTGAAAATAATAGTTGGTGTTATTGAATTATATTAAAAGACGGACTAGGAAACGCAACTGCAAAAGTGCGCCAAAATCTCGGTTGTCATCGAATGAAGTCGCCTTTGTTATCTCCACTCAGGACTCACATGGTTGATTCCTGCCAAGTTGCATGGCAATATCACGAAGTAAAGGTATAAAATTATTTTTAATTTATTATTCATATTATAAAATATATTATTTAAATAATTCAACATACAGGCCACATGCCATGTAAGTACTGTCTACCTTTTATGGGCAGCCGAAAATACACGTTTGGGCTGTATGCGGCCCACCAGTTGCTGACCCCTGCTTTACACTATTTAGTCACTTTTCACTGAAAAGTCTCTCCGTCTATTGAGAAGCATATTACAAATCGATCCTGGACAGTACCTATAAAAGACCCATAGCATTACCATACTCAAAAACTTTGTGTTATTAATTTGTTGTGAGTGGGGGGGGGGGGGTAGCCATTGGCTGAGAAAGTGGTTTAGTTCTGTGGTTAGGGCATTGTCATTTGAACAGATAAGTTTAGCCCTGTTGTGTAGTGTCTTAATAACTCCATATTGTTGCGGAAAAACAACTGCCTTCCTTTCTTAGACACACTAGTCACCCGCCAGCCTGATGGAACCTTGGTTTTCTCAGGCTATAGAAAACCCACCCATACAGGCAGATACATTCACCAACAATCCCACCACCCCTCCTCGCAACAATATGGAGTCATTAAGACACTACACAATAGGGCTAAACATATCTGTTCAAATGACAATGCCCTAACCACAGAACTAAACCACATTCTCAACACTTTCTCAGCCAATGGCTACCCCGCCCCCAAAAAAAATATTGAAACCAGTAAACCACAACCCCCCCCCCCCTCACAACAAGGATTACTCTAAATCCATCACCATACCCTATGTCTGAGGCACCTCTGAAAAACTTACAAAAATCCCAAAAAAAACATGACTTAACTTCTTGTTACAGACCATATAAAAAACTGGCATCCCTTATCTGCTCTACTAGAGACCAACTCCCCCCCCCCCCCCTAGACCTACCTGGTGTATACCAGGTCCCTTGCAGCTGTAAGCTGTCCTACTTTGGCCAAACAGGCAGGACAGCCAATATCAGAATCTCAGAACACAAGGACCACATCCAGTTTCATCAATACAGCCACTCTGGTCTTGCTGACCATGCGCTGGATACCTGCCATAGAATACGGTGGAAGAAAGCCACGATAATACATCATAGTAAATACAAATATGAAAGGCTTTTCATGGAATCAGCTTCAGACCTAAGAAACAATCCAAACCTCAACAAATTTGGCTGCATGAGATGGCCTCAAATTTGGGAAACTTACATCAGAAGACCTTCAGCCCAATCGCCCAAGAATACCAACATTGCCCGCTAGGGGATACCATTAGGACTTTAGGAGAAATAATAGCTTCCTGCTTCTTCCTCACTCACCGCTTGTTGTGCCTGCATGCACGTGTCTTGTTCTTAAGTTTCTCAAAAATGGCAATGTGACGTTGCCGAAATATTGAAGTATATTAAAATTTATTTTAATGTATATCCTAGTTGACGTTGTAATTTCCTTAAATCATTTAGTAAAAATTTCATAACTCCAATCACACTAAGTCAATAAACATAAAAATTATTGTTTTTAAGCAATTCCACATATAAAGTGTGTGTGAGAAAACCAATCTCCATAAATTTGATACCAGAACTACTTTATACCAACCAAAGTTTATACAAGTTCAGCCCTTCTAAAGACTTTCCTCCTTCATGAGTCTATAAAATTACATGTTCCTGAACACACATGTAATAACACACATTCATGAAACAGAACAAACAACCCTAATTACAGAGGAGGTATTCTTTAAGCATATCAGATATATGTACTAAGGCAAGTCAGGTCTCTCTCTCTCTCTCTGACTATGCCATCAAAATGCACTATCAAACCAAATGGAAAAGACTTCTGTAATAGTTCAGATTCTGGTTTGATTGTAAATTCTACAATGAAGCAAGTGAGGTCAACATTAATTCTCCTGACATTAACAGGAATCATGACCTCAAGGTCTCAAATATCTGATCTACTCATATCAAGGAAGAGCACTCCGATCCACCCTTCCTACAGAAATTGACTTCTGATGTCACTACTCAACTGGTTTCTCACTGCCCATCTGAGGCTTCTAAGCCTCTTCTCCAGTTTTTTACTAGCTATGGTTGTTGTTTTTTTTCTGCACAAATAGGATCCTATGCTTTGACATCAATATTTCCTTGATTTGTATTTATCCAGTGTATATTCTTCAAGCAATGTTTTTAACTAGTAGTACAAGCTTCAGAGCCACAAATCAGCATACTAGGGCTGTATATGTAAAAAAAATCTGAACTAAAAAGTGGTACTGTAGCAGTACTATTAGTTTACCAACCAGGACCCAAACCTATTCACTGATATCAACTATCTGATATTTTAAAAGTATATAATTTCATCAGTGACTCAGCAGTTGTTTTCCAGATACTGTCCAACCTGAATGATCACTTCAGCAATAGTTTTTATTTGCTTAATCTTCTGATGACACCATCTGAAATTTTTTTACTACACTTGGTGTCACAGTCTGTCTTGATCTCACATTACTATTTCCACCTGTGTTGTTGTCAGTTAAGCTACTTTACCTACTGCTCCATTTTGTGTGATAGTGTCGAATTAAGTACTTTTATAGTTTATATATTACCTAATTTCGTATTTTTAATCGAGTTTGGCTTTCTTTTTAATATTATTTTATTTTAGTTAATAATGAAAATTCTTTGTTATAGTGCCAAAAAATATGAAAATACAAGGAAGAAAATAGAAGCTTTAGGAATGAATGAGAACAATATTTTGCATTCATTGATAACAAAAAAACCCATTGTGTCTTATTTGCAAAACAACTCTTGCAAATTTGGTTGGTAACTTAAAACTTCATAAAAAAAATTTTAAAAAAATTACAATTTTTGACTCAATATCTACAGCATTCATAATTACAGAACAGGCAAACTTAATTTTTGAAAATCTCAAACCTGCAAATTAAATAATTAATTCACTATTTAATTTTAAAAAAATGTATTTTTAATTTGTTCATTTATTGTAAAAAAATAGTTATATCTATACAAAAAAAATTATCTGAAATATATAATAAACAAATTTTGAAATCATCGATTAAGATTATCAGTGTAATCTTAATCGATGATTTCAAAATTTGTTTGAAATCATGGAGCAGTAGGTAAAGTAGCTTAACTGACAACAACACAGGTGGAAATAGTAATGCGAGATCAAGACAGACTGTGACACCAAGTGTAGTAAAAAAATTTCAGATGGTGTCATCAAGCATACTGCTGTAAAAATAATCACAACTTAAAATTCCAAATATTTTTACAAATTGTTCATGTTATAGTTCACCCACTGATTACAGATCCTTTGACACTTCTGCGCATCTCAGAAAAAGAACCCATTCCGATAATAGGGTAATCAGTCCGTATTGTGGGATGAGTTGTTTATTATTACCGGTTGGAAAATTAACTTCTCTTTTATGATTATTGTAGTTAACTATGTTGCTTGTATAACAGTTGGAAAATTTTACCTATAAAGCACATGATTTCGAGTGTTGGCGACCAATTCGGACTTCCTTCATTTCTTTCTCCCCTTCAGCATGAATCGACTATTCTTGGAAAGACATGAAGCAGGGACCTACAAACGGTGGGCAAACTACAGTATGTTTATTAGTTTTGGTTTCATAACACGCATTATCAGCACTTGCAATGTGCCTGTCATTGATGTTATTTTGTCAAAGTGAAATGTAAAGTATTTAAAAAATGTATGTACTTACTGGATTTTGATAGTTACTTTCAAAAATTTTATTGTAGTTTAAGATATTAAGACATTCTCTTGTCGCTAATGGAGGCAACATGTCAGACATTATACCTAACTTCTTGCTTGCCACTTTCATGGAGTGCGCATGCTCGTCGAGGGGTTTGATGGGTGATTGATTGAGGTAACAAGGAATGACAAGAGAGCGTTCGGAAAGAAAAGAGAACGCAGGCCTGCAGATATTTAGGTTCGGAGGAACTTAAATTTATGTGACAGTCGGAGGAAAATTAATAGTAGATTCCGAAAAGGGAATCATAGAGTTATGAGTTTTTTTTAAAGATTTAAGACTGTCAAATGAGCGTTGGTAAATAAAAGAAAATATTGCAATCGACGTTCTCAAGGAATGTTTGAAGAAACGCTGATTGGAAGATTAATAGTGGATTCCGAAAAGGGAATCGTAGAACTGCAAGTTTTTTTTAAAGTGGAGGAGTTAAGACTTTCAATAAATATTGGTAAATAAAAGAAGATATTTCTATTGACGTTCTAAAGGAATGTTCGAAGAAACGCTGATTGGAAATTGCATGAAGTGAAAGTGTTTATACTAAGTGAATTCAGAATATCTACACTTCAGAGTCAGAAAGAATTAATGTGTGCTACATGAGGGCCTTACAGAGAAACTGGTTATGAATATTTTTGTTATTGTGTAAACAAAGTGTTTAGTATAGTAAATGAGATGAAGTATATGTTAAACATATTAGTAATAGACGAGTTAGAAAATGGCTGATCTCTTAACTGTAAATTTATTTTAAAAGGCCTTGGATCCAATTAATTTTGTAGTTATGTAATTTTGTTTGAAGTGTATATATATTGTATTTGTTTTATTAAATGTCAAATTTTTGTATTTGGTCTTGAGTCAGTGATTTTTTTTTTGGATTCTGAAAGAAAGAATTAAAGTCACTGCACCGATCGGAGTGAACTATTGTGCATATATAGGTACACTCATATTTTTCGGACGATAAGATGCACCCCAAATTTATGAGACGATTTTTAGAAAAAAATATTTTTTATATAAAGATATTTACAAATTTTTACTTAATTTTTATTTATTGTTACAATCATTTGTATTAGCAATATTCAGTTCATCTTCACTCTCGGTACTATCACTGGTCTCGTTAATGTCACTGTTCGTATTACTTTCGTCTGAATTATTGTTGTCACTCCTTTCAAAAACTGCGTCATCTTCGGTAAAATCCATTGCATTACTTATCCTGCATTTTTTAAATGACTATAATCTTCTCTTCTTTCACAGCTTCCCATGAATTTTTCACCCAAGTACATACTTCTGAAATTGTTGGCCGTTTCATACGTCCTGTTGCTGTAACATCGTGATTTGGCTTTGACATACATTTGTTCCACTCTTCCCACATAAAATTTTTGAATGGTTTATTAATAGATCCATCCAAGGGTTGTAATTGACTTGTAAGGCCTCCAGGAATGAGCCAATTCTGTATTCATTTCTTTTAGAAGCTTCTTGGTTGATTTTGTTTTATATGCTCTGAATTGATCCCACGCTAACATTGCAGGCTTTTTAAACAACGCATCTGGATGTTTTGCCCATATCTTTTGTATCCATAATTTCATTCGTGTTTCGTCCATCCAGCCTTTATCTTGAACGTGGATAATAATGCCATGAGGAATTTCATCTCTCGGTAACGTTTTTCTCTTGAAGATTAACACGGGTGGTAGTTTTGTTCCATCCACACAACAAGCTAAAACTACAGCGTAGCGAGTTTTTTCGTGACCTGTTGTTTTGATCACTATTGATTTGGTGTCTTTTGAATCTACTGTCCAATTTGAATGAACATCAAAAGTTCGACGCACTTCATCCATGTTCGCAATTTCGTTAAGCTCCAAGTTAAACTTCCTTCTCGCTGATATGACAAATCTATGGAATGCTATAATTTTAGCTTCATAGTCAGCTGGCATTTTTTGGGCTAGTCGTTTTTGTATGTATGCATAACTCGTGTCTTTTCATAAATCTAAAGCACCAAGACGGTGATCCGGTAAAATCTAAAATTCCATTAGCAGTTGTCCATCGTTTCGCTTCAAAAATTATCATTTTCATAGAAGCAGATATTCCCATGTTTCGATGATTTGTTACCCAATTTTTCATTTGTACTTCTAATTCTGGCCATTTTTCTAGATGCGAATGGAATGTTTTCTTGTGTTTCATAATAGTTTTAATTGTTCCTCTTGTTTCTCCACTCACGAACCATTTATTCTGTTGGTGGTGGACCAAAATGTCTTTATGCTGCTCTGTTTCCATATTGTTTTGCATAATTTATCACATTTAATTTATAACTCACGTTATATGAAGGTCTTTTTTGTTTTACACTCATTTTTTCTAATCTGAAAATAAAAATAATTCAAATAAACCATACAAAAGCACATATATTTACACACTAATGACTATTGACATTCTAAATCGGTGATTCACCCACATGCAGCAAAATAACTTAGGTACCTACCTTCAGTGGCGTACTTACTAATTTTATTAACATATTGTGCCAGTAATTGAACTTCGCTAACAGCTTTGGTACAGTGTAAAGATTCATATTTTAATGTTACTTTCGGATCATAAGACGCACCCTAATTTTAAGTCGATTTTTCTATGTAAAAAGGTGTGTCTTATGGTCCGAAAAATATGTAATTGTTATAGAGAAAATCTCATAAAACTGAGGATAGATTGAATAAAAATTAATAATATTATCCTATCTAAACAAATGGCGAAGTCGAACAGAGATTAAATTAATTAAATCTCATCTCTAAACACTGCCATTTCATGTAATTACGATTTGTTTTATATTAAAAAGAATATTTAACTTCACACTAACTTTGGCAATGGTATGGAGCCGCACTGAAGGTACCAAAGAGATGCAGTCTGGCCATGTTTGCAGAAGAACTCTATGCATGTTTAAATCTTCTGTCCATCAGTGCAAAAAAATTCTAATGCCAGATGTTGACCTTAATAATAATTAAAATAGCAAGAATTAGGATATATTTATGGCAGTTTGTCTTTTGCATATAGTGTTATTTTACTGTTATTTTGCAAAAACTGTGCATGTTTTTCTGAAAATGACCCCAATAGAGAAATTGAAATGCTGTGGAATAAATCAATCTATTTACTCATAAAATGTTTATCTCATACCATGAATGCTAGACACCATTTAATGCTAAAGGAGCATCTCTCTCTCTCTGCATAAGTTTGATCAGCTGCCTCTTTGGAACTACTATACAACTATGTGGTATACAGGATTCTGGTAATAATTTAATTTTCAATTGCTGGGATTCACTATAGAAAAAAGCTTTCAAATTCTTGTTTCTGATACTTATTATTTACTTAGTGTTATACACATTACCTGTAAATACATATTTATTGGTAACCAATATCTACACCTAGATCCATAATATTATGGATTTTGAAATAATAGTTTACATAGGTTCAAACCTGTTCCTTGGAACCAAGTCATACAACAAAGATAGTTTATGTACAAACTCAAATAGGACTGCCTTTCAGTTTCTTCATGTGAAATTTCTTTTTTTTTTGCTTCCTTTTATTAACTTTTGAACTTTTATTATAGCAACGTAGTTTTCTTCTTTCTAATGGTGCAAGATACAAAAAAAAAAAAAGTCATTTTTAATAGTACAGGATACATAAAAATATAGATAAATTTTCTGGTGTGGAATGCACATCCCTGAAAGCGTATCTGATAACTGAAAATTATTCAACTATCTTAGTGGCAGAGGACAGAAATATTGCATTTTTGCAGGCTCTAATATTAAAACAGTAAAAACAATATCAGCATACTACTATAAATTCAATGTGATATACAGTGGAGTTGACAGAGACCAAAGAGCACAAGCAGGAGTCATGATTTGGATTCATAACTCTCTTTCAAAACAGTTAAAACATTATAAACTATGGAATGAAAGAATAATAGAAGCTAGAATAAAAATAGAGGTTATTTAACAATGATTGGTTTATATGCCCCAGAAGAAGGAAGAGAACAGGATAATATTGAATTTTATAATCAGCTACAAAATATATATAATAAAATAAATAAAAATGATTATGTAATTTTAGCAGGAGACTTAAATGCAAGTCTTCTTAATAATAATATAGGAATATATGGAGAACATACTCTAAACAGGAATGGTAAAAAATTGATTGATTTTGTAGTTTATGATAACCTAAAAATAATGAATTCTTTCTATAAATATAAAGACATACATAAATATACTTGGGCAGCAAGAGGATAGAAATCAATATTAGATTATTTTATCTTAAATGAAAAGACAAACTTTTCATTAGATGTCAGAGTTCACAGAGGATATAAAATAAGTAGTGACCACTTCCTTGTTAAAATAAAATTAATATTACCACCTAAATGGCTACAAGTAACAAGAACAGCAAGAAAATTTTAAAACATTTGTTTATAAAACTAGACTATTAAATGACACAAATATACAATAGCTATATGAACAAAGAATTAACCAATATCTAGATAAAATAGAAGAAATAGAAATAGAATGGCTTAATATAAAAACGATGCTAAATGCAGCAGCAAATGAAAGCTTAGGAAAGACCAAAAAATTCAATAAAAGGAAAAAAACTGAAGATATGGGATAATACAATCAAAGAAATAATCAAAATGAAAAAAGAAGCCTATCATAAATGGTAAAGCAGTAAAAGATTAGAAGATGAAATAGAATATAAAAGAATAATAGCCACAGCTAAAAGAGAAGTCAGAAAAAGACAGAGAATCATGGAACAAATTTCTTTTTAATTTAGAACATGATTTATATAAAATAAGACCCAATGTATATAAGATTCTGAAACACTTAAATGCAGATACTAAAGAAAACATAAAATTAAACACCGAATTGAAATTAAAAGAATTTCTAAATTTCTACACAGAATTGTGGACAGATAAATATTTGAAAAAAGACAACTGGCAAACATTTAATGAAAATGAAAAGGAAATGACTAAAGAAGAATTAGAAATCAGCCTGAAAGAACCAAGAAACAGAAAATCATCTGGAGAAGATAAGCTAGGTTCAGAACTATATAAATATGCAGGAACAAGATTCAAAGAAAGACTCCTATTATTTTTAAATAAAATCTATACAACTGGTAACCCCCCAATAGAATGGAAAAAAGCAATTGTGATTCCTATATTTAAAAAAGGTAGTAGAGATGACCTAAAAACTATAGAGGTATCAGTATACTAAATTCCTGTTACAAAATATATATAGCAGAATTTTAAATAGCAAACTAATGAAATATTCCGAAAACTTTATTTTAGAAGTACAGAATGGATTTAGAAAAGGACGATCATGTATAGACCCGGCCTTTTGCCTAAAATTAATAATAGAGAAAAGAAGAGAATACAATTTAGAAACACATATTGCATTTATTGATTTTGAAAAAGCATTTGACAAAGTTAAAAGAAGCATTTTATTTAACATATTAAAAGAAAGACAAATACCAAATAATATCCTAAAAGCTATCATAAGTATGTATGAAAATAATCAAATACAAATAAAATTAAATCATGAGCTATCAATACGAGAGAGATAAACCAAGGGGTCCGACAGGGATGTCCCCTCTCAGCAACTCTTTTTAATATTTACCTAAATGAAATAATAATAAAATGGAATAAAAATTTCCATAGTATTAAACTTTCTCTTACTGTGAACTTAAACATAAACACTCTCCTTTTTGCCGACGACCAAATAATAATTACAAATTCTGAAGATAACTTACAGAAAGCTATTTAAGATCTAAATGAGATAGCCAAAGATTATGGTATGATAATATCAACAGAAAAATCAAAAACTATGGCCTTTAAAGGACAAGATCCAGTAAGAACTAAAATAGTAATAGACAAAAAGATCTTAAAATAGGCGAATTCATTTAAACTACCTAGGATGTATGATCACATATGAAAATGAAAAAAGATATAAACCTAAAAGTCGCAAAACATTTAAAAATAACAGGTGTAATTAACTCTATATTTAAACCAAACCTAGTTCAAAAACAAACCAGACTAAAAGTATACAATACATTTGCCCTACCAGTCTTATTGTATGGAAGTGAAATCTGGACAATAAAACAAAAAGACAAACAAAGATTAATAAAAGCAGAAATGAAGTTTATGAAAAAAATTGCAAAGTACACTCTATTTGATCACAAAAGAAACGAAGAAATTATGAAAGAATTAAATCAATAATCAGTAATGGAAAAAATTAAAAAATATAAACATAAATGGATGGAACACGTTCAAAGAATGAAAATAGAAAGACTACCAAAACAAGTCTTAAAGTACAAGCCATTAGGAAAAAGAAAACCAGGATGTCCTCTTAAAAAATTCAACAATGACTTCTAAGGTCGGAATAGGCCACGCTAGGCCTAAATTCTTGATATGCATGATGACGATGACTATAAATTCAAATCAGTATGTACTACAATTAAACACTAGTTTAATGGATATACTTGTAGTTAGTTGAATTACTGAGAAGACAACTAGTTAGGGACATATGCGTGCCATGGATGCATGAAGATTCTGCTGGCAGGAAAAAAACATTTATCCTTAATAGGGTCTAAATCTAGGTCTTTCCAATCAATAGAGCATCTAACCACTTAAATAGAGTGTTTAAATATAAAAGTAAGCTGTTTTCTGATTATGTGTTGAAAAATCAAAATTAAATCATAAGAAAAATGTAGCTATAGAAATGCTAACAGTCGACAGTTGCTGCAAAAAACACCAACACAACCAACTTGCTCGCTATAAAAAGTACATAAAACTCCTATCCAAAGATCTACAGGTCATTCTGAAAGAAATTCACTGTAATAAAACTATCCAATACAATAAATTATTCCTGGTCCATATTAGTTTGTTATAGTGAGATTCGACTGTATTTTAAATGGACAAAGCATAAATTCGATCAAGTGGGTAAAGCAGTAAAATGTTTCATTGGCATGATATCAAGGAAATATTTTTAAGGCCCAGTCTAAATTGGAATAATATTATAAAGTATAATAGTTTGGAAGCAGTATATGTATATACAGTAATTATACTGCATATGAGATACCAACAAAAGCATTCTGTAAGTCATGAATATACAACTCTAACATACATAACTGACATAAATGTTGCTTAGAACTATTTTATCCATCAAATGACCATTAACAAAAGACAACTTATATACAGATTATATATACAGTTCATTTTACATTTATTTTTATGAAAATAAAATTACATGATATTATTCCAACATCTATTGTACATGTACTTCAATTAAATTTACACATTTCTTTTCCCTTCTTAAATTCAGAATATATTCTTACAAGAGCATATACAACAAACATCTTATTTTAAGAATAAAATATTGATGAAATTTCATCCATTAGTGATAAGGCATCCTTAATATAAAACAGCTAACAACATTAAGTTACTCAACACCACTCCCACATATTGCAAAACTATACATGCAACGTATATATATCTCATTGAAATGAAGCTACCTGCATGAATAAGAGGGTGGCTCATAGAAAAGGGTAGTATGTGGTGGAGCAGAATCAAGGAGGCAAGTGACCAGTGAGTGGACCAAAGGGCTCTATACTTAGAATGCTGCTGCTGTTTTATGTGAATCATCCACCCACAAAAAAGGATGTAAACTTATAGACCATAATGGCCCACATGGGTGGGATAAGGAATAGATAATCCAGAAACCATTACTCTAAAGAGACTAAACATGCGTCATCACATTATGCAATGAAAATCATCTGCTACCTATATCAATACTACAAGGGAAGATTTCAGAATTTTAGAAATATCCTGTTGTTTGTGGTTTATTTTAGAGAAGACAAAGAATAAATAAGTAATAATGTAGAGTTTCCTACAGAGATTTAAACAGATTAAAACTGTGAGCAAAGGATGACAGTTACTAGTTCAACGTGGCAAAGAAGTATAGTTATTTCATGTAATCACTGAAAAGATTAAAAACTATGTATTACAATGATGAAACTGAGATTTGGTGGCAGTGTATAGGGAGTTAAAGTTTAGGGGAGAGATTACAAAATTGAGCAAAACAGTACAAAAGTTCATTTGGATGTTGAAAAATAGGAAAATTATTGCAGTGTTCAGATTTAGTCAGCTATATTTCAAAAAAAAAAAAAAAAAAGATAGTGAAAGATCAATGGAACACTCACGATGAAGACAGACCCTCAAATGCAAAGTTTGGTTGAAAAGAGAGGATATGATGGAAACATATTTTACCAAGAAAGTTTAGAAGGCTTATAAGTTTGATGAAGAAGGAATAGCTCAGCACACTGTAACACTGCAAGAGGGGAGAGAACAAGAGATCAACTCCCTGGAACTAGAGTAAGAGTTGGTTGGCACAGATATGAGGAAAGATTATTTTTTGTTTGGAGAGTGGTGACAAGCAGAATGCATTCCCAAAGGTAGTTTAGGTGAGTGCAATGTCAAGGAATAAATTTAAAAATTGATAAGATAGGCATCATGTGAATAATGATTAGTGTGGGCTTCCCATGAAAAATCTTAGGATTCTATGGAAATGTCCAGATAATAATCTCAACAAACATTTTTTTAATGGACAATGCATACACCTTTAGCAGGTGCTTTGTCTGGAAATTTTATTTCAACAGGATGAAACTGCCATCTTCTTTTTTGATAGTGTCTACTTGCAAAACACAATACACAGTTCCATAACATCCAGACTACATTCCTGCATAGTTTTCTAATAACAAATCACAGTACACAAAAAAGCACCATGTATATCAGCATTTAGCAAAATTCCTTAGGTCACCCTGTACATGAGGATGTACAGAAAACAGCCTGAAATGAAAACAAGCTTGAACTTGTGATTCTGAACTATGACTTCATATTCTCTTCAAAGTTATTTCTATATGTTGTTTTTTTTGGGGGAAAAAAAAATTGAAGTTTTTCTCAATATGTGCTATGGTTGTATGTGTGAAACTATATATGCACTTGCTTGATTGCTGCTCTATATATTAAACATTTCTAAAATGGAATTAATTACCTCACTGGATACAGATCATGTTGTTTACATGCAATGGGATGATTAAGAATATTTGTTATTATAAATTTTTAAAAATTTTGTGGTTTAAAAAAAAAAGCAACTAAATTTTAGAGGAGATCCGTTTTACTTTAAATTCTCTTCTATTGTGATCTCGATTTCTCAAGTGATATTCACCATCTGTTCCCTTTCTTCTATCTATTTTATAAGTTGTACATTCCTTATTATAGAATTTTTGAAGTTGTAATGCTGTGGAATAATCCAATTTTAATTGTCTTGTAAGTCTTTTTTCAGCAAGAGTCTTTCTAAGATTCTTTTTGGAATGATTTACCAATGGCATCAAAATATTCTGATGAGTGTCACAGGGTAAGTCATGAGGATTATCATGTGTCATTACAGGAAATGTAATTCTTTTATTTGTATTTCTTTTTTCTTTGCTGTATGTTTCCAACTCATTATAGTGTTCATAATAAGTTTTATTTCTTTCATCTCTTGATAAAGATGGAAATTGTTCAACTGATGCTGTACTTGAGCCTCTCCTCTTTAATACGCCATGTCTAGAAATATCTCGGAAGTTGGAATTATAAGCCAAGCCACTACGAGTAACATTATCATTTCCATTCATGAAATCTATTTCACTTGGTTTACCCAATGAATTGCTATTTGCTGAAATAATTTTCTTCAAATCCTTCTCATAATGCAATTTTTCAGATGCTAACTTTTGGCTACAGTGAAATGCATTAACACAATTCACCTCAATATTTTCTTTAATGTGTGATTTAATCTTTTTTACTTTACAAGAGTAAGGAGAATCGTGTTTCTGTTTTCTGCTTTTATTTGGTTTAAAAGGTGTTCTTTCATCTTCACCAAGAAGTGACATACTATTATTGTATGACAATGAGTCCTCTGTAATATCTCTAGTTTCAGTTGCCACATCCTTTTTCACCTTATCTAAAACAGAGCTTTCGAATTGGAAAGGTTTAACTTTCAAGTTTTCATGTAATGTGCGGTCTGCATTGAGTTTAATAATACAAGATCTGTTATCATGATCACTATCAGAGCTGCTAGAGTTGAACTTGAGACAACGTGGTTTACAGTGAATCATTTCTGGTTTAAAGAACTGTCCATTAGGAAGTTTCTTTGGTGGAGTCCTTGGTTCTACTTTAATTGGCTTGAAGTGATGCATTTCCAAGATAATGCTGTCTTGTCTTTCCACACTGTATCGAGAGTCTCCCTTAACTATGAAACAAAAAAAATATGTATATAATAACACTTAACATTTATACACATAAAGAACTTTTATTATTAAAAGACCAGAAGATAAATGATAAAATATACAAAGAGCCAACAAGTTTCACTAGCCACTGTCTAGCATTTTCAAGGCTGAACTGGCGTGAAAACAAATGCATTAAGTTACATTTCAAAAACATACGCTTTAGTAACTGTTAGGCCGTTACATTTGATCATTCTGTTTGAAGGCGTGCATGTGTTCGAAGGCTTCAGTCAGATTCCGGTACATGACCACGTGTTGTGTAGTTTTTTGCATACTGTAATTCTGTCCAGCTGAGAGAGATGATGAGATTTTTCCATATGTCTTTAAGAATAATACCCTGATTTCTATTTAAATTATTGCCTGTGCGTAGTACCACAGCTGCTTCTTTTAAAGTTCTGTATCTGTAATCATTCTCGATGTAAGGCATAGAACTGTTTTTCCAATCTATAACGTGATTTGATGTTGAGAAATGATGAGCTAAACCAGATGTGATGATTCTATTATGATTGACATCCCCCACATGTTCCTTCTGTCTTATTTCAAAACTTCTGGAAGTCTGACCAATGTAAGAAAGGCCACACGTGCATGGAATTTCATATACTCCAGGACATTTGAAGAAAGGTACCTCATCTTTAGGTGATCTTAAGATTTGTCTGATCATGGTAGTTGGTTTAAAAACCACTCTGATGTTATGAGCTTTTAACATTCTCGCCAATTTTGTGGAAACTGAATTAATATTTGGAATGACAGTTGTGGACACATATTGGGGCACCGTAACACGTTGTTGGTGGTTGTCTTTAAATAGCCATTTGTTTAAAATGTTAGAAGGGTATCCATTAAGAGATAGAGTGTTAGCTATTAGTGACAGTTCTCTCTGCACATCTGTTTCTTTTGAAATAGATCTTAAGGCTCTATTACGGAGCATGTGAATGATGCTGTGTTTTTGTGATCTATGATGGTTGGACGAATAATGTAGATATCTACCAGTATCTGTGGGTTTCTTGTAAATGGACAGTTGGAAATTGTTATCTTCTCTCCTCACTAGGATGTCAAGAAAAGGAAGTTCTTTGTTCTTCTCTAGTTCTATAGTGAATTTGATCTTATTGTGTAGTGAGTTGATTTTGTTCAGAAACACGAGAAGGTTTTCCATGGTATCTTTCCAGATGATGAACACGTCATCGACATATCTCCACCAAATTGATGGTTTCGGTACAATGGTGGAAAGAATATCCTTTTCAAGTTTTTCCATAAAAAGGTCTGCACATGGTGGTGACAGAGGACTACCCATGGTTAGACCTTCCAATTGTTTGTATACAGTGTTGTTAAATTTGATTTCAGGCAATGATGAAACAGCTGTGTGATGTCTTGAGGGAAAAGATCTTTCAGAATGTTAACCACCTCTACGATCGGTACATTAGTGAATAAGGACACTACATCAAGACTAGCCATAATGTCCGTTTCTGATATTTTAATACTCTTGATTTTTTCTACAAATTGTTGAGAGTTTTTAATATAGGTCTCTGTGTGTCTAATTGTTCCTTTCATTAAGAATAAGGACACTACATCAAGCTAGTCTTGATGTAGTGTCCTTATTCAAGAACCCCACAGATACTGGTAGATATCTACATTATTTGTCCAACCATCATAGATCACAAAAACACAGCATCATTCACATGCTCCGTAATAGAGCCTTAAGATCTATTTCAAAAGAAACAGATGTGCAGTGAGAACTGTCACTAATAGCTAACACTCTATCTCTTAATGGATACCCTTCTATCATTTTAAACAAATGGCTATTTAAAGACAACCACCAACAACGTGTTACGGTGCCCCAATATGTGTCCACAGCTGTCATTCCATATATTAATTCAGTTTCCACAAAATTGGCGAGAATGTTAAAAGCTCATAACATCAGAGTGGTTTTTAAACCAACTACCATGATCAGACAAATCTTAAGATCACCTAAAGATGAGGTACCTTTCTTCAAATGTCCTGGAGTATATGAAATTCCATGCACGTGTGGCCTTTCTTACATTGGTCAGACTTCCAGAAGTTTTGAAATAAGACAGAAGGAACATGTGGGGGATGTCAATCATAATAGAATCATCACATCTGGTTTAGCTCATCATTTCTCAACATCAAATCACGTTATAGATTGGAAAAACAGTTCTATGCCTTACATCGAGAATGATTACAGATACAGAACTTTAAAAGAAGCAGCTGTGGTACTACGCACAGGCAATAATTTAAATAGAAATCAGGGTATTATTCTTAAAGACATATGGAAAAATCTCATCATCTCTCTCTGAGTTCAACAGAATTACAGTATGCAAAAAACTACACAACACGTGGTCATCTACCGGAATCTGACTGAAGCTTTCGAACACATGCACGCCTTCAAACAGAATGATCAAATGTAACGGCCTAACAGTTACTAAAGCGTATGTGTTTGAAATGTAACTTAATGCATTTGTTTTCACACCAGTTCAGTCTTGAAAATGCTAGACAGTGGCTAGTGAAACTTGCTGGCTCTTTGTATATTTTATCATTTATCTTCTGGTCTTTTAATAATAAAAGTTCTTTATTTTAATACATCAGAAGATAATAATAACATAATTATTATATTATTCAACTGAAATTCAGTATAATGGAACATCTTTAAAATAGTGAATGGCATCAACACAGTGTATACAAAAAACAGGATGCAATAAGGAGTTTGTCAAATTTTAAAAAGATCTGAACATTATTTAAGTGTCACTTCACCAAACCCCATCCATCAGTTTCTAAAAACTGATGGATGGGGTTTGGTGAAGTGAATTATACTGAATGCTTGACTCTCACCCTTCTTACATTATGTGAAGTAACACACACATACCAAGTTTATTCAGCCTTATTTTATATTTTATTTCCCTATATATCTTATCACTTGGCATGAGACCACATTAGAGGCATGGATTGGCTTGAAAAAGTACCATGTTTGGTTTCTAGAGTGGCATTTCCAGATCACATAAACATGATTCCACCCAACTAAAATGTAAGAGGCAGGATTCACATTAAAAAATAAATAAAATAAGACTACACATATATTACTGAAATTTTTGTATACAATGTAGCAGACATTTTACAAGATTTAAGTAACCTCTCCTTTGGTTTTAATGAGTGACTAGCCTGAGCTTTAATTTTAAACAACCTTTGTATAATTTAGTATGTGAAGAATGCAATTCCTTTTTCTAGAATGAGTTATATGTAATCACAAAAAATGGAAATCATTATACTATGGGAAAAACAAAGTAAGAAAAAGTGAATTTATATATATATAAGGCCATTAATGTGAAGTCATTAGCCTCTATATACGAGTAATAAGTTGTGAAAATACTTCACATGCAAACTTTTGCTTGTTTACAATTAACTCCTAAAGATTTGTTGTTATTTTAATTTCTCCCATATGAAAGGAAGAAGAGCCTATAGCAAACATGTGACGTGTGTGGGCATGGTCAGGAATAGAGTAATCTGTTGATATTCTTCTTGAACTGTTGGAGACTGTAGTCCTTTGGAAATGCTTCATGGCAGAGGCTGTTCCAAATAATTGAGGTGAAGGGAATGAAAGATTACTGGGAGTAGCAGGTTCAGTGAGCATGCAATTCAACTGTAAAGAGATGCTGAGCAGCTGTAATACGAGTAAGAGTGCCTGTAAATCTGGCAGAAATGGGAGGCATAATAGATGCTAGTTCTGCTTAACTATGCCCATGGAAATGATTAAGAATATAATTCCTTTGCAAGTTTAATTTAATTTATAACCAGTAAAAAAAAAAAAATTACAACTATCTCCAATACAGAGTATTTTAATAATAAGCTGATACACAAATCACTACGTGTATATGGAAAATATATGACTTCTGCATTAATTCAAATTCAGTATCTCTTCTGGTCTGGCTCTCACTGATGACATTTTAATAATGTTTGTCTATGGTTTTGATTTTGGGGAATAGAACAGTTCTGCTTGGTGGTAGGTTTTTGCCTTAACTGAGTAGAATTACCAACGAGAGTTTCATGAAGTGATCCTTTTGGTCATTCAGTGAGATTTACACTCAGAATTTTTGGGAGATACCTCCTGTGCTATACATCAGTAAAGGCCAAAACCAGTCTATGTAGTGGCCCTTCTCATAATGAATAAAATTGGCCAAAAGGATGTACTCTGAATATGCTGCAAGTAAAAGAATGAATGAATATGAAAGAATAACTGCAGAATGCAGATACTGCAAGTGACAAATGCAGAAGAAATTGTTCAACTAATGAGGGGTCCATTTTGCTAAAAGCTCGCTGCTACCTCTTCATTGGATGAAGAAACTCAGGTGTGTAAGGAGGAGAAGGTACTAGAACTGTTGCACAAACTGAATAAGAATTTGCAATAGGGGCTGATGGGGGGGGATATCAGCACAGATGCTGAAAAAATGTTCAGCTGAACTGGTCAGCTATTTCTCTAACCAGGATATATAATTTGAGTCTCAGAACAGGGACGATTCTATGGGGTGGAAAGAACATATGGCAATCCCATTACATAAGGATGCATTTATGATGTAGCCAACTCAACCTATCAGTATCTCTGGAATGGTGGTGAAGATTTTGGAAGATTAAGTCGGTTCGCATGCAGAAATGGGTTGACAGAGAATCTATACTTCAGAACAGCATGAATTTACTAAGAGAAGGTCATGTCTGAGCAACTTGCTCACATTAAATAATAATGGTACTGTTGAAACAAGAGGAATGGATACACCATGATCTTTTGGATTTTGCTAATACTTTTGAGAGAACACAGCATTGAAGACTGTTGCATAAATTAGAAAATATGAGATTGCATTATAAAATATTAGCTTGGATAAGATGGCTCACTGATAGATATCAAAAAATGGTATATGGGAGAGGAGGTAATCTGCAAGATTTAAGGTAACCAGTGGTGTGCTAAAAGGATCAGTCCTTGGTCCATTGTTATTCAATCTCTACATTAATAACTTTGGAAAGGACTTGACAGGAGACACAGCTATTTGCTGATGATGCAAAGATAGCCAGAGTAATTAGCTATGAAGCTGACATGCAGTACTCGCAGAATGATTTAAATAGGATGGAACTGTGAACATGGTGAAATGGCTGTCAGTTCAATGTTAATAAATGTAAATGCACTTGGATGTGATGAGATATCCAATGTCGTACTATAATGGGATTATGCTAGAAGAAACTGATCAGGCTAGGGATCTTGTAGAGTTTTAGTATATAGGAAGTTGCAGTTCAAGGGCCATATACCAAAGATTGCAAATAAAATTCAGAGGATAATTGCAATGCTAAAACGAACTTTTAAAAAATTAAGACTTACAAACTTCTAAAAGGATCATCCAGGATATCGGTAGATGGAATTTTTCATTCTATCGAGGGTGGGAAAAGGAGGAGAAGTCATCCTTGGAATTTAAGAATGAATGTCATCAAGAAAGGGATGAGAGCTACATTTTTCTGTCACACATTGGTGTGTGATTGGAATGGAATACCATTAGATGTGGTGGGCGCAGGTAATGCAATTAAATAAATTCAAGAACAGGCATGACAGCTGGTGAGGGTAACATGTGGCCTCTGTCAATGAATTTCCTGATGTCCTGAAGGTCTCTCTTAATCGTAATGATATACAAGTAGCCTAATCGTGAAGATACTTTATATGCACACTTTGTTTTCTGATAAAGGATTAAACACCGAATATAATTTCTTCACAAGTTTAACATATCATCATCATCGTCGTCGTCGTCGTCAAATTCCTGACATATACCCTCAAGGGGGGTACAGAATATGATAGTAATAAATGAAAAATTTACATCATTACTAACTTCCTATCTACAATTTTCCTCCAAATCAATCTGTTACTTGTCAAGATTCCAATATTATCATTCAGATCTTATATTTCTATCGTCTAAGGCACATTGTACCATATCAATCCACCTATATCTAGGTCTTCATCTGGGTCATTTTCCTGCCAACCTGACAGAGAACACCTGTTTTGCTAATCTATCCTCGCCCATTCTATTTAACTGACCATACCACCTAAGATTAGCTCTGCTAACGCATTCCTGGATGCCGACAATGTCAAGTTCTTTCCTAATATCCTCGTTTTTAATATGATATTGCCATTGATCCCATCTGTTCACCCCTCTAATCTTTCTCAGGACTCTCATATCTGCGATCTCTAGTCTTTGGTCAAGTGTTTTACTTCTGACCCAGCTCTCAGATCCATAAGTTAAAACTGGTTTGAACACCGTCTTGTATACAGCTAACTTAGCGTTTTGACTAATTTCTCTTTTATTCCATATGAATTTATTCGATTGACTTCCTACCATACCAGCTTTATTGATTCTGTTGTCTATTTCTATATTTAATTTAACATCTTAACTAAAAATCATGCTTAAGCAGCTGAAATGTTTTACTTGTTCCACTGGTTCTCCGTTTCAAAACACAGTTAACATTTTCAACAATTCTACCTATTTTCATTGTCTTTGTCTTTTTAATGCTGACCTTTATAGTATATCTATTACAACAGTTATTCAATTTAGTCAGGGAATCTTGCAAACTTGTAGCGGATTTATTTAGAAGTATAACATCGCCCACATAAAGCAAAGAGCTGATATTAACATCTCCAATTTTGTTATCATGTTTAATACCACTTTCCTTCATAATGTGATCCATATAGATAATGAATAACAGAGGGAATAATGTACATCCTTGTCTCACAACCAGATTTAACATTAAACTATCTTCCTGTACTTCCTTCAATTCTAACTGCTGATTTACAACTCAAATAAAGACTAAGTATTCTTGATATAATGCCGAATTGACACCATATAACTGTAGCGTACTGAATAGCTTCTCTCTTGGCACCTTGTCATATGCCTTTTCCAGATCGACAAAGCTTAAATACAGATCTTTCTTATATTCCCATAATTTCTCAACTATTTGTCGTAAAGTGAAGATCTGATCCTGACAGCCTCTATTTGGCCTGAATCCAGCTTGTTCTTCACCAAGCTTTTCTTCTCAACCGTTTTTCAAGTATACTTGCATAGATCTTGTCAGGCACACTCAGTAGGGAAATACCTCTGTAATTCTCACATTCAGTTTTATTTTGCTTTTTATATATGGGTACTATGAGCTCTCCAATCATCGGGAATTCGTCCCTCTGTCCAGGCTTTCTGAACTATGCAGTGCAGCCACTGTAAGACTCTTATACCACCATACTTCAGCATTTCTGGTCGAATATCATCTACTCCTGCTGCCTTTCCACATTTCAAGACTTTGATGGCTTTTTCTACTTCAAGTATGGATATGTATTCCTGACTGTATGCCTGTTGAGTGTTTTTTTACCACTGTGCTATCAATGCTCGTTTCATTTAGCAATTTTTCAAAGTAATTACTCCATACTTTAAGGATATCTTTTTCTCCTGTTTTCATGTCACCTTTATCATCTCTAGCTCCTTTTAATACACACTCTTTCTTCCATTTCTAAGCTTCTTCAACAAGCTCCAGAATATCTTATCACGTTCGTGATATTTATTTTATATGTTCTTGCCAAAGTCCTCCCATGACTTATGTTTAGCTAGTTTTACAGAGTGTTTCGCCTTCTTACATTTGCCTCTGTATTCTCTAAGAGCAAAAGTTGACTTATTTGCTAGGAACTTTTGATATGCTTTCTCCTTTTCCTTCACTGCCTCTTTAACTTCCTGTGTCTACCATGGAGTTCTGATTTTTCTATCCTTGCAGACAACCTCACCACATGCCTCTCTGGCTGAATCAATCAGGGTTTCCTTCAAGGCTTGCCAATGAATCTCCAAGGTTTGGTTCCTCTTCTCAAACTCTTTTTTTTTTTTTCAATAATCTTTGTGTATTTTAGACTACAATTCACATCTGAGAGCTGCTCAACTTTTATTCGATTTAAAACTTTCTTACATGTTATTATTTTCAATATTAAATTAAATTTTATCCTGCTCAAAACTAAATAGTGATCGCTTCAAATTTCAAATCCTCTTTACACTCTGGTGTCCTGCACCAGGGAGAAAACATCACTATCAACAATAACATAGTCAATGAGACCTTTTTTTTATTCCTTGCCTCTTCTCTCCATGTGAATTTGTGCACATTTTTATGTTTGGAACATGGTGTTAGTAATAACCAGTCCATGTCCTGAGCAGAAATCCAACAGGTATTTGCCATTATTATTGGCTTTGCTCTTTTCTCCAAATTTTCCCAAAATATTTTTGTATGTCTGACAATCATTTCCTACTCTACTATTTAGATCCCCAACAAGGACCAACTTTTCCTTTTTCATTGTGTCAGTTGCTTTTTCTAAAGCATCAAAAAATTCCTCCACTTCTACCTTGGTAGAATCTTCTGTGGGACCATAGGCACAAATAAGTCTCATTGTCCAGTTCCCCATTCTCATATTTGCCCACATTACTCTACTTGAGACTGACTACCATTCAAGAAGATTAGCCTCGTATTTTGTGTTGAATACTATGGCTACTCCTTCTTTTCCTTGATTGTCATTTCCTGAATATAACATTTTGTATTTATTGTTCAGAAAGATCTCACCAGTTTTTGTCTTTTTTGTTTCAGTCACCCCCTATTATGTCGATCTGGTACTTATCTAATTCCTCAGCTAGCTCCATTTGTTTGCCATTCAGGCGGCTTCTTATGTTGATAGTACCGATCTTTAACTCTGGTGATGTTGAGTTGGGGTGTGCTTTCAGATTTGTTCCGGTAGCTGACTTTTCGCTGTTTGCCCTAGTTCCCTGGCGAAAACAACGGGCCTTGTTTAACCGGGCGAAGCCCCAGCCAGCATGAAATTTTGTCATGTTGTACCATCATTTTCTATATTGGTTTTTAAGCCAATAAGAATACAATTTGGTCGGCTAAATCCCAAATTGCCAGCCCATCCTCGTTCGTTCAGTATCCAGGTAGATACCCAACAGGGTGCACCACGAGAAGGTGAGGATTGGACATCAGGTCAGAAGCCCTGGTCGGTTCTCCGCATTCCTTTAAAAGCTATGTGTAGGTCTCCTCTCAGTTATACAGCTTTGACCCTTAAGCACCCTTAACATATATATATATTTGTTATATATATATATGTTAAGAATGTTATATGAATGTCATATGAATGTTAAAAATCCCATGGATAGCAAAAACGTCCAATATGTATGCTGACCTGGTTGGCCGAGTGGTTAGCATATCCACTCTCCAGTCAAAAGACTGCGGTTTCGAATCCCACCATGGGCATGGATGTTAGTGATTGTCTGTGAAAATACTAGTGGTGGTGGTGGGCAGTGGATGGCGTTGGTGTAGTTGCGGTTTGTTGTAATTGGTGAAGACAGAATTCTAGAATAGGTGCCCCCCCCCTCCCCCCAATGAGTCTTTGGATTCCCTGGAGGTGTCACGTGATAATAATAATAATCATTAATAATAAAAATTAATAAAAAAAATAAAAAGGCAAGAAAAAATTTTCTCTTGATGAAATCAACACAGTGTAACCGCAGTTTAAACTTAGAGCTTAGAGTATGCATGGTTAAATGCTATGTATGGTCTGTACTGCTGTACGATGCAGAAACTTGAACCTCAAAATGAACATCAATAAAAAGACTTAATGCCTTTGAGATGTGGTTATACAGATGAATGTTAAAAATCCCATGGATAGCAAAAACGTCAATCAGGAAGTACTGGAACAAATGGGGAAATCACGTGAACTTTTAGATACCATAAAAAGAAGGAAAACTGCATATCTTGGTCACCTACTTCGTAATGAAAAATATAAGATACTTCAACTGATTATAAAAGGGAAGATAAATGGAAGAACAGTTCATACCAGTCCACTGTCTGATGTCTGCCTTGGCTGGCAGACATCAGACAGTGGACTGGTATGAACTCTGAGAGACTGCTCAGAGTAGCTGAGAATTGCTCAAAATTTGCCAAGGTGGTCGCCGACCTCCGATAGGAGATGGCACTCAAAGAAGAAGAATAAAAATAACGCACACACACACACACAGGGTGTCCACATTGAACTTCCCTAGTTTCAAAGAATGGTAAAAAATCAAATTATGAAATATGAAAGGTTTGGGTTGTTCAAAGTTTCATCCAGATTTTTTCCAGCATCGCGATGCGGTGACACTGCTGGACAGGGCTGCTGTAATTTTAAACATGGCATCAAGGGTCAAGAAAGCACAAGTTTGCGCACGCACGCACGCACGCACACACACACACACACACACAGGGTGTCCACATTGAACTTCCCTAGTTTCAAAGAATGGTAAAAAATCAAATTATGAAATATGAAAGGTTTGGGTTGTTCAAAGTTTCATCCAGATTTTTTCCAGCATCGCGATGCGGTGACACTGCTGGACAGGGCTGCTGTAATTTTAAACATGGTATCAAGGGTCGAGAAAGCACAAGTTTTGTGCTGTTAGATGAGCTGAAATAAATCAAAGCAGTGCAGCGTAAGTTCTGTCAGGTGTACAAAAAAGCAGCACCGCCCCCAAGAGTACCCCATTTGTGGAAAGAAAATTTAACCAGGAAGTATTTCGAAACAACACGGAGGAGGTAAGCAATCAATAATCGGAAGAGAAAGTAGAGTGGATTCATGAGACCTTTGCGTGAAACCTGACAAAATCCATTAGGAAAGCGTCATGTGAACTACAAATACTCCAATCCACTGTTCAAGCAATATTGATGGAATGATTAATCTCAACATGCTGGAAAATTTTGTCTTTCCACAACTCAAAAGGCTTGCATCTGCTCATCCTCTTTCAACAGGATAGTGACCAGCAACACTGGCATTGGAGGTCCGTGCAACTCTTGACAGCATCTTCCCTCAGCAGTCAATCGAGCACGGAGGACTGATTCCCTGGCACACCATCATTGCCAGATCTTACCCACACTTGATTTTTGTCTATGCAACTAAAGCGAACAGCCTAGAGAACCTGAAATATCACATTTTTGCTGCTGTGTCCTCCATCACCCCAACAAGCTTCAGAGAACCTGGTTGGAGGTAGACTATCGACTTGACATTGTGCTACTAAAGGAGCAGACGTGGAAGTGTACTGATTTTTTTAGCACTTGGTCAGTGTTCCTTCTCATTTGTACAATTTTGACATCATGGACCATATACTTAAGTAGTATAAACACCACTGAAACCAGGGAGGTCCAATGTGGACACCCTGTGTGTGTGTGTGTGTGTGCGCACGCGCTTCTTAGCACACGAGCAATCGCTAGCCACCTCATTATATATGATCCTAAAATTTTTTTAAAATTTCCTTCCTATCATGTCTTCTAGGCTTTTATCTTTATTACTTTCTAGTTTTTCATTGTCCAGAATTTGAAATCTATTCTTTATCATACCAGAAAATTTTGCCTTTTTTATTAATTTCATTCGTTTTTAAATTTAAACATATCTCAGCATTCCATTTTGATTTTTAATTTTCTTAACTCCTATTCTAGCTCTAATGTTTGGCTGTCACTAAGTAATGATCAAATCCTACATAAACTCTCTTCTGGCTTTAACATCTAAAAGTGACTCAAGTTACCCTAGATTTGTGATGTGATCAATTCACTCCATCATGAATGCTAATGGTAGGGAGGTAACTGAATCAGGCAAAATAGTGGAATTACTAGGTCAACACTGCAAGAGTATATTACAAAAGTGGAGATATTGTGGTAACAAGAGAGGCAAAGGCTTATATTGGAACTAAGGTAACGGAAATGGAGGTGCAGCTATCCTGCAGCTATTCACATCATGCATTCATGATGTGAATAGCTGCAGGATTAGATGGTATATCAGCTCAAAATTTACAAGAAGGTGCTAAGGAATTGGCAGTGCCTTTGACCACATTGTTTAATCTAAGTCAGCTCTAGGTTAGTCCTAAAGGAAATAGAAAGAGGGGAAAATAGTTCCATTGCATAAAGAGGGGCTCCAAGACAGATGTGGCAAATTACCAACCGATCATATCAGAAATCATAGTCAAGGTACTGGAAAAGTTGGTCAAGAGCAAAATACAGGAATGAATAGAGAGAAATGGGATAGTATATGGGGGGGGCCTGGGTTTTGTGAAGAGTAGGTCATGCCTCGGTAATTTGCTCATGTTTTATAATACAGTGATAGCTGAGTTGGATAAATGGGTTTACAGTGGTACTGTTGGAATTCAACAGGATACCACATGGAATTCTAATTAATAAATTGCAGCACATGGGGTGAAGTAGATAATAGGGGGGGGGGGGATGGAGAGAGATATCAGATTAGTTTATTTAGGATTTGAGTCCTAATTGTGACTGGTGACATGACACAGAGCTGTTCTTGGGCTGCTACTATTTAATTTCTACATTAACGATATAGGAAAAGATCTGAGAGGAACTATTCAGTTGTTTGCCAGTGATGTAAACTTGGGTAGACTAATAATTAATAAAGATGCTAAAATTTTGCAGGATGATTTCGATAGACTGGCAATCTGGGCAAAAGAGAATGGATGTCAGTTTAATGTGGCAAAGTGTAAGGTCAGGCATTTTGGGAAGAAAAGATTACCAGCTGTATACCACAGTGATGGAACTATACTCCAGAAAATTGATGAAGCCTGGGATTCAAGGGTATTAGTAGATAGGGAATAATGCAAAAGTAGCTAAAGCATCAGATTACTTGGTTACTGAAGAATACCCTAACAAGCAGGTTATTATACCTTGTTATAGTGTCTTGGTAAGACCTCATCTTAACTACTGTACACAGATCTGGTCACCTAGGTTTCTTGAGGATGAGGAGGAGGTGGAGAGTATCCAGAGGCAAGTGATCCAGATGGTAACAAGCCTATGAAATGAAACTTATGAGGACAGGTTGAAGATTTGTGAAAAGCTGTGTCCAACACTGCATAACAGACTCTAGGAGAGGGGATCTTTTCATATTTGAAAGTTGACCAGAGAGTTTGCAGGAATACCAATAGTAGGCGACCATACGGGCACTTCGGCGTGCGTGCTTACTATTAGGTTCAGCTAGGGCAACTTGTAGTAAGGCAGCAAGTGTATTCCTGCAAGCTCTCGGGTCAATTTTCAAATACAAAACTTTTATAGTTTCTGTATTCGGCTCTGAAATTATGTTGGATTTAATATCAATTTAATTTATATAATTTTGCATTGCCGAATTGAAGCCTTTTGGCTCTTTATTTTAGTAAATACTTTACGCAATGATCGAGAGTTCGCTTATGGAAAATACACCTCTCCGACACTTCGAGTTCCTTAGTATAGTTCGCCCACCGATTAGAGATCCTTCGACACTTCTGCGTATGTCAGAAAAAGGGGAATCCATTCCGATAATAGTGTAATCAGTCCATATTGGGGTATGAGTTGTTTATTATTACAGGTTGGAAAATTAACTTCTCTTTTATGATAATTGTAGTTACCTATGTTGCTTGTATAACAGTTGGAAAATTTTACCTATAAAGCACGTGATTTCGCGTGTTGGTGACCAATTCGTACGTCCTTCATTTCTTTCTCCCCTTCAGCATGAATCGACTATTCTTGGCAAGACACCAAGCAGAGACCTACAAACGGTGGGCGAACTATAATGAGAGTTTTCACTCTCTTAGGTTTCTGCCTGATCTCTGACGAAAACCAATGAGTTTTGAGACAGCTGTCAGATCAGTGAAACCTTATTAAAATGGACCAATAGTAGGTGAACATACGGGTGCTTCGGCATGCGCGATTGCTATTAGGTTCGGATAGGGCAGGGTTTCCAAATTGTGTTCCACAAAACACCAGTGTTCTGCGGAAAGTGAATAAGTGTTCTGTGATTTCAGTGACCAAGCCATGTATTTTTAACATGGAAGTAATTCGGGAAAGGAAATACTACTGTTTATGACAGGTCATAAAAATTGGCTGCAAGCTGATTACAACAATGGACAGAGTATCCTCTCTTCTCAAAACGACGAAATAACATCTGTGTTGCAAATGTATAGAAAATTTTTTCCACTGAAATTGAAGATCAAGTAGTCTGTATCTGGTTCTCAAATCTATTAATACTGAATATTTTCTTCGCAAGTTCGTATTTTAGGATGAAAGTACTTGTTTCGAAACCGTAGTGCCGTGATTTTTTAAACGTAATAGGCCTACAGATTTAAATTTTAATATGAATAAGAGACAAGAACTTTGTTTAATTTTGGTGTTAAGAAATCTCTTATTGAAGGTGTTTGTGACGCAACAGATAGTGATTCATCTACCTCCAGCCTACAAAGCGATCTCCAGGATGTACACAAAAAAACTACCAGCAAAGGAGAAAAAATATGCATTCACTCGTAAGTACTTATAACAATATTATAAATTTTTGGTGATCAGAATGGGATATGTCAATGAAAATCAGCACAAATTAAATTCATGATGTTGGCCTGAGGATACTGCAATATGCTACAAGATTTCATTAGTCGAGTGATTGATAACTGATTTAAATGTAATTTTATATTTGTCAACATGTCACACTGTATACATAAATGTACTAATACTCTTTTTGATTATGCCATAATTAATTCTCTAATGCACCGTTTCTCAACCTTTCTAAGCCGAAGGACCAGTAAAATGCCTAAAACAATTCTACGGACCACTAAGTTATGTAATTTTTTTTTTTTAAAAAAAACCTATGTGGATATTACCAACATTTGGGAAAAACTGTGCCATTTATCACATAATAAATCTAAAAGCAAGTTTTGAATACATATGGAACCATAATTGATTAAATTGAAAGTAAACAATTAAAAGTGTATCATCATAGAACAAAGTTTTAATTTTTACTAAACAAATAAACAATATGATGTTACATTACTACTTACTTTAAATGAGATGGTTGAGCTTCTCGGCCCTTGCAGAGTTGCTGGATATCTGGCTCAATATTGGTCAACTTTTGTCGAAGATCAGCACACACACATACACACTAAGACGATTTCTGTATTTTATTTTTATTTGAAGGAGCGATGAAAATTCTTTCTCACAAAGATAGGTTGTAGAAAACTGCATGACGATTTTCAATGCTTCTTCAGATAATTCGGGAAATTCACTTCTCACTGAAGGCAAGATCCACAATCAAGCAAAACCAAGATCACAGAATTGCATTTTAAGCCCACTGTCACTTGAAAGCTCAATTAATGTTCTTTTTTCGATAACAAGAGGTCGTTCTCATGACTGTAAGCCTGAAATGGATCGCGAACCCAGAGAAATTTCTTATAAAAGTTATTTGGAAAATATGTTTCCAAATTCTGTTTCAGAGTTTTGAGGTGGTCACAAATCCTTTCCAGAAACTCAGAATGAACAAAAATATAATTTTCCACTAAAAAGGATTCCAATGTTGGAAAAGGTGCAAGTTGCCTATCTTTTACATAAAGAGAGAGATTTAGTTTATTTAATTTTGAAAGAATGTCTGAAATATAGGATAGTGTTGATAACCATGCTTCGTCAAGAAGGAATGATGCAAAATCAGAATGATGTTCATTTACAAACAATAAAACTTCATGCCTTAATTGAAATAACCTTGTTAGTACTTTGCCCTTGGAAAGCAAGCGAATTTCAGAATGAAGTTCGCTTGCTTTCCAAGCGAACTTCATTCTGAAATTGTATATATTCAATGCCCATTTCATCGCAGAGTATTGAAAATAACCTGTTAACAGTTGAGCCTTAATAAAATTAACTAGCTTTACAGCATTGTATAGCACACTTTTGAATTCTGGTGCCATTCCATTGGAGGCTAACGCTTCCCTATGTATGAAACAATGTACCCAATTCATATCCGGTGTCACTTCCTTGATCTTAGATACAACCCCACTATACCTGCCTGTAAGAGAGCGAGCTCCATCTGAACAGAAGTCCATACATATTTCCCATTGGATCCCTTTGTGTATTATGTAATTATTGAGAGAGTGAAATATTTCTTCTCCAGTTGTTTGGAATGACAAAGTTCTACAAAACTGAATATTGTCATGAATGTTGTTATCATGGGCATATCTTACGTAGCATATTAACTGCGCATCACTTGTAACATCAGTAGTCTTGTCTATTTGTAACGCATAATAAGAGCTCTTCTTAACTCTTTCGATTAACTGAGATTCTACATCACCTGAAATATCATTAATTCTGCGACCAACAATGTCATTTGAAAGAGGAATCAAATCAACATCTTTTAGGAACTTATTGCTAAACATAGTTTTTACCACATCTTTTATAGCTGGAAGTAGCAAATTTTCCCCGATAGAATGAGGTTTCCCTGTTTTTGCCATGCGCAAAATTAAGAGATAGGATGCTTCCAGTGCCTTGCTATTAATCGAACCCATGGCCGAAACTATATCTTTCCCATGATTTAATGTCCCTAAGCGTCATTGAAAAAATTCAACTGGCTTATTTTTCACATCACAATGTTCAGTTTCTAAATGTCGGAGTTTTGCAGGTTTCATGCACTCGTTCGGCAACGCTTCATAACACAAAACACATTCAGGTTTCTGTTCACTTTCATCACCCCATCAAGTAAACCCAAAATCCAAATATGAACTATTATATTTCCTACTGTATTTTTTCTTTGAACTGCGTGTGTCTTCTACTTTAATAGTATCAGATTTACTCACCATTACAACAGGTGTATCACAATTAGGGTTAGCATCACATGTTTGGTTTGCTTTTCTTTTCAAAGTCCTAGTTCTAAGCCACTTTTCCATTATTAAAAAAACGTTTCTGAAAAATATATAAATACTGGGGTTACCACAGGACACCCTTTGTCCAAGTATCACTTATCATTTCTGAACATATACTGAGCCTTGGCTGAAGGAGGAAAATCTTCAATAATAAAAAACAAACAAACAAACAATTGGTTGAAATGTAGATATTTACTTCAAATCTGAAGCAAGAGAAGGCAGAAGCAATAAAGCCATATTGTTGTTCACTTCACCCCTCTTTTATTACTCGTCATTCTGCCGCTACAATAATTTGTAGCGGCAGAATACTTTTATAGTTTCTGTATTCGGCTCTGAAATTATGTTGGATTTAATATCCACTTAATTTATATAATTTTGCATCGCCGAATTGAAGCCTTTTGGCTCTTTATTTTAGTAAATACTTTATGCACTGATCGAGAGTTCGCTTACGGAAAATACACCTCTCCGATACTTCGAGTTTCTTAGTACTGAGAGTTCTTGCGCTCTTAGGTTTCTGCCTGATCTCTGACTAAAACCAATGAGTTTGAAACAGCTGTCAGATCAGTGAAACCTTATTAAAATGGACCAATAGTAGGTGACCATATGGGTGCTCCAGCATGCGTGCTTGCTATTAGGTTCAGCTAGGGCAACTCGTAGTATGGCGGTGAGTGTATTCCCGCAAGCTCTCTGGTCAACTTTCAAATACGAAACTTTTATAGTTTCTGTATTCAGCTCTGAAATTATGTTGGATTTAATATCCACTTAATGTATATAAATTTATCTTCACGCATAATGTTTATTTACCACTTCTACTCTTTCCTTTCTCTGATCACTACAACAATATTTCACTGACTATACCCAATAGTTATTATTAGACACATCCACCCATTGAACTGTTTGTGTCAGTAACACCAATTCCACCAGCACTGTATTTCTTTAATTCTCCTGCTAGTTCCCCCTTCTTCATTGATTTTTCACATATTATAGTGTCTCTCTTCAATTCTGCTTAGGTAAGGTTTTGTTTTAGTGACTCTTATCCATAATTAAGCTTTCTTGCTCTTTTTTTTCTATGTTAATTAAAGCAAATTAGGGAAAAACTTTTTTTTATCTCAATTTTTCCCAAATTCACTTTGCACAAAATGCCATTAATTCAATTCACTATTGTATATATCTAGATAACAACTTCATAGGATAAACCAATCAATTTTATTAGATTCCACTTATGCAAATTCTACCATATAGTCTATTAACTGAATCCATGGAAGGATATTAAGAATATCTCGAAAGAATCACTCGATCGCTAGCAATTAGCCAGAAATCTGGCAGGAAATTAAAATTTATAAGAAACATACCTAAAACAGTAGATGGTTTTCCTTTTTGTTGTTTGTCTTCCATAGTCCATGATGAACATCCTGGTGGATGACTCTGAGATTCCAAAAATTGATTAATAAAGCCACTTTCATCCAAATTATCATCCTGAAAATAATAAATTTTTCATTTAAAATGTCTCTGAAATAAACTTTAGATATGCTTTTTTTTAATTATCTCTCCAATACAATCTTATAAAATATATAACTTGGATATCAAAAGAACAGCAGCCATTTTTACAATAAAAATAATTTTAAAATTCATTGCAAAATTAAAGCATTTATGGGATACATAGAAAGTTTCTTGCATCATATTATTATATTAAGATAAAGAAATTCTTGCTGTTTTATCAAAAAACATTGAAGACTGTCACTAAATGTTTCAAAATAATTAACAATTATTTACAGCTTTATGCATTTCAAAATTAACACAACTGTATATTTATTACAAAAAAGATCCAACAAAATTTGGTAGGTTTTAACGATTGCAAATTAAAAAACATGAAAAATTTTCTACCCTCCAAATCCTTTCTTTTAATTTACCTCCCAATTCTAGTTACTTTCCAATTAGTTACTTTTTCTGAACCTCTTTAAACACCATAATTTATTTTGTGCTATGCTGCTACTCTGTTTTCCAATTAATTATTTTACTTACCAGTTACTTTCCAATTATTCATTTTGTGCTATGCTGCTACTCACAACACAATCTAACAGTTGCTTTTGAAAAATTACTTCTACAGAATTTGCTTAAAATTTAAATGAAACATTTAAAATGAATGAACAGAGATTTTTTTTTATGTTGCTCCCATTCATGAAAAGTTATTTGCAAACCTATAGTACATTTTGTACCATGAATGGGCTAAAGATTTTTTTTTATTATTTTTTATCAATTTTATATATTGTTATTATTAAGAGAGAAACCTACAGGGAGTCAGGAACTCATCAAAGGAGGCCATACTATTTGCAAGAGCTGTCATACCTATTGTTGATTCACACTATTTGCACACACAACATCCAAAGGCAACCCATTCCAATCACACACTACTCTATGAGAGAAAAATCTGGCCCCTACCCTCCCCTTCTTGACAGCATTCATTCTCAACTTCCATAGATGCTGTTGTATCCTTCCCCCACCTTCATAAAAAGGAAAATTCCATTACTGAAATTCCGTATAAACCTTTCAGAAGTTTGTAAGTCTCAATCATATCACCATCCTTCTTTCTCCTGTTTGCTAGTGCCTGCAGCCTACAAATTCTCAATCTGTCTTCATAATTTGTATTTCCCAATCCTGATATCATTTTTGACACTGTCCCTCTCTCTCTCTCTCCCCACTCTATCAGAATCATCATGGAAAACGGAGACCAGGTGAAGTCATATCAGCTTTGTTAAAGAGGCAAAACGACTTCTTTATCTTTACATATGAAGGTTCTTTTTGGCATTGCCATTATTCTAGGAGTTGTATTTACAATTTTTGCTATATGATCATTAGCCTCATCAGTTTCTTCAAGCATAATTCTACCAGTATAATATGACATTGGGTATCTAATCACACTAAAGTGCATGATGTTACATTTATTCACATTGAAATGACAGCCATTTTCAGACTGTATGTCACATGTCAAATCCTTCCCAATGTCATTAATGTGCAGATTGAAGAACAATGAACAAAAGACCTGATTCTTGAGGAACACCACTGGTAACCTTGAATCTTGCAGATTCAACCCCCCTCATATACTTTTTGATATCTGTCAGTCAGCCATCCTTTTATCCATGCCAATAGTTTATAATCCATTCCCATAATTCTCCAATTTATGCAACAGTATTCCATGCTGTATTCTGTCAAAAGCCTCAGCAAAACTCAAAAGTATCATGGTATATCCGTTCCCCCTGTCTAATTCAGTGGTAACATTATTATAGAATGTGAGCAAGTTGCTAAAACATGACACACTCTTAGTAAACCCATGCTGTTCATTGCAAAGTATAGAGTCAACCCATTTCTGAATGCAAATGCTTACCAACCTTTTCAAAATTTCTATATAGTTGGATACACCGGTCTTTGCACCACCCTTATGCAATGGGATTACAATACATTCTTTCCATTTGTGTGAAATCTTCCCCTTTCTGAGACTCAAATTATATAGCCTGGTCAAAGGAATAGTCAGTTCAGTTGAATCTTTTATAATCTATGCTGATATCCCATCAGTTCCTATTGCAGAATTCTTATTCAGACTGATGAAAAACTTATTCAGTTTTTCATTAGTCACCCGCATACCATCTGCATTCAGTAGCCTTATTCTTTCGAATTCATTCTTTCTTTTACTTGCAGCATAACGATAGAATTCTTTTGGGTTCTCTTTAACTTGCAGAGCCAGTTTCTTTTCATACTCATACTTAGCTTTCCAGACAACACTTGTATCTCTTCAGGCCTGCTGCTTATAATTATCATAACTGACATCATCCTTATGCACATAATATTCTTTTTACATCATCTTTTTTTTATGAATTTCTTGCTTAATTAGATTACACATCTATTTCACTCCTGCTCTATTTATTCTTCATACTCTACAAACATATTCTGATATTGAATCAGTTAAGTATTTTTTAAACACTTCTCATGCAGTGTTGATATCCTTCCTATCCAATAACTGATACCATGGCACAGAACCCAGCATATCCTTCAGGTGGTCATAATTGCCTGCTTTGTAGTTTGGCATGTACCCTTTTCTGAATGGAATATTCTTAAACTTAGACACTTCTCAAGTGAGTACCACATGATCACTGTCACCAACCGGAGGGAGAATAGTTATGTTTTTAACTGAAACCCCCTCTGACATTATAATCAGATCTAACACTCTTTGACCTCAAGTTCCTTCTGTCACATGCTCCTTGAGGAAGTTGTCTTGTAACAGTTGAATAAATTCAGTTTCATTCTTCTCATGTGATTTCATAGCTATCCAATCAATGTTCGGATAATTAAAGTCCCCCATAATGATTACTCTTTTTGCGTCCATTGTATTTATTTGTCGATGCATTTCTTCACTAGCAAATGATCCACCAGGTCTGCAACAACACCTTACTGTGTATTTAATCTTATTAGACTCCACATCACACCAGATGGCTTCAAACTCACTGCCACATGAAAAATTGTTACTAATATTGCATGTGTTTTTCCAAAATTTCTTTTAATTATGCCATTCATTCTATTGTAAATTTGTAGTCTTCCTTCCAATTGAGAATCAGTATTCTATTACAAGATTATATTTCCTAGGTAACTGAATTCCATAACTTGTTCTATTATTTTATTGTTAAGCATAAGTTTGGCATAATTTTGACACAAGTCTGTCCATCCTGGATCCTGCATGGAGATTCCCGACTCCAATACATCGTAAGAATCTCTGAATCAATTTCAAAGATACTTTAAATTCTCACATTCTTTCCTGTTAATAAAATTTCTTCCTGGTTATCCACCACAAAATATAAACAAGGCTCTCCTCTCTTAATCTCTGGCATTTACCAAGTTCAATGTGATTTATCTTCATTCTTACTCCTGAAAAACAATTGCAAGAACACCCAGTTTTAGATCATCCACAATAAGCCGTAGCAATAACCATAATATCGTCTAGTCCAAGACATGCCTATTACATCAATATAGTTTTGAGGGGTTGTTCAAAATGAGTGCAGAGGCATTTTTATCACCCTAACTTAAACTGAAACAATGTCTATCCATAGTCAACATTTGAGAGAAGCTCATCCTGATAAATAGCAAACAATAAACACCTTTTTTCTTCTGTTATTTATTGCATTTTATTGTATGTAATTTTATTTTATTTTTTTTATCATTTTAATTTATTTACCACCTGTTGTATTGGTGTCACTCTATGTGGCTCATATCTGTGAAAGGAAATAACAATCCATTGGTCATACTCCACCTTGTGAACTTGCTTGAGCACTGTGTAAAATACTTCCTCTGAAAATTTTCAAACTAGTAAGAAATTAGACAAAACAGTTATTTCTAATTTGTTTCCTGTCAAATTAGAAATAAGTGGGTGGGGATGTAATGGGAATATATAAAAATAAACATAAATTTTGATTTAATATGAATATGATATACTTCAGACATTTTCCACATAATATATTTATGGCAGCTAAGAACTGGATACTATAAGTTAAATAAGCATTCTAAAAAAAAATAAATCATTTGTTACATTTTAAGCTAAAAGGTCAAGGTTTTTCTGAATTAAAAAAAAAAAAAAAAAAACAGCTAATGCCTTTTTATTCCCATATATAGAGAGTAGGCGAAGCCGTTTTTAGCCCTATCCAACTTTGGGAGACTGAGTGGGTAGTTTAATCTCCATTAGTACCCAATGAGAAATAGGCTATCACTAATTAAGCGGCACGCAGTGAAGAGAATGGCTCAACAAATGCTGCCATCTCGTGGTCCCTAACACTCGTATTTAATGTCTGAAATAATGTGGGTTCCATGGTCGATTTTCTTGAGTTTACGGAATGAAAAACCCGAGTTTCCGGGAGAAAAACCCACTTGCCCGTGCCAGAGATCAACTAACTCAGGAACCGGTGGAAAAAAGGCTTGGAAAAATTTCTTCTAGTCGCCGACTAGATTTGAAACCAAGAAGCCTTCCTTCATGCAGTCAAGCACTGTGGTGTGCAAACACCACATCCACTGAGCTATATGGAATTCTGGTTTTTTGAATTACTTTATATAAATTTGTGATATGTAAAAATCTCTAAATCAGAAAGCAAGTAATAATGTTTAACATTATTTGCTGATCATAAAAGCAGAATAACAATAAATCTAAAACTGTAAACATGATGACAACCACAGACTTTCTTTCTTCTTCCTAACATGGATTTTAAGCCAGGTGGCCTGTTCCAGTCTCATGCCATCTCTTTCTTGGTCTTCTGATTCTTCTTTTTCCACTTATTTTACCTTGATTACCTTGATGGACCTGTGATTTCAGTCAGGATTTCTCCATGACTGCAGGTCGTAAAGAGTCCAGCTATTCCTGCCTTGGCCTTTGTTCTCCATTTTCTTCCGACTTTCTTAATCATTGGGTCTTCCCACCTTAAGGCTGGTCTTCCAGGTTTTCTTTTGGTATCTCTCTCAGATACCAGTTTGTAACTCTGACTGTCCATCTGTTGTCTCTCATTCTGGCGAGATGTCCTGCCCATCTTCTTTTGCTGTTGTAGATTGCTTTTATTATGTCTGTGAGTCCAGACCTCTTCCTGATTTCTGCGTCTTATGTGGTCTATTTTGTTTATATTGCACATTCTTCTTTCTATTGCACGTTGAGTTGTTATTAAGCTTTGTTCTTCTTTTAAAGTTGTGTTCCATGTTTCACTGCCATAAGTTAATGCTGGTAAGATGTGACTATTGAAAAGATTGGTTCTTATTTCTATATCTATGTTTTGATTGGTAATTGTTGATTTTATTTTGTTGAAGGCTATCCAAGCAGCTCTTTTTCTCCTTGCTATTTCATTTGATATATAATTATTCATTTTTATGGAGTGGCCGAGGTAGATGTATCCTTCAACTTTTTCAATGGGGTGAGATTCTAGAGCGATTGTATGATCTTTACAGTACAGTCATACCCCGAAGTTACACGGTAGGTGGGACCAACAAAAAGCACGTAAGTCGAATTCGCGTAACTCGGGGTATAATTTTGCATGAATTTATATATACAAACATATAATTGGGATCAAAGGTTTACAAAAACAGCTATATTTTTTAAGAAATATAATCATAATTGTAGTTTTTCGTACATAAAAAAAAAGAAAGTTATTTCAATGTCATGGTTTCATAACATCTAATAGATTCGTCTGATGGCATAATGGGTTTTTCTTGTCACGCAAAATTTCTTCATAGCAAGCTAATGATTTTTTTTTATTCCTTGCCTTGTGGCTACAATTCGTTCCTCATTAGAATCTATGTCCTCCAAAATCTGTAAACCTTTCTTTTATAATCGTTCTTACTGTGGATTCGTGCAGACCGAACTTCATTGCTAGCTCACAAATTTTCATCCCGACTTCAAAATCCTTAATAATGTTGAGTTTTGTTTCCAAAGTCAATGTTTTTCTTTTCTTGCTAGCTGTAGAAAAATCGGACTTGATTCTTTTGGACGACATTATTATTTTTTATGTGATAAAATTTTTATCAAGAACATAACATTAAACAATCGTAAGGTTTGTAGACTATAAAAGTCGTGCATGAATGGAGACCGCGCGAAACACGCCATTGCTTGTTCACAGCATGTGCGACACTGCCGAATGCGGCGGTGCCGGAAAGATACGACTAGTGGTGAAGCGTGAAGTGGGATGGGAATACATACACAGTACATATAAGAAACCATGTAACTCCGGATTCGCATAAGTCGGGGTATGACTGTATTTGTTTTTCATCCATCTTGCTTTGTCCAGGGGTATTTCCAATCCAATTTTTTGGCAGTTTTGGCTTATGTTATTCAGCATTGATTCTAAGAGTTTAGGTGAGTGAGATATTAATATCACATCATCGGCAAATAATAGGATATTTAACATTTTACCATCAATGTTTATTGCATCTTTCATGTCAATTTTTCGAATGATGCTGTCCAGAGTAGACGTGAAGAGATTAGGTGATAAGACATCACCCTGACGTACTCCTCTACTTAAGTAAATTTTAATCGGGTGATTGAAAAGGGTGATATTTGTTGTGCCTTCTTTGTAGATATCTTTTATGAGTTGGATGTATGCTTTTTTTACGCCATGTTCTATTAAAGCTTGGAAGACTGCATTGTGCTCAACAGTGTCAAATGCCTTTTTAAAATCTATAAAAAGAAAACAAAGTGGGATCTGGTATTCTCTGCATCTTTCTGTTAGCTGAGTAATAGTTTGAATGTGATCTATTGTTGAAAAGCCTTCTTTGAAACCAGCCTGTTCTTTGCAGCTATTTTCGTTGATGGAGGTTTGTAACCGGTTTAGGATGACTCTGGCGAATATTTTATATGTGTGTGCTAATAGACAGATGGGTCTGTAGTTACTGATGTCTTCTTTATTACCTTTTTAATGCAGAATTATGGTCTTTGATGTTTTTCATTCAGTAGGCACTTTCCTTAATTGTATAGATTGGGTAAAACCTTTCTGCTAAAGCTTTAAAGAGTATTTGTCCACCCATTTTTAATTCAGCAGATTTTATACCATCAATTCCTGGTGATCAGTCATTTTTCATATGGTGGATAGCCATTTTTAGTTCTTCAGGTAAGACAGATGGTATTTTCAAATTTTCCGAATTTTCGTCTGGTACTGGAGTTGTGATTACTTATTTAGATGAGTAAAGGTTCTCATAAAATGATTTTACTATTTTTTCCATTTCACCTCTGTTTGTGTGTCTGTTTCCTTGATTGTCTATGAAGGCTGACAGTAGTGGTTGCTTTAGACTTATTTCTTTTTCTACTTTTTTTAAGATTACTGCAGAGCCTAGCTGCTTCTGCCAATTTTGTTGTTCTATATATGTTATAGTCGTCTTTGATATTCTGCCTCAATTGTTTACAAATAATTTTATATTCTAGATGGTCTTTTCATGTATCTTTCAATATTCTTCTTTTCTTCAACAGTTCTATTGTTCTTGCTGACAGGCAAGAACAACCTGGTCTTAGGAGGAAGTTCATACGAGGTTCTTTCTTTGCAGTTTGTTAATTGATTGTTAAAGTTTGTTAAATCTTCGTCGATGTCATTTTTTAATTTCTAGTCGCTTTCTTCCACATTTTTTCTAAATTCTGGGTTTATCTGTTTTGACTGTTTTTTTATGGTTGGACTGTGCTCATAAGCGTTCTTCATTTTATCAGTATAATATTTTTGGTAGTCTGCTGTTGTCCATTTGATTTAAATGTTCCATCCATTTTTTGTTTATACAGCAATCCCTCAATTAATGCACCCCCGATTAGTGCGTCATTTTTTTTCTATATCCAAATTCAATTAGCGCACCTAAATACATCTTAAAAAGAAATGTTACAGATTTTAAAATTTTTCTATCTATACATTTTTTATGGCTAGCTATTTTAAAAAATCGCTCACCAGGATGAAATAATTTAGTAACCAATTTAAAACATTTTACAAAGTTATTTTTTAATGGCATACTACACTATTTCCATGTAAACTATGTTCCAAATTTACTGTCAAAATTTATGTCGTCTGCTAATTACATAGCATTTTGTTGATCATATCTTGTGCCTCCTTTGCAATTGTTTTCCCTTACTGTTTTTCATTTTTTCCCAAAAAGTATTTTCCCAATCTTTCATCATTCATAAGTAAAAGAATTAGTGAACAAAAAGGTGGAAGTGTGAAAATGATTCGAAAAGTAATCTCATTGGAAGAAAAACTTGAAATAATAAAGAAAAATGAAGAACTAGAGTCCAGAGCAAGATAGGACAAGAACACAAACATGGGTGAATCAACTATAAGAGAAATTTTAAGCAAAGCTGCTGAATACAAAGAGAAAGGTAAAGCTGCATACAAGTTCACCAGGTATGCACTCAAAATCCAAGTATTATAATCACTGAATTTAAGAGACTTCTTTCTACATGGATTGAAGATTGTAACCAATCCACAGATTCCACTAAGCACTGCCCTTATTAAATCATAAGCATTAAGTCTATTTGTAACCTTGAAAGAAAGGTCTATCAATGACGGAAAAGAAGAATTCCACACTAGTGCTGGTGGTTTAAGTGTTTCAAAAAGAGAAATAGCCTACACAGGCAAAGCTGCAAGTGCAGATCAGGAGATGGCTGCAAATTATCCAGAGATTTTGAAGACAACTGTGTAAGAAGGGCGGGCTATTATAACCAACAAATATTTAATGTCGATGAAAATCGCCCTTTTTGGAAGCACATGCCTTCCAAGACTTTTCTGGCCAAATCCAAAAAATGCCAGTCTGGTTATAAAGGTGCAAAGTCGAATGAAATTACTGCTAGCAATATGCGAGCCTTTTGAAATCACATTCTTCCACATTGTGAAATGATTTTAGAGGCTTTTCAAATGAATCTAAGTTAATTAAATCTCATTCTGAGAAATTGAGTGATTCCGACCTGCTAAAGTTAGATGCACAGCAGGAAGATCCTGAAGAATATGAAGAAAATTTAATCACTGACAAGCCTAAAGAGATTTCACAGAAACAATTTGAAAATATTTTTCATACAACCGAAGTTTTTAAAGTGCAATGCTTACAGGCTTACCCTGGTGAAAAGAGCAATAAAATTTGCAGAAGAGTAGAAGAGGCAATAGGATCATACCATCAGTTGTATGAAAAAAGGAAACAAAATGCCTACCAAGCTACATTAGCTCAATTCTTTGTTAAGAAGTAGATAATTTATAATAAATTTATATTCTGAATATGTTTTATTGTCTTTCAGCTTCATTGTTTTCCTTTAACTAGGCCCTGTGATATACCCTAATTCTTTTATAAACAAAAATTAAGGATCAAAAAAAAAAAAAAAAAAAAAAAATTGACGAACGAATTTTACTTTTTCCCATAGGTTATTATATTCGATTAGTGCATTTTTGAATAATGCACCTGTTTTAAAGAATGCATTACGTGCATTAATCAAGAGATTGCTTTATTGTCTTCTGTAGTAATTAATCATCATCATCAAATTCCTGACATGTACCCTCAAGGGGTGTCCAGGATATGATAGTACTACATGAAAAATTTACATTATTACTAACTTCCTATCTACAATTTTCCTCAATCAGTCTGTTACTTGTCAAGAGTCCACTATTATCAGATCTTATATTTCTATCATCTAAGGTACTTTGTACTGTATCAATCCACCTATATCTTGGTCTTCCTCTGGGTCATTTTCCTGCCAACCTGGCAGAGAACACTTGTCTTGCTAATCTTTCCTCACGCATTCTGTTTAAGTGACCATATCACCTGAGATTAGTTCTGCTAATGCACTCCTGGATGCTGACAATGTCAAGTTCTTCCCTAATATCCTCGGTTTTAATATGATATTGCTATTGATGCCATCTGTTCATGCCTCTAATCTTTCTCAGGACTCTCACATCTGTGGTCTCCAGTCTTTGGTCAAGTGTTTTACTTCTGGCCCAGTTCTCAGATCCATAAGTTAAAACTGGTTTGAACACTGTCTTGTATACAGCTAATTTAGTGTTCCAACTAATTTCTCTCTTATTCCATATGAATTTATTCAATTGACTTCCTACCATACCAGCTTTGTTGATTCTGTTATCTATTTCCATATTTAATTTACCATCTTCAGTAAAAATCGTACCTAAGTAGCTGAAATGTTTTACTTGTTCCACAAGTTACGCATTCGAAATACAGTTGACATTGTCAAAGATTCTACCTATTTTCATTGTCTTTGTCTTTTTATTGCTGACCTTCATACCATATCTATTACAACAGTTATTCAATTTAGTCAGGGAATCTTACAAACTTGTAGCGGATATATTTAGAAGTATAACATCGCCCACATAAAGCAAACAGCTGACATTAACATCTCCAATTCTGATATCATGTTTAATACCACTTTCCTTCATAATGTGATCCATATAGATAATAACAGAGTACATCCTTGCCTCACACCAGATTTAACATTAAACCATCTTCCTGTACTTACTTCAATTCTAACTGCTGACTTACAACTCAAACAAAGACTAAGTATTGCTTGATATAATGCCCCATTGACACCATATAACTGTAGCGTATTGAATAGCTTCTCTCTTGGCACCTTGTTGTATGCCTTTTCCAGATCGACAAAGCATAAATACAGATCTTTGTTATATTCCCATGCTTTCTCAACTAATTGTCGTAAAGTGAAGATCTGATCCTGACAGCCTCTATTTGGCCTGAATCCAGCTTGTTCTTCACCAAGCTTTTCTTCTCAACCATTTTTCAAGTATACTGGCATAAATCTTGCCTGGAACACTCAGCAGGGAAATCCCTCTGTAATTCTCACATTCAGTTTTATTTCCCTTTTTATATATGGGTACTATTACAGCTCTACTCCAATCATCTGGAATTGTTCCTCTGTCCAGGCTTTCTGAACCATGCTGTGCAGCCACTGGAAGACTTTTATACCACCATATTTCAACATTTCTGGTCGAATATCATCTACTCCTGCTGCCTTTCCACATTTCAAGCCTTTGATGGCTTTTTCTACTTCAAATATGGATATGTATTCCTGACTGTATGCCTGTTGAGTGTTTTTTACCACTGTGCTATCAATGCTCGTTTCATTTAGCAATTTTTCGAAGTAATTACTCCATACTTCAAGGATATCTTTTTCGCCCGTTTTCATGTCACCATTATCATCTCTAACTCCTTTTACAACACTCTTTCCTCCATTTCTACGCTTGTTCAACAACCTCCAGAATATCTTACCACGTTCGTGATATTTATTTTATATGTTCTTGCCAAAGTCCTCCCATGACCTTTGTTTAGCTAGTTTTACAGAGTGTTTAGCTCTCTTACATTTGTCTCTGTATTCTCTAAGAGCAAAAGCTGACTTATTTGCCAGGAACTTTTGATATGCTTTCTTCTTTTCCTTCATTGCCTCTTTAACTTCCTGTGTCCACCATGGAGTTCTGATTTTTCTATCCTTGCAGACAACCTCACAACATGCCTCTCTGGCTGAATCAATCAGGATTTTCTTCAAGGTTTGCCACTGAATCTCTAAGGTTTGGTTCTTGTTCTCAAACTCTCTCATTTTTTCTTCAATAATCTTTGTGTATTTTAGTCTACAGTTCACATCTGTGAGCTGCTAAACTTTTATTCGCTTTAAAACTTTCTTACAAGTTATTCTTTTCAATATGAAATTAAATTTTATCCTGCTCAAAACTAAATAGTGATCGCTTCAAATTTCAAATCCTCTGTACACTCTGGTGTCCTGCACCAGGGAGAAAACATCACTATCAACAATAACATAGTCAATGAGACTTTTCTTATTCCTTGCTTCTTCTCTCCATGTGAATTTGTGCACATTTTAATGTTGGAACATGGTGTTAGTAATAACCAGTCTATGTCCTGAGCAGAAATCCAACAGGTATTTGCCATTATTATTAGCTTTGCTCTTTTCTCCAAATTTTCCCAAAACATTTTTGTATGTCTGACAATCATTTCCTACTCTGCTATTTAGATCGCCAACAAGGACTAACTTTTCCTTTTTCATTGTGTGCGTAGCTTTCTCTAGAGCCTCAAAAAATTCCTCCACTTCTACCTTAGTAGAGCTTTCTGTGGGACCATAGGTACAAATAAGTCTCATTGTACAGTTTCCCCCATTCTGATATTTGCCCACATTACTCTACTTGAGACTGCCTGCCATTCAAGAAGATTAGCCTCGTATTAATAGAATTTGAAGAATAAACTATCGAACATTTCCAGTAATAAAAAATAAATAAAATTATTGATAAGATTAATTTCACATTTCAAAATAGATATATTTTATGTTATTGTGTTTTCACACATGTGAAATTCATTTTTATATATCTTGCAAACTAACAAAATAAATAAAATGCAAAACAAAATGTCAAAATATTGAAAAACAATTTCTGATATATGAAATTCCTAGTAAAACAATTTAATTCAAGTGATCTCAAAGGTTGCAATTCTGTTACATCTTTGAATGGTTCTAATATTAAGGAATTAATTGCAGAGTAGTATAATTGCAAGATGAAAGACATACAGCTGCTCATGTTTTTTTATTCTTGAATATTTCAAATAGTTCATGTATTCAATCCACTTTGCCCAATAGGGAGGTTAAAAGTGAATATAGTAGGAAGGAACTTGACAATTTTTGCATTCAACATAACACATGAAAATAACTAATCTAAGGTTACACAGTTAAACTGAATGTTATGATCACAAGAAAAAGACACAGAGGAAGACCAATATCTATAGAGTAGTGCCTTACAAGAGAGCAATATAGAATTTGATATTGTAAAATCTCTCATTATATGTAACTATGTAACTTATCATGTTCACTTTTACATATTTTTCTAAGGAGATTGCTCTTAAAGAAATGTCAAATTTTGTCTGTAATAATCTTGTATTTGTAACAAATTAATCACGAGCCTTTGTTAAAATAATGTAGTGCATGAAGTCATTATATAACACTGTTAACTCATGTCTAATTCTAAGAATAGTGAAGAATTCTAAGAATTGTCATATATGGAAATTTCAAAAGATGCATGAAGTATGATGTCATCATGGTCAAATGTCAACACATACCATATATGGAAGTTTCAAGAGACTTGCGCATGCGTACAGCAGAAATCCAGGCCTTTATAAGGCAAGACATTGAGAAGGACTTTGTCTTAAGGTTTTCACCTTCTCTAGTTTGGGTCTGGCACCACATGAGGTCTGCTTCCGCGAATCTAAACAGAAGTGCCGTAGATTTCTGAGTCTTCTACCTGGGTCAGCTGCCATGCCGCCATGTTAAGGGTCCTATAGGGCATGGAATAATCGACAACTCGCACGAGGAAGAACTCTGCCATTGCCAGTTCCAAGCCGGGATGAGAAAGGAGGAGGGTTGTATTGTGTTTTTTCCACAATATGGAAAAAAAACATATTGCTACAGAAACCTCAACCATTGTTGGAAAACTGACACAAAACCAAGAAGGAGAAGTACTGGGGAAAATGAAGCAAGCCAGTGAAAGCGCCACTGGGGAAGCTGACAGGCAGAAAACTCCAAGAAAAAACCTCTTTAGCCCAAAACTTTTAACCAAAATTGGATGCTGGAATATTAGGACTCTGTATGAAAGTGGAAAAGCTAATTTACTAACCAGAGAAATGGACAGATTAAAAAAAAAAAAAAGAAATACTAGATCTAAACGAGACAAGATGGAACGGTAGCAGAGAAATCCAACTAACAACAAACAAAATTAAAAACCAAAATTAGATTCTTCAACACTAATGTTAAACCAGTTTTAGCATATGGAGTTGAGACATGGTTACTAACAAAGGAAAACATAAATAAAATACAGGTCTATATAAACAAATACTTGAGGAAGATACTGGCCAAATAAAATAACAAACATAGAACTTTGGGAGAGAACAGGTCAAACCAGCATCAGAAATAAAATCACTAAAAGAAAATGGAACTGGATAGGTCACACAATCAGGATCCCAGATAAAGAAATAGCAAAAATTGCACTAGAATGGAATCCCCAGGGCAAGAGAAAAAGAGGTAGACCCAAAATAACATGGAGAAGAGAACCAGAAACAGAGACAAGATGGCTGGGATGTTCCTGGAAAGAGATCAAAAAAGAAGCATTGAATAGAGTCAGATGGAAGTAGATGGTTGGGGCCCCATGCTCCACAGGGAGCAAAGAGGATAGGTAAGGTAAAGTATGCTTTATTGTCAGTTTGTGTATACATGACTGGCAGGATAATCTAGATTGTGATTTAGCTTTAAGTAAATTTGAACTAAGTTTGAATTGAAAACAAAGAATTGTAACAAACTGTATATATATGCTAATATGAATCAAAGTGTAAATACTCCTCTTTGATTTAAATAGTTTGTGAACAATACATTGGACTGATTCTGTCAATGCACTATCCTGAAAACTTCAAACCTGCATAAGATAAAGTTTAGGTGATCAATAATCAAGTCACGACTAACTAACAGTAAAGATTAACATAAGTAGGGAATGCTAACAATATCAGTTTTGGCTTTAGTTTAAAATCTTATAATATTGCACTCAATACATAGTCTAATTGGCGAAGTTGTAAAACAAATAAATCTGTTAGACGACAGAGCATGAGAAATAAGATCTAGTAGAAATAAATAAATGGCAGCAGTTGTTAGTTAAGGCAGTTGACCATTTATAATTCGCAAGTATACAAGTCAGAATACTGTCTTGTATACAAGACAGGGTTCATGCCAATTTTAACTTATGGATCTGAGAGTTGGGTTAGAAATAAAACACTTGATCAAAAACTGGAAACCACAGATGAGAGTTCTAAGAAAGATTAGAGTGAAAAGATGGCAGTATCATATTAAAAATGAGGATATGGAAGAACTTGCCATTGTTAGCATTCAGGAATGCGTTAGCAGAGCTAATCTCGGATGACATGGTCGCTTAACAGAATGGGAGAGGAAAGATCAGCAAAGCACGTGTTATTTGCAGGTTGGCAGGAAAAAGACCAAGATGTAGATGGTGTGATATAAAAAGCACATTAGAAGACAGAAATATAAGATGTGATAATGTTGGAGTCTTGACAGATAACAGATTAATTTGGAGGAAAATTGCTGATCAGCAATTAGTAATGGTGTAATTTTTTCATATAGCACTATCATAATATCCTGAACACACCCTGAGGAAGATACAAATCAGGAATTTGATGATGATGTAAGAAGTATCAACTAAAGTGGAACTGGAAAAAGAATTAGAGAGCACACATTGACATAACTGGTGTTACTGAGATGAAGAGTACTAAAACAGGTGAGTTACTATTAAATAATAACTGTAAAACATTATATTTAAGAAACAGTGATCAGAGAAAGATAGGAAGAAGTAGTACTAGTGTTCCACACTAACATGAAGAAAACCTTGAATGGCAATTCAACATGGGCAATTGGATAATGAGACTTATTTGTGCCTAAGGGCACACAGAAGGTTCTACTAAGAAAGAAGAATTTTTCAAGTCATTAAAGAATGCAGCTGAAATAAAGAAAAAAGGAATAGATGGTCCTTGTTAGAGATTTAACACAGAAGGAAAAGAAAGAAGAATTTTTCAAGTCATTAAAGAATGCAGCTGAAATAAAGAAAAAAGGAATAGATGGTCCTTGTTAGAGATTTAATACAGAAGGAAAATTAATCCCATATACACAGTCTTGCCATAAATACTGCTAAAACTTCCACACTGTTGCACTGCCCACAGAATTGCCCAAGCCCAATTCCATTTGTGGTGCTGTGTGCAGACAACATTTGCATGTTTATCAGTAGAGAGAGATGTCTAGCAGTATGGATTAACATGTAGTGAGGAGATTATGGGAATCACGTAGCTGTAATAGCACTTCCAAATGGTTGGAATGAACCACCTATTATTTTCATGATCAGCAGGATGTTTGTGTATCAGACTATTAACTGTTATACTGATACAGAAGACATATCTGAGCACCAAAGAACAGGAAGACCATGCTGCATTAGGATGCAACAGCTTGTGATGGCTGTGAAAGCAAGGCTCTGCCATAATCCTGCAAGAATGCAGAAAGTAATGTTGCAAGAGATGAACTTTTGCAGAGAATGATGTCACATGTACTAACTGATGACCTGAGGATGAAACCCTATCATCGTTCTACTGGACACTTCCTAACACCACAACCTTATGCAGTTGAGGATGATAAAATCAAGCACTTCTCTAGCAATATATGAACAGACACAGAGATATCCTCTTCACAGATGGGAAGTCATTTAATTGCCAAAACGATTGGGAATATGCCATGGATGGTTGCACGGCATGTACCATAGCACCAGAGAAGTCATCACTCTGCATCGATGATGATTTTGATTGGGGGGGGGGACATATCAGGGGTATCCAAGTTGCATTTCTGTGAGAAAGGGGTCAAAACCTCCACCAAGTGTATCAAGACACCATTGCTGAAACCTGTGGAACAACCCCTGAACATCACCTTGTTTCATAGGCAGCGGACCTTTCAACAGGACTCAGGTACTGCACACAAGGCAAGAACCACACAACAGTGGCTTGAGACAAATGTGCCTTACCACACATATCCCCATCTGATACGTGACCACACTGGAACTTCCACACAGGTGTCTGAAAGTCCCAAACTGAATTTCTTTGGCTTCAAATTGTGGTTGAAGTATTTTCAGGACTGGGGCAACTCACAGTAAAGGTGGTATGACTTCGTATCACTTGCCTTAGTATCCCATAACGCAAAGCACATCTCCTTGCAGACATGCATAATGCTATGCATTATGGGAAGGGTCACCACCCACACCGGTTTCAATATTTATTGAGGTCTCATCAGTGGGAGCCAGACCCAGAGGTGATACCAAGGTTGAAGTAATGTAGAAGTCATATTTTTACATACTTCTCATAATGCATAGCATTATAGACGTCCACAAGGAGATGTGCTTTGCATTATGAGATACTAAGGCAAGTGATATGAAGTCATACCACCAAGTTGCCCCAGTCCTGAAAAATACTTGAGGTGCAAACTTTGTTTGCTTACACTCGGATAAAGGATTAAACCAAGTATATAATTTCTGGTATCTTTAATTTATAGTATAACCAAGTGGAAAACTTTCAACAACTAACATTTGTTTGTGGTATATAACAAACACTGCTCAGAAATTGTAAAATTGCATGCATTGTCATTTTAAACCTTCAAAATTACAATGGCTACAGTTTTGACTTGTGTGAACAGGAATGGACAAAAAATGCCATGTAAGAAAAAACTTGGTTATGATTCTTAACAACCCAACAGCAGGAAATATGAAATGAAACTTCAGTTGCTGAATCAGTTAATGCATCACTGAAAGTCAACAAATAACAAATAACATAAATAATATAAATAAATAAGGTGACAACTAGTATTAAGTTACTTCTTTAAGATCTACTCTACTAGGTCTACCTTTGCAATTTCTGTGACCAAGCCATGAAGCAAACGAGCATCACTAGCAGCGATTTCTTGTTGTTCTTTCCTCATTTTTTCTGCTAATGCTTCCTCTTCACACTGAATTTTCTTAATAAACTCTTCACTTGCTTTATTTTCCAATTCTCTTTCTTGTGCCTCTATTTCCTGAAACTACAATTGCAGCAAACCATTAAGCAAACAGAAAACAAAAATTCATTTAATTTGTCAAAAAATGTTCAATGCTGAACACGACTATCAAAGTATAGGATGTAAACAGCTAAATAACCACTAAATAACCAATTTCTTAATAATATATATAGCATGTTATAACAAACCACAAGGCAGCCATTATTACAGTTGTTATCAGAAGCATAAATATTTAAAAAGATAACTACAGGTTGCTACATTTGCTCCTTACTCATATACTCAAGTTCAAGTTAACTGAAAGTTCTTTAACCATGCTACCGGCCAAGACATCTATAGATGTCAAGGATATCATGGATGTGAAGTGCATATTAAAATTGTAATACCATTGATATTACATTGAATATATGACGGATACAAAGCGTATGAGGATGCATATTTGATCCATAATGGCTGGTAAGGTGGTTAACAACTGTTAATTGTTAAAGAAAAATAGGACAGTCAGATATTCCATTGTGTAAGAAAATGCTTTTAAATCAGTTATGCATAGAGAAAAACCCATCATAATTAAGATGCCAAATCGCAGAGCTAATCTTATTTGTGCAGATTATGCAATTCTTTAGACAGCAATGGATATGATCCCAATGATCATAAAGACAATCTTTCTGGATCTGAATATTAAAAGAATCACAATATCTTACATTAAAGGAATCTATGAACAGCTAGTAAAAAATTATCAAGAGATATAATTTTCACTGTCTGCTATGAGATCAGAAAGAGTTAGTCTCACACTATGCAATGAAAGTTTTAAAAAGCGTTTAGTGGAAACCTTAAAATAATTTTGAACAGTTCCATGGTCATTGTTTCTGAAGTAGGGCTTCCTTTGCCCCACCCATGGTACTAACATAAAAAAATAATAAAATAAAAAGCACCATTTCTTACAATTCACTAACAAATTCAAATACTATCTTACCCAAGTGTTCACCAAACAACTCTTGTTCCTTTAATTTGCACTGTGGACAAATTGATAGATCAGCTAAAATTGAAATCAAAGAACATAATTATAATTAATAATTATTTTCTTAAAAAAATAAAATAAAAAAAAAAAAGTGCCAAGTCTGGCTTAGGCAGACCATATGCTATTAAGGAAACATAAGAATCAAATGGAGAAAACGCTTGCACAGAAACAAATCGCATTTTGAAAGATGCTCTTTAAAGAATCTAATAACAAATGAACTGAATAATGGCCAAGGCAACTAAAACTAAGGCAATAAAGTTAATATACTGTCTGTTAATTGTACCTATTTTTCAACCAGTCTGTCAATTTCACAGAAGTAAAAATCTCAGTTTCTGGGAGAAAAAACCCTGCCACTTCCATCTGAGATCAATTAACTCACCTTCAACTGAAAATCTTTTATTAAAGTTCCTCTTTCCAACCAATTGACATGCATTATTCTTGCAGATATTCTTATGGAGACATAGAATCTAGTGATGCTCTGATTCAAGAATTGCAGAAGTTTCAATAATTTGTCCTCTTTATGCAATGGGTAATTTCTGTTTAAGTGTTCATGATTTCACCTTTGATGATCTATAAGTGCTTTATTTTTGTTTCCTATGTAGAAATGCTCTGATGGTACAACAATTTGTTAAATATGTTCTACATTACATAATAGCACTTAATATAATTAAATATTAATGAAAATCAACACATTACCACTTTCATGTTACACTTGAATGGAATAATTATAGCACAAAGAGAAATAATTAAACAACAGGTTTAATAGTTTCAATATTTTGTTTCAGTCACAGACATGCTCAGGAACATAATGTTAAAATTGTAATAACACACAAGAAACAATAAGTGGAAGAAATTAGATGTGTTCATTGTTGAAAATGCACGATCCTGAAATTTAGTAGACAAGGTTAGAATGAAGAGTATATATAATTAATGGCAAAACAAGCATAGCTGGGGTGCTTAAGGGTCAAAGCTGTATAACTGAGAGGAGACCTCCACATAGCCTTTAAAGGAATGCGGAGAACCGACTAGGGCTTCTGACCTAATGTCCAATCCTCACCTTCTCGTGGTACACCCTGTTGGGTATCTACCTGGATACTGAACGAACGAGGATGGGCTGGCAATTTGGGATTTAGCCAACCAAACTGTATTCTTATTGGCTTAAATCAATATAGAAAATGATCGGTACAACATGACAAAATTTCATGCCAGCCGGGGCGTCGCCCGGTTAAACAAGGCCCCTGTTGTTTTTGCCAGGGAACTAGGGCGAACAGCGAAAAGTCAGTTACTGGAACAAATCTGAAAGCACACCCCAACTCAACATCACCAGAGTTAAAGATCGGTACTATCAACATAAGAAGCCTGAATGGAAAAAGAAATGGAGCTATCTGAAGAATTAGATAAGTACCAGATCGATATAATAGGGGTGACTGAAACAAAAAAAAGACAAAAACTGGTGAGATCTTTCTGAGCAATAAATACAAAATATTATACTCAGGAAATGACAATCAAGGAAAAGAAGAAGTAGCAATAGTATTCAACACAAAATACGAGGCTAATCTTCTTGAATGGCAGGCAGTCTCAAGTAGAGTGATGTGGGCAAATATCAGAATGGGGAACTGGACAATGAGACTTATTTGTCCCTATGGTCCCACAGAAGATTCTACCAAGGTAGAAGTGGAGGAATTTTTTGATGCTTTAGAAAAAGCAACTGAAACAATGAAAAAGGAAAAGTTGGTCCTTGTTGGGGATCTAAATAGCAGAGTAGGAAATGATTGTCAGACATACAAAAATATTTTGGGAAAATTTGGAGAAAAGAGCAAAGCTAATAATAATGGCAAATACCTGTTGGATTTCTGCTCAGGACATGGACTGGTTATTACTAACACCATGTTCCAACATTAAAATGTGCACAAATTCACATGGAGAGAAGAGGCAAGGAATAAGAAAAGTCTCATTGACTATGTTATTGTTGATAGTGATGTTTTCTCCCTGGTGCAGGACACCAGATTGTACAGAGGATTTGAAATTGAAAGCAATCACTATTTAGTTTTGAGCAGGATAAAATTTAATTTCATATTGAAAAGAATAACTTGTAAGAAAGTTTTAAAGCGAATAAAAGTTTAGCAGCTCACAGATGTGAACTGTAGACTAAAATACACAAAGATTATTGAAGAAAAAATGAGAGAGTTTGAGAACAAGAACCAAACCTTGGAGATTCAGTGGCAAACCTTGAGGAAAATCCTGATTGATTCAGCCAGAGAGGCATGTGGTGAGGTTGTCTGCAAGGATAGAAAAATCAGAACTCCATGGTGGACACAGGAAGTTAAAGAGGCAATGAAGGAAAAGAAGAAAGCATATCAAAAGTTCCTAGCAAATAAGTCAGTTTTTGCTCTTAGAGAATACAGAAACAAATGTAAGAAAGCAAAACACTGTGTAAAACTAGCTAAACAAAAGTCATGGGAGGACTTTGGCAAGAACATAGAAAATAAATATCAAGAAGGTGGTAAGATATAATAAATTTAGTTTAATAGTTTATCCAAGTGTAAGCAAACAAAGTTTGCACCTGAAAGTATATTCAGGACTGGGGTAAGGTGGTACAACACCTGGACACTCCTTGCAACGGTGGAGCAAGTTACGAACACTCCTATCTCAGTATCTCCCATAATGCAAAACACATCTCCTTGCAGATATGTCTAATGTTATGCATTAAGGGAAGGGCTTTTTTATTAAAAAAATGGTGTGCCACCCTTTTTTATTAAAAAAAAAAGGGTGGCACACCATTTGGCAACTCCTATACGTAGAGATGACCTGCTAATGCTTCTGCCTGGTATCTCCACTTGGGCCTGGCTCCCACTGAAGAGACCTCAATAAAGGTCGAAACTAGTCTGGGTTGTGGCCCTTCCCTTAATGCATAACATTAGACATATCCGCAAGGAGATGTGTTTTGCATTATGGGAGATACTGAGATAGGAGTGTTGGTAGCTTGCTCCATCTTTGCAAGGAGTGCCATGGTGCTGTACCACCTTACCCCAGTCAGGCGCAAACTTTGTTTGCTCACACTTGGATAAAAGATTAAACAAAATTTATTATACTCTAACCAAGTAAAAAATAAACTTTCACAAAAAAAAAAAAAAAAAAAAAAAAAAGGTGGTAAGATATTCTGGAGGTTGTTGAAGAAGCTTAGAAATGGAGGAAAGAATACTGTAAAAGGAGTTAGAGATGATAAAGGTGACATGAAAACAGGAGAAAAAGATATCCTTGAAGTATGGAGTAATTACTTCAAAAAATTGCTAAATGAAACAAGCAGTGATAGCACAGTGGTAAAAAATACTCAACAGCCATACAATCATGAATACGTATCCATACTTGAAGTAAAAAAGCCATCAAAGGCTTGAAATGTGAAAAGGCAGCAGGAGTAGATGATATTCGACCAGAAATGCTGAAATATAGTGGTATAACAGTCTTCCAGTGGCTGCACAGCATAGTTCAGAAGGCCTGGACAGAGGAACAATTCCTGATGATTGGAGTAGAGCTGTAATAGTACCCATATATAAAAAGGGAAATAAAACTGAATGTGAGAATTACAGAGGGATTTCCCTGCTGAGTGTTCCAGGCAAGATTTATGCCAGTATACTTGAGAAACGGTTGAGAAGAATTGTGGAAGAAAAGCTTAGTGAAGAACAAGCTGGATTCAGGCCAAATAGAGGCTGTCAGGATCAGATCTTCACTTTACGACAATTAGTTGAGAAAGCATGGGAATATAACAAAGATCTGTATTTAAGCTTTGTCGATCTGGAAAAGGCATACAACAAGGTGCCAAGAGAGAAGCTATTCAATACGCTACAGTTATATGGTGTCAATGGGGCATTATATCAAGCAATACTTAGTCTTTGTTTGAGTTGTAAGTCAGCAGTTAGAATTGAAGTAAGTACAGGAAGATGGTTTAATATTAAATCTGGTGTGAGACAAGGATGTACATTATCCCCTCTGTTATTCATTATCTATATGGATCATATTATGAAGGAAAGTGGTATTAAACATGATATCAGAATTGGAGATGTTAATGTCAGCTCTTTGCTTTATGCGGAAGATGTTATACTTCTAAATAAATCCGCTACAAGTTTGCAAGATTCCCTGACTAAATTGAATAACTGTTGTAATAGATATACTATAAAGGTCAGCATTAAAAAGACAAAGACAATGAAAATAGGTAGAATTGTTGAAAATGTTAACTGTGTTTTGAAACGGAGAACCAGTGGAACAAGTAAAACATTTCAGCTGCTTAGGCACGATTTTTAGTTAAGATGATAAATTAAATATAGAAATAGACAACAGAATCAATAAAGCTGGTATGGTAGGAAGTCAATCGAATAAATTCATATGGAATAAAAGAGAAATTAGTCAAAACGCTAAGTTAGCTGTATACAAGACAGTGTTCAAACCAGTTTTAACTTATGGATCTGAGAGCTGGGTCAGAAGTAAAACACTTGACCAAAGACTAGAGACCACAGATAGGAGAGTCCTGAGAAAGATTATAGGCATGAACAGATGGCATCAATGGCAATATCATATTGAAAATGAGGATATTAGGGAAGAACTTGACATTGTCAGCATCCAGGAATGCGTTAGCAGAGCAAATCTCAGATGGTATGGTCACTTAAATAGAATGGGCGAGGATAGATTAGCAAAACAGGTGTTCTCTGCCAGGTTGGCAGGAAAACGACCCAGAGGAAGACCAAGATATAGGTGGATTGATATGGTACAAAGTGCCTTAGACGATAGAAATATAAGATCTGATAATGTAGGAGTCTTGACAAGTAACAGACTGATTTGGAGGAAAATTGCAGATAGGAAGTTAGTAATGATGTAAATTTTTCATGTAGTACTATCATATCCTGTACAAACCCCCATGAGGGTACATGTCAGGAATTTGATGATGATGATGAAGAATATGATGTAAGTTTATTTTTCACTTGGTTAGACTATAATAAATTTAGTTTAATCCTTTATTCAAGTGTAAGCAAACAAAGTTTGCGCATGAAAATATCTTCAGGACTGAGGTAAGGTAGTGCAATAAGGTAGGCGCAAACTTTGTTTGCTTACACTTGGATAAAGGATTAAACTAAATTTATTATAGTCTAACCAAGTGAAAAATAAACTTCTAACATCTTTCTCTAAACCAGAGTAATTTCAATAATAAGGTGGTACACCTATTGGCAACTCCAATAGGTAAATATGACCTCTCATATTGCTTCTGCCTTAGTATCTCCACGTTTGGGTCTGCCTCCCACTGACGAGACCTCAATCAAGGTCGAAACTGGTCTGGGTAGTGGCCCTTCCCTTGGGGAAGGGCCACTACCCAGAAGGGCCTTCTTCTGGCAGACATGCATAGCAGTATACATATCTGCAAGGAGATGTGTTTTGCATTATGGGAGATACTGAGACAAGGAGTGATGAGAGCTTGGTCCACCTTTGCTCGGAGTTGCCTGGTGATGCACTACCTTACCTCAGTCCTGAAGATATTTTCAGGTGCAAACTTTGTTTGTTTATACTTGGATAAAGGATTAATCTATATAAACTAAATTTATTAAAAGAATATGATGACAGCCGCTTTAGCTATGTAGCCTCTAAACTTTTTTTATCCACTAGCATCTCTAGTTCTCTCTCTTTCTAGCTTCATCAATCACTTGCATCAAATCCTATTAATACACTACTCAGCCTAGAATGTCCTCAGTCCAATGCATCAATTTGCACTTAGCAATGTTAAAATTACACTCATTAACCACCAAAATATCCATGTGGATGAATATATCAATCAGTATAAACTTTATATCCATATTATTTCAATGGAATAGCAATGGTACTGCAATTTTAACCAATTGACCATGTCAAGATCAGTTGGATGGTTAACATTGACCCACAGAATCAGTTTGTTCAAATTAACCTGCAAGGATTCTGTATCAGATATGTTTCCATCATCCTCCTCCCTAACTTTGCATTATCAGCAAATAATTGTATGTTACTATCTAGACCAACTGTAATATCAATACAGTCATCCCTCGACTTATGTCCGGGGGGTTCCATTCCATCCGGCAGGACTTAAGTCGATATATTAAATCAACAGAGTTATAGGGGTTAGGGACTTAACCATAATAATTATACAGTCATTTTAAATTTTAAACCTTATTATAAAATTGTACTATGTGTTACTGCCACTATAAAACAGTAGAATAATCACCCAAATCTTCCTCTGCAATCACATCATCATTACCTTCCCTGTGTGAACGATCAGACTGTGACTCCTGTGGTGTAACCTTTATTTTTTTTTTTGATGAAAATGTCCAATGTGCTTTGCTTATTCCTCTTATTCTTTTCATCATAAATTTGTTTACAGCAAGCAAATGCATCATGTACTTTCTTTCTACTAATAAGTAGCATTCAACATTGGGGGTCCACATCTTCAACCATTTTGAGAACATTTAAGCCCCTTCCTCCGAAGAATAGTTGTTCCTCTGAAGAATTCGACCAGTTCTTAGTTGGTCAACTCTTCAGGGGAACTTTCTATGAGTTGAATTATGTCATCATCATTCACTTCAAGATTCAGATTGTTTGCTGGGCCCACTATTACAAACTTCCAAAATCGTGCACAAACCTTTTAATGTCTTTTTCCATATGCCACTCATACATTGAGAGGTCACTTCATCCCAAGCCACAGCAATATTTTTAATAGCATGATAAATATTGAATGTTTTCCAGAATTGAATGAGAGTCTGGTCATTTCCTTCAGTAGTAGAAATGGCTTGTGAAAAAGTTCTCCGTAGATAATAAGCCTAAAACACTGCAGGAACTTCCTGTTCCATCGGTTGAATCAATGAAGTAGTGTTTGGAGGGAGTAACATGACCTTGAACTTGGTGAAGATCACCCTATAAGTATAAGACGGATGACCTGGAGAAGTATCTAGAATTAATAAAATTTTAAATTTTATTAATTCACACAACAGCTTTTTATTTCACTCGCATAACAGTTGATTGAGGCATCCTCAAACAATTTTTGAGTCATCCACGACTTCTCATTGTTCCGATAATGAACTGGGAGTATGCTTCCTAATGTTTTGAAGATTCGTGGATTCTCACTGTGCTATATCACAAATGGTTTAAGTTTATATCCAGCCACATTACTCCTAACATAATCGTAATACAAGCATTAAGAGCTTTGAAACTAGGTATAGATTTTAGCTTTTTGTGGATGAATGTCTGCTCGGGCATTTTTTTCCGAAAGAAGGACGACTCATCCATATTAAATATTTGCTGTGGCAAATAATTTTTCTCCGTAATAATTTTATCCAATTTTTCCACAAACTCCTTGGCAGCCTTCTCAGCACCTGCAGATTTCCATACATTTTCACATTAAGGTGTGAAAATGTATGGAAACGTTATGTTATGTGATAATGTTCATGAGATTCAAGCAGCGCAAAACGCTGCTTGAATCTCATGAACCAACCGGAAGATGCGTTGAATTTGTAGTCGTGATCGGGTCCTACTTTCTTCTTCTTCAACATGTTGAAGAGATTTAGTGCCTTAGCAGTTATGGTCATAGTGATAAGGGGTATGAGCTTTTGGTTCAGGTCCTCTATCCATGATGCAAGTAGCTTATATCACCGATAGGACCTTGTCATCGATTTAATGGAAGCAGATCCTTTCATAGCCTCTACGATTTTATCCTTATTTTTCAAAATGGTTGTCACTGTAGAATGAGACTATCTGAAGTCATGTGTGATCACACATTGGTGGGCTTACCAGCTTCATGTTGCTTTATAACTTGCATTAAAAAAAAAAAAAAAAAAAAAAAAAAAAAAAAATCAGCTAACGCCTTTTATCCAATTTTTCCACAAACTCCTTGGCAGCCTTCTCAGCACTTGCAGATTTCCATACATTTTCACATCATAATGTGAAAATGTATGGAAATGTTATGTTATGTGATAATGTTCATGATTATTCCCGTATACGGGAGTAGGCGAGGCCATTTAGCCCTATCTAACTTTTGGAGACTGAGTGGGCAGTTCAATCTCCACTGGTATCCAATCAGAAATAGATGGCCCAAGGCTATCACTAATTAAGCGATACGCAGTGAAGAGAGACGGCTCAAATGTGCCGCCATCTCGTGGTCCCTAACCCTAACACAATATATTTAATGTCTGAAATAATGTGGGTTCTACGGTCGATTTTCTTAAGTTTACAGGACGAAAAACCCGAGTTTCCGGGAGGAAAAACCTGCTTGCCCGTGCCAGAGATCAACTAACTCGGGAACCGGTCGAAAAAAAGGCTTAGAAAAATTTCCTCTAGTCGCCGACTAGACTCTAAACTAAGTCTTCCTTCGTGCGGCCAAGCGCTGTGGTATGCAAACGCCACATCCACTGAGCTACACAGGCTTCCACTTTAACACTTGCACTTGCACTTTAACTTTATAACATATACTTGCAACTTCGTTTCAAGATCAATTGCTCGCCTCTTTTTCTGTGATTCTTCACTAGGTTTTTTGATTGTACATGTAGGGGCCATGTTGCACAAAACAGTTAACAATTAATACACAAATAATTCATTTTCCAAACACAAAATCAACAGAGGAACTGTTGAAGACACGTGCCGACTGCCTAGGGAGGTTGCCGCTGAAAGCGCTGTTGCCACTGTGCATGCTTTACCTTACGCTCACTTGCATCCTATTTGAAAGTATAGTCAAAAATGTTATTTATACCCTTATGGGATCACGGACGTATCTTCGAAAGGACGTAACTCGAACGGACGTAAGTCAAGGGATGACTGTAAAATACTAGGTAAATAACAAAGGTCCAAGTATGGAATACTGTGATACCCCACTAGTCACCATCCTTCTCTTAAGAAGACTAAATACCTCAATACTCACATATACTTATCATTTAGTCTCTCCTATCTATACTACAAGCCTATTTTGCATATCCATTCCTTTAAAATTTGTATACTAGCATGGAATCCTGTCAAATGTACTGACATTTGATAACATTTATCCAACTTTGCAGTCACTCTGTTATAAAAACATAAGCAAAATTAAACTTGAATCTTATCTCAAGTCATAAAAAAGAAAAACAATATATGCTCTTGAATATTTGCACTATATAAATCAGTGGTTTTATAAACCTGGTAAAGTACATAGTATATAAAGTGCAATGAATGTTTTTAGCAATATTTCCATTTTATGATTATATCATCCTACATTATCTATAAAAATAACAAAACAAAAGCAAATAATTAAAATCAGCAGTCCCCCCCCCCACCCACACAACTAGCATACACTGCACATACTAGCATTATGAGCTGTGACAGCATATTCAACAACCGACGATTTTTTTAAAAAAAAAAAGTTAATTAATAATAAGTTGCTTTGAAAAAGGGAAAGGAAGATGGGAAGAAACTCCTTGAAATTAAAATGCACATGTTTTTAATTACCAGTTCAATGAACCTGCAATGAGTTTATATGCAGGTTCATTGAATGGTGAATGCAAATATCAAAATGAGAGGTACCGTTTCTATTCTTATCTCTCCTACAGTTGTCAAAAATAACAAAGCACTGTATGCTTTCTTTGGTTTTATTTACAAAAGAAAATTCAAACTCCTGTAATATGACATTTCACACATATTTCTGTATCAAAGTGCATCTCTAATTGGTATGCCCATAATTAACCATGAGCCACATCATGATAGTCAACCTCCTAGATAGAAAGACGACACATGAATGGGAATGGGTTTCAAAATGTAGATTTTGCATAAAACTTCTTGATTTCTTATTTCCATCTTTTTTTTTTATTATTCCAGATGATTTCCACAGGAGGGGGGGGTAAAGATTTAATACTGGTTTTTCTCAGAAATACTCTGATAACTGAGATTTGTTCCATCTTTCTTGAGATTAAAGAATATGAGAGAAGGATGTGAGATGGTTGAAACTTCTTAGAATAAATTCCCTTATCAATTATTTTGAAATAGGTTGTCAGGATAATGTAACATATTTAGTGCTCAAATAAGATTTCTGCGCTATTTGGCTATGTCTGTGCAATAAAGGATGTTTTTTCACTAAACAGTCATTTTCATTCCAAATGTTTCTAATTATACTAAAGTCTACTGTCTCTCTGCACTGTAGTGCTGCAATAAAACTTCTTTTTTGCTTGCATTTGTTCAATAATGTCTATAGAGAGGGGATGTTTTTCACTAGAGTCATTTTCATTCTAGTATAAAGCTACCAGTATATACAGGCAATGTTTATTATTGGTTAGTGATTTATATTCACTACAAATCTCTCTCTCCTCATAATAATAATAATAATAATTATTATTATCCTGATCTTGATTATCTCACCCTAATATTCCTAATGGAACAAAGAGGATTAAGTAATTGGGAAAGGGGACATTATTAACAAGTGATTAAAAAAGTTATTATTATAGATATCTCCATGGAGTCAGAAGACGTTTGAGATCCACTATTCATACAATACCTATCATACCTCTCCTAACTAACTGACTGATGAAACACCATCTATAGAAACAAACCCATTCCACCCCACCACTCTCCAAGCAAAAATCTAGTCTAACACTTTTGCTAACCACACTCTTACACAACTTTCACTAGTGACCATTTGTTCTCTCCCTTCTTGCCATGTACTGAAAAAAGTCTTCAGCATCAATCCTATATAACCCATTTAATAACTTAAACGCTTTATCATGTATCCTCCTTTTCACCTATTAGCTAATGTTTTAAGACTACAGACCTTTAATCTATTTCATAGGGAGCATTCCACACACCTGCCAATCTTTATCACTCACCCCTGGATTCTCTTCATAACTTCATCTCCAGAAAATCTGGGAATGAAGGGAAACAATAACCTCTCTATCCCTGCTTGTTAGTGTCTTCAACAACCACATAATCTGATCTGCTGTTTAGGTTGCCTTCACAATATGTCCTCATTTCAACTCTATCACACAATCAGGACCCAGGCCTTCATCAGTTACTGCAGGTCAATTCCGTTAATATAGTACACAGCTTCTGATCTCTTCCCAAAGTGCATCATCTTACACTTATCCACATTAAACTGGCTGCCATTTATCTTTGCCCATACTGCTAGCCTGTTTTAGTCTTCCTGCAGGATCTCTGCATCACCTTCATTTACCATTGAGCATCATGAGCAAACAACTGAATATTTCCTTCAAATCATTTCCTATATCACTGATACGCAAATTAAACAAATATATATATATATATATATATATATATATATATATACATATATATACACACACACACACACAAATTAGGTGCCAAAAGGCTGCGGGTTCGAATCCCACCATGGGTATGGATGTTTGTGATTGTCTGTGAAATACCAGTGGTGGTCGGCAGTAGATAGCATTGGTGTAGTTGCAGTCAGTTGGTGATTGAATGGTGGAGATGGAGATGTAGAGCAGGTGCCCTCCCTCAATGAGTCCTTGGACTCCCTGGAGGCGTCAAATAATAATAATATATATTAGTATATTATATATGATTTTATATAATTATTTTAAATTATTAAAAAAAAAAACATGCTACCACCTATGATTCCCTTACAGGGAGTAGCGAGGCCATTTTAGCCCTATCTAACTTTTTTTGGAGACTGAGAGCACAGTTCAATCTCTACCAGAAGCCAATTAGCTGGCCCAAGACTATCACTAACAGTATCTGGTATCTGGTGAAGAGAGGAGGCTGGCAAGTGCTCCCATCTCATGGTCCCTAATCCTAACACTATACATTTATTGTCTAAGATAGTGTGGGTTCTATGGTCGATTTTGATGAGTTTACGGGACAAAAGACCAGAGTTTCTGGGGGGGAACCTGCTTGCCTGTGCCAGAGATCCGAAACGAACCAGTCAAAGAAAGGCTTAGAAAACGTTCCTCTAGTGGAAAACTAGATTTGAACCTAGGTCTTCCTTCAGGCAATCAAGTGCTGTGGAGTGTAAACACCACTTCAACTGAGCTACACAGGCTCCTAATTATTTAAAATAATTATTTTAAAACATATTAAGAACAAAGAGGCACTTCTGGAAAGAGATAGAAGAGTTTCATAATATTAATTAAATAATAACTGAGACCCTACTAATTATGCCAAAAAGATTGGTGTTAACCAAAAGAAAGATGAGAGAAAACTGTCTGATAAAGCTCTAAACCTTCTCAGAAAGAGAAATGAAAAGAGATCTAGACATGAGAAGTAGAATAGAATTCTCAGAGCTATATAAAACAATATATACCACAATAACTTTTTATATAAATACATGTATACATACATTTTATATAAAAACAACAATTATATAAAAGAATAAGAAAAAAGGATGACACAAGAAATTAGAAACTTCATGACAAGGAGAATTAGAATTACAATAGAAAACAAAAGTTGTCCATAGGACAAAATAAATTAATAACCCTTAAAGATGAAACAGAGTACTAATTAAACACAAAGAACAGATCATAAAAAGAATATAATCCTTTTATGCCAAGTTGTATGATGATTCCAATGACTTAAACCAATATGAAAAAAAAAAAAAAAAAAAGTAATATCCCAAATGGAAAGGGAAGAAATATGCCCTGATGTTTTAAAAGTTCAATATACAATGGGTAGCAAGAGTAATGGAAAAACACCAGGTGAAGAATTACCAATAGAAGTTCTGAAAATAAGTGGTGCACCATTCATTACTATGTTAAGTAAAATTTATACACCATCCCTAAGACAGAAGAGAATACCAAAGAGTTGGAATAATACTATCTTTATTATAGTTTTTAAAAAGGTAGACAAGAGAAGATATTAAATAAATTTAGTTTAATCCTTTATCCAAGTGTAAGCAAACAAAGTTTGCACCTGAAAATATCTTCAGGACTGGGGCAAGGTGGTACATCTGTAGGCAACTCGTAGCAAAGGTGGACCAAGCTCTCATCACTTCTTGTCTCAGTATCTCCCATAAAGCAAAGCACATCTCCTTGCAGACATACATACTGCTATGCATTAAGGGAAGGGCCACTACCCAGACCAGTTTCAAACCTTTATCGAGTCTCGTCAGTGGGAGGCAGACCCAAACGTGGAGATACTAATGAACTGAACTTAATTGGTTAATGGACTGAGTCCTTGACTCTTTATCCCTTCATCTGGATTTTAGATTGTGGGTGATGAGATTATTGTGGGTAATTTACCCGCTCATTGTGAGCATTGAGGCTGTATCAGCTTTCGAGGATTTCAGTTTTTTATGTTTGAAACAATCTGAGGGCTTGTAGTCTGCTGCCTGTCGAACTAGCTGATTTGGATGATTATCCGTGATTGTGAAGAATTTCTCTGCAATGCTTGTCATGTAGGTGAGATACTAATGCAGAAGCAATATGAGAGGTCATATTTACCTATATGAGTTGCCAACAGGTGTACCACCTTATTATTAAATTACTCAGGATTTAGAGAAAGATGTTGGAAGTTTATTTTGCACTTGGTTAGACTATAATAAATTTAGTTTAATCCTTTATCCAAGTGTAAGCAAACAAAGTTTGTGCCTGAAAATATCTTCAGGACTGGGACAAGGTGGTACATCCGTAGGCAACTCACAGCACAGGTGGACCAAGCTTTCATCACTCTCATCATATAGGTAAATATGACCTCTCCATTGCTTCTGCCTTAGTCACCACTTCTGGGTCTGCCTCCCACTGATGAGACCTCAATAAAGGTCGAAACCGGTCTGGGTAGTGGGCCCTTCCCTTAATGCATAGCATCATACATGTCCACAAGAAGATGTGCTTTGCATTAAGGGAGATACTGAGACAAGGAGTGATGAGAGCTTGGTCCACCTTTGCTACGAGTTGCCTACTGATGTACCACCTTGCCCCAGTCCTGAAGATATTTTCAGGTGCAAACTTTGTTTGCTTACACTTGGATAAAGGATTTTAAACTAAATTTATTAAAGTCTAACCAAGTGCAAAATAAACTTCCAAGAAGATATTAAAAATTACCAGCCTATCAATCTCTTTTCAACAACATACAAAATTTTTACACAAATCATTAGCAACACAATACAAAAGTCTAGATTTTTGCCAACCTCCAGAACAAGTAGGATTCAGAAAAAATTACAGCATCATTGATCGTATACATGTAATATATATAATAAGACAAATATTTAACTGAAAAGACAAATGAATACCAAAAACCATTAGGTCCAGCATTTATTGATTTTGAAAATGCATTTGATTCAATCTCAACATTAGACAGTTTAGAAGCACTTAAAAATTAAGGAATTGAAAAAACTTACATTGACATATTTAGTCATATATATATATATATATATAAATGTAACTGCATCTTTAAATTAGGAACAGATATGAAATTTCGTATAAAAAAGAGAGTTAGACAGGGAAATGCCATTTCACCTAAATTATTTACAGCAGCCCCTAGAAGAAATTTTTAAAAACCTCGACTGGAAAAGTAGAGGAATTATGGTAAATGGGAAAGAACTAAATCACCTACAATTTGCTAATGCCATTGTTCTTTTAGGAAACTCTGCAGAAGAACTTCAACAAATTGAATTGAATGCAGAAAGTAAAAAGAAATAATCAAATATAAACAAGGACAAAATAAAAAGAATGTATAATAAATACATTACCACAAAGCCAGTACAAATGGAATAACACCAGGAAATTGATATAGTAACCTCCTATGTTTACCTACGACAAAAGATTAAAGTAGAGGGTGACTGTAAAGAAGAAATTATACATAGAATTCAACTTGGTTAGATAGCCTTTGGAAAACACCATGAAGCACTCAAAGGAAACATCCCAATCTACCTTAAAAGAAAACTATTTGACAGTTGTATACTTCCAGTCATGACATAATGGAAGTGAAACATGGACTCTAACTAAAAAAAAATTGAACCAATAAGATGAGGATTACTCAGAGGAAAATGGAAAGATCATTACTCAGTATTACTGTTCTAGATAGAAAATGCATTGCTTGAATCAAGAGCTAAGACTAGGGTGAGAGACATAACAGCCATTAAAAGATCCAAATGGCAATAGGCAGTCATATTGCAAGAAGTAATGTTCAAAAATGGACAAAGTTGGTATTAGAATGGTATCCTAGGAATGGAAAGAGAGCTATAGGAAGACCAAAGTGATGATGGGAGGATGATATTAAAGAGATGGCAGGAACTCAGTGGCTCAAGATAGATAAGACTTTGGGGGAGGCCTTCATCCAACACTAACAGAAAATGGCTGATAATGATATTATATAATATCATTATTATATATATATGTTAAAGATACCAAGCTATTTTAAACCTAGTTTTACTCCATTTTCCCAAGTAAGCAAACAGACAAACAAGTCAAGTTTGCGCCTGCAAGTGTTGCAAGTCTAGCTGATCCTGCACATAGTGCAAGACTAAGGCAACTCATGGTAAAAGTAGAATAAGCTCTGATCACTAATCTTAATGATGCTTTGTATTAAAAGCAAGTTGCCACTACCCAGACCGGTTTCGACCTTTATTGAGGTCTCATCAGTGGGAGCCAGGCTAGAAATACCAAGATTTTAGTAATACAGAGCTTATAAGTATTTTACCAGAACAAGTTACCATAAGGTGTTTTAACCTTATTAAATAAAAATCTCAGGAGGAGATATAAATGTAGAAAGTATTTTACCTTTCTATAGTATATATCCTAAAATAAAAATTAACAGATAGGTATACTTACTTTTTTTAACTGCTGTTCATATTCCTTTCTGATTTCTCCTGGCATGCTAATGTTCACTTCAACTGGACCCAGTTCTTGAAAAACAAAATTAAAAAAAATTATTTTAATTATCTCAAGTGCTTAACACACACACACACACACACACACACACACAAAACATCAGCATTATTATATTCTCACAGAAGGGCAGTTATGTTGTATTCATTCTAATGAGACAAAGTATTCTAACTCTCACACAAAACTAAAAAAAAAAAAAAGTTGTCAATCTGAAGATAATGCTTTATCTTCTACAAACAGAGTCCATTAAAAAAATATTAAAGTGCAACATAAAAGCATTAAAGAGCAATGAAGCTTTGATTCATTGGTCTACTTTAAATAACTAACCCAAATTCTTGGTTCTGGAAGCAAAGTTACTAAATATCTTAACATCACTGTAATTAATCTTTATGGTCTTCCAAAACTGATTCTAGTGTTTGCTTTGGATTGTAATGGTATATACAGAATGAACTTTCTTCATGCCTGTAATATCTGATGTTTGTAACAGGCTCTTCTTATGTTTTTTGATTATTCTGTTTTTTTTTTTTTTTTACAGATGCTCCGAAAATGATCATTAAACATGACAGAAAATTCTAACTATAATTTAAAAATTCATGCAATGTCATCGGCATATGTATGGTGGATATATGCCGATACTTCAAAATAGCCAAGAGATTAGCTGATTCTTCAAATTTTTCCATGTATAAGTTGGCAATCAGAGGCAATAGAAGAAGCCTATTGCAAGAGCATATATTTCATCATCATCATGCGTATCAAGGATTTAGGCCTAGCATGGCTTGTTCCGGCCTTAGATGTCATCGTTGAATCATTTAAGAGGACTTCCTCGTTTTCTTTTTTCCTAATGGCTTGTACTTGAAGGCTTGTTTTGGTAATCTTTTTGTTTTCATATTTTGAACGTGTTCCATCCATTTATATTTATATATATATATATATATATATTATTTTTATAAGAGCATATATTTGGTAGTAAAATTTTTCAAGTGAAGAATAAAGATTTTAGACAATGTTAAAAATGTAGTGATGTCTAGAGGAAATAGGTTTTCAAGTACACCTACTGATTCCTCAACAGATACAATGGTAAATAATGAAACCACATGTAAAGTGACTTATCTGATGGGGAAATTTGAATGTTTGAAAGTTTATCTTTTATGGTGCTCCCACCCACAAACGATTATTAGTAAATCTATAGTACATTTGTGCTGTGGGTGGACAAAATGCAAGTTTTTTAAACAGGAGTCTGTATGTTCTACAGATAAGTGTAAGAGGGAAGATATGTTGGAGAGCTTCTACCATCAACTATTGGACATAGAGAGAGATGTCTGTCTTATGAACTTTGAGTACAACATATAATCTCAGAGTGAGCAGGTGTCTGGATTTTTCAATGGTCTTTTAAGGTCTTCTGTAAATTCAAAAGTACCAGAAATTAGATCATTTGTTTTTACGTATGATGATCAAGTGGGATCATGGTCCATTTCCAAATATGTGGAAAAATCCAATAACATGGAAGCAATCTAGATGTCATAATCTGCACTATTTAAAATGACTGCTGAATTCCCTTTATCTGCCTTAATATAATGATTTCATCATTGTTATGTAAACTTCTCAAAGCTTCTTTCTCTAAAGCTGTGAAATTATTTTTTGGCATGTGATTGTTTAATAAAACTGAAGCGCTAAGTAATCTTGTGGATAATGCCTTTTCACGAAATAACAGAATTTAGTGGCGTGTTCAACACTAGTCATAATGTCTATGTTTGGGATTATTATTATTATGCGATACCTCCAAGGAGCTCAAAGACTCATCAAGGGAGGGCACCTACTCTACAACTCTCTGTCTCCACCTACAACTAACACCATCATCTACACCAACACCATCTACTGCCCACCACCACTAGTATTTTCACAGCAATCACAAATCTCCATTGGCATTGGCGGAATTCGAGCCCGCAGTCTGTTGGCTGAAGAGCAGATACGCTAACCACTCAACCAACCAGGCTGGCCAGGATGTGTCTTGGAGTGATGGCATGATTAAAGTCTTTGTTTAAAACTGAAGCTTCTATATTAGTAAGATTATACTTTGAAAAATTTAATACAAATTTATTAGAATTCCAAAAAGTTCTGTTTTTGTGAACTCTGTTATATAAATACTTGAATTTTTCTGACAATCTATGTTTGCAATCTTGGTCTATTCTTGAGACCTTCTTTGAATGTATGCTATCATGACATTCCATGTATTTGGATATATCAAATTAGCCAGAGTATCATGTAGATGATATGCTTTTTGCTCAGCTGAGAATAAGTCTTATCTATCTTTTGCACTTTGGCAGAATGTATATTTTTTTTTATTCTTAAAAATGCAGGAATCAGAGTTATCTCTGCAATTATTCAAGAAATTAAGTATGTTGGAAAGCGATACTTTCTTGCATTTAAGTTTTTCTAAGGAATGTACCTGTATCATGAACATTACATTTTGTGACAATCAAGACAATACATTTTGTGATTTACTACGAGTAGATTTGCTCGATTGATAATTACCAGGTTTTTAACTTGTATACAATCATTTATTTATATCAAATGTATTTGCTTTACATGTTTTCCTGTCTGTTTGGCTAACGGCAACATAATTTAAAAAAATGACAAAAATTAAACATTTTTCAACAGCAGTTAACATTTATAAGTTGAAAAGACTGGAATGATAGTTTAATCATGAGTATCATTAGCTAAGCATGTTACATGCAGTCTCTCCATTTTTGTGTAAACTCTGCATATGATTGCTAGCATAGGAATAAAAATTGACAAATGTTGACATCCTTGTTAACAACATCATCACTGGAGGATTATCATTAGAAGTCTACAGGAAAGAAACCCACACAGGCAAGTACCTACAAGCAAGCTCATTCCATTATCCTCAACAAAATTAGGTATGACCAAAACCTTGAGAGCTTTAAACATACTAAAAAATGATGACATCAAACAAAAAAAAAAAAAAAAAACCTCGAATCCTACTTTATCAGTTCCTCCAAAATGAATACTCAAAAAAAGGTACTAAACTTTTATTTTCTCAAGATTCACATCCTGTGATAATCCAGAAATTAATTACAAAGGTATCTTATCTGTTCCAGAACAGCCTTCAAACCAGTCAACACCTTACGAAGCTTTCTTAAGGTGTTGACTGGTTTGAAGACTGGGAGAAGTTTTGAAATCCACAACAAAGAACATATGGACGACGATGAAAACAAACGGGAAGAAATAAAGCAGACTTGTAGTACACATCCTCAAAGAACATCACATGGTAAATTAGCAAGCATTCTCCATGACTTATTTAAAAGAGAATTACTTCGATTGGTTGTTCGAGGAGTTCTAGTAATTCATTCAAAAGGCACACTAAATAGAAGTCAAGGAATGATCATTCACATCTCGAAGTCATTAACACGTTGGCTGCCACGGCAATTAACTTGATTTAATGATATCATATTATTCAAAACCCTAATTATAATGCATAGTAATCACTAAAAAACATACAGAAAGTTTTTTTTGGAAAACAGGTCTCACGAGTCATCTCGTAGTTGGCATATGTAACAGAAAGTTCTTCACAGTAGACAACTACTAGTTAATTTGTACTCAGACACGCTTCGACTTGTCGTTGTTTCGCTAAAGCAGAGTTAGTGTTGTGTGTGTGTAAATTCGTCAGTAGTGAATCAAACTTAGTCGAGTATGTTACATTTACTTCTTTCTTGAGAATTTTGTTTTATAATTATTATTATAATCAGTGGCGGCTTGTGGCTTAAAATCATGGGGGTGCTGCAACTTTCGAAATATACATACACACTGCAAGTACAGTGTATACGTGTTTGGATAAAATATCAAAATTAAATTAAACATGAAATAATATTATTATTTATTAATGAAATAATATTATTTATTATCAATAAAATTATACAGTTTGGTATAATTCAAAATTACTTAAAAATAAAATATATTCCTTTAATTGTAATTATAGGAATGGCTTTACAATTTTTGGACATTACAATTAAATCCTTTAATTGTAATGTCCAAATATTTAAAGAGATGGAGTAAACACGATAAGCACTATGAACACTCTACTACTGGCGCAAACTGCATATAAACAACAGCGGAACAGTGTCCTTCATCCTCCTAAGTGCTACAAGATGGATTTTTATTATTTTTTATATAAAATAAGAGAATTGTATAGGATTGTTGATGATAAAATTAATTATTACAAGCAAATATAAATAAATTAATAAATATATTTATATATCGAGAAAAATTGGGGGTGCTGCAGTTCCACAGTGCTTATGCACAATTCGCTCCTCATTATAATATATATTTATAACCCCACAATATGGATAGGAGATATTCAGTTGTTTGCTAATGATGCAAAGTTGGGTAGTGCAATAAAAAATCAAGCTGATGTTGAGAGTTTGCAGGATGATTTAAATAAGCTGGCAAAACGGGCAAAAGATAATGAATGTCGGTTCAATGTGGAAAAGTGTAAAGTTATGAATTTTGGGATTAAAAGATTACCAGCTGCGTACTGCATTGATCAAATGGTACTCCAAGAGACTGATGAGGCTAGGGACTTATTGGTGGATAGGAAGATGAAGTTCAAGGGACACATTGCTGAGGTATCCAAGATTGCACATAGGACACATTGGGATTACTGTGCTCAGGTCTGGTCACCTGGATTCTTTGGAGTTGAGGAGGTTTTGGAGGGAGTTCAGAGGAGAGCGACTAAGTTGGTGAGTGATGTAAAAAATGCTCCCTACATTGATAGATTGAGAGCTTGTGAATTGCAGAGGTTGATTGATAGCAGAGAAGAGGGGATATGATAGAAACATTTAAATTACTAAAAGGTTTTTATAAGATTGATGCAGGGGGAAATGTTTCAGCTGTGCGATAGTGATGGAAGAACAAGAAGTCATCCCTGGAAATTAAGGAAAAGTGTGGTTAACAAGGGTGTGAGAATGAGGTTTTTCGCCGAGGGTGGTGAATGAGTGGAATATATTGCCTGACTCAGTTGTGAGTTCTTCTGTAAATGAATTCAAGAAGAGATATGATAGATATGGTTTTGATAATTTGGGTCTCCTGCGATGAGTCTACTGACTCCATGGAAATACCCATAATAATAATAAGAAGAAGAAAAGACCACTGACTCAAGAAGAACTTGAGTACTACACTAATCTAAGTGAGTCAGAATTTGACAAGATTTTTGCCGAGGACGGTTACAACAGTAGCAATTATGAACCTTCTGAGGATTAGAGTGAGGACAGCGAAGATGAAGTCGTCCCAGAGCCTGAAGATAATCCTGATACTTCCCAAGCAACAACATCAAATACAAACATTTATTTGTGGACCGAAATACAACAAGATCCTGAACAATTTATTTTCCAAGAGAAGGTGGTTTGAAACTGGACACAACAGATTTTACAGTACAAACATTGGTGGACTTATTTTTTTCAGAAGAGTTTCTTGCATTACTGGTCGAACAAACTAATTTATATGCTGAGCAAGAAATTGAAAAACAAACATTGGTGGACTTATTTTTTTCAGAAGAGTTTCTTGCATTACTGGTCGAACAAACTAATTTATATGCTGAGCAAGAAATTGAAAAACTTCCACGAGTAAGAAAATCTCACAGGGTATCACAATAGAAGGATGTCAGCGTTACAGAAATGACAGTTTTTATTGGACTTTTATTATAAATGAACCATTGTTCTTTTCTACTCCAGTAATAGAGCATTACTGGAGTAGAAACCCACTTTATAATATAATGTTTTAGCGATCACATATCAGTGTCAAAATAGATTCCAGTTGTTATTGCGTTATTTTCACTTTGCTGATAACTCAATACCATCTTCCGACAGACTATACAAGGTAAGACCGATATTGAATCATTTTAATAATATTATGCACCAAAACTACGTACCAGATAAAAATATCTGTATCGACGAATCAATGATGCTGTGCCGTGGAAGATTAAATTTCTGTCAGTATATACAAAATAACAAACACAAATATGGACAAATATTTATGAACTGTGTGATGGTCTTGTTATGAAAATAAAAATTGACTCAGTAAATCTGAAGAAACTGACCATAATTTGGGTCACACTACTGCAGTTGTTTTGCACTTACTGGAGGAATATCTCGATAGGGGGGTGCATATTATATATGGATAATTTTTATAATTCTGTTACTCTTACGAAATTATTGACTGCATGAAAAACTTATGTGTGTGGAACACTATGTAATAACAGAAAGGGAAATCCCATAGAGGTGGTAAATCGCAAATTGAAAAAAAAAAGTACGAGAAGTACTTTATATTTCTAACATGCATGTTGTTGAAATGGTAGAGATGTCCAACTGCAATGGAAATTTTCTGATGAAACCAAACATAATTCAAGATTATAATAAGGGAATGTCCAGCATTGACCGATCAGATCAAATGCTGTCATACTACTCAGCTCTAAGAAAAACCATTAGATGGCCAAAAAAAATTGCATTACATATTATAGAAATATATATACACAATGCGTTCATATTTTTTCATAAAGTAACTAATTCTAACATAAAAGTTATAAAATTTAGAGAAGCATTCGTCGAAGCATTGATTGGAAAAGAGATTCTACCAGTTTCAAAGAAAGTTAGATCGGAAGAAGTTCATTATTTAGAGTATCCAACCTACCGAAAAAAAACTGCATCTGACAAAGCCATGTCGAATTTGTACCCAAGCTGAAAAATGACAAGAAATGCGTTATTATTGTCCAGCCTGCGAAGAGAAGCCAGCACTTTGTGTGGAAGGTTGTTTTTAAAAATATCACAAAAAATAAAATTGTTCTATTACTTTGTATTTGATTTTCACTGTATGAATAAATTTCTGTTCATGCACGCCAGCCTTGATTTTTTGCTCTCCTCCCAGAAGCCTACACTTATATACTATGAATATACTTTCAGCTGCACTTAAAAGGCAAATCCAGCAACTACGAGCTCACTCGTAGTCGGCCCTCTCGGCCAGATCGCCTACTACGAATTATCTCGTGGTTGGTAGTCAATGTCTTATTTAATGTAACATTAAAGACCTCTCCTATGTCAGCAATCACATAGAGAGTTTACATAATAATGAAGAGACTGCACGTAACATGCTTAGCTAATGATATTTTTGATTAAACTATCATTCCAGTCTTTTCAACTTATAGATATTAACTGCTGTTGGAAAATATTTAATTTTTTTTGTGTTTTTATTTATGATAAGCAATCCCTGATAATGTGTTAGCCATACAGACAGCAAAACATGGCAGTCTATCAAAAGCCTTTGAAAAATCTAAGTACGGGTAACATTCGTATAATGCGGATGTTAGGTTCCATAGAAATGCCACATTATATAAATCGCATTATGCGAGACTCGGATTACATAGAAAACGTAGAGTTAGGTTCCGAAATCGTTTTTTTTTAATTATATAAACAACAATGACATACCCAACAAAAATATATTTTTATTTAATTCTTGTAATTCATGTAAGTTAAGAAAACATAAACTATGAAACAAATATATAGCATAAATTTATAAAATTACAAATTGTACATAAACTTCATTGCACATAATAAAGTGCATATTACAATCGTCATCACTGTCTTCAAAATGAACATTTCATAGATGTTCTTTATTTACGAGTGGCGGGAAGTCGTCATCACTTGAAATCCAAGAGATTTCAAGTGATGATTTCATTTGTATAATTCTCATTGCATACTTCGACTGGTTTAATTATCAAGAAGTCAGTAATAAGACCTTGCTTACCATTATGCTGCAATTTTTTATTAAGTTCATAATATAGAGCTAAACAAATATCCAATTGTCTTGTGAATTTTCCAGAGCCCTCCGTTCTGGAGTCATTATCCATAAAATAGCTTCCTAACTTTCTTGCCAAGTTCAATCCTTCTGCTAATTTCTTTAAACTGAATTTTTTAACGGATTCTTCACAATCAGAATCTTCAACAGAACTTTCCCCGTCATCTATCAATTGTACTAGTTCCTCCTCATTTAAATCTATTTCCCCATCAATTAATTCACTAATTTCATTTTCAACCATATTGCAAAAGACCTCTATGTGGCCATTACTATAGAAATAATTTTTTTTAATAAAAAAAACATAAAAAAATGAACATTTCATAGATGTTCTTTATTTATGAGTGGCCGGAAGTCGTCATCACTTGAAATCTCTTGCATTTCAAGTGATGATTTCATTTGTATAATTCTCATTGCATACTTCAGCTGGTTTAATTATCAAGAAGTCAGTAATAAAACCTTGCTTACCATTATGCTGCAATTTTTTATTAAGTTCATAATATGAAGCTAAACAAATATCCAATTGTCTTGTGAATTTTCCAGAGCCCTCCGTTCTGGAGTCATTATCCGTAAAATAGCTTCCTAACTTTCTTGCCAAGTTCAATCCTTCTGCTAATTTTTTTAAACTGAATTTTTTTAACGGATTCATCACAATCAGAATCTTCAACAGAACTTTCCACATCATCTATCAATTGTACTAGTTCCTCCTCATTTAAATCTATTTCCCCATCAATTAATTCACTAATTTCATTTTCAACCATATTGCAAAAGCCCTCTATGTGGCCATTACTATAGAAATATTTTTTTTTTACATAAAACAAGCATTACATATTGTATGTAACTCAGAAGAAAATGAAGTGCTCAGCTTGAGAAGATCAACACACTTATGATTTTTAATGCACTTTCCTGGCAGAAAACAAAGACAACTTTCAACAATAATTAACACTTTATACAGTAAACAACTGGTGTACATGCATACTAAAGGATATTTCCCCTAAAATTCGCCACTTATAACTACATGATATGGGCAGAAACAAATTTAATGAAGATAAAATTTGATTTTTAAGTCACGCGGTGAAAAAGTATGAAAAGATAAAGGGTTACTGCAATTTGTAGACCGCGTTATATCGAAACTGCGTTGTATAAGTACCGCGTTATACGAGGGTTACCTGTATACCGCTGTATATTATTATTATTATTATTATTATTATTATTAAACAAGACCTCGTGGAGTCAAAGACTCATTTGGGAGGTATTATCACACACACACACATCTCATTATACCGTGTCTTAAACACTCAAACTCCTTGCAGACAGCACACTCTCAGGCAAGGCATTCCAATCATTCACAACTCTGCACGAAAAAATCTTGCCTCTCACTCCCCTACTCACACCCTCTTTATACAGTTTCCGGGGATGACCTCTGGTTCTCCCCTGATCTCCCACTATTCTCTGTAGAACTTCTCCACCATTGATCTTATAACAACCCCTTACCAACTTATAGGTCTCTACCATATCTCCCCTCTTCCTTCTCTCCACCAGACTCTGCAAATTACATCTTCTCAATCTTTCCTCATACTCAACATTCCAGAGGTCAGAAACTACCTTAGTCAGTCACCTTTGGACCCTTTCTAACATCTCTTCATCCTTCTGAAAACCCGGTGACCAAATCTGGGCACAATAGTCCATGTGTGGCCTAATCAGAGCCTTATACAATGGAACAAGAATCACCCTACTTCTACATGTCAGTGTCCTCCGCATCATTCCCAGAAGTCTTTGTGTTGTCTTCACAATTTTGGCGATGTGTCCCCTAAATTTTAGATCTTTATCCACTATCACCCCCAGATCTCTTATTTCCTCTACTTCCAACAATATATATACTCACCAAGCATAAATTCTGCATCCCATCTTTGTTTTCCAAATTTTAAAACCTTACATTTTGCAACATTGAACTCACATCCCCATTTGCTTGCCCAATCACTCAATTTATTCAAGTCTTCCTGTAAGGCCACAACGTCTTCACTACACTTCATGGTTCGTCCCAACTTTGCATCATCTGCAAACAACTGAATATCTCCATCCAAATCTTTGCCAATATCATTAATATACAAGTTAAATAGTAATGGCCCTAAAACAGACCCCTGAGGCACTCCACTAGTGACTTTCCTTTTCCTGGATATCGCACCCCCCCATACACAACTTGTTGATACCTATCAGATAGCCAGTCTCCAATCCAATGTACTAATCTAATATCCAACCCCATCTGCTCTAGTTTGACTGTCAACTTATCATGAGGTACTCTATCAAAAGCCTTTGCGAAATCCAAGTATATTACTGTGTATCCTTCTCCTCTGTCCAAGGAAGCAGTCACTTTATTGTAATAAGTAAGTAGATTACTAAAACATGACCTTCCTTTAGCAAATCCATGCTGTCCATCAAAGATTATGCCATTGTTGTCAACCCAACTCTGGATCCTAGTTCTCACAAGCTTCTCCAACAACTTAACCACAACACTTGACACAAAGATAGGCCTATAGTTTGATGCTCGAGTTCAGTCACCTCCTTTATGAAGTGGCACAATCTTGCCTTCCTTCCACTCTTTAGGGACTTGACCAAGTGCAAGACTCATATTAAAAAAATATGTCAAGGCAGGTGTCAACTCTCTGGCACATTCCTTCAGAATACGTGGTAATATATTATCAAGTCCCACAGCCTTATTTATATCTAGTTTACTCAACTCCCCAAATACCTCTTGCTCACTTACAGTCAGTTTCTCCTCCCCATCATCAACCGCTCTCAATCTCTCCATGAAGTCACATTCACAAGACTGAAAGATCTTTACGAACTGCTCATTAAGTATCTCCACTACACATTCTGCATCAGCTGTCTTTATACCATTTCCACCAATCAATGTCATCCTTCCATAATCATTCTTTCTTTTGCTGGCTACATATTGAAAGAACTCCCTAGGATTCTTTTTGGCTTCATTAGCTAACTGCTGTTCATACCTCTCTTTAGCTACTCTCACCAACCAAGTCACCCTCCTTGCCTGGTCTTTGTAGACCTCACGAAATTGGTTACTTCCACTTCTCTTATGCTGCCTCCACAATGCCCTTTTTCTCTGTATCGCATGCTTAATCTCTTTATTCATCCATCTCACACCGACCTTATTTAACCTTCTCACCCGTGGTATACATTTAGACATTGCATCTACTAAATAATTTTTGAAAATCCCCCAAGCTGCATTGATCTCTTTTCCAGCTAACTCCTCATTCCATGCTACACCTGCAAGCTGTCTCCTGAGCTCTTCATAATCACCCCCCCCCCTTGTAGTTCTACATATACCCTTTTTTCACAGGGATCCTTGCACTGCTGGCAATCACCTCATGGTCACTTTCACCAATTTGTGGATGATTTCACGCCTCATTTATAATTACATCCTCCGATGAGATGACCAAATCCAAGACCCTTAATCCTCGTGTGCCCTCTGTTACATACTGTCTGAGGTAGTTATCCCTCAAAAACTCATTTTCTTTACTTCCAGTTGCTATCTCTTCATTCCAGTCTATATTGCCATAATTAAAATCACCCATAATGTTCACCCTTTTTTTATTTGCTTGGCTTATTTGACTATACATTTCACTATCACCACCATCCACATTACCAGGTCTATAACATCCCACCAAGTATTTGATTCTATCCACCTCTATCTCACACCATACTGCCTCAAAACCACTGGCCCTGTTTCCCTCTTGCATCTCTACCTTGTATGGACATAACTCTTGCTCTATCATCAATAGCACTCCCCCTCCCTTTTTACCCCTTCTATCCTCACGAAACACATCATACCTTTCCATCTCTATTCCTGTCAGGATGTCGTCCTCATCTAACCATGTCTCACTTATTCCGACAATCTTTGGGTGCACAGATGCAATTAGTGCAACCATTTCATCCGCCTTGTTTCTTATACTTCTAGCATTGGTATACAAACACAACAGCTAGTTCCACTGATACCACCCACTCGATGTGATCTCTCCATGCTGGACTGTGGCCATTTCCCTTTCTGCTTCTTCATTTCAGAACCTTTTGCAATTCCATCTGTTTCCTCTTGATTCCAGGTCATTCCATTTCTTTCCTGCCTACACATGCTCTCACCTCCTCTTGGAGCATCCACCTTTCTCACGCTGTGTACCCCTGTCCACCCTGAGCCTCCCCGTTTCCCTGCTCCTCTTGTACACCCATTCTCTCATTTTCTATACTCATACCACTCATTTCCCCATTCATTTCCACTTCTTCAATCTCTCCTGTCTTACTCTCCTGCTCTTCCACATCACTCCCCTCTCGATCTGAGTCATTCTCTCTATTTACTTCTCTACCTTCCAGCAGCAGTCTCTCCAAGCGACTCACACCATAACCACTCAAATGCAGTCCATCACTCCCATACAGCTCACTTCGTCCCTCAAACTCATTCCACACATTAACAAACTGTACTCCCATCTCCTCACACATTTCAGCCAGAATATCATTCATAATCCTTGCTCTCCGCCTCATTTCACCACAATCATACTTAGGCAAAACACTGACTACTCTTCCTGTCACACTATTCTCTTTTATCTTTCCAAGCAGTCTCCTGACATTCATTTTGACATGCTCTTTGTTCTCTCTCAAATCATTTGTACCAATTAATACAATTAACTCTTTTGCTCGCTCCCGCCTCATATCCAATGCCTCAATCACTCTACTCATTTTGCTGCCTGGAAAACATACCTTGTGCATTTTATCATCTAGTACACCTTTAATAATGGAGTCACCATATAACGCCACTTGCTCATCTTTCGTTAACTCTTTCATGCCATCATGATTTTTTTTAATAGTTTTGACCTGAATTCTCTTAATTTCATTCCGCATCCATTTCATTTCTTGCCTCATCCAATCCAATTCACCTTCCTAATCTCGTGACACATTCTCTCTATCATTAAATCTTTCTAACTCTCGACCCCCTCTTCTCACTTTCCCTCTCATTCATCCTTCTTTGTTTCCATACTTTCGGTCCAACATACGTCCAACTTTCACTATCATTCTTCTCACTTTCACTCTCATTTATCTTATCTTTCTTTGTTTCCGTACTTTCGGACTAACGTGCGTCCAACTTTCGCTATCATTCTTCTCACTTTTACTGTCATTCATCTTTCTTTGTTTCAGTACTTTCGGTCCAATATGCGTCCAACTTTCGCCATCATTCATTCTTTTTTCGCTATCATTTATTCTTTCGATTTTTTTCACTTGCGATTTCTGCATCACGCCATTTCTACTTTCATTCGTTCTCTCAATTTTGTTTCTTTCTGCCTCACTTTCGGCCCTTTTAACATCCGTTACGGTTTTCAAATCGCTCTTTTTTTCCCCTGATTTTTTAACATTTTTTCGCCTCTCTTTCTCACCATCCCTCTCTTTCAAACGTGCACTCACGACACAATCGGTACTAACACTTTCTGTCATCAATTTCATATTTGCATTCATCAGTTCCTCGTTCAGGTCACACTTCGCACATACCCTTCTTCCATCCACACTAAACATCCACAAATCATTTATGTAATCGAAGGAATACATATAACAGACCTCACACTTAACAAAACGACTGAAATCTAAATTAAAATCATGGAATGACAATGCCACCGCCATTTTTTTTTTCTCTGTAGGTTACTAGGTCTAATAATAACGATTTCGTAATTTAGTTTAGGCAAGAAAAATCACCCACACTAATAATACCGGTAGCGTACAACATTTACAGCTGCTCTTACTCAAACAATTACGCATATATACTTAATTATTCCTAGTAAAACTTATCTGAATCAGGAGCTCTTCAAATCACATCCGCAGCGCTTGGCTCGCTAGCGCCCTTTTTCTGCATCTCCTTTATCTAGTGAATTTGTCACCTTGTAATATGTAAGCAGATTGCTAGTGCATAACCTCTCCCCGATCCTAAAAAACCCTATGCTGATCAAAGTATACTACTATTATCAACCCAATTCTGAATCCTAGTCCTCACCACTAACTTCTCTAACACCTTAACATCTCCAAATACATAGAACAGCCTACAATTTAGCCTCAGTATTATTCCTCCTCCTCCTCCTCCCTTTGTGAAGTGGAACAATTTTTTCCATCTTCCATTCCTTCAAGACTCACCCTGCTGGAGAACTTGTATTAAACGTGGTGAACATGTTCTATAGGTTATATAATATAAATTACCAAAGAAAATTAAAGCATAAAGACTGCCATAAATTCACTTAGGAAACAAGAAACACAAACAAAAAAAAAGCATAATAGACTACATAATAGTAATAGGAAAATAGCTAATATGATACTAGATAGCAAGGTATTTAGATAAATAGAACTGATCACCATCTATTATAAGGAAAATTGAGAATATCCCCAAAATGGTTTAAAATTAACCAAATCAATGTAAAGAGAAATTCCCTAGTCTTTTAGATGACAAAAGTATTAACTACTGCAGGGTATTTAGATAAATAGAATCTGATCACTATCTATTATAAGGAAAATTGAGAATATCCCCCAAAATGGTTTAAAACCAAATCAATGCAAAGAGAAATTCCCTAGTCTTTTAGATGACAAAAGTATTAACTACTTTATTTACAAAGAATAAATGAAAAAGTAGAACAAATAAATGAAAATTATATCAAATTTGAGTGGAATAATTTAAAAACCATATTACTACATGCAGCAAGAGAAGTCCTTGGAACAAAAAAGTAAATGGAACAGGAGAAGGGAATAAGCAACTGGGAGGAGAACAGCGAAATTAATTATAAACGCAAAAGAGCAATAGCAAAAAAAAATATATATATATATGGGAAAAAAAACAGAAACATGGTATCACTTCACAGTAAAACTGAAACTGACGAAGAGACCAAATGCATACTAAATTCTAAGAAATATGAAATAGGAGGTAAAAGAAAACAAATCTTGAAATAATCAAAGAGAAAAACCTGGCTGGACTTCTTCCAAAATTTAGGACAAAATAGAAATGAAACTAAAACTAATATAATGCTAATTACTAACTATACAGTGAAAAAAATAACATTGCAACAAATAATACAGCCAAGTAAATCAGGAAAATCTCCTGGTGAAGACAGAACAAATATAAAATTTATTAAATATACAGGCATCCTTTTCATCAATGATTTAAAATTATGTAACAATATCTGGAAGCAAGGGAAAAATCCCAGAAAGTTGGAATAAGGTCATTATCATTCCAATATATAAAAAGGTGATAAATGCAACTGAGAACCACAGAGAATAAGTATCTTAAATACTGGCTATAGGTTATATACATGACTATTAACATCAGAACTCCAAATAATATATAGAAGATAAACTTTATGTGAACTAATTTTATCTATTCACACATGAACTTCTATGTGCAGATTTGATCACCTGGTTTTCAAAAGAATGAAAAGATGTTGGAAAAGGTCCAGAGACAACTTACTAAGGTAGTTTCTAATCTAATACCTGAAATGTTAAATATGAGGAAAGGTTGAGAAGATGCAATTTGCAGAGTCCAGTGGATAGGACGAGGAGGAGTGATATGATAGAGACCTTCAAGTTGGTAAGGGTTGTTATAGGATCAATATTTACAGAAAACAGTTGGAGATCAGGGGAGAACCAGAGGTCATCCTTGAAAGCTGTATAAGAGGGTGTGAGCAGAGGGGGGATGAGAAGCAGGTTTTTTGCATGCAGAGTTGTGAATAATTGGAATGCCTTGCCTGAGAGTGTGGAGTCTGCAGAGAATTTGAGTGTGTTTAAGGTGAAGTATGATAAGCTGTGTGTATGATAAAAGGACTTCCTAGATGAGTCTTTGACTCCATGGGGTCTTGGGATGATGATGATGATAATGATAACTTTGTAAAGAACAAAATGGCTTCTGAAAAGGATGATCAGGTAATGACCCAGCATATAACATTAAAAATCTTAATGAAGAAGCATTGTGAATTCAACATAGAAACATACAAAGCATTTGTAGATTACTAGAAAGCCTTTGACAAAGTCTGAAGGAACAAACTGTGGACCATACTCAAGAAGCTAAACATTCCAAATCAGCTGTAAATCAGTAATAATTAACACGTATCAAGTATCTGCAATAATAATTAACAAATATCAAACAACCAAATAACTGTAAGAATCAATGAGAAAAGGTTGCAGAATGGAAATCAATAAACAGAGGAGTCCATCAATTATGCTCAATGAAATGGTAAAGAATGAAAGTAAAATATAAAACCAGAATCGAAATCAGATCATGAAAATGTACTTGATATCCTGTTGTTGTTTTTTTTTCAGATGATCAAATAATCATAGCAAGAAGTAAAGATGAACTCCAAAGCTCAATATACACCTTAAAGATAATTGCTAAGAAACCTGGAAAAAAATGAATGAAAAAAGAATGGAAAGTGGAGAAATGAAATTCCTATGAAGGACAGGAATATATATTCTCTGGCAACAACAACAACAACAAAAAAAAAAAACCCACAGAAATACATAAAGAACTTGTAAGTTTTTACTTTACTTCCACCTTAGTATCACCGCCTCTGGGTCTGGTTCCCACTGATGAGACCTCAATAAAGCTCGAAACCGGTCTGGGTAGTGGCCCTTCCCTTAATGCATAGCATTATATATGCCCATAAGGAGATGTGCTTTGCATTATGGGAGATACTAAGACAAGTGATGAGAGCTTAGTCCATCTTTACCACGAGTTGCCTCAGTCCTGAAGATACTTCAGGCACAAACTTTGTTTGCTTACACTTGGATAAAGGATTAAACTAAATTCATTATACATAAAGAACTAAAAGCAGGCTTAGTATTGGACAAAATATACAAATACCAAAAGAAGAACAGACAGTTCAACACTACTCAAAAGATACTTTGATACTACCCTGCTGGAAGATACAGTCAGGGACCATCAAGGAAAAGATGGAATGAGACCAGAACAGGTCAGTGGGCCTAAATCCCTGAAAGGATGATGATCATAATCATGTTAACAAGCTGACAATTAAATTGGAACAGATGGTGTAGGATAGTAGATTAGTATAGTAGATTGGAGATTGGCTGTTAGTCTGCTTAATTAATTGGTGTTATACAGCTGTTTGCAGATGATGCAAAGTTAAGAACTACAAGGAGTAAACAGATGTTGTAAAATTGCAAGTAGACTTGTAAAGACTGGATGAATGGGCAAATGAGCAGGGATGCCTGTTCAGTAAAAGAAGCAAAATGTAAAGTTTTAAAATCCAGAAAGCATAGATGGGATTTGTGAGTTTAAGACTGGTTTGGATATCTTAGAGGTGGAGGAGATAAGGGATCTAGGCCTGAAGTAGGATGGAGAGTTGTTGGAAAAGATTCAGAACTAATTGATTAAGATGGTTTCTGATCTTTGGAATGTTGAGTAAGAAAAGAGATTCAGGGAATGCAATTTGATGAGTTGAGTGGACAGGGAGGGGGGAATGATTGAGACATAAGTTAGTAAAGGGTTTTTACTAGATTAATGTGGATCAGATTTTTTATAGAATGGGTGGAGACAAAAGGAAAACAAGAGACCATCTCTAGAATCTGTATAAGGATCAAGGGGAGAGGAATAGGTTTTTACATGGAGAATGGTAGGTGGTTGGAATGCATTTCCTGAGTGGTGGGTGAGGAGACAGTGAAAGTACCATAAAGAAAGATCCTCCTCCCAAGCATATCCTTAAATACAACACAGCATTGCAATTGGTAGAAATGCTATTCTTGTTATTATGAACACTTCTAGAGTGCATAAAAACAATAATGTTGCTACTATATGGAGTCTAAGGACTCATTGTAGGAAAGCCCTTCTATGTCACTCAAAGCTTATCACATCCTCTCTCTCCCTAAATGCATTCACTGAAACTGTACTCATCACATCCAATAGTAACCCATGTCACAAGAATATTGATGTCATGCTTCCCAACCACATTCCAATTCTGGTGGGGGGGGAGGGGGTCTGGAAAGTTCTGATAAACACCTAAAACAAAAATGTTTTTTCAAATAAACATTTTTTCATAATTTTTTTTTTATATAAAAAATATTTTTCAGAAAATATATTTTCTTTTAGGATATATAAGAAGACATAAAATTAACCAATTTCACATTTATTCCATATGATCAACTCCACATCAATATATTCAATTCAAAGCAATATACTGTTGTAGACTATATTTAGTTTATTACTATTTTTCTCCCTTTTCATGTGAATCTTTATTTACATGGAAAAGAGATATGCTCACATCTAGAGTCAAACACTGTACTAGCTTTAGCTGTTCACAAGTACATACACAAATGATAATATAACATAATTATTTCTGAAAAATTACTAAATAATTACATAAAGTTCACTTTACAAATTAGAATAATCATTTGCAAAATAAAACACTAAGTTTTGTAATAAAAATAGATTTTACTTCATTTATTAAAAAACACAAAATACAGGGATTATTTTTATTTATTTTATTTTATTTATCTATTTATTTAATTATTATTTTTTGTATCAGTATGTAAAATTTTGTTATCTGAGTTATCTAAGTGTTGTAATATTAATTTACTCTACATTTTATTTATTGTGTGATGTGTGCAAAACTTATTCTTCTTTTATCACCCACCACTCAATTTTATTAAATGGCCTGGTGTCTGGTTTCAAAAATATGGGATCCCTATCCGGGCACTTAAATTTGTATCAGTGACGCTCTTAAAAAGATCCAGGTCTGAATCCTACCTAAGATGTAAAGAACCTTTATAAGATATTTTCAGCTGAAAATAAGTACAAGATTTTTTTTTTTCCTCAACATCATGTCTAATAATTACGATAAAGTGCAAGTTGCACCTATTGTGAATCCCCCTTAAATTCTATTTCTTTTTCTCTTACATACCATTGTAAGTTCTTTTATAATTTTTGACTAAGTCAAATTGCTTATGCCAGTCCTCTCCTCCTTACAACAAGCTTGGGCATTAATATTCAAACAATGCACTATGCCCTCCCCTTAGTTTTACAGATATCCTTACATACTTTAATTACTATCCAATTCTGATTAACAATTCAAGATGCAACATTCATTTATCTTATTTCACTCTTCTACCCTTCCCATATTAAGTGCATCCCATCTTGCCACACAGCATCCCTTATATGATGTTCTAACCTATCACCTTTCTGATCATTCTCCAATATACCACTCTTCACTCAACTGATCCATAATAGAAAAAAATTTACAAACTATGTCAGAGAAGCCAAAATGCAACATCATTTGATTGTTAACTTACCTTCTAAAGGAAAAAATATACTTTGTATGTCCTTTACAAAAGAATGATGGAAATACCCATTGCATAAGTACAGACATTATAAGTTCCTGTATGCTGAATATGGGACAAATGTAGTATACGAAAAAATAAACAGCAAATCCTGTTTATTAAATATGTACATAAAGCAAAACTGCAAAACTAAATTCAAAATGTTCAAAAACTTGTATGTTTTCTTTAATGTAACTTTTCTGTAATAGTTTTGATAAGTGTTTATAAACATTTTATGTAGATCAAATTAATGTTTTAGTCATGTTGGAGGTTTAATAGAGCACTGACAGCACTAAGAAAGGATTAAAAACTAATTTTAATGCTTCCAATATTTCATCTCAGTCACTGGTACATCTTCAGGGAGTACAAATAATACACATACACAGACAACACAATCCTCAATGAAACACGTAGGTGACTCAAAAGTCCTATCTAGGTGGTGCATCCTCTATAGGCATTTGTAGGCAGCCTAGGATGTAAATTGGGACCTCTGACGATTATTGTTTCCCAAATTTTGGGAAGTTTCATGCATCCATATTATTTAAATTAGGTTGATTTCTGAGTGCCACTGCAGATTCAAAAACAGTCTTTCCTTTTTAAATTTACTAATGGTGGAGCATGGTGGTTTTCTTCCAGAAGATCCTGTGAATGGTATCCAATGCATCATCTGCAAGCTCGCTTATTTGGATACCACTCACAGGATCCTGGGATCACACGAGAATCACAAGATCCTCACAGGAACATAACCTAATGTTTTAGATTAAATTACAAAACTGAAATACAATACAGATTTCCTCGTTTCATTTCTAATTTCTATTAAGTCAATCCTACCCACCAAAAAGTTTTCAATTAATAATACATCAGCACTCTAGGTGAAATAAGAATCAAATAATCCAACTCAGCTCTAGAAAACAATAATGGAACTTTCGCAAGTTCATAGGCAGGATGGTGGTCTCACATTAATATATAAAATTAATGTACCACCTAAAAGCATTCACAAGCATTTATATCACAGTGGAATTTGAACCCATGTCCTACAGTCTGGAGAACAGATGCTATCTCCTCTAACAACCATGTTGCACAGAGAATATAAAATAACGCATTTTTCTCTATATCTAAAATGTAAACATGTAAAAACGGCTGCCTACTTTTGACATTGCTGACTGCATCGTATTTTCCCGATTATAGCCCTATTTTTTTTCATATATAAGTGTAGAAACTGCACCTACGTGTAAACCTGACTTGGAAACTTGTAATAGAGCACGAATTATATATATAACTCAATAAATGGTATAATTTGTACGAGAAAAATATAAGAGCACAGACCAATGAAATCATTTAGTTATGTATTACATCAATATTTTTTATCCACACAGCAAAAATATTGCATAACAGTTTTGCAGTCTTGTATTTACGCGTATGTATAACAGTTGTAGTTTAACTCACCATCATCTGAGTTGTCTTCTGTACCATTAAGTCGCTTATTTACTTGATCAGGAAAATATTTCTTTATTTCCTTCCATCTCCTCTGATTAAGTAAAGTATTTTCACGGGTTGCTTTTCTAACCCAACTCGATATGCGTCTTCGACACACAGGACAAGCCAGGTTGATCTTACGTACATTATTCTGGAAACATGACATACACATTTCGTGAGTACAAGGCATCGTAACCGGTTCGATAAGTATACTTAAACATATTGGACATTCCACATCACTTAAAGTTATTTTTTTTTTCGTTTTAGATCTTTTGGAACCAAGCCTTTCACTATTCCGCATAATCGTCGCCATATCTACAAAGTTCCCGCGTTTACGAAGAGTTTGATTGTAAACATCTTGAATTAAAGCGACTCCTAATCAACATATTACATTTCATTATAATCTACGAGAATTTAATTAATAACTAATAACTGTGGATTTTTCTGATATTCAATAGCTATTTTCTAAAAAAAAAATGTAAGCGTGGTACTTTTTTTATCAAACCACGAAAGTAAATAAAAATTAATAACCTGTGCACCAAGAACATAACTCATAATAGCAATAACTGATAAAATGAAATATTAGTTGACGTAAATAACATAAATTTATTTCCAAGATTTCATATGGTCATTCGCCTCAGACAGATCTGAAATTAAAATTTATTATTAACAAATGACAGTTACTTTAAAATAAAAATAAACCCTTTCTCCTCCCTTTTATTATTTTGTTCAGGGTTCAGTCCTTGGGTCATTGTTGTTCAATCTATACATTAATGACATTAGTAAGAGTCTAACAGATGTGTTTGCTGATGATGGGAAGAAGGCAGGGCAATCAAGGATGGTACTGATATACAGCACTTACAAAATCATTTGAACAGGGGGGAAATTTGGATCACCGAAAATGACTATCAGTTTAATGTTAGTGAGTGTAAAGTTATGCACTTGAAATGATTTGATTTCCAGCGGCATATGATATTAGCTGGGTTATGCTACAAGAAACTGATGAGACTAGGGATCCTAGCGTAATGGTCGATAGGAATTTGAAGGTCAAACAAAAGTTGCAAATACTCAGATGCTAATTGCGATGTTGAAGCGAACCTTGCATTTTAGGATAAGTACCATAAGTCATTTGACCTCTATATACGGCCATCATAAGTCCGCACATGGATTATGTGCTCAGATTTGGTCTCCCGAGTTCCAAGGTGCTAAAGAAACTGTGGAGAGGGTGCAAAGAAGTTACAAAGATTATTGGGGATTATGAGAGTTTGATTACAGAGCCTGTGTAGCTCAGTGGAAGTGGTGCTTGCTCTCCTCGGCACTAGGCCGCCCGAAGAAAGAGCGTTGGGAATTCGATACCAGTCTCCGACTACAGGAACTTTTTCTAAGCCTCTTTTCGACCGGTTCCCGAGTTATTCGATCTCTGCTATGGGCAAGATGGTGTTTGCTCCGTGTAAGTCGGGTTTTTCGTCCCGTAAACTCAAGAAAATCGACCGTAGAACCCACACTATTTCAGACATTAAAATTATTGTGTTAGGGTAAGGGACCACGAGATGGCTCTACTTGTTAGCCATCTCTTCACTGTGTATCACTCATAATTAGTATAGTCTTGGGACGGCTATCTCTTAGTGGCTGCCGGTGGAGTGAACTGCCCACTCAGTCTTCATAAGCTAGATAGGGTTAAAAGACCTGTTCTACTCCCTCTATAAGGGAATAAAAGGTGTTAGCTGATTTATTTATTTTAACAAAAAATACAACCATAGAAAACATCATCACAAATCCAACCAATTAAGTCCCAAAATCGCCACGAACATTAATTCTTACCAAAAAAAAATCCACATCCACTTCACCAACACCGGTGGCCTAAATAGCAATATAAACGATGTGCACCACCACTTATAATCATCTAAACCAGAATTACTATTCCTATCAAAATCCCAACTGGCAACCTCAACAGCCACTACTGCCCAAACTACACATTACACAATTCTTTCTATCACAAGGGTGGCACTTGTTCATTTATCAGAAGTGACATATAATGACAGAGATTGCAAAACCTCTCATCACCCAGTGTTTGATCTGCTATGGCTCAAAATATTCCTCCCAAATCAACCTGCCATTTTCATATGTTCTCACTCTCTATTCACTCTTCACTCAGACCTATTCAACTATCTCTATCTCTCTAAAGCTCGACTTCCTACTGTCACACCTCCTTGACCTCTTCCTCACAACAAGCTCCCCTTCAAAGTAAGTTAGCATTAGCAATGACTTATCACAGATCACGAATCTCCCTACCAGAATACCTGACAACCCCTCCTTGACCTCTTCCTCACAACAAGCTCCCCTTCCAAGAAAGTTCTCCACAGGGTAGCTCAGATCACAACCTCATACAAGTCTTTTTTTGCCACAGAACAATCTTCACCCACCAGTTCTCAGTCTCGTGTTCATTAGCACTACAAGAGTGCCAAATGAAACGACCTCTGTCACTTCTATTCCTCCTTTCTATGGTCAGACTACTGCTTCAGTTCTTCTAATCCAAACTCCTGCTCGAACCGAATAACAGAAATCATCTTCACAGGAATGAAGGCTTTCAAAACTTTTTCTACTCCAAATTCTCAGCCACTATTCAAGTCTTGGTTCTCAAAAAAAGTGTACCATTGCAGCAAAAGAAAAAACTACTGCATAATGGCTCAGCAACAAAAGTCCAGCTGCTCAATCCGTCTATACTGCAGCTCGCAACAGTTATTAAAGATCATCACCTATAATCAAAATCAGATTCTGAAAGAGCCAAATGTTGCAAACTCGACTCCTGCCCAAATGGTTGTTGCGTCTTCTGGTCCCTTGAGTGCATCTTTTGCCCATCCAGGTTTCCATTGCTCTCACATCTGGATAGCATAATTACTTCAAATAAAGACAAGACCAAATCACCAGCATCAACCTTCTCTTCCAATTCCTGCATTGATGACCTGGGTAAGGTTGCCTCCACTCAACCATGAACTTCACTCTCCATGTTATCCATATTCTTCTGCCAGAAAGAAATCCGAAGAATCCTTAATAACTTGGACACAAACAAGACATCTGGTATTCTATCCTGTATTGCCTCTTCAATATATCGTATTCAACTAGCATCTACCCTACAACATGGAAAGAGGTCCACATCTAGCCCATCCCAAAGAAAGGTGATAAAACTCAACCAGCGAACTACCGTCCAACTGCTGTCACTTCTGTTCTCTTTAAAATTGTGGAGAAGGTGACCAACAACAACCCTTGAACCACATACAGATCTACCAACTAATTAGTACAGATTCCGTTACTTGTCATCTACAACTGATCTTGCTTTCACCACTCACTTCTGGACTCAAACCATGGAAAATTCTTGAGAAACTGACGTGATTTCAAAGGCATTTTATCGAATTTGGGTCAGGGGCTACTTAACAAACTGCATCCTATCGTCTGACTTCCTCTGAAACAAGATCGCCAGTTTTCTCAGTGGCTGCTCAATTGGTGTCATAGCGGACTATTTCTTCTCCTCAGATTCTCCCATTCCAATGCAGGATTACCTCAGAATTCATTCTTTCACCCGCTTTCTTCGTTTTTATATAAATAAACTGCTCTCACAGACTTCCAATCCTATCCATAGCTTTGCTGTTACAGTACACTCAATTCCTCCTATTCATTTGACAAACCTCTTAGTGCTCAAGTATTAAAATCTCAAGATCTATTACAACCATTAGCCTAAACTGCGACATCCAAGATATATCACATTAGGACAAGGATACCCTTGTAGACTTCAATTTTACCAAAACTGAGTCCTGTTTGATCTGTCGCAAGAATGAGCTCACATCCCTTCAACTTACCTTAGATATCTAAACAAGATCAGATATCCCTTCTTGGACTGACGTATATCTTCGATCTTTTCTGGTATGAACACATTTCAACTATGGCTCCTGCAGCCACGAAAAGAGGGGATTTCAGCTAATTAATGACGGAGAGGCCCTCCCTGTCTCTCACAAATCCACTTCATTCCCTCCTTCACATACGTTCAGTTTCTTACATGTGCCTCTTCTACAGATATTTTCATGCACAAACTCTACTGCTAAATTGGCAATAATTATTCCTCCAATTTCCTCCAAAATCAGCCACTACTGACCTACATTCTTTTACAGTCTGTCTTGAAACTCAACATACCAACTTTACTGCTTCCTCTTTCATTCCATTTACATCTGTTCTTTCAAATAGACTTCCCATTCTGCTTTCCCCAAGGAATACATCCTTCAGCTGTTCAAACAAAATGCGAACAGATTCCTCCTCTCTTTTCCTCTTGCCCACACACACAGCACTAATTTGCTATAGGTCTTGTCAGGGGCGGCTCGTGCATAGGCACTGCGAAACTGCAGCACCCCCAATTTTTCTCGATATATAAATATATTATTATTATTATTATTATTATTATTATTATTATTATTATTATTATTATTATTATTATTATTATTATTATTGTTCCGGGCAAGGAGTCGACAGACTCATCGAGGGAGGCCCTAACATCATGTCAAGAACAACTATTCGACATTGACACAGTATCTATCATACCTTGCCTTGAACTCATTCACGGTCGTAGCACCCACAACAGACTCTGGAAGCTTATTCCACTCATTCACCACTCTCCAAGTAAAAAACCTAGCTCTAACACCCTTGTCAATCACGCTCTTGCCCGGCTTCCATGCATGGCCCCTAGTCCTCCCACCACCAGTCATATTTTCAAAAATATCTTCTGGATCAATCTTATAGAAACCCTTCAGTAATTTGAATGTCTCAATCATATCACCCCTCCTTCGCCTATCGTCCAATCTCTGCAACCCACAAATCTTCAACCTATTCTCATAAGGTTCATTCCACAGACCGTCTATCATCTTGGTCACTCGTCTCTGGATCCTATAGAGACGCGTGACCAAGACAAATATAAATAAATTAATATATTTATTAATTTATTTATTGCTTGTAATATTTAATTTTATCATCAACAATCCTATACAATTCTCTTATTTTGTATAAAAAATAATAAAAATCTATCTTGTAGCACTTAGAAGAGCGAAGCACGCTAGCAGCACTGTGTTTGCCACAGTGTCATATTGCTTGTATTTGCTACGCGCGCAGTTCCAAGTTGTTTACATGCAGTTTGCGCCAGTAGTATAGTGTTCGTAGTGTGCTTATCGTGTTTACTCCGTCTCTTTAAATATTTGGACATCACAATTAAAAGATTTAATTTAATGTCCAAAAATTGAAAATCCATTCCTTTAATGACAATTAAAGGAATTGATTTTATTTTTAAGTAATTTTGAATTATACCAAACTGTATAATTTTATCGATAATAAACAATATTTTTTCATGTTTAATTTTTTTTTAACAGTAATTTTGATATTTTATCCAAACACATATACACTGTACTTACAGTGTGTATGTATATTTCGAAAGTTACAGCATCTCCAGAATTTCAAGCCACGAGCCGCCACTTGGACTTGTAGTCTATAGGCGTTGATCCACACATTCATGTGTGGACCAGATATAAAACAGTCACTTCTTGGCTCATTTTTTTTCTTTTACATGCACTGCATGTAAAGAAGTTAACGCAAACCATAGTGTGAGAAACAATAGTCATGGCTCCATCCTTAATAAGATGTAGGACCTCATTTTTCTTCATGATTATAGCAATCCTACGGGCATAATTTCCATAAGAGTATGCAATCGAGTGGAATTTTGCACCATCCTTCCTATAGGCATGTAATCAGGTCCTGAACTGTTGTGGGGAAGACGTCCTTTGACCTCACCCGGGCTCCACAGTTCATCCCACAGATGATCAATAATCTTCATATCAGATTTCTGTGGAGCCCAGTCAAATGTTGTTATGTTAATGTCCACAAATCATTCAGTTAGAGTAACAGTTTTATGACATCGTGCATTGTCTTGCTGAAACAGATAATGGTCAATGGTTAATTCCGTAGAAACTCCAGAAAGTAGGAACCATTGCATTGTCAAGAATGTTCAGCTATCTATCTGAGTTCAATGTTTGGGCACAAACAGAGGTCCGAGGCCAATCCAAAAAGAAAAGCACAACCATGCTGAAGATTATGACAAGCTGAGAAGTCAACTTTCATCAATGCTATGGCATGAGAATTTAAAGGTGAGAGATGTTGATGATGCGTGGGAGATTGTCCAGGAGTATTTAAAGAAAGCTGAATACGTGTATTCCCAGTCAGAAGGAGAAATCAAGTAGGAGTAAGATGGATGAATAATATTATTAAGCAAGAGTTGCAGATAAAGAAAAGGTTGTGGAGGAAGTATAAAGAAAACGGTGATCAGCATTCCCATGAGCAGTATAATGTACAAGCAAAGAGAGTCACCTGTACGGTAAGGAAAGCCAAAGCTAATTTTGAGAGGAAACTAGCTGATGAATCCAAAAGAAACCCTATGGAGTTCTTTTGCTATGTGGCAAGTAAAAGGAAGAATAACCATGGAAAGATTACTTTAAAAAGTGTTGATGATAGAGAAATAACCGAAGCAAATCAAATAGTTGAGTTGCTTAGTGATCATTTTGCAAAAGTGTACTATCTTGGTTGCGATAGTGCAATCTCAAATGTGCCATTGACTGATGAGAGTATAGAGATAGACGAAATATAGGTGCTTAATATATTACTGAACCTTAATGCTAACACTGCCATTTTGTTAGATGGCATATCGGCCCATTACGAGAATGTGCAATAGAATTAGCGCTTCCTCTAACCAGGCTGTTTAATTTAAGCTTCAGTTGTGGTAAAGTACCAATAGAGTGGAAAGAGGGGAAAATAGTTCCACTGCACAAGGGAGGCTCCAAGACTGAGGTTGCAAATTATAGACCAATCAATATATCTGGAGTGGTGGTTAAGGTTTTGGAGAAATTGGTAAAAATTAGAATTCAGGATCTGGTGGACAGCAATATGACACTTTATAAGGAACAACATGGTTTTGCGAAAGGTAGGTTAAAGGAAATCCTTACTCAGTGATACTGCTGGACTTTGCAAAGGCATTCGACAAGATTCCACATGGAACTCTGTTGCATAAATTAGAGCAAATGGGTATGGATTCGAAGATGGTTATTTGGATTAGAGGATGGCTGGTGATAGATATCAAAGAGTGGTTTAAGGAGGAGCTGAGTCCAGGAGAAGGCAAGTGACTAGTGGCGTACCTCAAGGCTCAGTGCTTGGTCCTGTATTGTTTAATTTGTACATCAATGATATTTGGAATACTTTGAAGGGAAATGTCCACTTGTTTGCTGATAATGCGAAATTAGGAAGAGTAATAGTCAATTCAGATGATATAGATATCTTGCAGGATGACTTGAATAGGCTGGCGATATGGACTAAAGTAAATGGCTGTCAGTTTAACGTGGCTAAGTGCAAGGTGATGCACTTCGGGAGGATGAGATCACATGCTGTTTACTATATTAACGGAACTGAACTGCAAGGAGTTGACTAGGTAAGGCACTTGGGAGTCATTGTGGACAGAGAACTTAAGTTTAAAGGGCATATTGCAAAGATTTCCAAAACATCAAATCAAATTACATGGTTGTTGAAAAACACACTAACAAGCAGGAATAAGGAAGTTATTATTCCACTTTATAAGGGATTAATAAGACCACGTTTGGACTATTGTGCACAGATCTGGTCACCTGGATTTCTTGGTGATGAAGAAATGGTGGAGAGGATTCAGAGGCGAGTTACAAAGATTGTTGCAGGTCTGTGGGCTATTCCCTACCAGGATAGATTAAAGATCTGTGGGCTGGAAAAATTAGCTGATAGACGTAGGAGAGGAGATATGATAGAAGAAGCATATAAATTATTAAAGGGATTTTCTCCTGGACTTATTAAAGGGATTTTACAGGATTGATGCTGATGAGATTTTTAAGACCAGTGCAGGAAGAAGGGAGAGAACGAGGGGTCATCCCTGGAGATTATATACGAGTGTGTTTAACAAGGGTCATAGGACTAGATTTTTACTTGGAGGGTTGTGAAGGAGTGGAATGCGTTGCCAGAAGTGGTTGTGAATGCTTCATCTGTGAATGAATTTAAGGAGAAGTATGATAGGTATTGTGTGAATAATGGTTAGTGTGTCATCGTGGGGTCTCCCGCGATGAGTCTTTTGACTCCATGGAGACACCGTTATAATAATAATAATAATAATAATAATAATAATAATAATAATACTATCACACTGCCTCCTTCGAATTTCATAGTTGGAGTTACATACTCTGTTAAGAGATGTTCACCGGAAATCCTTCACACTCGCGCCCGTTCATCTGATCGATAAGGGTGTATTGTGATTTCTCGCTTCATAACGCAGCTCTCCACTATACACGCTCTTTGCACCACTGAAGACGATGCTGCATGTTGGTGCGGGTAATAGGCTTGGATATTGTTGCTGACCTACCGTAGAAACCCATGTGGTGAGCCTCGGTTCGGAATGTTTTTGAGCAGATTCGTGTTCCAGTCGCTGCCCGGAACGCCACATTCAATATATCGGCCGACGAATGTCGGTTTTTACATATTATCCTTCGTTGCACCCTATAGTGACGTTCGGTGAGTGTGGTGAGTCGTTCACCACGAGTAGCACTTGCAGTTGACTCACTGTGCCATTTCAATATGTATCACTGATAGGCTGCAACATGGCATTCTATCATAATGCTTGATTTAAACTCCGTGAGTTTCCTTCTCACATCTATTTCACCCAGACACAATTGTATTGACTTGGGGAATCACATTCCTCGAATTATACAGGCTACAAACACGTGACTCGTTAGTGTTACTATGCACATTGCCCATGGGGTGTCAGTTGACTTCTTTTCAAGCAGTGTATATGATATTTTTTCATTGTATTAGTAATAACTGAGGAATGCTCGGTTGGATGAGTACATAACATCTCTGTTTTCTGACCGTCTGGGTACAGTATTACCCTCAGAACGTAAATACTTTTGAATGTCATTAGATAGTTATGAATTTCCTCATCCAGTATAAAGCCACGACTCAATTTATGATTTGATTGTTTGGTGACAAGATTAATTGCTGGATTATAAGATTTTTTTTTTACTATTTATTTATTGTAAACATAAACCTCTAATGTACAGCATCAATACAGCATTAACCGGTTTTTGGTTCTCTGCAGTCAGACAAAGAGGTTACATGCTCATACTCTTGTTGAGGTATGTTACATCGAAATATCAGTTATAAGGTGAATTACATTTTTTTAATTAAAGCCATTAACAGTTATTTTGACATAATACTGTATAAGAACAAAATCTAACATGTATGTGTAAGAACATAACAGTTACTATAGGACAATATTAATAATAATATTTACATGAGGTTGACAGCTGATTAATATTCGCAATGTTAAGCACGAAAAAATCTTTCTTCCCCCTTTCCTTGGGAGGGGATGATGCCACTTCTATGCTGGAAAGTGGACTATGATGCAGTCTTCCTACTCAACCAGGAGTTGATTTCGTGGATTTTAGTCTTGGTGGAAAAGATCTAAGGTGTTGTTTCACCTGTGGTGGTGATGCTCGTTTAGGATCCGACTTCTCACCTTTTGTTTGAAGGCTGCAAGGAGTTGGTCAGCTACCTCTCTCTGTGAAGTTGCTGTGCTGTCTGGTCTTGTATGTCTGAGGTAGAAGCTGTATATTACCGCTTTCACAGAGATGAAGAGGTAATTGTAGAATGAATAATTATTTGACTCTACATGGACAAGTTGAAATACTCCTCTTCTGTATGAAGACTACCACAGGTGAGAGCTGACGTTTCCCTGATTAATTGGGTGTTGACTGGGCATTCCAAGTAGATATGCCGGACTGTTCCTGATTGGTCGCAGAACAGGCAGTTGTCTGAGACATCTGAGTTAAATTTTCGCAATATAGTTGGAGTGGGTTATACATTGTGCCACATTCTCCACTGAATATCTGCTTCAGGTTTAATGGCTCTTGTGCGATATGGTAGGTCTCATTGAAATAGTGTTTGATGAGACGGTGCAGCATTTTCCAATAAGGTGCTTTGGTTCGACTGTTGTGTTAGAGTGCTGTAGATTTTGTTGGTGTTGCTGAGTGTAAGTTTCTTCCATGAATTGTTAGTTCTTATCAGAAAGATAGGCGCCGGATCTTCTGACTTCAGAGGGATAAGCCCCACTTCCGTTATGCTATCATGCATAGCGGCCTTTACGGTGTGTAACTGCTCAGCCTGATTCCCGTATTCCAGGTTTTCGAGCGATTTTGGAAAGCGCCAGGTGAGGCTTGGAGAAAGAATGTCTCCCAAGATCCTCACACTTCCCCAGCTCCATGGAGGAAAGAAAATCTCTTTCTGAGTAATCGGGTTTCTTACCATCGTGTTGTGGAAGATGGGTTCCATGAGGATTTCAGGAAGTGATGCTGTCTTCACTATGTGCTGGAGGTTTAGCTTCTTCCATCGTAGAAGGGCATCTTTGTAGAAGTTTGTTAGATTACTGGCACGTGGACGGTTGTCATTCTTAAGGTTGTGGAGAGAGAGAGAGAGAGAGAGAGAGATAGACCTCTAGTGGCAGAAGCGAAAATATATTCAGTGATACATTTGTGTGATATTTCCTGTTGTAGGGTATTAAGGAGAAATTGAGTGCAGAACGTTGTTATCCTGTTGTCAATGGAGGTCAAGTTTTGTCCTCCATATTTGAGAGAAGTACATAGCTTGGAGTAGGAAAGCCAGTTTGTTTTGTTCCATATGAATCGATAGATGGTTGACTTTATTTGTTTGATGAATTGCACTGGTGGGTGAGAATCTTTAGTATATGCCAAAGGACACTGGTGGCTATTTGGTTGACAATTATTGTTCTCCCTCTTGTGGAGGCAGAGGCTCGTATTGCTTCCCACTTTCCTAGTACTTGCTTGAAACGTTTGTTTAGTGTTTCCCAGTTCTTATACACATAAGAGGGCGTGTTTCCTAGGTAAATCCCCAGGTATTTGTTTCCCTCTGCGGACCAGTTACCAGACATTGGGGAATCGGTTCGATTGGTCCATTTACCACATCACAGTCCTCTGGTTTTATATGCGTTTAGTTTGGCTCCTCAGGTTGCCTGGTATTGTTGGTATGCTGTTCGTATGTTATGGAAGTCCTCATCTTTGTGGGCTATGATTGTAACATCATCAGCATATGCTGTGAGGGTTATGGTTTGATAGGGAAGTTTAGGATGGGATGTCCTAAGCAGCATGCTGAGTCTACACAAAAAGGGCTCAATGGCAATTGTGTAAAGAGGACCCGAAAGTGGATAACCTTGTTTAGTACCTCTGCTGTATGGTACAGTTATGGTAAGCCTGTTGTTTATTTTCATTCAAAAGTGTGCCTTGTCATACAACATCTTAATAGAATGAATTATGCCTGAGCCAAGTCAAAAGCTTTCAAGCAGCTGAAGAGGTATAGGTGTTCAATGCGGTCGAAAGCTTTTCTTGGTCTAGTGTTACGAGACCCATTGTTTCACTGTTGTTGTTGGCTATGCTTATTAGATCCCTTATGAGGTGTAAGTTTTCGTGGATAAATCTTCCAGGGATGGAACAGCTCTGATGCCTATTTATTATTTCGCTCAGAGCGGGTTTAAGTTTGTTGGCAATGGCTTTCGATATTATTTTACAAGAATTGGATTATAAGAATAAATATATATAGAGATAGATAGATTAAATCTTCTGTTACCTTTTACTGCCAAAGAATAAGCAGAACTCCAGTCCTAACTTTTTGAAAATCTTAAGTAGCTGATCAAAGCTTTTAGAAGAGAGAGAGAGAGAGAGAGAGAGAGAGAGAGAGAGAGAAGGAGAAACAGAGAGAAACAGAGAAAGAGAGAGAGAGAGAGAGAGAAAAAAAAAACAGAGAGAGAGAGAAAAAAACAGAGAGAGAGAGAAAAAAACAAAGAGAGAGAAAGAAAGAGAGAGAGAGAGAGAGAGAGAGAGAGAGAAACAGAGAGAGAGAGAGAAAAAAACAAAGAGAGAGAGAGAAAGAGAGAGAGAGAGAGAGAGAGAAACAGAGAGAGAGAGAGAAAAAACAAAGAGAGAGATAGAAAGAGAGAGAGAGAGAGAGAGAGAGAATAACAGAGTAACAGAGAGAGAGAAACAAAGAGAGAGAGAGAGAGAGAGAGAAAGAGAGAATGACAAATCCAATCACAAGTATACTTTTTATCTGAATTATCTGAATTACGCTGAGTTCCCGACTTTTTGGCTGCATGTGCGATTAAAACTCATTTTTCTTGGATAAAAAAAAAACATATCTGCCAAAGACCAAAGTTCAACTTATAACTGTCTTTCCTTGGACAAGATATACTTACAGAAACAAACGTTATTTCACAGTGCAACACTAATTTTCTAAATAAGGTATAAAATAGATAAAAACCAGAATAGGAATTTTGAAAAGCTTAAGAATGCTTGGTCTACTCATTAACACTTACATAACATCAGTTAACTAAGACCATTTGTGAGTGCGAGTTACAATGTATATATTGTGATCTCACTCACAAGACGTCTTAGTAAATCAATGATACAGTAGCGCCATTTCTGGGATAAAGTTCTTTTGTACTTTTTTTAAATTCTGATAAATGGAGTAGCAGAGCTACTTTAGCCCACACACGTTTTTAAAAGCGGCAGAATCCCGTTTATATTCTTCAATCTTTCACTAATAGTTAGCTCAAGCTATCAATAAATCAAGGTTTTTCAGGAGAGGCTGAATGAAAAGATTTAGGGCCATACAATAATGGCGTGTGCTCTATGGTCGATTTTTGAGAGGCAGAGTTAAAACTCCGAGTTCCTAGGAAACTCGACTTGCCCATATCAAACATCGACTGACTCTAAACTGGACGAAGAAAGTCCTGGAAAAAATGTCTCTAGACGACTACAATCGAACCAATAATCCACCCATTCTTCTGGCAACTTGGTGCTTTAGAAGCAAATGTCACATCCGCAGAACTCTACAGGCAGTCATCACAGAGAAAAAAAAGTTTTTTCTTTGACATGTCAGTATTAAGCTTCTGGATTTGAGTTATGGTGGTTCTTTGTACTTCTAATGGATATTCGATTTCCTTCGATGTTGTCTTTGTTATTGTAATTTTATTGCAAATTAACATTTGCAATCTTAATGAGGACTGTAAATGTTAAATTAAGCAGATGAAGACCATCGAAGTTACGCCATATCATTTATTTCTCTATATTGGAATTTTCTGACCTAATCACCAATTCCAGTTAAGTGGGTTATCTCTTGTTTAGCTCATAGAATAAATAGCATCACCGTTTGCTACTAACTGCAGTAAATTCTTATTTCTGATATAGTGATCTGAGTCTTACGTATTGGATAATTTTCATTGCCTTATGTAACATTACTAGCATGTATACTCCACGTTTCAACTGACAAGAAAAGAAGATCAGGTTTAGCATCCAAGGGAGGATTCTGGTTTATCTGATCTATCAACTCTTGGTTGTAAGACTGCAAATTTTCGATATTTTGAATAAAAATGTTACAACAAATCCACACCTATTAAAATATTATCTGCAGTTGCTTTTTTTATCCAACTGCAGGAAGAAAACTTACTCCCTTTTAGAATAAGCGTTTGTGTTTCTAGTATAACACAAAATGATAACGTTAATTTGTGCCTTGTCGTGATCTTTCGAACAAAGGTTTTGATTTCCTCCAATACCAGTTTTTGTTTTTATTAATATCTTTACATAACCCTCAATGTTACACATCTAACCTTCAATGTTACACATCATATCTAACTATATCTTTCTTTCTGGAACTTCGCCTTCTTTGATATCGATAGCTGTAACCCTATTATTCTTCTAGTCCCGTCTGCTAATCTTCTTTGCAAATAACCAAACTATAACAGGCAGTTATCATGCATCTTGTCTCCAATTGGAATTTCCCTTAAATTTTCTCTAACAACTTGCACTTTAATAACTTTCTGATTCATTTGTTTGTTAATAACGCACTAATTAATTTGTTCTCAGTGTCTGTTTAGTTCTGGGGAAATATTGCTTACTTCCATAGAGCTAGGCTGCTCAGAGAAAGACCGTGACAATTAAAGCTCAGATTCTAGTCGCGATTAAAGAAACTTTTTTCATCTTTCCTGAGACAGTTGATCCTTGGCAGAGCCAACTAGGATTTTTTCTTCTGGAAACACACTGGGCATTTTCTGCTTTTTTTTTTTTTATGTAATTTCTTAATACATGTCAGAAAGTATTAGGAAATTTGTTATCAAGAGAATGAAAGTATAACCACCGATGAATTAAATTAGATGCAAGTTATTCATATAAAAGACTTTTATTCTTCTTTTTATCCTCCCCTTCATCTTCACATTCTTAAAATGTGAAGAAAATGTGAAATAGAAATACTGTTCCTATTTCTATGTATTCCAGAGACAATCTGCTTTTTTTTTTTTTTTTTGGAAGAAAAAATGCGTACGAAACTTTTTTGTTTTTGTTTATAAAAAAGCCTAAAGAAGTTACTCCAATTTAAAAAAAAATGGGCTCTTGTTTCTTGGGAAAGTGACTTATGATTAATCATTCGATCTAAAGAGCACACACACACACACACACACACACACACACACACACACACACACACACACACACACACACACTTTCTAACATAATTTATTCCTAAAGGAATCAGAGAGTTCTCTGCTGTTCAATAGCATGATGCTATTGAACTCATGCGATTAATGAATCAAGGCTTTCAAGAAAGAGAGAGGTTACAACAGACAGGCGCCTTCATCTTATCCTAAATCTTAACAGATATTGTGTTGAAACAGCGTGAAATTTACAGTTGATTTTTTGAATTGTATGGGGATATAAGCTCAAGTTTCTAGGAGAAAACCCCCACTAGCCTATGCCAAAAATCGACCAATTCGCGAACCTGAATAGAGGACTTTTATGCCAAAAGTCCTCTATTCAGTGACTATTCAGTGACTAGAATAGAACTTATAGCAGCCTCTTTGGGGATGTCTAGCGCTATGGAAGCAAACATCATTTCCTCATGACTGCGCAGGCACTGGTCAGAAGAAAACATGCAATTAACAGTCATCAGTGTGTTATCATTATATTATATTATTATAATTCGCCTAATTCATCATAGCATTCTAATAGTTTATTGCAACATCTGTTTATTCTTCATATTACATTTTCTTCTATTTCTGTCCATTTAATTGAGGAAAGACAGAAATTTCTCGCTTTCTCGAAAAATCTACAGCAGCGCTTTTGCGTGGATTCGATCATCTTCATGTAGGATGGGGCTCCTCCGCACATCGGTCGATCCGTACAGGAGGTTCTTCGAGAACATTTCACGGAAGCCAGAGTGATCAGCTGTGTATTTCACACCGCATTCCCCCGTTCATCTGTTCTAACACCCTGTGACTTCTGGCACTGGGAATTTTTTAGACAGGATTTATCGGGATCATCATGGTAACTTGCCAGCGCTGAAAGACAGCATAGCACTGCAAGTGCGCAATATCAGTCCCGATCAGCTGCGTTCTACTATTGAAAACACTGTACAAAGAATGAAGTTCGTGCATACCGGGAAGAGCAGCAAACTGAACAGTACAGCCCGTGAATGCAGAATGGAAGTGAATAAAAATGTTACTACATCTACATTTGGTACATCATACAGCGCTCCTAGGTGTTGATTTTTGGAACTACTTTTTTTTTTTTTTTCAGATATCGCTTCCTCATGACGCACAACGTATTTCTGAAAAGTTTCGCCATATTTGGATTACTGGGTGGTGCTCTACAATGCCTTAAACAGGGATAATTTAATTTTGATCACCTTGTATATAGCCTAAAGCCTCCGTTTTTTTTTTTAATATACAGTTAATTATATTTACATACCATATACCATATATATAATTATATAGCACACTTATTATATATTTAACAATCTATATATTCTACAAGATAAATCATTATATATATACATCTGTACAGCGAAATAACATTCACATGCAATGAAGTAGGAGAGCACTCTTTTTTCCTGCGGTAGGAGATCTGTTCCAAGTGACTCAGGTGCTGTTTCCTCTGATGGAGGTAGAGTTAGTATCTTTCCGAATTTACTTCCGATTTGCCCCATTTCCACTATGAGTGATGAAGGTGAGGTGTCGTTCTGTTGTTGGTTGGAGTGTTCATCTGATGTCCGGTTGGAGGTTAAGTGTCTCCATTCTTCTGTAGTCATTCTTCTGGACTGGACTGAATTGGTGATCTCCTCCTGGATGTAGTGATGTAATTTCGATATTATTCCGGGACTGTCTTCCCTTTCATACGCTTGGTCGCACCTGTGAGCCCAAATTGCGTACATCGTTAGGATTAGAACAATTATTTGCACTCTGTTTATATGTTTTCCTTTTAGCCAGAATAACATTTCTTCATTGATTACTTTGATTTCGGGAAGCCATCTTTTAACGGCTTTCCAAGTTACTTCTGCTTCCTTGCAATATAACATTAGGTGGTATAGTGTTTCCGGTTCCTGGCAAAACTGACATGTTGCATGCCCTTCAAGGGGTATACCTTTAGCCACTATCCACATCTTGGTTGGTAGGCTGGCATGGTGCACTTTAAAGAAGGTTTTATACCTTGGATGTATTGGGAACTTGAAGATATTGTTTAATACCGGACTGAGTGTGATTTGTCCTCTTCTTAATTCTCTATGTTGTGGTATGGGAATGGTTGTTCTGCTTAGTTTGTAGTATGTTGCTTTTGTTTTTTGACTTATTAAGGTTTCAGTGTTGATGCGCTCTGTTACAAATACGTATCCCTCCGCCATCTCTGTAAACATTCTGGGAACTCCTCCGTGAATCTCTGGCATTGTGTTGATTATTTTGTGTGGAAGGCATTTCTTAGGAATGCTATTGCATATCCGTGGTATGACTTAGTGTTTGCTGTTTCTGCAGTCTTCGCTCTGTTGATAACTGTTTTTAAGTGGATATTAAGTAGACCTAGACCTCCGGATTCTAATTCGTGAAAGAGCGTTGTTCTCCTCATCGGTTCGTACCGGGAGCCCCAGATGTAGGTGGCGCACAGCCTGTGGATCTTGTCTGCCCATTGCCCATGGTACAGGATGTTGTTCACTTTGTACCAGATGCGAGAGGATAAATATATATATGTTGCATATTCGCGCTTTTCCTCTTACAGATAGTTGTCTTGGGCGCATGGTATTTATTTTCCACGCAACAGCTGCGTGGAGTTCTTTCCACTGTTCTTCATACGTTTCTGGGCCGCCTACTTTAACTCCCAGAACAGGTAAGTATTCCTGAGCTCTTATGCCTTGAGGAATCTCAGGGTTCTTTTCCCATTTTCCTATTAGCATGCAATGAGATTTATTTAGGTTTACTTTCAGGGCAGAAGCTCTTGCAAAGGCGTCTAGTAATTTCATTGCCTCGTCAATGGATGTTTCCGTCTCTAGGGTTAATGTGATGTCGTCAGCATATGCCAATATTTTTGCTTGGCTCTACCCGTGAATGTTTGTTCCCTTGATTTCTTTGTTGGAGTTGACCGCTCTGATGACTGGTTCTAGTGCAAGGACGAAGAGGGCCCAATTTTCCTGAGGGCTGAATTATACCTTAATTGATGTAATAGAAAGTAATGTGTATGTAACCACCAGTTATGAGATTTCCTGTTTATAAGTAAAGGAAGTCAAGGCATTTTAAGAGAACAGTAATGTAACAACTACATTATAACATGATGATATAATATAAAATGAAACTTCGATTGAAATAATGGTATAACAATTGTATATATTGTATATATAATTCATTATGATGTAAATAATTGCAAAAGTTTATAATCAAGTTGTTAAAAAAAAAAAAAAAAAAAAGCCTAACGCCTCCGTAGCTCAGTCAGTATAGACGAACCCCTTTGGTTGGAAAGACTTGGATTCGATTCCCGTCCAAGACGTGAGGAACTTTTATCTGATCTCTTTTGACTAAAGGTGAGTTAACCGGTCTCATACGGAGGTAGGGATTTTTTCACCCGGAAACTCGGATTTTTAACCCCCAGAACAGACAAACCGTCCCCGTGAACACGCATTTGCAGATACAGGACACAACGGGAGGCATAGGACCAACCGCGACCTTATCGTCGAGACGGTCGCGGTTGTGAAATGCACAGCTAAGAACCTTGATGGTTTATGAAAACTTAAGAAGAAATATATATATAGCCTGAATGGTTCACGTGAAGAATTGGTGAGTGACTGTTCGCTGTAGAAGTATCAAACTTGTGGAAGTATAAAATAATTCTCGAAGAACACTGAAACAGTGAAAGCCCATACTTATGTGGTATTTATTATTTATTAATTAATTTAATTATTTCATTTTTAACCATTTATTTTTTATGACAATCTCGTCGACGATAGGTTGTAAACATACTGTAGCACCTTAGTACCACTGTTGAAGTGGTAATATAACCCCAGACTCCTCCCCCCCCCTGCACGATCAAACAAAGAACTTTACAAGCCCTTTCAGAACTTTGGTAATGAGGATGGCTTTACATTGATCGATGAAAATCATCTACAACCTAAAGAGATTTGCAAATATCCACAACACAATTGGATCCGAAGTTTCAGTCTATAGGTCAATATACAAAGAATTTAACCACTCGGCTAAACAGGCCGCCATATAAACATCGACACAGGATCGAAAATTCATTTACTCCTTGTGTGATTTCAATACTTGTTATGAAAGTTGAGTTGCATACTTATACATAATACTTTAGAACGCTACAAGGAAAATGTCTTTTACAGAAATATGGCGTGTGTGTGTGTGTGTGTGCATTTTGAATAAGCATTTGAAATGACTGTGGGTGTCAGACTTTTAAACATAAGCTGACAGGAAGAAAAAAAACCAGAGGAAGAAGAAGAAAGATTAAAGACTACAGAACTAGGCAAAGTAGATACACTGACTCACATAATTACAGACATCAAGATTTATCTGAACTCCCTATCCCCCTTTATGGGACACCCCGTACCCTATAATCTACCACAAAGGACATCGGGGTAACGTCAGTAGTTACGCCTGCAGGGATAATCAATTGTTTAAAACTTGCTCTATGGATCATCAGTGAAGGCGAGACAACCTGATGAATAAGTAGAAGGATTACTCTATAAACTAACCCCAGGCATCTCCTGCGTGCTACTGTTTGATTTGCTGAATATAATCACAGTAGCCCTCAGCGATGAAAAATTCGACCCGAAACAACTTTGATTTCTTCCTGGTTTCTTTAGATATGAAAGAACATGATGAATATTTGTTGGTTCGTTTCTTATCAGCTATTCGATTCAGAAAGAATAAGAGTCTGCATCGATAATCAGAAAGAATGAAAATCATACTAACCATAAAACACTAAAAGAAGTTGATATTCTTGATGTTTGATTCATCATGTTTCTAATAATATTTCGTAATTATGACTTCACGATTTTTTAATGCTTTCTTGATGTTAGTCATCTAAAATATTGCACTTATAAAGATAAAGAAATAAATAACAAAAATAAATATTTAAAAAATGGGCCTTGGAAAACAGCAGCCTTCGAATACCAGATTCCTATTTATATTCCACTGTAATTCTGTTTACAGCGTACTCACTAGCATTAGTGAGTACGCTGTATGTATGTAAATAAACAAACATAAATATTAATAATAATAAAAAAAAAAACGAACGAATTTCGGAAAACGGCAGACTTTAAATGTATTTTCTATATTTTAGTCGCAATATCCGAATTCTGTTTATATTTCAGCTATAACACTACGATTCTTTTTATTATTATTTTTTAAAAAAAGAACAGATCTTGAAAAACAACAGCTTTCAAATATCCGAATTCTATCAATATTTCAAATATCTTTACAAGTTACTTACAAACAAATATATCCTACATATACAACTTTGCCCAATATGGAAGTGACATGACTAAGTCAAATGGAAGAACCTCTCCTTTTACTCTTTAAAATTTTCGTGTTTTTCATATAGATTTAAAACAGAATTTAAAACACTACACCACTACACAGCAACTTACTGTCTCTTCCACTTAATATTCCTATTACTACCGTCAACACACAATGCCATCTACCGCCAACCAATATAAATAATATTGCCGTCAGTAAATTGCGTGTGTTCTGCTGGCTGATTTGCCTGTATGCGGAATAAAAATCCCGAATTTCCGGATGGGAAAAAGCCTGCAACTTCCGTATTATATCCGCTAATTCACCTTCATTAAAAAAAAAAAAAAAAAAAACATATTTCTAAGCCTATATTATATGAAATGGTGTATAAAAATAATGTGTAAGAATCTGTCTGTGGCTAAGTATAAAATTTGTGGTCGACATCTTAGACTAAATAACATTTTGAAAAGAAAACATTTTGGGGGTGGAGAGGATCAGGTTATACACCTAATTACCTTATACGCTGGCATATATGGTAATTAATAAAATATATATAATTATTGCCTTGACATAAATATAATTATTGCCTTGACAGGTTCGTAAAAAGAAGGCCACTTACACTCTACAGACCACCCAACTTCATTTTTTTAAATTTTTTTATTACAGATATTTTCTATTAGCACGTGTGTAGTCTCTCTGGTGGGTTTTTGTCTGTTTTACCGAAACAGGGAAATTAAGAACTTCTGAATTCTCTGAGGGAAAAAATCATGCTACCTTCTTGTGAAACAAAACAACTCACCTTAAATCTAAAACGGTGGCCGTTTGTACATAAGCACGGCGACACTGCACCACCCCCAAGGAAAAAAACAAAAAAATTAAATTTTATTTGTGTTTATAAATAATAACAATGCTTACAACATTATATAAATGAAATACAACATGTTAAAGGTTATAGCTTATGTTTCGACATTGATTGAATAGTTAATAATTGGAATTGTTCGATTAACGCTTTAGATTACGAAACAAATGCACTGCGATCTAACGCAGTGTCGGAATTATCACGTTCGGTCAGTTCCGGCTAGACTCGTCGATATTCGAAAATAATCTGACACTACTCGTTGAGCAGTGTCGCTAAAGATAAATTGTATGCTTGCGCGCGTTACTTCTGTGAGATACAAAACTTTTATTACTGGTGTGTGTTCATGGTGAGGGTGAAATATTTATGGTAAATCTTATTTTATTCTTTTAAAATAACATAATTATTTATTTATTATAGATCCAAAGCTGAATTAGGACGAGTGTCACTGTTGAAAATATGAAAAGAATTATATTTTCTCAATTATCGTTACACGAAACAAATGCACTGCGATCTAACGCAGTGACGGAATGTCGAAACTGACACTGCTCGCTGAGTAGTGTCAGTTGAGCTACAGATATATTGTATGCTTGCGCGAGTTATTTCTGTGTACGAAACTTTTATTATTGGTGGGTGTTCATAGTGAGGGTAAAATATTTTTAATAAAGCAATTTTTATAATATAAATTTACTTATTAATAAATTGGGTACTCATTAGGAAAATGAATTATTTTTTCTTATATTGTATATACAGCGCCCCCACTTAAAATTTTCACCGCCCGCAACTGATCTAAAATGCCATTTATTAAAATTATCACTAGCAAGAATAATTTTTATGCAGACATTTAAAAGTCTTTTCCGAGCAAAGAGTACGCCTGTTTTAATATAATAATAATAATAATAATAATAATAATAATAATTTAGGAAGAGCCACCTCTGAATGTTAATTCATACACTTTACTTTTCTAAACAAGTTAAGCTTTAACTTGTTTAGAAAAACAAGTTATTTATTTATTAAAATAAACTTTTTATTTTAATAAACTTAATAAGTTATTTATTAAATTTAATTTAATTTTAATAAATTTAATAAGTTATTTACTAAAATAAACTTTTTATTTTAAAGCTTTAACAACTTTAAAATAAAAATTAAATTCTGTTTTATATTTCGAGAATTTTCCCCTCTACTATTAATTCATCAAATATACGTATTTTTTTTTTTTTCACTAAAAATGTAATTCCTGGGTTTTAATTTATAAATCATTACAGAGACGTAAATGAAGGGAGTACTTCTTTTAATCTCAAAATTATTATTATTAATATTATTATTATAACTTGTCGCTTCCAAGGAATCATCTCAGGAACACTACTACACTGAACAAGTCATCTCCCCAACTTAACACATAGCACTATTCATCATCTATACACAGTGCCATCTACCGCACACCAATAGCACTTACAAAATCTTCAAAAATTATATCATTATTTTTTCGTATTCGATAGGTCAATCAATGAAGTACAAATTATTTAATAAAAAAAAAAATTACTCTATTCCGCTCTCTCTCCTACTTGAAAAAAAGAAAGAAAAAAAGAATTCTAAAATATTGTTTCGATACTCCGTCAAAAGAAAAAAAAAAAAAAAAAACTGATAATAAATAAATTCTGTCCACGCCACTTGAACAAGTGTATTTATTCAAGTTGCATATCCAAATACTATACACATCAATATACAACTACATAATGTTAAAACTATTCAGTTTATTTTAAGCATCATCACATTTTTAAAAAATGTATTTACAAAGATTACTCCAGAAGTTACAAATTTCTCATTTACAAGTACGTAATTTGCAATGCACGAGAAGTCTCGTTACCCGCGAGAGTTCTTGTAATTAACAGAAATCAAGAGTGAGTTTGGTGCTTGAAGTGACTGAACTATTATCACTCTAAAATTATAATGAATAATTTAACAAGTCACGAACATTAATCGTTATACATCACACTATTAATGCGTAAATTACGATATGACATCTTCACTTCAAATAAATATATTTTATAAACAAGAAGCAAAAAAAAAAACACTTATTAATATAATATTAAGACAAACACAAATGAACTTTTATATTATTACCATACTAATACAAAACCTTCTTCTCATTTTTAACTTTTAAGCACGCAAACACACTCTTAAAGGCAAAAGGATTGTCGACATCCAGTTCAATATACTTGATCGTATCTAGAAAAAAGTCAATTAAATGTTCATTTGTCATATACTTGGAGTAACTTCATAGGCTGATACTTTCTACAATTATTTAACTTTATCTCTTAGAACGAGATAAACAAATAACTATTGGAAAGATTTGAAAAAAATATACAATAAAAATAGCATTTTCACTCGAAATTCAGATTGTGGAACCTTCTTTTCTTCCTTGCTAAAATGCGTTTTCTAGAGAAGTTTGTATCACTGCTGTTGTGAATAGCAGCTAACCTTACAACAGTGAACCAGCCACTTGGATTTTTGATGTCTTGAGACCATTCTATGAAGTTCTTCTTGGAGCGCGATTGCTGAAGAATAGGTGAAAGAAAAGTCGACAAAGAATACAGAAGTGTTTAAAAGTTTGACTTTGGTTATTGACAAATATAGTTCTTATTTTAACAGCAACTAAGTCCCTGCTTGTGGCAGAAATAAATAAAAAAAATCTAGAAACCTTAGTATAAAAATCGAAGTAATCTCCAAATCTCATGTAAAGGGACTACTGTGGTGTTATTGATTCCTCTCCTTATATGTTGGAATGCTGGATATTGGAATAAAAACACACACAACTCTTTGAGGTTATTCGGTCATCACAGTTGGTTGATTTTTTGAGCTTAGACATTAATGAGCAATAGGCACAGCTACTTTGACAAATTCTGTTGTTTCAAATCCTGAAGATAAGTCGTCTTTTGAAGCCAGATGACGCACTCGAACAAAGAGAAAACCGGCTATAAGAGATGATATAATTAACAAGAGTAAGAGAAGGACCAATCCTGCAGCAAAGCCAGGAACAGACATGCATATCGAACTGCTATCGAAGTCTTGTCTGCTAGAATAAACAACAGTTTCTTTTTCGTCCGTTGGCAAACTGAATGCCACATCTCCAGGAGCAACTACTTGAATAACTTTCTGTGTCTGAATATCTGTGACGTCTGAAGATTGACGTCGTTTCCTAACAAGAGCATCATTTGATCGTGGCATACCTCCAGTACCTCCTACTCCATAACCTCCTGAGATCTTGACGTCATTTCCTTTAGCTGGAAGTTGATCCCCTTGTCTGTTGAAAAACACAGGAGGATACTCATTGGGACTAGAACCATGACTCTGCAATGGACGTTCTCCATGTAATCCACTTTTTGGTGGATGAGGAGTGATTGATGGAGATGAGGCTACACCCTGAGTAATATCCACCCCATGTGGCTGAGGTCCTATTGGAGGTTTCTTTATATTTGATGGATGAAGTGCAGGAGGAGGAGGAAGTTTTGAACCTGGAGGAGGTTGTTGATATGATGGTTTTGGTTCCGAATAAGCTGCTGATGGATCTCGTGGAGCAGGTAGATAACCTCCACCAAGATCACCAGCACATTGGGGACGAGGACAATCATAACGACACACCTGGATGACACATTGGAAGTGAACATTCATCGAATCAGGGAATTTGAATGCTTGAAAATAGGCATATGACACAACTGATGCAGATACTCCAAAGTTTTTAATCTTATTGAAAGAACTCATAATCTTAGGACGAACTATACATCCATATTCGTCTACTAACTGGATGGGTTGATTATGTCCATCATGAGCTATACAGTTCCTTACAAGCATGTCGAATTTGTTTTCGTCGTCTTTGATGGCAAGGACCATAGTCATAGTTTGACCAATCTTGACGATACCATCTACTTCAGTAGCCCAAGGACCTTTCCCTATCTGAATTTGCATCCAACACTGGATGTTGTCTCCAAGAAAATTAACCATCGCAGCATCGAGCATATCTACATTGAAAGGTCGAAAAGTCACTGCTTTCTCGTAATAATCGTACCACGTGCACCTGAGACGTCTAGCCTGATCCCAAATCTCCTGTACTTGAGGATCATACTGCACAATGACGGTATTCTCAATGAATAATCCTCCATGATGATCTGTTCCTGTATGTCCATAACCACCTTGCTGACTACTAGTCATACCACATCCTCCCATAAAAATATCAAACTTTGCCTCCAAATGACCCGTTCCTGGCGGAAGATGCACACATTTAGGATCGCTGTAGTGGCCTTTGCTAAATACGAGTCCATAAAACGGGCGATCGAACTCGATATATACCTTCATGTGGTTCTTTTCACATTTCACATTCAGTTCTTTAATCTGGGCCATGTCAGCTCGACCATTAGGCCAAATGTCATGAGTCTCAGGACCACCATCTAAGTCACCATCACCACCCAGGTAATCTCCTCTGTGTTCTGCTGGAAGACTGGCTGATTCTTCTTGCTGTAGATCCTGCGCACTGTCAATCTCTTTGCCGAAAACCTATGAAAACAGGAAAAATAAATAAGTTTACAATAATTTATTTAAAGTTATAAACGAAGTTTGAATACATGTATAAATATGATTGACGAAACATGAAGGATAAATTTAGACAAGTGAATATTAAAGTGATAGAACACTTAAAAAGATTTAACGCAGAATAAGGAAAAAGCGTGGAGAGTCTTGCTGGACATGTGAATACACTGAATTAAATGATGCCTATAATAATAAACAGAAGACTGAATAACAAAAAAAAGCTGTTTACGTATATTAAAAATTTCATATAGGTATTTTTAAGAAACTGAGTTTTATTAGTAGTAGTAGCAGTGGCAACAGTATTAAAATGATGATTACTATTATTATTTTGTAAAATGTATGTCGGGAGGGGGATGATATGAAAATTGATATGTTCTTATCGTGTGCGGGCTGTTTTTGTTTCATTCTTGATATTGTAACTCCTGCGACTGCCCCTCAATTTAATCACAGTTTTTATGTGTACTTGTGGATCTACTACTTATGGAAATGTGTACGCCAATAGTACCTACCATGAATAGGCTATGTTTTTTTTTTATAATTGTGTTTTGTTTTGTTTTTACTTAATCCAGAATCTTGCTTTAGACACTAAACATGGAACTTTTCATTACGGTGGTATCAATAAATGTAATTCATTTATTGATAAAATGGGGGTACAAAAAAAAAAAAAAAAATCGCCCGAACAGGGACTTGAACCCTGGACCCTTAGGTTAAAAGCCTAATGCTCTACCGACTGAGCCATCCGGGCACTTAAGAACAGCATGTCTAATATATTATATATATAGAAAAATAAGTCAGAGAAACTTTTTTTATCTTTTCTTTTATCATAAATATAAGTCACATTTCGCTATACTGCTGTAATCCATGTCTGCATTATGAGTATGGTCTAATTTATAAATAAAGGAAGAGATAAAAAAAATTAAGTTTTTATGGATTTAAAAATTAATTTTATAATAAAATTAAAACTACCATATTTTAATATCTGAAGTATATCTTACAGATAGATTATAGGATGCTTATATAATTAATTTGTGGAAAACTAATAATTCTAGAAACCATCTCAGACAACATTTCCAAACTGCAAACCATACTAAGTAAACTGTATTTATTTTAATTTCTTAATAATATGAAGATATTTAATGTATTAATATTTTAACGTATCAGTTCGTTAAAATTAATTCAGTTATTATTAAATATGAAATTAGAACTCCAATGACCAAATTACAAACGAAAATTTACAAGAAGTACATATGTGGCAAATGATTATTCACCCTTCGATCAGTCAGTCTACAGTTTCGTCTGCACTAAACGCATAGGGGTAGTGTCCCACATTCAACCAGAAAGTGGGTTTTCACATTATTATACTTCCGTATCTGTATCGCAGGTGAATCCCAGTATTGTGTTCCTGTTTGAAATTACAAAACATTAAAGCAAACCTATGACGTAACGAACAACATCGGGTACCCACTGACAAATCCTCGCTTTTACAGTAATGCTGCTTAATTTATATTTAATTAAATATGATAAAATTATAATAATTTAAAGATTAGTCCTTGTGGATATTGATTTTTGATTGTGGAAATTATAAAGTAGATTTCGAGTTCAAATATGAAAGCACATATTATTATCCGTATTTACATATTTCAATATACAATGTTGATATGGCAATAAAATAACTTCCGCCTATGAAATCGGCAATGCCAGAAGCCATTCGCGATTTGGTAGAATGATTCCAAGCAAATTATGCGAGCTTACCGTAACTATAAGCTGTCTTTTCTCTTGTAGCGTTCCTGATGAAATTATGGAGTTGGTGTGTGACGTAGTGTGGCCCGTCAGTCACAAAGGGATATAAAATGTGAATAACTTTTTTATTATTATTCATTTTTTTTTCTTTTCTTTTTTTTTCGAGTATTCTAAGTGAACATTTAAGAAAGTAATCATGGAAAAGTTCGCAACCCAACAACGAAACAAAATAGTGTGATATTATTTTGAAAATCAACATTCGATTGGCCATCATGTTCCCCAGATCTGACGGCTCCCGACTTCTTCTACCTCTATGGAGTTACCTGAAGGAAAATGTGTATATGAACAAGCTCCAGACAACCCAACAGCTGAAGGAAAACATTCATGCAGAAATTAGGGAGCTGCAGGCAGAAAAATTAACAGCTGTCATGGAACATCAATAGAAAAAGCTCCTTTTCGTGAAGCTGAAAACGGAAGGCATTTACTGATGTGATTTTCCATAACTAATAAAAAATAACTGAAATTATATATAAAAAAACATTGCATATGATATTCTTCTTAACTTAGCTTTTACTAAAAGCAATTGGTGCTTTGCTGTAGAGCCCTATAGTTATTCTATCCTTCAGTTATTGGCCTGTTGAAATTAAAATGTCGGCTTACATATATGTTTGCGTGTGTAAATTTTGTATTGTTTACAAAGAATACAACAACAACAACATTTATTTTTAGATTTAATTACTGGATAAATGAATAACTGTGATAACAAAAATCGCTTGCTCATGTTATATGAACAATATATTTTCAGTCATTATTTAGATTATTACTATTACTATATTTTCATAAACATTTCTCGTGGTTCAATGTCTTGAAAGAGAGCACCATGACTAACAGACTCTGCTTGATGCCACATTAACGTCACGCCAAACACTGAGTAGCGTAAAAAAGTTTAACCATTTAACCATACAAACTGTTTTAATCAAGCAAAACTGCATGATTCCAGGTGTCAAGCAGAGATCATTAAAGAAAAAATTAACAGCTTCAACATATGCCGGTCTGAGATGCACTAAAAAAAAAAAGGGACACAGTATCCGTAAAATATTCGACTGTGAAGTGGAATTGTTGAACCTAGAGAATACGGATAATTCATTGGATGCTACAAAGAAGAAAAAAAGTGGTATGATGCAAGTATATTGAGATGTGAGCATTATCGGGGATAAATATGAACTGTTGAATAAAATGATGACGTTAAAGTAAGTTTAGAGTTAATCATTATATATTCAATTGTAGTTTCTTTAGTACATGAAATTATCCGAAATTCATTTGACAAGAAACTGCATTCCAACTCGACTACGATATCGATATCGAAATTACTTAAAGTTACTTAAATGATTATATTTAATTTTGGCATGATAAATCTAAAATGGTGCATCATTTTAATTAATGAAATTTTTGATAACAAGAAGTTAAAAATCTTTTACATTTCAAATTTTAATATACTTTATATTTGCTATATTTTTATATAGAAATATTTACAAAATGTTTCATCTCTGCATAAATTCTATTTAGTTATCTTTTTCTTTTCACATTTTAACTATTTCTCACCAGATTCCAAAAACATCTAATTATTCTAATAATTGAATAAAATAATAATTACTTTTGATAAAAGTAGAAAGATAATAAATAATCTTGTAAAAAATCAATTATAAAATACGTAGGATTTTATAAGTCATATATGAATAAATCAGTGATTCTCAAATGAGTGTACTCCTACTAGGACACCTAGATAAGAACAGACTTTACAAGAAAAATAATGCACTTTATTAGAGCAATTAATTAACATTATTTTTTTCGCCTAATATTAATATCATTATTATTAGCTGAATTTAAATATTTCGGATAAGTAACAATTTCATGGCTTACAAAGGGGGCGCTGTTCAAAGTAATTTGAGAATCACTGTTAGATGTTATGACGTCATGTAAATCTGATTAGTCTAGAGATCAATTTTACCTATATAAATTAGCAGGTAGATTTCTTTGTAAATTCTATTGAATTCTGAATTTAAAGAAGAATCATAAGCAACTTACCAAATGTTGAGTATTCGACATAGCTAAAAGTGCTACAAATATCCAAGTGCTGGTCATGGTGTCTGTTATCCAGTTGTTTTCATCAGGAAAGCTGGAAGAAGAGTAAAAAATGTTACGTCAGAACTCCCCGTTGTGAAAATTACTCAGAGCTGCTACCATGACGAAGCAAACTTAATAGATAAGCGGACAGCTATACCATGAAAAGTACATGACTGGTTCTCTTGCCAGTCTCTCTCTCTCTCTCTCTCTCTCTCTCTCTCTCTCTCTCTCTCTCTCCAATTTTATAACAGATATCGCAAAAATGAGAAAGAAACCTCTGTTTTCTCATTCGCGATTATTAAATTATTTTTCTCATTTTTTTCTTAAACAGTACACTGTTCAACTAAAATTGTGTATGTGATAGCAACTTGCAGTATACCAACAAGAACCGTAGCCAGTGTGAAAATGCAAGTACACGCATGATTACAATCCAGTTTTAAGTAAGGAAGTGATTTTCATCATTTCTAGTGTTTCCTGAAAGGGTCGTTGTCCATTGTTCATTATCAAGATCCGTTTAATTATCTTAAGCACAGGAGGGAGATGGCTGTTTAGAACTCCCAGTGTTGTCTTTCGCCTGACTGGCGTCAACACCTCTAAGTGTCAATAGACAATTTTTCTACTTAACACTTGAGTAACAACAGTATACCTGTTTCCTGGAATGCGTACAAATATTTCATGGAAGGATGTGTTAATTGGGTGTTTTTAAGATTTGGGTATAGTTAGACAAGATATTTCAGAAGATTGTTACGAGAAAATCGGTGTTTCTATAAATATGAGCATACTTTTGTAAATACTTTGCTTTTATTTATTTTTCTGAGATAATGACTACTGATGAAGATCAAAACGGAACTGAAAGATTTTGAAAACAATTTCATTGTTAATTATGACGTTAAAATACAGTTGCCATTTTCATGTTTTTCATGTTACTAACGGTGGCGCCATCTATCCGAAAAACGTTTTTTTTTTTTTTTTTTTTTTTTTTTTACAGTTAAGTGATAGAGGACTTTATTCAACAGTGTTCACTAGAAAAAGCAACAGCTTGTTGGAATATTTAAAAATAAATAAATAATAACATTTCTTCTTTTGCAACATGTCTCTTAGAACATTTTATTAATAATACACTTATCTATAATTTATTTATTATATTTTATTTAAATTCATTACGAGTATACTTTTTATTCATTAAGAGTATATACCTACATAAATATAATATTTATAATTAATCCTATTTTATTTATTTATTTATTTATTATATTTACAAAGATTTTTAGCACTTATCAATGATCATATATATAATTATTAATGTTGTTTCTTATAATTCTTTGTAATATTCAGGTTTATTGCTCATCTTTTCACATATTAATTACATAAATTCATTTAGACCTTTTATATTGCATGAAGGATTAAATAATAGCTTAAATGCTATAAAGCTCAGTTGTTATTGTCTGGTATATACACTGTACTAAAATTTATTTCAAAGATAACTGCATATATTGCAAAATGTAGCGTCATCATTTTCTCACTATCTTAGGTCATATATTTTATAATCCCTTAAAATACTTATAAAATAATTTAACAGAAAAATAATGGATTCCTATTATAGTAGAAAGTCATAAATTTTTTCACCTATACAAAGCTAGAAGAAAGGGATTTATTGCTTATTTGGTTCACCATACTAAATATACCATACGTTTACAACATTTGGGCACGGGATGCACAATTAAGCGATGATTACAAGCACTTTACAAATTTTCTTATGCCAAAAGCATATAGAATGGAATTACTCTGAACCAGATATCTATCTCATTTCATTACAAAATCAATCACACAGAATCGTCATATGCGAATATTTTTAAGACGCATGATTTCAAAATATTTATTATTATTATTATTTGACACCTCCAGGGAGTCCATAGACTCGTCGGGGGAGGGCACCTGCTCTACAGCGCTCTCTTGCACCACTCAATCCACCAATTACAACTAACCGCGACTACACCAACGCCATCTACCGTCGACCACCACCACCATTAGTTTTTCCACACAGACAATCACAAACATCCATGCCCACGGCAGGATTCTGACCAGCAGCCTTTTGGCTGGAGAGGGGGAAATGCATGCTATTAAAAAAGGAGCACTTAGTAGCATTGCTAAGTTTAGTGGAGCGTCTCTGGTAGAAAATGTGTACACAAAAATTCTATGAGCTATTTTATTTTATCAATACTTGTCTGTAACCTGTCAAATGACTGGTGGGGGGGGGAGAGAACAGTGCAGGAATTTTCAATTTTATTCTATAATGCATATTACATTTATATTCGAACGTTTGTACTATTGAAGCTAATCTTTTGCGTGTATGATCAGGCACTACACTTCTGTCCTAACTTGGATTGAAATGACTGAACGAAAATGTAGTATCTATTATTTTAAAGTGCACTCCCGGTCATATTGGTTTTCTCCTAAAGCGTGAGAAATACATAGACATGGCTTACTCTTATAAAAGATTATAGTATTATAACAATGATTTTGGATTGCGCAACAAAAAAATGTCGCTCTATGGTTTCGGATTGAGATACATTCAAATGGTTGTGCAAACATGAGGGTTATGAGGGCCTATTCCTCCTTTACTTTACCCACATTTTTAACTGTTTTCATGCACAGCATATACGACAGCATCATACCGCTATAGTTTATTATTATTATTATTATTATTATTATTATTATTATTATTATTATTATTACTTTAGTGATATTTCACCGACAGTTTTCCCCCATGGTTTCGAATAATACAGAAAGCAGAACCATGATAGCTACAGATAATAACTATAATTATACAAATACAAAGATGGTTTTTCTGATAAAGTGAGTCTGAAGAGTAGTACGATGAGCGTTGAAAAAGCACTGTGACAGTCTGCTTGTAGTCAGGTCAGATTTGCAGTCTTAGCATTAGGTATCACTGATTCATCAACAAACAGCTTGGTTGCAAGATCACTCTAAAGTGAAGATTAAACGTTTTTCCTTCTGTTATCTTCATACTACAGATTTTATAGATTCAGTAGGTCCAGTGAACACTCTGAAGGGGTAAACGATTAGAATTCTAGTTCTTTCCTTTAAGGTTGTTTGCAGTAGGTGGAATGGTTAAAAAGCGCGTGAAGTTTCTTCCGGAATTCATGTGTTGTGAGGCAGTAAGTTGAAGCTCTTACGCTCGGGATTACGTAAACGAAAATTTCGTAAACGGTTACTCTCAAATATGGAGAACTCAAATTCAGTTCTCCACGCTGTTGAATATTGGAAAGCCCAAATGAATGGATTAACCTTTTCCATTTGAATTTCTTATCCAATTTACCAATAGTCTATTAAGTATCAAACAAATTTAAACAAAGTATATTATGTAAAAGCAGATTACACGAAAATCTCAGAAGAGTTGCTACCAGCTCTAACATAGCTGCAGAAAAGAATAAAGAATCTTATAAAAGTGAAAGGAGTTATCCTTCTGGTGAATTAAATAATGAAACTTTTAGAGCAGCTGGAAGGATGACCCCCCCCACACACACACGCACTTGGTTGTAGGTTAGTTCATTCCAGGATGCCCGTATGTTATCATTCTATTTGAAATGGCGGAAATTTCATTTGGCATTACTTTTTTATTTACCTTTTATGTCATTACCAAACATTGATTTTAATCCTCCTTCCTTTATTATTAAACATGTTAATTGGAGTTATTATTATTATTATTATTATTATTATTATTATTATTATTATTATTATTATTATTATTAAAATCTTAACGCTGAGATCTTAACTTATATAGTTAGATTTTAACTTATTGTATACTAACTTTGAAACTTCTTCTGATAAAGAGAAACGTAATACACAATAGTTTGAGATTTCTGAAACTAAGTTTCATTTAACCCCTAAAATTGATGTGAAACTTAAAAAAAAAAAAAAAAAGCTACAATGTAACGAACCCCATAAAAGTTAATGGATCAAATAAGTTTAATTTATAAGTTGAAAATAATACTCATTAAAAATACATATTTTGAAATAAATATATGAATATAAAAAGTAAAACGAGATAGAACTAAAAAGGGTATATAAAAAGTATATTTTGAAATAAATACAGGTAACCCTCGTATAACGCGGATGTTAGGTTAAATAGAAATACCTTCTTCTTTTTCTTCTTCTTCTTCTGCAGCTTCTCCCACTTAAGTGGGGTCACTGTTGATAATGAGTCTCCTCCACATCCTCCTGTCTTGGGCTGTCACCACATCCAAGTTCTTCATCCTCAAGTCCTCTTCTACCAGATCCCTCCATCTCTTCTTGGCAGCCCACGCTTCCTCCTTCCTTGCACATCCATCTGCATGACCCTTCTTCCCACATATTCGTCCTCCCTCCTCATCACATGACCAAACCATCTCAACCTTGCCTCCTGTATCTTCGCTCCTAAGTTCGTAACTTTCACTGTTCCCCTGACATAGTCATTTCTCAGATGATCCTTTCTGGTCACACCGCACATCCACCTAAGCATTCTCATCTCTGCTACTTCCATCCTGCTAATGTTATTTTTTCTCAGGGCCACAGTTTCTATAGCATACGTCATAGCTGGCCTCACTACTGTCCTATAGATTTTGCCTTTCAGATTGATCGCACCCTCTTGTCGCATAACACTCCAGCCATCTCCCTCCAGTTCCTCCAACCCGCTTGTATCCTGCATCCCACTTCCTTCTCAGCTCCTCCATCTTCTTCCATTGTTGAACCTAAGTATTTAAAGTCTCTCACCTTCCTGAAGACATTTCCTTGTTTTAGACACAATAAAATAAAGCGCATATTTTAATCGTCATCACTGTCTTCAGAAATAACATTTCGTAGACGTTCTTTAAGTGGCCGGAGGTCGTCATCACTTGAAATCTCTTGGACATCATTTGTATAATTCTCGTTCCATACTTCGGCTGGTTTAGTTATCAAGAAGTCAGCAATAAGACTTTGCTTTCCACTATGCAACAATTTTTTTATTAAGTTCATAATATGGCGCTAAACAAACATCCAATTGTCTCGTGAATTTTACCAAACGCTCCATTGAAGGATCATTATCCGTAAAATAACTTCCTAACTTTCTTGCCAAGTCCAATCCTTCTGCTGATTTCTTTAAACTGAATTCTTTAACGGATTCATCACAATCAGAATTTTCGGCAGAACTTTCCCCGCCATTTGGTTCGACGCCATCTATTAATTGTACCAGTTCCTCCTCATTTAAATCTGTTTCTCCATCAATTAATTCACTAATTTTGTTTTCAACCATATCGCAAAAGCCCTCTCCACCAAAAATGTGTGCGACGTTTATTATACGACGTAGCTCGGCCTGGAGGTACGAAATTTTGTTCCAGAACGGCTTCAGGCCATATTTTTTTCCAGCAAGCATTCAACATAGAGTGTTGTGATTCCTTAATGGACAGAGAAATAATTTTTACACAATTATATTGAAAACTCTATCCACGCTTGAAGCAGTGTCATGTTTGGATTAGATTCCATTTTTTTCCAAAATTAATTGAAATGTTCGCCGAATATAATGTGACTTAAATGTTGATATTATTCCTTGGTCGAGTGGTTAAATAAGTGAAGTAGTATTAGGCAGCAAAAAAGTTATTTTACTATTCGGACGGCTGAAATTTGTTGGGTGGCCTGGTACGTTATCTAAAATTAGTAGAATTTTGAAGTCCATATTCTTTTTCTTTGTGTAACTTTCTACATCGGGTACAAAACACTTGAAAAACCAATTTTCAAACATGCTAGCTGTAACCCATGCTTTTTTGTTGGCCCGCCAATAAACAGGTAGGGTGGACTTGTCGAGCCCTTTCAGCGCACGAGGATTTGCGGATCGGTTAATAAAAATTGGTTTTGTCATGTAATCACCTGATGCGTTACTATAAAACAGTAGAGTAATTCTGTATTTGGAAACTTCGCGCGACCCAAAGACAAAAGCAACCGACAAGTGTTGAGTTGAAATCTTAATTCTCTTCAATCGATTTCCATAACATCTGAAACTGTCATAACAACATTCACTGTTAGTTTTAACATATTCCCAACAGGGTGTCATTTATCGTTCCGATGGACCTTCTCATTACTGACTGGCTCAACTCACACAAACGTTTCAACCCTTGATTGAGTTTTATGGCTTCTTGGTAGGTGAACTCACGCATTCATTATATGGCATGTTTCAATTCTTGGTAGTCTTTTATTTTAAGTTAGCCTTTGTGATCTGTCATAATGACATCCAGAATTTTAAATGCAATAAAACAAACACTTATTTCATAATTAAAAATTGGACAATAGTTTTTAGTTAGATACTGTGTTTCGGTGCAACATATGGTTTTACTTAAGTCTATACAGCGTAGTTTCTGTGAGAGGGGACATGTGATTTATTAGTTAACGCCGTTTTTATTCCATCTGTCTCTAATTGCACTATTTGTTGAGAATGACACAGACTGCAAAAGCCTCTGTACAGTACCTTATTCAGTGATACAATAAAATAAATTCGATACTTATAACTACTTGCGCGATATGGGCAGACACAAATATAACGAAGATAAATTTTGATTTTTTAGTGCTGCGTTGAAAAATATGAAAAAATAAATAAATAAAGGGTTACTAGAAATTGTAGACCGCGTCATATTTAAACCGCGTATACCACGTTATACGAAGTTTACCTGTATATGAATATAGATAGAAAGTATAAAAATACAGAACTAAAACGGATATATATATCCGTTTTAGTTCTGTACTGATATATAGATGGATATAGATAAAAAGTATAACAATACAGAACTAAAACGAATATATCGTTATAAGCAGCAAGCCATTAATTATGTTGCTCGTTGGTCCTTATAAGATAAGAACTAACTTAAAGGTGCGAAGCAAGAATGCTTTACATCTTCCCTGTTATCTGTAGAGGGCAGTGTAGGGATAAGGTGTTATTGAGCTATTAAAGCTCTGATCATGGCAGGAGGGTAACAGCAATTGCCGAACCTCAGTTAGAACTTCGTCGGCTACAGCATTTCCATTACCCTCCAAGGGTATTAATCACCGCATCTCCTCCTTACTCGTTGGTTTCCTTATAGTCCTTATAAGGACTGGCTTAAAGGGGCGAAGCAAGAATGCTTTTCATATTCCCCGTTATCTGTAGAGGACAGTGTAGGGATAAGGTGTTATTGAGCTATTAATTAAAGCTCTGATCATGGCAGGAGGGTAACAGCAATAGCCGAGCCTCAGTTAGAACTTCATTGGCTACAGCATTGCTATCCATTACCCTCCAAGGGTATTGGATTGAAAATCAATCACCGCATCTCACGGTCGATTGATTTCTGGATGATCCTTACTCGTTGGTTATTTTTTTTTTTTTTTTTCTTAGAAAAACTAATGTATCATATATTTTACTTTTCGTTTAAAAATAAACGCTTTAAATTATTTAGATAATTCTCTAAAATTCTAAGGATACATAATAAACCTTTTTAAAATTTTCATATAATCAAAGAAAAGCACATGATATAGTTACTCGTTGGTTAACTATATCATGTGCTTTTCTTTGATTATATGAAAATTTTAAAAAGGTTTATTATGTATCCTTAGAATTTTAGAGAATTATCTAAATAATTTAAAGCGTTTATTTTTAAACGAAAAGTAAAATATATGATACATTAGTTTTTCTAAGAAAAAAAAAAGAATTAAATTTCTGAGAAGACGATACAACGTATAAAAGTGCACAACTCCACTTCTAGATGGGAAATTGATTGAATAAACATTTCGTTAACATTGTCTCGCTGGGTGTTATACACGCAATAATACGCAAAATTCCAACCACAAAAACATAAAATTAATTTTTTTTTTTTGCTTTTTTTAAGCAATACGGATTAGAGCAACAATTAATAACACCCCTTCAGGATTTGTGTTTCAAAATTTTGAGATAAATATAAGTGCAGATATAAAATATAGATGAAACAGTGATTGATTCGCTAAAATTCGCTAAACAATCCTTTGTTTCAAAATTACGAAGCAATAATATCTATTTATGTATAACAACAACAACAATAATCTTGTTAAATTATTATTATTATTATTATTATTATTATTATTATTATTATTATTATTATTATTATTATTATTATTATTATAGAAAACTTTATACATAATAAAGTTGAGAGAGTATGTAATATTTAAAAAAATAATAATTAATAAGCAAAATATGCTCACAACAAACATCATAGTTACTCTGGTTTATTATCATAATGCGGACCTTCAGATTTCATTCTTCTGCATCAACTAATCTTATTAAATTTAAATAAAATTGTTTTAATGTGAAGGTCACCCGATCAATACTTTATTTATTTAGTATACATATTGCATGCAGACAGTTTATCGGGTTTGCTACGACATCTTATTTTGAGCTTTACTTCCAAATCCCATTATCTAAAGGACATGAAGATAACTGGATTTTCATGTCCTTCAATACGATGTTGTTCATGCTTTAACGATACTGAGATCTTCAAAATCATTTTTCGTGTTCCATTGAAGGACACGCAGATGATGAGAATTATTGCTTAGCCCCTTCATTTAGAGAAACGAAGCGTGACAAGGTGAAGTCGAATACTGCTTTAAAATTAAATCTTACCAAAATGGAATCCAAAATATCTGACCGCCAGAGGGCGTAAAGATCGTTTACCCAGTAATTACAACCGTAACGAATATCTCAGTGCAGCACGTGTTTGGAAAAATGGAGGTCGTTATCAGTGTGTTTGTATGATCCTTCGTTTCTCTTGGTGGCGTGCTTAGCAGGCGTTCAAAAAAAAAAAAAAAAAAACTTGTTACGGACAGACAAGGCCAAGGCTGACGGCACGGAACAGAAACAGAATTCTGTCAACAGAATTTTTGACCTAGAAATTCAAAAGTTCTGTGTACCACACGCCGTGTGGAATCTAGGGTTACAGAAATACCAGTCCAAGTTAATCGTTCCTCAAGTGCGATTAAGACGCTTGCACGCGCGCACATACCCACCCATAAAAGAATCGAGTTGTTAAAATAATTTTAACAACATTACGCAAGTGCAAATACAAACAATATATTCCTCGGCATTTATAATATGGATGAGTAGACTAAAATGAGCGCGCTGACCACGGAAATGAAGTTTTCGAAGTAATAAAAACTGAATAAAAAATTAACTTTTAAACCTTAAATTTCTTCGTGAAATTTTTTAAAATTGTTCATTAGAATTTTATTGAAATCAAGCCGAAGTGTTGATGATAATAGGGTACACCTTTTGCTGTTATAGAGATCTACAAGAAGGACTACAAGCACATGCCATTGTTCTGAGGAACTTAAAAAAACCTGAATCCCTGTATGACAGCACTTCCCAAACTGTGGGCCGCGGCCCCCTTGGGGGGCGATAGGTTTTGTTGAGGGGGGGGCCGTGAAATAATGAAAACAAATTGAAAATGTTTTAAGACTAAGTAGATTTTTTTCTCTTAGAAGAAATATTTAATTTTTATTTTTTATTATTTCTTTTTTGTTATTTTTTATATTTTAATGGAAAAAAAATCACACATTGATGCAGTCTCAAATTTTGCTTCCTGCGTATTTCGGTGATTATTGAACATTAGTAAATATATGCTTATTCATATAAGTTTCATTTCAAAGCAGAAATCTAAGAATTGCAGTTTCAAATATTTTACCTGATATTGACTTTTTGTGTAGCAGTATTGAAACACATCCATCACATTAAATCGTTATTAAACTTCTTTTTATGTTTTTAATTCTTTCTTTATTACTAATCGTTTTATGTTTCATGCGCTTGTACTGCAAATGTACAATAACAATATATCTATCTCTATAAAAAATCTGAGATAATGTGCCATGTCAAATGTGTATGTAAGATGCTAAAAATGTAATATTTGCATTCGATTTTTGCAATATTCGCTGTATGTTTTGTATTGAATATAAATACAATAAATATTATAATAATATATCTCTATTACGATTTTTTTTCGAGCGGGGGCCGTGAATTATTTTAAATTTTCGAAAGGGGGGCCTGACATCCAGAAGTTTGGGAAGCACTGCTGTATGAGACCAGCTTACCGTTTGATTGAAAGCACATCAGTAGCTTTAACAGACACTTAAGCACCCATACCCTTCCAGCTACCCTTGGATTTCTTAACCGTAATACGAAAGGCCTCCAAATATTCTTGTCTGTAAATTGTTTGCCTGTTCTGAAAGATGAAAGAATCGAACCCAGATCTTTCGGACCAAAGGGCTCGTCTATACTGATAGCTACGGAGGCTCTCAAACCAACTGAACCACGAAGGCTTAAATTGGTTTCATACTGAGGATAAAGATAATCTCTCTCTCTCTCTCTCTCTCTCTCTCTCCAGAAACTCTATTTTTGTATTAAAAAAAAAAGTAAATGCTACGATGTTAGTATAGATATACTATACTAACATCGTAGCCTCAGCTTATTTCTAAACAAGAAGTCTTCGCAATGTAAGAGATTGTATATATTGGTGAATCACAAACATCTGTTCATAAAGTATCGTATAGTATTTGTGTCCAGAAACATGATAAGGAGCTTTTTGTCGTATATCCAATTCGGTTTCCCACCAATAATTTATTATTCCGTCATTTCTGCTACCATCGATGATGTCATCATACGAGTCCCTTCCTTTCTTCTTTCCCCCCAATCTCTAATTCTATACTTTATATATGGATGAACAGTCATGCGTTTACGTCACACATTCAGTTATGCGGGCTAACCGACCGCGAGCTGTAGATGCACCCGGACATGGCTACTGCAGAATGGGAAGCGTTCTTTGTCGTCAATGAGGACATAAGGAAGAAAAGCTAGGTCGTGTGGTATCAAAGCGGATCGCGCGCAATAGGGGGTCTGGAAAAGGCAGGGGGAATCAACAGCTATTTTTTGGAAAACAGGTCAGCCGTTCTGTAGTCTTCTAGTTAGGGACATGTTAGACGAGATGTTTAGGTCCTTGTTTATAGAACAACCCTGCTGGTATACTGAGGAAGAGGCTAAAAATATGAGAGAAAATTATGAGGAATTATATGCCAGGAATAGCCTAAATATATAGGGAACTTGGGACAAAAATTTCAAGGTGAATAGCAAAACATGCACTACTTATCCGCAAATAAGACTCAATAGGTGGTTTAATATATGAAGAGAGAGAGAGAGAGTTGAAAGAATGAATATATTCTTCTTCAATAAGTTCTTCCATAATAAATAATGGTATTTGCCTTTCATCGTAAAGTTTCAAGAAGATCCACTCTCTTGGACAGTCGTTTCCAATAATTGGAAACTGGAAACTGGCTTTAACTACTAAACCTCTTAACTTTAACTACATCCATTAATATAGTTAAAGCTAAGAGGTATATTAAACTTTAAAAAAATAGTAAGAAAATTAAGCGAAATTCCGATAGTTTTGCTTATTTCAACAAGTGACTCACTAAGTTCTTTTATGGTATTTCCGGCAGTGTTTAAGCTCTTGCTTCCGAGAAATTGACGATGTTCAGAGCGATTGTTACAAAACCTTTCAGAACAGTAATGAATATAAAAAATAACAAGGCAACTCTTATGAAGCAAAATAATACTTTATTCTTTTAACTCTTAACTGTTAATGTTTTTGGTTAGATTATTGCTTAAAAGAATAAAATAGTAAGCAAAAATAGATTATATTAAAATTATTATTATTATTATTATTATTATTATTATTATTATTATTATTATTATTATTATTATTATTATTTTCATCTGCAATCGATGTCATCTTTTCTATTCTTTTGATATTTACTTATGTCCGAAGCAAGTTAAGATAAGATTTAATATTAACTTTCCAAAGTTAAAAAAAAAAAAAAAAAAAAAAAAGGTCAAGGATCCATCATTTGTAATTGTATTTGGAAGAACAACAGGACATTGCGCTTTCCTTTCGACTGGAAAAAACCCCGACTTCTATTTTCTTCGTGATAACTGGAATCTTTATATGAGCTTTATCAATTGAATGCGAGCTAGCTGATCTCATACGGATGCAGCAGGGTTTTTCCCTCCTGGAATCTCGGGATTTTCATTCCGCACACAGACAAATCAGCCAGAGAACGTATCCAGTCTACTGAACAAACAATACTATTCATGGTCGGTAGATGGTGTTTTGTGTATATGGAGGATTAAATAATGTGGACGGTGGTTTGTGTGGAGGCAGTACGATGCATTCTTGGACTCGCTAGAGGTGTAACGTAATAATAATATTTCAATGAATTAAATCAAATCGCTCAAAAAATATGAAATTTTAAACATTGAAATATTACGCTTAACCAAGTTTCATAAATAAATAATTTAGTGGAATTTGGATATTCGCATCTTTTTTTTGTTGTATTTGAGCAAAAATTGGAAGTAGAAAAAAAAAAACGATTTCAACTAAGCATCCAACATTGTGAAGCTAACAGTATGAAATTCTCTTATCTCTGAATGATTCTGACTTTATAACTTGGTGCAATGTCAAGAAAAGAAACATTTAAAATGTCGGCTATTAGCATTGTCTTTACTGAAAAAGCCACGCAGACGTACGAAATAAACTAAATGAGAATCACTTAAGTATGTATCTAGGAGAAAGAAATATTTATATAACTTCCACTATGTTAATATGGATATTCATGCAAAGATTCAGCGACCGAATTATGATTTGAATTAATTTTAGAACTTGATTATAATCTAGGTTGACCATTAGATTAATCCTAATCTGCCTGTCTATATATGTTCAAGGATAAATATCTAAATATAATTTAACTACTCAACTTCTTACTTGCAATGGAAATCGCGGGCTTGGTTGGCCCAGTGGAGGTCGTTTGAGTCCCACCGCGGGCATGAGTTTTTGTAAAAACCTTCTCTGTACGAGCGTATATAGCTGCTTGAGGCTCGTCTGAATATAAATCCCGTGCCTGCGGATGCAATACCCACTAACTCAGAACTTAGCAGTGAATTACCCAAATAAGATTCAGTAACCAGAGAACTTACCCCTCTCTCTCTCTCTCTCTCTCTCTCTCTCATTTCATTTATTTCTATCCTCTAAAAGAGCGTTCCGTATGTATCGCTTCCCAAGGATTCCAATCCCCCATCAAAAGAACATCAATAGATTCCTCCTTCCATTTTATTCTCTTGTCTACAAACAGCACTGGGGTACTGTAGAATTCTATAATTCTACAGCACCCCAGTGATATGTGGCATTAAGGGAAGAAAAAAAAGATCCTTTTTAAGGGCTAGTCATTCAAGAATACTACTGCTACCTTTCGTATGCAAAATAAACAAATAAATAAAAATAGAATTACTCATATCTTTGAAAAGGAAAGCAATGGATAGAAGCCTTCATTAACTATTGGAATGTAGTTTTAAATACTTCAGCAAGATTGTAAGTTGTGTTGCAGCAGACTAATGGATAGAAACCTCGAAGCACCAAAAGGATCCGAAGGATAAGTAAAGTTATAATCTTAATAAAAATCACAACAATAAGCTAAGGAATCCTGAGTTTATTGTTGTGATTTCGTATTAGCCTGAGATTTGATAATCCTGGGTTTATTGTGATTGCCAAATGTTAAAGATGATCCGTTACGTATTTCCTTTCAGAATCAATATAACACGACTATTTAAACAAATCTTTGCCCAGTCTCGAAAAATAGTGTTCACTGTTGATGTTTCTTAATATAAATCCTACAAATTTCTTGCGTGTGTGTGCATTCCACCAAGAAAGTTTGTAACCTTATCCTACATTAGCACTAGAGACTAAATGGTATTTTTAAGCCAAAATCACACGAATCAGCGAATGTATATATGAAAGCTTATAATTTAAATTAAAATTTTTAAATTTAAAGGGGTTAAAAAGAGTAAGATAGAAAGAGGGCAGAAAAAGGAGATCACAGATGACCTATTTCAGCTGTTGATCCACCTATGGGGTTGTTTTAAAACGGTCGTTTGACTCTTCTTTCTTAAAAAAAAAGTCCAGAAAAAGTAAAAAAATATTTAAAGAAACCTTAAATAAATAAACGGAATCAAAACAATAAGTAATGGATATTAAAACTTGTATAAAAGAAACTGTATAAAGTATAATAAAAACCAGTGCATAAATCTGTATAATATACAATAAAGAAGAGGAAGGAAAGGCTATAAAACAAATAAACAAATTGGAAGGAGACCTAGCAGTAATTCCTTATAATTTAAGTACTGGTAAACACATTTCCAATGCCTGTTTCCACTCGACAAGAAATCACTTTTAAAGAAGATGTTTTTCACTTATTCCCAAATAATATTAACGGCAGATGAAAGAGAAGATTGCACCCACTACTTTATATTATATATTTATTATATATTATTTATGCACCCACTACTTTATATATTTACAACAAGCTCACCTCTATCTCCACAGCAGATCATTCCATATGGAAATTCCTAAACAACCTCAGGAACAAGCGCAATTCCCCCCCCTCTGCAAGCAGAACAGCACCTTGCATACACAGATGCGGACAAAGCCGAAGCCATAGCAAGAAACCTAGAGAAACAATGCAGTCCTGCATATGAGAACCTAAGCATCAGCCATGTATACAAGATCCATCGTAAAGTCAGGTTCACAGTAAATCGTCCCGATATCAATCCAAGCCCTATAATGCCTACCTCACCTACCGAAATAATCGGCATCATCAACCATCTCAAGATCAAAAAAGCCCCAGGCCCTGACGGCATCACTAACCAAGTCATCAAGGCACTACCACCCAAAGCCATAGCACATCTGGCAAACATCATAAACTCCATCCTCAAATGGCAGCACTCCCCCCAGTCATGGAAAATAGATGACATCATCCCAATTCACAAACCAGGCGAAGACCAGGTAATTTTCAGGTAGGTGTGGACCTACCTGAAAATTACCGTCTCATCAGCCTGCTATCCAATTTAGGGAAAATAGCTGAGAAAATTATCCTCATCAGACTCCAAGATCATGTCAACCAACTAAATATCATTCCACAAGAACAATTTGGCTTCTGTCAAAATCACAGCACCACCCAACAGATCCATAGACTGGTAGAATACATTACCACAGGATTTAATTGGAATCAACACACACTGCAGCCGTCTTCCTAGACATCTCAAAGGCCTTCGATAAGATCAGGCACCAAGACCTCCTCTACAAACTTATCATCGCTAACCTTCCACTAAACATGATACACCTGATCAAATCATACCTCTCCAACAGGAGGATGCAAGTCAAAATCAATGAAACAGTCTCAACCCAAGGGAAAATCCTCGCTGGAGTTCCTCAAGGATTACTGCTATCCCCAATCCTGTTCAACATCTATATGGCAGACATCCCTCAAAATCCTCTCACATCCACCATCACCCTTTATGCTGATGACACGGCTATTCTAGCCAGATCTCGCCAACCATATCTCGTTACCAAAAAAACTACAAGATACCATCCTGAATCTAGAAAAATGGTTTAAAGACTGGCGACTACAATTAAACCAGCAGAAAAGCAAAACGATACTCTTCACAAGAAGACGAGCATCCCCCAAAGGAGACATCACCCTGTTCAACTCCAAAATTCCCTGGAAAACTGAAGCAAAATACCTCGGAATAATTCTCGATAAGCGATTATGCTTCAACAGCCACATCAAAAACACATGCACCAAAGCTTCAAAAGTTATCGCCCAGCTATACTCCTTGATCAACAGACACAGCAAACTAAATTCAAGAAACAAAATTCTACTCTACAAGACAGTGATCCGTCCCACAGTTATATACGCCTCCCCAGCCTGGAGCCATACCTCCAAGACAAACATCCTCAAGCTACAAAGACTACAGAACAAGTGCCTTCGAATGATTCTGGACCCCCCGTGGTTCATTAGGAACGCCCAGATCCACCGGGACATAAATATCCCCTACATCTCTCCACTACTACGCTCCCTAGCAGAGAAATTCTTTATGAAGACATCTACGCATCCAAACCAACTAATACAGCAAGCCGAAAACTATGACGCTAATGACCACTGGAAACATAAAAGACCGAAAGCCATCCTAACACTCAACGACGAATAACCACTTCTGCCTACTCAGGGCGAGCTAAAATTGCTCACAAATCTCTCCCATAACTGCTCCCGAAACAGACAACAGGGAATATTAAAAGCGTCAAGCTTCACCCTCTGCGCCATATATGTCCTGCGTCCTGTCCTACTTTATATATTTATTATATTATATTATATATTATCTATGCACCCACTCTTTATATTATATTTATTATATATTATTTATACAACCACTCTTTATATTATATATTATATTTATATTATATATTATCTTTATATTATATATTATATCTTTATATTATATATTATATTATTATATTATATATATTATCTTTGTATTATATTATATTATTATATTATATATATTATATATTATTATCTTTATATTATATATTATATATTATTATCTTTATATTATATATTATATCTTTATATTATATATTATTATATATTTTCTGCTTTAATGGATAACATGTTTTCTTACGGATACAAAAAATATGATATTTCAAATATTTTAATATAAAAATATAAATGGTGTGCATTAACATATTTCAACTAATTTTACATTTTAACCAATTTTTAATTATTTTTTTACACGTAATCCAATATTTGTTTCTTTTCTTTTATAATGTTTTGAGGTAAAAGCTAAAGCAGATAAGTTCCAATTACATTCTCTCTAAAATGTAGACATACAGCCTTTATGTCAATGGTTGAAGTTTCGTAAGGCTTCTGGCGATTATTCTGCTTAACAGGCAGGAATATGCAAAGCCGCTTCTACCATACATGCGACCGCAAACTGGAGACTGATAATTTTAAACCGGTTTCCGATAGAGGTCAGCAGAGACAGCTCAACTGCGAAGGTCAAGAGTCGGGAGGTAATAACTGTAACAGACTGCAAGGTCGGGAGGGTCTATTTATCTTGTAAACTCCTCAAGCATCTATCTGTTGTCTTATCGCACCGCCAGGTGAGTGAAGCGAGGTGCGATACTTGACGAAAGAATTATGTTAGTTGATAAAAAGATTTATTTTTATCTCTTTGTGGAGAAATGCTACTTATGCAAAACATTGTTTGTTATCGGTGTAAAAAAAAAAAAAAATGACCTGGATGTTGACAATCAAGTCCATTGGCTTGCCTTATTGAACTTAGGTTGCCATAGTATAATCGCAATGTAATTTTGGTTGTTTTTTTTTCTCCCTCTAAGGTTTTGTCCACAAATTACATAAACCTCTTGTGAATATTGTACTTTATTGCACTAGATCAGCTGTAGAAAGGTTTTTCTCTCATCCTGCTTGCTTACATGGCGTTTACTTCTAATTTCTAGTTTGAGATTCTATTTTGAATAAAACTGATGAACAACTTACAGTTATCAGAAAAAACAAAATGTATTTTCCTGAAATCAGTACCGAAGCAGATCCAAACGCATCGCTTCAGGAAATAAAGAAATTATAGCTATTTTTGCTCACGAAGGTAATGAAGATGTAAAATGACGTCCGTTTAAATTAAAATTCTGATGAAGGAAATATAACTTAACATTATATTCCATTCACTGGATGTCAATTTAAAGAATTGACAAAAGACTGCACAACAATATCATAAATTATTTTAAAAAATCAATATAATATAATAAATTATAAAAAAATCAATCTAATATAAAAATTAGTTAAAATAAATCAAAATAATAAATAAATAAAATATTAGAATAAAGAACTATTATGATGATTTTAGCAAATTATGTAAAGTTATAATTTATATTAGTAAATAGAAGAATTAACGCATATAAGGATAGTAATAACAATTATTATTATTATTATTAAAATAATAATAATATTAAAATGTTCAATTATTAATAATTTATTACTTTAATAAAATATTTTAATAAAATTATAATATTTTACTTGAAGAATTTATTAGCAAGTAAAATAACTTTCAAATTTATAAACACCAAAGTATTAAATGAATATTATTTATATTTTAAACAATGTACTACTTCCTTTCCTTTTTAGGACTTTCAGGTAACAAATGCCAATGCTGTAGCCAATGAAGTTTTAACTGAGGCTCGGCTATTGCCGTTACCCAGCCATGACTAGAGCTTTTTAGCTCAATAACATCTCATCCACACAGATTTTCTTCATTCAGATGACGGGATAAAGAGTCAAGGACTCAGTCCATCGCCCAGTTCTTTTAAGAACTTAAGAACTTTAGAGATTTTTACCGTGTGGTGGCCGGGATAAGAATAGCCTCAATGTAGCTCATGCATGTCGTACGAGCTGGCTAAAATGGGTATCCTGGGTGGGTAATGGATGGCAATGCCGTAGCCAATGAAGTTCTAACTGAGGCTAGGCTATTGCTGTTACCCTCCTGCCATGATCAGAGCTTTATTATATTATTTATATATTTATATTTATTTATTTATATGGCTCAATAACACCCTATCCTTCACTGTCCTCTTCAGATAACCGGGAATATGAAAATCATTCTTGCTTCGACCCTTTAAGCCAGTCCTTTTAAGGACCTTTAGAGATTTAATTTCTTATGAATTCTCCGTGCGCTCATTGTAATAAGCTGGATATAAAAATCTGAGGGAAAAAATCACGATAATTGGAGCCTCTAATGACATTTCTGACTTCATTAATGACGATCATATGGATGTGGATCTCCAATTTTATTAACTTTAGGATATGACATTTTCCCAAGAAGACCAAGCTTGCAAAACTCATAATTAATAATAAATTGATTGGATTTCAAAGGACTAGGTAACACTTTCTTTCTTTCCATTGTTCTTTTCTTCTTTTTCAATCTCGCTCTCTCTCTCTGTGTGCGGAGGACTCATATGACGCCTGCGTAGCTCACTCGGCATAGACGAAGTCTTGTTCGGAAAGATCTGGGTTCGATTCCCGTGTATGACGCGAGGAACCGTTATCAGTTCTTTTCGACTAAAGGTGAGTTAGCCGGTCTCATAAGGAGGTGGAGGGCTTTCTTCCTGGAAACTTGGGTTTTTCATTTTTAAAAAAGGCAAACGGGTCTGTGATGACGACACATTTCAATAGATAGAGAACACCAAGGAATGATGGTAGCCTGCACTGGCCCTCGACTAGGAAGTAGTAACATCTGACCAATACCTCATCGATCCAAATGCCAATACTGGTATCCAGGATACTTCCATGCACTAACAACAACAATATGATAGTAAATTAACAGAATCAGTCCAAAAAGATATCTGATATTGATTTATCAGATGGTGAATATTCGTTAAAAGAATTTCCAAGCGAAATGCCATCCTCCAAGTCTGTTTAGGAGGGCCAATAATTTTAAAGTTGTACGCAGGAAAAAGAGAGAGAGTCTATACGTATCATGATAACATGTTTAAAGTGATGACTTCTAGTTTGAGTTATAAAATAAGCGAGGTTTGCGTTGTCGTAAAACTCTGCAATAGTTTATGATTTTCTTATTGAAATAGAGACCAGTAAGGAAACATATGAACTGTGTTCAAATAGGTGAAACATTCAAACATTTGACGTCATCTCCTTAGGACACGTATTCAGTATTTATTATTATTGTTATTATTAGCAGCAACATCAAGGACCCATACTGCTGGATTTTAATGAACTTCTGTTTCCATCAATGTCCTACGACGAAGACTTATCTTTAAGTTTTTTAGACTTCTAAGAAAATAACAGTCAAATGGATTTGACGGTTTATTTTACTTTTATATCTTCAGTTCTCTGAAACACCAGTTTTAAGGATAGTTAGTATTTCCAATTAAATACCTAAGTGGAGAGAAAGGCGCATAATCATTTAATTAGCAGTCGAATAAATTATTTCAGAAAGACCGTGTGTACCTTGTAAATTAGTGGAATTCATGCCTTAGTGCGCATGGACCCAAATTGCTCTGTCAATTAGAAACCTGCCCTCTGACGGCATCCTATTGAACCACTTTTTTTTTTTTTTTATACTTTTTTCTTTTTGGAGTTGTCTCTCACTTTCTAGTTTTCATCTCTCTCTTACAACTGATAAAATTGGATATTTGAATTATATATATATATATCCTCCTTTGATTCGGGTATTCGGTGTCCACTAGATTACGTAAATATAATTATGCGAATAGTGTCGTAATCTAAGTGTTAATGATGATTTTATTTTATTTAGGAATGATTATTTTAGCTTCTGTTATACTCGTAAATGTACAACCAGTTAAAATTATTATATTAAAATTTAAATTAGTATATTTCAGTGAACATTTTAAAATGAGAAACTCTTTTAAAAAAATGGGGAAACACACACACACACACACACACACACACACATATATATATATATATATATATATATATATATATATATATATATATATATATATATATATATATATATATATATATATATATATATATATATATATATATATATATATATATATATATTTTTTTTTTTTTTTTTATTTTTTTTTTTGAAGCGATTATCTCAGTCCATCCACGGTATTAATACAAAAGTACTAAATATCATATTGCATTCGGTGAAATATTACCTATTTCATTGAATGCAGCATGATATTTAGCAAGACGAATTAAATACTCTAAGAATTCACCAATAACTGTAGACACACTATAAAACAATAGTCCCTTAGGTGGTAGATGACTTTTATCGTGTAACAATGCTACGTTTCTTATTGGTGATTTGAATGGACCATCTTCATCTCTGGAGGAGAGTTCCTGGTTAAATCTAATCCTTTGAAATCAGCTTAAGTAATAAAATGTGCTATAGGGTTACAATCTTCTGTTCGGTGGTATTTTCATAAAATAAAAATTCCGTTTCGTATAACTTCACAATTAATGGTGTCAGTGAAGTAGAACGATTTCATAGCTACAGGACCCCCTTGAAATTAAGGGATCCCCCTTTACATACACAGCATCATACTGCATCCTATCAAAATATTATCTTTTTGTCTCCAACTCGACTTGATGTCGGTAGCCTGCTTGGTGCAATAGCAACGCTTCTTATTATCTTTAATATGTGATCAAAACATCTGTTGATTACAATCATTCCCATATCTCTTTGGTCATAAAGATTGTATGTAAAGGAAAAGATTAAACTGTACCACAATTGTTTTTTCTGATAATCCCATTCACGAAAGATAGGAACCCTACAACACAATGGTATGTAACACAACTAGGATAAGAGTTGCGATAATCCAGTACTCCCGCTCTATACAACATGATCGTTTTCAATCCAGTTGAGACCTCCATTGAGCAAGGCAATGCCTTACACAAGGAGATAAAAGTTTTCTTCTTACATTAAAAATTAATAACATAAATATAGGTCACAATACTGAGGCTTTAGTGAACAGGATAATCCTGGAGGAAACAGAATTATTTGTGCCTGATTAGGCAACTGGGCACAAATAATTCACCTGTCCAATGAGAAAAATTGACTAAGCACGCTTCATACTTAAAAGACAGAAAGATAATAATTCATAATCGCCAGTGAACTGTCATGGAATTCTCTCTCTCTCTCTCTCTCTCTCTCTCTCTCTCTCTCTCTCTCTCTCTTTCTTTCTCTCTCTCTCATATAAAGGCTATGTAACTACTATTATATAATACTAAGCAGGATTTATATAGATAGAAAAATTATGGGAAGCGTGGGCTGGAGCCAAAAATTTCCGAAGAGAATGATACAATCCGCATTTATATTATGTGGGGATATTTTCCATCTCTTTTACTCATTTTGACTATCCATAAAAAGCACAAAAGTTTGTGGTAGTGAATATGAATTTCAAATAATCAAAGGGGAGGAAAATCTAGAGGCGAACAATATGTTAACGGGGGGGGGATCATTTTTAACTGACTAAATTCTTAAAGCTCTGTTGAATACTCTAAGAATTCATCTATAACTGTAGACACACTACAAAATAATAGTCCCTCAACGTCAAAACATTACAGCAATAGAAGTTAGGCATCTTAATCCATAATAATACAACTGGCGAGTGGAGGGAATGCGAACTATAGGTATAACAAGATTCATTGAAATGGAATACGAACAAGCGCAATACCTAAGAGATGTAAAAAATTAAAATGCACTTACTTCACACTGAGAAAAATATATTCCAGTAGTGGCAATCCACCTAAAACAGTTCTTTCCTTCTTTCTTTTACTTTTTTTTTTTCCGTATGCCTTTTTTTCAAGTAGTACTAACGTTTCCCAAAGAAACGAAGCAGCACACCGTCAACAAACAATACACACAAACGCGTGCCGTGTAGTTTCTCGCACAAGGTCAAACTAAACAGTGAAGCGACCTGTCTTATAGAACCGTTATATAGGCAATTAGCCTGTCTATGACCTGAACGCCTGTGTCCTACTTTTTTGTAACTAAGATCCTGGTTGGGAGAAGTTTGGCGTCCATTGAAAGGGATCTTTTGCGCATGCGTCGCGAAAAAATATCAGTCACAAGAACCATTCACTGACTTTGTTTTATTGGTCAAACGGAAGCATGTGACGCAATCGGAAGGTTTGGAAAAAGGGAAGTTTCTGGGTGAAATAAAGAAGGTTGGGGCATTTGCCCAAGAAAATTATTTTCTTGGGTGGAATTTGAAAATACAACTAGAGAGGAAACATGAATCAATTAATTTTTTTCAACGGGAAAACCACTGGAGTGTGTTTGAATTTCAGAAACGTTTTCCTTCTCTAGGTTTATGTAACAGGAACAACAGACTAACCGAAGAAATGATTAAGCATCAAGACATTTTACAAGTTTAAAAATGCATTAACTGTATACTGTAGAGCAGTGGCGATAAAAATATAGTTCACCATCTTTTAAGGCATAGAATAAATAAATGACATGGCTTATATTTTAATTTCATATTTATTATTTATAGCATGATTCAATATAAATAAAGTAAAAGAAATTAATTTTAAGAAACGAATTTAGTGTAAATTTATACCATCGTAATATCTTAAATATTAATTACGATTACTAATAGATAGTATAACAAAAGCAGTTTCATTGCATATTATGATTTTTTAATTGTTTGTTATATAGATGATTAAATAAATTATGTTCATTTCTTACTAAATGTAGAATAATAAAATATAATAATACGTTTTTATTGCAAGAGTAAGCGGTAAAAAAATTGTTTAACAATTTTACATTTTTTCTTGAGAATTTTTAAATAATGTGTTTAATTTTAAAACACCAAATATTTTTAACTTTAAAGTTATGGTATATTGATAAAAGGGTAAAATATACATAGAAATTAATGCAAAAGTGATTTCTATTGCCCCTTGAATATACGCTTCTACAATCAAAAATATATCCCCCCAGCGGCAGACCAGGCGACGGGTCGATTGGGAGTAGTACTAACAAGAAGTTGCATCTAAGTAACACACGGACCCTGCATAGGAAGCGGGAATAACGCGTAGAAGAAGAAGAAGTGAAATTTATTTTCGACAAATGTTGGAATTGTTTGGAAGTTGAGCAGAGTGAAAGTTTACTGAGTAAGTTAATTTTTTTTCTGTAAAATTAAGTCCATCTGCAAGAAATGTGTTTACTTCTAAAACATGAAAGCTTTCCTGTATACTTGTTCATGATTGTAAGATATTTGATAGTTGTATTCGGGAAAAGCTGTTCCAGTGAACGGAGGTAGATGAAAAAGAATACACCTGCTTGTGTTGTTCTTTTAATAGCAATAAGCATTTTTAAGGAGATTTTTGGTGCATCATTCCATGTGTGCAAGCCTACTTGGCCGAGTGGTTAGCTCATGCGCACTCAAACATACAGACTATAGGTTCGATTCTTACCATTCCGATGTTTGTGAATGTTTAGATGGTAAATAAGTGTTGGCCCAGTGTGAGACAATCGGTCTGCTTGGCTTGACAACAAAAGGTTGATGTTTGGCCTCTAGAATAGGGGTGAGATAATCTTCTCGGATCATCTAACCCTTAGTCCATCCGCAGTGCGTACTAATAGAAATGTATAGGACAAATCTTCGTGGGCGGAATTCACACAAAAAAAAGTGAGGACATTATTGTAAGGTTTGTTCAGATTTGGAATTTATGTATAGTGAGAAGACAGATCTTGAACAGAAAAAGACATCCTTCTGACAATTCCTGAAGAGGCAAAGATGGCAGAAGATCATGTTTACTTTTGTTAGTGTTACGGTATCCACATGGGTGCAAAAGAGGTGAAAGCACGGAAGAGCAGAAGTTGCGCGTTGAAGAAAATTAAAAGGCTGGCGGGGGAGGGGGGGGTTCTTTCCCTTTCCTTTGATCCTTTCAAAGTCCAATTTGGATTTATTATTATTTTTTTAAACAGATATTTCAGTGCCGGCTGAGTGCGAAGCTATAGTTTTTGACTACTCAAGTCCAAAACTCAGGTGACTCACACCTGAGACACACTCATTTTTTTTCTTAATCATAAATGAACTGCCACAAAAAATTGAAGAAATTGTTATAAAGAAATTTGGTAAAAGAAAATAAATAATTAAGTTCTGAGAGAATAGGTTTCCTTTTTTTCCAAAATAAATGAATGCAATATAATATATATTGATGACACTTTGCGGCTGGAGGGTATCAAAAACTAGAAAAAATATAGTTATGTAATTTATGGATGACCCCTAAATAGGAAGAACAAAAAAAAAGTAGGAAAGCAAATTCTTACAGTAAATGAATGAAAAAAGAGAAAGTTATGCTAATAAAATAATAAAAAACAAGGTAAAGAAAGATAAGAGAAGGGGGAAAAAACATCTACAAACTAGATAAACTGATCGAGTTCCAGCAGCTAGTAGACCAGTCTCACAGATCCCTGGCGAGATGAAGCCTAACTGGCAATGGAATGATAGCTTCGGTGGTTATTCTTTAACTAATGAAAAGTCTGTTAGCTAAACAAATACTGATTGAAAAACAAAAGCATAAAATATAACATTCTTTAAATGCTAATCACATGGGCTGCTGTAAATATCTACCAAGAACAGTTTTAAATCTACCCTTACACAGACACTTGGTAGTAAATATAGCTATGTTGGGAAGAACTACACTGCATATGATTGTTTTAATGACTCCCTAAGATTAGGAATCGTTCCTATGGATTGGAATTTGCAAAATGGAAAACTATGGGTCTGTTAGTCTCATTACTGACACACTAATTGAAAAATCGATTAGCAACAGTATCTAGTTCATCTTTGAGATTACTCATTAGCAGTGTACATCGTTTCATAAAAGGATCGATCGAATCTCAAATCTCAACTTCATATGAAGAGGTATTATGAACTAGAGAGAAATAGATTGTGGAAATGGCTGTGATGTAATTTATTTCGTTTTCAACAAAGCTTTTCGTAGTGTACCATCTATGAACCTGCTGATAAAGGTGTCTGAATTAAATATCGATGATGATTTTTCAATTAAGTGGATAAGTGCTTAGTAAATAGGTAATCAGCAAGAAGTAGTGTTTAGAAAATCAACTTTCAAGAGTCAGAGTGTTAGGAGCGGAGTTATCCAGGATTCAGTTTTGCAAACTATTATTCAACATGTAGCTATCACTGATTCAGGTTCATATAAACTCTTTCGTTGCTGATGATGTAAAATTAAGAATAGTAAAGTGTCCAAATGGCCTAAGTCCTTCAGAATGATCTTAAAATATGGGATACTGGAATGATAAAGATTTGAAAAGTGTTACTGAATGTAAGAACTTGGTAATCATGATGATTAAGGACTTTAAGTTCAAGAATCATATTGGCACGACAACTGATAAAGCCCAGGAAATTTTGATGTAATTAAAAGAAAACCTTCACTTGAATTAGAAAGGAAGTTATGATACCCTTACAAGTCTTAATTAAGCCAGACTTGGACTATGGTTTCTCAGTTATTGTCATCCAAATTAAACCAGGAAAATTTGGAGAGTCGGTTTGTAAACTGCCATTTTGCTAACAGAAGGAAGGGAGAACTGATTTAAGTTTATAAATTAGTCCTTAACTAATATAATGTAGATAATTCAGTCTCTATTTCACTATTGCTATATAATACATTCGTGTCGTGAGTGCCAATTATTTTTTAGTTTTATTAATTTTACATTTGTGTGTGTGTGTGTGTGTGTGTGTGTGTGTGTGTGTGTGTGTGTGTGTGTGTGTGTGTGTGTGTGTGTGTGTGTGTGTGTGTGTGTGTGTGTGTGTGTGTGTGTGTGTGTGTGTGTGTGTGTGTGTGTGTGTGTTTATTTATTTTTTGCATACTCCGGAAGCTCTTCTCTAGACATGGCATTTCTCAAGCCACTTCAGAGCTCCAATAAGCGGAGACGTCGTTTCACACGGGGCTATAAAAATCATCGCCAAACTAAAATAAGGACACAATGATCATATGGATACATCAATGGCGATTTGATAAGATATCTGATTATTTTTGATAGATATCAGCACTATTGAACATGCTATGTTAAAAATAAAAAGGATAAGTAATTGAAAGTTGATGCCGTAGCCACCTTTAATGAACTTCGGTCTCTTACTAGAATGTGAAAATAATAATTAGTAATGATAAGAGTAGGTTTATAATTAGGAAATCTCACTCGAAAAGACAACATGGTACGTTTCAAGAGCGTTTAGGCATCATGCAATTTTCATATAGACGATGAAAATTCATCTAACATCCAAAGACATTCACAAACATCCATACCACAGTCGGATCATAACCCACGACCTGCTGATTGGAGAGCATGAAAAGGATATCATTCTGTCAAACCAGGTGGATAAAGTACATTGAAACGCTATAGCGATCTTCAGTAGAATCCATACACGACATGCCTACTCTAAAATCGAGGATTCCAAAAAAGTAGGAAGATACCAATGAATTTCAAGTTTATAATTAACAATACCGTAGATATTAGACTGATCTTTAGTAGGTCGAAGTGTTTTTGATAACATGACCTGCTTTGCGCTGATAGTTCCGGCGAAGAACTGATTCAAGTGGATGCAGGCACACCCACACTACACCACGCAAACAAGCGTATTGAGGAAGCCCAATTGCCCCTATATGGGTAGCTAATAATTATCACGATTCGAAACACACATCCAAAAACTGAAATACATTATTTCTGATTCGTTTGTTGATGATCTCATCATTTTTGTTTCTCAATGTATATTGCCTGTCAGAAATGGAAGCGATATTTATTTTTTATTTACTTCATTTATCTTGGAATAATAATGTATTGTATGTTTCATATAAAATTTGGAAAAAATCTTAATTATTTTCTAATATTTCCTCAAATTCAAAAAATATAGTGTAAACACCTTTAAGTTTTTCATATAAGAAAATTACAATAATTTTGCAGTGGCATCGTCTACTTGTGGAAGTGGATGTATGGAATTCCAAAGAGTAACGGATGGCAGTTGTAGCCAATGAAATTTTAAATAAGGCATTGCCGTTACCCTGGGACGTTGAGTTTCGCTCTCTTGGGTTTTTTCCGAAATTTTGCTCCGTGGGGGGGGGGGGCTATGTCGGTGGATGCCTTTCCCTGGAATGGAATATGAGCAGTTCTGCTCGGTGGTGGGGGAGTCAACGCTGAGTTTGGACGGTCTTTCGACCACTATGGAGTGGTTTAGGGATCGTCCAATAATTTTTAGAGATGGCTTTACTTATTCAGAAGTCAACGAAGTTTTAACTGAGGCTCGGTTATTGCCTAGAGTTTCGCTCTCTTAGGTTTCTTCCGAAATTTTGCTCCCGATGAGGAGGGGGGGGGTTGCCCTGAGAGAGCATTCTGAGTCTCCGGTGAGGGACTGTGTCGGTGGATGCTTTTCTCTAGAATATGAGCGGTTCTGCTCTGGTGGGGGAGCCAACGCTGAGTTGGACGGTCTTTCGGCCACTCGTAAGGAATGGTCCAGGGATCGCCTAATTTTTAGAGATGGCTTTACTTATTCAGCAGCCAATGGAGTTTTAACTGAGCCTCCGCTATTGCCGTTATCCCACCACCAGAGCGCTCTATAACCCTTTCCATCGTTTTCTTCTACAGATAACAGGGAATATGAAAAGCATTCTTGCTTCACCCATCTAGCCAAAAAAAAAAAAACCTGCTTGCATTCAGATAAAGTGACTTCGTTTCATTATATAACGTTTGATTCACTTTAGCAATGTGCTATAATATTTTGATATGAATTTTACTAATCACTTCATGAATGTCCACATTATATTTATTTTTTGTGATGTAAGAATATGATTTCCTAGAATTATATGCTTGCGACATACATGTTTTCTTCTGACATATTTAAACTTTTTAACTTGGTGATTACGTGAACATCAAGTGATTAGTAAAAAGTTCACAATATTATTATAAAAACTGGTGTTTTTAACACAAATTTTCATAATAATATTTTGAACACTAGTGTTTTTAATACCAGTTTTTATAATAGTTTTTAACACACTGTTCTAAAGAACCCAGATACATGGAATTAAAGAGGAGGATGAAAAGTTGATTTGGTAAGTTTTTATTTACCAAAAGGAGTAGGCGAGGCCATTTAGCCCTAAGTTTTGGAGGGTAATGGACAGCCAATCACAGAAAGCTGACTATTAGTTATTTTGACGCAACAGGGAGGAAAATATGGCAGACAACTGCCACCATCTAGTAGTCCTTAACCCTAACATTACGTATTATTCTCCGAAATAGTGTATGTTTTACGGTATGGGTTTTCAAGTTTATCGGGATGAAAAATCCGATTTTCTGGAGTGGGGGGAGGGAGGCTACTTACCTGTGTTAGAGGTCGACTAACTTGGGAACCGGTCGAAAGAAGGTTTAAGAAAAGGTCTTCTAGTTGGGGACAAGAATTGAACTTAGAACGATCTTTCTTCGGTCAGCAATAGTGTTATAGATGCAATTGACATTTCCACAGGACTACAGAGGCAATTGGAAATAGTTTGATGGGAATGGTCTACATCTGAATACTGGTGGGCCCATCGATTATGATAAATCAGCTTACTCCTTTATGAAGAAGTCACAAGGGAAATAAATCGTCGTGGCGACTATGGTGTGATTTATTTGGATTTCTGGTAAACCTTTGATAGCGTTCTGCATATAAATTTCTCGATTTAAATACTTCGAATAGGCATTGAGTACCGCATAGTGTGTACGGCAAACTGTTAGACAGGCAGATGACAAGAAATAAAATTTAGAGTCGTTTGAGAATCAAATGGTTAGGAAAAGAGAATCCCATGGTCCTGAGTTAAGCCTATTGTTCTTAATATATTTACAAACGATTTAGGTTCAGATACTAAGGCTAAATTATGGCTCATAACTTTACTCAGATTTCTGTTGTAATGGAATTGAAGACATTAAAAAAAAAAAAAAGCTTTTCATCTCATGATAAAGATGAGAAGCAATTGGTTTGTAATTCTCAATTCACCCAATGAAAAAGCGGAGATTTAGTTAAGGAACTAAAGTATAATTTAGGGAACACATAGGATAGCAGGTATTTGCTGCGTTTACGATGGAGTGAACCAGGTTGAACCAAATGGCATAATGGAAAGCCGTAATAAAAAGTGTTACCATAGTCAACCTTGAATTCGCGGGTTTTGAACCCTCCACATAACGAACACTCGCAGATCTATGAGAAAAAAAAATCCTAAAGTGGTACAACACATCTTGCAAAGTCGAAAGCTCTTATAGAGCCTAATATATATCCCATCCCATTCCAAGTGTTCGTCTCCCTCTTATCCAAGAGGTTAACTACCGTGATGTGACTCATGGTTAACTACGGGCGTAATGACATGGGTGGGTACTCTGTCTCTTCATATATTGTCGTAAATATTCATGGCTGTAAGTCTGGGGTGTGTTCACGAGGCCGGTTTGCCTGTTCTGAGGGATGAAAAACCCTTTATCTCCGTATGAGACTGGCTAACTCATCTTTCGTCGAAAGAGACCAGATAAAGGTTCCTCACTTCATAAACGGAAATCGAATCTAGGTCTTTCCAATCGACTGAGTTACGAAGACTCTCAGCTTGTAATGCATGAATTATGAAAACTTATTAGATATTAAATCAAATTCCCCTACCAACTCTCATTGGTTTCTTCACTTCTACCTTACCTCCATTATTTCTCTGACCAGTTCCTCCATGCCTCGGGTGGTGTCAAATTGGGCTTTTTTTTTCTCTCTCTAATTGACGTGGTTCAGTGGTAACCACTCTTCTTAAACCATGTTTAAGACATCTTCATTAGTCTTTCTTTCTATCCAACTAATACTATCATCCTTCTCCAGCACCAAAGTTCAAATGCCTTCAACTGTTTGGCGTCTTGTTTTGTTTAAGTCCAAACCTCGAAACCATGTAATGCTGTGTTCCGTACGTATGTTTTCACCAGTCTCTTTTTGAGTAGAATGCCTTTTTGGCGAAGTTTATTTTTGCTTTTATATCTGATTAGCTTCTTCCATCTTCTGTAAGGAGTCTCCCAAGGTATTTAAAGGAAGTTACTTGTTGTATTTGGTTGTTATTTATTTCCAAATTTATTTTCATGGGATTCCCTTCTTCCATCTTTTTCAGGGTGGCTTAGTTTGTCGTTAGTGTCAGCGATAACTGCTATATCTTCAGCCAGTCGCAGCCAGTTAATTTCAATTCCATTTATCTTAATTTCTGTTTCTGTTAATTTGTTTACTGCTTTTTCAATATTGAGATTAAACAGCGTTGGAGAAAGAGAACATCCATCCTTCTCTTACATCTTTGGGTATCCTTGCTATTTCTTTTGCCGTTTTTTGCTTCTCTTTGGGCTTCTTGGTACTTATAGAGATTAAATATGAGCCTTCTATCTCTCTAATCTACGGTCATCGTTTTTAAGATTTGGAACATTTGGTTCCAATCAAAACTATCGAAGGCTTTCTCCAGGTCAAGGAAAACTTTCAATATCTATAATCTATATATAAGGAAACAATATTGTTTGTTTGTTGCCGATTAAAGCGAATTTGACGTCGTGTTTCCATAGTAACAATCGATTCTGTCTATCCACAATAATCGGTGTATATTTTCCTTATCGTCCAAAATACATCATTAACAAGTGATGTTCTGTTCGTTTGTTTAGTTGTTTACTTCTTGAATTAGCAAACAGCTGCCTGTCAGTTGATTAAAACAGACTCATCCCCCCCCCCCTACAGAGACACATATATATATATATATATATCTATATATATATAAATCGCCGAAAGAGTTTTTATACTTCAGGTCTTATACTTGCCCGATGATTTTCATCACATTGAGTGATGAAAATCATCGGGCAATTAATAGATAAACGCTTCGACCCTGTGAGAAGCGTTTATTTGTTAGATACTTAAATTGAATCGATGACATTCCAACAACAGAAAATAAAGTTTCCAGATCTAGTATTGCTTAAAACTGTGAGTAAGTATAAGTCGAACTATGAAAAATAGGTACGTCGATGTAAGTTTTTTAAAAATAAAATTAAAATAATATGCCTATTTGTGAAGAGAATTCTCATACACGTTCTTATAGTTAACAGAAATGTCATGTTCATGAAAAGAATGCATCTTAAAATAGTGAATCGAGTGTAGCAACATTTAATAGAACAGCTAAACAATGCACTACTGAAAGGTGTAATTATAGAACTAGGTTGCAGTCTCGAACAATATCGCAAGAAGTATCATTTGATTTTTTTTGTTTTTATATTATGTCAACCTGTAGAATAGAAACAAACTTAATCATTAAAAAAAAAAAATAGGAATTGAGCAACACCGTTAAATCATATTCGCCATTTAATTTTGAACTTCCGTCTTACTGTAAAAAACAATAGATTTTGCAGAACTTCTTTAGGAAAACAAAGTGGGCGAGAAGCGTATACAAAAATTGGAGCAGAAAGGTAACTTTGTGGGATAGCTAGCCCAGGTCAGTAAGTTCATCAGTTGGGTGGATGCTCTTTTAGTATTTCCCGAAACACTTTAATTAAAACATCTTTTAGTTAAATATTTTCCCGCAATTCATGGGTGTAGTTTGGTTTCAGTAATTAGCTGAAGTACACCATTTCTAACAGCATTAAATCATTAACAATAAATAACCAAGCAACGTGTTCTCTTTCTAGAAACCAGTGCAACAATAATTAACGTTGCTATGGATACTTTACAATTAGGTGACTTGACGGAAAAAATAGCAGTGCTCAAAAATTAATTTAAGGGAAAAGCACGGCAGTGTTCAAATTTTTATTTAATTTAAATAAAAAATGAAATAAAATAAAATAATTAAAAAGTGCTGTAACTCCACAAATATTTTTATTACAAGTTGTGAATGAAAGAAATGTTAAATTTAGTACACCAAGAAAAAAATATGATCTTAAAAATATGTTTATTTAATCTTCGTGAAGTTCTTATCTCAGAACGTTGTGTTCTGAGCTGAACAATGTTCGATGTCTACTAGTGGTATATTTCTTACCCACGCAGAAAAACTTTAAAACACAGAAATTCGTAACAGAGCTGAATAAATTCACTGGAATTCTAAAGTTATATATTACTGACAACTGATCATTCTTTCATAAATTTGTTTTAATCATGTAATTTTTATCATCGTATGTTACGCTTTCGAGCAGGCCTACAGATTTTGCTCCTTATTCCCGGTAGTATCCCATATCTGTCAAAGCGTGTGTTCAGGGCCCGGTTTGCTTGCTTTGCGGGATGAAAAATCCCAGATAAAGTGGGGAAAAAATCCTACTGTCCACGCCCGAGACCGGATAACTTGGCTATGGCTGAGGAAGATCCTTCAGCTCCTCACGTCACTGACGGGAATCGAACTCAGGATACTCCTTTCCCAAGCATATGGTTGCGAAGCGTAAAGCCACTATGCTCACTGCGCGAACGTCATTTTTATACATGTATTTTATTTATTAAATTTAGTTTATTGCAGTTTATTCTATTGGCTTTACTTATATATTTTTGTATATTCCACGCAAATTCAAGATTTTTTATATAGGTTTTATTTTTCTTTTATAATAGTGTTAGCAATTTTTGTATGTATATATATGCTAAATTAAAATATGTGTACTCAATAACAGTAATAATTACGGTAGACTGAAGTTCTATTAAGCTCGAGGGCTCAAAAATCAGTGACACTGTACGGTGTTAACAGTAATGTTAACTGTTGCATAAACACCTCGTTACATACGAAGTACAGGAAAATTTTCTTGAAGAGCTGTCTTTATAAATAATTATTGCTTTTTCAGGTGAAGTGATATATGTTATTGTTTTGTTTAATTTTAGGTTATCAATCCATCAAAAAGATTCATCTCTTTAAATTCTAGATATGCAGTGATAATTTCTTTCATCTGGACGCATCACTGATTTTAGATTTGTATTCTTTATGCCTTTTCAAGCTCTCTTAAAATAATGTGTGTGTCTAAGAACCTGTCAAATACTTTGATATGTTACCTAGTTATTATTTTTTAAAATATAAGTGCATTCAAGTGATGCCCATACTTTGCTACCGTTACGAGGAAAAATATTCTATCATACATAAAAGATTCACCCCCCCCCCTCCCCATTACTCTGTAGCGTGCTCATTCTTCCAGGCCAGTGAACATTTCCCGTTCTAAGTTATATTGAAGGTTTTTTGCTCCCTTTGTAAGAGGTGATAAATATAGGCAGCACTAACCATTCGCTATTAAAAAGTATATCGAATATCAAAAATGACAATCTCGTTCCTATGTATTTTATTTAGCTACACGTGCTCAACAATTGAATATCACTTTCTCTTAGTATTTCAGACTGTTGACTCATAGCTGTAATTGTTGAAACTGACAAGTGTCACGAGCAAGCTGTTTTAAACAGTACCTTCTAGAAGTGTAATCTCATTGTTGAAATGTCACGAGTAACAATGTTTTAAAGAATCGATTGTAAGTTAATCCAATTGTTGAAATTGACATTTAGTGTCATGAGCAAAATAACTTCATTGTTTACAGAAAATGATTCAAAAATGTACGATTTATGTCTTAATAAAACTGCATAATAAGGTCGTATAATTAAAAGTAGTTAATTACGACTGTGCAACATATATGTGGGCGTATTTCATTACTTTCTTTACTGATATCATTCATTCATGTAATGTGGGTGTCCCCAGAGGGGTATGGAAGAGATAGGTGAGAAAGTACGACAAACTTTATTGAGGACTCAACGGATGAAGGAATATTAATCATATATTCTTTATGTTTTTTCCACGAATGAATCTAATGACACACTTTCTTCTACTTTCATATCCTGTTAAAGATAATGATATTCGAAAAAATGGAATACGTTTCAAATGAAGTCTTTAACTTAAAGAACTTTTTCTATGTATTAAAGGCGGAGTTCTCGTGGGTTGGACCCAGCACTACCAGACTACAAACTATTTCCGCACACCAAATGCATAAAAGGTTTCATTTTCTTCTAGTACAACAACCTGTCTTGGCTAATGCTCTAGTATTTACAACAGTTAGCGATGTATAACGCATGTTATCTATTATTGTGCCGAAAGGCCCTTTCCCACTAGGTGGAGCCACTAGAGTTACGCTCCACATATGGAAGACAATCACAGCTAGGTTTATTGGATTCAGTTCTGAATCTGAATAGGTACGAGACTCCAATAGATACGGGTAGGTGGCAGAACATGCGAATAATAGAAGGAAAAAATTACATAACATGCTTTGAAGAATATTTTCTACACGTAATTAGGAAAAATTATGACAGGTGGACCCAAGATTGGAGATTTAAGTGTGATAAACAATATACATTCCACATGAAAGATTAAGTGTAGTTGTGCACACAGAAACGTTTAAAAACACCCTCTCCACAATAAGTAAAAAAAGAAAAGTCGAAAGCTTATTTAAATCTCTCTCTCTCTCTCTCTCTCTCTCTCTCTCTCTCTCTCTCTCTCTCTCTCTCTCTCTCCAATATGACTCCCGTCTTGAGAAGTTGTAAATTTATAGTATTTATTACTGTGGGTAGGTTAAGATATGTTATTTTATAATTTTTGAAATGTATTTTTTTACTTAATATAGAATCCTGTTCTAAAGATTAAACATGGAACTTTTTCAAGCTCCTTCAGGTCTCCAATAAACGTGGTCACACCGATCGGTGAAATTCATTTCTCACCTGAAGACAATCACAAACATCCACACCCACAGCCGGGTTGGAAAGTGGACTTGCTGAGCATTCGGTTAACCAGACCCGGCATCAACACATCGTCCGCTGATTTAGAAACTTTATGCAGATGTACGTAAACGTTACTTACGCAGCATCGCACGTGATCAAAAGATTTGGTCACGTGCGTCATCGTATTCTAGGTAACTATTTAAGAATGTGGCTGGTCAGAAAAAACAAAACAAAAAAATCTTTCGGAGTTTGATAAAGGGCTTATTGTGCGTGCCCCTCTGACGAGATAAGATTTTGAAAACGGCAGAGCCGACTGGTTTCTCAAAAGGTGAGATACCCCAGGTGTTTAATCAGTGGAAAAATAACCCACATTGTTTATCTAAGAGGCGTAATTGCAGTCCTAAGAGTCTTAGGACCACACTTGAAACGAGATTGCCGTCTTCTGAGAAGGCTTGTACGGTCAAACAGAATTTCCTGTGTGCAGCATTTAATGAAGGCTGTTCCCGACCCATATCTCACCAAACTATGCGCATGATACTCGGCATATGTGAGCGTAGGAAATTGAAGAGGTTTCGGTATTGGCAGTCTCATAACTGTACAGAAACCATTGTATTAAATAAACATTTCTAATTCAGTGGCCGTATATGTAGTAAATTCATTCTTTAGGTAGTGGATGATTTTCATCACCTGGTGTGATATTATTACTATATTGAGTAGAGAGCTGATGTAGCATAAAACAATTGGGTTCAAATCCAGTCTATTACGCGAAGAACCTCTTTAAGGGCTTTTCGGCTATTTACATCATAGCCAGCAAACCTGATATTTTTAATATTAACGTAGTCTTTTTTTTTTTTTTTTTTTTTACTTGTGCATAAAAACATCCTCCAAGCATTCACCTGCTGCAACATCGGGAATGAATACAGCGCGATTCGTTGCCCCTGTCACGGAATGACTTCCAACGGCCTCAGACCTGTCGCAATGTTCTTCGCACCAGTGTAGCGCCTTCGATTTCCATGGCTGATCTTTGACTTATCAGCAGCTGATGTTCTTCAGAACAACGCTGTCGAGTTCTTACATTACTGTCCTATTATTGATCCGAACCTTTTGTAGACTTTAAATTCTTAGATGATCTTTTCCAAGGGTGCTAAGTAAGTTGTATCACTTAGTATCCTTTGATCTCTTGGTGTTTGCTTCCTGGGCCTCACATACGTTTCTCCATCAAGTTAGAATGTTGCCTACGGTTGAATTTAGGTAATGTAGTCTTTTTCTGAACCCTAGCGGCAGACTAGGCGACAGGTCGGTTGGGAGTGGTACTAACAAGAAGTCGCATCTAAGTAACACGCGGACCCTGCATAGGAAGCGGGAATAACGCGTAGTGAAAGAAAGAAAGTCTTTTTCTGAATGCTACGAACAAATGGCTTACGGACGTGCATCCCACAGTACAGCACATCTTTTTAACCTATCACTATAAAGAAACGAAGGTACAGGGCCTTATAGTCCTTATAAGGACAGGCTTGAAGGGGCGAAGCAAGAATGCTTTTCATCTTCCCCGTTATCTGTAGAGGACAGTGTAGGGATAAGGTGTTATTGAGCTATTAAAGCTCTGATTATGGCAGAAGGGTAACAGCAATAGCCGAGCCTCGGTTAGAACTTCATTGGCTACAGCATTGCCATCCATTACCCTCCAAGGGTATTGGATTGAATGAATCAATCAATCATCTCATCTCACGGTTGATTGATCCCCTCACACTTAATCAGCCCAGGTACAGGGCATAAGTCAATTGCATTGATAAGAAGGATTCATTCAAAAAACTAGAAAGTGTCGCAATACTCTTATTTTAATATAGCTATATTTTTAAATAAAAATAAAAATTAAAAATGCATTTAAATTGTATTTATATTTTCAAATAAATTATATAAAAAATGCAAAAATAATTTTAAATATGAAAATTTTTATTCGAATTTGTCTTTATGCAGATAAGCAGTCTCAAGCCAAAAAGGCACTCAATAAGAACTTTGGGGACGAACTTTTCCTTCCCCCCCCCCGAGACTTTAAAACTTGCAAACTTACATGTGTGTGCGAGAGAAAAAGAGAGAGAGGGGGGGGGGTATTTATTGTCTAAAAAATACAGTATATTTACTGCATATGTCAGCTTACATCCGGGGCTACTTAATCATAAGACGAAGGTATTTGAGTGTGATCATGACTGGTTGTTCGGTGTATAACCGTAGAACTTTCCTTTTTCTTCTCTTTTTTACATTTAAGAGAAGCAATACGTTATACTGTAAAATAAATTCATCATTCAGGTTGTAAAATCTATGATTTGTCAATGCTCAATATGATCTGACGACATCATCATGGTTAGGATCACGTGATCCAGGTATTACCATGTCGCAATGCTGAAGATCGCAGCTATTTGCATCTTCACACACACACACATGAAGTCATGGCTTGATGGATTTTTTTTTTATTATTCTTTTTATTTTCTTCCCAATGCTTTCATCTTAAGGGAAAACCTACGGGTAGCGGATACGCTCTAAGAATAAGGTCGGTCATAAAATCTGCGGCATGCGGACAAGGATCTTCGGATGACCTATTTTCGTTCGTACAAAAAAAAAAAAAAAAAAAAAAAAAAAAAAAAGGTGGGACCGGAATGAAAATACGATCGTGAGGGGACATAGCGGTCAGATTTCTAAGGGACCAGAGAAGGTGTTTACGTGTCAGAAAACACAAGTGCTTCTTCCGCAGTTTTCCATTTCACCCTAAGAAAAATTCTGAATGATCTGCGTGAAAACATCATTAATAAGCACGTAATGTTCCTCTATAGAAGGTTATTACAAAGGTTATTACACTTTACATAACTATTAGAATCAACTAAATATGTATTGGGAGCAAAATTATTGCTCTATTTGGAAGGCAATACTCTTAAAAAAAGTGTACTGAAGTACTCTCATCTTGAGACCTTTTCAGAAAGTCAGGCGATTACAATATTCTTAGGAATACATTTATTTAACTGAAAAATTTCTTGATTGATTTTCCTATAGAAAAGTTTTCTTGCTTGTGGATTTCATTTTGATAATTAATGAAGTTCAAGCTATTTCTTAATGAATAATTTCAAGCATGTCGCATTTCAATAAAGTACATTTCAGTTTTGTTATTTTATAGGAACTTTGATTATTTTCTAGTGGGAAATCGCATACTGTTTCTTCAATAAAGAATTTCATGTAATTTAAAAAAAAAGATGATCAGGTTTTTCTTCACAGTAATTTTGTATTATTTCTTTCTCGAATGTATTAAATTTGTTTGTCACTGTGAATCTCGTCCTCCACTCTTAGAGAGGAATATCTTGCTGCATTTGTACTAATACATATGTTTTCTAAGTAAGGAATTAATCTTTCCCTGTGAAGAAATTTATTAAAATGTTAAACTATATTTCAATAAGGAATTCAACACAAGTGACTTATTTTAAAGTATTTCAGTCGATATTACTTTCTGAGAAATAAATTTCATGATATATTTTAATACAGAATTTATTATGGTTTTCTAGGAGGAATGTCGATCTTCTTTACGAGTGAGGAATTTAAGAATTGCATGTCTTAGAAACGAGGAATTAAATGCTATATTTTCTTAATGAAACCCTGTCGTATTTTTAACGGCAAATTTCACCTTGTTCCAAGAAGATCTAGAAGTAACCAAAGTTCAAGGACGGAAAGTGAAAATTTTGCAAAAATAAGCGCCCACTCTCCTGATCCCTCATAGGAAAACGTAGCCTAGTTGAAAGAGCTTTCGTATTTTTTCTCTATTTCAAGGATAACGGTAACCGTACTGTATTATTTTAGCTCAGTCAGGAAGTCGAAACACATAATTATGACCGACCTTGACCCGTTCAGTTCACCCTTTACTTCTTCCCTCTAATTTTTCGGGAAAAAAAGCTCACAAATATCCACCCCTTCGGTACGGATTAATCTCCCCTTATGTACAGACTTAAACATTCCTATGTAGGTGAACTAGACCGGCATTCACTCCACAAGTCCCATACCGCACTGGATTCGTAAAACTTTTAATATAGTTAGTGCAATGGAATCTATCACTTCTTGTTTTCGGTAAATGTCACCCTGAGAAACTATCGTTATTTACGGGACCGCATCGAATCCATTTCTATATTTGTTATAAACAAGGTTGAGAATTGTTTGGGAAGCCGTTTAGCATGACCGACGTGCTGTTCAAGAAATAATGTTTTAGTTAGAACAAGTGAGCAGCTGTTCCACATCTTGGTTTGTCGGTCAGACCAAAACGGAAACTAACACCTGTTGAGTACTCGGACTAGTGAACCCTTGGGTTTATACAAAGACTCCCTATCAAGCGTACTAACACGCGATACTAGGATTAAACACAATGAACGATAACGTGGGGGATCGGTGCAGTTCCCCCCTCTCCACAAGATTTATTTCTGTACTCTCTCTCTCTCTCTCTCTTTAATATGTATATATATATATAGAGAGAGAGAGAGAGAGAGAGAAAGAGAGAGAGAGAAAGAAAAGATTATATATATATATATATATATATATATATATATATATATATATATATATAACCTTTCTCATAGGGTCGGCGTGTAAACTGACGTATATCAGACCTCTGTACCATCGAAGGCACGTGGGGATATGACATATATATTAATTCTGTTTACGTTTATGAGTTCCAATAAAGTAACGAGACTGATTTTATTATATGAATCGTTAACAGTCATTACAATCAGTTCTTGCATCCCTGATTTCTGTTCAGCTGTAAAGTTGTTTTGATAAAGGCAGTGTGTAGGAACCGAATTGATTTTTATTGATGTAGTGTTGGACACTTTTGTCGTAAGGTAAATCATATGAAAGGATAATCATTAAATAAATTCTCTAAAGCTTTTCCATTTCCCAGAAGATCGGTGAAACTCTTTTAGCCAATTCAATTCTACGAACGAAATGAGTGTAATGGATGAGAATACTCAGACGACTGTCGCCATTTTGTGTTCATAACCCTTACTGTTAATAAACTGGCTGGAAAAAAGTCTAGAAAACGTTATTCTAGTTGGTAACTAGAATCAAACGTATATCAACAAAAGCAACGGTCTTCCCTCTGCTGATCTAGCGTCATAGATGCTACCACGATACTACAGATCATCCATATTTTTAGTTAAGATTAATTTTGATTAGAAATTCGAACATGAATTAAGTTTGTGCAAACATGGTTCTCAAAAGTTTCTCTGAAGAGCATTTCGGAATAATATTATTCATATTCAGATGCTTTTATGTGATTTATTTATCTTTATATACCATTAAACAATATCTGGATGTATTGTGGATACAGAAGATATTTTCCATAGAATACGGTATTATTATTTTCTTCTTCTTCTTCTGGTTCTTATCGTTTATATATTTTATATATTTGTATATATTTATTAATTTATAATAAATATATACAATGAGATTAAATATAATATTCAGAGATTATATCCGTTAATCTATAACGATACGAGAATAACACTACACTATAAATAACAAAAATAAAAATAACACTATGTCAAGAGAGGTAGCGATTTTGAAACCTGAAACCATTTTGTACTGTACTTTATTCTAGCCTTCAGCTAAGATATGATGACCATTACCAGTTCATTATTCTGACAGTTAAAGAAAGTAGTGGTCTCCATGTTTGACCAAAACATGCTGTTAGTATCCTGCTTTCCACTAGTCTTGTAACATTCGGTAAATGGGGTGAAAGATCAGGATGTGATTCTTGAATTCTTTATCAGTTTGTGAAGTAGAATACGTCTTAATGTACCTCAGAAGAAAATAGTCAGGAGAAACCAAATCCGATGATCGCAGTGGTCATGACATATTCTAATAGTTCCTGCTAATGGTCTCTTAGATCTTGCGTGATGTAAACCATTCTACAATACTCTATTTAAAATAAAAGTGCCTCATTTAAACAGGTTAAAAGCCTCAAGATACATTTTACGTTCACAACTAGTTGATTACGTACAACATAAAGTTATCAATTCACCCATTAACTAACTTTGTAACAAGCGTAAAAAAATGTGAAAAAAAAAACTGTGACCAAATTTTGCTAAGAGCGATATTATGAAGAGAACTCCCGTAAGGATTAAAGCGATGGTGCCTCAAGTGAAATTTCAAATATTTCATTCATGCAAATGATAGAGAACTCCCCCCACCCAAAAAAAAAGAGACTTGAGCTTTGATTTATAGCATGTACGAGCATGCTCGTACATTAAAGATAAAAAAGTAGTTGTAGATAATTTGGATGCAGTTTGGGATGCGGTGAAGCATATGATAACACACACACACACACACACACACACACACACACACACACACACACACACACACACACACATCATATTCATAGCTATTCAAGCATAACCAATATGATCACAGAATTGAATTGCCTCGTTGTCTTGGAAACATATCCTTTGAAGGGGGTTTTCAAGACGATTTAAATGTATGTCCTCATAATTTTCTTCAGCTATTGACTACACCATCGTGGAGCCAACTTGGCTTTTGGAAGGAACCAAAGTTTCCATCGGAGATGCTTTCACTATTCTGAAGTGGCAACTGTTCAAGCTGTTGCATTAGGCTAACCTAGGCTTAAGACCAAATATTTTTCTTAGCTTTTAAGATCCCCCACCCCCCAGATAACTGATAACTTCATGGTTGCCGAGTTTGTTCATTTTCTTTAAATACAAATTCATCTTTCTATTTGCAAACCCATCTAATGCAGCAAATTGAAAGTAATTATTTGAAAATATTGCCAATGTAGGCGCGCTACATCCATAGAAAGAAGTCGCTTAGGGAGAGGAAAGTCTGCTGACTATTAGTGGTTTCTATATATTTTCATATATAACGGTATAACGAACTACCTGCCTAGGAATTTTAGTTCGACATGTACAGATAGGCTTAAATGATTGCTGATAATACACTGACCTTCATACGAATCATTCAACTGTTATGATAGTCTATGATCTATAAATAGAAACTCCGATGATTTGTTCCAATGGCTTTGTTTGGAAACTCAAAAGGCTATTTTATAGTGATATCATCTGACTATTTTAATGTTTTAAAATAGTCAGGAGTCTTTATATTATCGTGCATCATTGGTTGAGACAATCGCGCTTAATTCCATGCTATGGTGATGACCCTATAAAACAATGAATACAGAAAATATGTGATAAAAACGAACCTATTGCTTAATGGTCATTTATTTTTTTTCTTAATTATTTCTAAGCGAAAAAATTGCTCTATTGATTAATATTTACTGAACAAAAGGAAATAATTTTAGAAAAAAAATTAATAACCATTCATTGAAAACCTAGAATATATCATTACACGTAACTATGTACTTTCTTCGCAATAAATCACCAACCTCAATCTCACTATAAAGTTGGTGACCCCTCATCTGGGACTTTCCCCTTATTCTTTCTCCCTCGTTTACGAAGCGGATCTTAAAAGGGGAGCTACAAAACTGAAGAAAGAAAGAGAGAAACCAACTCAGAACTTGTACTAGAATTTCTTTTAAAGTTAATGACGCGAGTGAAACGAAGCAAGACGTTAGCACGCGCACGCGCGCACACACACACATACATGTGAAATCTCCTGCTGAACATCCTTTTTAGATAACCGGGAATGAACATTCAGGATCTTATTCTAGGTCAAAATATCCAGGTTAACGTCCTCTCGACCTGTGTTAATGATGGCAGTGCTTACGTCATTGCCCAAGTGGGATTTACCATCACTTAAATCAATAAGGGCGATCGGTAAGTCTGCAGGAACTGTCTATGAGATAGGAGGTCAGTGGTGCTTACTCGGTAACCCATTTATAGACAGATTAAGCGGAATATAAGAAGGTTTCATCAACGTTACTGTCTTATTTACAAAGAAATAGTCTTCAGAGGACACACAAGATTCCAAAAAGAAAAAAAAATGCATGCTTACATGTTCGTATGTGGAATTATACATGGAAATAAATGCAATTTTGCCTTTAAAAAATATTTTTTTCCGATGCTTTTTAATTACATTGGTGTTAATTTGATTCCCGGAAAAATGTCTTGATCATACCAGGCATCGCTTTAAAAAAAAGTCTAAAATCTTACCTCAAAATTATTAAAATTTTCATTATCTTAGTTATTTATTAAAATTATATTAAAATCCTCTTAAATATTAGAAACATACGCAATTTAATAATTGGCATTAAAATGTCAGAAAACAAATTTAGGCTTAAATGTATCAAAAATAAATATTACTACATTTCTTGGCATTAACGTAATACAAAAAAAAAACAAAACTAACGAAAGCTTCATAAACAGCTATTTTAGTTTTAAAGATATTCTAAACAAAATGTTTGGAATATCTTGACAAAAATATTTTGTGACTCTGGAACACCTGCTTCTATTACCAACCGAGTGATAGTTGAAAATGTCATTGTATAATTATCGAGAAGACAGCGCCACCAAACGGATGATCTGAAATAATAAAATTGCTAATAGTTGAAAATTCTCAATTGTGTGTTTCACTTCGTACTTTCAAACAGCTGAAACTAACAGGCAAAGAGGCGGAGGTGAAGTTGGTTCCTTGTGGATTAATTCATCTTTTATACTATTAATTTCACCAAATATATAATAATCAATTTAGTAATTAAATGGTTACAATGTATTGTAAATAATATGTAGAAATTCAGTACTAAAACTCGCCAAATAATTACTGGGGGGAGGGGACAGCACCGGAAACTAGAAGAAAATGGGAAATATCAGATTTAGTGCTATTACTTTTTTTAGGATGATTATGCGTATTTGTTCTTTATTATTTTCTTGTTTAAATCAACAGTCATAAACGCCTCACATTCAACATGGTATAGGGGAGCAGGTGAGTATACACGTTGACCTACTTTTGTCTAAATTCCCCTATCACCCTCCTGTAAATATAATAACAATATTAAAAACAAATGTACACTAGTCTCTCCCTTCCGGGTGTGGAGATAATTTTGTAAGTCTCGCCTCACCGGTCCTGGATAGCCGAATAAAAGTTACGCCCTTTGAAGAAATAGGTCATTAAATCATAACTTCAATAAGACTGCGCTAGAGGCTGTTATATAGCGAGCCATTGTTTCACGGAATCCATTGTTGTACTTTGAAGAACGAAGCCAGTTTGGTTTTAAATTCTACTTCATTGAGTACATATATTTGTGTCAATATTTTCTATGCAGTAAAAACAGGAACCTAAAAATGTCAAGTTCAAATATTTCGCCTCTCTCTCTCTCTCTCTCTCTCTCTCTTCTCTCTCTGTGCGATGACCTACAATCATGTTTGTTTTAGTACCGCTCTCTCGTTGTAACCGAAACAAGTCAAGTTGTACCTTCATTACTATCCCGTGCCTCAGGGGAACGATAACTCTCACCTGGAACCCCGCCATTTTGACCTATGACTAACAGGTGAAGCTGAGCTCAGACCATCCGTTTGTATGATTATTAACTGATGAATGACATTTCCTGGACGGAAAACAGAGAGAGAGAGGTCACTTGCAGTATCATCACATATCTCAGTCTCGTTGCGTATCATAAATAAAACGAATGTAAAAATAAATGAGTAAACATGTCAGCAAATATTTTTAAATTATAAATCAGTGTACATACCAAGGTTTGCCAAAACACATAGCCTTTTTACGCAAACACTTTTTTTTGGTCAGAACTGAACGTTTCATAACACTTAAAAAAAAATTAAGGGAACATGAATTTTTATTTTATTTTATTGTACCTTGCCGTATGTAGTCTTGTAGAGTTATTGTCATGACAATCACTGCATCGCTTGCGAATGTAAATGCGTCCCCTTTTGAGGTTTAAATGCACTAAATGAAGGACGAAATAATCTTTCGTCAGAAATATGATCTTTTCTTGCAGAGCAAGAAATGTGATCTGAACACAACCCATGGAAAAATGACGCAAAGCCTTTACGTCTAACAATGAGGATATCAATATTTGAAACAATAGCTTACAAATGATAAGTCATATAATTGCTTCCACTTGATTATATTAAGGCCAAAATTTGGTTTGCGCCTTACTCAATTAAAAATAGATCTTATCCTTCTAATAATAGTCGAATTATATATATATCATCATCGTCGTCATCATCATCATCACATATCGCAGTCTCTTCGTGTATCACTAAATAAACGAATGTAAAAATAAATTAGTAAATATGAGTCAGCACATATTTTTAAATTATAAAGCAGCGCACATACCACGGTTTGCCAAAACACTTATAGCTTTTTTACGAAAAAATTTAACTGACAGTATATCAATAGGAAAAAAAAATTATCTATTTTATAAAGCAAATATCCTATGGATATCGGGAGGGCGGGTAGTATAAGACATTTAGTGATTTAGGAGAAAATTTGGTCGACCTAACTATGCTACCTGTCAAAAGCCACTAAAAATAAATATAATTAAATAATTATTAGAACTTTCTATGTGAATTTTATATTTTAATGTTATGCAAATCATTGTCCAGAATTCCTATCTACAATCTCTAAAAATTGTGCTTCAATAAACAAAGTTTTTAAACTATAAAGCAGGACAGTTTGAACTCAAATTTCAACATATACAATCCGGTCTATTTATATTATTGTTTGTGAGAATATCACAATCCAATCATAACTGCGGAAGACAACAGCAAAAGATAATCCCAGACATCAGTATTTGACCTACTACCGTTTTATGTCAAGAGAAACTTCAGTAATAATTGTTCGTGACCGTGGTCAATGTCAAATTCCTTCGGTGATAATAAAAAAAAAAGAAAAAAAGAAAAATATAACAAAACAGGTCACCTGAAGACGTTAACCTTGAGAAAAATGTAGTAACCTTCCTGTTAACAATATAACAGACATTGTTTTAGGAGTATGACGTCATCTAAAATACGTAGTTGTTGACCTGCTTTTCAAGAGATCAGACAGTAGTTCAGTGTGACAGGAAGCAAGCAGTTCTTTGTTAAATCACCTAAAACAGATGAGCTCTGTGGGAAGTTAAAAAGAAAACCGTGATCTATATAATGATGATTCAATAAAGCCTCTAAAAAATGATAACAGTTATTTTCTTTGTGACCAACAATTAAAGTGCTTTTCAAACTTGAAATGGATAAGATTTCAACAATCAGAAAAATCACTAGTCTGTTGCTAGGCAACAATTGTTAAATCATACCAATGATTAGCGTAGTCTTTTCACTTGAAATTAACATGTCAAAAATAAGAAACAGTCACCAGTTCGTTGCTAAGCAACAATCGGTAATCATACTGACAATTAACCTACTCTTTTCACACTTGAATTTGAAGATTTCAACAATTAGAAACACGGTCGATCGAACATCATTTTGTCAGCCAACGTTCTAATTGTTGTTAGAGTCAATTTCTTTCTGTATTATTTGAACGGATTTTATCCCTCATGCAGCAACAGAGATATTAATCATACATACCTCTCGGAAAAGATTTCAAGGCATTCTTTTATTACATTTTTAGCTTTATTTAACCTTAATTACTGTATTTGAAAAAAATGAAATACATCGCACAATAATCTATGTGAATGCAATATGCAGAATATAAATACTTTCGTATTGACAAAAATCTCATCCAGAGCTATTAAACTGAACGATTCACAATCCAAGGAAAATAAGTTGCATCCTATCCTTATCAGTAAGCTCTTCTGTGGGAAGTCATCCATTAATATACTCAAGCATAATAATTAAAAGCTAAGCCATTTTCTCGTCCAGGACGACCATCAATGGCTCAATCTGGTTTCTTTCTAATGACCGCGGTAACATAACTGAAGTTAAATATTCCGGAACGCAGTACTTCCGACACTAACCCACAATTGTTAACCTGTTACTTAGACGACAAAACTCTTCCATTCCGCCCGCTGAAATCAGTGGACCAATAAAAACCTAGTAGCCGCGACTAATCGTCAGAGAAGGCAACATTGACTTTGAAATCAGAAAGAGGAACGATTATAGAGAGAGAGACCCAATGACACTTATCACTTAAGTGTTTGTGAGAACTTGAAGATTCTTTAGCCCTGTAAGCTATTTTCACATGGTCCGTGAACACGCCGTTAATGATTCAACGTACTACGGCGACACTGTTTATTCTATGATGTGGGTGAAGTGTGAAAGACAGGCTTAACAGATTGGGAAAGAGGTTTTTAAGAAGGAAAAAGTAAAAGATAATATGGTAAGCAGAAATGTTGGTAAGTCGGAGAAGCAAGTTTAGTGCTCAAAAATAGTTATAATTGGGATTCTTGAGAGGACCATACGAATTCAAGTTTTAAAAAAAATTGACGAATTTAAAAGAAAAAATGGATAAAGTGCTACATTTCTAAGCCTCGATGCAATTCTACGTTTTTCTGATAATCCCCCCCCCCCCTGAGGAAGCCGAAACAACTAAGACACCGAAACCAGAGTATTATGTCGGTAAATGGCGTGTGTTCATCAAACCGGTTTTCCTGTTGGAATGAAAACCCCGGATTTCGGGGTTTTCATTGTCACCCCCCCCCTGTCACCCCCATACGAGAGACTGGCTAACTAATCCACAATTGAAAAGCCTTGATAAACACTTCGCGTCTTATAAAGGATTCGAACCTAGGATTCGAATGTTTAATATCAATTGAACAATTTATTATATTGAATTTATTTTTAATTGATTAAAAAGCATACTATTAATTTAGGATACTTTTCAATCACAATTAAAATTCATCTGATAACTTATTAATGTTTCACATAAGGAAAGTTTTTTATAATTTCATAATTTAATTTAATAATTTTACTAATCTGTATATATTTTTAACTTTAAAATAATTTAATTTAATCATTTTAATTTGTACTTAATTTAATTTAATTCCGAAAACTTTATTCTAGAAGTACAGAATAGATTTGGAAAAAGGACGATCATGTATAGACCTGGCCTTTTGCCTAAAATTAATAATAGAGAAAAGAAGAGAATATAATTCAGAAACACATATTGCATTTATTGACTTTGAAAAAGCATTCGACAAAGTTAAAATTTTATTTAACATATTAAAAGAAAGACAAATACCAAATAATATCCTAAAAGCTGTCACAAGTATATATGAAAATAATCAAATACAAATAAGATTAAATCACGAGCTATCATATATGAGAGAGATAAACCAAGGGGTCCGACAGGGATGTCCCTTCTCAGCAACTCTTTTTAATATCTACTTAAATGAAATAATAATAAAATGGAATAAAAATTTACATCAAGTAATTAAACTTTCTCCTACAGTTAACATAAACACTCTCCTCTTTGCCGACGACCAAATAATAATTACAAATTCTGAAGATAACTTACAGAAAGCTATTTTAGATTTAAATGAGATATCCAAAGATTATGGTATGATAATATCAACGGTAAAATCAAAAACTATGGCCTTTAAAGGACAAGATCCAGCAAGAACTAAAATAGTAATAGATAACAAGATCTTAGAACAGGTGAATTCATTTAACTACCTAGGATGTATGATCACATATGAAAATGAAAAAGATATAAACGTAAAAATTGCAAAATATTTAAAAATAACAGGTGTAATTAACTCTATATTTAAACCAAACTTAGTTCAAAAACAAACCAGGCTAAAAGTATACAATACATTAGCCCTTCCAGTCTTATTGTATGGAAGCGAAATCTGGACAATAAAACAAAAAGACAAACAAAAATTAACAACAGCAGAAATGAAGTTTATGAGAAAAACTGCAAAGTATACCCTATTTGATCACAAAAGAAACGAAGATATTATGAAAGAATTAAACCAAGAACCAGTAATTGAAAAAATTAAAAAATATAAACATAGATGGATGGAACACGTTCAAAGAATGAAAACAGAAAGATTACCAAAACAAGCCTTAAAGTGCAAGCCATTAGGAAAAAGAAAGCCAGGACGTCCTCTTAAACGATTCAACGATGACTTCTAAGGCCGGAACAGGCCATGCTAGGCCTAAATCCTTCATGCGCATGATGATGATGACGACTTAATTTCATAATTTTAATGTAATTTAATTTTTAAAATTTTAGCAATTTTACTTTTAAAATAATTTAATTTAATCCTTTTAATTTTTACTTAATAATTTTAACTTAATTTAATTAAAAAAATTTTTGCAATTTTAATTTTATTAATTTCTATGTAATTTTGATTTTAAAATAATTTTACTTTAATAATTGCATTCATTTTTATTTTTAATTTCAATTTAATTATTGTAAAAGATAAAATGGTTTTATAAAAATGTTTTTGTATAAAAATTGGTAATTTTTTTTTTATTTTTAAATTTAATTTTAATAATAAAATATACAGATCTGCCTTACGCTGAAAATTCGATTAATATTAATATTAACTTTTTTTTTTCTTTTTATGCATGTAGAAAATGATAGGTTTCATATTATTTTTTTATATGAATCCTCTTAAAAGATTGGTAACTGTCTTATTTAGCACCTAGTAAGGTAGATGGACTGGCTTCACAACGGAGACAACATTTTCTTGGACACACTTTAATAACCATAACAATGCATCTTTTTTAGTTTGTCACAAATATTTTATACGTAAGCTGTTTTCATGTACAAAATGGAAAACGATTTGAGCAATTATCATTCAGTTTTACTTCGTCAGAAATATATGGTGAAGTATACTAGACAATTCGTCTTGTTGTACACTGAAAGTAAACGCAGAAAATAAATATTACTTTATAAATATTCACCATAATGTAATTATTTTCTCTTAATAAATCATGAAGCCATGTTTATTTTAAACAAAAATGTAAAATAAAATCATTCTTTTAATAATAACATAAAGGAATATTCTAACACTAGTTTCAAGCTAACTTAATCGATTTATAATAGATCCATACTAAAAGCAAAAGGTTTTGTTACCAGCTATAACATCCCATCCACTCAGATTTTCTTCATTCAGATGACGGGATAAAGAGTCAAGGACTCAGTCCATCTCCCAGTTCTTTTAAGAATCGAAGAAGGTTTTGAGGAAGATGCGGTGATTAATAATATAATATGATTAATAAAATAATATAATAAATATATATACCCTTGGAGGGTAATGGATGGCAATGCTGTAGCCAATGAAGTTCTAACTGAGGCTCGGCTATTGATGTTACCATGATGCCATGATCAGAGCTTTAATTTAATAGCCATTTTTAATTTCTTATCCCTACACTATTTAATTTCTATCAATATTTAATTTCTTATCCCTACACTGTCCTCTGCAGATAACGGGAAAGATGAAAAGCATTCTTGCTTCGCCCCTTTAAGCCAGTCCTTATAAAGATAAGAAGGTTTTGAAACTGTTATTGCAGTGAGAGAGCAGTCATCCTTGTAACTAAAAGATAAATCGGAAAATAAGTTAAACTAAGGCAACTCGGAAATGCCGAAGGAGGTACTCCAACAAGCTAAACGGTCAACTCACGAAACTTTCCCAGTCTCTAGATTCGGCTTTGAAATACTTCAGGATCTAATATCCACTTTGCTTATGTAATTTTGCATCGTCAAACTGAAGCCTTGTGGCTCTTTATTTATTTTAATAATAATAATTGTTATTCATGGTTGGCGTCTTAATAGACGCCATTTGGTCATTCTCGTACGTCAGCTTCTTGGGAAGGACATCACTGCTCGAAGAACAAGTGGCGTAGCTGCCCTATCCATATAGAATGAGTAAGACAATCACGAACATCCAGACCTAATGGGATTTTAATCTACAGTCCGTTGGTTGGAAAGCTGGTGTACTATCCACTCATTCAACCAGGCCAGGGAAGATAAGTATTTAAGGAGCATTAATTAGTTAGTGGCCCACACAGATCATTCACTTTATATAGTCTGTATAAGCAGACTTTTACTGTCACGTTTTATTCTTGATGATTATAATGAGAAATAAGAAAGGAAAAAAAAAAAAGAATCCTAGCAGAAACTACATCGCAAAATTTGCGATTCCCTCGTATGCATCTTTGCAGCTCCCCCCCCCCCCGTCCTTTCCCCTGTAGGGGGAGCTTATTTGCTTTGAATGAGTAGTCTTACTTTCCATCCAAACTATTCCTCCGTGTGGGAAACCAGTTGAAATCTCCCTCCGTTGACAAAGAAAACATTTATCCCGAACACGGAACTATTCGACTGACTGCTGTTCGTCCGTTTCAATTTACGGCACCGTTGTTTTGGTCAATAAAGATGACGCTCACGGTTGGGAATTTCCCTCGCATCTTCATTCAACCAGTGGGACATGGATGAGCGGCAAAACACCCGAGACGGAAGTTGTCTATTATGACACAAGTTTAGGCCAGGTGTGGGAGACGGGGAGGGATGAAAAGTGCGATAAGTTTACAGTCAGTCAGGGAGGGAGGGAGGGGGGGGGAAGAAAATGCGCGCGCGCGCTCCCAGTTCCGGGTCAGGTTAGTGGAAATCCTGGTGACCTACAACAAGAGAGAGAACGGCGACAGATGGACGCCACACATTTTATTGGTAGAGCAGGTGTGAGAATGATCGATAGCGTTCGGGGGGGGGGGGGAGAATTATAATTTTTTCTTTGTTCACAGAGATTTTCCCCATTTTTTTTCTTTTCTTAATTTAATTTAAACTTTCACATTCTTAAATATTTTAACTAAAATCTTTGGCCTAAATTTATAATTTTCACTTTTGAAATTCCAGTTTTTCAAATTGTGTGTGTGTGACATTAATAAATTTATATATTTGTATAATTTATGCCAAAGATTCATAAATGCAATTTATGAATTATAAAATAAAAAGTTTTTTTTTTAATTTACAAAAAATAATATTTCATTTTTATATTTCATAAATTATATTTTTAATTATTTATTTTAAGTTATTTACAGTATATTAATACTGTGGGCTGACCAAGGATTTTCTCTTTTCATTAATTTTCAACATTTTTGCATTTTTTCGTTATTTTTTACATAGTCCAGAAACCCTGCTCTAGAGATAAAACATGGAATTGTTTCAAGTCACATCAGGCGTCCATATAAGCGGGCTACCTGGTCCTACAACTCCGATAAAATTCGTCTCCTACCTAAATTGGATACACTAAGCGCAGGACGGCAATCATTTTTATTTACGGATTTATTTACATTTTAAATATAAATACGTTTAATTTATTACGTTTATTTAATCGATGCATTATTTATTTATATATTTATTATTTATTACATTATTTATTTATTTACTTAATACATTAAATTTATATTTATTAGGCTTGTTCAACTGTTCGCAAATTCATTGTCATATAACTTCAATACTATAAGGTGTATATATTATGTGATTGAAATTAATTTCTATATTTTTATTCATTTACCTCGTTTACTCAATCTGTCGACATTATCCACTTATTGGCATATATATCATAAATGTCCTATCATCATTATTATTATTCATTCATTTTGTATGATTATTCAACGGCCGTGCGAGCCCCTTTTTACTGGGAGGTACGGGACCACCTCGATCCCCCCTATTTTTATCCGAGCCCGGGACCGGCATAGCTGGCAATTCAGACCTATGGCTGGAGGGATTGTCTTAGTATTCCTGACTAAGTATTCGTGTGTGTGTGTGTGTTCACGGGACCGGTTTGCTGCTTACGGGATGAAAAACTCCAGATAAACTGGGAGGGGGGGGGGGAACCCTGCTGGCCACACCCAAGACTGGTTAATTTGGCTATGGCTGAGGAAGATCCTTCATCTTCTCACGTCGTCGACGGGAATCGAACTTAAGACATAGCACATAGGCATATAGCACATCGAAGTTAGGACATAGGCATATGGTTGCGAAGCGCACAGCCACAAGGCTAATCAACCGCACGGACATTATTATTATTTGGAACGTGGTAAAGTATGAATGCTATATAGAATTTTAATTTACTTATATTTTCTTTACTAATTTTTATTTTATTTCTTTATCCATTTATTTTATTATTTTATTTAATAGAATGCCGGCTTGGTTGGCCGAGTGGTTAGCGTATCCGCTTTGCAGCCAAGAGGCTGCGGGTTCGAATCCGGCTTACCCATGGATGTTTGTGATTGTTTTCACCTACATACATTCATTCATCCGAGTTTAGATACACTCTCCCAAGATAGACTGGGGAACCATGGGAGAAGTAAACCTAAACCCGCAATGGGAAAGGCCTTCATCCTGTAGTGGGTAGAAAAACAAGCTGATCATCACCAATTTACTAGAATACTACTTTTTATATTTTCATTTTATATTCACTAGAATATTATATATATTTTTATTTATTACGAGTATACTCTTTTTTGTACTACTAATGGTGCCATTTTCAGATCAGATTATCATACCAATTATGGCTTCTTCTTATTATTTTTGCACCACTAATGGTGTAGTAGTGCAAAAATAATCATACCAATTCATCATATTATTGGTATAATCATATTATCATACCAATTATTGGTATGATCAAATTATCATATCAATTATGGCTTCTTCTTATTATACAGTTATACGTCCACGTGTAATTTTCAACTCAAATACCGAATTAAAATATTTATTTTTCTGTCATCGACAGTCCTTATCCTTATAAGGACTGGCTTAAAGGGGCGAAGCAAGAATGCTTTTCATCTTCCCCGTTATCTGTAGAGGACAGTGTAGGGATAAGGTGTTATTGAGCAATTAAAGCTCTGATCATGGCAGGAGGGTAACAGCAAAAGCCGAGCCTCAGTTAAAACTTCATTGGCTACAGCATTGCCATCCATTACCCTCCAAGGGTATTGGATTGAATGAATCAATCACCGACTATGTAAGTAAAGGTGAAATCTCAAAAATACGGACGATCTCTAGGCCACTCCATAGTGGGCGAAAGACCGTCCTAATCTCAGCGTTGGTTCCACTCAGTGACGGGCTCCCCGACCACTGAGCAGAGCCGCTCATATTCCGAGGAAAATAATTCACCGGCAAGTACCCCTCAGCGGGCCGTGCCGGAGAACACTTTCCCCGGAGACTCAAAGTGCTCCCTTAGGGCGAAACCTAAGAGAGCGAACTCATTTACCCAGGATAACAGCAACAGCCGAACCTCAGTTAAACTTCATTGGTTCAGCATTGCCATCAGTTACCATATATATGGGCATCTCATATAAAATCAATCACCGCATCTCACGGTCGATTGACCACCTGTCATCGACATGTTCTGTCATAGATTAATTGTAATATTTTGAAATGAAATATATAAAGGTGTACTTAATACTTTTAGAAATTTTAAATATATTTAAATATTAATTAATTTTAAAATAGTAGCAGTAGAATATAATTTACATTATTATTTCTAAAAAATAAATCATTTTTTTGAAAAATAGTGTAATAAAATATGCATGAGGCAATGTCAGAATATTTTGTTATACTAATTTGTTACAATGCATATTTAATTATAATATCCATCTCAAAACAAACATGTTTTTGTGTGCTTTAATTATATCGATATCTAAAGGTCAATATTGAAGAACAATTTTCAGCGGAAACAGCATTTTCAGAGGAACGAAACAGAGTATTGGCAGCTTGAGGCTATCGTGGGTTCTTCGTATTTGTAAGTTTTTTTCACGTGTGAGGCGTCATGTCCTTTAGCTTTTAAAGATAATACAAAAAAAGTTATGCCCTCCAAGCCGTATATAATTTTTGCTTGTTCAATAATATTTCTTATCTATGCACGGCGTTAGCATTTTTGAGCAATCAAACGCAGGAATACTTAGCGTCAGTCTTACCGAAAACATTGCGTGATTACTCATTGTTTTGTACTGTAAATATTGCCAAACTGTTGGCAATATTTATAGTACAAATCCTGAATTGAAAATAACAAATAATATAGTTATCAATTGATTTAAAAAAGCGCAGAAAAAGAGAGACGGAGAACATATAAGAAAATCCCTAATGCCTTTTATTACCCAAAAAGGGAGTGGGTGAGGTCATTTAGCCCTAAATTTTTGAAGACCAGTGGGCATCTAGTATTCATTCTTAGCCAATCACAGCATCTCTTACCCACGACTTTCGATGATATTAAGTGGCATCCGGGGAAGGAAGTACGGCAGGCAACTGCCGCCATCTAGTGGTCCATAATCCTAATGTTATATATTATTGTCTGAATGAGTGTTGAGTTCTGTGGTCATTATTATTGAGTTTACGGGATGTAAAACTCGAGTTTCCAGGAGAAAAAAAAACCTGCCTACATATCCTAGAGATCGACTAACTCTTGATGAGGTGAACAAAGGCTTAGAAAAAGTTTCTCTAGTCGACAACTAGAATCAAACTTAGAATGGTCTTTCTTTGGGCAGCCTAGCGCTATGGATGCAAACGGATTTTTTTCACAGGACTACACAGAACTTTTTATTAATATCTTATAGTGAAATCTGATAAATTTCAGAACATTTATTTAAAATGTTTATTTCTATTATAATTCTAAGGAAATAGATCATCATCATCAAATTCCTGACATGTACCCTCAAGGAGTGTACAGGATATGATAGTATTACATGATGGTAGTACTATCATACAAGGAAATAGATTTATGAGTTATTGCTATTTTATTTTATTAAAATTTCTATTATTATTATTTGAATGATTCTGTCAGGGATGAGATGGTCGTTCCCTTTTCATGGATCTATTCAGCAAAGTCCATTACTGTTATGATGCTGATGTATTTGGATTTAATGTCGTGCTTAAATAAACAAAACTATAACTATACAGAGAGAGAGAGAGAGAGAGAGAGAGAGAGAGAGAGAGAGAGAGAGAGAGAGAGAGAGAGAGAGAGAGAGAGAGAGATTATGAAAGGTTTAACTATGAGATCAAATTTAGAAGTTTCCTGTATAGCAATAATTTAACAATGTCAACAGCATTCCCTCCGCCGCACTGATCTTTTATTAGAAAAATGCTCAGTAGCTTGATTTCTAATAAGTATGGATCCAGATGGTGTCCCTCAACTGTGTTCATAATGAGTGCTCCAGATTTAACGCCCATCCTATAGAGCTTATATAAACTGGCATACTCATTTGGCATCTACCCAACAGCATTGAAGCAGATCTTTATCCATTCCCCTCCATGGAGATAAAAGCTATCGCCCCATTGTCCTCTTCTTTCTTTACTTTCAAAAGTGATGGAGATGATCATCGACAACAGCTTCTTGGCTACCTAGTGATCCATCAGTTAATTAGGGATCATCAAAATGGATTCTTCCATTCTATAGCAGATTTCCTCCCACCTTTAGACACAGACCATGGAAAGATTTGAAGAAACTCACGTGGTCGCTCTCAATATTTAACGTGTTTGAGACGATGTAGCATGTAACAAGCTACCATCTTATGGTCTTCTTGCTTAATGTGATTTGGGTCGCTGGCTTTTTCTCTGGTCGTTCATTGCATGTCATGGTGGACGGCTCGCTCTCATCACTTCATGAATCCTGGAGTACTTTAGGGTTCTATACTTCCATCCACGCTCTTCGTCCTTTATATCAATGACCTTCTCTCTAACTTCAAATCCTATTCATTGCTTTGATAACGAGTATTCTTCATTCGAGAAATCTTTAAGAATTCAAATCACTGAAGCTCCAAGATCTTAAACACTGTTTAAGATCTTGGATTTTAAGATTAAGATTAAGATTGTTTAAGATTCTCCTCACCATTCTCAAGTGTGTGTGTGTGGGGGGGGGGAGATAATGTAATGTTACTCCATCGAACTGGCCGCCAGCTTTCCTCTAATCATGTAAAAACACAACCAGCCACTAGTCAGCTGCATACATATCTTCTTTCTTCGTGTCATCTACTTCTGTTCTTTGGAACAGTTTTTCCCATACTAGTAAATGAAACTTTTGTCTTTTCTAGAAACTAGTTAATAATGGATTCCTTCTTTCTCTTTAACTACTTGACCATACACGACGCTATTATCTTACAGTTTTTTTAGGTTTTGTGACGTCTCGTGTGTCGGTGTTGATATTTTAAAATAACAGTAATAATACACTTAAACAACTATTATTACTGTTTACATTTACGAGGTATTAGTTGGATTGTTCGTCACGTGATAATACCGATGTTACTTTGTTCACACACGCTAAGAACCCCGAATAAGACTGTACTTTTAATTAGCCCTTATAAGGACTGGCTTAAAGGGGCGAAGCAAGAATGCTTTTCATCTTCCCCGTTATCTGTAGAGGACAGTGTAGGGATAAGGTGTTATTGAGCTATTAAAGCTCTGATCATGGCAGGAGGGTAACAGCAATAGCCGAGCCTCAGTTAGAACTTCATTGGCTACAGCATTACCCTCCAAGGGTATTAATCCTACCGTACTTTTAATTTTTTTTGTCACATTCCAAGAATTGAAAACCTATATTACATTTGAATGAGTAGATTAAGATTATATACAGTTAATATAAATAGCAATTTATCTTTTTATTTCTATTAGAATAAAGAATATTATAGATCCAAATATATTTTATAGTCAGCTGTTAAAGCAATACTAATAAAAAGCGAATATAAATGCTCTTGTACAGAGCTTGTCTTCTAAGTCAGGGCTATCCAATCTTAGGTAATCTGAGGGCCGCATTAGAAGAAAAAAAATTATACGAGGGTGGTTTCACAATGCATATCTAGTAATTTGGTGAGCAGCAGCGACACAACCTCGAAAGCTGAACAAACGAACAACACTAATTGCGCACTAATCGCGCGCTCACGTTCTCCGTGAGGCCAGGAGTGCGCGTTGGAACAAAACAGTGTAAGAACGTTTCTTTGACGCATCTAATATTTGAAAAACACATGGGTACATCGTGATGTAAAAACACCAAATAAAATTATCAACATCGAGATTATCGATTAGTGATAGAATTAAAATATCTAATACGCATTCGATTCAAATTGTTATTTTATTTTTTCGCTCGTAAAAATCAAAACCCACAGGCGGGCCGCACAGAATCGTACCGCAGGACGCATGCGGCTCTGGGCAATGCTTTGGACAGTCCTGTTCTAAGTAGTGCAAACCAAGGCAACTCCGATGCCGAAGGTTGTCATAAAGTCTATGGTAAATTTTCAGAAAATTTATATTTGATTATAAAATATGGCTGGATCCATAATATTCTCCATTCTTATTTTTACCAAATTGATGTCTTTTTGTTTACATTTCAATAATGTATTATTTCTAGTTCTCTAGTCAAAATGTGCACGAACATAGTAATTTAACCAATGCTAAGTGGTGCCACCTGGAATGTGTTTTCATTTCATATTTCTAATGAAACACTGTTGTATATTAATTCATCCACTGCATTCAGTTTCAGGCCTAATAACAGATAAATTTCAACTAACCGTGACCACAAAACAAGCATTTTTCGGGAGCTAACTACGGAAGTGTCGAGGTCGTAAGTACATTAAGATGGGGGAGAGGAAAAGATACGATACCGAAATTCGAACACACACACACACAACAAACTATCTTAAAATGAGAACGTGCTAAAACTTAGTCATAAACAGCCCGCAGAAACAGGAATGTTGTCATGCCTACGGGTAGTGTAACTGGACGAAGTGTTAAAAAAGGGGAAGTTCTAATTTCTATCTCCCCCCCCCCCCTAATTCCAGAGACATAATTGGTATCAGGTACAACGCGGAAACATACTTCGGTGCGAAGGTGACGGTGCCTCTAGAAATGCATCTTAAGTGGGTTACTAAGGCAACTAGGATGGTTTGGCGCGCTCTAGAGGAAGGAAGGCTCAGTGGAGGAGACCGTGTGAATCATTTGCGAGCTTTGCTGCGACCTTCAGTCACTGGTAATCTCCCACAACTCCCACTCACTACAGGTGGGAATGATGGGAACAGATTTCGATTGTAAATCTGTTTGACATATTTCTTTCTTTCTTTCTTTCTTTTTTTTTTTTTTTTTAAATTCCTTTTTTTGAAACCATGGAAGGCGTTTCTTATTGCGTTTGAAATTGTCATTCAGCCAAGGGTAGGGATTGGGGTCAACCTCGGATAGCGGAATGTTTTAATATTCGAAAAAAAAAAAAAAATGAAAATACGAACACCAGGAGAGTCTCCGTAGCTAAGCCGGAAAGACCTGGGTTCGATTCCCGTCAGTGACGTGAGGAACCTTTTTCTGGTCTCTTTCGACTAAAGGTGAGTTAGCTGATCTCATACGCACCTAGGGCTTTTTTTTTTTCACCCGGAAACTTGGGTTTTTCGTCCCCCCTGGAACAGGCAAACCGGCCCCGTGAACACACATGGATTACAATCATGAATACGTCCCAGCCATATGCCGGTCCCGAGCCCGGATAAAATTAGGGGATGGGGAAAGCAATGGTGAACTATCGTGTAAACATCTCACCATGAATACTTTGTGGGCAATGCCTACAAAGTCACCTACGGTCGGAAACGAGGGAAAATCGGAATCGGGTCGGAACACCAGGAACCCTTTATGGTGGTATTAGGAAGGCTTCAGCCCATCCTATACTCCTACGCATAATTGTTTCTATATATATTTTTTCTTTTTTAATATTTGTATTTAATATCTATATTTTTTTTATTTAATTGTTATACTGTAGATTACACTTCTCTCTAGCGTGCGCGTGTGTGTGTGTGTGTGTGTGTGTGTGTGTGTGTGTTCCACGCCACCTAGAGATCACACCAGTCTACCGCTAATGATGAAGGTCAACATCGGTTGACCTTCATCATTAGCTTTCCATCAACTAGCTTTCCAAATTTAAAAAAAAAAAAAAAAAAAGTTATGGCTAAAAAGAGTGTTGCCTTCTCTCTTTACACTATATTGTTTATCATTAAATCATTTAATTACTTTTTTAAAAAAAATATTCTCCAGTTTGTGTAGAAGTCGCTAAACAACGAGTTGTTATAGAGATAACAAATTATCGTTCCTATTCATCCCAGCTCTCATCCTGTCCTAATTTCCCATCATTTGTCCTTCACCTGGCATCATTTTGTTATCTAAGCAATAGGCGTGTCTAGCGAATCTAAATGCCAACCACTTCCGTGACGCAACAATAAAGCCCTCGTGTTAGTTCAAAATTGTTTAATATTTTAGCTGTAATCAAACGTGACCAAAATAGCAAAAGAGGGAGTCGATAACACAGGATGTATTTGCTTTATAAATGAACAGGTGATTGACTGTTTACGGAAAATGGTTGATAGATAAACACACGAGGATTACATAAAGCCAAAAGTAACGTGGGTGATCCAGACAACTCGAATTTTAATCAGTTAATATTGTTTAAAAATTAATCAAAGAAGAAAGCCACATCGAACTTTATAGAGTGTATTTTGTTTGATTATAATGTGAAGATGTTTACGTGACGGGTGAATTTCATCGCCCAGTGAATATGAGATCACCCTGCTTACTGGAGACCTGAAGTGGCTTGAAAAAAAAATTCCAAGTTTGATCTCTAGGAAAGTGGAGTTCTGGATTATGTAATCGTTAATCTACTTACGGTCCATTAATTTAAATAAGGAATATTAAAAATCTTCTGAGTATTTTTCTATCATCCCGTCTCCTTATAACTGCTTTCAGTTATTTTCAATGATATTTGTCGTCTCCCCCCCCCCTCTAAAAAAAGAGTCCGGATACATCTGTGGAGAGAGGAAAGAAAGAATATTGACCTTCTGTATTATCATTTCCTCCCGACACACTTGCATTTACTTTTAATTCTTGCTTTCTCCGACTATCTGCACCAACCTGTTTTTAATTAATACTTGACTGCAACAATTTTGAAAATTCTTATATATTACCGTACGGTATTTTAAATTTCCATAATTATAATATGGTTAACACTAGCCGCGACAGATGGCGCCAGGTTAATCTAAAGACAATACACATTACAAGTAACAAGAGGCTACCGTATCCAAGTTATCTATGTGCATTTATAAGTAAAGAAATCGTAAGCATTCAGATTTTTTAAGTAATCATTGACTACTAACATGTTTTAGTGAAAAATAATAAAATATTTATATAAAAATGTAAGAAATAAACTGATAAATATATATTTACTTAAAAAGAGCTAGTTTTCTACTCAATAAATCATCACTCATTCGAACACCATTTTTATTTTAATTTAACTTTCATTAAAAAAAAAGTACAATCGAAAAAGGGGGTCTGGTATCAGAAGGTACTGACAATCTAAAGTCCTACTTCCAGGGTAACAAATGGCAATGCTGTAGACAATGTAGTTTTAACTGACACTCGGCTATTACTGTTACCCAGCTATGACTAGAGCTTTTAGCTCATTAATACTCCATCCACACAGATTTTCTTTATTCAAATAAAGGGATAAAGAGTCGTGGACTCAGTCCATCGCCCAGTTCTTTTAAGAACAACCGAAAAAAAAAAAAAGAAACATTAGTATTATTATTTGATTAAATTGGTGAAAAAAATCATCACGGATACTTTTAACATCGCTATAAAATTTGTATACATTTTTTTCGTAGCGGAGGGGAGGATACAGAAATTCTGTAATTTGTTTGCAATGTCATTTGCTTCTACACAGTATTTCGTAGTGATTGACCAAGCCACTGGAGCATAAAATGAATTTTTGAAAGTTAAAAAATGAAAACGAAATTTAGAATATTATTCTCTAGAAACAACATAATTATTAATTCTCTCGATGTAGTTAACGTACTGTATAGTGTATATTATATACTCAATATTCAGAAGATTATTCCATTACATTTCCTTCATTCAACCTATTTTAGCTATGCTTTCCACTGTAAACAAAGTCAGAAATATGTATCGTCATTCAAATTACACAGTAAGTCTTGGAATTCTTCACGCTTTGAAGAATTATCATTGAAAACCAATCGCGAGTATCCCACATGAAATAGCAGTCAGACAATGGACGTGAATATTTATCTTGCTCGAGGTTCGTGCAAGTTCTAAATCCCTTGTAATTAGCGAGTTGCCTTAACACTAACCCACGTTGGTTAGAGATAATGAGAGAAACAGCGCCAGAAGTAGATGGGCGAAATAAATGAGAATGAATGACATAGGTGTCTCATTAGTATACCGAACGGAGAAAGGGTAAAATCAAATCATTGAAGTCCTTCGTTGCAATGGGATGAAACCCCAAGAGGATACCGAATGCAGTGCCTAATTAACTAGTTTGCTCTAAGCCCAGGTGCCGATAACAATCATCCTTAGATCTATTGCTTTTCCCAGTTACCTGATATATAAACGTAAAGTTAAATGCTGTAGTTCTGCAAATGACAAGTGACAATAGCGCCCTCAAGCGGACTTTAGCAGATGTTCCTGAGATATATACCTCTTGAAATTTCTAGTTTTGACATTTTATTCAGAACTTTCAATTTGTTCATGTACACACACACACACACACACACACACACACACACACACACACACACACACACACACACACATTGTATATTGCTAATTAAGAAGAAAATTTAAATGAAAAAAAAAAAGCATGGAATAGCCACAGCATCTTATATGACAAACATAACAAAGCAAGTTCGGCATGAATTAAAAAATATACATGTAGAGAAAATGAAGAAAAAAAACCCTTGCAAATTACACTGTTTAAATTTTTTTTTTTTAATCAAAACTCAACTATGAAAATCTTCATTATTAATATTTTCGTTTTTTTTTTTTTAATCCTTTTCTCTGTGTGCGCATTCATTAGTATTTCTGGCCTGCAGTAAACAAATGATGCGTAATTATTTTTTTCCCACCAACACTTGTAATTTTCTGTTCCAAACAGAAAATTACAAGTGATTTATACTTTTTGATTTTTATTTTGATTTTATATTCTTGATTTTTGATTTGCAGATATTTGTTTGGTGTTCGAAAGTTATTTTATATATATAATTCAAAATTTTAAATTTTTACTTGACTATTTTAAAATGTAATTTTTTTGTATAGTTTATATTATATTTTATAATGTTTATAATAATTAAATTATATTATCGTGTTTTGCAAATACATAGTATAATATGTAAATCATTACGTCTACTGCCATCTGGTGAGTTTTATAATAACTATGTAACAAACCTTTGACCATGAGACATATAATCCATCATGCAATTGGAACTATTGTTAATGTTTTCTTTATTTTGTTGCATTTTATTATTATTATTATTATTATTATTATTATTATTATTATTATTATTATTATTATTATATTCACTTAAAAGATGTCGAAATCAAAGAATTCAAGAAACATGTAATAAAATAATCACATCTTTAACTGGCAGATATGTTTAATTTGAGTCTCATTCCAGAGCAGGGTATTGTTCTATTCATGGTGAAATTTGACCTTTCTGAAAGGTTATTAACCATAATACCTTTGCTTTGGCCATATTTATATTTTGAATTTTTGGCCTTTTTGAAAAACTTTTTACTTTCACATACACCGCTTGGAAAAAAGTTAACGGACATAGTGTGAGGAACATACAGCCATGCCATCCACCTTAATGAGATGTAGGACCACCTTTCGCTGCGATGACTGCAGCACTCCTACGAGTCATACTGTCCACAAGTGTACGATAGCGATCAATGAGAATTTTGATCATTGATCACTGAGTTCCTGGACTATTGTGAGGACGGACCGATGACTCACCCGATGCTCCAGTTCATCCCACACAGATGTTCAATATTGGTTGAGGTCATGGCTCTGTGAACATCAGTCAAGTGTGCTGATTGATGTCCACAAACCACGCAGTTACACCAGTAGCCTTTTGACACGGTGTCTTGGTGAAAGAGACAATGTTCAGTTCCGTAGAAATGCCACAAATAGGAAGCGTTGCATTGTTCAGAGTGTTCCGATTCCTCTCGGAGTTCAATGTTCGTGACACGACAAACAGACATCCGAGACTTTACCAGAAAAAAAAAAAAACAGGGCCATACAATCACACCGCCACTTTCGAATTTCGTAGTTGTGGTTATGCTCTCTGTTTAGAGACATTCATCGGGCATCTGCCACTCATCCACCCGTCCATCTGCTCAGTAGAGGGTGTAGGGTAATTTGTCACTCCATAACACAACTTTCCAAGCTTCCACGTTCCACTGCACACGCTCTTTTCACCACTGAAGACGACGATGCATGTTGGTTCGGGTAATGTGGATTTGCATACCATGGAAACCCATGTTGTGAGCCTCGGTTCTGAATGTTTTTGTTCAGATCCGTGTTTCAGTCGATGCCTGAAACTCCGCATTAAACATGTCGGCCGACGAATGGTGGTTTTTATATATTATCTTGCGTAGTCACCGTAAACGTCACCGTAGGGTGCTTTCGTAGCACCCTACAGTGACGTTTGGTGAGTGTGGTGGGTCATCCACTGCGATCACTTGCAGTTTACTCCCTCCGCTTCTATCTCAGTATGGTATCACTGATTGTTGACTTGGGATGGCCCAATTTGTCAACAAATTAATAAAAATATTAATCAAACTTCGTCAGTTCCCTTCGCGCAGCCATTTCACTCGGACGCAGTTGCACTGACTTTGGGTATATCGTATTCCTGTAATTTGTACCGGCTACAAACACGTGTTACCTCTAAGATAATTATGCTCCAATCCTCCCCAACTTATTTTGCGTATTCATTTGTGTAAATCTGTTAAATACCTTGCCAAATCGAATAGAACATAGCGTTAAAGATCAAAATCTTATCCATCGACATCTGGATGCCATTTCTTACCAGCCTGTCTAATATATCTTAATTAACTACTTCAGAGATATAGAACGATCTATAATTGGCTGCATCAGTTGTAGATCTACCCTTGTGCAGTGGAATTATCTTGCGTTCCACCCAGGGCCGACCTTCTCTATAAAGGGACCCGAGTGCAAGAAACCTTTTGGGGCCCTAAAATATTTTTCAAAGGTAAAAATTAAAGGATTCGAAATAAACGTATTGTAAAACCTCTTACCTGCAAATCATTTTGGCACAGGAAGACAAAAACAAACAAAAAAAACACATTCGAAATACAACAGGTTAACATAACGTTTACTGAACACAAAACAAAAGTATTAAATAATTAAAATAAATAAATAATTAACGCAAACAAAAGTAACCTGGCTCACCAACTGGCACACAAAAACTGTTTACAATTAATTATTGTTTAAAGTAATAAAAAATTAATTTAAGCACATAAAAAAATAAATAGGTTTTACTATTTAGGGGCCTAGTTTTACTAACACGTATATTGCTTAATATGTATTTATTTAAATATGCGATTTTTTATTTTTTTTATTTTTATTTTATTTTTATTTTTATTTTTTTGCTATGCCACTAATCATTTCCGAAAAATTACAATTTTTGGCAATTTCCTTTTCGATGCTTAATCTTAATTTGCTAAAAGAACGCTCTGCACTTGCTATAGTAACTGGTAACGTAAAGAAAATTTTCAATACAGTTAGCACATTTGGAAATAGTTTATTATAACTATTATTTAACATATATTGCAATAGTCTTGCGCGTTATTTACATTTTATTGGTCCAAGATCAATTCTCGTAACAAATCAATTTCCTGGATTAAGTCTTCATTTACATCTTTACTATAATATTTTACAAAATCCCTTGAGCGGTTTTCTAGTTCATTTTTTTCTAATGTTTTTATATCGGTGATTAATTTAAAATAAGAAATAACATTGGGTATATTTTTAAATCTCTCATCCATTTGTACAATAACAGTATCAATCACAACGTTGAAAAAGTGACATCTAAATTCCTCTACCGGGTTTAGTAAAACTTCATCTTCTGCTAGTTCGGAAAATAATATTTTTTCTTTTTCGAATTCTTTTTTCAGGGAAGTCTTCGGAAATATTCAAGTTTCGTGCTATCATTTTTGCGTCGTCTAAAAATGTGTTAAATTTTGATCTTAAATTTTGGATTTCATTTTTAATTTTATTCACTAAATTAAAAGCAGAGTCAAGAACAATTGTTTTTGCTTGAAATAGTTTGTTGATACTATTAATTTTTGACAATATTGTAAACCACACCGATAAGCTTAAAATAAATGGCATTTCTTGTAATGAATCTAGTAGACTTTTTAGCTTCGGATACTGCTGTGTTTTCGTTAATTGCACCAATAAATTCTTTTAAGGCATTATAAGTTTGTTCAAACTGTGTATACACTGCTCTGACTGCGTCTATTTTGGCTTCCCATCGACGAGTATCACATAATGGTTTAAGAGTAATATTTAAATGCTTTTGTATAATTTCCCACCTTTTTTTAGATGCAGAAAATACGCAGTATAAACGTTGCAATATTCCGAAAATTTTTTTACAATATATACTACTGGAAGCAGCATCACAAATTATCAAATTAAAAAAATGTGATAAGCAAGGTACATAAATTGCATGAGGGTTTAAACTAATTATTCTAGATTGTACGCCTTTATATGTTCCCTTCATATTGCTACCATTATCGTATGCTTGCCCTCTACAATTCATAATATCTAAATCAAGCTCACCTATTCTTTTTAAAAGCGAATTTGCTAGTCCTTCACCAGTCACATCAGTTACTTCAATAAATCCTATAAATGACTCATTTATAATTAATTTTTTGTCTAAAAATTTACATATCTAATAATTATTGAAGTTTGTTCCTTGTGAGAAATATCAGGAGTACAATCCATTTGGATACTGTAATATATGGCTGCTTTTATATCGTCTTTAATTTTATTAAGGACTTCATTACCTAATGCAGCAATAATTTCCTTGAAATCTATGCGCTAAATGATGCACAATTCTTTTTTTCTTATTTATAATTCTGTTTACATGATACATTAGCACAGGCTAAGGGCACTAACTGATGAATCGCATGTCTCTTCCCAAAAACTATGCTATTTAGCCGCAAACAAAACCCTATGCTGCACTGACAAACACTAAAAACTAGATGTGTCCCCCCCACCCCAGCTCAAATGCAGAGCAACAATAAAAATCAATACAAAGTGTTAAAATTCGTAAACGTGTTAAAGCTAGGAAATATATAGTGAATATTGTTATGGCACTTTCAGACATTGAATTTGGTTGAAAAGAATTAACATTTCAATTCAAAAATTGTCTGCTGACTTTTATCTTTTTTATCTTTGACTCGCGCGATCTTTTGTTAATATCGCACCAATCATATGCCATATCTTTACTGGCCTAGTACCATGGCTATCTGTTCATTAGTCATTCGTGAAGGATTGTTCATTAAGTATCTCAAGTCTTGCAAATTACTGCTCATTTTTGCTTGAAATAATGGGAAAGCAGATGGTGCTATTTGGGAGGATGCACACAAGGAAACTGCTCTCTAGGCAGGAAATAGCAATTGCAATATATGCGGATAGCAATTGCAATATATGCGGGGATTTTACGAAAAAAACTGAAAATTTTAGTTTCCGAAAATCAATGTAAAGGAAATTTGCTTTTATATCTAATAAGTTAAACATATTAATTGACAATAAATACTTCCAATCCATATTTTAATAACTTAATTTAATAAAATCCAAACCCAAATACACTTTAGAAAACGGATACGCTCTTCACGAAACATGAAAAGATATATCAAATGATGGTAAAGGAGTCACGCATCCACGTCTGGATGCCTGGCGAATAATGCAACAACTGAACTGGACAAAACTTGTACATCAGCATATCGCGGAGATATATCGATGGCTCGGAAATAGGATGTTTGTTTCTATGTTTCTTATTACTTATTATTATGAAACAGTTGGTAGAGTTTAATTAATTATTGCATTTTTATTTGATATAGCTGTACTTAATAAAATTGTATTATATTAAGTTAAAATATGTCAGCGAAGATGTTTGAAATGTATTTTTTTATTTAATTATTTTTTAAGATGAGTCTTGGGCTGCGTGCCGGAAAAAAGTCATTGGCGTGCCACGTTTGGCAGGCATGTTAAGGGGTTGTCCACCCCTGCTCTAGACTAACCATATATAGAATATAATAAATATTTTTTTCAACGGTTTCGATAACGAGCCAAACGATATAAATGTGTAACAGATTAGAAAAAAACTAATGATGAATCAGGCATTTTAGCATTTTAGGGTAAAAACGAAATCATGTTTGTTAATTTTTATTCACTGTATAAACGCATCATAAGGGTTAAGCAAAAACCCTAATATAATAGAGAAACAGAGATATTATTATCACCGGGGGGCCCTAAAATCCTGTTGATGAAATCCATTTAGTTATAAGCAAAATTAGAAGAAAAATAAAATAAAATAAAAAATACGTTTCCGCAAATGAGTACCGACTGTGCCCACTCGATCGTGGGGCCCAGGTGCATCGTACCCCCGAGATGGCCGACCCTGGTTCCACCCATTAGGAATCGTGTTGAGACTCAAGTTAAAGAACCAAATTAGGAGCACAGATAATTATTTAGCACATTCCTTTAAATACTCTAGTTATATGAAATATCAGCGAACAATTTTTCGATCTTCTGCGTGATCCTTTTCGAGAAGATCCCAAACACAATGATGATAATACACATCTCTACTGGATTCCTCTTTTTATCTCTAACTATTGTGAAAGTGTATTATTTTAATTTTCTATTGCAGATAGTTGATGATGTTTTTTAGACAGAACACTAATGACTTAGTGGAATTTGAAAGCACATCCGTAAATATTTTTATTTTAATTTATTAAATTTTATGAATGAAAAGGTGTTAGAGTGGTATTTACAAGTAATATATATATATATATACCAAGGTTCTTAAAGTTCTTAAAAGAACTGGGCGATGGACTGAGTCTTTGACTCTTTATCCCGTCATCTGAATGAAGAAAATCTGCGTGGATGGAGTGTTATTGAGCTAAAAAGCTCTAGTCATGGCTGGGTAACGGCAATAGCCGAGCCGCAGTTAAAACTTCATTGGCAGCATTGCCATTTGTTACCCTGGAAGTCCTAAAAAGGACTTTTTCAGCTATCACAATTACCTAGCCAAAATATATACCAAGGTTCTTATAGTTCTTATAAGAACTGGGCGATGGACTGAGTCCTTGACTCTTTATCCCGTCATCTGAATGAAGTAAATCTGTGTGGATGGAGTGTTATTGAGCTAAAAAGCTCTAGTCATGGCTGGGTAACGGCAATAGCCGAGCCTCAGTTAAAACTTCATTGGCTACAGCATTGCCATTTGTTACCCTGGAAGTCCTAAAAAGGACTTTTTTAATATATATACCAAGGTTTTAGTAATACGGAGCCTTATCACCTTTACCTATAGAAGTTGCAACAAGGTGTTTAAATTTTTAATAAAAATCCCTGGAGAAGGTATAGATGTAATAAGTTTTTTAACTTGGGGATATTGTATATTAAGATAGCCAAGTAATTTAAAACACCTTTATAAAACTTTATAAAACAGTTTATAAAATTACTTGGTTATCCTAATATATATATATATATATATATATATATATATATATATATATATATATATATATATATATATATATATATATATATATATATACACACACACACAAATTGTCTAAAATACTTGTATCATTAAATATATATTTGAAGTATTCATGCAGATATATAGAATTTCTGCATGACAATCTAAAAAAAAAATTTTTTTTCCCTCCAACCACCCGAATGTTGACATCTTGGCAGTTCTTCTTCCGAAATATTTTGTAAATAAAGATGCATCATAATTACTAGTTATTATGAAAAATAATTGCGTAAATCTCATTCATTCACCTTCGGAAGAAATGCAACTGCAAAATTAATTTCAAGGTCTTTAATTAAATTAGTTTAGATACCTTTCACGAGATGGCGAGGACATTCTGATTTTGATCTCCACGCGAACTGCTGAATTTTGTTGCTGTCACAAGAACGTGATTGGCTCAACCTAGATACCTTAATTAGACATTTAATTAATTTTTCACGAATTTTGCTTGGACAAGTCGTTCTTGCTATTACTGTAGAAATTGGATAGCTTGTGAAGTTCCTAAATGATATATGTAAAAAACCTGGGGACTTGAACACAAAAATATCGATCGTTCGCAGCTAAGGCAAGAAAATGTTCATGATTTATTATAGTTAGAATATAAATAAAACAATATTCCATTTGATACCAGAACGGAAGAGAAATTGAAAAAATCGCAAAATTGATGAAAAGACAGTGAGGAAGATTAACTGAATATTTGAAGATTGGCCAAGAATATTTCATGAACAATTACTGATACGCATACATAAATAAACAAGTTTATTTTTCTTTTCCTTCTTTCTTTAGAGAGCTGATAATTTCCTTCTTTCTTTAGAGAGCTGATAATAAATTTCATTAAGTGATATGAATCAATAATAACATCCAAAAATTTTAAATCCATTTTAGATCAAATATAATTATCCTTATAAGGACTGGCTTAAAGGGGCGAAGCAGGAATGCTTTTCATCTTCCCCGTTATCTGTACAGGACAGTATAGGAATAAAGTGTTATTGAGCTATTGAAGTTCTGATCATGGCAAGAGGGTAACAGCAATATCTGAGCCTCAGTTAGAACTTCATTGGCTACAGCATTGCTATCCATTACCCTCTAAGGGTATTACACCGCATCTCACGGTCAATTTCGCTTCAGCTCTATTACAAATAAATTTATTATATCATAAATAAAGTGTATGAAAATTTATCCAAATATTATAACAACAAAAAGTAATTTTTAAAAAGTTTTATTTTTCTAAATAATAGTTTTATTTATATTACAATACTTTTTAAACATATTTCTTTTGCTAATCGTATGTAAGCATAAAAAGCTAGAAATGTTAATCCAAGCCAGTTTCGCTAATAAGAACAGATACTACATATTTCATTTCAACAGTCTACCAAGTCTACTTGGAATCATAGCCAGGGCCGCGCCGTGTGTAGGAGGTGCCCTTGTGCAAAATTTTTTTCAGCGTCCCCATAAAATAAGTTTCCATGAAAAATTTGTGCGAAAAATTTTACTTTCAAAACAGTTTATACGCATACATAAATATAAATTTTATTTAACAGTAGTAGAACATTGTAATCACTGAAATTCATTAATAAGGAATTTTTAATAATAAAAATTTTCAAAAATGTTTATTCCTTAATATATAAATACAAGAGAATATATGTTAAAGATACCAAGCTATTTTAAACCTAGTTTTACTCCATTTCCCAAGTAAGCAAACAGACAAATAAGTCAAGTTTGCGCCTGCACGTATAGCTGACCCTGCAGTTAGTGCAAGTCAAGGCAACTCGTGGTAAAGGTAGAATATAAGCTCTGATCACTATTCTTAATATTTACCCTTAATGCAAAGCACATCTCCTGGAGGAGATGTATGATGCTATGTATTAAAGGCAAGGTATGATGCTATGTAAAGGCCACTACCCAGACCGGTGTCGACCTTTATTGAGGTGTATTTAAGTATAAGTATATAAGTATAAGTAAAGACCTCTCTAAAAATTAGGACGATCCCTAGTTAGGACGATCCCTAGACCACTCCATAGTGGCCGAAAGACCGTCCAACTCAGCGTTGTTCCACTCAGTGACAGGCTCAACCCGTCACCAAGAAGAACTTCTCGGCGTTGGCTCTACCCAGTGGCAGGCTCACCCCACCACCAGCCAAAGCCAAATCTCAGCGGTGGCCCTACTCAGAGACAGGCAAAAACCTATCCCCGAGCAGAGCCTCTCAAAGCCAGCCCCCATCAGTGGGAGCCAGGCTAGAAATACTAAGTTTTAAGTAATACAGAGCTTATAAATATTTTACCAAAACAAGTTACCATAAGGTGCTTTGACCATATTAAATAAAAAATCTCAGGATGAGAGATAGATGTAGAGAGTTTTTTACCTTGGGTATAATATATGTTAAAGATACCAAGTTATTTTAAATATAAACCTGGTTTTTTACTCCATTTCCCAAGTAAGCAAACAGACAAGTCAGTCAAGTTTGCGCCTGCAAGTCTAGCTGGCCCTGCACGTAGTGCAAGTCCAAGGCAAATCGTGGTAAAGGTAGAATAAGCTCTGATCACTATTCTTAAACTTGCAGGCGCAAACTTGACTGACTTGTCTGTTTGCTTACTTGGGAAATGGAGTAAACAACCAGGTTTATATTAAAAATAACTTGGTATCTTTAACATATATTATATCCAAGGTAAAAAACTCTCTACATATATATATATATATATAAAAACAAAAATTACATTTATTTTAATATAAAAAGAAATATTACATAACAAAGATAATTTGGATATGCTTTTAAGTATATAACAATTAGTATAAATGTAGATTTATTTTACATATTTATCCTTCTTGCTTTCGCCGCCACAAAATTTTTAATAATATCTGTAATGTCGAATGAATCCATAATATTATTTTCAATTGATATAATTGATAAATCCGTTAGACGCTCTCCAGACATTGTTGACCGCAAATAATTTTTTATTCGTTTCAGTTTTGAAAAACTTCTTTCCCCTGATGCTACGGATATTGGTAATGTTAAATAAATACGCATCACAATCGCAGTATTCGGAAACGTGGCGGTTAATTTATTTTCGTATATATCATTTTAAACGTCCTGAGGAGCCGACTCTTTTTTAATAAAACATTGGAAAGTTTTAAATTCTTCAAATAAAGTCATACCATCAATATCGCGATTGTCGGACTCTTGATTATCGCTCAGTTTTAAGTGCAAATCTTTACAATGTTTCATTAAATCTTCATCGCTCCAATCTTTTAATTTGCTAATGTCTCTTATAACTTTAAAGTCCTCGTTATGTTGTTTTAAGAGTATGAACCTTTCCGTAACTTAAGTCGTGTCTAAAATCGCGAAGAAAAAATTTATTTTAAAATTTTGTTTAGGATCATGCGTTGTCTCATCTGATACTTCGTAACCAAACAGTTTTGTTTTTGTTCTTTTGCGAATGTCTGGAAAAATAGGATCACTATTAAGATCGTTTGCTACTTCTTTTGCAGTTCAAATGATATTTTCAAAATATTGATCTGTTCGGCGAGTATTTAATTCTTGTATAAAATAATCAAGATTTTCTGTAATTTTTCCTATATCAAATGTCGGTTTCTGCTTTATTTTGCTTGCAACATTTACGAGACTTAAGATTTCGTACCAAACATGAAGAGAGCAAATAAATTTAAACGAATAAATCTTTGAAATTAAGTTGTCTGTCTGAACTCTAGAATCGATATCTTTAGTTTCATCTTCCGTAATATCAAAAAGAGCCTGGTAAATTTCATTGATATTATTTTTAAGTGGCTTTATTGCTTCTACTCTACTTTCCCACCTAGTAGCAGAACGTGGTTTCAAATTTAAAACATTTCAAATTTAAAACATTTTTTTAATATAGCCCAATGCTTCACAGATATTGAAAAATAATTATATAATTCCTGTATTATCCAAAAAAATTTACAGTTTCACAGGATATCTTAGTTGCATCATTAACTACCAAATTTAATGAATGAGCAGCACACGGAATAAAAAAAAAAGCCCTTGAATTTATTTCAAGGATTTTTTTCTGCAGTCCATTATGTTTGCCTCGCATATTTGAACCGTTATCATAAGCTTGGCCGCGTAAATCCGAAATGTTAATATACAATAATTTTAAATAATTTTTTTATAAATTGAAATAGTCCTTGCCCAGTGGTATCTTCTACAGATTGAAAACCCGAAAAATGTTCATGAATTTCTGCTATATTTGTATCTTTATTTTGATTAACAAATCTAATAACAATAGATAATTGTTCTGTGTGGCTTATATCCGGAGTAGTGTCAAGAATTAATGAATAATATTTCGCCTCTTTAACCATTTCTAAAATTTTTTGTTTTATAGCTTCAGAAATTATACGGATGATTTCATTTCGTATTTTATCAGTTAAATAATGAGCAATGTTCCTTTTTTTGTGATGTTTGGATGCGATGCAAGTGTTCTGCCATTATCGAATCAAATTTAGCGACAGTTTCTACAACTTTAAAAAATGGCCGTTATCATTTTCAAAAAGTTTTTGTGAAGAACCTCTAAAAGCTATACACTATCTTGATAATTATTGTATTATGTAGATTAACCGTTCTATAACAGATTGCCAATATTTTTTCTCAGTTTCGTATAACCTTTGTTGTGTGCAATCAATAATGCATTTCTTAATCAACGACATTTTAAGTTCGCTGTATTTTGAACAGTTTTTAATGTGCGCAGAACTTGTTTCGTGTATTTTTAGTATATGACTCAAATGTTGCCAATTGTTACAACCGTATTCGTTAGTAAGTTGAAAATTTTGACTACCAAATATTTTGCAATAATAACAGAAAACCGAATTTCGCGATTCTGAATAAACTAAATAACTTCGTAAAAGTTTTTCTCCATTTGCTAAAGTTCAATAATAGTATGAATCGGAAAACTTGAGGCCAGATTCATCTTTGGGAAATTCTTTATTAACTAATTGACGCGAGCAATGCTCAACTAAACCATCTCTAACTTTGGTAGTTATATGATTCGGCCAAGTACCTGGATCATTAACATTAAAATTTAAAGTTAAATTTGAAGTTTCGTGTTTCACTGAATCGGAATCCAATATTTCTTCTGCTGCAACTTCTGTAGACAGTCCAGTTTCATTTTCGCATGTAACATTTGCTTCTTCATAGTTATCTTGTGTCCTCTCTTGTTCTGTAGTAGAGCTACACGGAGTACTTACTTCGTCAGAATTTTCTGTTCTTCGTTTTTTATGTGGTCCTGAAGTTAAAAATTTATTCAGCGATCCAGCCAATTTATGTTCAAGCTGTACTCGTTGCAATCGTCTTTCCCTGTTTTGTGCACCAGATAACTTCTTTGACTTTTTTTCCGACATCTAGGGGTTAACACACTTGGTTAGACTTTAAAATAAGAGCGTTAAAAGTTGTCCTCCAAAATAAATAATAATTTCTGAAATTTTTCCTTAAACTTATTTTTTAACCCCTTAACCGACTATTATTTTTAAGGTGAATGGCCCAAGACTGACAAGTTTTTTTTATTTATTACAGAATTTGATTTTTCAGATGTTTTGAATAATAAATATGCTTACATTTTAGGTATTTTTTGAAAATTAACATGTAGAGATATTAGCCACTGATTGATTTCTCAGTGATATTTATTTAATATTTTTTACATTCTGGTAATTGTTCAATAATTAAGAAATTTCTAGAATATTAAAATTATTTATTAAAAAAATTAGAAAAAGGACCCCAACCCCAATGTCTTCCAACCAGAACAAGAACAAATATATAAATAAATCTCTTATTGGAAATTATTCATTTTCTTGACGTCTACCCAACATAACATAAAAATCTTTTGTTTTCAAAATAAAATAATTAACTAAAATGAAACAATTTAACTGATTTTCAAACCTAGCAAAAATATAATAGATGTACTTACTTTACGTGAATAATAATCCAAATTCACAAAAAAATTACTAAACAACAATAAATATATTTTATAAAACAAAAGGCAACTGCACAGTAACACTGTTACTGTAACGCACAAAATGAAATGATGCAAAAATACACCAAAAAAGTATCAAAGGGCCAATTGCAGTATGTGTAAACAAAGATCATCTAAAGAATTTTTATAGCTCATAAATAACCTATGTTTATTAATTTAATTCGAGTCGCGTCAGCCTGACGCGCCGATAGTCTATCCCGCATATATACGGGATTTTTAGCTCAGCTGATTAATAAGTTTATAATTTATAAACTATTATCTTTAAAATTTTATTTGTCTATCAAAAAATCTAAAAATAAGTACACAATTAAAATCAAAGTCAAATTGTCCAAAGTCACTTAAACACAGAATACACAATACACTCAATATGTTTCACATTCAAAATTGAAATTACTTCGAAAAAAATGTAAGAAGTGCGTATTTGGATAGACGCTATTTCGTCTATCCAAATTCGAAGCGGAATTTAAGTAAACGAACATCGTAATGTATACACCTATGTTTGAGACTAAATATTTTTGGATAGATCAGTGTTTCTGAAGCTTCAGATATCCGTGTACCTCTTCTTTAATTTTTATTATTACCAAGTACCTTTTCAAAATACTCTTATCAAAATAATAATAATAATAATAATATATAAAAATACATTTAATTGTAAATGTCTGTTTTATTTGAATTTAGATGTACCTTTAAACAAAAAAAAAAAGATTTATTTTTAATAGAACAAAATTTATATAAAGATACTATATATTTTTACTTAATATAAATAATTTATCATCAATGATAGGAGTGAAATTGCTTATTTCTATATCTGCTATATTGCTCTCTTTTGTGCGTTTTATAAATCCAATCTTTAACCAATGATCCATACTTAACAATTTGAAAGCTAAAAAAAATTACCGTATTTACTCGACTACAACTCGCACTTTTTTCCCAAAATTAAAGCTAAAAAATCGTGCTGCGAGATATACGCGGGGATTTTCGGAAACTAAAGTTTTCAGAAAAAAACACTGAAAATGGGTATGACTTACCAAGAAGTTTCTATTCTCCATCACGTCTTCTGTCCTCAAGAGCGGTTTCTTTGTGTGCAATCAAAGTTATCTACCCAAATAGAGTCATCTTCTTTCCCATTATACCAAGCAAAAATTACCAGTAATTTAAGACTTGAGCTACATAATGAACAATCTTTGACAAATTACTAATGAGAAGTGAAAGATGTGCGCGATTGTAGGCCAGTATAATAGAGAAAAAGCCACTATTAAGAAGTGCATATGATTGGTGGGATATTAACAAAAGATCGCGCGACCCAAACAAAACAAGCTGACAATTGAATTGAAATGCTAATTCTCTTAAACTGATTTCCATAATATCTGAAATGCATTCACTATATATTTCTTAGTTTTAACATGTTCATGACGGGGTAATGTCAAGCAAAACCATATGTTGCACCTGCTATATATAGCAGTTTCTGTTGGAGGGAAGATGTGATTCCTTAGTTTATATTCCCAGTTGTCTGTAATTGCACTATTTGTTGAGAAATATATTACACAGTCTGCAAATGATGTCTGTGAACCTTATCCAGTGACATGATAAAACTAATTGGTTTTCGTGTTTCTGCAGTATAATGGCTGCTGGATATTGTTTACTGCAGGGAGCGAATTATCGCTCAAATGTGAAATTCGGGGGGCATAGAGACTGGTAATTTGAGTAGGAGAATTCATGCATAATATAATTTTATATATATATATATATATATATATATTAGAAAAGGTTCCTCCAGTCGGAGACTAGACTTGAACTTAAGTCTGACTTTAAGCGACCAAGCACAGAGGACGCAAGCGACACTTCCACTGAGCTACACAGGCCTAAATATTGATTATAAACAATCAATATTTTGCAATCCAAATACATACATCGAGAAACCTGATAAATGAGTGCTACTAATTAATATAAACATTACAACTAGCATTATTGTTATTTGGTAATCCACTACATTTTTCTTCACTCCAAGCATTAGACGAACCGACAGCTCGACGTAATGACCGAAATTAAGTTAAGATCAACATGCTCACAGTACATAATATAAGACAAGATGATTTTTAAGTGGTTGAAAATAAATTCACAGATTTTACCTTTCTTATTTAAGAAAAAGACATTAATCTAATCCATCCATTCATGTGCCGTCTCCTATCTAGGAGGTTGACTACCATGATGTGACTCATGGTTAACTACGGGTGTAACGACATGTGGTGAGGACCCTTCCACATATTGTCGTAAGTATTCATGACTGTAATCCGTGTGTGTTCACGGGGCCGGTTTGCCTGTTCTGAGGGACAAAAAAAACCCGAGTTTCCGGGTGAAAAACCCCTCTACCTCCGCATGAGACTGACTAACTCAGCTTTAGTCGAAAGAGACCAGATAAAGGTTCCTCACGTCACATACATTAATCTAATAAGAAGTACTAATTTACAGGAATACGTTTTACACATTTGCTAAACTGAACCAGTTTTTAAAATGGCGATTTTTGCCTTTATTATTTGACGGTTCACTTGCGAACGATTCAAAATTTTTATCACAACGATCAACAGATTAAATTCGGGAAATCCTATCTACCCCCCGCCTCCTTCTAGAGACTGAATATGGATTATTGCATTGAAAACACTTTGAAAGCAAAATGCATTAACTTATTGCATCATATCAAAAACTTTGAGAGTAAAAAATGACTAAAATATAAACAAAAAATTATAAGGTGTACATAGTTTATTTTATTAATTTAGAAAAAAATCAAGATGTAGAGGAAAATTCTACTTAAAATAATGATTTAATTTAAAAGTTTTAATTTTGTTTAAAAACTAAATAATTTTAAATATTTATTTCTTGTTCCTTTTTAAGAAAAAAAGAAACAAAGTTTACAAAATTAAAATAGTGTGCATTTAAGTTTAAAACAAAAATGTTTAACTGAATACACAACAACATGGGAATGGCATTCTCATTTTGAAAAAAAAAAAAAGATAGATAGAGAGAGAGAGAGAGAGAGAGAGAGAGAGAATATTATGCTTGAAGATCATCTTAATTAAGAAGACTGGGATAGATATTACTGACTAGGAATTTGTGCTTGAAGCTCAAGCAAAAAAACCAATCCTACTATTTACTGTTTTATGAATCCAAAATTTGAATAGCTAATCACACACAGTGTTGTTGATCTGTCTGATTTTAAAGTAAATCTGCTATTCATGTAAGAAAAATAACAAGAGAACATCTTTAGGAATTGAATGTAAAGTGAAAGTAATGTATCTCCTAGGAGCTGTGTGTTTTTACATTATGAGAAAATATCAAGAGTAGTGAGGGAGCTTGCTCCACCTTTGCATCGAGTTGCCTTGTTGTGGCACTACCAAGTGGTCACTTACGCTTGGATCCACCGACAGTTCGTCGGCATGAAACGCTTAGATCGTAGTTTTCGATCTTAGAGTTTCGCATACTGGCTGAAAAACAATAAGGGATTTTTATCCCCTTAATTTATCAACTTCGCCAGAAAAAAAAAAAAAAATAGCCGTTTGGCTTTTCATCTTAGTTATAAAATGCATTGCATTGTTATAGCATCAGAAGTAGTGCTTGCGGGGGAAGGGGAAGTTGACGGAAATAGAGAATGCTCACCTGCTCCTGATTTAATTGTCATATCTGACATGCGTAGTATTGCTAATATCTCATAGAAAATCAGACATTACGGCAGACAAGGAATAGTTGACATACCTCCGTTTTTTTTTAAATTATTAACATTTAAAAAATTTAAATTAAAAATAATAAAACATTATTTAAATTTCAACATTCATAGCTTTCATCTGTAATATAGTTTTTTTTTCCCTTTGTTCTGTTCCTTATTACTTAATTTAGTGCCAGTGCTACCTACCATATTGGTAACTTGCCCTAGTCTTCCGTAAAAGTTGTCACATTACCAGTGAATGTGTGAACTAAGGATTACAAAACTCCCAGGAGCTTCGTTCATATTTCTTTGTCTACCGATTGGCCAACGTCCAAACTAACAATGAGTTTTCTTTCGCAGCAAATAAAACTAATAAATACGCCAGAGGAATAAAAACTAAAATAAATAAGAATATTTTTGATCTTTTGCTAGCTGTAGATTTATAATTGGAAATATCATTTCTATGTTATCCATACATGGATCCCTAATAAATGCACATAAAAAAAAAAGACTTCGGTAATTGCTATTGCTTACAGCCATTTTTGTGCATGTGTGTGTGTATGTGCGGTGGAAATCAGTCAAAAGTAAGATAGGAAATTCTAACAAAGTTCTTCAGAAAGTGCTTTAAGAATCCAATAGCACGTATGCAGTTAATTACATTGTTATAGCATTATTAAGAGACTTGTTCTGTCATTTCCTATTAGGATCCCAATAAGGGAAGAATTGCAACGACAATAACTAACGAAAAGAAGAAAAAAATAACTTCCACATCCTGATCACATGGCTGTTCATTCAGTCTCTAGCGAACTATGAGTATATTGGGTATCGATCCAAGTAATTGTTTGGCAGTATGAAGAGTGCTGATGTAGCTTAGTCAATCATAAACTCCACTTCTAGCAGAACTAATAGAAATGTTTCAGTGATGATAAATGTTGAGCAGTGAGGGTTAAGGGAAACTAGTTGCGAACATAGTGGATGTCAGTCAAGTTTGTTTAGTTAGTTTTGTGAACAAAGATTGTGTCATGAAGAATTCTGAAGAAATAGAATGCAATCCCTCGATGAGTCTTTGGACTCCTTGGAGATGTCACGTAATAATAATAATAATAATAATAATAATAATAATACTTCTTATAATTCTTCTTACAATTACAGCTGCCTTCATGAGTTACTTTTTCCATCTCTACATCATGTTTTTTAACTTTTTTTTTTAGTTTTTGTTTTTTTGAGATATCCAATTCATTAATCTTGAGAGTTTTTTTTTTTTTTAATTATAAGTAACTATTTCATAAACCTTTTACGTGAGTTTCGCGAATGTTTAGACTGGGATAAAGTGAGTTGGAATTATGGGAAATCAACTCAAGGCCAGTAGCGTTTCTTTCTTTGTTTATAAATAAAATAAAGAGAAATATAAACAAAATTTATCTGTTTTGCCACATTAAAAAACCCAGGAGGAAAACAATGCCTCCACATGAGACTGGCTAACTGCTTAGAAACATAATCTTACTGAAACCCCGAATGCGGAAGTACCGGCATCATTAAGATCGGTTTGTCCATCCACACGTGTCATTAATTATAATAATAAGTAATCATAATAATTCCACTATAGCTGGATGGATTTTATTGCAGTTTTGACATTTAATTTCTAATATTTGTCGAGAGCCCACAGGATCAGATGCAGTGATAATGAATGACATCACTATACAATGATTGTATAGATATAATTGTGTAGTACTATTGAGAAAGGCATCTTTTTATGACTGTTCATCTCATTTATATACTTACTTTCCTGTTGTTAGATGTTGTTTGCCAGAGGTAATAATAAATGGAACGCATAGAACACGTAAATGTTACCGAATTAAAAAACCTTGCAGGTAGTTTGTCTGTGTGACACCATGAATAGATTTTTTGTCTTCTCTTTTTCTTAAGTTATCTGATCTTTTCTTGTCTCTATTGTTCGATCAGCTTCCTTATCCCTATAATAAGGACTGGCTGAAAGGGGCGAAGCAAGAATGCTTTTCATCTTCCCCGTTATCTGTGGAGGACAGTGTAGGGATAAGTTGTTATTGAGCTATTAAAGCTCTGATCATGGCAGGAGGGTAACAGCAATAGCCTGGCCTCAGTTAGAACTTCATTAGCTACAGCATTGCCATCCATTACCCTCCAAGAGTATTGGATTGAATCCATCATCACCGCATCTCACGGTCGATTGATTCCCCTTCTCGATCAGCTTGACAGAGATAGTTACATTTTGAAAGAAAGTATGCATAAAAAAAAAAGGTGCAACAACAAACTTAGAAAATAATTAAAATTTTCTTTTTTATAAATAAAATGAAGAGAAATATAAACAAAAATTATATATACAGTATATATTTATAAATAAATTTTAAAATATTCAAAGATATTTCAACAAAAAATGAAATAGAAAGGAAAATAAACAAATAAAGGGGGGGGGAATACTGTTAAATTGTGAATGAAGCTATGTTATGTAATTTATTATTTTTCATTCACATTTAACATTGCTTATTAAATATTAATCATGGTTTATATAAAATTGTTTATTATTCCTTGATTAAGAATTACTAATTAAATATTTACTCAAAACCTGACCTATTATTAACTTATAAAATAACAAAATGTATAGAATCTTGTATAACTAAATATATATGGTGTAACGTAAAGTGTTATTTTATATTTAAATGTATACGTAATCAAAAAGTTGAAGAAATAGCTTAAATATTATATTGTTCTTATTTGTGAAATATTTAATGTTATGTAATCACTCATGTAGCAGTAATATAGCATACATTACATTGGCGAAATGTTTACGCTTAGTCTATTGTCATGGAAACGCACGCGTAAACAACCACGAGTGGAGTAGAACGTGGCGTTCGAACGTAAGGGGGGAGTGAAGGTCATAGAAGGAGAGAGAGAGAGAGAAAGCAGGAAGAGAAGGAAGGTGATAGATAAGACAAGGAGTGGAGAAGAGAGAAAATAGATACGTAGTTGTAAGTGAGAGTCGGAACGGAACTTTGGAACTATAAGGTAGCAAGGAAGTAAACTAAAGAAGTAGAAGTAATTAGAAGATTCCTAAGGATAGGAGTTGAGTAGATATTTTTTTATATAAGTGAATCTTATAGTTGGCTGAAAGCAAAACCAGCCGTAGTAATAAAAAGAAATTATTGCCGTAATCGGATAATTAGAGAACTGGACATTCAAAGAAGAATACTGAAAAAATCCAGTCAGTCTACAATTACGACTTATTTCTATATTACGAAAAAAGGAATTGTACGGAGTTAAACTAGTTGATGAATGAAAAATAAGAATAATTAATGTACCTTATAGTTTTTATCTGGAGTTTTTTGAAGCGCGATTAGTAATGTTTTAGTTATTTAGTGTTTCGCAAGTGTGATAAATACAATTTGAAAGTGTGCTCACAAAAAATTGGAAGTACTGAAGATTATTTCTGGTAAGGACAGTCCTATTAGTTTATTTCAGTGTATGCAGATTTAAGTATTAGTTCCGTTGCGCTGTTTCTAAAATTTAACTGTAGCTTACCATCGAGGCTGAGAGTTGAAAATATAGACATTGAAGTGATATCTACCGTGGTTAGTGCCTGTTACGAGTTAATCGTAGAGTATAGTTGAGAGATACAAGGAAACTGATTAATTAAGAATTTCTATTGTAGTAAATTGAGTATAGGAACTTTGTGATTCTGAAACTGTATTTGTATGTGAAAGTTTGGAAGATTGATTTATTGTGAATGACTTGACCTGATGTACTAGCTTGACTGAGTTGTCATATTTAAAAGTGGAATGCATGTATTTGTTATATAACCATATATTAAATGTTTTGTTTGTTAATTTAAATATTGTGTTTGCCTGAATTTCTTTTTACTGCACCGTTCACAAAAATTCGGATCTTGCGGGAACCCCAAGTAAAAATGATAATAGATGATTCGGCCTAATGAGATGACTGTTAACTTAATTTAGAACTGATCCTACTATTTATATAGACTAATCTAAGAATAGGGTGGCGCAGTATAAATATAAATTTCCCTACTTTTGGATCGGTGATCACTTCGCAATTGGTTATTTTAATTATAAAAGTGACTTGGACTAGATGGTAATTAGAACACGACAGAAAAAGGTCGTCACGACAATACCAATTAAATACTTCAGTTTTGGGCTATCACGATCCCAGGAAAGATTCAAATAATCCATGTAAAGAAAGAAAAAGAGCCATGTGCCAAGTCCCAAACATTCTGAAAGTAAGAGATAATAAGGAAGATGCTGACATCGAAACACGTGTAAGGGCAATCTAAGACACAGGCACGTTGCCTGCGTCTTTGTCTCTTCCTGATCTGCAAAGCTCAGCTGAGTTTCCAGGAACAAGCAATGGAGGTTTTTTTTTTTTTCTTGATTCAGAGCGTAGTTTTAGAAACGACATGTGTGGCGTATCGCTATAATCAATATGTATAGCTGCACGTGTACAGCATAGAACACGTAAATGTTACCGAATAAAATAACCTTGCAGGTAGTTTGTCTGTGTGACACCATGAGTAGATTTTTTGTCTTCTCTTTTTCTTAAGTTATCTGATCTTTTCTTGTCTCTATTGTTCGATCAGCTTGACAGAGATAGTTAAATTTTGTAAGAAAACGTTGGTGGTATGTGGGGGGTGGGGGAGTTACAGCGCTCATAAGATTTAACTATTACACTTAATGTATTTAGAATGCCAGCGTTAAAGCTCATCTTTCTCATAAATCAACACTTTTTTAAATTTTTTTTCAGATTAGCGAAAGAGGGGGATTTTGGAGATTCTATGCTCAACAGCACGTTTTTGTATGTTACCCAAAATACGTGAATCGACATGCAGCATTCTTCTGCGCGTTGCCACGTTAACTGTAATTTGCGAACAATACCGCGTTAGCTTAATAGCATTTTTATTGCAATCATATCTAACGCTTGTTAAAACTACAGCAGATTGAACCACGCATAGAAAAACATACATAATGATTATTAGGATGGTACTTTAATATTTATTACTCTTTCAAAGCAATACTTGGAAGTTTTGCGATATCATCATAAATTTTTGAGATTTTTAGGCGCTTAACGTTTAAACAAAAATAATAAAAGAGATAAATCCTATATGCTGTTGGCAATATGTTCCAACAGTACAGAGGATTTATTTTTATTTATTTAAAGCAATTGCGTAAAATAAAAACAGCTAAATTACTACCATAACGCCGAGAACCGTTTGCGCAATAGCTTTGAAAAACTGGTCGTTACGTTCATGAAAAATCACAGAGGCATAAAGTAGGCCTAACGGTCAATATTAGAGAAAGGCGGAGATTACAAAGATGAGTGTTGACTTATTATTTTCCGTGATACCTGAAATGGATAACGGTTAAAGTTCACAGCTTTCTATTTGTTAGAACACTATTAAAATGTGTTTTCCTCCGTCATGTAGGGTAGTGGCAGATCATTATCATCTTTCTTGATTGTCCATTAGAACGTATTGAACAATTTGTATTTTAATAAATTAGTTTAATCCTTTATCCAAGTGTGAGCAAACAAAGTTTGCGCCTGAAAGTATCTTCAGGACTGGGATAAGGTAATACAACACCGAGCAACTCGTAGCAAAGGTGGACCAAGCTGACATCATTCTTATCTCAGTATCTCCCATAATGCGACAGGATTGATGTTAACTTGGTCCACCTTTGCAACGAGTTGCCCGGTGTTGTACTACCTTACCCCAGTCCTGAAGATACTTTCAGGCGCAAACTTTGTTTGCTCACACTTGGATAAAGGATTAAACTAAACTTATTATAGTCTAACCAAGTGAAAAATAAACTTTCAACGATTTGTATTTATTAAATCCGCCGAGTGTGACGGAAAATAATCTTAAAGAATTTTTTCCTGATTTTTTGTTAAAATAAAGTTCTGTGTGATAATGAGTGGGTTTCTCATCAAAAGAAAATTCTGGTAACACTATTGTTTCTTTATTTTCCTGATGTCAGTTTTTCTTTTTTTCTCTTGATGTGAGTCGTCTTCAGTTAAAATAATAATAATAAAAAATAAGAAGAATAGTACAGTATGGAAAGTCTGAGCTATTTGTTTTTTTATTTAATATTAGCGATATTAAATATATTTTGGCAAAGAAGGAACTATTATTATTATTATTATTATTATTATTATTATTATTATTATTATTATTATTATTATTATTATTATGTGGCATCTCCAAGGAGTCCAAGAACTCATCACGAGATACAGCAATAGCATTTTTATTTTGCGTGTGTTCACTGGCTGATTTGCCTGTATGCGGGATGAAAAAACTTGAGTTTCCGGTATTAATAAAAAAAACTACCACTAATACCTCTGTGACTAATTGCATGCCAAGGTTTCTGTGGTTTATCAGTTCATAAGAAAGATTCCGGTAATTGGACCACATGTTTGTTAAGATAAATAACAATAAGAAACAAGCCCGACAAGTTTCGTAAGTCGTTTGACATACATCTTCGGGGGGTCAAAGGTAACTAAAAGTTTAAACACAAGAAATGAGAAATTATTTAAAATACTTCATTCTATGCAGTTGTCTAACTGTTCATTAAATTGAATACCCGAATGTAGATTCAGTGCAATGCTAAGTTTGAACAATGCTGGATGCTTGCACGTTCTGTTGTTCACGTTCACATTGTCCGAGAACTGACTTGGGTATATTTTTTATCAATGCTGACCAAACTTTGTGTACAATTAGGCCCTGGTTTTTGCTGCATTGCGTTGAAATTCCAAGCCTGTTTGCAGCTTCTTTAAATTTCCAAAATTGCACTGAATCTACATTCGGGTATTCAATTTAATGAACAGTTAGACAACTGCATAGAATGAACTATTTTAAACAATCACATGTTTATTAAGATAAACATGTGATCCAATTACTGAAATCTTTCTTATGAACCTCTGTGACTAATTCACTTTAAGCTAAAAAGTCATTTTTTCCAATTACGCTACGGAGGTAATATTTTGTATGTAGTAAAAAATCGTACGAATTTTGACTCTTAACTTCAATTCTCATTTTTAGAAATAAACTATTTGAAAGAGCGTTTGTTTATTCCTTTTTTAGGCTGGAGTAAGTTAGAGGCAGCAAGGAACTCCGAGTTAAGCTCTGGAAAAAGTGGCAGACCAGCTTGAATAGAGATCTGCTTTACAAATTGTGGACATAAGATGATTGACTCATCCTTTTAAGATCCTATTCAATATTAATTTCAAAAACCTTTTCAAGATGCTAATTACATACTTAAAATTTTAATTAGATATATCATCTTCAACAAGAATTTGACGGGTAATAAAAAAAAATACTAAAATTGAGGTCTGGATTGAGGACAATTTCCGTTGATTCCACAATTCTTCTCTCCAGTTCATTGTAGCATATAAAAATGATTTTTGATTTGTTCTAGATTACTAGATAAGTGATAGAATCTTCATTAATAAGGTGAGTAGAATTAAGAACGTGATTAGACAGTGTTGGCTCTAGTTCTGCCATACGTAATGTCTCTCACATGTTCTTCCATACGCAAGTCAATTTCTCCGCCTGACCAAAACATTGCAGTTATTACACCAAAGACAGCAAACTCCTGGATACTTTAGGATATATATATATATATATATATATATATATATATATATATATATATATATATATATATATATATATATGTATTAAAGCTTTTAAGTTTTAATATATTAAAAATTAAATTTTGAAATGAATTGTGAATACCACTCCGACACCTTTTTTATTAATAAAAGTTAATAAATTAAAATACTGAAGTTTAAAATGTTTTCTATTTTCGAGGGGGCGGTGATTAATACCCTGGGAGGGTAATGGATGGCAATGCTGAACCAATGAAGTTTAACTGAGGTTCGGCTGTTGCTGCTATCCTGGGTAAATGAGTTCGCTCTCTTAGGTTTTGCCCTAAGGGAGCACTTTGAGTCTACGGGGAAAGTGTTCTCCGGCACGGCCCGCTGAGGGGTACTTGCCGGTGAATGAATTATTTTCCTCGGAATGTGAGTGGTTCTGCTCGGTACTCGAGTTTCACTGAGTAGAACCAACGCTGAGATTTGGACGGTCTTTCGCCCACGAATGAGTGGCCTAGAGATCGTCCGATATTTTTGAGATATCACCTTTACTTACACATACGGTAATGGATGGCAATGCTGAACCAATGAAGTTTAACTGAGGTTCGGCTGTTGCTGTTATCCTGGGTTAATGAGTTCGCTCTCTTAGGTTTGCCCTAAGGGAGCACTTTGAGTCTCCGGGGAAAGTGTTCTCCGGCACGGCCCGCTGAGGGGTACTTGCCGGTGAATTATTTTCCTCGGAATATGAGCGGTTCTGCTCAGTGGTCGGGGAGCCCGTCACTGAGTGGAACCAACGCTGAGATTAGGACGGTCTTTCGCCCAATATGGAGTGGCCTAGAGATCGTCCGTATTTTTGAGCTTTCACCTTTACTTACATAGTCGGTAATGGATGGCAATGCTGTAGCCAATGAAGTTTTAACTGAGGCTCGGCTATTTCTGTTACCCTCTTGTCATGATCAGAGCTTTAATAGCTTAATAACACCTTATCCCTACACTGTCCTCTACAGATAACCGGGAAGATGAAAAGCATTCTTGCTTCGCCCTTTAAGCCAGTCCTTAGAAGGTATAAGGTTTTCTAATTTCATTTTCAAAGATTCCACTAAGTTAAAAACATTAGTGTTGACTTAAAAATTTTAGTTTAATTAAAAATGCATACTGAAATCAGCAATCTACAATAAAAACTAATAACACACTTTCACAATAAATAGATATAAAAAGAGGAATCGAACAGAAATATGTATTATGACCATTGTTGTTTAGGATCGTCTCGGAAAAGATCATGCAAAATATCGAAAATCGCTTGCTGTTATCTTATATAGTAAACGTATTTAGCTGTGCCCCTAATTTGATTGTTTCACTTGAATCTCAATACGAACACGATTCCTAATGAAAGAAATGCAATATAATTCCACTGCATAAGAGTGGATTTAGTTGATAACTGATGCCAATTATAGACCAGTTTGTATCTCTGGAGTAGTTCATTAAGATATCAGAGGTTAGTTAAAAATCGCATCCAGAAGTGGATAGATACCATTTGGATCTATGAAAACAACGGAGAATTGTGCCCTTCAATTGAAAAAATCTAACTTCGATTCTCGTCCTGACGAGAGAAATCTTTATATGGGCTTTTTCAAGTGAAAGTGGGTTAGCCGATCTCAAACGAAGTTAGAAGGTTTTCCTTCGGAAAATAGGATTTTTTATCCTGCATGCAGGCAAATTGGCTATAAGAACACGCAATTTACAGATAAATAAATGCTGTTGAGCCTCCATAGCTCGGTCAGTATAGACGAAGCCCTTTGGTTGGAAAGACGTGGGTTCGGTTCCCGCCAGTGATGTGAGAAACCTTTATCTGGTGTCTTTCGACGAAAGGTGAGTTAGCTGGTCTCATACGCTGGAAGAGTTTTTTTTTCCACCGGAAACTCGGGTTTTTCTTCCCCCAGAAGAGGGAAATTGGTCCGTGAACATAATCTACAAACATAGGACACACACCGGGAGGCATAGAGCTAACACCTTATCCACGATACAGTAGCCGATAAATGTAGAAAAATCTTCTCCTTTGGGAAGGAATAAGAAGAAAATAGGAAAAATGCCGTTGTTGTGGCGGTGGTGATGATGGGCGGTAGATGGCATTAACGATAGTGTTGTTGTGTGTGTGTGTGGAGAATTAAGTTGCATTGAAGACAAAGAGATGTGTGTAGCGGAGAACAGTGGAGTCGTCCTCCATAATATTTTTATGGAAGGCAGCACTGACGTTCCACAGTAGAGTGGAAGGGAAGATGATAAAGTGAACAGATGTTATCGTGCGATGGTTCTATACTACTTATTTTCCCACTTTACAACACTTTGGATATGACCCTTGTAATGTCCACACCTGGACTATTATGTTCGGATACGTTCGCCTGTGTTTCATGGAGATGAGGTAACAGTTAGTAGCAGTTGAAAAGGTCCAGCACCAGCTAACTAATCATATGTGGCTTGTGGAACCTTGCATATGAAGAGGGACTGAATGAATGGAGTTTCAAAGCTTAAGATATAGGAGAAGAGTAAAGAAATTATGATGGAAACATGCGAGAAAGAGTTCTTGCAATATTAATAATAGAAATTTTGCATGCAGCACATGGCAGATAAGTCAGAACCGTAGTCATCCCACTTCAGGAAGAATGTGAGGTGAGGTTCAGGTTCTTTTCAAGGCTTGTGTGGTGAATGAATGCAATAAACTCCTTGTGGATATTGTGTCTTCAGGAAATATATTTTCAAGCAGAGGTACGATAGTGACCAAAGAATTACACTTTCCAGGGTTCACTTCGATGAGTCCCTAACTCCTTGAAAGTGTTTTATATTATCATGATATTATTACGGGAGGATCTGGAATGTTGTGATAAACACCTAGAACAAAAATTATATTAAAGCAACTGATATAACCACAAGAAAGAACATACGAGGATATATAAAAATGTAATTTACCATCTGCTAATAGTAAGGTTCTTTCTTGTGGTTATATTACTTGCTTTCATATCATTTTTGTTCTAGGTGTTATGAGAACTTTCCAGACCCACCTCAAATATAATACAATAATATTTAATACAACGTATTAAAGAAAATATATTTTTTAATTATTCGTAAGAATTTTGAAAAATTCTTTAAATTATTTCAGTTAGTTTGATAAAATTGGAACAATATAAAAACACCTATTATTTTCATAAATAAAAAAGTTTATTTTGACTTTGTTGGTGGGGTGGACCGTGAGATGCGGTGATTAATACTCTTAGAGAGTAAATGGATGGCAATGCTGTAGCCAATAGCCAATGAAGTTCTAACTGAGGCTCAGCTATTGCTGTTATCCTCTTGCCATGATCAGAGCTTTAATAATAGCTCAATAACACCTTATCCCTACGCTGTCCTCTACAGATAACGGGGAAGATGAAAAGCATTCTTGCTTCGCCCTTTTAAGCCCACCAATAAAGCCTTATGAAGACTAAGGCTTTATTGGTGGGTGATCAATCGACCGTGAGATGCGGTGATTAATACCCTTGGAGGATAATGGATGGCAATGCTGTAGCCAATGAAGTTCAAACTGGGGCTTGCTATTGCTGTTTCCCTCCTGCCATGATCAGAGCTTTAATAGCTCAATAACCCTATCCTTATACTGTCCTCTACATATAACGGGGAAGATGAAAAGCATTCTTGCTTTGCCACTTTAAGCCAGTCCTTATAAGGATAAAGCTTCATTGGTGACATTGGAGTGTTGCTCTTCAGTCTTGATACCGGCATGATGGTTGTTGTTGCGAAGAATGTTTTTGATTTCAGTGGTGATTAGTGAGTTTTAGATTTTGTAAATCATCTTTGATAGCGGAATACAAGGTAAGATGTAGACTTTTGATGCAATTTTCCTGCCCTTGCCCGTTCTCTTCGCCATTATATAAATATTTAAATACTCTTAAACAGGAACTGTTTAAGTCCCGACGACTTTGTCCAATCTCTGGATAAGAAGCTGGCGCTCGACCTCCTCAAAAAACTGTTGAAGAAATTACAGGTAGAGTGGCCAGGGTTTCTAAACCTATACTCAGCGACAGATGACTCCACAGAAGGGGACAACTCAACACCAGGGGAAGAAGGGAAGATAAACCTGATAATCTCTGCTCCCACACCAAAAGACGATACAGAAAGACATGCTCGAAAAAAGCGTAAAATAGCGGAGACTCAGGTAAACGAGGGGATGGAAGAAGATGCTCCCAACACTGACCTTCCCACATCCAGAAATGAAAAAGTAACGCCAATTGTAATACGGGAAAAAGAACGATGGTGGCCCTCAGGCCTATTATGCAAAACCACCAAATTGCCTGTTCATGGGCAAAAAACGTAGACGACGGAGTTAAAATCCAGCTTGCCACAGTAGGCGACTACAGACACCTCACAAAAACCATGGATGAGTTAGATATTAAATATCATACTTATCACTGAAATCAGAGAAAAACCTAAAAGTTGTACTCAGGGGAGTAACAGAAAACATCTGCACAGATGAAATAAATGAAGACCTCCGCCTCCACAATCTCCTACCTGTTAAAGTCAGCAGAATGTTACGGGCCGACAAGAGTATAATGCCCCTAGTACTCGTAGAGATACCCAACACACACAAGAACATATACAACATAACAACGATCTGTGGTCTGAAATTCACAACTGAACCACTAAGGAAAAGAGCCTCGTCGGGCCAGTGCCATAGATGTCAGAAGTGCGGACACGCACACAAACTCTGCAGAACAGACTACAAATGCCTCAAATGTGGGCAAAACCACTCCACAGCAACCTGCTCAAAATCCAGGACCTCACCAGCCAAATGCGCAAACTGTGGGAGCCCCCCCCCCCCCCACACACACCCGGCAAAGCAAACTACAGAAGCTGCAGTCACTACCCTAAGAACAAAACAGCTACCCAGTTGCCTGACACCAACAAAAGACAACAAAATACCAGCTCTCACAAGTGGAAAATACCAACAATCTGGAAAGTCACCGTCGAAGTAGCCCGCCCATCCAATGACATCCAGCAGAACCAAATTCTTCCAAACATGACAACAGTCATCACAGCCTCATTGGCAAACATGCTTCAAGACTTCGGTAAATCAAACCCTTCACCAAACTCCACAAAAAGATTTCTAAAAGAAACTCAAACCATCTTATCAATGCTTGTTAATGAACAAAACTAGATTATCCCAGACTCACCACAGATCGCCGCTTGGAACGCCAATGGCCTAAAAAACAAGACACTGGAGTTTCAAGAATTCTCTCGCAGATACAACCCTGACATCATCCTAATTAATGAAACTAATCTAAGACCTCCAGACAATCCAAAACTGAGAGGCTACACACTGTATAGAAATGTCCGACTGAACTATAGAGGCGGTGGTACAGCCATATTTATCAGGAACTGCATCAGGCACAATGGAATACTCAATCCCCCAACCTCCAACCTAGAACTCACCGGTGTCGAAGTCCACACAAACTCAACTGGGACACTTAAAATCTACGCCGCCTACAACTCCCCCGCTAAGACCCTGCTATTTTCTGACTAGGATGCTGTACTGGGCATAAATGAATCCATCATCGTCGCTGGGGACTTAAACTCCAAACATCCTTCCTGGAACAGGCAGAACCACAAATAAAAATGGCCGTATCCACTTCAGCTACACAGGATTAAACAACGCTATCGTAACAGGACCCACCGAACCAACCCACCACAGCCCAACTGGCACAGCCAACATCCTAGACATCGCCATCCTATACAAAATCAAATACCAGTACAGCATTCAAGCACTGAACGAATTATCATCAGACCACAACCCAATCCTACTTCACTTAGAGAACAAAGACCAAGCACTTCCCCCCCCAAACCTCCATTGTCTGGGAGAAACTTAGGAAAGCGCTACCAGAACACATTGGTCCGGTTCCCCATATAAAAGCCAAGGAAGAAATAGACACAGAAATAAAGAACCTCACCAATCAAATCAATAAAGCCATAACAACAGCCACAATATCCACGATTACCCACAAACAAAACCGTCTCTCGGAAGAAATCATGGACTCAATAAGGGAAAAAAACAGAAAAAGAAAAAGATATCAAAACACTTGTGTTCCTCAGTACAAAACAGCCCTCATCAGATTAAACAAATCTGTCCGAGAAGCTCTCCAGAACCACAGGAATCAAGAAGCTCACCTCCATCTCCACAGCAGATCATTCCATATGGAAATTCCTAAACAATCTCAGGAACAAGCGCAGATCCCTCCCAACCTCTCCAAGCAGAACAGCACCTTGCATACACAGATGCTGACAAAGCCAAAGCCATAGCAAGAAACCTAGAGAAACAATGGAGTTCTGCATATGAGAACCTAAACATCAGCCATGTATACAAGATCCATCGTAAAGTCAGGTTCACAGTAAATCGTCCCGATGTCAATCCAAGCCCTATAATGCCTACCTCACCTAGCGAAATAATCGGCATCATCAACCATCAGATCAAAATAGCCCCAGGTCCCAACGGCATCACTAACAAAGCCATAGCCCATCTGGCAAACATCATAAACTCCATTCTCAAATGGCAACACTTCCCCCAGTCATGGAAAATAGCTGACATCATCCCAATTCACAAACCAGGCAAAGACCCACACCCACCTGAAAATTACCGTCCCATCAGCCTACTATCCAACTTAGGGAAAATAGCAGAGAAAATCATCTTCATCAGACTCCAAGATCATGTCAACCAACTAAATATCATTCCATAAGAACAATTTGGCTTCCATCAAAATCACAGCACCACCCAACAGATCCATTGACTGGTAGAATACATCCCCACAGGATTTAATTGGAATCAGCACACAGGAGCCGTCTTCCTAGACATCTCAAAGGCCTTCAATAAGATCTGGCACCAAGGGGCCTCCTCTACAAACTTATCATCGCAAACCTTCCATTAAACATGATACACCTGGTTAAATCATACCTCTCAAACAGGAGGATGCAAGTCAAAATCAATGAAACAGTCTCAACTCAACGGAACATCCTCGCTGGAGTTCCTCAAGGATCACTGCTAGCCCCGATCCTGTTCAACATCTATATGGCAGATATCCCTCAAAATCCTCTCACATCCACCATCGCCCTTATGCAGATGACACGGCTATTATAGCCAGATCTCGTCAACCACTTCTCGTTACCAAAAAACTACAAGACACCATCCTGAATCTAGAAAAATGGTTTAAAGACTGGCGACCACAATTAAATCCACAGAAAAGTACAACGATACGCTTCACAAGAAGACGAGCATCCCCCAAAGGAGACATCACCTTGTTCAATTCCAAAATTCCCTGGAAAACTGAAGCAAAATACCTCGGAATAATTCTCGATAAGCGATTATGCTTCAACAGCCACATCAAGAGCACATGCACCAAAGCTTCACGAGTTATCGCCCAACAGACACAGCAAACTAAGCTCAAGAAACAAAATTCTACTCTACAAGACAGTGATCCGTCCCACAGTTATATACGCCTCCCCAGCCTGGAGCGATACCTCCAAGACAAACATCCTCAAGCTACAAAGACTACAGAACAAATGCCTGCGAATGATACTGGACGCCCTGTGGTTCATCAGGAACGCCCAGATCCACCGGGACATAAATATCCCCTACATCTCTCCTGTATTATGCTCCCTAGCAGAAAAATTCTTTATGAAGACATTTACGCATCCTAACGAACTAATACAACAAGGCGGAAACTATGACGGTAATGACAACTGGAAACATAAAAGACTGAAAGCCATCCTAACACTCAACGATGTATAACCACTTCTGCGCACTCAGGGTAAGATAAAATAACTCACAAATAGCTCACATCACTGCTCCCGAAACAGACAACAGGGAATATAAAAAGCATCAAGCTTCACCCTCTGCACCATGTATGTCCCTCGTCCTGCTTTATTGGTGTTTAAGTAAATACCATTTTGTTTTCTGACAACGATTTTATTGACAAACGTAGTTAACTGCAATTGAAATCATATTTTAGGAGGCTATAGATTCATTACAGTAAGGTGTCCCACAGCACACAGTCTACAATACCTAATTTTTCATTCAACTCCCACAATAGTTTTTCTTGTATGTAAATTGACCGTGCTCTTAAGCTGATTTGCCTGAAAGAGAAATGAGACCCCCAAGTTTCCAGAAGACAAAAAGCCTTACTAATCGAGTAAACGATTGGCTAACTCACGTTCATTTAAATAAAATTAAAAAAATTATAAAAAGAGTCTGTATAAAGTTCCCTCTCCCTACGATGAGATCAACACAGGTAATTTTTTAATTGAAGGGTGCAAATGGCCTCATTTGTCTAGTTTACGCAGGCGAGTAGTAGGGTAGGCACTTCTGACAAGATCAAGATCAAGATAAAATAAGGAATCGTGATGTGATTGGTTGTTGATATGATGACGTCATTGTGTGTGTGACGTCATGAGTTCAGAATGTTAGGAATTTTCTGGGGGACCATCTGTGTGTGTGACGTCACCTTGTTTATTTTGTTCGCATATGGAATTATGGGTCGTGTTGTGATTGGTGGGACACTTTGAACAAGATCAAGATAAGATAAGGAATCGTGTCGTGAATGCTTGTTATTATCGGATGTAGATAAGTGACGTCATTTCTTAGTTGTAAATAAGTGACATAATTTGTTAGTTGTAAATAAGTGATGTTATTGTTTTGAATGGAAAAGGGAGATATATTAGTGGATAAGGATTCGTGTCATAATTGGTGGGACACTTCTGACAAGGTCAAGATCAAGATAAGATGAGGAATTGTGACGTATATGTATGTTGTTTTCAAATGAAGATAAGTGACGTAATTTGTTAGTTGTAAATAAGTGATGTTATTGTTTTGAATGGAAAAGGAAGATATTAGTGGATAAGGATTCGTGTCGTGATTGTAGGGATGCTATGAACAAAATAGGGGTAGGGTGAATGGGGGAACGACGTCAGTGTCATGGATGTGTATTGTTATGATTTGTAGATAAGTAAATGGTTTGCGTATGGCATTATGGTGATGGATAGTGATAAAATAAATTTTGGAATGTTTGGAATTTCGCTGCCCCCTCCCCCCCTTCTGTCATGGACATCACGTGGTGTGGTGTGTTCGCATACAGCATTGTGGGTGTATTTAGAGATAAGCAATCGTGTTTGGAAATTTCTGGGGAACATATGTCTCTCTGTGATATCATATGATACTTTGGTTTGCCAATGGAATTGTGGGTGATGTTTTTTGAGATAAGATATCTTGGAAATTTCCCAGGGTGACACACATCCATCATTGTCATCATGTTTTGTCTGGTTGTCTATAGATGGCTGTACTAATTTTCCAATACATTTTGGGGTATTTCTTTCCTGTTAAAGGGTGGGAATTCTTAGAGTAGAGTCGTGATGGCAGCAGTGATTAGGCTTTTCTAAATAATTTAATTATATGCTGGTGTCCCTTAAACACACACACACACACACACATTAGACATTAAAAGTCGCTAATGTATCAATGTTGATACTCTAATATGTACCCTATGATTATTCTTATGGGAAAAAAAACTGTTCAGTATTAGAATTACACTTACCAAAAACATATGAGCAGTGATTATTGAAATTAGAATTATCAATTGTTATGTTCAAGTTAAAAAAAAATTAACTTACATTTATTTCCAGAATGGGAACATCTTGGTACTATCTAGGTTTTCTGAATATTCCAAATTGTTGATTTTTAACATATATTCACAGCACAGAACACAAACACGAGTCTGAAAATGCAGCTGACTTTTTCATTATAGGTTACTTGGGCTAACATATATTCACAGCACAAAAAGACACAAAACATAGGAGTTGAAAGATATTTCTGTAAATAACCAGAAAAGCTAGTTGACTACTTAGTTTAGATTACTATCCGATTTGTTCTCTGTATTAATTCCTTCCCACAGTTGCTCGTACTATGTATTCCCAATCTTGGTGGGAAATTCTATGCGCCGTTTTGTTTAGGTTAAATGTTATTTCCTGTTTCGAATTCCGAGTGCTGTTAGAGTATGGAATTCTGACAAGTGAAGTGATTTTTTTTTTCAAATTGATTGGTTATTTTCTCTATTTTACTTTTAAAATTCAGTTTAACTACATATTCTAACATAATAACTGATCAAAATTAATAAATAAATAAAATGTAAGTGAATTTATTTTCCAACACTGTAAATTTCTCATTAAGTCTTATCTTAAAGATATCTCTCTTATCTGGTACATAGGTGAGAAATCGTGTGTTTAGTTTGGAACTCTTAGTTCCCGTGGGAAATTATTGTTGTAGTAAATTAATGCTTGCATTTATTTTTAAAAAAAAAAACAATATGACTATTAATTTTACCTTCCATTCCTTGTGCTTTTAACCTATTTCTGTAACTGAAATTTATTTATTTTATTTATTTTTTTCTTTAGCATTAGTACTTTCAAGTAACTGATATGATACAAACAAGGTTTGAACTCACCGTAGCGTTTTCTGTTAGAAACTTCTTTTGCCAGCACAACAAATAAGCAGTTATTTCTTAATATTTCAAATGAATATTACTCTGTAATATATACTTTGTTAATTTCTATGTTACTTTTTATTTGACTATAATATTATTAACAAATTGTATTTACTGAATCTAACATATAGAAATTAAATAAAGTGAAAAAGACAGTATTTATTTTTTCTTATTCTTCTGATTTAACATTTGCGAATGTTCTTAGTGTATGATTTGCCACTTGTGTTTACTTGTAATTCATGTGATTTTTCTCCATGTGACATTTCAAAACAAGTTCAACTATGGTTTTTACACAGTTCAACTATGGGACTAACGGAAATGTAAAACTCATTTCCTTTAGTCCAATTGACTGTTGTCCTCTCAGACCGACATTTTTTTCACAGTAGGGATAGTTATATATATATTTTAACAAACTTATTATATTAGATATTCTTTCCAACACAAATAAATAATAATTTATTCTTATTTCAAATGAAAATTAGCTCAGAAAGAAAGGAAGAGATAAAGAAAAATTGTAAAGAAAAAAAAAGTTCACCCTCATATAAATATTTATGATCACAGCAAACAAGAAATTCATCAGCTTTTTCAAAGTTTTGAAATTCATGCGCATACTGTTTTCATCATTTGATATCATTTAAATGAAGAACGGGTCTGGCTATTAAGTTCGTTAATGTTTTTTGATTTTTCTCTTTCAATGGCGAATATTTTTTCATATATATATGCATGTTGATTCACTTGTTATCTGCATGCTATGATACTTTTATTTACTTTTTATTTTTTTGTCACTTTTCAGGTGAAATATTCTCCACTAAAATTCTGCCTATTAATTTAATACCCATTTCCTTTTGCTTCCAAGAGTTGACACAGTTTCACTTGGTGGAGTTTTAAAAAAAAGTCTCTGGTTAGTTTGTAACATGAAATTTCACAAGGAAAAAAAAACGTTATGGTCTGACTTAAATTTGTATAACACATCAACGACACCCAATTTGTTCATTTAAATTTACACATTTTATTTGAGTGAAATATCATTTACAAATTGTATTTACTGAATCTAACATACAGAAAATAAATAAAGTGAAAAATTCAATATATTTTTTGTTCCTTAATCTTCTTATTGTTAAATTTGCACTGTTGTTCAAAGATTCTTCCCATGCTTTCAGAATTGCCATCATGTGGTTTTTGACAATTGACTCTCATCTCAAAGTTAATTTTCATTTGGTGATTGTTGAGAATTTATTACTGTAGTAAAATTAAGGGTGGCATATTATTTTTTTGAAACCAATACATATATTTCTGAGCATTATTAAAGGCACAGAATCTTTCGTTATGTTTCCAAAATCATTTAAAAGTACACGTTATGTTTTCACGTTTTGGGCATCCAATTTCATTTAAATCAAGAACAGGCCTCCCTATTAACCTCGTTACTGTTTTTGATTTTTCTCTTCCTTTGGCGAGTAATATTTGATATTTGCATGATGATTCTATCATCCAATTTCTTAGTTTGTCCAAAGATAGTGAACCAATTTCCCACTCCAGCTGATGGTTATATTTTATTAACCAAGAATTCTGTTTTTTAACTGTTTCAGGTAATTCTCTCAAACTGCAAGGTGATTTTTCTAATGCATATCAGAATAATTCCATCAGAAATACAAATTTCTTTAGGAAATAAATTTGAAGTCTTATTCAAAAGAAATTGTACATCAATTATACCAATGATAACCGAAAATTGGTATTTTTCACCCACTGCAGATTTTGCATAATCGTTTTCTTTCATTCTTCTTCTTACATTACTTCATTTGGCACCACAAATATATAGTTATTTATCATAATAATTATTATTATTTCACTGATTATTAGCTCTTATCTTATATTTTATGTTAACTTTCTGTTACAAAATTCTAAACAATTAGAACTTTTCACAAAGAAACTTTCAAAGAATTTTGTACTCACCCATTATTTTGACATTTCTGAACACAAAACACCACAAAACAATACAGCAGCTGCAGTGGATGAACGATTACCTTAAGTCCAAAGTCCCTCGACCCTATGGTTATTTCTTATTGTACTGTTTACCCTTACTATGCCCTACCCTGACTGTTCCTTCAAAAATGAACCTTTTGTGCAGATGACTCAACAACTTTTTTTTTTCACATGCTGTTGGATACACCGTTGGTGTGTTTTTATATTACTTTGTGTGGGGAAAGGTAAAATTTGTATTTGTGTTATCTGGAGAGTAAAAATATTTTTTCTATACCAAACTTTAAGAGTTTAAGTCACGTTTTTGGTTAATTTTCTAATTTAACAACCAAATTCTAACAGTTTAGATTTTCGATTATGTGAACGAATTGTTTTCGTTCACATAATCGAAAATGTCACATAAATGTCAATAGGTAGCATTAGACAATTTCTAAAATAATCAGTTACATGAATATCAGTTTTCAACACTTTTCCCCCCGTTCCTGGCATTAATTTCACAGTAGCGATTTTTTTTACAATAATTAAACAGAATGCATTAAGGTATAAAGTTACCATACTTATATTTCCCAATGCTCATTTTCTGGTTTGCAAATACAGTGTCTCCGAAAATTATATTTACAACTTTTGTACAATATAAGAAGTCAACCAGGAGGTGTAGAAATACTATAGTTGTCCCATTTTATAAGGAAACTCAGTACCGTCGACAGATTGTAGCATAGAGGCAGCCTGCCTCACGGCGTAGCTTAATAAGGGTGCTAGTTCAGCCATATTGCGGTAGGTGCCGTCGTTACGCGAACAATTCCTGTTAGCGTAGCAAGTGCGGAAAGACGTTTTTCCATTCTTACACTGATTAAAAATTATTTGCGAATAGCAATGACCCAAGAAAGATTGGTTGGTCTAGCAACTACATCGATAGAGGTGGACATACCTTACAATTTAAATTTAGAAGAGCTTATAAACAATTTTATTGCGATATCCCCGTAGAACAAACATTTAATTAATATTATTATTTGATCGATTTGCATTAATGTTTCTCTTGTAATAAAAACAAAATAGCAATTGGAGATTTTCTTATATTTTTTGTCTTATAATCCATCACGGGCGATGTTTAATTGTTTTCCCCAGAGCGCGATCTAATCTGCGACAGCCCTGAGGAAACTCATTAAGGTTTTTCTGAATACCAAGTTTTGACACGTTCTCTCTCTCTCTCTCTCTCTCTCTCTCTCAACTGATCTATATATAACAACTGACCTATGGATCATTATTATACGCTATGACGCCAAAAGTATTGGAATGCCACTGTGAAAAGAAAACGAAAATAAAGAGGACGAAAATGAATAGACGTCAATCTAGGAAGATATACATGCATAAATAATACACAAGTAAGCACCGTCTTCATTTTTGAACGAAAGTGATGCTCGGAGCAGAGCCTAACGATTTCGAAGGTGATAACAAAAGTTATGCCTTAAAAATGGTTATAATGGTGCTTACATCGCCGAAACTGGACTCTGGATGTGATGGACTCTGTAAAACATTTTAGAGCGATGAATCTCGACACTGTTTTTATCGGATGGAAGAACCCGGACCTGAAGGAAATCCAGCAAAGACTATGAGCAGGTCTGCATTATTCCAACAGTAATGTTCAAAGTAAAATGAAAGGAGAGGGTTTATCGTGTTAGAGAGCTAATGCCCTTACTGTGCAACTAAAGCAGGGATATCTTAACATAAACGTACCGATATATGGAATACTGAAGAATAAAACTGAAGATTTAAGATACCATAACACGAATACATGACGGAGTACAAAACATAAATAGAAATTGAGGATATCGAAGCAATCTATAGAATAATAAAATGAAACAGAGAAAACTCAGAAACAAGAAATCATCCTTTGCTAATTATAATTACTAAACGACTAAAGGCTAGTAAGCTTAAAAGACTTACAATTATGATGCTTAACATTGCCCAGCTAGTCATCATGGCGCGGAGGTTCGGAGACGACCTCTGTTAGCAATTACAGAAAGTAAAAAATAAAATATAATAATAATAATAATCAGGTTTTATGACGTATGGATATGCAAAACTTAATAAAGCTATATATAGCCATATACATACACCACAGAATAACAAAAAGAGAAGAGGAATAAGTGTTTAACTTAAATCAATCTACAGAAGGAACTGTCATTCCCATTTAAGAATATAAATTTTTGAATAGGTACAGTATAAACTTTTGAAAAAAGAGCAGAGATATCAGAATCACAATAACGAAGTTATGAATGGTGATATGAACTTCAATACAACTTACGAAAACTCCCCGTGTACATCAAAAATATCTGAATCTATTGGCTGCTACAACTTTGCAAATGCCATAACAGATGTCACTAGACAGGAAATTAAGGAAAGTCTGTGCTGTTAGCTCGTGCATCGATTACATCAACGTATTCGTCCCAGGCAGAGAGCACCACACCTACATCATTAAAAGAAAAGAGGCTGATCATTATTTTATAGCATTAAATATTAAACTTACTAAGACAAAATCGGCGTCAGAGCTCTTCAACCAGAGCATAGATTATATCATAGATCAATTAACAAATCAACAAATCCATAACATAATGAAGTTTATACCTTTCACTAGTCTGTTAAGATATTTGCTATATAAAACTTTTTTTATATCTGCTATGTATATTTTTTACATTATCGTATACATTTTACTTATTTTTATATACTTTTTATATGTACCAGACAGTCAACGGCAAAGGTGGAACAAACTTCAAACACTCCACCGTCTTTTAAAAATCAGTTTATTTTGTTGCCCGTATCCGATATTAAGCTATCTCTTCTTATCAGTTTAATATCTGATACGGGCTTCATCAATCCTCAAATGTTTTCAACTGATTTTTAGAAGGCGGCGAAATGGGTGTAAATTACTCCACCTTTGCTCGAGTTGGCCTTGTGTTGCATTACTTCCAGGGTTAGCTCTCACCAAAATAAATAAATAAATATACACATACATTTTTTCATTTCTGAAAAATAATAAACATAAGTTTCTTTTGTTTACATACATCTCTATTTCTGGACACAATGTTTATAGAAACTGTACATAATCTAGCACAGAATACTGGATCTTTAACAGCTGCTCACTAATCGATATAATCGATATAGGTGACTTTAATAGCTTCAGAAATACGTTCATATCATGACAGTCACTGAATGGTAGGGACTTTTCCCGTCTAAGGTATTCACTCAAAGGTACAGCATACATTTAAAGATACCAAGAAATTATATATTTTATCCATGCTTAATCCTTTATCCAAGTGTAAGCAAACAAGTTTGCGCCTGAACTATTTTCAGGACTGAGCCAAGTCATATATAGAAGCTTATAACTTCACATCACCTACTTTAGGTGTCAACAAACAAACTAGCCTTGAGAGTAGAAGCATTACAGATACTCTCAATGAAAAAATCTTCCTACATACTTTGTAGGACTGCTTCATTGTGATGTGTCACTTCCCATCATTCTGTGCAAGATCTGACTAAGGCAAGTGATGTGAAGTCATAAACTTTTATATACGAGTTGCCCCAGTCCTGAAAACTTGTTTGCTTACACTTGGATAAAGGATTAAACCAAGTATATAATTTCTTGGTATCTTTAATTTATAGTATAACCAGTGGTGAGCTATGGAAATTTTAACAAAGGGTTCGCATCGTCGAGCAAAAAAAGCCGTATTTCACACAAAAACTTTTATTAATACAGCTTGTGTACAAATGCCAATCAAAAAGTATGAGGGAACAATCAACCTGTAAAGGCTATCATTTTTAAACAAATCTTTCATGATCTAAACATGAAATATTTGCATACAATCATCTGTGTTAATTTATCTTACATAAGAAAAACATTTTTTAACTATCAAAATATAATAAGAATAAAATCTTTTATAATCGCACATATGAAATAGTCCGCATTTTTTATAAAGAAAATAAATTTCTTTTGTTTGCGATAGAAGTTTTTATGACAAACAATCTATAAATAATAAATAAATATTATCTAAACACAATAATATTGAAGAGCCTGTGTAGCTCAGTGGATGTGGCGCTTGCACACCACGGCGCTTGGCCGCACGAAGGAAGACTTGGTTTCGAGTCTAGTCGGCGACTGGAGGAAATTTTTCTAAGCCTTTTTTCGACCGGTTCCCGAGTTAGTCGATCTCTGGCACGGGCAAGCGGATTTTTCCTCGGAAACTCGGGTTTTTCGTCCCGTAAACTCAAGAAAATCGACCGTAGAACCCACATTATTTCAGACATTAAATATATTGTGTTAGGGTTAGGGACCACGAGATGGCGGCACATTTGAGCCGTCTCTCTTCACTGTGTACCGCTTAATTAGTGATAGCCTTGGGCCATCTATCTCTGATTGGTACCAGTGGAAATTGAACTGCCCACTCAGTCTCCAAAAGTTAGATAGGGCTAAATGGCCTCGCCGTATACGGGAATAAAAAGGCGTTAGCTGATTAAGGAGTTGCTCCTAATCTGAAAAACTGGTATAATAATATTGAAGTACGTTATATTTCTCTTTGTTTTTATATACTTCAAGTGATAATCAACAGTACCAATCAAGGGGCATTATTTTATAGTTCTCTTTATTTATATGCGATTACCAAAAGTGAATTCTTATTTGTAAAATTGTAGTAACAGTAACTATAATATTTTATTTAATAAAATTACTTTGTTTGGTTACCGTATGAGTTTGTCGCTTAATATATTTCAAAAAATTATGTTTTTTTGTTTGAAAAAATAAAAAAGTAAACAAGAACAAGGGCTCTCAAATTTGAGAAAAAATTAACAAAGGGCTTAGGCGAGCCCCTTATAGTATAACCAAGTGTAAAAACTTCCAACAAAGGTATAGCATGGCCATCATCAGGGCTCTCAAGCATATCGGTCGCTAGATGGCGCCATCTTTCATATTTGAAACAGCATTCTGCAAAAGGGAGGGCTCTAAAACATCGCGAAACTTCACATGTGATCTCATAAACTCTAAGGTACCTGAAGCAAATAAGGCCCGCCTTATTTAAAATTTGAATAAGACAATTGTTTAGATTAATTGAAAGAACAGTGTTCATATTAAAGTTTGTATTATCACTAATTGAAAGAAATACAAATAAGAACAATTCTTGCAGTAATTTATATTTTAACCAAGTCTTTGAAAAACACCTTGTGTGGGCCTTATTAAACAATAGAAGTTTAATAAAGCCCTTGAACAAAATTAAATATTTAAAACAGAATATAACAATTATTTTTAATTATTATTAATTTTAATCCTGATTATTAGCTTAAGAACAATCACAAGGGTATACAATACGCTACATTCTTCTTTGGTGAGACCAACACACTCTTCATGGTACCATTTAAGACACCGTGTGCATTGCCTCATATTAGCAACCTTTTCTTCTCTGCATCCATAGCAATACCACCCCTCTTTTGATACTCTGTTTGTTCCTTTATTTATTTATTTTATTTTATTTTTTTTTTTTTTGGTTCTTCCTGCTGTTTTTTTAGTGGCAGCCTTCTCTTTCTTACTATCCTTTTCTTTGAAAAGATCTTTGGTCACTCTCTGGCCCTTATAATTTAACGCTTTTCTTCGTGGTGTTGCCTTTACAACTGCATTATTTGACGTTGGCATTAACTCCTGAAACGATGACTTCAAAGAGTTCTTCGTTTTTAGATTTGCCAATGGAATCTCATCATCGGAGTTGTATCTGAATCACAAGATGGAGGATTAGGATATGTTCTTACAGCTCGAGCAGGATTCAAAAATTGAGCTTTACGTTTAGAAATTGTTGGGTTTCTCTTTAAAAATAACTTCAACCAATCTTTTCCTGCGAAACCACTTTCTTTATTGAAATTATTCCAAATTTTATTTTGTTTACAAAATATAAAAGTTTGCCTGCGTATAGCTTTCGGAGTTAGAGGGACGCTAATTGAAGCAAACTTGACTATTCTTTCTACCAAGTTCTTCTCTTGTTCTTTTGTTAGCACAGTATTTCTTCCTAATCCTTTCGTCGTCTTCTCTGTCTTTAAATGGTTCCTCAATGTTCTTCTAGGTACTCCATAGAGTTCTGATGCTGCACGTTGGGATAGTTGGCCTCTTTGCGCAGCTTTCATAGCTGCTTCTAGTCTTTCATCAGTTCAAAGACCCCGTTTCTTCTTAACTTCTGATATTTTCAGAGGCTTTTAGCAATAAAATAAGTAACTATTATGAGCAATCACCCAAAAATACAATCATAAATTATAGCAGTTTAATAAGGCCCATCAACAAATTTACTGGGCCTTATTAACCGCCGCGAACTAGATTAGATCACATCTATTTTGACATAAAATATGAATTCAAATCAATTAAAACATTTTTTATCATAAAACTGAATGTTGAAAGAACAATTTAAATATAAAAACAATGCGAAAAGAACAATATTTTTAATTAAAACTTACGAACTATCGACGTAATATTATTAAACGGGAAGACACAACCACCTCCCACAAAGGTCTAGGTCAAACTGACACAATACAGTCGCTGGACAATATGGCGCCACTGATTTGCCATTGTATTGCGTCCTTTGTGTGTGTGTGTGTGTGTGTGTGTGTGTGTGTGTGTGTGTGTGTGTGTGTGTGTGTGTGTGTGTGTGTGTGTGTGTGTGTGTGTGTGTGTGTGTGTGTGTGTGTGTGTGTGTGTGTGTGTGTGTGTGTGTAAGAAACCAAACCGGCGCAACTTACCGTAAATGTGATTTTTTAAAAAACGGGCCTTATTTACCTCATTACAAATAAGGTAAATAAGCATTACAAATGCATTACAATGTAAAGAAGCATTACAGATACTCTCAATGGAAAAATCCTCCTACATACGTTGTAGGACGGCTTCATTGTGATGTGTCAGAGCTTCCCATCATTCTGCGCAAGATCTGATAAAACTCTGCACTTTTCTAGGAAAAAAAATCTCTCGGTATAGACAAGGCTTACTACTAAAATTTCCTAATGTTTCTGTAAATTTCCATATTCTTCACACAGTATGTGTAGAACTTCAATGGCTTTCTACCCATATGACACCATTTTTCATGAAGCGTATCCCAAAGAAAGGCTTATAGAACTGAGAAATTGGCGATCTATCTCCATTATAAACACTGCCTGTAAAATAATGTCAAAAGCCGTTGCTAACAGATTCAATCCTGCTCTAAACGAAATAATAGATATAGCGTTATAATAATAGTAAAACCATGAATCTTGTAACCTAGACCAAGAAGATGCCTACAACTGCATTGAACACCTTTACTTCTATAGGTGTTTGAAAGTCTTCGGATGTGGCCCTGGGGATCATTCGAACTATTAAGATGTTAAACCAACTCTCATTTCTACATCAAGATGCAATAACAGACATATCCAGCAGAGGAAAACAAGCCATTTTTCTTTCTGGTTCCTTTACACCATCTCCATAGAAGTTTTCTGTGTCAAGCAAACATGTTGACTAAGTCCTAAACTTAATTGTCATATCTTTATTATATATTGTATTACGATTTGAGATTATTCCATTTTTATTTATATATTTTAAGATAAGATGTCAACGATTTCAGTTTTTGATATTGACATTTAGAGATAAGGAAAACTCAAACCACAGATTTAAGTTTCATTCTTTGATATATTTATTTTAATCATTATTATTTTATTGATTTATATTTTTTGCTTTATCATTATTATATAATTTATTTATAATTTATTTTTATTTATTTTATTTAGTATTTATATAAATATTATATATTTTGTTAATTATTATAATATTATCTTTATTATATACCAGTGGCAGCTTATGCATAACCATTACGACACTGCACCCCCCAAGGAAAAAAAAAAAAAAAAACGAAAAAATTAAAATTTGTTTGTGTTTATAAATAATAACAATGCTTACAACATTATATAAATGCAATACAACATGTTAAAGGTTCCAGCTTATGTTTGTTTCGACATTGATTGAATAGGTAATAATTGGAATTGTTCGATTAACGCTTTAGATTACGAAACAAATGCACTGCGATCTAACGCAGTGTCGAAATTATCACGTTCGGTCACTTACGGCTAGACTCGGCGATATTTTTGCACTTGTCACTGCACGTAACAAGTAAATCCGACACTACTCAACGAGCAGTGTCGCTACTGATAAATTGTATGCTTGCGCGCGTTATTTCTGTGAGATATGTATGCGATTTGATTGATATTGATTATATGGTGAGGGTGAAATATTTTTGACAAAATATTTCACTCTCGCCACGAAAAAACACACACACACACTAATAATAATAATAATAATAAAAGTTTCGTATCTCACAGAAATAACGCGCGCAAGCATACAATTTATCTCGACACTGCTCAACGAGCGGTGTCAGATTCACTTGTTAAGTGAGTGGCAAGTGCAAACAAATATTTCGTTTGCACTTTCGTCTCAAAATTCTCGAAGGATGTAAATTTACATATTCTCGAATATGTAACTTTACTTATTCATTAGTTACTGATTAGGAAAAAATGAATTATTTTTCTTATTTTGTATATGCAGCACACCCACTTAAAATTTTCACCTCCCGCCACTCTTATATGCTATATTATTATTATTATTATTATTATCTGAGACCTCCAAGGAGTCAATGACTCATCGAGGGAGGCTGTAAATTACCCAACCTATTATCTGAGACCTCCAAGGAGTCAATGACTCATCGAGGGAGGCTGTAAATTACCCAACCTATTATCTGAGACCTCCAAGGAGTCAATGACTCATCGAGGGAGGCTGTAAATTACCCAACCCAGCTATCATACCTTCCCTAAAATTCATTTACACTAAATGCACTAACTACCCGTAAGGGCAAATTATTCCACTCCCTCACTGCTCTCTGGGAGAAAAACCTAGCTCTTACCCCTTCCTTGATTCATCAGATGATATCCTGTAATACCTATTCAAAAGTTTATAGATCTCTATCATATCACTCCTCTTTCTCCTGTTAACCAGTCTGTAATCCACATACTCGCAATCTGTCCTCATAATCTAAACCCATAATCCGGATATAATCTTTGTAACTCTTCTTTGCACCCTTTCTCGATGCTGGACTTAAGTCATCTGATATCATTAGTAGTAATCCTCCTCCTCCTCTCCTATCTCTTCTGCCATTCCTAAAAATAGTATCCATTACACTCGATTCCACTTGCTATATCTGATTCACTAATGCCAACAATCTTAGGCTACATCGCATTCAATAAAGCAACAAACCCAACCCCTTTGTTTCTAATGCTCCTGGCATTTGTGTATAAACATAATAAATTACGACCTAGCCTATTCTTAGAATTAGACATGCAATCTATTTGGTCTTGTTGTAGAATTTTCTCTTTTTCCCTCCCCATACATACTTAAAAAGGTCCGAACCCAAAACATATTTTTCCACTTCTTCGCCACATACATAACCATGTTCAAAGGCATTTATATCTTTATCAGGTTTGTATACCATAGCTGAATTTTCACACACATTTTTCTCATTCTTCCTTTGATGATCTAGCTTCCCTGACTCACTGCAGTAAGTCTCACATCAAGAAATAATTTCTCCAGGCTTCTGATGCCACATGAATTCAAATGCAGGCCATCAAACACATCCCACACGTCTAAAAACTCACATTCATATTAATATTTAAGATGATCTCTTTTTATGAATATTTTTTAAAATAAGATTTCAATAACTTAAATTTTTGATACTGATATTTAGTGATGGGGAAAAAAATCAATTGCAAATTTAAGTTTCATCATTTTGTTGATTTATCTTCATTTAGTTTTATGATTATTATACAAGATGTTAATATTTATATTGCTATTTATGCTTTATATCATATCATATTATTAATATTTAGGTTAATATTATATTTTTTAATTCTTATATTATTATATCTTTATTATATATTATACTAACATTTAAGGTAATTCCTTTTTAAATATATATTATAAGATAAGATGTGAGTGACCCCCAATTTTTGATATTGATATTTCGTAGAGGTAACTCAAACCGAAGCTTTGTTTTATTCCTCTATTTATTTATTTATTTTATTCATTTATCTTCTTTCAGTTTTATGATCATTATATAATATTTTTATGTGTAATATTTTAGTGCGTACCTATTTGTTGCTGAATTAAACTATTTATTTACGAATTTGTGAGTATTTCTTTCATATCTCATATCACACTGCTTGTCACAGAATTGCATGAAAATTCATCAGACAGTTTTTTGAATTATTGTGATTTTACTCTAATGATAACAAGAGTCTCCGTAGCTCAGTAGGTTTTGACTACCTTCGGTTAGTGGGAGCTGAATTCGAACCCTGTGTAGGACGTAAAGAACGTTTATCATGATTTTTCAATGGAAGGTGGGCTAGCTGGTCTCATATACTCGAAGAAGTGGCATTTTTTTGTTCGTTTGTTCCAAAAAGTCGAGTATTTCATTCAGAGAGTATAATATTATTTATTGCTAAAAACCGAATAAAAATTCAGTTTTTATTTTATTTTATTTTTATATTCTCTCATGATCAAATGATCATACATGCTAGAAACATACAGGGCGGTTCAAAATTCCACGTGCGAACTTTGAGGGGAGGTAGAGAACATGAAAATCAATCATATTCACATACCCGAAAGTGATAGGTGGCGCTGTTCGCCAGCGCTCCAGGTGAGCAATTGGGGCTTCTTCGTTCAAGCTTTCGACGTCGTACGAAGAACATGCGTCGTTTTACGAACGCTGAGATGGCAGACATGCACCTCGTTTACCATATTATGTATCCAATTACTATTGAACTGTTCAGTTACGCCTAATAAAGTTTTGAATACGGAATGATAATACTGGACTTACAAAATCTTTGACGAAATTTTGCTCATAAATTAAGGTAGACCAAAGCGGATAATAAGCTGGTATCATGGATATGAGGGCAGCTTTCGGACAAGTCGCAGAATAGTAACTATACAGTATTTTGAAATCACGAAGTAGAATTAAAAAGAATTATTCGGGTTAACTATGTTTCGATTTTGAATTAAAAACAAATCCCTAAATATGTTAATTTTCCGACTCTCTAGCAAGAAAAATTTCCAAGTTTCCTGAATAAATTGATGATTTCACAAATATCTTTGCTTTCATCTTGTAAACAGTAGCCGTTCAAATATACAGCTACAGTCCTTATAAGGACTGGCTTAAAGGGGCGAAGCAAGAATGCTTTTTATCTTCCCCGTTATCTGTAGAGGACAGTGTAGGGATAAGGTGTTATTGAGCTATTAAAGCTCTGATCATGGCAGGAGGGTAACAGCAATAGCCGAGCCTCAGTTAGAACTTCACTGGCTACAGCATTGCCATCCATTACCCTCCAAGGGTATTGGATTGAGTGAATCAATCCTACAGCTACAGTGAATAAGCGTGAAAGTAAATAAAATAAACACATTATAACCAATGAATGGTGTTACACTAGAATACTGCTATTATAATAACCAATTAAAAACCACACAGAAAAACTGCTCAAATGTTTAACTTTCAGGGTCACCCATAAAGTACTATTTCAGTATGCAAATGATACGGCACTCGTTATATTCCATACCAACGTTCAGAAAGCGGAAATTCAGAACATGAACAACCACCTGGGCTTTTCATTCGAAGTTGAGTTAGCCTTTTCGCACAGTAACAACAGAATTTTTCCTCCCAGAAATTCAGTTTTTTTTTTTTTTTGTTCCGCAACCAAACAGGAGAATAACTCAACTGACAGGGGAAAATAGATTATAACCAATAGGTTTATATTGGGTTCATAAGATGGTGCATTGCTTGTCCGTATGAGCCTCACAGACATAAAAAATAAATATTTATTTTATTTAAAATGTGAAGACTAAAGAAGTTATAAAATTATATAAAATAGACTATAAAATATAGTTCAGCTGCTAAGCAATGCTAAGCTCATATGTTTATATATTTATATTTTTATTTATTGTTTTTCAAATATGACTTCTCTCTCTCTCTTATCCATGTCTGAGGATACGAAACAAATAACTGTCTAATAAAGATCTCCAGTCATCTTAGAACTTCAACTGTTTTGCACAATACTGAGGCTGTAGATTTGCTGCTCTCAAAGAAGATCTAGGATATTAGTCAGTGACTAATAGTCACTGATTTTCTTATAGAACTGTTAACGATATTATCCACCACTACTTGCATCTCAAGTAGGTTGCAGGCGTCGAAAAACCTCACTGACGATCAAATAGTTATGTTTGTAGCTTTTAATCTCTACAGCACCTAAAATACCATCAGGGTGATGGGAATGAATTTTTGGACTGTATCATGAAGGAGATGGACGATGAGTTCACCATGGACATTAATAAAAACCCTTTTGCAGAACTGTGGAACAATGTCAGTAAATCTGTCTGTAAAAAAAAACGTTGAAAAACGCAGAAGTTAATCTCCATGGTTATCGTTGTAAGATAGTCCTTATAGTCCTTATAAGGACTGGCTTAAAGGGGCGAAGCAAGATTGCTTTTCATATTCCCCGTTGTCTGTAGAGGACAGTGTAGGGATAAGGTGTTATTGAGCTATAAAACTCTGATCATGGCAAGAGGGTAACAGCAATAGCCGAGCCTCAGTTAGAACTTCATTGGCTACAGCATTGCCATCCATTACCCTCCAAGGGTACCAATTTTAGTCGCCTCGTACGACATGCATTAGCTACATTGGTAAAATTTTACTTAGTGTATTAAAAATTTTTTTGTAAAAAAAATATTTACAAAAAAATTTCCAATAATATTAATTTATTAAATATATTTTATGACTTGCAAATAATCTTTTAATGAAAAATATGTCTATTTGCTGTTATTAATTACTTATGCTTTTATTTCTTATTTTATACTTGTTTCAAACGTGCTGCGACTAATTTTAATTGTGCTTTTTCCACATATTCTTATGAATGTTATTTTTTTTTAAATAAATAAGTAAAATAATGGATCATGTACAAAAATTTATTTTATAGAATTTTGAACAGCGATGAAAATTTTATATAAACATTAGTATTTTTTCTAATATTCTGTTAAAAAAGAAAGTGAAAAAATTTGTTTCTAAAGGTTAAATAAATTCTTAAAATTTTAAACCCCCATTCCTAACATGATTATAAAAATTAATGTTCAGTGCGCAAAATTTACAGGCTATTTGAAAATTTAGAAACCCTTCACATATCAATCTCTTATTTATGAAATTTTTGTAAACAACAAAAATGTTATTTATATAAATAGTTTTTTTTTTATATTTACATAAATAGAAAACATTTTACATCCTGTTAACAAACACTCACAAAACACTAATTATTGGGCTATCCCTGACAAATTCAATCACGGTCCATTGATTTTTTTTTGCCAGAGTTCTCCTTCAATCAAAAAAAAAAAAAGAAGAAATTGTCATGTTCTAACTTTCCTTACTTTGGAACGAAAGTTAGAATTGGCTCATGTGATCGTTAGGTTTGAATTCTAGCGGGTAGTGAGATTTGCAGGTCTTTATATTTTTTCGTTTTCGTAAGATCTTCGTAACAGATGTCTACGACAACTGCAGTTCTTGACTCACGCGCCTTGTTAAATGTGTAATACTTTCCGAAGAATAGCTAGCAAGCAAGCCTTCTCGTTGTGGATCCAGTTAATGCAAGCGATGTAGCGCTTTTATCTTGGAATAAGCAATTTTTCTCCATGAAATGCTTATACCAGGATTGTCAGGTGGAGACAGCGGTTCTACATTAAACTGTTTTCGACACGTTTGGTTATAGATATGGATTTGGAGAAGAACCCAACATAACGTGAGTAGCCATTGGAAAAAAAACAACAACAATATACACATCTCTGCTTAAGGCTGGATGTATGGAAAACTCTTGTAGATGCTCTTCGAATGCATCTGGAGATGTAATTTATATCTTCAAAGGCGTAAGTTCGCTAGTATATATTCATAATAAAATCCACTCACGCACTTAGTGAATGTTCTTTTAATAATTCGATTCGATCGACATTCATTAAAAATCCTGGTTGAAGAAGGGAAAAAAGTGGTAAGGGTACAAAGAAGAGTCAAAGTTGAGTAGAGAACAAGGGGAGGCATCCACAGAAGTTACGTTGTTTGTTCGCTATTAAGAAAGGGATGAGAGCTAGATTTTTATTTCACAGAGCAGTGAGTGGATGGACCATTTAGCCTGTTGAAATGATGAGTGTATTCTGTCTGAATGAGTTTAAGAGAATTTATGACGGCTGGTGTGGAAGATGCATGATCTCCCTCGAAATTTTTTTACTCGAAATCATTTAATTCATTAATTTTTTTAAAAGCTTTTCCATTAAACCTATATTCATCTAATATTATCTTCTTATTGAATCGGATGTAACTGCATTTCAAATAAAATTTTAAATCCCGCTTTCCCCGTCTACTCCTTCAATGTTTTAAGATCAATCTGCAAATAATTGAAATCATCCAAATTAATCAGATACTAGGTATCAGATATTAGGTACTCTGTTCTTAATAATCTGGATATTTAAAGACGCCCTCATAAGCACTGCTTCCTGTAATGAGGAATGCTGCTGATATGCGGTACTTGTAGAATGATTTGAATAGGCTGGAATTGTGGGTATGGGAAAAATGGGTGTCAGTTCAATGTCAGTAAATGTAAAGTCATGCACTTCTGCGTAATTAGATATCCAATGTCTTATTATATTGGTGGGATTATGCAGAAGAAACTGATGAGGCTAGGGATCTTGGAGTGTTAGTAGATAGGAAGTTGAAGTTCAGGGGGGGGGGCATGTGGTAAAGATTGCAAATAAAACTCAAAAGGTAATTGCAATGCTGAAACAAACGTTCACATGCAAAGATAAGAATGCCATTTTGCCTCTTTACATGGCCTTGATAAGACCTCACTTGAACTATTGTGCGCAAGTCTGGTCTCCTCTTTTTTTTCCCGTTGTGATTCTGATATATTGGAGAGAGTACAAAGGAGAGTGTTAAAAATGGTATCAGGATTGTGGAATACTGATTATGAAGACAGATTGAGAATTTGTAGACAGCAGACACTAGCAAACAGGAGAAAGAGGGGTGATATGATTGAGACTTACAAACTTCTGAAAGGGTCGCACAGAATTTCAATTGATGGAATGTTTCAATTTATGGAGGGTGGGAAAAGGACAAGAGAGCATCCTTGGAAACTGAGAATGAAAGCTGCTAAGAAGTAGGTGAAGCCTAGATTTTTTTCTCAGAAGGTGGTGCGTGATTGGAATGGAATACCATTGGATGTTGTGAGTGCAATCAGTGTGAATGAATTCAAGAATAAGTATGATAGCTGGTGTGTGTGTGTGTGTGTGTGTGTGTGTGTGTGTGTGTGTGTGTGTGTGTGTGTGTGTGTGTGTGTGTGTGTGTGTGTGTGTGTGTGTGTAGTATGTGACCTCCCTCGATGAGTCTCTGACTCCCTGGAAGTCTCTCTTAATAATAATAATAATAATCTGACAATCAGTTTTCCACCCATTATACTAATTTTCATCAGTACCTATTTGGTAAATTTTAATCATTAGTCCCTTATATGTAACACTATCGAAAGCTTTGCTAAAATCCAAAGAAATCACATCATAATCATTACCTTGGCGTCTATTTCCTTCTTCACGTCTGCATAAAAAGCAAGTAGGTTTATCATAACCGATCTTCCCCAGTGATCCATACCAAGAATATCCTGAATATGATTCATAATTATTTCTTTCTGTTATTTTGTCTATAACATTAAGAAGACTCATATAAATTTGAATAATCTCTGCAAACATTTAATCATAAGGTAGCTTCCCAATCTCAGCGAGTCCTTGAAGGTAATCAAAAGTGTAGTAATGAACCCTATCATTACATCTCTTTATTACCAGATGAGATAGTTCAATCTCCACCCACAATATTACCTGAAGCATTAGAATTAAATATTCTTTTGATATCTTAAATAAAAATTGACATTTTCGGTAAGATAACCTTTTGAAAATCAAGTGGATTTCATCTACGAAGTATACTTTGCCTACTTATTTTGCTTTAACTATTTATTAATTTATTTAAACATATTTGAGTTAAGAAACAACGTGCATGATTTTATATTCTTTTTGTTTCCTTTACTGACCCAACTTTTCGTTATTAGTATTAAAAAATAACCTTAAGTTTTAAACACTAACTAATAGGAAGCCAAAACGAGCCTTTTCCATCACTATTAGGAAACAACCACACTCCTGAATATATTAGTGTTAGCCTACGGCTCATATTCCACACGCAGATTGACTTACAATCACGATATTTTATATCTGGAAATAAAATGCACTTGGATTAACCTTATGTTGATATCACTAGCAGCGGCATTTTGACCTTAAAATACTTCTACTTAAAGGATGATTAGGAACATCATACTTTATTATTAATCAAGTTATCATTACATCATATAGGGATAAGGACAATGTAGGGATAAGGTGTTATTGAGCTATTAAAGCTCTGATCATGGCAGGAGGGTAACAGCAATAGCCAAGCCTCAGTTAGAACTTCATTGGCTACAGCATTGCCATCCATTACCCTCCAATGGTTGTGATGAATGCCATCCATTACCCTCCAAGGGTAATGGATGGCATTGGTTGTGATGAATCATTATTAAAATAGAGCATAAAAAGATAATTATGGTGTGAGAACATAGAGTTAAATCAATGTTTAATCCAAGTAAATTTTAATATCTTTATTTTGTCAGCATTAATTTAAAATTTTATTACGTTTCTAATTTAATTTTTAAATTTAAAAATTTTAATTAACATATTATAAAATCGTAAACATATTTAATTAATTCGCAATCAGACGAACTCTTCTGCTTGTGCAGAAAAACGCTTAGAATAAAGTCTGGAACATAACACACTTGTTTCTAAACTTAAAGGAACAAATCGGATAAATATCACGTACTTGACAGTCTAGATTCACTTCTCCCTCCCCCCATTCGTTTGTTGTTCGGGTCGTGAAAATTAAGTAAGGCGAATTCACGTCGAATTTTCCACATTTCCCTTTGATATATAATTTACTATGAATACTATTTATTACTTTTAAATTGTAGTTTTGTGTTCGCAAATATTTAAATCACTAAACTAACACGTCAATAACGATGCGCAGTGTATAGTTTGGTATCGTCCAATACAGACAGTCGCTCACGACAATGAGGAGGGGAGGGAGGAGAGGGTACCGCTTTGCTTTTCAGTATAGGTTTTGATCTTAAGTGTAACGAGAGTGTTGTTTTCTGCTGCGTTTTGTTATACAAAGTAATAGCATATTTCTGTTATTTTATTAAAATATTGTTTTTACATCTACGTTTAGACTAACAACTGTTGGATCTTTTTCCTTTGACAGTGGTTTGGTAAGCAGTTTTACAGTGAAGATGGCCTCAACTTCTTGACAATACAGGTACATGACCACATAGGCTAATTTTGGAATTTTATGGTAGGCGCTACGTAGTACGTAAACCGATTCTAAATGTTTATATATATATATTTATTTAGTTTATAACGTTACAGTTTTAGTAGTCATGTTAGATATGCGTAATATTTGAAAAGTATTTCTGGTGAAACAAATACCATGATTGGAATTAGATCAGTGTACGTTAGTTTTCATTTGCTGATATGCAATTTAATTAAATACAGCGGGATTTAATTAAAATGAATACTTCTAACAACTTTAGTTGAATATTCTGCGTCTGCTACTTAATCAACAAATAATAACTCTTAAGTTATTATTTGTTAGAGCATTTTTATGAATAATAACGAAGAACAATAGTAATGATTTTAACAAATAAGTTGTAAGGCATCTTACAAATATTGACTTCATTATTATCTGTAAGATGAACATGTAGCCCTACTAAAAGCTAGTCTTTCGTGGGTGAGACTCACATAAAACATAGCTATTCATAAAGGCTTTATGGATTTCTTACTTTTTCGTACTGTTTCCAACATATGCGAGTGAACTAATGATTTGTTATTATTAGTTCACTCGCATATGTTCATATCGTATCGCATGAGGATACGAAAACCAAAGATCACTTCTCAACTATCAACATTACTGACATAAGAGGGGGGGGGTGAAGCATCATATTCCTGGCTATCTTGAGAGAAACTGTGAGTGGAGAAAGTTTATGAGCTAATTGGCTCGCCCTGAGTGGCCGAGGAGATTAGTCCTCAGTGTTGAAGTTTAGGATGGCTTTAGGTCTTTTATGTTTGAAATAATCCATTGCGTCATAATCTGCAGCCAGTTGGATCAGTTTGTTAGGGTGCACAGATGCTTTTGAGAAGAATTTGATTGCTATAGTCTGCATGAAAGTGTAAATATAGGGGACATTTGTGTCCCAGTGAAGCTGCACAGTTCGGATGAACCACGGAGCGCCCAGGATCATTCTGAGACATTTATTCTGGATACGTTGTAATTTGAGAATATTAGTATTTGAAGTATGACTCTAGGCCGGTGAAGCATAGGTGAGTATTGAGAAATTTGATTCTGGTGCTCAGCTTACTGTTTCTGTTAATTAGTGGATAGAGCTGGGCTATGGTTTTTGATGTATTTGCACAGAGTCTTGATATGGGAGCTGAAAGTCAGTTTTCTATCTAATACTACTCCAAGATATTTGATCTCATTTAGCCATGGGATTTTTGTGTTGAATAGGAGGATATCTTCTTTAGGAAGCACTGATCTTCTAGAGAATAGGACGGCTACGCTCTTCAGGGGATTCACTTGGAGAAATATTGCTCGATTAGCAGTAGGTTTTCTTGCAGTTTCTTGATGGCTAAGTGAGGCTTTAAAGATCTGGCCAATATCGCTGTATCATCAGCGTACAGAGCTTTAATTGAAGATAATGGATTGTGCGGTATATCATACAACATAGGATTGGTGCTAGTAAGGATTCTTGTGGAACTCCAGCCAAGATGCGTTTTTGTGTCGAGACTACCCCACACATCCTGACTTGCATGCTCCTATCGTAGAGGTATGCCTTTATAAGAATGATTCCGATTGGTACACCCAGATGATATCAGTTTGTATAGCAAACCATAATGCCAAATCTTGTCAAATGCACTGGTTATGTCAAGGAAAACAGCCCCAGTCATTGACGCCAGTTAAAACCCATGATGATGTGTTCCACTAATCTGTGTATTTGTTGCGTGGTGCTATGCGATTGTCGGAAGCCAAGCTGCTCCTCAGGCAGGATATTTAGTCGGAGTACTGAATCTTGGAGCCTGGTAAGAATTACTTTCTCAGCAATTTTGCCGAGATTTAGATCACTTCTCACTATTATGAGAACCTATATATATATATACATATATATACATATACAAACTACCATAAGACATGCATATTATCATATTAGCATATTTATAACACTTATAGTCCTTATATAGTCCTTATAAGGACTGGCTTAAAGGGGCGAAGCAAGAATGCTTTTCATCTTCCCCGTTATCTGTAGAGGACAGTGTAGGGATAAGGTGTTATTGAGCTATTAAAGCTCTGATCATGGCAGTAGGGTAACAGCAATAGCTGAGCCTCAGTTAGAACTTCATTGGCTACAGCATTGCCATCCATTACCCTCCAAGGGTATTGGATTGAATAAATCAATCCATATTCATAACACCCATGTACAGTTAATTATAAATAAAAGTTTAAATATTATTTAAAAAGGTGTATTCTAAATTTTCTTAATTTTATTTGAATATTTAGTTTTTAAACATCTAAATAAATTTCATCAACATATAATTTAATATATAATAATTTTTAATATATAATTTAAAATTTAGTTGAACTTAAGTTATACTATTATACGAACTCCGAAAAATATACTTTTTAACTGGTCAATAGATCTTGACGTTTAATTATACAACAAAAAACTAACTTTAAGATTCTGATATAAAGGAGACGTCATATCTAAAACATTTCCTGACAAATCAATTTATCTCTCAGACGAAATATATTTAAATCACAGTTCAGATCGCTCAAATTCCGAAAATAAAATAGGGGGGGGGGGACAGCTGATCACACCCAATGACGAATTCAGACAGATTTTTTTAAGATTTACTGTCTACAAATACTTATTATTCTTTTGAATGTTTCTTATTTTATTAATATATTCACTTCAGTTTTTCTAAATAATATCTAATTTCAAATTTTAATATTTATTATAATCTATTATATTAATTAGGTAAGTTTGTTAATTTATCGAAATTTCAGAATTTTGTGTTCCGATTTCTTGGATAGGAGGAATCATTCATTCCCTTTAAATGGTTTTTATGACAAATTTAATAACATTCTTCTGTAGTGACGTCGTTCATTAACATGACCAATGAATTCAGAGCCGTTTTTGCTATTGCAGATAATTTTGTCTCAAGAATAGCCCAACTGAAGCGACTCAACAAATTCTAGTGGAATTTGTTGACATAAAAATGATCCAATTATTATAACCAAAACTGAAATGAGTGGATATATTTTAAATATATTTTAAATGAACTTTTTTAAATAGTTCATCACTTTCTTGTTTAGTGCAACCCTGTTTGTTTCCGGGACCCTTCCGTCTCCTATACAGAAAACTTCTTTCCATTCTCTTGACATAAATATATTTTTACACCTCTTCTATCGAAGCATCTTAAAAAGAAAAAAAAATGTTGAGTTTTCTCATCTGAAGTGTGCCTTCATGATATAATCGAAAGATTAACGTGTGCTATTCAGTTGGTATTTTTCGAGGATGAGCTACCCAGTCTTATACGGAGGTGTAGGATTTCCGTCCACAAAACTGTTAAGGAAAACAGTAACTGGATGACCTAAACCTAATATTCGCCTCATTTCCATGGTTTCCACGACATAACTCTAAACAACGAAGTTGTTGTGCATGTAATGCACAACAACTTATATTTTCGTATTCTATATGCAAGCAGTAACCGCTCCTGCGTTCCAATGGTTCAGTCTTATAGGAAACAAACCAGATTTATTAATAAATTCTTATTCATTTATTTATTGACATAAAAAGAACCTGTTTATAAGATAAATGCATTTTTTAAGCCACTTCAGGCATCCAATAATCAGGATTGGCCATCTCATACCGGTCATTGATAATTATTACCTTCCTAAAAGTCTTACTGCCTTATCCAATCGCTCTCATTTTTTGCTCTATACATCTACTACAGGGTGTCCCAAAATTCACGCAAGATTTAAATTTAGCGCCATTTGTGTGGTAAAGTGTTGCCAACGAGAGAAAAAAGACAGTGTGATAGCTGACAGTTCAGGGTTATTAAAAATGGAGCGCTACACGAAAGAACAACGCATTTTCATTGTTGAGCAATATTTTAAAAATAATGAAGTTTGGCAGCTACAGTTCGCAATTTTCGTACAAAATGTGGTCGGAATAGTGATTTAACTTCATCAATCGTGAAAAGATTAATTAAAAAATTCAAGGAAACTGGATCAATTAGTGATCTTATACACTCTGGCCGTCCTTCAACAAGTCGTTCAACAGAAAACATCGAAGCAGTTCGTGAGAGTGTTGCTGAGAGTCCAGGAACATCGATTCGGCACCGTGGTCTTGAATTGGGCATTTCGAGAAGTTCTCTACAGCGTATTCTCACGAAAGATTTGCATCTTTATGCTTACAAAGTTCAATTGACTCAAGAACTGAAGCCTACTGACCACACACACAGCGAAGAGAGTTCGTTGAATGGATTATGGAACAACAACAAGTGGATGCTTATTTTTCGAACAAAATCATCTTCAGCGATGAGGCTCATTTTCATCTTGATGGCTTCGTTAATCGACAAAATTGTCGCATTCGGGGTTCAGAAAATCCACGAGTGATTGTTGAGAAACAAATGCATCCACAACGTGTCACTGTTTGGTGCGGATTTTGGGCTGGAGGCATCATCGGTCCATTCTTCTTCGAAAATGCGGCTGGTAAGGCAATAACAGTTAATGGTGCTCGCTATCGCGACATGATAATCCAGTTTTTTGTGCCTAAATTGCAAGATATGGATGTGGACGACATGTGGTTTCAACAAGACGGTGCCACATGCCATACAGCCCGAGAAACAATTCAATTACTGCATGAGTCATTTCCTGGTCGTGTAATTTCCCGTTTTGGTGATCAGAATTGGCCGCCCAGATCATGTGACTTAACGCCGTTGGACTTTTTTCTTTGGGGTTTTTTTGAAGTGTAAGGTTTATGCCAACAAGCCCACGACCACCCACGCCTTGAAGGAGGAAATTGAGCGCTGTATCAACGAAATTCAGCCACATTTATGCAAAACGGTTATAGAAAATTTCGACAAAAGAGTGCGTATGTGCCAGCAAAGCCGTGGAGGCCATTTACCGGATATGCTATTCCATGCATAACCCTATACTGTATACTTTATGAATCAATAAAAAATTACAATTTTTAATTAAAAACCTATGTTTTCTATCAAAATTACTTCTTGCGTGAATTTTGAGACACCCTGTACAAATACTTCCACAATTGTTGTTATTTATTTTAAAATATCTGAATGATATTTTTTATTACATTTAGTAAATTAAATGTCTGTCTAGATTTCTGTATCACAAACCTCGGAAGTCGATGTTTTCGCTTCGTTAATTTGAAGCCACTAACCACAAGGAAGGTCTTTAGCTTCGGGCCCGCCCTCCCTCAAGTCAAAGCATACGTTTAATCCTACATACTATCAAGAGGGCATGGCTACTCTGCTATTTATTGGGAAAACACTGAAACATTGCCAAAAAAGAACTTTTGTTTGTGTTTATCCCAAGGAGGGAAAATATATATATATAAAAAATCTGTCTGTGTTTTTATCTGGAATTTAAGAAGTTTTTAACCATTTTCTTATGTCATACTGACAACAAAATCCCCATGCCAACCGAATCAATTTTGTCTAGGAAATGGAAACCATGGCAACAACTTGGTAGAATTAAGAAAGAAGAAAATAATATTAAATACACGGAGAGAAAACTAATGCGAATGGCTTATTTATTGCAAAAATAACCGACAGAAAAAAAAATATTGGAAATAAAGCCACTAGACAGACTATTGTAGATACAATAGAAACATACCTATTTGGTACTGTCCTTTACGTTTAAAAAAATATTAAATAAAAGGCGGGGGAGGCGAATAAGAGGAAACTGTTACTTAAAAACATTTATACTTCAATGAACCTTCATCTAAGTGGTAACTCCCTTATTGTAAACATCCGAAATCTTAACATTTTGAGTCATTATTGCTTGTCAACCCCACCTCCTAACTCCCTATTCAAACTCGCCCATGAAACAGATTACGGACGCAACCAGAGGGCGTTAGCAACAACGGAAGACCAGCAAGTAACGGAGTAGTCACACCGCGTCAGTACGTATTCCCAGCCTAGCCTCAGCTAGATGCGCGGTGGTCCTCGGCTGCTATCCTGGATGCTCAGCAGTCTTCGATGCGAGGATCCCATCCCCTGTCGTGATTATCCAACGGCATTATTATTACCGAACATGTTCGGTAAGCGATCGCAACTTTGCATATTTGCAAAAACAAGTGTCCAGGAGTACGCCACTTTTTGTAAATTCATGTCCCGTAGAAGAACAGAGAGACGTCTATGATAAGAACCAATCAGAGTCCAGGAATATCGAGTTTAATGAGTAAGTCCTGTACTTTCTACATTTGGACAAACATAGAAGTTTTCTAGAAGTTTCTTTACTTGTTTGTTCTATATCGAAATATATTGAAAGCGTTTACTTTCTAAATATGACCCAATTGCACTGAATATTTCTGGGAAAAAATCTGGGACTTAAAGAAGTTTGAAGGATGCAATATAATATCACAGAAAAAAAAAAAAAAAAAAAAACTCCGTTTTGGTTGCAGTTTGCGGTTAACAAAGATATATAGGAGCATTAAATTGTACAATAACTTCCTACGCTTTTAATGTTTAATTGTTACTGCTAATCGTCTGCTACAAGCAGCATATTTTAGGAATTATGCTGTAGATCATCACTAAAAAAATTGACTTTTTTTTCCCATTGTTAATGCATAACGGTAAATCTTTAATTGTTAGGCATTTTTATTATTTCTGTGACGTAATTTTTTCATCGAAGAAAAAGAAATCTAACGAATCGTTTTTTTTATTTGCAACAGTATTTCATTGTTGTTATTCACATGATAGCATAACATTAAATCCATTTCGAATGACTAAATTCAGAATACAAGAAATCGACATTTATAGCGTCTAGTAGAATGTAACCATGACAACAGAACCTTTTTTCCTTTTGTCGTTGCTCAATCTCTGTTGGTGAAGCTAATACATTCAACATTGTTACATGGAAAATAACAGACTCCATACAAAAGTGCATGTGATGAAACAAAAAACAAAAAAAAATTGATTGAGCCTGGAATTAAGTATTTCGAATGAATATGCAGTGTATGCTGGTATCCAGACCTGTGCAAAATAAACCACATTAACTCATTTGATGTTGTTATTTATAATACATACTTGCACTTTCAGATGGTTATTTTCAGATGCTTTTTGCATAGTACAAAAAATGACACAAACACTAGATAGTACTTATGCAATTTCATACATGGTTGAAAGAAGCTACAGTACTGCGTCATTTCATCCTGAAATATCAAGGCCACTATGAAGTACTTAAACAAGGAAGCTTTTTTTACTGTCATATTTCTTGTGAAATACTGCATAATGTTTCTTGTTTAATTTGAACAATTCTTTACTCATGTCTTTCAGCAATCTCTTATAAACTTTATTTCCTTGTCGGTATATATAGAAAGTTTTTTAACTTGGGTATAATATATGTTAAAGATCCCAACTATTTTAAATATAAAACATGGTTTTAATCCATTTCCCAAGTAAGTCAAGTTTGCGCCTGCAAGTAGTGCCAGTCTAACTGACCCATACGTAGTGCATGTCTTAGGCAACTCGTGGTAAAGGTGGAATAAGCTCTGATCACTATTCTTGATATTTACCCTTAATGCAAAGCCCATCTCATTGAGGAGATGTATGATGCTAAGCATTAAAGGCAAGGGACCACTATTCAGACCGGTTTCGATCTTTATTGTGGTCTCATCAGTCGGAGCCAGGCTAGAAATACCAAGTTTTAAGTAATACATAGCTTATAGTGGCCCCTTGCCTTTAATGTGTGTGTGTGTGTTAAAGATACCAAGCTATTTTAAATATAAACCTAGTTTTAATCCATTTCCCAAGTAAGCAAACAGCCATATATATATATACCCTTAATTGTTATTGCTAATCGTCCTACAAGCAGCATATTTTAGGAATTATGCTGTAGATCATCACTAAAAAAAATTGACCTTTTTCCCCCATTGTTTTTTTTCCCATTTGAGCATCATGGAGAAGTGTGGATTAAATCCTGCACGGTATTTCTACTGCATTTTTTTCATTTCCGAACACATGCGATTATTTTGTGAGAAAATCTCTTGGAATATTTCTTGTTTTGTTGGCTTGTTTTGGTCTTCTTCGAATAATGCTATCTAGCAACGAACTAGATTGCGTGACACATAATTGGATTGCACATGATAAATTATTCATCTTGCATTTAAATGACACACGAACTTAAACATGTGAGAGTATTTCTACCCAAGTAAGGAATTACATTAAAATTAATATCAAACGAAAGTAAAAAAAAACTGGAAAGAACTACCCTTGCTTTCCGTTATTTTAATTTATTGTTTGTGTGTGTGTATATTTCCTGAAGAACTTGACGTATAGAAAACATTGTAATATGTCTTATTGCATTTTATTGTATACAGTATAAGAAGCAATATTAAACAAAATTCGTTAAAGATTTCAGGATAAAAAATAAGCGGATGATAAATTCCTATTCGTTTAGTTGCTCTTAATCTTCTAACAACAAAAAAATCAACAATTATTGTTTTCTTTTTAAATTTCTTATCTGGATGGGCTGCGTGTGCATTGTGAAATTAATGTATTGTTGTGTGACCAACTTTGCTGAGTGACAGCATTTGATTTACTGCTTTCCTAAAGAATGAAAAAAATACATAGTAATCCCATATTTTCGAGAATAATATTGAACGAATCAAAAAGGAACGATTTATTAAAGAAGCCGTTGCTATATATTATGAGTACCATAGACCTTCACTTCACTTCCAAACTACATAGATAACTATAATTAGAAATTTGCAAAACAACAAAGTTCGTATATTTTATTTCAATCTAGGTTTCAGTGCTTGTTCTGAACTGGTCGCATATCTCGAAATTCCAGGCCTACGTTTCCCTCTTGATTAGCACAGTTACTTTGCTAAGTGATTTTTTTTTTCTCTCATTTATTTTTGATATGATATGAAATCATTAAATAGTTTGTTTTGTTTTTTTTTGAAATTTGAATTTCCTGCATCCTAAAACTTCTCAACTTGTATGTGGTTCTGATGCTCCTTTATAGTATTGTAGAATTACATACTTAGTTAATGCCCCACTCATTTCATTTTCTACATGTAATTTAATTATTTGTCCTATAATTTTTAGTAAAGACAAACGTCCGAGGATCTTTCATCATACGTTTTGTTATGGCTATTTTATGGATTCGCGCAAAAAGAAATCACGTTAATCAAGGAATGGTATATTGTGGAAAAATCACTTCGATTAGCGAGATGAACAAAAAAAAAATCGATAACGTTAACTGCTCTAAAGATTTTTTTTTTTTTTTAATATTTGCCGTTAACATAATACGCACAAAAAGACGTTATGTGCGTTTGTTTCGAAACTCTTTAATTTTTAGATTTTAAAACAACTGTACTTAACCGTACTCTTATGTGCTAACTGAATTTAAGTAATTAGATTCTGCTTGTATAAATTTTAAAACAGTCGTTAATTTTTCAATCTACTTCGCCAAAAGCCATATTTTTGAATAAATGGGGTTAAAACTAATATTAAGTGTTAAAAATATATACCAAAAATTAAAAGTTTGCATATTTCTTTTGTATATATGTAACAAAAAAAATAATAATTATCATTATTACGGCTATTTTTCCTGCTTTCGTGTAGGAGTGCCCCCTTTTTTTAATGTCATTGGCATTTTACTCAAGAATTCTTAGGGCATTATAGATGTATCTTAGAGATAAATATATGCAACCTAACATATAACAAATATATGTTGGGGTGTTAAAAAGGCAAGTAGGTTTTGGAAAAAGTGGGCGAGTTATGCACATCGCAGAAAGAAGACTGCCAACAACACCCACAAAAAAAGGTATGTGCGAATTTTATTCCTCTATTACTCTGCATATATTTGTTTCTAAAATACATCTATAATGCCCTAAGAATTCTTGAGTAAAGAGCCAATGACATTAAAAAAAAGGGGCACTCCTACACGAAAGCAGGAAAAATAGCCGTAAAAATAAGAGGAGTAACATGGGAATTTTCCCAGAAATAATACCTATAATAAATATTTCATCTCTTGGCAGCGCATAATTGTAGGCATGGCAACTGATGCAGACACTGGTTGCCATGACAACCTCACTATAAGTGTTATGTATATATATATCATACGAATTTTTTTTTTTAATAATAAACATCTATCTGCTACCCTTGCGGTACTCTTTTTCAGTTCTTTAGCTTCTAGAATTCAAAATTAAATTATTTCTGCTTTTTTCCCTTTTTTTTTTTTTTTTTTTTTTTGAAACATGATACGTAAACCTCTAAGACTTAATATCCATAGCGAATGCCTCTGACGTTAACACAGACACTTGTATCCAATTGAAGTGGATGTTTACAAAATCGACATGAAATCTTTGAAATGAAGCTTTCATAAGATTGTTTTTCGAAGCACCATTAACGAGTTCAGATAGTTTCCATAAACGATTCTTTCAAAGACCGTAATCAAACGTAAATCAAAGTGGAATTACGTAATTAGTCTGTCGAGTAGTTTATATAAAGATTTCAGTAATGAATCTTCTGTGTTTTGCTAGGTTATTGAAAACTGAATATATTTGCAACAAAGGAAATTTGGGATTAGTAAGTAAACTGTTCCCAATGCTATAATTTGAATTTATATAGAAATTTTAGTTTTTTTTTTTTTAATTTTGTTATCGCGTACTTTTTACTAAGAGTCCCATACAAGATAAGTTACAGAATCTAAATGGCTCAACAGCGACATCTATGAGAAAGTAGTTAAGTAGGAACGTATTGATGTTTTATTGAAAAGTTGGTTATAGTTTCGGGAAATACATAACTGCTAGCCTGGTTGGCAGAGGGGTTACCGTATCCGCTCAAATCCTGCCGTAGATTGGATGTTTGTGAATATCTTTAAGTGAGAAATGAGACCATTGGGTATCGGGCGATGCGAGACCGCCGCTCTGCCTATTTGAGGTCTGAAGTGGCTTGAAAAACTTTCATATTTAATTTCAAGAGTGGAGTTTCCGGACTTCATAAAAAATCAAAAAAATTATAAAATTATTCAAAAAAAAAAAAAATCTTAGCTCACTCACGGTGTTAATGTTATATAGGCTCATAACCTTAGGTGAGTGGGAGTCGCATAGCATAAAAATGAACACTATTTCAAAGAACGGTTAGAATGGATTCAACAATCAGTATGATACTGATGTTAGCTGTGTTTAAAGGACGTGTGTGTTCATTATGTTCAGAATCGGTTTTCCATAATAATCTTAAGGTTAGGAAATCTATTGAAATATCCCAATTTAATATTAAACTCATGTCTGATGATGATGATGACTCGTGTCTATAGGAAAAGGGTTGGACACAAATGAAACGCAAATGCCAACGGTTGGAAATTTGAATCATTTAGCAACCTCTTATACCTCCAAGAATCCCATATTATTAGTCACTTCCAGGAGAGTCCAAAGACTCATCGAGGGAGGGCACCTGCTCTACAGCTCGCTCTCCACCACTCACAATCCACCAACTGACCGCAACTATACCGACGCCATCTACCGCCGCAATTACAAACATCCATGTCCACAGCGGGATTCGAACCCGCAAGCCTTTTGGCTGGAGAGCGGATACGCTAACCACTCGGCCAGCAGGCTAGCCGAGTGGTTAGCGTGTCCACAGTATATCGTAATGCGTAATAAAAATTCGTCTACAGTAAAAGATTCAATGGAAAACAGCAAATAATTTTGCCTTATAACGGTGATTACGAATTTTAACTTTTGATTGAAATCAATTTAAGAGATGCTGGTGTATTTCAAGGTAATGATAATCTTTGGTACTTACAGATCCTCAAGGCCCACGTCCCAAATATCCTTTGCTTTCGGAAGAGTAATTTTAGGATAAGATGGTTAGTGTTATGCCTAATTATATTTTTGTGTATTCTCTTGACTGATTCGTCCGGTTACGGGAAGAAGAACTCTGCCTCCTCCTTGGAGTCGGCTAATGCTCTTTCCATTGAAAATCCAGTTTCGTCGCATTGTAGACGAGATTCGAACCTAGACTTTTTTTTTTTTTGCCAAAGGAGTTCAGAACTGAATTTTTTAAATTAAATCAATGATGCACCACCGTAACAATTATAGCTATGTTACAAACAAGCTGATGGGCTTGCTTGTAGGAGAGCACATTTTCAAGATATTAGTAATAATGTTAGTTGAAGGATTTTCTTCACTGATGGGGAGAGGGAGGACCATAGCCTTATTAGAAGTCCGAGGTGTCTTAATAAAATTCCTAGTCACTGTACAAAAGAGTTTCCGCAATCCTTTTAGCCCATCCACGATCTTCATATCATATAAATTTAGAATCTTAGTTTTTTTTTCTTTAATGATAATCCCAAACTAATCAATTATATTTTCAGATTTTGCTAATAAAGCAATTACTTAGATGACTAATTCGTCAATAAGTAGGACGCTTTTATTTCTCCAGGCATGCGGTTATCGTATGCACTCTGATTCTGTCGAATCAATTCCATATTAGTTTTATATATCTGGCTAGTAACATTTGCCAGAAGAGCCTTTTGTTTTTCAGCCAATGCCTGAGGTCACTTCCTGTTAAAGTGATCATTTCCGGAAACTATCCTTGCTTATTCTTAAAAGTATAGAGGACGTCAATACACCTGAAGGGGTCTGTCACATCTTCAGGGCATTCTTATTTCTCTCTTTCTTTATAACGTCTGAAGGATCCTGGAGTCCTATTTTTTTGTCAACTTTAGTACTTTCCATGTTAGGCGATTATGATTTGCCAGAATGCCTGCTTTGCCAGCGAAAGAATCTGATCTCCCTAATTACCCCTTTAGAAAAGTTGCTTGGTAGGGAGTCCTTAGCTAGACAGCAAACATGTCTATGCTTACCTGAGTTAATGGAGTTTTTCAAATGGAAAAACTCCCCTATTCCTTCAGGTAATATCTTTGAATTCATCTAAAGAATGATGGAGAGTCGGATTTTTTTTTTTTTTTTTTTTTTTTTTGCTCGCTCCGGAGGCGAACTACGAAAGGAATCTGACGACCTGTCATTTCCATGCAGCACACTCAGGAACCGATCTATATTCTACATTTGGAACCGAGAAGGGGGGGGGGGAAGAATAGAATAAAAAGAGGGAAAATTTTCTACGTCTCCTTAAACTCTTTTACATGCAAAACACCGCAGGCCTTTCTGTCGATACGGCATTGTTGAGACATATTTCCAGTGCGGAATTGGGACAAGATTGATCACGTGCGTGTAGTGCATGATAATCCTACCCGAATCACCGGCAGACACACATACGCGTTAAGATGACGTCATCGCAGATCATCCTTGTCTTTTGTAAGGAAGGGAGGGTTGGGGGGGAGGAAAAGGAAAGAGGAGGAACGCGGTGTTTTTCGATCTCTGGCGTTAAGACTTCGATGTTCTTGTTGCTTGCATGAGAGAAACTTTGGAAAAGGAGAAGAATTTTTGTGAAGTTCGTCGGATTGTGACTCGGATATTAGGTTAAGGAGGAAGATAGCAGGGAGGGGGGGGGAGGGAATCATCGAATGAAGCCATTCTTGAGATGGAAGAAAAATAATGGATTGAACTAAGAAAGCATAAAGAAAGTTTGGCTGTGGAAGACAAACCGACTTCTAAAAATACCTCCACCCACAACACACTCGTGTTTATGTGCTTGCATTCAAGAGAATTGGCGATAAGAAAATTAGAATGAAGAGAACAATCAGAAAATTTTCAGAGCAGAAAAAAAAAAAAAAACATGGAAAAAAATAACGAGCAAAACAGAATACCTAGAGCCAATTCTAATTAAAGATGGATATAAACAAAACGAATTAAATAGAAACACGGAATTAGGAAAACGAAAATGGGAAATATGCAAGGATGGATAAAGTAATGATTTACTTCTTTTGAATCGTGATAGTCTTTCTTCCGCGCTTTGTACAGCTTTTAAAACAATCAGCTTTGATACTAAAACTTGAGAACTAAAATGCTTAAAAATAGTTTAATATAGTTTTAAATAGGTTTTGCACTGCAAAAAATGTCGAAAAGCATAATTTCTTTTTTACATATATAATTCCTTTATTTAAGGATTATATTATAATAATAATATATTTGAAACCTTAATTTTAATTTCAATTAATTAATTTTATTTCCAAAATTAGGTTAAACAAACTACAAAATTTCAGAAAGTATTATAAACCATATATCTAAATTAATAACATAAAGTTATAAGAATTAGACTAGTTACGTGTATTAGAGTGGATCGGAATCAGTCGACCGTGAGATGCGGTGATTGATTCATTAATGCCCTTGGGGGTGATGGATAGCAACGCAAAGCTGTACCAATGAAGTTTAACTGAGGTTCGGCTGTTGCTCTTACCCACTTGGGCGATGAGTTTTTGAGTTCGCTCTCTTGGGGTTTTTGCCTTAAGGGAGCACTTTGAGTATCCGGGGAGGGTGTTCTCCGGCACGGCCCGCTGAGGGGCTTTGTCGGTGAATTATTTTCCTCGGAATTTGAGCGGTTCTGCTCAGTGGTCGGGGAGCCCGTCACTGAGTGGAACCAACGCTGAGATTAGGACGGTCTTTCGCCCACTATGGAGTGGCCTAGAGATCGTCCGTATTTTTGAGATTTCACCTTTACTTACATAGTCGGTGATTGATTCATTAATGCCCTTGGGGGTAACGGATGGCAACAATGCAATGCTGTACCAATGAAGTTTAACTGAGGTTCGGCTGTTGCTGTTACCTCATTGGGCGATGAGTTTTTGAGTTAGCTCTCTTAAGGTTTTTGCCTTAAGGGAGCACTTTGAGTCTCCGGGGAAAGTGTTCTCCGGCACGGCCCGCTGAGGGGCTTTGTCGGTGAATTATTTTCCTCGGAATTTGAGCGGTTCTGCTCAGTGGTCGGGGAGCCCGTCACTGAGTGGAACCAACGCTGAGATTAGGACGGTCTTTCGCCCACTATGGAGTGGCCTAGAGATCGTCCGTATTTTTGAGATTTCACCTTTACTTACATAGTCGGTGATCGATTTTATATGAGATGCCCATATAGGGTAACGGATGGCAATGCCGAACCAATGAAGTTTAACTGAGGTCGGCTGTTGCTGTTATCCTGGGTTAATGAGTTCGCTCTCTTAGGTTTTGCCCTAAGGGAGCACTTTGAGTCTCCGGGAAAAGTGTTCTCCGGCACGGCCCGCTGAGGGGTACTTGCCGGTGAATTATGAATTATTTTCCTCGGAATATGAGCGGTTCTGCTCAGTGGTCGGGGAGCCCGTCACTGAGTGGAACCAACGCTGAGATTAGGACGGTCTTTCGCCCACTATGGAGTGGCCTAGAGATCGTCCGTATTTTTGAGATTTCACCTTTACTTACATAGTCGGTGACTGATTTTATATGAGATGCCTATATATAGGGTAACGGATGGCAATGCTGAACCAGTGAAGTTTAACTGAGGTTCGGCTGTTGCTGTTATCCTGGGTAAATGAGTTCGCTCTCTTAGGTTTTGCCCTAAGGGAGCACTTTGAGTCTCCGGGGAAATTGTTCTCCGGTACGGCCCGCTTAGGGGTACTTGCCGGTGAATTATTTTCCTCGGAATATGAGCGGTTCTGCTCGGTAATCGAGTTTCACTGAGTAGAACCAACGCTGAGATTTGGACGGTCTTTCGCCCACGAATGAGTGGCCTAGAGATCGTCCGATCCGATATCCGATATTTTTGAGATATCACCTTTACTTACACATACGGTGATTGATTGATTCATTCAATCCAATACCCTTGGAGGGTAATGGATAGCAATGCTGTAGCTAATGAAGCTTTAACTGAGGCTCGGCTATTGCTGTTACCCTCCTGCTATGATCAGAGCTTTAATAATAGCTCAATAACCTTATCCCTACACTGACCGCTACAGATAACGGGGAATATGAAAAGCATTCTTGCTTCGCCCCTTTAAGCCAGTCCTTATAAAGTGTATAATATCAGATCAGAAATTGGACGGTTTATCAGTAAAGCAAGATTATGAATACTTGAGACATTCGGTGATGTCGCGCAGACTCCATAAATGTGCTGTTTAGCATCTTAATTTCGGTACTTTGAATTTTCAATTCAAAGTACCGAAAAAACAAATTCCAGGTTTTCTTGACATATCATTCATGTATACAACAATCTATACTTTTATAATTGTCAAGCTTTATAGAAATTTCTACAATTTTCAAAACTAGCAGATTTTAATATTATCCGTCATACATAAATACTATCTCAGTCGAATAAAAACGGACGTACTAAACACTGAATATTTTTTTCATTACTAATCGGAGCGGTTGCATAAATAAATCAAAGTGGGGTTTATAGATGCCATCATTTATCAAGAAAATAATGAATTCCTGATCAATTCTCGCTAACGTGGTAATTGCTTTTACACAAAGTCTAGGTTATTCTATTTTAAGCAAATTTCTAGGGATAAAGTTAACGAATTTGGTCGCGTATTACGTTCAAGTTACGATTCACTTTTGGATTTAAATGTATTTAAAATGAAAAAATGAGCTTTGATTTCTTAAAACATTAAATGGATATTATGGTGGTCGATCCTGGGCGATTTTTATAGTTCTATAATAGTTGTTTTCCCAGTAGTATTAACCATTGAAATTACCACAAACGTGCAATAGGAATGCTGCTTCATTTAGTCACTTGCCGTCAAACCAATCGCATCTATAATAAAAGCTAGCGTGATCATAGAATGTCTGTTTATGTTGTCACAATATCAATCATCACGGTTTTAGCTGCGTAAAAAAAAGTTTGTTATTTTTATGCTATATAAAGTACTTCTTTTGAAGTACAAAAAAAAATCTCGAATGAGTAATGACAGCGATAGTATTATGGATTAAACCCGTGGCTTTTAATCTCCACATCAGTCAACGAGATCATTTTATGTAGAACTGTTTCGGGAGAGCCCGCCTCGTCCACTGTGGGCAGTAGAACTGTAATTTACATCAGGAGTAGCTTTAGGGCATTTGTATTTCCATAAACCTTGTTCACAGCGGTCTACTGCTTGGCTGATTAGTTCATTTGAGTAAGTAGCAGCCTTTGTAAAGTACTTGGCTAAGTGTGTTACGTTAGAAATGTGCACATGTCGGAAATCTCGGCTTACGGTGAAGTTGCGAACTTCCTAATGAACCAAGCGGTATCAAATATCATGCGCAGACTGTTCTGAATGGTCTGTAGTATTTCGGTGTTGCAGATTGTCGTGTGATTCCGGGAAAATTGTTAAACTTCCATTCAAATTGTTCCAGGCATCCATATGTCAAGATTGATTGTTGATTTGTGAAGTAGTTTGTTTTCAAAGCTTAAGGGGCTACGCCGATTGAGTACGAGATAAAGTTGACCAACTGTTTTGCCTTGGAGCAGGTCGAATTGACATGGGCAGCGAAATGAAGTCCCTTAAATTATTTCTGTTTGGTACTCTTGTGAAATAGAAGTACCAAACATTTTCTACCATTCAGAAAGGATCTAATGGTAGATCGATTGGAAAATAAGCTCCGATGAGGGTATAAAGAAAAACACTGTCATATTTTGTTTGGATAATTAAAAAAAGGCTGCTTTCAATTGAAACTAACTTTGATGGGATCGAAGATTCTTTGGATTTGTTGTCCTGTGCAGTAACTCGAATGGACTCCGAACTGTTCATCGGGAATGATGTCAGTTTTGTTTACTTCCTACGATCTTATTAGAATTACATGCTCGAATATTTTTCGAGACAAGACCGAAGGTTGATGGGATGGTAGTTCTCAAGAAATTATAATGGTTTCCCGTATTTGTGGATTAAGTTGGCAATTTTCCAGTACGTTGGAAATTAACGGAGTTGGATGACGGCAAACGATGTGCACAATAGTCTGTGGGAGGCATTTGATATTGGTTACTTCATTATATGTAGGTTCAAGTCCACTCAGTGCTTTCTTATTATGAAGATTTTTGATAATTTCATGAACTTCGGCAAGAAAAGTTCACCGGATATCTTCTTGTTACGTAGAACGGTTCAGTACACTCTCCTGATGAAAATTAGATCAGCAAAATGTAGTTGAGGTTGTTTTCAAAGCTGGGAACGTTCCTGTTTTATTCATATCGAGGTAAAAAAAAAAAAAAAAAAAAAAAAAAAAAAATTCCCTGCTTGCCATCGCAAGGGATTGCGATCTCTGAGAAAGTCTGTTTCCATAGTGATTGACATTCGGACAGCAGTGATTGGAGCATTCTTTCCCATTGCTGACTACAATGATCTTTGACCAGGTTCGTGGCCTGTTGCTGGAGATCTCGAGGGAAAGTTCAGTAGTAGCATCGTCTGGCTTTGTTCTTTTCACGGATGAGATTTAATTTCCTTCGGAAGTTGGTCAGGGTTTGCTCGCACAGCAGGAAAAGTAACTCATTAAGCTGACGTTATTTACTTTTCCAAACTCATCACTGTAACGTCAATTTCCGTCTTCGATTTTATCGCTGGTATCGGACTAGTGAAGGTGAAGAAAGCTAAGCGAAGCTTCCCATTGATGGCAGATGGACAATCTGAGATGTTATCACAATCTGACTCAAAATAAGAACGCATTAGGTCCGAACTAAGTCGTCTCCCACCTGTAACTGGTTTTGATGCACAACATTTCGGAATGCAACACTGTCTGGGTATCTGGTCATTCCACAATACGCAGATTCAAGTGATGAGATCGTAATGTTCCTAGTGGCAGCGAATTCGTTAAGGATTCTATATTGTTCTAGATGGCGTGCTTAGCATTCATATCGCCAGCTTCCAGCATTTCATCACTGGTGTAGAGTATTTGTGCAACATCCGATAGTAGCTGCTTACTCAGTGAATTATACACAGTAGATCCCAAATTGGTAAGTTGGATCCCCATTCTAGTGATCTGCTTGTAGTTGCCGGACTAGCAATCTCATTGTATTGTATATTAAGCTTAACATGATAGCTGTACCCAGTGGTGAGCTATGGAAATTTTAACAAAGGGCTCGCATCGTCGAGCAAAAAAAAAAAAAAAAAAAAAAAAAAAAAAAAAAAAAAAAAAAAAAGCCGCATTTCGCACAAAAAATGTTATTAATACAGCTTGTGTACAAATTCCAATCAAAAAGTATGAGAGGACAATCAACCTCTAACGGCTATCATTTTTAAACAAATATTTCATGATCTAAACATGAAATATTTGCAAACAATCAACTGTGCTAATTTATCTTACATGAGAAATGTTTTTCTTATGTAAGATAAAAAAGAAATCTTTTATAAAACATTTGATTGGCTACTGATTTTACCATACGATTGGCTACCAGAAGGGATAAGGGTATATAGCAGTCGCGGCCCGTACATAAACACTGCAGCATCCCCAAGGAAAAAATGAAAAAATTAAATTTTGTTTGTGTTTATAAATAATAACAATGCTTACAACATTATATAAATGCAATACAGCATGCTAAAGGTTACAGCTTATGTTTTGACATTGATTGAATAGTTAATAATTGGAATTGTTCGATTAACGCTTTAGATTACGAAACAAATGCACTGCGATCTAACGCCGAATTCGTTTGCTCTTGTCATTGCTATTGATACGAAACTTTTATTATTGGTGTTTGTTCGTGGTGAAGATGATATTTTTTTAATAAAGAAATTTTTAATATGTAAATTTATTTATTAATAAATTGTAACTGATTTTTTTTTTTTTTTTTTTTTTTTTTTTTTTTTGTATATGCAGCACCCCCACTTAAAATTTTTACCGGCCGCCACTGGTATATAACGCATGCGCTTATTTCATTTTCAAACTTGGGCGCATTCGTTATAGAGGAATTGAAACAATAATTCCAAATAATCTATACACTGGGCGAATAGACTAATTTTTGTTAGGTTACCGTATGAGTTCGTCACTTAATGTTTCAAAAAAAAATTTTTTTTTGAAAAAATAAAAAAGGAAACAAGAAGAACAAGTGGCTCACAAATTTGAGAAATATTTAACAAAGGGCTCGCGCGAGCCCCTTATAGTACACCACTGGCTGTATCACATCTTCTGGTATCGGGGTTATTCGCTCCGAAACAGGGCGTAGTTCCTGAGTTTTTGAATTGCCTAATGGACGTAGGTTCTTTGATCAGGAGCATCTCAATACCTGAGTGATTGGTAATTTTTTGCATCTGTTTTTTGTACAATTTTTTGCATCTGTTTTTCATACAGATCGCATACTGTTCATACAGTATGCGATCTGTATGAAGTTAACTGCTGCTGTGGCTTTAGCCATTATTGGCCACAGTGAGAAGAATTATTTGAATATGCTTCAGAAATTCGTGGGCTCCTTAGTAGCATTTGCCTTGTTGAATTGTCCCCCAGAGCTGGCTGAAAGTTAATGATCAGCGTAAGCCGTTCCCCTACAGCCCGCTGCATCTGTACATGATCTGGTCGTTAGTGTTGCTTTGATTGCTATTGAGAAGATTTCAATTTGAGTTGGTGTCATCTTCTCAGGCACAGTGATTGGAATGCTTCGTTCAACCCTCGCCGTCGTTTGATAAACTGGATGCTTGTAACAATAGTTAACTGTATAAGGGAAGTTTGGCACGTCTGTCAAGTAGCACAATTCTTGGAGTTTTGCAGATAGCCGTTGGTTAACTGTCACCTCTGCTTTCAGTAGCTTTGTACATCGACCAAACGTATACTTTTTGGTACCGGTGACTTTCTCTGATGATACTTTCCCACAAGGAAATAGAACGCTTGCCAGACCTAAACTCCAGCTGACTTATTGGGAGCAAATCCCCAGTTTTGTAGGTCAACCGCTCATCGGTAGATACTTGCTGTAAAATATCTCGGCATCATTCTCGGATTCTTTTCGCTCTATAATGCCAAAGTAAAATCTTTGGCCTTATAGAGCGTTTGTCAGGCAGCACAATTCTTGGAGTTTTGTCTTGTTTAGATGGCGATCTAATAAACTGGACTCATCCTGGCTGCTTAGCCTTTTGAATGGTATAAGAGCTTAGTCAAAATCTAGACTCAGGACAAATTTCCTATTATTAGATAGCGCAGGAATCGAGAAAGATGGATATCAAGTAATTAACCACATACAATGTTCGGGTTGACTCTTAACCCACCTGGTTTAGCTATAATCATGATCACGTGAACAAGTATCAAGATGAATCTAAATTTAGAATCAACTCCAAAGTTTTTACCAAATCTGTTTAAATTCCTTATCCCTAAAATATGTCTCAAATAAACTACACAACATTGAATATCCAAATTGAAATTATTTTAATATATAAAATTTTAAAAGGCATATGGCATATTTTAAAAATTACTTACGAATTTTTAATCTTACTTTTAATGTTTAAGTAGAATATAAGTTAAATTGTTTTTAAAAGAAAAAAATTATGCATTTTTTATACATACATGTATATATTTATTTTATAAATACAGTAAACGTGAATTAATATTGTTTTAAATATTACTAAGTAGTTGAGTAACTTGCGTATGGTTATGGAGGCTGATTACTAAATAAACAGTACCTTTCCTAAACGTTTTTCCAATATCATATGAAAAACGAACACTGTATAGCAGAAAAACAAAACTTAAGATACCTTGTAGCTGTTCCCAAAAATATTGTTCATGAATTTTTGCAACATTAATTTAATTTTTTTTTTATTTCAGTCTCCATAAATTCTTCCTCTTTTACTAATCTCCAGTCATTCAGATCTTAAGATACCCCTATTTAATCTTCATCACTGTAATCCTCTTTATGTTGCTGTAGTCAGTCTAGCAACGAACTCCGAGACTGCGTTTTTTGCTTACTGTTATTTTTAGTGAAGATTTTTTTAGATGAGTTGACAATTCAAATAAGCTTACTTTAGTCAGCATCTTGTTTCATTTATATTCTGATTAGTTAGGCTTTAAGTTGCTAAACACTGCCATCTGGTGTGCATATGTTAAACACCACTTTGTATATTAAGCGTTGAAAGTTGTTTTACGATTTCTGAATAGTTAAGTATTTGAATATTTCCAAGATAAGCATGTCAAGTTTTCAATTTTTTTTTTCTACTTGAAGTTATCTTTTCGTGTGGTTTCCGATACCTCATTTGTATCAGAAAAAAATTACCATCTTGTTTTATTTCCAAACAAGTTTTTAGAATTTGTAATTAGTTCAGGAGAAATTCTATTATACATGTGTCGGAAAAACACTCCCTCTGGGAGTAATCAGTGGCACCTTTAAAGTTTTCAGTGCAACAAATGTATATTGAGACTTTTTTATATGCTGTGATTTTTAATATGTGTGCTTGATTCTGTTATTCAATATACAACTGCTATCAATCACTTTAGATTATTTTTTAATTATCTTTTCCTTATTAATTTAAAACTTGATTTTTGGTACAGAACAATTGGTTGATGTTCACTGTTTCTCCCACTATTACGTCACTATTGCTATCAAATCGACTTAAACTCCATTGTTGTTGTAGGTTTTTTTTGTTCTTTTTAAAATTAAATTTTTCGTTTCATTTTCACATCAATTAATCGGCATCTGTGACGAGGATGCTATTTTTCTACATTTGGGTATTTTAGGAGTTTAAAGTAAACTTCTGATTAAAAAAAAATCATGCAATGTCGGCAAGGTAAAATTTATAACCCCACAGACAATATGGATTAAATAAATTCTGTGTTGTCACCCCACCTACGTACTACAAACTTGCACATGAAGCAATTTTACAGACCTCGCATTATCAGAAGCTATTGTAAAGCCACCCACATGTTTATACTAAATATTTTTTATTTAGTAACACAATATGAATGATTTGAACGATGTCTTTAAATTTTTCTTTAATAGTTTCCATTATCATATAAGTCGCTATTAAAATAAAAAGGAACAACCAACTTCCCTCTTTAGACATGTTAATAAAAAAATAATAAATTAAAATAAAATTAAAATAAAATGAAACAATTCATTCTTGACACTTATCCCCCACCCCCCGAAAAAAATTATAATTCGATGTACACAAGAAACAGATAACAGCCGCATGTGTCACAGACTTCAGATAAAGCGACCCTTTGTTTATCTTACTTAAGTGTAACTTTAAAATGCACTCTCTTCTACAAGATGTGGCTTCTCTCTTATGTACTGGTTCTGACACTTCAGAACATTTTGTGATCTAAAAGTAGCGTTTTTAAAGTATCTATAAAATATACTCTTCCAATGATAAGGCTTACGTAAGCTAGAACAGAAGCGGTTACGAAATTCGAGCAGGAAACACTATAGCATAGTCGCTCAAAAATGAAGGGGGGGGGAATAAATTCTCTAATGTCTTTTATTCCCATTGAAAGATCCCTTTCAGATCTAACGTTTTAGAAGATTGGTGGACAATCGGTTACTAGCCTTAGCTGTCACTGACAGCCGAGCCCAAGGCTGTCGATGAGTTTCATAGCCATCAGGGGAGCGAGTAACAGACAACTACCACCATCTCGTAGCCATAAACTTTAACGCGCGCGTTGTCTGAAACAGCATCAGTCCCGAGATCACTTTTTGAGCTACGAAGTTAAAGCCAAGTTTCCAGGAGCATTTGATTTTATTGTGCTATGGAGGAATAAATGCTATTTCCACAAGGATATGCAATGCAGCACTTTTTACTATACCTACAATCGCTTATGAGCTATTCAAAACAATGAATATGTGTTTATTGCGTGTCACGCAGATAAGGTGCTCTGAATTGTATTAAAAAAATCACGTGATTTTAAACACACAATTGTGTTGGTTTTAGAGTTACGTTTATATATATATCACAAATACTTAATTTAAAAAATCCTACGAATCGTTTCATGTACATTATTTCCTTGCTGAATTCCACTACCACGCTTGACTTTTTTTTTTTTAACCGTTACGACTTGATCTCCTTGACAATGTGACAAGTCTCACGAAAAAAAAGAAAAGAAAAAAAAAAACATGTACTTCCAGTAAGTTATGAATTCCGTGCGTGCGATTGGAGATACTTTTATATTCCAGACGTGTGTGCTCAAATAACCTCTGACACGCGTCATCATCTAGTTCATTTGCTTTCCATGCAATATTTATTACGAAGAAACCCAAGCACTCACGATTCTTCTTTCTGATTCTGTAAACGCATTAGGACTTCGCTTCGAAATAACCTGGACGGAATTATATTGTCACCATCTGAGCATTTAATTATGCGAAGCAAGGAGTCTCCGCTGAACCAAATAATCCCAGTAATAATTGAATTCGAATGCTCTGTAGTTATCACACGTGCGGCACGTGTAATATTATATGGTTAATGTAGTTCAATTGCCTATACACTTGAGTTTTCGCTCCAATCATTTGTTAATTTAGTGCATTGTGACGTCACCTTTTAATTGCCATTTACAGGATTGTTGATTTAATAATGGACTTATACGAAACGAGAAATCTATGTTGATTTCACTACATGTGCATTTTTTTATTCATCATTCTGATTAATTCAGTATAATTAAACTTTTTTTACTTTATTTAGTGAATTTTTCCACAAAAACATTTCATTTTAATACTTAATTTTTTTTTAAATATTTTTCAACTTTGATTTTTTCTGTTTTCTTTTAAAAACCAGTAGGCGCTATTATAAAATTTTCCTATTTTTTTGTACTAGTTTGTCACAGAAGTTTATCTCAATAGAAAAAAAAAATCACTGTATATTAGAAGCGAACAGCTCATTAGCGTTTTTGAATGCATAAACCATTTTTCCATTTCCATCAAATAAAGAAAACGAATGAAAGATTTAACTATTCATGAAACATTAATTATACAAGAAGACCACATAAGTAAATTTTCAGCGTACTTAAGAAATGCGACAAGCCTTGTCATGAAACTTTAAAACATCTTAATGAGTACGAAGATAAATTAGATGCCTAGATTAGAAAAACAATCATTTTGTTACTTAAAATGAAGGCTTTAAATACAAAAAGACGGCAGGATTCTTCTCAAAGCGAACTAAAGTGTTCTAGGGGAGGGGGAAAGAGAAAAGGAATTACCACAGAAACATCTTTAGAATCCACTTAGCAGTTTTAATCTTAATTTACTTTAAGAAAAGACAACTTTTTTGTTGTTCCTTTATTGATGCATGCACTATATGTAGTAAAATTATACTCTCGGCAAATTGTCTTCGTTTTTTTTTCTTTGAGAAACAAGTTTTGCGACTTCATTAAGTTTTTTTTTTTTTTTTTTTTTTTTAATTTTGGATTTTTTTTTTTTTTCATAATTAAGCACATCTTCCATCATACTGTCCTGATTTCTAAAAGAGGAGAGTCTTCTACGATACTTAGGTTATTTTTAGAAACTCTCCAAAGCAAATAACACTAAAGCCAGTCAATGTATTGTGTTTTTCTTTTCTTTTCTTTTTTTTCGCCAGTTTACATTTTCGGATGAAAACTGGAAAATTAAAAAAAAAAAAAATTTGGTTTCAATCCCAAAAAGTCGTTAATCTTATAATATTAATGTATTAGCAGCATGAAATGGTCTGAGTTAGATAATCCGGAATTTCTACTTTAGAAATCAAAAATAGAAGTCTTTCAAGCCAATAATCCTAATAGGACTGACTCATTCACAGCTAGTTGAAAAATAATAAGTACTATTTCTGAAATAATCCAAGTCTTTGCTTTTTTTTATGCGACCATTTTAAAAACATTATTGCGTATTACTAAAATACACAACTGAAAGATTTCAATTTGGCATAAATAAGCTAGTACAATGAAGGATATTATGGATCCATCGATATTTTATAGCCAGATACAAAAACAAACTTAAATTTTGAAATTTACTACAGAACTTATGAGACTATCACCTTTCTGACAAAGGCCTGGTAAGGTATCGAACGGGTTTCGCTCTCTTTAACTTTCTGCCTGGACTGATGAGAACTAACAATTCGAAACAGCTGTCAGGCAATTTAAATCTAATTTAAGCACTAATAAGTCCAACATACAAGCTTAGCTCGAGATCTTGTATCTTAAGTAGTGCATACCAAAGGCAGCTATGTTGCCGAAGGTTATATTCTCAAAAGCCTCTCTGGTAAATTTTTTTATTTTTTTTATACAGTATTTAACTATAAAATATAGATGTATCTATAATATTCTCTATATTAATTATCGCAGCTATTGTTTTAAAAAATATTATTTTTTATTAAATGGCAATTATTTTAAACACCAGATTGTTTTTTCTGATAATAAATCTATTTTCTTCTTGGGATGGAATTTATATTGTCTGGCTATTGACTGGCTAGGAGGGATTGATAGTGGTTGAGAAGGTATGTGAGTGATGGATGAAACCCTGGGAGGGTAATGGATGGCCATGCTGTAGCCAATACTGAAGCTTTGCTGTTACTCTCCTGCCATGATCAGAGCCTTAACTTAATAGCTCAATAACAACTTATCCCTACACTGTCCTCTATAGATAACGGGGAAGATGAAAAGCATTCTTGCTTCGCCCCTTTAAGCCAGTCCTTATCCTTATAAGGACTATTATCTGGCTATATTTATTTAGAACGTTTTTTTTTTTTTTCATCTAAGGATAAGATGCCGGTATAAGAACGAGGTGCTTTCATTATTTCCATTTATATTCTGTTTTATTTCTTAAACCAAAAAAAAAACAGCACATTAAAAATCCTAAAATAAATTTTTAAGACAGATTTCCATGTCTTTCTCACTCTCCAGGTCTTGCATCATCTTAGAAGTGGAATGGGAGAAAAAAAAAGGGGGAAAAACACTAACATGATTTTTTTTTAAATTTTATTTTAAGAACAAACATGTCAATTATTCCAACGAATTCGAAAATTCAACTACAGAAACACGAGTACATCTTGGTCTCTGGGCGATATACAGAACGTAAGACCTGATTGCTAGAGGATATAGTCCATTTATGCTCTGTAATCAGCGGCAGATCTCGCAATAATTAATATATGGAACGAGCCTTTTATCTATCAGCTAGTGTGACAGCGTACCCCTTCTATTATGCATTGTTCAGTTGAACTTCCGCAACAGCTAATTGTTATCAGCTCATTTCATCAAAGTGCGGTCCTGTTTCACGGCACTGGCACTGATTTGCGATCATTGAAATATTTAAGAACAGTTACCTTTAACGAAAAATACTTCTCATTGAAATATGAATCACGTGATTCTTAAACCTCCTCTAGATTTCTCGATCCTAAAATTTTACCACTATTTATTCATTTTATTTCCGTACCTCTTTTTAAAGTTTTTGCATTGATAGCAGCTGTTATTCGATGAATAAACTTACCGATAATAACAATCAAACATCGCGGAAAGCTATCAGTGCAAAGCCGGCATAAGAGTGCAGCATTTAGTCGGTGAATTTTTGCTAATAGCGAGTCGTCTTCAATAACGAATTAGTTGTTCTTAAAATAAATAGATCATTATTTTAATAAAACATTTCCCTTTCAGTTCGTGATATTTGGGTAGTAATTGTTTCTTAAGATGTTACCCGGTGTAGTTAGTTTGCGATGAATTTTGGGTGCACTTTTAACTAATATATGATAAACTACTGGAGGATGTATTAACCTAAATTGAAACTACCTTTCAGCGTTTAACGTAACTTTTATTTTTTTTTTTGTAATTGTAAAACTTTTCACTGAAAGTGTAGGATGAAGCATATGAGAGAAATCATGTAATAGTATATCGGAGTTGATAAGGAAACCGCACATTAGCTGATTAATACCTATCCTGTCATACAACAATAGGCGATGCTCCTCCTCGATGGAGAGATTCAAAACAACGGAAAATAGGTGCATGATTTCTAGCTAGTGAGTTGTTGCTGATTTCTACTTACGAAATGTTATCCTGTAGTTCATAATTTATCGTAGCGTATCCACTCCATAACCAACAGGTTGTGGGTTCGCATTAAACTTTGAGCGTAGATGTTTGCAAAAGCCTGCTCTAGATGAGCATCTCTTTGAATTTCTAAAGTTTGTCTTGATGATTAAAAAAAAAAAAAAATTAGTCTCTACAACTAAGACTACGAAGACCGTGTATTCTTCGGGCAGGTTTGGCTGTTATGCGTACTGAAAAATAAAAGTTCGTCAGGGAACCTTCCACCTCCGCCTGAGACCCAACAACTCTCCTTTAATTCTATTTCGTTGTCAGTTGCTCTCTTATTGTGATGAAGTGCAGAACCTGTTTGTGCAGGTTTAACTAAGTTAAGTGCCAGTGGTCGCTGAGTAGTGTGATCTGCAATAATAATCCCTCCCCCCTTTTATGATGGTGATGTTTGTAATATTTCAAAATGCAAAGCAAAGTGCTTTTTTTTTTTAATTATTTTTTTTAATGGCAATGGATATCGATAAAAATTGCTGATTTTATTATAGGGAGATATTGCTATGGGGAGAGAGATAAGCCAGTTTCGGAGTTTTGAATTAAACAGCTGGGTCTGAATGGTTAAGGATTAATCTTATACAGGATAGTAGAGGTTCAGTTGAATTTCAATTAGCCTCGTAAGATTTCATAATCGAATATCTGAATACGGTGCACGTGTCGTCGAAGTTTTCGACGCGTTCGTTCCAATTCATCGAGAATTGTTTAGCCCAAAAACGGAACGACACAAGTTCAACGGTGTCCACGATGCCGATTTATATCTGCAACATCTGTTCCCGAGACTCAAATTTTTGAAAGGACATGATCGTGATAACGTTATTTATTATTGTAAATTGAAGATTAAACAAAAATTTGACGAAATTTGACGAATGTATTTGCCTATCTGGTTGGTAAAGCTCATCCACTCTCCAGCTAGCAGCCTTCAGGTAGACGAATTTCATTGGCCTGTGCAAGAACACCTCCTTGCTTATTGGAGACCTAAAAGTGACTTCTAAAAAATCTATGTTTGATCTCTAGAGCATGGTTTCCTGACTTTGTAAAAAAATCTTCTTCCTCGCGTTATATCCCGCTTGGTGCAGGGTCCGCTATACATGATGCAACTTTAAGCGATTCCATCCGGCTTGTCGTAGAGTCTAACGTTGGAGGGAAAATGTATTTGTCTGTAGATGTGTTCACAGAGCGTTGGTTTGTTTGTTCTGAGGGATGAAAAACCATCAGGTTAAAAACCTCCACCTCCGGCTAAGTCACCTTTAGTCGAAAGAGACCAGATAAAGGTTCTTCCCTTCATGGACAGGAATCGAACCCAGGTCTTTCCGATCAAAGGGCTTCAGTCTGTACAGACTGAGTTAAGGAAGCTCTTTGCAAAAAAAAAAAAAAAAAATCCTTAGACCAGCTACAGTACGACCGGCTTGGTTGGCTGAGTGGTTAACGTACCCACTCTCCAGTCAACGGGATGCGGGTTCGATTCCTGCCGTGGCCATGGATGTTTGTGGCAGTGGCTAAATTCTACACGAATAAGTTCCGGGGGCTATACAAAATAACCATTTACCTCTGGATGCTATCCGGGGAAGCTCCAAACCTCCCCGTCCCTTTCATCACGCGACTGTTGATGTTGTCGTTATATACACATTGAAAACTGTAAACAATTGTTGAATAATAACACATTAATGTAGGCATAATTACCGTAAAGGGAGAACAAGTCACAAAACAGAAAAATGTTCCTACAAAATAACCAGTTGCATTTACCTTTGAATGCGATCCACTGGTCGAGTGCCCAGCAAGTCAGCAAATCTTTCCTTTCATTCAGCGTATTAATATTATCGCATTGCAACTGATGGGAATTCTATGCGTCTGTGGATTCGCTACAGATATCTTTCTCTTCAGAAACTACACACAAACTCGTTTTATATTATCACTGTCATTTGAGCCATTTTTCCGTTTAAAGAAGATACCAATGTACTTATCCATAATTGAAATACCATATTTACTCGAATATAACTCGCCCTCGCATATAACTCGCACCCCTGATTTTACTTTTCGAAAAAAAAGAAATGAAAAAGTTTTGCATATATACCTCGCACATGAAAAAAAGCTTAAACACATCGGGGTGATAGTAACTTGCTCCCACGGTAAACAACACGCCCTCCCCAATAGCCACTATACTGCAGAGGCAAGAAAAACAAGTCATTTTATTATACCAGTGAATAAGGTATGAGGAGTCTGTGTAATATATTTCTCAACAAATAGTGCAATTAGAGACAACTGGGATAAAAACGACACTAATGAATGAATCACATGTCCCCTCATACAGAAAGTATGCTGTATAGACTCAAGCAAAACTACATACTGGCAAACACAGTATCTAACTAAAAACTATTGTTAGTCATTAGATGTGTATGACTTCGCTAGCTGCAAAGCAGCGATAAAATTCAACCGAACGTGTTAAAATTCGTAAACGTGTTAAAACTAAGAAATATATATATAACGAATGTTGTTATGGCAGTTTAACATATTATTGGAATTCGGTTGAAGAGAGTAAGCATTTCAACTCAATTGTCGGCTTGCTTTTATCTTTCGGTCGCGCTATCTTTTGTTAATACCGCACCAATCACAAAACAGAAAAAAAAATGTTCCGGGGACGGACCCCGGCTGAATTTAACCACTGGTTTGTGATTGTCTTTAGGTAGGAGACGAATTTCATCTTCTGGTGTGTGAGACCACCACCGGTCTTCTAGTGCTGGGTAAAAAATAAATTTAAAATATTATATTAATTGTGATAAAAAAATATATAGAAAAGAAGTCTTTAGCCCACCCACGATACAAAACGTAGTATAGGTTTGCAAATAACCTTTCGTGGGTGGGAGCAACATAAGCGGGGGGAGGGGAGACTCCGAAATGATGTGTAAAGTACGTTACTGTAGAAGTAGCTGGCTAACTTCGAAGTAGACAATCAGAATCCTGTAAGTCTCTTATTCTTTGGGCGATCACTTTAATTCAGAAACTTCTTGAATGCAAAAAAAAATAAATAAATAAATAAATAAAATAAAACTCATCGCATTTTTCCGCTATTACCGGCAAGTAAGAAATACTTGCCTACTGGGATCAAATGATAGTGTAGACGTGAGCTTGAATTCATCGTACTCCATTCTTCGTCCCCATCTTGCAATTCTGTTTAAAATAAAATAACCTTACAGAGCCTTAAATCCCCAAATACATTTTGAGATATACAAAAATGTTACTTCGATTGGTTTGGGTACATATTTGCGTTATCATTCGAGGTGAGCAGCAAAAAAGTAGAGTAATGCACTCATTAGGTTGAATGCATTTGTCGGGAGGCAGGCGGTGTCGCGATTCCTGAGTGATCGTGCATTTGACCATATTCACATGTATATTTAGGGACTGGAACACGTAATTGACACTTCCCGTTTCTGACGCTATGTGACGTGGGTGTATTGGTGCAATCTGGTTCGTCAACCACGTCATCCACCCTGCAAAAATCTCCCCCGGTAATGCTAACGACAAATCATTTGCATCATCAAGGCCAAGGCTGTTTCCTTCGATTGTTTAACAAACAATCGGGGAAACAAAATAAACCTGAAATAACTTACTTTTTATCCCTCATGAAATAAATCAGTGATATTTGTATGCTGGAGCTCTGATTGGTTTGCCAGCGAGAGCACTGACCGTTTAAAATCCAGTGAAAAACTACACTTTGTTTTTACAGTGAGAATAATCTTTGCAAAGCGATGCGTGTACTTGTCTTCTCTTATTCAAGCATTAATAACTTAATAATGGGATGTGATAACTTGTATAAACTCCATTCTTTTGTAGCGGTTTGCTGTTCGATATGTTAATGTTAGTTTCTTTTATCAGAATTTCTGGAAATTGCTGACGGATGCGTTTTCTATCTTTATTTGAATTTTAATAGCAAAAGTAAAATATAAAAAATAATAAACAATTATTTTATATATTATGTTAAAAATATTTACAACCATTTTTTAAAATTAGAAAATAATTGCAGATATCTTAATACACCTTTTTTATTTTTTCATTTATGAATTATTATTAGAATTTCTAATAATAAGTCATAAATTATTATTAGAATTTCTAATAATTATAACAAGTCATAGAACGATCATAAATCATAGAAGATCATACTTCACAGGATCATTTCTGTAGTATGGTTAGCGAGTAGTTCATTTTTGTGAACTTTCCCCATAAGTGATTAGCAAATTGTTTAGCTTAGCGCAAATTATAGTATATGTTAGCTCAGTTATTATCGGCAAAGCGTCTCATAGAGACACTTGATAATAAACTACAGCAGCAAATACAGAATAAACCCCAGACTGGGGCAACAATAACACACTAGGTGGTGGGAATAGCTTAGGCCTCACCAGCATGGCTTTGCCGCGTACGCGGACCCTTGGAATCGAAGTGAAAGCTGATGTACGACCTCGATGTTTGGCCAAAGCCCTCACCGAAAGCGTCGGTGCTGAGCAGATTTTTGGGTTTACTCCCTTTGGTGGTGGCCGCTTCCAAGTGGTAGTAAGGAGTGAGCAAACAAGAGACAAACTACTTGCAGGATTCGAATGTAATGGAAAAACAATAGTTCCATTTTTGGTAGGGAGTATTACCAAATTACTTAGAATCCCCAGATTCCCTTTAGAATATATTGAAACGGATGTAAAGATCATCCACGAAATATTCGGCGTTATACACAAGGTGGAAGTCCTAAATGACGCAGAAAACCCCAAATGGAAGTCGGGTGAAGTCCACATCTCCCTCGAGATGAAAACGCCGGTTCCCAACTTCATTTTTATTGGATCCGCAAGAGTAATGATAAATTACCCTGGTGTTAAAAAACAATGTTTTAGATGTGGTGCTTTCACTCACCTTGGGGCAGACTGTCCTAGAGTGAAATGTAAAAACTGCCTCAAAGCAGGCCACAACCAAGACAACTGTGAGTCAGCTTGCCTAAAATGTGGGGTAATTGACCACAAAGTGGACACATGCCCATCCAGAACCCTTGCTGAGAGGATGGGTGGTACAATCACGCCAGCAACTCCACCAAGCAATGGAAATGACACACCACAGGAAGCTTCTCCTCCTTTCGAGGCTGCTCCTGATATAACAGAAATCCATACCTCCACTTCTAAGAAAAACCGAAAGGGGAAAAAAACTTCCACAAGCAGTAAAATCCAACAAGAAGAAACAGTGGCTATTGAAACCATCAATACCAATATAGATACTAATACAGATGAAATAGATACAGAAGAAGGAAAGATGGAGGTGAACATCAACACCTCCAAACGGCCATTAAGCCCACAGGAAGAAGAGTTGGTAACGCCCAAAACAGCAAAAGTATCTGAGACCGCTCACCCAGAAGTTCCTCATGCAAAAGCAGGGGAGACTCTAAGCCATCTTATTAGAGGTATCCCTGGGGTGGCGGATAAATTCAAAGAAGCGATGGCAAAATTAGGAGAACCTGAACTCCTCCTTACAGGGAAGCATGGACCTGATGTTGTCAGTACAAAATGGGGTGACCTTTTCGTGGATGACATCAGCAAAATCAGCCCTGATCAAGTAGAGGTAGCTATGGATTTAGATGAGGAGGCAGTTTCGGCGTTTTTTATAGCTCTCTGCAAACTGGACATGGTCAAGGGAAGTGAAGTAGCCAAGAGAATATTAACAGCCCACAATAAAAAAAGAAACAGTAACCACTTTGTGGGTTTACTGTACTCAGCTTCACTGGTTTTTAGCTCCCACAGGTGGGGGAGGACCTGAGAACCCGAGCGGCGAAGGCTTACAGCGAGGCGGTGCAGTTCCTTGTGAGCTGCATCACTCGGGCCAGATCCTTCCTCCACCTCTAAGTTTAGCTTTCAATTTTTGCTTTTCTGTGTACTTTTTTTGTTTTGTTACATGTTTTCCTTTTTAGGATTTTTCCTTTTTTTGTAAAGTGAAAAATCAACGACCGTTTTAGAAACGCCCCTGGGGGGCAAACAGCTAAAACAGGTCAACTGAGGCCTCTTTCACCTACTCTACCACTATGCACTCTATCTTTATTTCCTCTCCTACTATCTGCTGACTCTCAGCCTATCTTACTCTACAGGCCGATGATGAAGATTTGTTGAACTCACAAATTATTTATTAATTGGTTATGAGATGTGATCAGGAACTGAATGGTTCCTGACTGAAAAAGTCCTTTTTAGGACTTCCAGGGTAACAAATGGCAATGCTGTAGCCAATGAAGTTTTAACTGAGGCTCGGCTATTGCCGTTACCCAGCCATGACTACGAGCTTTTTAGCTCAATAACACCCCATCCACACAGATAATCTTTATTCAGATGAAGGAATAAAGAGTCAAGGACTCAGTCCATCGCCAAGTTCTTTTAAGATTTAAGAAGTCATAAATTCAAAACAAATATCGACAGAGGATTTTAGGATTGAATCCAATACCCTTGGAGGGTGATGAGATGCAATGCTGTAGCCAATGAAGTTCTAACTGAGGCTTGGCTATTGCTGTTACCCTCCTACCATGATCAGAGCTTTAATAGCTCAATAACACCTTATCCCTACACTGTCCTCTAAAGATAACGGGGAAGATGAAAAGCATTCTTGCTTCGCCCCTTTAAGCAAGTCCTTATAAGTCATAAATTCGATGGGGATTTGGAGATGATAGAATCCACCGTGAGATGATTAATACCATTGGAGGGTAATGGATCGCAATGCTGTAGCCAATGAAGTTCTAACTGAGGCTCGGGTATTGCTGTTATCCTCCTGCCATGATCAGAGCTTTAATTGCTCAATAACACCTTATCCCTACACTGTCCTCTACAGATAACGGGGAAGATGAAAAGCATTCTTCCTTCGCCCCTTTAAGCCAGTCCTTATAAGGATAAAGTCATAAATTCTAATAATAAGTCATTGCCATCCAATTACCTTCCAAGGAATTGAACCCTTGGAGGATAATTGGATGGCAATGCTGTAGCTAATCAAGTTTAACTGAGGCTCGGCTGTTGCTGTTACCTCCTGGGGCGCAGAGATTCGAGAGTATGAGTTCGCTCTCTTAAGGTTTTTGCCTTAAGGGAGCAATTTGAGTCTCCGGGGAAAGTGTTCTCCGGCACGACCCGCTGAGGGGCTTTGTCGGTGAATGCTTTTCTTCGGAATATGAGCGGTTGTGATTGGTGGTGTGTGGGTGGAAGGCCATCACTGAGTGGAGCCACCGCTGAGTGACGGTCTTTCGCCCACGATTGAGTGGCCTAGGGATCGTCCGAATTTTTAGAGACGGCTTAACTTTAAATATGGCAATCCGTAGCCAATGAAACTGAGGCTCAGCTATTGCTGTTACCCTCCTGCCATCATCAGAGCTTTAATAGCTCAATAACACCTTATCCCTACACTGTCCTCTACAGATAACGGGGAAAATGAAAAGCATTCTTGCTTCGCCCCTTTAAGCCAGTCCATATAAGGAAAGGATAAATATCATATAAGGAAAGGGTTATATATATATAACATAACAGATAGCGGGGAATATGAAAGCATCTTGCTTCACCCCTTAAGACATACATGTCAATTGTCAGGGTTATACTAAACCTGAAGAGAATCGACCCGTGAGATGCGGTGATTAATACTCTTGGAGGGTAATGGATGGCAATGCTGTAGCCAATGAAGTTTTAACTGAAGTTCAGCTATTGCTGTTATCCTCTTCCCATGATCAGAGCTTTAATAGCTCAATAACCCTACACTGTCCTCTACAGATAACGGGGAAGATTAAAATTTTGCATTCTTGCTTCGCCCCTTTAAGCCAGTCCTTATAAGGACTATAAGGGTTATATACTTCTTCAAATACAAAAGAGCGAAGGCTATTCTATTCCCAATTGTTTTTAACTAACACAACTGTCCCCAGTGGGCGAGCTTAATTGCTCACAAAACCCTCTTCCCCAAACAATTTCCAGCACAGACAAAGGAGAATATGAAAAGCACTTGTGCTTCACCCATTCTGACAGTAGCGTTATGCGTTAGGAGTTATTTTGAATCGTGGTTCGGAAGTTGATCTTAGGAGTTGTTTTGTATTGATGAACAGGACATATTATCCAAGGTAACGGATGGCAATGCTGTAGCCAATGAAGTTCTGATGCTCGGCTATTGCTGTTACCCAACCATGACTAGAACTTTTAGCTCAATAACACACCATCCACACAGATTTTCTTCAATCAGATGAAGGGATGAAGAGCCAAGGACTCAGTCCATCTTCCCCTAAAAAAGTTATTTTGTTTACCGACCGAGGCGAGCTTCAGATTTCGCGATGGTTGCCCTCTGAGAGCAAATTGAATTTCTGGGGATTGGCGTTTTTCGGAAGGGGCCGTGTGGGTGGGTGCTTTTCCCTGGAATATGAGCGGTTCTGCTCAGCGGTAGGGTGAGTTTATCACTGAGTAGAACCAACGCAGAGTTGGACGATCTTTTGGTCACTCGTAGGGAGGGGTCCAGAGGATCGCCTAATTTTTAGAGAGCTGCTTTACTTAAACAGCGCCAGTGATTACGGAACTTGAGTAAAAATCTGAAATCTTGCTAAGATTTGGATGTGTTCACACGGGGTGGTCTGTAAGTCAGGAAGAAGTTTAAACATTTTAAAACGTTATTTATTATTTTAAATAGATAAATAAATAAACGAAACCCGGAGATTATTTTATGAGTTATTTACAATTTAAGCACCTTCGTAACTTATGGGGCACCCTGTAATATAATAGAAACAGTTGCATTTATATACATAAGAGTCAACTATTTAACAATGTATGATTCTTGTGATTCTGTTGAATAATGAGTAAATATTCATATTAGATTCGGTGTTTAAAATATATATAATAGAACCACTACCTAGATTTTGTTTTTCTTTTAGTGACCGAATTCTCAATTCAATTATACAAACCAGAATGATCGTTAAATTTTGTTCTTCTTGCTGTTCTCCAATGGGGCCTGGACAGCTTTGTGAACATTAATGCTAACGAATCGAGTAGTCTTTATTCCTAGCAGGTCTCTTAATTATCAGATCTCCGGCTGATTTAACACCATTGACTTTTCCTGGTATACATCACATCCATAACACCTCAAAAAACACCTTGGTGTCCTTCTCAAGATGCTACTCTTACTCACCTGTACAATTCCAAACGCTTCACAAATCTTAAATTCTCTCAACCTTCGATTACTAATCTAACCTTTGGGACAGTGCATTAAAAATCAGCTTAAAACTTTACATTTTATGAAAAACCCAAAAAAGGGGCAGTTCGCTTAATTTTTACCTGTTAAAAAGCGACCGCAAGCTCCGGTCGCTTTCTCGTAAGACATTCGGTTTCTATCTTGGGCGCTGTTCTGCAAAACTGCCAGCACCCCCTTCTCTAAACACGTAACGCCAGCAGCTGCTTGTTAATATGCAGTACATGCATATACACGGTTAATCTTCAGACTTACCGACTCAACTAGTCATGCTCTTCTTTTATTCCATCTGCGTCTTTTTTAGGGGGGGAAAGGTTCTATTCCCTACCCCTAAAAATTGTTCTTGTGTTGTGCTATATATATACTTTTGCAACCACTCGCGTATGGAGTAGATATGCAAAGTTGCTTAAGTGGTTTTGTACGCATGCGCACCCACTGTAATCAGGAGTAAAGATGGCTTATTAGTCCTTATAAGGACTGGCTTAAAGGGGCGAAGCAAGAATGCTTTTCATCTTCCCCGTTATCTGTAGAGGACAGTGTAGGGATAAGGTGTTATTGAGCTATTAAAGCTCTGATCATGGCAGGAGGGTAACAGCAATAGCCGAGCCTCAGTTAGAACTTCATTGGCTACAGCATTGCCATCCATTACCCTCCAAGAGTATTGGATTGAATGAATCAATCACCGCATCTCACGATCGATCGATTCCTCCTCAATACCAGTAAAGATGGCTAAAAAAAAAAAAAAAAAAAAAACACTTATACACTTAAAATATGAGTCAGTGATTGGTGTGACATGAAAATTTAGTGATATTTCAATCTAATTCACTTGAGAGGGTCACACAACTTGTGTGAAAAAATCATAATTTGAGACTGATATGTCATAAACATTTTTTATTATTATTATCCTGAAGAGGGGAACTTTCTCAGTACTGGTGCATAGTCTGTGGTAATAACGACAAATGGCGCTTTAATAATAATAAAAAACAAACTTTGTACTGATAAATTTCCATAGCCTTATCGTAATGATATTTTCATATGTACGATATTTTAAATCATTGTTTGCTTAATTCGCCAACCTATAACTTTTCTGATACTTGATATGGATGAAACGCAATTCATACTGCTTGTAAGTATAAAGTTTTTTATTTATTAGAAATACTTTATATTAATTTAATTTATACTTTATTTAAGTATAAATTATATTTTAAATGAAATTTTAATCAATATTTTAAAATATTTTATATACTTTCAAAAGTTCTCAAAGTACATCGTACACCTTTTTTAAAAATATTGTAAAATTTTATTTGTATTCTTGCTACAAAGAACGTTTAAAATTCAAAAATTGACCGTGAGATGCGGTGATTGATTCACTCAATCCAATCCAATACCCTTGGAGGGTAATGGATGGCAATGCTGTAGCCAGCGAAGTTCTAACTGAGGCTCGGCTATTGCTGTTACCCTCCTGCCATGATCAGAGCTTTAATAGCTCAATAACACCTTATCCCTACACCGTCCTATATCCCTACACCGTCCTATACAGATAACGGGGAAGATGAAAAGCATTCTTGCTTCGCCCCTTTAAAGCCAGTCCTTATAAGGACTATAAGGACTTTTAAAATGAGTAGGATAAAGTCCTTTTTAGGACTTCCAGGGTAACGAATGGCAATGCTGAACCAAGGAAGTTAACTGAGGTTCGGCTGTTGCTGTTATCCTGGGTGATGAGTTTTTGAGTTCGCTCTCTTGAGGTTTTTGCCTTAAGGGAGCACTTTGAGTCTCCGGAGAAGGTGTTCTCCGGCACGGCCTGCTGAGGGGCTTTGTCGGTGAATTATTTTCCTCGGAATTTGAGCGGTTCTGTTCAGTGGTCGGGGAGCCCGTCACTGAGTGGAACCAACGCTGAGATATGGACGGTCTTTCGCCCACTATGGAGTGGCCTAGAGATCGTCCGATTTTTTGAGATTTTACCCTTTACTTACTAATCAGGATAGAAAAGTCCTTTTTAGGACTTCCAGGGTAACAAATGGCAATGCTGTAGCCAATGAAGTTTTAACTGAGGCTCGGCTATTGCCGTTACCCAGCCATGACTAGAGCTTTTAGCTCAATAACACCCCATCCACACAGATTCTCTTCATTCAGATGACGGGATAAAGAGTCAAGGACTCAGTCCATCGCCCAGTTCTTTTAAGAACTTTTAAAATGTTTTAGTTGGAGCATTAGACTTTGTTACATTCATTAATCATTTAATATTGTTTAATCTATACATTGAAGATGCAATAAAAATAAATAAATTGAAAGAACTAATAGAAACAGGAATTAAGATAAACGGAATTGATATTAACTGGCTACTGTTCGCGGATGATATAGCAGTTATAGCTGATAACGAAAACAAACTGAAAGCCACCCTGACATAGATGGAAGAAATTTCACACAGTTTAGCCTAAAAGTTAATCATAAGAAAAAAAAAAAAACTATTAATTACAAGTAAAGAAAATCCATCGAAAATAAACCTGAAAATAAATAATAAATCCTAATACAACAGGTATCCTCTTTTAAATATCTTGGTAGTCTTATCAACAGAAGAAGGAAGAAACCAATCAGATATTAAAGCACAATAATCTTAGCCAAAAAAAGCATTCTACAACAGAATAAACATTTTTACCAGTAAAAGACTTGGTATCCAGCTCAAAAAAAGGCTAGTGAAAACATTTTGTGAAATATATAGTGAAAACTTTATATATAAATTGAAAATGAACACCCAAAATTTAGATTCTTAAAGTTCTTAAAAGAACTGGGCGATGGACTGAGTCCTTGACTCTTTATTCCTTCATCTGAATAAAGATTATCTGTGTGGATGGGGTGTTATTGAGCTAAAAGCTCTAGTCATGGCTGGGTAACGGCAATAGCCGAGCCTCAGTTAAAACTTCATTGGCTATAGCATTGCCATTTGTCACCCTGTAAGTCCTAAAAAGGACTTTTCCGGGAATCAGGTGTTCATTCCTCAGTGTCAAATCCAAAATTTAGATTTTTCTTGTGTAGAATTTTATAAAATTAATTAATATATTTTTATTATTGGTGTCTTTAAATTTCTAAGAATATTTCAGAGAATATTTAGTTGCTTCAATTATTTTGAAGGAAATAAGCGAGATGTTTACAAGTTATGGAATATTTTATATAAATTCCTAATTTTGTAAGAAGTATATATATCTCTTAGAACTACTCTTAGCCTTAGAATTATACCTGGAATTTGGTTACAGGCTTTCTTTAAGTGCTTAATAATTTTAAAGATTTCGCTTATATAGTGGAAAAATTAGATTCCTCTTAACTCTTGGAAAACACGTGTCAGTAACTGAAACTGTGACAACAGCTCTTAAGATGTTCAGTCCCTTTGTTAAGAAGTTTACATTCCACTGGTGTGAGAGAAAAAAAAAATCCCGGCAATTGTCATTAAAGAAAAAAAAAGTGACATTCTAAATAGCTCTTCTAACAGAAGAGCTATTTAGTGAATATTTTGAACTGACTCCACTTTATCTCGTCTCACTAGCTCTCACAGAATGGACTCAGGTCTCTTTGTTTCAAATGCTTCACTTAGCAGCTAGTTTGGGGGGGGGGGTGAGCACAAAAGGAAAATATATGCAGGTAGACTTGTGCGTGTAAAGCTATTTTTGGCAATCGCGTACACGAAAAAAGTCAACAGTTAGTACATTAGTAAGTACCCCGAATGTGCAAAAAAGTCGAGAATGAAGAAACTTGTTAATGTTGGACTCAAAGGAAATACCTAAGACCATTAAGTTTTTTTTTTTTTTTTTGTTGTCTCGAGTTTGAATAGCTATTGCGCGTGTTTTTAAAGATTTAGAGGAGAAAAGAGATTAAATATGCCAATTCTGATGAACAGAAATCATTGAAAATATTTATAGAAAAAGTAAGCAGCAAAAACAGGATATGAGTGAAAAAGTAAGCGAAAATTGAGAGATGATAATTAAACAACCAAATTCTTCTCCATTCTACCAAGTCAAGTATTCTTGAGCAGTTCATAAGAGCATCATTTAAAAGTAGGAACAGTATTCAACGCTTGAGCGGATTTTTGAGAATAGAGTTAACTGCTGTTCGGGAGTAAAGTGGAAGTCTTTAGGTGATGAATGTCTTCGCCTTGAAAGAAAGAGAGAATCCTAATGCCCATTACGTGATACTTTGTTTGAGAAGAAAGATTGGAGGTTAGTTATCCCAAGATGACAAATCGTATCTTCTCCAGAAATTTGGATGTTGGCCATGTTTGGCAAAAACAGGGCCATTGTGATCCACTAAGCAACTAAGCCAATGTCCAGGAGCGGGAAAAACCGGCAAAATGTATCTCAACCATTAAAAGGCCATTTGTTTTTACGCATATCCTTGCATTGATGGGTGCCATATGCCCTAACAACGGTCCTGAGCAATAGTAAGGGGAAAAGAGTATTTCTTGTAAAAAAATAAAATAAAATAAAAAGGGATGGAGTTTTATTATCATTAATGTTAATACCAGAATGGATGTCTTCAGTTGATAGATGAATGTCCTCTTCCTCTGAGAACCACCATCCAGCTTATTGGAATCCTCAAGTGACTTAAAGTTACTTTGATCTCTAGAAAAGAGTTTCGGGACTCTGTAAAAATGAATTATTAGAAAAAACTTTACTGCGTCCCCTATTAATGTTCTATAGATTTACAAGTTTTCATGTGCGGGACTGACATAAAAATCATTTGGAAATCAGAATTTGAGTTGTAGGAAATGATATTCTGAACGTTCTAATGATTTGTGTAGTGTGAGGTTATTAAATGAGAAAATGGAGTAGGGGGCGCTCTCATCATCAAAATGAACTATATATTAAGTCAACGGGAGAAGGTCATTGATTGAAGAAGAGCTTTCTGGAACACCAGCATTAGTGGACAAGTTTTAGGATTAAGATGAAGCTGGAAATCCAATTACAAAAAATCAAGACTATAATAGTGTGGGAAGAACCGACAGTTTAATCGGCATTTGTGCCAAATACGATCAAAACCTCGAGATATCACAGCACTTAAGATTTCCCAACGTTTGCTGTGGATTTTGTCCTAAGATAAGTGAATTAAGCAATGAGATTTTGTTGTTTATCGGCAATGACAAAATCCATATTGGCGATCGTTTCAGTGGAGAGAGAGAGAGAGAGAGATTTCTAGGGCGTAAAATGGAACTGTTAATGTTCTCCATTACTTTAGGGTTGAAATAAAAGAAACTGGAAAATAATTTGGATGATTTATCGTCTTTCTTAAGAATAGATTAAACGTGGGAATTCCTGTTTGCAGAAGACATATTAATGGAACAGGAGAGAGAGAGAGAGAGAATACAATAAACAAGCAGACAGAACAGGAGTTAACTCTAGAACAGACCTTTAGAAAAGTCGGGGAGAGAGAGATATTTCATTATGAGCAGGAGACTTCTTGATATCCAGTTTGAACAAGGATCTCCTGTCTGGTAAAAAAAAAAAAAAAAAATCGCAGAGGATATTGAATGTTGATTTTTCAAAGGGCCAAATGTAGGAAACTTTCATGCCCCAATAACAGTGGCGTACTTCTGGTCTCTTCGCTATTGGCCATAGCTATTCTCCTGTCCTATTTTACAAGCAGTCTGAAAGAGCTGAGCTGGTTAATAAAAAGGATATTGTTTTCCAATGCGAGGATTTTATGATTGAATGCGTGGCCATCAACAAGATTTATTTTAAAGTAGAATCTACTAAAGGATATCCTTGCTGGCAGTTATTTATCTGAGTAAAGACTGTTGAACATTTTACGGTGAATATTTTAATGGAGTAACCTCATTTTAAGTTGTGACAAACTGGTCAAAGACGATTTGCAAAATTAACTTTTTATATAAAATCTAGATAGTATATAACATTGTTTCGAATGAAAACAATTTTAATATGACAGACTTTGCTATCGTATTAAACTAGTATGTTGTTTCTGTAAGAACATATTAGGGACATTCGCAATTGTTTGTCCTGCCAGTAATGGTTTTGTTTGCGGAATCAGCATTCAGATGTTTTTGTTGCATCGATATCCGGAAAATCTCCTCAGATTTATTTTTGTTATGAACTTATTGCCCTGTGTGGTCTCACACCGGGCAATAAAATTATCTACGTTTTAATGATATTCATAAAGATCCATATCACAATGGAGTCGAATCAACAATCTGTAGGGTTGGAGAGCGAAGGCTCTTATTGTACACTGGCAAAAGTACCCACAATCATGTTCGGCCAGAAAACAAAAGAAAATTTCTTGTTTAGAGAAAGATTGCCCTCTATGAAATGCTTGAATGTTAAGATGTTGAAAATAATGGCAAATCATCACTCAGGACCCATTGTAGATGAATCTATCTTTAAGAACAGAAGGTAAAACCCCCAAAGCTTTTTACCTTCTCCTTCCTTTATTTGATCGATCTTTGAGACGAATCGAAGGAAGAGGATGGTTCACAGAAAAATGAGTAATGATTACTTATAATAATAATAAAACTAACTACAAAGAATTAAACCTGGTTTAATATTAACCATTAGTTGAAAAGACCTGGTTCAATCTTTCCTAAGATGAGATTTAATGAATCTTGCTTGAGGATTTTTCAGCTAAAGGTAAGTTAGCAGCCCTCATACGAAGGTCGGGATTTTTGCCTACCGGAAAGTTTTTATCAGGCAAAATAGCCAGAACACGGATTATAACACATTAGTCTCATCAACTTTAGCTTCTTTGTCGTAATTAACACGAAACTAAAGCCTCTGCACATAAGTTATTCTTCATAAAAACGGAAATGTTAATACAGGTTTAATTAATGTACAGGGCAGACTGCGGGGGAATAACAGAAAGCCTTACAGCACAGGCGAAAACCTTGTATTGCATTTTTTTTTTTAACTGCTAAAGGAATTCGCGGAAAGCAATAAAAACTAAAAGAAAATAAGATCTATTTTCAATAAAGCGAGTAAAATCTTTTCGGAACAGGCCGACAATTTTTTTTTGTACCTGTACCCAATTTGATGAAATACATATAGTTCTTAATCTCCAAAACTGACAAACTCTTAATCTCAAAAGAGTTGACAACGTTGTTAATCTTTTTATCAGTTTTTTTTTTAATTGAGAACCTTTTTGAGAACTTCGAGAAACACATTGCTGATTTTCTTACTAAAAATATCACCATTGCAGTTTTTTAAATACCTGCAAAAATATAATGTGATAGTTTTATATATAATATAATTATATTATAGAATAAAGGTACAATAATTAATTACAGTCATCTTATAATTTTAATTGTTACAGAGTAATAGATAATATATAAACTAATATTACTAATAATCATTTATCACCCAATTTTGGGGTACTTGTATTTGCTTATCACATAACATATTGTAGTTTTTACATGAGTGAAGTTTCAGCAGTTTTAATATTAAATATTTTATTAAATAACTGGTTTGTCTTTTTGTAAAATTTACTGAAGCAGTTCTTTTTGTCAGAACCACCACCCTACTTACTGGGGACCGGTAAGTAGGGTGGTGATCGCTCACCGGAACATCTTTCGGCTCTTGTGCTGAAACATTTTAAATATTTTTTTAACTTTTTTTTTCTTTTCTATTCATATAAATTTTGGGTGCTTAAAAAAATTCGATTGTTTGCGATCTAACATCGTCTTTAACTAAAAGAAACGTCTAGGAGTTAGATACTCCTCGCAAAATAATTTACCAGACGGCAAGTTACGGTAACTTAATAAGAGAAATTGGTTTCCTGCCATTTGTACATTAAGCTGTAAAGAAACTATGCTAAGGGGGGGGGGGAGAGAACTGTTTCGATGAGTTTAGCCTTGAGGCACCTCGTGGGAGCTATCGACACTGACTTGGACCGATATTCATGAGAACACAAGATTGCAATGGAACACGATTATATTCTTTCTCTTTTGAGCCGACATGCATATAAACTTGATGCGTATTTTAGTGCTTGCGAGGTGATTTTTTTTTTTTTCTTAGCTTCATCGCATCAAAATTCTTGTTTAAAACCACCGAAAACTACTCCAGTTATCAACTGTCAATCTCTCCCAAAAATGAAAACCTGACGTCACAATTATTTATTGACATAATGCTTACAGTGTCGCTTACAACTATCCAAACACACAATTTTTAAAATTAAATAATAGAAATGTTTCAGTGCAAACGAACGTAAGCTATTGAAACGTGAGTACCGTAGTAAATGCAAGCGAAGGTTAAAAAGAAAATAGAAACAATAAATAAATTCGGCCATTCAGTATCATCCCGAATGATTATTTCCCCGACTACAGGTCGCCTCTTTCATTTCCGCTACGTTTTCTCCATCTGGCCAGTTTGTACACACAACAGAGGCTAGAGAGAGAGAGAGAGAGAGAGAGAGAGAGAGAGAGAGAGAGAGAGAGCGATTATGCTTCTGTTATTGCTATTGTCAGTAATAGTCGGTACGAGGAAACATTGTTCGATGAGAAAGTTGCCAGTTTCCTAATGGCTTATTAACAGAACCACGTGACCATCGTAATGAGATAATAATTTGAACAAAAAGGCAGCGCCCTCTAACTTCTAATTGTTGACTACCGTATTAATCCTTAATGTATTTTATTTAAACCGTATTTATTCGTAATAAGGTTATCGTCATAAAAGCCAAAATGCGCTATGTATGGGCTATAAATCTGGTTACTTTCAATAAGATTTCATTAATAAAACACAAAATGCAATATTCATACTTCGTTTGCTATTAACTCTCGCACTTAAAATGCATTTTACTGCTTATCTTGTTATTATTTAAAAGTTAGATGTGTAATTGCGCCATCTCTCGGCGATCGCTAGAGCTAAGAGCGTAATATAATTAAAATATTTTGGTTAAATGGTGGTTAGAACATTATGGGCTGCATTCTGAAAATTAAAACGGTTAGTTTATTCTTCATGTAATCCAAATTCACAGAATTTTTATATCAGCAAATTAGTATCATCCATAATTTCCACTTAAATTGCGTTAATTATTTTAATGTCTTAATTAAAATGTTAAATAATTTTTCGTTAGTTAAAAAAGGAACTATTAATTTAAAACAAATAACATAAATATCGGGGGGGGGGGGGAATGGCAGTATTAAGCAGCAATAGTAAGAAAATAATTTAAACACAAATTAACAGGAAGTTGCCGATGATCCAGAAGTATAATTAACAATGTTTTAGCATTATTTTACTTCTGCTTTATTTTTGTGCTTCGAATTCGACTTACGGAAGGGAAGTTTAGCCACTATCATAACTTATGCTTATATAATGAAATCCTTGGCATTGTAAAAAAAAAAAAAAAATTGCGAACTTATTTTGCCTATGCTTTGGTAGGTTATACCCTCTTCGATATAAAGGAAAAGAAAGAGAGCACCCACTAGGGATTGACAAATGGGGAGAAAAAGAAACTAAAAAAAAAAAATTGTTTGAGAAACTTGATATTTGTCGAAGAGGATTCTTGCCTTACGGCTCCTCCCTTTTGCCGTTCCATTGCTGTTCGCCCTTCAGGAGATGACACCAGAAAAGACGGATGAGAGACAAGCATACCGAAGAAGCAGCTGCTCTGGCAAGGTTGGATTTGAACGAAGGACGCTCCAAGCATCGACACCATAATCCTTTCACGTCACTCCGTGTATTTTTTTTTTTTAACTCCCTTTTTCTTGTGCGTGTCTTTCGTCAATACCTGGAAGAAATTACAAGATTCCAACTGAGAAACACGGTCTTGAAAAAAATAAAAATAAAAATAGGACACAGATACCCACTAGGAACGTGGGATGTTAGAAACCTTACATATGCAAACCACTCGATTGAATCCATTAAAAAAAAACGCGTAGAAGGTTGCTTTTAAGGGAAAATATAGAATATGAAGTGTGGGGATGCAACACTAACTGAATCAAACAAAAACATTTGTTGTTATAATTTTAAAATGTTTTCTGTAATTATTTTGCCAATACCTCCACTCACTCAACCTAAGAAGCGACAGTTTTATTGTCGACTGATCGTGGCTTTAAGAATTTACACAATATCCTCTTCCATTTCCTAGTATAATTAAAAAAAGTTTTTTTCTTTTTAATGCATAAAAATTTAAATTTTTGTTTTAAAGTCGTATACTAGATGAAATATTGATCATTGTCATCGACGCTTCTCAAATGCTTATTTATTCAAAAAGTGTGATAGAAATTTTCGCTGCATTTTCCACTTCTATCTTCGTATCAGTCCTTGGAAGCTTTAGCTCGTTGTGCATGCGAGCTGATGGTAATACAATCCCTGCTTCTACTTTTCCATACTTCCCAACTTCAATCTCCGGCACTTATCTTCTATTCGCAGTAAATATTCTCATCTCTTATGTCTCTGAGCTCATTTGTATGTCGGTTCATGCATCCCAGTTTACTGGAACTAGTAAAAAAAAAAAGAAGGATGTATAAAGTACATAGGGCTTGTTCGAAAGACGGGATGGGGGATGTCTCTGGAGAGGACATAAGAAACTCCTTTTCTCAGTGAGCACGGGCGCTCTCAATTTTGCTCAGAAACAAAAGGAATCAATTAAGATCAACTTCTTAAGAGGTTCTAAACAAGAATAAAACCTTTCGGTGGAGACTTTGAAATGCCGGCGATTTATATGAATTATCCTATTAGTTACAGCTTTTATAACGTAACTGTAGTAATAAGACATTCAGTACAACAAATGTATGCCGCAGCAGTTGAATTAATAATAATATAAAAAAAAAAAGATCTGAATATAATGCAGCTAATGGACAATGGAATTTGAAAGATAAAAATTATTTTTTTATGTAGCTCCCGCCCACTAAAGTTTTTTTTTTTTTTTTTTGGTAAACCTTAGAAATTCTTATCGTGGATAGGCTGCGAAATTTTCTTTTCTATTTTTATTGATTTATATTTTGCTATTTTTATATTCTTTACATAGTCCGAAAATCCTGCTCTAGAGAGACCAAACATGGAACATTTCCAAGCCACTTCAGGCCACTAATAAGCGGGATGCTGGTTGTCTCGCACCAGGATGAAATTAATCTTCCACCTAAAGACACACTCTCTCTCTCTCTATTTCATTTCATAGAGAAAAAAAAAAGTTCCAAGTTTATAATAAGAATCATTTGGACCAAAATTCGGCCTATTGTTAACTCTAATTCTAACTGAATAATATCCATCCGTCAGTGTTAAAATTCGACAAAGTTATTCAACAAGACAAAAACACAGCCTGTCAAATTTAACGCGTTAAATTCAGATTTAAAAAATCTTTGAAAATGGCGAAAAACTCTCCAAAAGCGTTAGTGTTTTTCGTTCTGGAATATATTTGTTTCTTATGTCACTGGAGATTCCTCAGACAGTCAATCTGTTGGCTACAGTTTTAAAGTGACTAATTGGTTAACATTGTTTTAATTATTGAGGATGCATAAATCCGATCTGAAATTTAAGCAATAATAAAACAGCAGTGCAGTAACACTACCAGCACGAATTATTTAAAAACGATCAGTAGAGTCATCTAATTTTTTTTAGATTTGATTCCTCAGTAAAAGATTTTAGGCAATTTAATGCAGCCAGCTTGCCATCCCTCTGTTGTTGTTGTTGTTGCATCCCCTCTAACGGTATTTTGTGTTCATGGGGCTAATTTTGTTTTTGAAAGATGAAAAGCTAGTTTTCGGGAGAAGAAAAAAAAAAACTTTAATTGAAAAGCTCTGATATTGGTTCCCATTATAGACGGTCTTGCCAATGAAAACAGGCTTCGTCGAAACCGACTGAGCCGCTTATAACGCTATACATTACACTACATTGATTTTTTTTATGCTTAAATGTAACATAAAGATCATTTGAAAACAGTCACGTGTTTCTCGATAATTTTTTAAATATTTATATTGCTTCATTTCTGGTTACAAAAATTCGACTTTTACCAGAAAATTATGTCAAATTCGTGTCTTTCAGTAGTATATACGGATATAAACACTAGTTAATGCTATTCATTAAATATAATTAATGTCTTTACAGAAATGAATGCGTAAATAATAATAAGGCTAAATGCAGTTATGGAGACTATTTTTCATTACGTTTCTTCCACCTAGTGTGTTAATCTCTCCAGACAAAGTTCACTGATTGGCTAATAGGCTGTGATGAAGAAGAAGCATATGTTTTATTCTTACGAATACATGACTTCCTTACTGCGAAATTCGGATCCAATCATTAATAAATCCTTTTGTAATCCACTAATATATTAGCAGAACCCCAAATATTGCTTTGAATGAACAATTTTAGATCTGATCAGCGGAATACGCATTAGATAATTTTACATGAAATAAATATTAAATATTTGAACTGTTTCGCATTATTCTTGTTCATCAATTTTAAAATACTGTATATTGTTCATTGAGTTTTTATTGCTTTAGTATCTTTATTTTTCGTGTATATTTATCCCAGCGATTATACATGAGATTTCAGTGTACCAAAAAGAATGGTAAGTATTAAAATATTTTCGAACCAATGGAGTCTGTCTGCAAATATTTTAATTTCTAACATATCACCAATAGAAAATAGACATTAAATAAATAAAACACCAAAATCACTTAAAATACTATCGAAAACAATTCATTTACCAGTGTATTTTTATAGAAGGTATAAATAATGCATCGTATTGTTCATACACCTTTCGAAGACCTACATAGGCTATCCTCTTCATGGAGTGCAAACTAGAATTCCACGCAGGCAGTTTTGAAAGAAAACGTGCTTGTTGTGACGGCCTAAGAGCTGGTGGATGGTTGTAAGTAGCTAGCAAAGTTCTCATCGTCGCTATCTGTAATGTGATCAAGGGAAGGAAGTAGGGGGATTGCTGCAAAAGAAACGAGCTACTGTAATCTCATTTGGTAGCTGTGTTACCGTCTTTATGTTGCCTGTGCACGTGAAAAAAAAAAGATGGGTGGAATTTATTTTCCGACCTTCCAGAAAGTAGCCGTACTTTGGCTACTTGCCACATAAAGGGAACTGCAACTAGAAACAAGGTAAGGGCCTCCTTTTGCCCTCCTGAATAAAATAGGATTCTTATTTATTATTCAAAACGATGTTTCTGAAAACCCTGACATACCTGCAGTAGAAGAATTCTCCCGTTTCATATGTGCGTGTGTAAACTCTGATAAATTTAAAAAAAATATTTTTTATCATGTTCTTTTGACTTTAAATTTTCATAAATATACTCTGTTTAAATTTAGGAACTCTGTCTTTTTAATCATTAATGCTTATAACAGACGTTTCCGGTTTTTACACACACTCTAAGTTCACATTTATTTTGAAGTCTATTTTGTAGGGAAGGGATTCCAGACACAGTGGTAAATGCTATTCAGAAATAAGGACCTTTTTCCCCCCTTAACCTCCACTGTTTCGAAACACACCAAAAATTAATGTCAAGGTGTTTTTCAGATAATTTATATCCACTTATAAACTAGGTGTTAAACATACGATCCAAAATAGGATTTTAACTGGATATCTCGCTTTACAAAGAGTAGAAGACTCGTGTTATGTTGTAATTGGGAATTTTTATATTGTAATTTACCAGAGAGACTATGATAATATAACATCGGAATTCGAAGCCTTTAAGTAATTATATTTCTGAAAAGTCTAAAATAAGGTCATCTTTCCTTTCAAGAATATACAAATATGTTTTAGTCAAAATATATCAAGAATATTCAGTAACGGCTTCTTGTCAATAGCATTCACAAATTAATTTGAATTTTAAAATAAATTATGTTCTTTTGCGAATTTGGTAAACACATGAGGATTCAAATCAATGTTTTTCATTCAGTTACATGTCACTGGTAATAAGTAAATCATTCAAAGACACTTTACCTTTTGATAAACTGTAATATAATGATATGAAATAAATAAAGGTTTATTTAAAGATTTTCAATTTTGTTTTTGAAAAATAAAAAATTAATCAAATTTTAATTAAAATCCAAATAAATTTAAGATTTATACTTTTATTTTAAAGAAAAATTTAATAAATTAGACTAGATATATGTAAAAACTGTGTGATGACGAGTACATACATACTAATTTTTTTCATCATCAACAAACATGGAAGTTTTTGTGTTTTTTTTCGTAATAACTAGGATATCCGTTTTGAAGGTAGCGTAGTCAGCACTCTATAAATAACTACCAGAATAGATTAGCTTAAATAAGTAATGTGACAACTTTGTTAGATTTTAATCCCCAATACCATTTCATGAGGTTAAAATAATAGAAACATAAAATCAGTTTTTGAATTACAATTGGAAAGTCCACTGGGTTCTTTCGGTTGTGTATGTATGCAGACTGCAACATCCATTGAAATTTAATTGGACCGCATGCTATTCATTTAGAATGGATGCAAGGGAGATACATAAATAAAACTAGTTATACAACCGAGCAGCAAAATTACTTGCTTGCCTGAAAGACAATCAAATGCGGTGAACTAAGTTGGTTATTAAGGCAGTTGTACAATAGCTAGTGTCTCGAAACTTCAAATGTATATCTTCTCTTTCTCTCTCTCTCTCCCCCCCTCTCTCTGTACATTTATGACTTATTTCATATTCTTATTTTCAAATATTTGTTTAGGCTTAAATTTCCACAGCAATCATAAGTAAACAAATACATTAATCCCATCCCATCTTTTTATCTACAAAAATAAAAGGCATAACTCGTTTTTCACATGAATTTTGGAGGTTGATTGATGGCCAATCATTAATGCCAAGATAAGTGCTTTTCTACCTGTCATCGATGGATCGAAACTGGAACACAAAATGGCGACAAACTGTCGCCATTTTGTGTTCCTAGTTCTAACTGGTATCTTAGTATTCTAAGTTTGGCTTTCTCTGAGTTACATAGTTAAACACTAGAATATCTTCCGTAAGGAAAATTGCTCACCTGCGTCAAAGATCGCGTAATTCGGCAGTCCGCTGAATAAAATAAATTCCCGTAGTCAGACTAGAATCAAACCGATGTCTTTCTTCTGAAGTGGTAAGTTCCGTGACGAAATTATCACGATGTTAAGCGAACATTCATAACAATTAAACCAGCGATTATGTATAATGATATACATAAGATTAGATAAAACTGATATTTTGTCCCTTTTTGTCTTGAGACTAAAATAAGATATACTTTTTCAAGAAACTTTAGGCATCAGGAGATGAAAATATCAAAAATCTTCAGGTGGTAGATAAATCATCCACTCCTCAGCAATACTCGAATCCACAGCCTGTTCGTTTGGAAGCAGGGACGTTACCCAGCTGAAGAAATTAGAATATTTTAAGCCTAAAGTCGGTGGGACGCTCTCTATGGGTGCTGTAGAGCGGAAGGCCTAAGAATTAGTTTCCCAAATCTTGGGAAGTTTAATATAACCATATTTATTTAGATTAGTTTTTTTTAATCTGCTGTTGATTTTAAAGTCTTTCAAGTTTGCATTTGCTATGATGAAGCATAATAATTTTATTCCTCCTGATCCTGTGGCAGATATCCAAGGCATGCTCGGAATAATACGGATTTTAACCTATTTAGACTAGTTGATGACAAATATGTTTCTTGTATTCTTCTTGGCAGATCTCCAAGAACAAGAAACCTTGTAAGTACCTGGAACACAGAGAGAGAGAGAGAGGGGGGGAGGCGATAAAGGTTCCTCACGTCATGGATGGAAATCGAACCCAAGTCTTTCCGACCAAAGGGCTTCGTCTATACCGACTGAGCTACGGAGGTGCTCGGATTTGACCATCCACATAATATTTATCTTTTATAGGTTTTCTTATTACAAGTTAATACAACTTTTGTGATTATAAATTTTTTATATATTTTTTAATTGTTAAAAATATTTTTTACTGTTCTGCACAGCTTTCTCATAAGTGACGATAGGTCTGCAGAACTATTATAGGTTCGATTCTAGTAACCGACAATAAGAACATTTTATAGACTTTTTTTTTCAGCCGATTCTAGAGTTAGTCGATCTATGGGACTAGCAAGTTAGGTTTTGTCCCCAAGAAAAAAAAAATTCGGTGGAGACCGGTAGTTTACCGATTCCAAAACGTTCTGCCTAAAAGATTACTACTTGCTTCCTGTCTGGTAATGATACAAATAAGAATTTATTTTATTAATGAAATTATTTAAATAACCATACAATGTATCAGTGGCGCACTCAGGATTTAATCTTGGGGGGGGGGGAGTTGAGTAGACGATTTGAGAATACATACTACGCATTGCATACGACCTATGACTGACCATCTGCAGTGATCGCCAATACATGATACCCATGACCTCCTCTGGCGCGGCTCGGGCAAACGAAGTAGCGCCCGAGCACTACTTCGTTCGCCTTGCGTTCACAGCGGCCAGAATTCCAGAGCGCTATAGGGTATTCCCACCTTATGTGACCGCTAATTCAGTAGCATACAAATAGAAGACACGACACAACATAAATTAAAAAAAAAAAGAATTTTAATTAGGAAAAGATTTTTTAGAAAATTTTCTAGTGTTTTTTCCATTTTCTTTTTTTTTTGGGGGGGGTGGGGCTTGGCCCCCTCCCTAGGTGCGCCAATGCAATGTATAGTACTTTTATTTCCATTTTAATTATGTTTTCACCAGAAGAGGATACCAAAAAGGGATGTCTTCAGTAACGGCGAATTTGTAGAGCATATTACTTGTTTTTACAAGTAGAAAATAGTGCCGTTTCACTAACTTAAAGAAAAAAGATCAAGTTGGTTTTGCTGATATATATAAAGCTGAATTCAATTGTTTCCATGGCAATAAGACTCCTATTTTTAATGAATAAGAAATGAGTTGACTTTTGAATTCACGATATCTGAATAACAAAAGTTTTAACTTGCATACAAAAAACTGAACACATAACAAACAAGGGTGCTTAACAAAATTAAAAAAAAATGAGGACAGGTGGTGCAATTCCCAAGCTGGGTTGTTTAAAAAACATACGGCAGTGTTTTTTACCTTTCTTGTTACGTTCCCTTAATAAAAAAAAATGGATATGCAGCGCTAATTGGATTTTTTATTTCGTTTTTTTCTTAGAATTGGCTGCCATTTCTTTGTTTCTTGTCGTTTTTTTTTTTTTTTTTTTTTTTTTTTTTTTTTTTTTTTTTTGTCAACAGACAGAGCACAACGAAACCTAGAATGGTAACGTTCGCTTTTTCTCATTCGAATATATTTGTTCAGCGTTAATGTTTATTTTGCACGTGAATGTTTCGAGTGGGTTGAAGCGTAATGGACCATTCAGGTTACGATTAGACAGAGTGTTACAACCAATAGCTTTAGATTGATAACTTAATGATTGTTGGAAAACAGAAGCTTCAAATTTGGCAATAAACTATATGAAAGCGGTGGATAACAAATAATCATTTTAATTTTAATAGACATTTTCAATTGGTCTATTTAGTATATAACTTACTAATACTACTTAACAGTAGTAATACTACTTAATAGACACGAAAACCAACAGAAGCGATGAACTTACCACTGTGTCAGTGGTAAGTTCATCGTTCACCGTCTTCCCTTGCTGTTTTTCAGATTTGACGTAAACATGTGTTATCCATATATCAACCCATTGCTTGATGTTTATTAATTTTTATTATTGAAGGTTTTCCTCCTTCAACCAAGGTTCGGTATGTCCTCAGAAGTGCTAAGTGATATTTGGACAAAGTGTGTCGTGAGTTAACCCCAGTATTTATATATTTTTCGGAAACGTTTTTTAATAATGGAAAAGTGGCTTAGAACTAAGACTTTGAAAAGAAGGGCAAATGAAACAGGTGATGCTAACCCTAATTGCGATACACGTGTTGTACCTGCGAATAAATCTGATACTACTAAAGTAGAAGAAACAAGCAGTTCAAAGAAAAAAATACAGTAGAAAATATAACAGTTAATATTTTGGAATTCGGGTTTACTTGGTGTGGAGATGAAAGTGAACAGAAACCTCAATGTGTTTTGTGTTATGAAGCGTTGTCGAACGAGCGCATGAAACCTGCGAAACTCCAACGACATTTAGAAACTAAACATTGTGATTTGAAAAATAAGCCAACTGAATGTTTTCAGCGACGCTTAGAGACATTAAATCATGGGAAAAATATAGTTTCAGCCATGGGTTCGATTAACAGCAAGACACTAGAAGTATCCTATCTCTTAAGTTTGCGTATAGCGAAAAAGGGAAACCTTATTCTATCGGGCAAAATTTACTACTTCCATCTATAAAAGATGTGATAAAAACTATGCTTGGCAACAAGTTACTAAAAGATGTTGATTTGATTCCTCTTTCAAACATTGTCGGTCGCAGAATTAATGATATGGTAGGTGACGTTGAATCTCAGTTAATCTAAAGAGTTAAGAAGAGCTCTTATTATGCGTTACAAATTGAAGGGACTACTGATGTTACAAATGATGCATAGCTAATATGCTACGTAAGATATGCGCATGATGACAACATTCATGACGATATCTGTTTTGTAGAACTTTGTCATCCCGAACAACTGGAGAAGAAATGTTTCACAGTTTCAATAATTACGTATTACACAAGTGCGAAAAACGTATAGGCTTCTGTTTGGATGGAGCTCGCGCACTTACAGGTAAGTATAATGGGGTTGTTTCTAAGGGCAAGGAAGTAGCTCCGGGCATGAATTGGGTACATTGTTTCATACGTAGGGAAGCGTTAGCCTCCAAAGGAATACCACCAGAATTTAAAACTGCTATACAACGCTGTAAAACTAGTTAATTTTATTAAAGCTCGATCGTTAAATAACAGGTTATTTTCAGTACTCTGCATGAAATGGGCAGTGAATATACACAACTCTTGCTTCATTCTGAAATTCGCTGGCTTTCCAGGGGCAAAGTACTAACAAGGTTATTTCAATTAAGGCACGAAGTTTTATTGTGTGTAAATGAACGTAATTCTGATTTTGATCACTCCTTGTTGACGAAGCGTGGTTATCGACACTATCCTATCTTTCAGACATGTTTTTCGAAATTAAATGAACTAAATCTCTCCCTTCAGGGAAATTCTTTAACTGTTCTTGATGCCTATGACAAAATAAAGGCATTCGGGAAAAACCGGTGTTATGAATTAGTTCTGTAAAAGACAGACAATTTGCACCTTTTCCAACATTGGAATCTTTTTAGTGGAAAATAATTTTTTTGTTGATTCTGGAAAGGGTTTGTGAACACCTCAAAACTCTGAAACAGAATTTTGAAACATATTTTCCGAATATCTTTTATAAGAAATTTTAAGTTAAAACTTTGTTCAATGTTGATACGGTTACAGGAAAAATAATCGAAAAACAGTTAATCGAAAGACAATTCATCGAATAAACAATTCGTCGAAAAGGCAATTCATCGAAAACACTATTCACCGAAAAGTTTTCGATGAATTATAAAATAATTCATCGAAAAATAATTTTTCTTGCAAAGTATTGTTTAAAAATGTTCAGTAACGATACCGAACGTTACTCATGATACAGACAACATATGGAAGTGGTCATTGAAACGTAGTAATTATTTTCTTGCATTTTAGAACATTTAATGTAAGTGTACATACTGCTTCATTGTGCAGATAGCGATTTATCTGTAGAGAAGACATTTCGTTCTACCAAATTTTGTCACAATAACTCTAGTCCAACTGAAATTCAAATTTTCATTAAATTTCATCCCGCCAGAGCGGAATTGCTAATATCATTTCGAAATTTCTTTATGTAAATATTATGATAAAAGTGATCCATTTGGAACTGAAACGTGCTGACAGCTTCTTGTACTGAAAATCTCTGCGAAGTCTGCTCTTCAGCGAGTTATTGTAATACATAATTTCGACGCTTTTCTTTGTAGCCCCGAATATAGCTGAACTGGAACGGTTCGACAATTTTTGTAATAGTTTCAAATACCGAATCCGAGTAAAATTTGTCTATTAATAAATGTACGAGGTGCATAATTTTTATCAGTCCTCTTCAACTGAAGGTAAGTTAGTAGGCCGAATAACTGGGATGACTAGGCTTTTTCTTCTTGAAATAGGCAAATCAGTCCCATGAACACACATATATATGTGTGTTCATGGAAACACTTATCGGACAAGATAAACAATAAAAATCCATATTGTTCTATAATTATTTCTTAGTAAAGTAGCATTGCTATACCAACAATCATTATATGACGAGGATGAGGGGAAAATAGTATTGATCATTAATATTACTACTACTAATAATAATAATAAATTGATTCTTTCATGCAAATATTTTTCACAATATAATAATAAAATATATAGGAATTCAGAGCAAAAATATTGGAAAACTTGCAAAAAAATCATTCACGAAGATTTTTCAATCATGTTTCACTTATTTACTCCTGTTTCTGTTATCCCTCAACGACAGGAGTGACACGTGCACTTATCTCCCGAATAACTTCGAAAGCAAGTAATTGCAGTTAATAATGGGAGGATTAGGCTAAGAATACTGATGAGTATATGCGTGGGTATATTTCTGGGTTTTGAGGAGGTGATCGGTGCTGTTTGTTTAAAAAAATAAAAAAAAAAGGTTAAAATATTCTCTAGAAAAATAATAAAATAGGAATGATGAATAAAGAGTCGTAAAAAACAAACCTATAAATCTTTTTTAAGCATACTCATCTGTTGTTATATTTAGCTCAGCAGCGGTTGAAAGTCTTATTCGACTTCTGAAGGATGCCAATGGTCGGCGGACCACAGTTAGAAAACAACTCAACCCAATTTCCTTTAGCACAGTCAGTGCTAAAGGAAATTGGGTTGAGTTGTTTTGAATTAAGGCCGAAGCAACTGGCCTTAAATCACTGCGAGTGTTTTCCTATTCGGTTCGCTTGTTTTTCGGCAAGAAAAACCCAAGTTTCAGGGAAGAAAAAAACTTTCATCCTCGTATGATGGAAGGCAGGCTGCCTCTATGCTATACCCAGTACCGTCGACAGGGTGTAACATACAGGCAGCCTGCTCCTCATTTTGTTGAGCCAGCTGCTTTCTCTAATACCTCGAAAAATTCCTCCCTTTCTTTCTTAAAACCTTCCATAAGGCCATAGGCACAAATAAGTCTCGTTGGTAAAATGGACATTCTGATATTTTCTCAGACCCCTCTTCAGGTATCCCTTGATCAGCGATTAATTAATTCATCGATGTCACTGCGTATATCAAAATCGCGTTAATAAAATATAATAATCAATGGTAAAATTTACAATCCATGATCGATTACTGTACTAATAGTTCGTTTTATATGGTACTCTTTTAAGAAAGATAAAAAAATGAATGCAAAGTAAATGTTTAATAAATGCTTGTACCTACATTAGTTATTGCAATTTTTTATAAAAAAAAAGTTATCAAGAGTCGTTTGATCAGTTTTAGTTTTTTTTCTTATCATCATATATTCTACGATAACAAGCAAAACGACTCTCTAGACCTCGTAAAACAAGCATTCTTCGATTAACATCTGGATCCATATCCATTACTTGCTGCTTAAGCAATTCTAAACTGCGAAATATTCCATCCTGTTCTTTGATTGTTATCTCCTTTGGAACTTCATCTTCACATTCCATTTGTTCGTTGTCTTCGTATGTTGTTGCTTTGTTGTTGTTGTTCAGTTTCAAAAAGATTGTTGTCACTGAAATCTTTTGAATTTGAATCCAATAATTCTTTAACATCTTCTGCATCAAAACCAAGGTCTTCACCAATTGCAACGATTTCTTCAACCACGTTGTTCACAGAATTTTGAAAACCACCTAAGTCATTAGCGCATTCTGTAAAAGGTTTTCCAAACAGCTCTCATGTAGCTAGAAGGCACTTGCTCCCACGAGTCACGAATGTTTTCAATTGCGTATTTAATGTTAATTTTTTTTTCAAAATTCTTGGAGCCTAATCGCATTTCCTCCGGTTGTTTCTATTGCCTTTGAGAATGTCTTTTTAAGAAAAAATAGGCTTTGAAAGTTGCAATGACGTCCATGGGTTGTAGCAATGATGTCGTATTTGGTGAGGAATTTTAGTAAATTTAAAGGCGTGTTAATTAAAATTCTTGCCGCGTATATAAAGGGATTGTCGCAATTAATTTCGCAGCGTTAAGCAAGGGATCCTGTAGTTGATATTGGCTGCAATTCAAGATTATTCTCATATTTAGTGTTGAAGACGAGGGTGTGCTGAAGAGTTGTGGTAATCGCCATGAAGGATTGAAGTAGAATCATGTAACTTACACATTATTCTACATATTCTCCACGAAGTGTTATACACTTCTTATAACGCTGCTGCGCTATTTGCATTCATCTGAGAAGAAAGTCTTTCTCTTGCGCAAACCAGTCCTCAACTGAAGATATGACTTCATCATCTATGGTAAAATTTGTTCCTTTTAAAGTGTTTCTTTAAATTTGGGAATAGGAAATAGTCAGATGGGGTCTGACTATTTTCCAGGTCTGGCGAATAGGATGGGTGAGGTAGACATTGAAAGCCCAAGTTGTGCGTTGTCTATTGGGTTTCATGAGCAGTGTGAGCAGTTGCGTTGTCCTTCAAAGTAGTGTACTCTGTGGATTATGTAGAGTGAACTGCCCTCCCGCTGTGAGTCCTTTTGACACCTTGGAAGGGTCATATCATAATTAACAATTGGTTTCTGATTCTTAAGTTTCTTTAGGCTATTCGCTCTTATATGTATTGTGCTACCGAACAATGTAGTTTGCCGGAGAAACAAAATCAGTCTCAATACTTAATGATCAGATCTCAAATTACTTATAATAAAAATGCATAATGAATTTAATTTATTCCTTCGGAATTAAATCACAATCATTGAATAAAATGCAGTTTATCAGGAATTGACTAGATCATAAATGTGCATGGAAGCGAAATCTGAACAATAAAAACAAAAAGACAAACAAAGATTAACAACAGCAGAAATGAAGTTTATGAGAAAAACTGCAAAGTATACCCTATTTGATCACAAAAGAAACGAAGATATTATGAAAGAATTAAATCAAGAACCAGTAATAGAAAAAAATAAAAAATATAAACATAAATGGATGGAACAAGTTCAAAGAATGAAAACAGAAAGATTACCAAAACAGGCCTTAAAGTACAAGTCATTAGGAAAAAGAAAACCGGGACGTCCTCTTAAACGATGACTTCTAAGGCCGGAACAGCCCATGCTAGGCCTAAATCCTTGATATGCATGATGATGATGATAAATGTCTACATTAGTTTAGTAAGTAATGTGTAGACGATTTGAACCATTCTAATTAAAAAGTTAATTGACGAAAGTGAAATGACTACTAACGAAAGAATAAAAAGCTTCTGAATGCAGAGAAAACTTTAGCCATTAAACTGACGGGGAAACTTTCAAACAAACGACAAAAACAGAACTTGAGAAAGCGAGGCCATTTGCCATTAACCTTTCCATCGTATTTTAAAGCCAAAGAGGCGGAGTAAATCGTTAGGGAAAAAAAAAAAAAAACGTCTCTCCTATTACTTCAGAAGATAAAAAGAGGCCGCTCGAACTTTGACCGACATTGTAGCGAGCAGAACATGATAGGGTGGTGTCTCGTACTACGACGTCAACACTTGTAATGAACAAAGATTTTTCCCTTAATTTCAGCACCTTGTCGCTAATTGCGTTGCCCCGGCAACGGAACAGAAGCAAATTTGTCGATCCCCTCCCAACGTTCGATTACGGTCAGAAACGTCGGTCCGTTTTGCAAGCACCGAGGGGAAAACACGGTGGGAAACTTCGAGGCGGTGTACAGCTGGAAACAATGACATGTCAACCAAGAACTCTGTGATGACGACAGAGGTAGAGTTACTGTCTCGTGCGCCTCTTTATTCCCCCCCTCCCCACTCCCATCTGCGGTGGCCTTCAGGTAATGTGTCATCTTTTTAGTGTTCGCCTGCTTGGCGTTTACAGTATAAGACGGAAGGATGGGGGGAAACGCGGGGGGGGTAGTAATTCAAAATAACGCCAGGTGGTTTATGGAATTGGGGTCATTATTACTCCGCTCTTGTGGCTAGGCTATCGAAAAAAGATTTCCTTAACTATGTGCTTGACGACGAAGTCTGGAAACTGCACCCATAATCCAATGAACATCCATCACCGGCTGTGATGACACTTCATTCACGGCTTCAAAAGTTTATTAGAATTGTTAGAAGTTTGAGTATAATCACAGTACTTTACACACACTTAACACGCGTACAGTGTGACGTCACTTAAGATTGGGTATCTCCCGAAGAAAAGTGGCGCTATTGGGAAATTATGCAAGACTGCGAAATCCAATTATGCTGATCAAGGCTCGCATGTTATTCAAGTTTTTCACTTTACAAGGCGATGTTTGAGTCTAAACAAAGTTAAAAGTTAGTCGCCTAATTGGGAATATTCATGGAGGATCCACGTTCGTAGATGTCGGAAGAAGTGGCAAATTAGGTTAGGAGGAAGACACGAGAATGACGGACCTTCTTGGAATGATCGATTAAAGGGAAAAAGAAATTATCGGATGTATACAACGGTACTCAGTACTTCCTCGGAAGTCTGTCTATAATTATATCCCCCCCCCCCTCTCTCTCTTTTTTAGTTTTTGTTTTGTTTCTTTCTCATCGTAACTCCGTAGCGTTAGAACGACGAGCGCGATTTTGTTGGCAACCTACGTCTTATAAATAAGGAATTTTCAATTTAGGATGAGTTAGTTGGCCTCATATGGAGGGGGGGGGGGGGTTGTTTGCCAAAACAGCCGAAAAACATGCCAATCAATAGACTAAATATACTGGTCTCATAACTTCGTTTCTTTAGCTTCCAGCTAAACCAAAATACTATGGATAGAGAGAAGAAATTGTACAGGTTATATTTTTATGCGATTCCCATCTATTAGCACATAAATAGCATGCATTCTTTGGTATGTTTCTTCTATTTATGAGAGGAACATCCGTTGGGGACTACCTCACGTAGACTCCTTGTATATATATTAAATTAAAAAAAAAATTTAAAAATCATCTTCAGATGAGAGTATGTGCGAATTTACTTTTTGTTCTATCCATTTCGTCTGTTAGATAACTCATTTACGTCTATCGGAAATAGTTATGTTTCTTCAAATGATACACAACTTTGTATCCTGGTTCCAAAAGAAATAATCTTCATAACAGTTACTTATTTGCTTTTATGAAATTAAAAAGCAAGAAGAGTCGCTAATTTAATTAGTTGTAGCAAAATTAACTTTAAAATATAATGGTGTAATAAATATTTGCAAATAATAAATTTTTATTTTAAAAAAATTACTCCTTTTTCATAACTGTAGAAAAATATTTTATATTTTCATTATTTTTCTTTAGAAATATACTCATTATTGCTGAAAAATCAGGCCAAAAGTATTGAAAAATTGCAAACTTTAAACCCTCATCATATTGTTGATTAGATGTTTTATTTTAGGTCTTTGACCATGCACTACTTTACAACTCTGCTCATCCCTTCGGTTTTAGGCTATTCTACACTGACGATATCTTTTTCCTTCGTCGACTACTTTGTAAAATGACGTCATTAAACATATGATTGTGTGCAAAATATCGTTTCCAAAATTTGCATATTTTGAACAGTATGATTTATAAGAATACGCAGATCCTAATAAACCAGTCAATCCTTCCATGTTTTCTCATTTGTGGTAATGTTTCTTTTCTATATCTTTCTGTCTGTTTGATCATCTTGCCTGCCTTTATTCTGTCTATCTCACTCTCTGTTTATCCATCTGTCTATCCCCTGTATCTTTTGCTTTGTGTGGAAGTAGAATTCGTATTGACAAAAACCAATTATCTCACTTCCTACTTTTTTTTTTTTTTTTTTGCTATCTGTTAGCTAGCCAATCCTCCGCTTAGCCAACTAAAGAATGTGGCGTCGATGTAAGAAATATGTTTTAATGTTTTATAAATGCCATTATTTTTTCTACGCGAGCAAAGAAAACGAAGTTATAAATCATAGGTAATCCTGATGGGCGACAGCTACATGTTTTCTGCCATTAACGGGGCAGAAAAAAAGGGGGGAAAAATACTTTGTAAAGATAAGTCAAACAGAACTTTCCGACCAAATGGTGATGTCTGAATTTTAATGCGTTTCCATGGGAATGGTGTCGGGGTAAGAATAGTTGGGCGATTTCTCCTAAAATGTGAGTTGGCTGTAAGATATTAAACTGTTCCATTCTTCGTTTTATTTTAATTGGGAATGAATTAATCCACTTTGTTCCCAAATGATTTCATTCCAATTTCTCCTATCAATTTATTACTTTTAAACAGATCTACTCTTTCATCTGAACTCAGTAATTGATTTATTTTCATGCTTTTCGATGTTTTGTATCGAATAGCCTTTGGTCACGAAAACTATACTTCTACCAACAAGAAATTACCACCACTACAACTGAATGTTGTTGCGAAATCGATGACATTGAGCATGTACAATCTGTTCCCTTGCAAATGCTAATTATCGTAATCCGCTGACTGAATGCTTATTATTGGATGACCTGACTAGGTGATCAGTGATTTAGTGCATTCGAATGTCTTTTCTCATTTTGTAGCACACAATCGGACGCCATTAAGAGATAAGTATAAAAAGAAACATTGGAACAAAATCAAAAGGTCATTACGTTTTCGCGCAATAAAACATAGTTTATTACGAAAGTGAAAATGCATCTAAATTACGGTTGATTATTACACTACTCAAACATTAAAATTAGATGCATGTGCAGATAAAAGAAAATATATTTATATTAACAGATTCTAACGCAATAATAGCTTGTATTGAGTTAGTGAGCATGTCACTAACGACAGGGATATTGCAGCAGCTTCACGAATGTAGAATTTTAGTTCATAATCTGCATTTTTAAGCCGGAAGTTCAAACCTTAAGTAGGAAACAAGCCTTGATTATCAGAAGTTCCAAATACTTATGGCCATGGATCGACAAATACTCTCGCAGGTAGATTTTGCCATCTGGTGAGTAGCTGCAGACTAGACAAAACAGAATATTTTATTTAATAAAGAATGACTTTCTAAATAAAATCTTTTGAGAAAACGCATATATATACCTTACTTTATGGAACTTCGATGTGTCCGGACATATCGTTCAAAAAAAAAAAAAAAAAAAAATTGTAATTCAGTCCGTAACAACCACACACCTATTAGTTGGAAGGACCCGGATGCGAAAAGCCCGTCTATGAACAGAAAGAACCTTAGAAAGGATTATTCAAATTAAGGGGATATTAAATCCCACATTGTTTTAAAACCGAATAAGAAACTCAAAGATTGGAATCAGAGAGTTTCATGCCGAATATAGTAAACTATAAAAGTATCGGCGGCCACTAGCGTGAGCTAATGCAAGTAGTCCTAGTACGTAGTACAATCTCAGGCAACTCGTTGCAAAGGTGGGGAAAAGTCCTGATAGCGAATCTTGGTATTTTCCATAATGTAAAAACACATTTCCTAGGAAATGTATGCTGTTATTACATTATGGTGGGAGGTCACTACCCAAACCGGTTTCAGCCTTTTTAGAGGCTGAGTGAGTGACCTCCCACCATAATGTAATAACAGCATACATTTCCTAGGAAATGTGTTTTTACATTATGGAAAATACCAAGATTCGCTATCAGGACTTTTCCCCACCTTTGCAACGAGTTGCCTGAGATTGTACTACGTACTAGGACTACTTGCATTAGCTCACGCTAGTGGCCGCTGATACTTTTATAGTTTACTATATTCGTCATGAAACTCTCTGATTCCAATCTTTGAGTTTCTTATTCGGTTTTAAAACAATGTGGGATTTAATGTCCCCTTAATTTGAATAATGTTTATATCGCCGAAATGAAGCCTTAGAAAGGATTTTTTTTTTAAAGTTTTCTGCATAATTCACATTAAAATTACAAAGCAATTTTTTCCTTGCATTAATTAGCCGAATTTTGCTCGCTTTAAACACATCTCACGCCACAAAAATCTGTAGTTAGTTTTTCTTCTCTATCTAACAATGCAATTTCTCCAGCTATGGCAATCCTTACACATCACCTTGTCGGCGATGCGTATTAGTGATATGGATGAAGGAATGCTAACAAAGTAAACAAATGAAAAAGAGAGGGAGAAAAAAAAAACGAAAATAGATTGATGGGGCAAGATGCCAGAAGCTACTTGATCGAATGTCTGCTGTTCACAAGGGAGTCATTACAGTCCACATTCGTGCCTGCATGTGCGCATTATCCTGACCGTTGGGATTTGTCCTCATTAAGGTAACACTCGGAGCTTAATAGAGTACTTTGTCCTTTATCAATAAATGGTAAACGCTGCGGGCTACAATTCCAACTACCATCTGTTATTCGAAGCACACGTAAGGAGAGAAATATTACTACAGCAAATACTCGGCCCACAGTGGTTCTTTTAGAAATAGACGGACTCTCGAGAAAAATCAAACGAAAACTTGGTAATATACGGGACTTTTTTCACATGTTTAATGTTACCTATTAAATAATTTTTTCTGTATTTTTTTTTTATTTCAGTCTGAGCATTTTTTCCCTCTTAAATATTCAGTAAATGATGTTGCTTCACTTTCTTTATACAAGATGATTGAGTTTCAGGTTCCGGATCTTTTGGCTATTTTTGGTCATTTTCACATTCAGGGATAATATTCCTGAAGATAGATCCCTGACTGTCTTAACAGCCATCGCAGCAACGTTCGATAGATCCTTGTAGCCAACTAAAGACATCCTCTTATTATCATTAGTGATTAACATTAAAAAAAAAATTATTCGAATGGCAATGATTGATTAGAGCTTCTGTTGGTTTAGACGAGCCCTTTTTCTGGAGAGACGTCAGGTTTGAATCCCGTCTATGGCTTGAAAAACCTTTTTATCAGATGTTTACAATTAAATGGTGAATTAGCCAGTCTCATATGAAGATGGAGGGTTTTCTCCCTGAAGCTCCTGTTTTTCGTCTCGCAATATTAACGTGGATTAGTGAAAATTTTATAATAATCACACTCTTCAAACCAGCACCGTCATTGTTTTTAAGCGATGTATTCTTCGCTGTTATCAATCGAAGCGTTGGTCGAAACCTACGTGTTCAGATGCCTATTTTAAAAACGAAGTATTTACAGTGAAGATGTTTAGTTTATATATTTAGCATACATGAAACTTATGTCCTAAATTTTCGATTTATCGTCATCACGACAATATTTTGAAGCTAAGCTGCCAACTTATTAGACGTGCCCCAATCATCCATGTAATACAATGCCCTACAGAATATCAAGTATCCGTTCGAGGCTATCTAAAACAGGTGGGCAGATAGGACCAACTACGAAATGAACAATAACATCTTTCTAACACTTTCAGTGTTTAAAGTCCATAGCGCAACCTGAATGACTCTGAGAGCGTGATGGTCAGAATAGTCGTTGTTTTCGAGAAATTGCTGACTACTAAGGTATTCACAAAACACAATATTTAGTTTACCAACAACAGTTCACCATCAGGAAACGACTGATGTAAGATGAATAAATGAATTATTTATTGATATGATATATCAATAAATTGATATCAGCCATTATAAGAATTGTGTAGTCTAACAGACCATCCACCGTGAAATGGAAGCCCAAATTCCGTAGTGGTCTACAAAAAGAGCATGTTAGAAAATCGGAGGAAGTCTAACTCTGGGTATACAGCAACAATGACCCCCCACCCCCTCCCGACTTTCACTCTTTTCAGCTAAAAATAAGCAGTTTATGGGCAGATTTGGACAAGGGATACTAACCCGACCTGGAAAAAAAAAAAAAAAAAAAAGAGAAAAGAATTCCAGTTGCTCTACGTTGGTGACAGACAGGATTTAGTGACAGTAGCATGAATCATCGCTCTGCCAAAAACCGTGATAGCATTGAAGCGAAAAATGAACGCTCCTGCCTAATAGAACATGAACAACTACGAGTATGAAGAGATGTATCTATTAATCATCATTTCTAGCATAAATGTTCATGATCCCAAGAACATTTATCATACTTCATTGGCCTACTCAGTCATCCGGATTTTAACTCAATGGAGCGTCTGTGGATTAAAGTGGTATAAACTGCTCACTAGAAAGAATTACTGAAGTTCACACCGAAGTAGTTGCGAGATGTAATCGATTCTGCATGAGCCAGCCATCCCTGTAGAATGCTTTCGGCTTAAGTTGCTAGAGGTGGGTCGTGGAGGATTTCATGAACTGAGACTGCTGCGATGAAGCTAGAGAGAGATGGTACAGATTTCTTGTGTGTGTGTAGTGTGAAATCAAGAAGCTTTTCTTTCATTTTTCGTGTTATTCTTTGTTCATATTATAGTAGATAAAAGACAGGAAAAAAACTTAACACGGTAGTAGCATTCCTTGGTGAGCTTCTTGTCAGTCAATAGCAAAGACACGTATTAAAGAGTGGTAGATACGAAGGAAGAAACTCGATTCAGGAACTAACCCTGAAAAATCTAAGATTTAAATATTAAATAAAGATTTAAATAAAACAAAGTAATTCTTCATTAAATTATAACTTTCGTTTACTTTTTTTTTAGATACCAAACGGCAGTATTTTGATTTGGTAGCCTTAAATAAGAGTTTTTCTCGGTACTTTTTCTGCCCACATTTCAACCAAAAACTGTACGTTTATTTATAGGAGTAGTATAAACATGTATACAAAATTTCACGGAAATCGAAGTAACGAGGCGGCTGCTGTGACACACACACACACACACATACATGGCACACCTGGTCTCAGTCAATAAACCTCGACAAGCACATAGCAAATAAGGCAATTTATAAGTCAGGTTGACGCTTATTGCTTTTAAAAACATTTGCCTTTTGTGATTCTATTAGTTTTGGACGTCATTATGCGATTTAAAACAAGCACGGAAAATATATACGTTTTAATGAATTCTCTGAAGAATCGTCTACAGTCATTGTAACCTTCTCACAAACATCCTTATGGAATTTGCTGGTTCATGCGATGATAAGAATTTTGTAGCATTTGTATTGCAACATGCTAATGTAGTAGAGCTGGTTTTAAGTAATGATGCTATCCCTCACAGAGTTACATACAAACGTTCATTTAAAAAAAAAAAAAAAAAAAAAAAAAAAAAAAAAAAAAAACGAGTACTGATTTATTTCAGCAATACAAAGAGCCAAAAAATATTTCTTGCAGTTTAAGAACACAATTTTTGTGATCTTCAACCATTTTGCTTTCTTCGGTAAATAGAGGAATCAGAATGACTGGCTTGTTCCGAGGTTCCTTTTGTTTCATTGCATGCTTCTAACTCCGTCTTCCTTAGTTGTTGGTTTGGTCCTCCCTTTCTTCTCTAACAAGCTGACTGCCATCATTATTAACAATGATGATGATTTAACCCTTCAGTTGTATCCGACTCTTGGTAACTTTGTAGGCAAGTGTTCTTGCCACAAAGTGTTTCCGGTGAGATTTTTACAGGGTAGTTCATCATTGCTATCCCCAACTTCCCCACCATTTTTTTAATCCTGGCTTGGGAGCGGCATATAGCTAACGAATAAGACATAAACCCTCTAACCTCCGTATGAGACCGGCTAACTCATCTTTAGTCGAAAATGACCAGAGAAAAGTTTCTCGCGTAATGGACGGGACTCGAACCGAGGTCTTTCCGACCAAAGGGCTTCGTCTATACGGACTGAGCTAAGGAAGCTCCTTATTAACAATAACCGTCGTTTCCTCTGTCTTTATTTTGTCTCCCCTTCCACCACTCTTTCCAGGTTCTGCTTCTCCATATTAACTTTTAACTCCACTGCTGTTCATTTTTTCATCTGAGACAAATCTCCTTGAGTGGGGCTAGACAATCCGATTAGTGAAAGAAATTCTGATACACCAGATGTTCTGTGTCCTGAGATCATTTAGCAGTACCTTGACATTTGACGAACTTTTCGCTCTTTCTTCGGCCAAATGATGACTGCTTCCATAAGATTTTTGTCTCGGTATCAGTCGTCAATCTGAATCCCAATAAACAAGATGGTATTATTATAAAAACCTCCATGGAGTCAAAGACTCATCGTGGGAGGTCCACTGTTATACACATAGTTTATCATATCGCGCCTTAAATATGTTCACTGTCTCTGCGCTCACCACACTCTCGAGTAATGCATTCCAATCACTCACCACTCTCCATGCAAAAAACCTTCTTCTTACCCTCCTTGCTCACACTCTCCTTATACAGCTTCCAGGGATGCCTCTTGTTCTTTTCCTATCTTCACCCAGTGCAAAACCTCCCTGACATTAATCTGGTAATAACCTCTTAACAGCTTATACGTCTCTATCATATCTCCTCTCCTCCTCATCATCAATTTCTGTAAATTGCATTTTGTCAATCTGTCTTCATACTCAACATTCCAGAGACCAGAAACCACCTTAGTCAATCGTCTCTGAACTTTTTCCAATACATCTTCATCTTTTTGAAAACCAGATGACCAAATGTGCTCACAGCAATCCATATGTGGCCAATAAGTTGCGTATATCCAAACATGTGCGTATATCCATAAGGAAGTTATGGTTCCCACGAGGGAACCATAACTTCCTTATGGATATACGCACATGTTTTTCCTTGAACATCTTTTACTGTCAAATTATCGCCTTTCCCGGTGGTGTCACAATACCCTACAAATAAATAATACTAAATAAATTAAAGAATCTCTCTGATATATTCCGATTTGGCTTTGTATGCATATGTGAATTACGAGATTTTATCGTAGAATATAAGTTTATTCCAATGTTATTTATGTAACAATCCCCCCCCCATCTTCAGATATTTGAATTGTTGTATTATGTCCTTATTGTACACGCCTTGATATATTAATCTCCTCTCCAAGACAACTTCGCTTCCCTTAATCATATTTGGTCCATCATTCGTATGTATCACGTGATCTTTTTTTTTTTTTTTATTATCTAATCTACCTCAGGTTGGATCAAAAAGATCTCCTGATAGAACGTAAACGCTGTTAATATTTCCACTTAATATTTCTCTATTCAATTTCCCATTTATTGCGCAGAAAAATAATCAATTCTAAAGAACTATAAATAATAGTAGCGATATTAATGACTTCCCTGTTTCTTCTTGACAGATATTTTGTTGGCTGAAAGTACTCACAAGGGAAAACAGAAAATAAAACGCAGATGGTTGTATATAGAATTGTGTAGTTATGCAATAAACACAGTGTTTATCTGAAACAGGGTTTTATCTTTGCAATTCATTTGTTATTGATGTGATGCTGTTCTGTGCGCACGCGCACATATGCCAGTATTCCTTTTAAAGCTTGGGTTCCTCTGGAACCAAAAACAATGCCAATTCAGCACAAGTTTCTTGGACTGACGTCATCAAGCATTCTCTCTCTCTCTCTCTGTCTGCAGTAAAGCTTAAGGGACAGGTGCTCTTGATGGCCTTCTTTTGGCGGCATAAGCGTGTGAAAAGACAGGTGTTTTCCGACCGGCAGAAAACCTCTGAGACAGCAGTAATGAGAAAGGTGTTGTCGTCAAAAGTAGCACATGGGTAGGGCCCAACGGCGTTCCTTTCAGCAATGCCCTGTATTGCTGACCAAAGTAGACGTATTTTTAGGTCTTGATTGTAGAGTTTGACTTTATGTTGCTTGTTTTGAAGTAGTTTCCGAAAGTAACAGTATTGGACTGAAGGTGGGGCTTAAAGCCAGATGGCATTCAAGTTCGAATAACTCCATCATTATAGCGACTCTAAGTTCGTATAATTATCTAGAAAGGAGGCCAAATATACTAACCCATTGCTCATAATAGAACTTCAGAAAGAGAGCGGGTAATTGGACTAAAGTTTCTTCGAACTTCGGCATCCACCCACCACAATAAATAGAGAATACTTCGTATAGGAAATATATCGAATGCTTTCCAAAAAATATTTATTGTTTCACGCGCAAATACTTCATGGGCCACGCCTGTTCAAGAGTCCACACAACGAGTTTCTTTTTGTGGAAATTTAAATTTATCATGGTTTTTCTTTAATATTTATTCTGCTATATGAAGGTTATTAAAACTACAAAAATGTGAATATAATTTCGTTTAAACTATAATTATCTTTTTAAATTTTTAGTAATTTATTTTATATTTTCGAAATTCTAAAGTTTTGTATAAGTTTATTAAGCTACCATTTCATTTTTATCTAATTAAAGTAACAAATTAATGTATGTGAAGGAGAATCGACCGTGGTACGAAAGTGGATTGATTCATTCAATCCAATACCCTTGGAGGGTAATGGATGGCAATGCTGTAGCTAATGAAGTTCTAACTAAAGCTCGGCTATTGCTGTTACCCTCTCGCCATGATCAGAGCTTTAATTGCTCAATAACACCTTATCCCTACACTGTCATCTACAGATAACGGGGAAGATAAAACGCATTCTTGCTTCGTCCCTTTAAGCCAGTCCTTATAAGGACTTGAAGGAAACGACCGTGAGATGCGGTGATTGATTCATTCAATCCAATACCCTTGGAAGATAATGGATGACAATGCTGTAGCCAATGAACCCTAACTGAAGCTCGGCTATTGCCATTACCCTCCTGCCACGATCAGAGCTTAAATAGCTCAATAACACCTTATCCCTACACTGTCCTCTACAGATAACGGGGAAGATAAAACGCATTCTTGCTTCGCCCCTTTAAGCCAGTCCTTATAAGGATAAGGATACCAGATGCATGCAAAATTCGTGGTAACGGATGGCATTGCTGTTGCCAATGAAGTTTTAACTGAGGCTCGGCTATTGCCGTTACTCAGCCACTAGAGCTTTTAGCTCAATAACATCCCATCCACTCAGATTTTCTTCATTCAGATGACGGGATAAAGAGTCAAGGACTCAGTCCATCTCCCAGACCTTTTTAGGACTTAGGATACCAAATGCAGGGCTGCAAAATAGATTGCATTAGGCCTTTTTAGGACTTCCAGGATAGCGGATGGCAATGCTGTAGCCAATGAAGTTTTAACTGAGGCTCGGCTATTGCTGTAACCCCTGAGATGAGATGAGATATGAGCGATTCTGTTCGGTGGTGGGGATGAGCCTACCACTGGGTAGAGCCAACGCTGAGAGTTCTTCTCGGTGACGGGGTGAGTCTGTTACTGAATGTAACAACGCTGAGTTGGACCATCTTTCGGTCACTCGTAGGGAGTGGTCTGGGAAATCGCCTAATTTTTTTTTTAGAATAGCCCTTTACTTAAATATCGGCAATCCTGCAACCAATGAAGTTTTAACCGAGGCTCGGCTATTGCCGTCACCCCGAAACGACCAAAGCCTATAGCTCAATAACACCCCATCCACACATTTTCTTCCACAGATAACGGGGAATATGAAAAGCGATCTAGCTTCACGCATCTAGCAAAAAAAAAAAAAAAGTATTTGTTATCGTGCTGGTTGAAACGGAAAAAATTAATTTCTTTCGATGGCGTTATTATTATTAGGATTATATTACGTTTTATGTTTTTAGTATAGAATTTCTGATTGATCTTGAAGGATTTTAATTTCCTTCGAGTTCCTGGAATATGCTTGGCGGACTTAATTTTATGGGAGTGTGCAGTCATATTAGCTTCTCCTAAAATCGTGGCAAGAATTATTACTTTTCAGTATTATATTCAGTGGCGGCTCGTGTTTTGGGGGCGCTGCAACTTTCGAAATATACATACACACTCTAAGTACAGTGTATACATATTTGGATAAAATATCAAAATTATGGCAAAATTAAAAAAAAAAATTAAACATGGAAAAATATTGTTTATTATCGATAAAATTATACAGTTTGGTATAATTCAAAATTACTTTAAAATAAAATCCATTCCTTTAATTGTAATTAAAGGAATGGGTTCACAATTTTTGGACATTACAATTAAATCCTTTAATTGTAATGTCCAAATATTTAAAGAGACGGGGTAAACACGAGAAGCACTACGAACACTCTACTACTGGCGCAAACTGCATATAAACAACAGTGGAACTGCGCAACGGACAGTGCCGCATTACGCTAATAGCTCGCATCTCACTATGATTTGCATATCCTTGCGCGCGTAGCAATATGGCACTGTGGTAAACACAGTGCTGCTAGCGTCCTTCGCCCTCCTAAGTGCTAAAAGATGGATTTTTATTATTTTTTATACAAAATAAGAGAATTGTATAGGATTGTTGATGATAAAATTAAATATTACAAGCAAATATTAATAAATATATTTATATATCGAGAAAAATTGGGGGTACAGTTCCGCAGTGCCTATGCACGAGCCGCCCATGATTATATTAATTAGGAACTCTGCCTCTCAAAGAGAATAATATTAAAAAATCAATATTTTTATTATTATTATCCCATGGTATTATTACACGAGATCATAGAGGTCAAGTTCATGTATTTTATAGAGCACCTTTTCTGGGTTGTTAGAGAGTTCACATTTGGAAATATTCATACAGTTTAAGTTTTAATAATGGCAAACCATGAGCACACATATAAATACAAAATTAATAATGGAAAAACTCATGTAAAAATATTATTTAATAATATAATTTTCGCCTGTGTGTCACAGGCATCTTCAGTACATTTTAAGCTCAAATTAAACAATAACTGACAATTCCAAAAAGCGCCACCTAAGTAGCTGGTGTAAGATAACTAAACAGGTCAATAAATTTCTTAACAAAAAAAAAAAAAAAAATATATATATATATATATATATATATATACAGTATATATACAATAAAAAGTTAGGAAAGATTAGCTGAATTATAAAGTACTATCTCCCATAAAGTGAATAGACGTAAACTATCAGATCTGTTTAAGTTAGGCGAGTGAAATAAAGTTTCACTTGTAAAGCCGTTCCATGAGGAACCGACCTTTGTGAAGGACTCGTCTTTTTCCAATGAATTCTATGTCTAGTGACCATGGCTTGTTCTGCAAGTCCAGACTGTTCAGATTCAAGGTATTGAATATAAGACTGGTGATCTTCTAGCCGAATAGAGGCATATCTTCCTGTTTGTCCGAAATAAGATAATCCACAAGAGCAAGGAATCTGGTAGACACCTGGATAATTAAGATGTGGAAGCTTGTCCTTAAGAGAAGTGAGAAAGGTGGAGATTTTTCTGAATGGTCGAAAGGCAACAAAAATATTCAGTGGTTTTAAAACTTTTGCTATACGTTCACTAATGCCTTGTACATAAGGGATAGGAATGCGCGTTATTTCTTCTGTATTTGAAGAGGAAGACATATTAAAACTATTAAAAGCTCTTTTGAAAGGAATTCTTATATCCATTAGATAGAAAGGAAGAAGTAATATATTGCAGTTCTTTCTGTAAGAGATCGTCTGAAGAACAAAAGGAGTGTGCACAATGAACCAGTGTTTTAATAGTTCCTGCTTTTTGACTGGGACGGTGATGAGATTCAGCATGGATATAATGGCCTGTATGAGTCTTCTTTCTATAGACTGAGAAATGTAGGTCACCATCTGGTTGGCGAAGAATAAGAAGATCTAAAAAGGCTAACTGCTTATATGATTGTACTTCTAGAGTAAACTGGATCCTTGGATGAAGTGCATTTAACTTAGTGAGGAACTGTTGAAGTTCATCAGAAGAGCCATTCCATACAGCAAAAATGTCATCGACATATCTGAACCAATGAATAGGTCTGGGAGAAATGTTGTCAAAGATACGTTGTTCACAATGTTCCATAAAGAAGTTGGAGATAGCAGGAGAAAGAGGATTGCCCATTGCTGTTCCTTCAATTTGTTGATACAACTTATTTTTAAAGGAAAAATAACCAGATTGTATTACAAAATCAAATATTTTTTACAATGGCTGAAGGAAATTCCTGTTGCAATAATTCAATGCTGTCAGATAAAGGAACACTTTTTGTTTGCTGTATGGAATGGCTCTTCTGATGAACTTCAACAGTTTCTCACTAAGTTAAATGCACTTCATCCAAGGATCCAGTTTACCCTAGAAGTAGAATCATATAAGCAGTTAGCCTTTTTAGATCTTCTTATTCTTCGCCAACCAGATGGTAACCTACATTTCTAAGTCTATAGAAAGAAGACTCATACAGGCCATTATATCCATGCTGAATCTCATCGCCGTCCCAGTCAAAAAGCAGGAACTATTAAAACACTGGTTCATTGTGCACACTCCTTTTGTTCTTTAGACGATCTCTTACAGAAAGAACTGCAATATATTACTTCTTCCTTTCTATCTAATGGATATAAGAATTCCTTCATCAAAAGAGCTTTTAATAGTTTTAATTTAACAAGGCATTAGTGAACGTATAGCAAAAGTTTTAAAACCACTGAATATTTTTGTTGCCTTTCGACCATTCAGAAAAATCTCCACTTTTCTCACTTCTCTTAAGGACAAGCTTCCACATCTTAATTATCCGGGTGTTTACCAGATTCCTTGCTCTTGTGGATTATCTTATTTCGGACAAACAGGAAGATATGCCTCTATTCGGCTAGAAGATCACCAGTCTTATATTCAATACCTTGAATCTGAACAGTCTGGACTTGCAGAACAAGCCATGGTCACTAGACATAGAGTTCATTGGAAAAAGACGAGTCCTTCACAAAAGTCGGTTCCTCATGAACGGCTTTACAAGTGAAACTTTACTTCACTCGCCTAACTTAAACAGATCTGATGGTTTACGTCTATCCCCTTTATGGGAGATAGTACTTTATAATTCAGCTAATCTTTCCTAATTTTTTATTGTATATATAATTTTTTTTTGTTAGGAAATTTATTGACCTTTTTAGTTATCTTACACTAGCTACTTAGGTGGCGCTTTTTGGAATTGTCAGTTATTGTTTAATTTGAGCTTAAAATGTACTGAAGATGCCTGTGACACGCAGGCGAAAATTATACTATTAAATAATCTTTTTACGTGAGTTTTTCCATTATTAATTTTGTATTCATACAGTTTAGCAAATGCATTGGTGATGCTTCCTCGAAGTTACAGATTTTGCAGGTGGGGAAGACTTTTATGCCATTGCTAAACTTGATTGGTCTTGTGTGGCCTGTCTTGAGACGAGAGATCATGGTAGTGGCACTGCGATTAAACTTGGAGTTGATGGTAGCTCCTGTATTTTCTGCTGAGTACCAGTGGTGAGTCATGTCCTGAAGAATTGTTCTTTTTATGTTTTCTTTTTGGGTAGTTTTAAAAAGATCGAAATCCGTGATATCACGTGATGTTGCGGCCATTTTTGCTACTTCATCTGCAGTTTCGTTTCCCTTTAATCCCACATGGGATGGGATGGGATCCATTGGAAGATTATTTTGGAATCCTTATGTAGTTTGTTTATGTTTTTTTTTGCTATGTTTCTAAGTATTTCTTGATGGCTAGTGTAGCAGTTCTTAATAGCTGGAAGGGTTGCTAAGGAATCTGTGAAAAATATAAACTCCTTCGGGTTTTGTTTGTCCAAATATTGCAGTGCTGTTAATGGCTATTAATTCTGCATGTATGAGTATGAGTTGCATCCAGTAATGTTAGTTATTTTTAGTTCTATATTATGAGAGCCATAGATGAGTACGCCACTCCCAGAAATCAATAATGATGTCTTCATGTTCTATCGATTCCGAACCTGACTCACATATTAAAGTTCATATTTGCGCATATTTCAAGAAAAATACCTAAGTGCTTTCTTTAGACAACTTTTATTTAAAAGTAAGTAGCTACCGTCCGTTGCAGGTTCGCCTTCCCATTTTTGATATCCTATAACATTTTTTTTTAATGTGAATTCTACTCACTAAAATTTGTAAACTTATAGTACATTAGTTTCTTGGGTTAGTTAAGGATTACATAATCCGGAAACTCGGATCTAGAAATCAAGCGTAAAATTTTCTCAAGCCATTTCAGGCCTCCAGTAAGTAGGGTCGTTGTCTCACATAGGGAAATAAATCTTCTGCTAATAATATTCACAAACCATCCATTTATCCAGAAGAGTGGATTCAAACCCTTAGCCTGTGACTATTTTTTTTCTGCTAGAAATGCGACTTTTTTTCTTCACCCCCCCCCCTCCACCTTCCACATCCTCTTTCTCGGTAGCAACCTGAATGTTAACCTCATTTAGTATTTCATACCCACTTCGCAGATTATTTTGTGTTTCACGTAAAAAGCATGCATTAACGTGTAGATGACTGCAGTTTCTTCTGATTACTTAAAAGCTTTTCTTGTTTCGAATGCGGGGTAAAACTTTTCACACCACATCAGCTAATAAAGATTTTTATACGTGAGGGGAAAACATTTTTTGCAAATGCTTTAACAGTTCCAAAAAGAAGCGATGTTGACACTTCATTACGAGTTTTGAATGGATAAAATGCATTTTATCCATTCAAAAGAACATTTTTATGTAATGTAGTGAAAGATGGTGACGTACGCGATTTCAACTATTGGAGTGCGGGTGGGAGTTGTTCCGCTATGAAGTGCGGGAAGCTATAATGGTTTGATTTTTTTTTTCTTTTTCTTTTTCCCAAACTTCACCAAACTGACTTAGTCGATAATAATTTTTGATCGTGGCCTGTGGTCCAGTTCAGAATCCTATTAGATCGGGGTTAGCCACTGAAATACTCCGATGTTCTCTTCAAAAACTACGTGTTTATAATCATTATATTGTAAACTGTACGGACCGGTAGTATAAAATTACATTAGATAATTTACTGATACATCTAGGAAGAGCCATTGCTGTCATCTGCACTAAGAGTGTTGTGACTTCGGGTAGGATAGTGTATCTATGACCGTGTGTGCGATCTAAAGTAGATTTTTTTTCTGAACTGCAGCGTTCAGAAACTGTGAATTTCAGCTAAATAAGATGCACTAAAAATAGCACCTTAAATTAGTATAAACACAAAATTATGAAGCATCATATCTTTTCAAAAAACGTGTTTCATGGTGCATGATAAAAGGTTTAGTTAACTGATTGCTTTAAAAGAGCACGGTTTCAAGTTGTATTACATTATTAACAATATTGTCATCATTAATTTGTTTTTCAACTTTCAACTTTACTGACATAAGGGGTGAAGCAAAAGCTTTTCATATTCACCGTTATCTTAAGAGAAACTGTGAGTGGACGAAACTTTGAGCTAATTGCTCGCCCTGAGTGGGCGAGGAGATTAGTTCTCAGTGTTGAAGTTTAGGATGGCTTTAGGTCTTTTATGTTTGAAATAATCCATTGCGTCATAATCTGCAGCCAGTTGGATCAGTTTGTTAGGGTACACAGATGCTTTTGAGAAGAATTTGATTGCTATAGTCTGCATGAAAGTGTAAATATAGGGGACATTTGTGTCCCGGTGAAGCTGCACAGTTCGTACGAACTAAGGCGCGTTCAAGATCATTCTGAGACATTTATTTTGCACATGTTGTAACTTAAGGATATTAGTATTAGCAGTATGACTCCAGGCTGGTGAAGCGTAGATGAGTATTAGACGAACCATCAATTTATATATGAGTAGTTTGATTCTGGTGCTCAGCTTACTGTTTCGTTAATTAGTGGATAGAGCTGGGCTATGGTTTTCGATGTGTTTGCACAGAGAGTCTTGATATGGGAACTGAAAGTCAGTTTTCTATCTAATACTACTCCAAGATATTTGATCTCATTTAGCCATGGGATTTTTGTGTTGAATAGGAGGATATCGTCTTTAGGAAGCAAAGATCTTCTGGTGAATAGGACGGCAACGCTTTTCTAGGGATTCACGTGGAGTCGTCATTTGGCGAAGTATTGTTCAATTTGTGATAGGTTTTCTTGAAGTTTCTTGATGGCCAGGTGCGGCGTTAAAGATCCGGCGTTAAAGACCAATATCGCTGTATCATCTGCATATAGAGCTTTGATTGAAGACAATGGGTTGTGCGGGATATCACACAAGTAATAGGAAAATAGAATCGGTGCTAGTAAGGATCCTTGTGGAACTCCAGCCAAGATGCGTTTTTATGTTGAAACTACCCCACACATCCTGACTTGCATACGCCTTTATAAGATGAATGATTCCCATTGGTATACCATATGATATCAGTTTGTATAGCAAACCATAATGCCAAATCTTGTCAAATGCAGTGGCTATGTCAAGGAAAACAGCCCCAGTGCATTGACGCCAGTTAAAACCCGAGATGATATATTCCACTAATCTGTGTATTTGTTGCGTGGTGCTATGAGATTGGCGGAAGCCAAACTGCTCCTCAGGTAGGATATTTAGTCGGAGTACTGAATCTTGGAGTCTGGTAAGAATTACTTTCTCAGCAATTTTGCCGAGATTTGAGATGAGACTGAATGGTCTGGGGTCTTTTCCAGGTTTATAGATAGTTGGTATTATGTCCGCCAGTTTCCAGTAGGAAGGGAAATGTTTGTAGTGAAGGATGGAATTAATTATATATTTGTCGGATGGACAATAGCTCTACGTGGTAGAAGCTTTATCACCTTGTTAGAGATAACTAATTTGTCCTTATCCTTATAAGGACAAATTATTATAATATTATAATATTATAATAATTTGTTCTCGTCGATTATTATTTAATAATTCTACTATCAATATTTATAATTGGTGTTAAGAATATATTCATAATCAAATAAAAAAAATCTAAAATAAAATAATAATCTTCAAAAGTTTATCAGAAATAATAATTTCTATTTCTAGCTATAAAAACATATAACTAGACATTTAATTCATAAACTTTGAAAGATGGATACAAAATACACATACAAACAAAAGTGATTTAACTACTTCCTGCTTCACTCACACGTCAACAATTGTGAATTTCACGCAAGCGCATTGAAACCCTCGACTCATTATTCGTTTTATAGCCACAGTTTCGTACCAGAATACGTTTAAAGAATAATGGTAAAAGAGGCACGTTTATGTTAGTAGATGCTTCACTTCTGCAAGCAAGATACGACCGCGAAAACGATGGATACTGTTTCCCGTATGTGCGGTGAAAACGGGCTAAATAAATCCAACGTTACCCGTCTGTCGTGGTCATCTTGTTTGTGAATCTTGTGATTTTTTTTCCCCTTCCTGGAAGCACTGGAAAATTGATCTGGTTTTATGGGTATTCTAAGCGAATCGAGTATAGAATTCTTTTTAATGCTTCGCATCAAGCTACTGTTACAAGGTTAACTGCCCTGCCTTAACGTCTTTATTGCTGTCACTAGCAAAAGGTACTCGAGAGATGAACTTATCTCCAAGTTTATACACGCACGCATTGGATTCCCTTGGGTGACTTGAAACTGGTCATTGCAGGAGAACAGATCCGTAAACAGTGGGATTTATGACCAAGGATGCGTCATAAGTTATAAAAGTAGACTAGGTTAGATAATAAGAATGTAATTGCGTTATCTTTAACTGATGGAGTCTCTAGTTTGCAAATAACCTTCTAATAACTGCTACGCATTGGAAATATAGGATACAGAATTGACTATATTCGTTTTTTTTTTTTTTTTTTTTTTTTTTAACAGGTTAAGGCTAAGAGTACTGGGAACCAGATTTTAGTCCTGTCTTCTGGCCAAATATAAAATAATAATAATAAAAAAACCTGAAAAACTCCTATGAAAGTATCACTCATAATTAGGGATATGAGTAATTCAACTGTAATAAGGAAACAAAATATATTTTAAATTTTATTGTCTAATAAGCTTCAGGTTATTAGATATTTCTTAACTAAACATTATATAAAATCATGTTTTTTTGTAAAAATAAAAAGATCGATGCACCTTAAAATACTTTTCTTTTTCTAAAAATAATTTCTAACACCGTTTAACATAACATATCATAAGATATAAATAAATGAGTGGGTTTAGTAATCCCCGTATGGAGAGGGCGCTGGTGCGTAATGGCGGTTGCCAAGTGTTTATATATGTGATCAGTGATTTAAATAGTTGTTATGAATAATTCGGAGTGTTGATTCAGATTTTTGATATAAGCGGAAAGCGAAGGTAATCAAGTAGCTGATGATTGTGTTGTTAATTAGTGATTGCGGTCTCGCGATAGTCCTTTAGTGTGTTATATTTTGTGTTTATACGCTATACGGAAATCCTTGAGATCCAGCTCAGGTAAGCATATAAGCATATATTTGAATATTTCAAACATGACCAGTTTAAGTCCCGATGAATTTATCCAATCGTTGGATAAGAAGCTAGCGCTCGACCTCCTCAAAAAACTGTTGAAGAAATTTGGGGGAGAGTGGCCAGGTTTTCTAAACCTATATTCAGCGACAGACGACTCCACAGAAGGGGACAACTCAACACCAGGGGAAGAAGGGAAGATGAACCTGATAATCTCTGCTCCCACTCCAAAACATGATACAGAAACCCATGCACGGAAAAAACGTAAAACAGCGGAGACTCAGATAAACGAGGGGATAGAAGAAGATGCCCCCAACACTGACCTCCCCACGCCCAACAACGAAAAAGTTCCCCCAATTGTTCTACGGGAAAAAGAACGTTGGACGGCCCTTAGGCCTATTATGCAAAACCACAAATTGCCTATTCTTGGGCAAAAAACGTAGACGACGGAGTTAAAATCCAGCCTACCACAGTAAGCGACTACAGACTCCTCACAAAAACCATGGACGAGTCAAATATTAAATATCATACTTACTCACTGAAGTCGGAGAAAAACCTAAAAGTTGTACTCAGGGGAGTAACAGAAAACATCTGCACAGATGAAATTACTGAAGACCTCTGCCTCCACGATCTCCCACCTGTCAAAGTTAGCAGAATGCTACGGGCTGACAAGAGTCCAATGCCCCTAGTACTCGTTGAGATACCTAACATACACAAGAACATATACAACTTAACAACGATCTGTGACCTGAAAATCACAACAGAACCACTAAGAAAAAGAGCCTCGTCAGGCCAGTGCTACAGATGTCAGAAGTACGGACACGCACAGAAACTCTGCAGAGCAGACTACAAATGCCTCAAATGTGGGCAAAACCACCCCACAGCAACCTGCTCAAAACCCAGGACCTCACAAGCCAAATGCGCGAACTGCGGGTGCCCCCACCCGGCAAACTACAGAGGCTGCAGTCACTACCCTAAGAATAAAACAGACAACAAAAGGAAACAGATCTCTAAACCCTGCCCACAGGCACCTGAGTTGACGGCTCCCCAGTTGCCTGACACGCAACAAAAGACAACAAAATACCAGCTCTCACAAGTGGAAAATACCAACAGTCTGGAAAGCCACCGTCGAAGCAGGACATATGCCGAAGTTGCCTGCTCATCCAAATATATCCAGCAGGACCAAATTCTTCCAAACATGACAGCAGTCATCACAGCCTCATTGGCAAACATGCTTCAAGACTTCAGTAAGTCAAACCCTTCACCAAACTCCACAAAAAGATTTCTAAAAGAAACCCAAACCATATTATCAATGCTTGTTAATGAATAAAACTAGATTAATGCCATACTCACTACATATCGCCGCTTGGAACGCCAATGGCCTAAAAAACAAGACTCTGGAATTTCAAGAATTCTCTCACAGATACAACCCTGACGTCATCCTAATTAATGAAACTCATCTAAGACCTGCAGACAATCCAAAACTGAGAGGCTACACACTATACAGAAACGACCGACTGGACTACAGAGGTGGTGGTACAGCCATATTTATCAGGAACTGCATCAGGCACAATGGAATACTCACCCCCCCAAACCTCCAACCTAGAACTCACCAGTGTCGAAGTCCACACAAATTCAACTGGAAGACTTAAAATCTACGCCGCCTACAACTCCCCTGCTAAGACCCTGCTATTTTCTGACTTGGATGCTGTACTAGGCACAAATGAATCCATCATCGTCGCTGGGGACTTAAACCAAACATCACTCCTGGAACAACAGAACCACAAATAAAAATGGCCGTATCCTCTTCAGCTACAAAGGATTAAACAACGCTGTCGTAACAGGACCCAGTGAACCAACCCACCACAGCCCAACTGGCACAGCCGACATCCTAGACATCGCCATTTTACACAACATCAAATACCAGCACAGCATTCAAGCACTGAACGAATTATCATCAGACCACAACCCAATCCTACTTCACTTAGGGAAAACGATCAGTCACCTCCCCCCCCCCCAAAACCTCCATCATCTGGGAGAAACTCAAGAAAGTGCTACCAGAACACATTGGTCCGGTTCTCCATATAAAAGCCAAGGAAGAAATAGACACGGCAATAAAGAACCTCACCAATCAAATCAATAAAGCCATAACAGCAGCCACAGTATCCACGATTACCCACAAACAAAATCGTCTCCCGGAAGAAATCACGGACTTAATAAGGGAAAAAAACAGACAAAGAAAAAGATATCACAACACTCGTGCTCCCCAGGACAAAACAGCCCTCAACAGATTAAACAAATCTGTCCGAGAAGCTCTTCAGAACCACAGGAACCAACAATGGGACAACAAGCTCACCTCCATCTCCACAGCAGATCATTCTATATGGAAATTCCTAAACAACCTCAGGATCAAGCGCAAATCCCTCCCCCCTCTGCAAGCAGAACAGCACCTTGCATACACAGATGCTGACAAAGCATCTGTGTATGCAAGGAAGAAAGAAGCCATAGCAAGAAACCTAGAGAAACAATGCAGTTCTGCATATGATAACCTAAACATCAGCCACGTATACAACATCCATCGTAAAGTCAGGTTCACAGTAAATCGTCCGGATGTCAATCCAAGTCCTATAATGCCTACCTCACCTACCGAAATAATCAGCATCATCAACCATCTCAAGATCAAAAAAGCCCCAGGTCCGGATGGCATCACTAACCAAGTCATCAAGGCACTACCACGCAAAGCCATAGCACATCTGGCAAACATCATAAACTCCATCCTCAAATGGCAGCACTTCCCCCAGTCATGGAAAATAGCTGACATCATCCCAATTCACAAACCAGGCGAAGACCCACACCTACCTGAAAATTACCGTCCCATCAGCCTGCTATCCAATTTACGGAAAATAGCTGAGAAAATCATCCTCATCAGACTCCAAGATCATGTCAACCAATTAAATATCATTCCAGAAGAACAATTCTGCTTTCGTCAAAATCACAGCACCACCCATCAAATCCATAGACTGGTAGAATACATCACCACAGGATTCAATTGGAATCAATACACTGGAGCTGTCTTCCTAGACATCTCAAAGGCCTTCGATCAGGCACCAAGGCCTCCTCTACAAACTTATCATCGCTAACCTTCCACTAAACATGATACACCTGATCAAATCATACTTCTCCAACAGGAGGATGCAAGTCAAAATCAATGAAACAGTCTCGACCCAACGGAAAATCCTCGCTGGAGTTCCTCAAGGATCACTGCTAGCCCCGATCCTGTTCAACATCTATATGGCAGACATTCCTCAAAATCCTCTCACATCCACCATCGTCCTTTATGCTGATGACACGGCTATTCTAACCAGATCTCGTCAACCACTTCTCGTCACCAAAAAACTATAAGACACCATCCTGAATCTAGAAAAATTGTTTAAAGACTGGCGACTACAATTAAACCCCCAGAAAAGTACAACGATGCTCTTCACAAGAAGACGAGAATCCCCCAAAGGAGACATCACCCTGTTCAACTCTAAAATTCCCTGGAAAACTGAAGCAAAATACCTCGGAATACTTCTCGATAAGCGATTATGCTTCAACAGCCACATCAAGAGCATATGCACCAAAGCTTCAAAAGTTATCGCCCAGCTATACCCCTTGATCAACAGGCACAGCAAACTAAGCTCAACAAATAAAATACTACTGTACAAGACAGTGATCCGTCCCACAGTCATATACGCCTCCCCAGCTTGGAGCCATACCTCCAAGACAAACATCCTCAAGCTACAAAGACTACAGAACAAATGCCTGCGAATGATTCTGGACGCCTCGTGGTTCATCAGGAACGCCCAGATCCACCGGGACATAAATATCCCCTACATCTCTCCACTACTACGCTCCCTAGCAGAAAAATTCTTTATGAAGACATCTATCCATCCAAACCAACTGATACAACAAGCCGGAAACTATGACGGTAATGACTACTGGAAACATAAAAGACCGAAAGCCATCCTAACATCCAAACGACGAATAACCACTTCTGCCCACTCAGGGCGAGCTAAAATAGCTCACAAATCTCTCCCATCACTGCTCCCGAAACAGACAACAGGGAATATAAAAAGCGTCAAGCTTCACCCTCTGCGCCATATATGTCCTGCGTCCTACATATTTGTGTTAGGTGTATACCTTGAATATTTCTGATCCTTTCTCCATAATTCTGTCGAATTTATCTTGATAAAACGACTGCAGCGCACTATTAATATAATATTATATTATATTAATAATATAATATAATATCGTTTTATTATAATCAATAAATTGGTATGAACTGTTTATTTATATGTATAATTAAATTAATAGTGTATGTATATGCATTTTATTAGATTATAAATGATAGTTTGATACTTCATTAGTTATATTTATATATGGTAGGACTATTGCATTCATATATATTGTTCTTTGTTAATGTGGTTATAAATAGTAAGCATGACAAGGATATTAAGAACAATCAAATAATAAGAAAACAAGATAGATAGTGAAGACTGATGTTATATAGATGGCATTTGTTTTCGCTGCATTCCCCATACATTGTTCGTAAATGTTCGCCGGGAAGGGAACCAGATGTTAGTCATTACCAACCTATATTCAATACATTTCCAAAAAATCATTAAACTAATGACTTTTTTTGGCACATTACGAACAAAAGGCTGACGTTCGACTGTCAAGCATTTATCGGTTCTTTGTTTCACGTCTCTGAGATTTCGATCGCCGAATATTGAAAATTCTTTCTCATAATATTGAGTAAATCTGCAAACAATTCCAAGTTGCATTATTGATGCAATCTAACTATAAATATACAAGAACTGACTGGTCGAGTTGGCAGTTTGTAGCTACCAATAGAAAGCATCGGACATACAATGTATTTAGTGAAATGTTCCGTGAATGCTACGCTCACTAAATTGATAATTTATAAAAGATAATGTTTCCAATGCTACTTTATAGATTTTCGTGTCAGTCAGAGTGTTATAAAGTCGAGATTTATTTGTAGTTTTTCCTTACTTTGGCGATAATTGTCATTCTTTAAAACAACTGAAAGTTTTGTAGTCAATCGAAGTAAGTACATTGTGGTGCGTGCTGTATTGTTGAATCATTTTCAGTTCACTTTAATAGGGCATGCAGAAGTAGTTCGGTTAAGGGTTAGCTTAGCACCAGGTACTTATAAATCGCTTACAAGATTCGTTGTTATAACTGATCATGTTCAATAGTCAGTTTTAAAACCCGCGTATTGCTGTAAGATATTTCCATTACTGAAGTGTTAGCAAGCTATTATTAGAATTAATGAAATCGACTAGAGCACGCGATTTCAACAATGGCATTTCGCGACTATAGTTGAATATTCAATAAAATTTTAATGTGCATTTCATGAAACTGACTTTCAACAACAGCATCTCGTGGCACGTGATTTTTTTTTTTTTATTATCTTCTTCTTGTTTGTAAATGTGATATAAATAGTGTGAACAATTTTGAATGGTAGAGATCTGTTCTGAAACTCGGTAACGGATAAAAAGCTTAAAAAAAACGGGGTGAAAAATTCCTTTGCCAGGCGTTTGCTACTACCCACCATATGTTACTAGGTGTCAGCTAGAAGCACGTGTTAATCAACGCTTGCCCCCCATTATCCCACGGCCGTTCCATTATTTTCTTATAAAGTTTTGTCTTTTTCCTGTTCCTGTACGCAAGAAACAGTCATTAATTACCTCGGTGTTATTAATGATATGCATCTTGGCTCCTGCAGGCTATTAACCGCTCGTGATGAGATTGAAAACGATTTCTTATCCCTCCCTCTTCAAAATGATCTTCAAAATCAACGATGACAAAGACGATTTTTCAACCCTGTCAAATTTTTAAGCACACGTCGAACAGTGTTTTACGTAATATCTTTTAGAAACTTCTATAACAAACCTTTTTTTTTTTAACGCTCCTCATTGGCCGGTCTATCGTCACCATGACAACGCAAGCATTGGACTTGTAGATCTCCAACTTCGTCATTGTAGAGGAAGTTGCTTTTATAAAAGCACAGGAAATGCCTTGTTAAGCTTGGAAATTAACAGTCGTTTGCTATTGTGATGGCACGAGATTAGGAAGTTGTAATGGTGTGTTTCTTAGAGTTCGGTACTTTTCTAAGCGAAATTTCAATAGTTTATTCTTAACGAATCTTCTGCTTCTGAACTTGGTAATGTTTATAAAGGTCTTTTTTTAAGGCAAATTAGGATTCCAGTAATCTAAACGTGTTTACTATGACTACTTGCATTCGCCCTTGGAGTTTGAAAACTAATTGTGAGTCAGCTTGCTATGCATTACCTCTATGACAACGATATGCAAATATCTGTAAACTGTGTAGTCCGATAAGTCATGTTTCATGCTTTCTCACACACACACAGGGAAGATTTAATTGGATTGGGAACGTTTGGAACGGTGTAGACTACTCATTCCTATTCAAGGCTTTTGTAAGATGGGAGATGCAGGCACCTTTTGTCCTTCACTCGAACTCTGAGGGAGTGATTGCCTAAGTTTTCCCGAGTTGACTTCAGTACTGATTATGCATACCAGACAATACATCCAATCTACATCCACTGGAACTCTTTTATAGTTTTTATGGGCCTGTATGGCATCTGTGCTGTTATTTTCAGCAGTTTTAAAACGTAAATTACATACAATGTTCTATTGTATGTAATGATATCATTACATACAATAGAACATTGTATGTAATACGTATTTTGATAGTTTTTGGGTGGGCACTAGTGTACCTCTTACAGTACCCCTATTTCAAATATTATTACGTGACACCACCACAAACTCATCACAGGAAGGCATTCATGCGACACAACTCGCATCTACTCAATTCTTCATCTACACACACAACGCCATCTACCGTCACTAATGGTACATTTTTGTCTATAAACTGCGTGTCCACTAAGGACGATTTGCCTTTAATGCGAATGAAAAAAAACTGAATCACCTCTGTGCGAGATCGGCTAACTCACCTTCAAGTGATAAAAGCCCATAGAAAGATAGCCATGATGAAAACCGAACTCGGACATTTGAAATCAAAGGACACAATGTCATGTCGTTCTTCCAGTTTCAATATAAGTAGACTGCAAGATAATTTCCGAAATGAAAGTAGTCATTCACAGGAAAGATGTTCTTAATATAGACAATTATAATGACGCCTGAGTATGAAGTTTAAGTAAACAAATTCGAAGACTAATCATCAGATATATTGCTTAGTTATAGAGATTCTCTATTAGGCATAAGAATCGTTCAAATTTTCGAATCGCGCGCAAAGGGGTCATGTGGCAGCACTCAACAGGATAAAAGGCTGCACTAAGCGAATTGTGTCTGAAGGGAGCTCATTCCGTGAAGGAATAAAGTTGCAAACTTGGATGTCTTGTAATGTCTCCAAGACATCATGTAGATGATTTCACGCGGAGAAGATTTATTGGAAAGCTTGAAGAAGGCCGCAGAATTGTTAATATTTCTGGAGAGTCTGGAATCTCACATAGCGTTGAATCCAGGCTCTGAGCAGCGTTTCAAACCAATGGGATGTGTTCTGGACATTTGCTAAGAAGACGGTTACCACTTACCATGGAGCATGAAGACAGATTTTTGGTTATAATGGCAAAATGTAATCAACGCACCAATTGCAGGTCAGCTTGTAAGTCGACTCGATTCAAGCCCAGGTACGCGGATATCTTGGCAAACTGAAGCAAGACGTCTGCGACAAGTAGGCCTGTAGTCTGCATCCCTTTTATCCACAACTCATCGTAGAGCACGTTTTCAATGATGCTATATCCATAAAAATTGGACAAGACACCAATGGACTAATGTACTCTTTACAGATGCGAATCGTTTTACTCTTTCCTCAGATTTGACGCTTGATCTGGCGTGAAAGCGGTACTGCTTACCATCGCGAGAATATTCTTGAAAGGGATAGATACGGCGATGCGGATGTCATGCTGTGTGGAGGCATTATGCTTAATGGTGCCAGGAACTACAAGTGGAGGGGACTATGACTGGTGAACGATATTGCAGCAAAGTTCTTCAAGGTCATGTTTAATTGTTCCATGATGCTGCAGGCAAAGAGTTCATTTTTATGGATGACAATGCACGCAGTGGAGATACTTCTGGAGACTGAGGATATTAATCGAATCGAGTGGCCAGCACGCTTTCAGATCTTAATCCCATAGAATACGCTTGGGACGCAATAGGGAGATGCATTGTTGCTCGAAATTCCCCTCCAGAAAACGAACAAACAAACAAACAAACAAAAAAACTAAACCTTATTCTTGCTTTGAAGGAGGAGGGGCCAGTTTCCTCAAAAACTCCTGAATCGCATGCTGCTAAGCGTGGTACAACGAAGTCAGAGCTGCGTCACAGTTCGGGACTGACATATTCCATAATGAAATATCTCTCCGCACACTGTACATTAATCCCTTAACTACTTCCTTAGTAAAGTTGAACTTTTGCCCAAAAAGTACAATTGCAATTTTTGGTGAAATTTTTTACGAAGTATTTTGCGTATTGCGATTTAATTTGTACGAAATTTATAACACATGTTTTGTGTAATATAATTTATTAGTATGCTGGAAATAAATGCATTTCCACATTTAGCTATAGTCATGAAATTTTGTTCGTATTCGCCAGTACTAATTTAAGCGGCACGCAGTGAAAAGACGGCTAACAAGTGCCGCAATCCCGTCATTCTAACAGAATATTTTTAATGTCTGAAATTGTGTGGATCCTACGGTCGATTTTATTGAATTTATGGGACGAAAAACCCGAGTTTCCGGGAGAAAAAAAACCTTTTGCACGTGCCAGAGATCGACTAACTCGGAAACCAGTCGAAAAAAAAAGCCTAGAAAAAATTCCTCTCTAGAATCGAGCTCACGAATCTTTCTTCGTGCGATCTAGTGCTCAGGAGTGCAAACGCCACTTCCACTGAGCTACATCTCGTGAACTGTGAGTATTTATTTTTTCCTTTGCAGTTTTCATCTGTCAAAAATGGAAACTTAAATAACACACATATACGTCTCTTTGAACTAAGAGGAAAAAAAAAAAAAAAAACAACAACAACTAAAAACCACCGTTTCATCGTGCTAGCTACTCTAAAAAGTTTGGATAAAATCGTTTCAATTTGAAGTACACTTACATCACTTTTAATTCGTAATGCACAAGTTAACTAATGTCTCGGCATATTGGAGAGTGGGTTCTCTATCATGGCAACGCTCCCACTCATTCCGTTTTGTTTTTGCAGAACTGTCACAATTGTTTTGCCCTCCTTCCTTTCCTCGGTCTCATGGTAATGTTAGGTTGTTTTTCCTCCAGAAACTCCGGTTCAAAACTGGCAATTCACTAGAAGAATATAGTTTATAGATATAATACATTGGCTCAGAGCCTTTTGTTTCGGTCGTATCAACAACATACCTTACTCAGATCTGTCAACCGAAAAGTTCGCACTGAAGGATGATTTGATGCCGAGTTAAAAACGCGGAATATTTGAAAATGTTATTTTAGAGAGAAAAAAAAATAGAACCGAAGATTTTTTTATCATATCAATAAACTGGACTGAGAAATGTACTCAATACATTTTCAGTCAAAATGGCGCAAGTATAGAGATGCTTTTAACATTTTCAGTAAACAGAATGCTACATCCGTAAAAATATTTTGCAAATTTTGATGGGTCTCAACTTCGTAAAGCTCGTTGTATGCACATCCAGCATAAATCGATGACAAAAGATTATACTAGCGCAGAAGCACCCAAAATCGTTCATTTACACATTTTTTTTTGACCAAAATCCAAAATGAGTGCGTGATCAGGTTTCCATAGCGACAATAGGGGTTCGACTTGCGCATAATCCGCACATTTTTGTTTGTTAAAAGTGTTCCCCCCCCTCAACAAATTCTTTACTTGCAATCAACAAAATTCCATTAACAAATTAATTGTTGTAATTAACAGCGTTATTTTATGCCATTGGGTTTCAACTGTATAAGCGATTTAAGTAATGTCTTTACAGCCTGAGGATTGTCTTCTTACTTCCTGTGGGACGTTTTGTCAAACAAAATTGTATCTACCCGAATCCAGTAGGGTGTCCAGGACGTATAATAGAAGATTGGTTTAATGCGAAGCCTTAATTCATATCGCAAAGACAAAATTATTACAAATAATTTTTACCCTTAGTTTATAATAAACATTTCAAACTGAAATCCACATTGGAAGAGAAATTTTACACTATTAAGAAGCACAACCCAGTCTTACGTGCTCATTGTAAGCAACCGGGCTGATTAGACGAGGGCGTAGCCTACTCGCTCTCCAACTAACAGGCTATGGGTTTGAACCCGCTATAGATGTTTGCTACTGTTTTACTAATTATTGTGATATTAAGTTTATTTTGATTTAAAACAAAGAGGTTATGGATGTGCATTATCTGAAGAGATGAATTTCTGTACTTCATATTTTCATCCGATGAAATTATTTGGATCTTGCGACGGTTTTAGTGAGGTCTTCTAACAATGACACGAATGTTAATTATATAGTATACAACTGCTGATTTTTTTTTTGGGGGGGGGGATCTCAAAATAACGTAAGCACCTATTAGACTACTCTTTCTGTACGCATATTACAGTTTAGGTTCTGGATGAATCTTTCTAACATTTGTCAAGTCCCTCCGACTTTGGTTTAAATCAAATGGCAAAATTTTGTTTTAGATAAAACAAAACGTGAATATGGAACTTCACTATACAAAAATGCTATTGCGAAACGTATCTTTATATCTCATTTCATCTTAACTCATTTCATCCGCGCGGTTAGCCTAGTGGCTGTGCACTTCGCAACCATATACCTGGGGAAGGAGTATCCTAGGTTCGATTCCCGTTGGTGAGGAGCTGAAGGATCTTCCTCAGCCATAGCCGAGTTAGCTGGTCTTTCTGGGCGTGGACAGCAGGGTTCCACCCCCAGTTTATCCTGGGGGGGGGGTCAATCCCGCAAAAGCAGGCAAACCGGCATTACAGACAAACCGGATACATCGGGATGTAGGGCTTGACCACCTTATCCTGTGAACGGTTTGAGGTCCGATGATTAATAAACCCTCGACACCGCAAGGTAAAAGAGGGTAAAAGGAAGATGAGATGAGACTCATGAGAAGGACACATGCAAGTGGTGGTAGTATCCTAGTATGGAGAGCGCTCTCATGGATATCATTGGATCCTCTCATTCCCAATGAACACACCTAAACTGCTCATTCTTATCTGGGGATTATTTCGAACCAGATGTTGTCTTACATGGTGACAATGTGGCCCAACGAATATGGGCCCATATTCATTGGGCCAGCAAACCAACGCTTCGTATCAGCTCGCACTGTGCAAGCATGATTCGTAAATACCGCTTAAATTCCCTAATTTGAATTCCACCAAGCATCTCTAGATGAGAAATGAGTGAGAGACTCGAAAATGATATCAAGTCTCTCACTCTAGGATCATGTGGAACGTCGTTCGCTGACCTCTATTATGTTATTCTGTCTAGTTGGTCCAGAATCCTTCAGGACATCTTTTGTGGTCTAGTGGAGTCAATGCTAAGACGGTTGCAAGCGGTTATCTCGACCAGAGAGGCTCAACCCACTATTAGGTAGGTGGCCTAATGTCTTGGCTCGTGAGTGTATGTCATATTATTTTAAAATCGTATTGCACCTTAAGTTTTCCTAAAAGTACAGCATCTTATTATAATTTAGAACAATTCAGCCCTGGATTAGTATCAGCTAGGCCCGAGTATGTACGTAGAGGTTTTAACGTCAGTGCGTAAGCCTCGTGGATTAAAATCGAGATTCCTTTTGGTTGAGCAGTCATCAATGTAAACTGACAAACTTTATCAGTTTACGAGCATGAAAGAAAGTGAGTTAAAAGCGCATTTGAAGCTTTTCCGGCTCTTGGTTTTCATTAAAACGACACACGAAAACCGTTAGCATTAACCACAGCACCGTATGTGTGTGTGTGTATGTACACATGCAGGTGAGCGGACACGGCGGCACGCTGCCTTTAATCTCGGAAACAGATTCGTATCTAAGTGATCCTTGCGGAGATTTTAACTGGAATGCGAGGTAGTCGGCAACGTTTGACCGCATTCTAATACGTCGCCTTTACTGAGCATGAAAAGATTCCAAGTTAGTAGATCATTACAAGTTTTAATTACTTCTGTAGCCTTATAAGAGTGCGACTTTAGGAAAGGGAGAGATTGGACACATCTTATAGCAGAGAGGATGAAGGCAATTAGCAGTTAAAGAATTTCATTTTCTTTCTTTATAGATGAAAACAGAATTTGCATATGCAGTGCTAAAAGGGAAAGTATTTTTAGACCCGTGTTTATCCATCTGCTTTCGCTGATTTAACTTTCTTCATTCTGTCGTTCTTTTCAGTGTTAATTCTCTTCGTTCTGATCCCTTCCGCCACACTCATCATTTTTTATTTATTTTTTTTGTTGTTGTCTAACAATTTTTACGATAAATTTACTTTGGGGTGGTTATTACTGTTGGCCAATAGTTTGGAACACTTACATCCGGGAACAAAAATGCACTCGCTGGCAAAACAATCCATTGATTCAAGTACTTTCCCCCCAAAACATATTTAATTTATTTTCCCAACATATTCCTGCGTAATACAAATTTTCTGTCTCTTCTGTTAACAAAAAAAAAAAAGTTCTCATGTATAAGCATTACAAAACAGGAAAATTATTTCAAGTCTCTCACCCAAGACGGATTCAATCCTCTAATTGAGGTTTCAGGCAATTTAATGCTAGCATTCCTCAAAGGAGTAAGTATTTTTATGCCTGTAGATAAGCTAACTAACCAGCTAACTTACCTTCAGTTTTCGAACTCGACCGGGTTCAGTTCCGAATCTGGACGAGTTCGAACCCAGTCTTTCCAACTAAACAGTTTCGTCTATACGGACTGAACTAAGAAGACTCTTCAAAATTCTTAACCAACAAATATTTAAAAAAAAAAAAAAAAACACTGCTCTGACCTTTTTTCACGACAGTCCTCTCTATTTCATCATAGTAGCTGCGTCTTCTAATCTTGGTCCTCCTCTTTCAGTAAATTTTTGCAAAGTATTTAATGAAAAGATCAAATCATTTAGTGAAATTTAAGTTCATTATTAGTCACTTTCCTTTTATTTCCTTGTATAAAGTACGTTGCCAAGAACGAAATACACAATGGACAGTGCCATTATCTCAACAGACTGTGACTAATATAGAGAATTTCAGGGAGAGAGAAGTTAGATTAGCTAGGAGTATTCGTACCAATAATTAAACCATAAGGAATACTTGCTTGACTATACAAGATAAACGTTTACCACTAACTAAATCGAAATCTCTGACAGCGATGATGATGCACAAAACATTTGCTCCCCTTTTTGCCACGAGTTGCCTCAATATTTACAACTGTTCAACAATGTTGTTTACAATCGCATTTCATTCTAGTGTAGATGAAGGTCTCATTCATCTATCAAATATCGCAATGCCGACTAACAGCAGTGAAATGCGAAGAAACTTAAGTTCTTTCCTCAGTGTAAGTAAAAACTTTCTTATCTTTGCTTGGTTAAGAAATGTAGACTTCAATCCTTCTTGAACGAACTGAACTAATTCAGATTCGAAGTTCGATTAATGACATTTAATTGTGTATTAGATATGACCAGTATAATTTCTAATTATCATTCTTTCCAGTATTTTTTATGACCACCGTTCTTAGTTCTTCCACCGTTTCTTGATAGGCCTTTGGGGAAATGAACAATTTCGTTTGGTCAGCTGACAACTCATAACTTAAGTTGACTTTAAACAAAGTCAACTATTAAATCCAACAGCATTTTCAAAGCAAAAGAAAATGTTAGTTTTAGTCTGAAACATTATATAAGACAAGAGTTTTCAATGGAGAAAAAAAAATCACTTATGCTTATGGAAGTGAAATTTAAAATGTGCATGAACATCAAGATAAGTGCCAGATCCAAACATTTCGATCGGTTTAATGTTTTCGGGTACCTGCTGGAACAGAATAGGAAACGGACGTAGAAAGAGGGGAGGAGGATAAACGGTCCTCGAGTTACTCGTTAACATTAAAACTTCCATCACGATTACAGCTCTCTCTCTCTTCTCGTGAGAGACAGAGCGAGAGGCGTAATAGTTTACATTAGCCAGCAGCTAGGGAACTGCTAATGTTCTTTGACGAAGAAAGAAAGAAGATAATTAAGTCTGTTCTTATTAAATGAGGAAGAAATTTATCTTTCCCCATCGTCAAACTCTCTTTTCGTTTTCCAACTTGCTTGTTGTCCAATCAACGAAGCCTTTTAATGCAATTCCCGTTAATGATGGCCTAGAACGTGCAAAGGAATCTCATCCGAAATAATTCATTCAAAATTTTCTTTCGTAAAGCAACTGAATTATGAAGTGGAAATTGTAAATGACTTAAGAATTCGCCTCTTATGTCGAGAATCATTCTTTCTTGTCTAACATCCGCTGCACTTCGATGTTACATAAATCTTATGTCATTCACAGATTAGTCTCACACTAAACGGCTACACGTGTGTGTGTGTGTGTGTGTGTGTGTGTGTGTGTGTGTGTGTGTGTGTGTGTGTGTGTGTGTGTGTGTGTGTGTGTGTGTCCATCTCCGCCCGGACGTCGTTCCAACCACTTGACCTCGTTTGTGACACATACAAATCGAAGCTACTTAAGAAATAAAAACCGAAAAGCCACCGCGTGCATTGGAGGTCGCCAAGAATTTCCTATTTCTACTCTCTCTCTATCCAGCAAGCGAACTGTCCAAACGGGTGTTCGGATGACAGAACGGTATCTAGTCGTTTTAAGCGTCGTAAGATTTTTTCGTTTTCGCGTGAAAAATGATCTTCGCTTCTTTGAGCACACGAGTGCTCAAAGAAGGGGGGGGGGATCCCCCCCCCTAACCTCCCCTTCATCCGTAGCTGGTGGGAACCTATCTCCTCTTTGTTTTCCCTGTCTGTTATTGACAATGAAGCATGAGAGCCTCGGTGTACCTGCAGCTCAATCATGTGCGCGCTGCCCAGACCGCCTAACCTTCCCAGTACGTTAATAAATATTCATGGCTTTTTGGTATCTCGCATTCATTTCTCTCTCTCTCTCTCACACTTTTTTTTTTCTACGTACCTTTTTGTTTGTACAGCTGTGCAATTTCTAGCCAGTATTTTTTTTTTTACCCAAAGAACTTCGCATGGTTGCCAAGAAGTATTACGAATGATACATTAAAAGCTACTAATCATCGTGTTAGATTATTACTGAAATAAGACTTTTTTTTGTAATTTCCTAGGGTAGGAAGTTTTTGATTTGTATTTATTTTTTATATTGCTTCCACTCAGAAAGGTTATATGCGAACTTCTAGCACATTTTGTACCTTGGAGGGGCTAAAGCTCCTATCCTATTCCTTCAGCCATACGGCTGGTGGAGGTAGGCCATATGCTCCCATACTAGGGAGATGATTATGAGCAAGGTGGTTCCCCCGTTGCCTCCCTTGCCGTGGTATATTTATGACTGTAGCCGTGTGTGTGTGTTCACGGGACCGGTTTTCCTGTTTCGAGGGATGAAAAAATCCGATTTGTGGGGAGAAAAAAATCCTCCACCTTCGTATGAAACCAGTTAACTTCACTCGAAACAGAAGATTCCTCACGTCATAGATGAGAATCGAACCAAGGTCTTTCCGACCAAAGGACTTCGTCTATACCGACTGAGCTACGGAGGCTCGGGCTAAAGGTATTTTCTCTTTTTACCAATTGTATAGTATTTTTAATTTCGCTTCTGTTGTTGAAACAATCCTTGGTACACACAGAATACAATGAAGACACTGTAACCATGGGAATGAGTTACTAAAACTATGGAATAAATTATGGCTATTTACATGCTGCTTTTTTTTTATTTTTTTTTAAAAAAAAAACTTCTCCAGTAGCTCCAATAGAACAATCAGAATAGAGTAGCAAGTGATACCGTTGTCCTCCTCGTATGCGACGCTTTCGCGCAGGTCTACACATTTTACCGCGTAAGCTTCCGTAACCGATAAACCCGCGGAATAGGTTGGTTGCTCCCATGTCAAAGCGTGTGTTCACGGGGCCATTTTGCGTACTTTGCGGGATGAAAAACCCCAGATAAACTGGCGGAAAAAACCTACTCTCCACACCCAAGGCCTAACTTGGCTATGGCTGAGGAAAATCCTTAAGCTCCTCACGTCGTTGACGAGAATCTTAACCTAGGACACTCCTTCCGCAGGCATACGATTGCGAAGCACAAAGCCACCAGGCTAACCGCGCGGACGTTGTCCTCCTACTCGTCTATATTCGTCTTTTATCACTGCTTTTAGGATTTCACTTTTCTGACAATTGTTTCGAACTGTTGTGTTCTCACCAGAGACCAGGAGGAAACCGTAAAAAGGACAAAAACGATTATAGTTTTATGTACGCGCCTACCGAAAGTTCACTTATAAAATATAACTTCCTAACATGGAACTGCTACGGTTGAAACATGTATGATAATACACCCAGTGTTTGTTTGTGTGGGTCGGTCACATAAATATCAAGTACCAAACCTAACTCCAGATTTTGAGGAGAAATGTTTACATAAAAAAGCATTGTTCTTATTAATTTGTCTCTAATTTCTTCGGCATTAATTAATGTTAGTTAAATGGAATTTGAAATAAAATATGGATGTGATGTTTTATTAATATTTTTCTACGGAGATGTCAGGGTATTAATTAGGTTTTTTTTTTCTCCCTCCTAATACACACTGCAAAGAAAACTAATGTAGGTAAATAATGTAGTTTACTAGTTTGTAAACTGTAGTAAAATATAGTAAACTAGCTTAATTTTACTAGCGAAACTGGTAAGCAATATCGTACGAACATACGTACGAATTAAATACTTATGGTCAGTTTCCTTATAAGGACTGGCTTAAAGGGGCGAAGCAAGAATGCTTTTCATCTTCCCCGTTATCTGTAGAGGACAGTGTAAGGATAAGGTGTTATTGAGCTATTAAAGCTCTGATCATGGCTGGAGGATAACAGCAATAGCCGAGCTTCAGTTAGAACTTCATTGGCTACAGCATTGCCATCCAGTTTGACAATTGACATTTATGACTTAAGGGGTGAAGCGAAAAGCTTTTCATATTCCCCGTTGTCTGTTACGGTCACAGTGAGGGTAAATATTATGAGCAGTTTGCTCGCCCAGAATGGGCATGGAGATTATACATCACTGAAGGAAGTTAAAATGTCTTTTGTGTTTGAATGTATCCGTAGGCTCATAGGCTACAGCTTGTTGAACTAGATCATTGGGATGAGTGGACGTCTTTAGGAAGAACTTTGCGGCTAAAGTTTGTAGGAAGGACAAGATATAAGGAAAATTTGTATCTCGGTGAAGTTGATTTCTGACGAACCATGGAGCGTTTAGGATCATTCTCAAGCATTTGTTCTGAACCCATTGCAATTTGATAATATTTGTAGTGGAGGTGTGGCTCCAGGCTGGAGAAGTATAAGTAACTATAGGACGAATCGTCAGCTGGTTTGATTCTGATGTTTAGCTTGCTGCTTTTGTTTATTAGGGGATAAATCTGAGCGATGGCTTTAGATGCCTTTGTACATGTAGTCTTGATGTGTTGGTTAAAAGTTAATTTTTTGTTGAGGATGACACCTAAGTATGTTGTTTCCGTCTGCTAGGGAAGCCAACCAGTTTATAAATGTCTTATTTTTTTAAATTTTAGTTGATATTAAAAGATTAAAGGTGTATATTTAATTTTTAGAAATTTTAAAAATAGTCCATCATTTTGAAAATTTTAATTAAATTTTAAATTAAAATATAGGTTACATTATTATTTCTAAAAAAGTAAAATATTTTTAAAAATTACAAGTACTAAAATCATACCTTACACCTAATGATTCAAACTGTCGCGATTTCCACAACAAAAATCTATTAGTAGAAATACAGTTTTACAGGAGAGTATTGTTATTACTGCTATTATTAACCAGCTGTTGTTTGACCCCAAGTAACATTGCTGACTTTTAATAGTATAGCATGGATGGTGGGAAATTTGTTATTTATTTATTCTATTTATTCATAATCTCCCTTTCATCGATGACTAATGATAAAAAATGTGTATTTTCAGATCATCCACTTCTTCTCTGAAGACCTTACCATGGCTACAGTGTGGACTTGGGGTTGGGGATGGTTCTGCCCTTGCAGTCTCCGCCAAAGCGTACTAGTCGTATTGGCAGCTTACTGTGCCGTATCCGCTGGTCGCAGCGCACCCCGATCCAGTGTCGAAGACGATCCCTTGGTGGTAAGGACGACGAAAGGATTCGTTCGAGGCCTGTCTGTTCGTGCAGCCACCGGAAAACTCGTCGATGTGTTTTGGGGTATCCCTTACGCTCAAGCTCCCGTAGGGAAGTACCGTTTTCGACATCCGCGACCTATCGACCCATGGGACGGCATCTTCAATGCCACCGAGAAACCAAACTCGTGTTATCAGATTAGTGACGAAGTATTCGGGGACTTCAGCGGAGCAACGATGTGGAATGCGAACACCCCTCTCAGCGAGGACTGTCTTACGATTGACGTCTGGGTTCCGAAGCCGCGGCCGAAGAATGCAGCTGTAATGGTGTGGATTTATGGAGGTGGATTTTACAGCGGCACTACAACTCTCGAAGTGTACGACAGCAAGATTTTTGTGTCCGAAAAGAAGATCATTCTGGTAGCCATGAATTATCGCATAGCGTCTCTCGGATTTCTATACTTCGATAGGCCAGACGCACCGGGAAATGCTGGACTGTTCGACCAACTAATGGCCCTGGAATGGGTGCGTGACAACATTGCCTATTTTGGTGGAAATCCCCAAAACGTAACTCTTTTTGGAGAGAGTGCAGGGTCCGTTAGTGTCAGTCTTCACCTGCTTTCACCCCTAAGCCGCAATCTCTTCAATCAGGCGATCATGCAGAGTGGAGCGGCGACGGCTACATGGGCCAGTATCAGTCAAGAAGAAAGCATTATGAGAGGTCTTCGACTAGCAGAAGCCATCAAGTGTCCACATGATCCCAGCGATATGGACGCAGTGTTGGAATGTCTCCGAAGTCGGGACGCATACGAACTAGTCAACAATGAATGGGGGAACTTCGGTGTGGTCGAGTTTCCTTTCGTCCCTGTGGTCGATGGAGCTTTCATTGACGAACATCCGTCGGTTTCCTTAGAGTCAAAGAACTTTAAGAAGACAAGGGTCATGACGGGCAGCAACACAGAAGAGGGAACTTACTTCATCATTTATTACCTGACTGAGGTGTTCAAAAAACGCGAGGACGTTTATCTGACTCGTGAAGACTTCATCCGATCGGTCAAGGAACTGAATCCGTATCTGGAAGACATTGCCCAGAAAGCCATCATCTTCGAGTACACAGACTGGTTGAACCCCGATGACCCGATCAAAAACAGAGACGCAGTGGACAAGATCGTCGGAGACTACCACTTCACGTGCAGTTTGAACCACTTCGCTCATCGATACGCTGAGACCGGCAATGATGTTTACATGTATTACTATACCCACAGATCATCGACCAATCCGTGGCCTCGATGGATGGGAGTGATGCATGGAGACGAGATTAATTTCATATTTGGTGAGCCTCTGAACCCAACGTTGGGATACACAAGAGAGGAAACAGAATTCAGCAAACGGGTGATGACTTACTGGGCCAACTTTGCTAAAACGGGGTAAGTCGTAGACAACATAATCTCACATTTTACGTTACAGAATAAATAATAGTGTTACTATTCAGTAAAAGAATATAAAAATGAAGCCAGATATCGTGTGTGTGTGTGTGTGTGTGTGCGTGCGTGCGTGCGTGCGCAGAGTAGAATTTTGAGTATCATTGTAAGTGGTTACATTATAATCAGAATTTAAAAATAATAAAAAGAAAAAAAGAAATTGGAAAACATGCCGACGCACGCATAAAACGATGGATACCTTTACATACCTCACTCCATTCCCGTTGTAAGATAACCCAGCTGGTTATTATCAGCCTGGGGAGAACAAATTGCTCTCCATGCCGTTTCTAGGCAACCGTTATCTGAGGATTTAAAGGAAGGTAATGAGATGTGTGTCAGAGTGTAAACTGTATTATGTCTGCTCGCTTGAAAATGTGATTCCTTAAATATTAACTTAATTTTAATTCTGTTTCTATTCTTGCGAGACAAGTGGCTGCAGCTGTTTCGGATTATATTGATTTTCGCATTGTGTTTTTTTTTTAATTATTTTTTAAGTATTAGCCAGTTTTAATTTTTTATATTCTCTGGGGTTTTCGCTGTTTTCGGCTTATACATTTTACTTTTAATTCGTTTTGAGTTCTTAAATGTTTATATTTTCACGAGAAGAGTGGAGCACTGCTTCGAACCTCTAATATTACAGATTGTTCATTGTTTGTCACTCCTTATATTCTCGTGAGACAAGTGACGAGCACTATTTTCAGCTTTATCTAGGAGTTGACATTGTTCAGTTTTTGTTTGTTCGATAAGAATTAATTTGTCAAACATCGAGAGATATGACGCGCGCGCTGTTTTTAGACTTTGTGATCAGGTGAATTTCCCGCGCGCTATTTTATTATTATTTTTTTTTTGAGATTAGGTACATTTCTCACGCGCTCGCTGTTTTTAGATTTTGTGATATGTAGCTTTCTCATTTCTTGATTTTATTTTCAGTGAATAAATATACAAAATAAATAAAAATAAAAAAAATATCGACTTATAAATCATTTCACTTTTCGTATCATGAAGAGGACGTGCTGTCCTATGTCATGTACGTACGTCATCAAATGAGATCTACACAGATGCGTCTTCAGTCATGAATAACTATTGATCTCTCTATATCAAGAAACTTTATCCAGTTACTTTTAATACTAAAATCTTTAAAGGGTCGAGGCTATTTTGGGATTTGTCCTGTATTTTGATTTCCTTAAAATGATATGAAAAGAAATCTACCAGAAATAGCTTAGTTCGATTTTCACGTTTATATACTCTTGTTGGCTCGTGCATAGTGGGAGAAATCTAAGAATATTTGTTGACGCATGCTCATATCGGTCAATCAAAGCCATCGTAGACAGCATGCACATCTCCCACATGAAACTTGTATAATATTTATGATAGAAACTATGTGAAAGGGAGAGTAGATATCATAAGGATGCAACCAACATCGATCGATGTATTAAAATGCAAACGAATTCAAATAGTACAAAGCAAGATAGGCAATACTAATACGTTGATTCAATTCATATCTAATCCATACTAGGTTTTAGTTTTATAAAAAGCATGGGAGTAGCAAAATCCATTAATTTTCATAACTTCTTATTCTATAAAACTTTATTCTATACTAATTTAAATCGGAAACTGCTATTTATTTCTCAAATTTTAAAACTCCCATTTTTGATGAAACGTTGAGTTACTCAATATACAAAAGGTTCTTCCAGCACCAATCACTTTTCGCCTTCCAACCATCGCCGATCAATGTGCAGCTATTTTTAGAATTCAGAAGGGGGGATGTTAGTGGATCATGAAATTATCCAGGTTTATTTTCAGACTGTGTGCTAAGTACTCGCGACCTTCAGCGTTTTAGGGGCATCTGTGTGTGTATGTGTGTGTGTGTGCGTGCGCGTGCGCGCGCAGTGACGCTTGGAGTGTGTACCTAGAGAACTGGTAGTGTTCAGAAAGCTTTATGTTAAGTAGATTTTATCTCAAATTTCTTCTGTAAGTTATAAGACTTTGTTACAGCTTTCTTTTTTTTTTTTAATATGAAAAATTAGCTGATCACTAGTAAGGTGATAGTATCAGTTTTGTTGCCGACAAGGTTAATGAAAAAAATGTAAAAAAAAAAAAAAAAGAAAGAAAACCTCGTAATATTAACCATTCTCCCATCTTCACCTTTGACCTTTGAGAATTTTCAGCTACTTGGCATAAACAGTAACTAAATCCATTTGCGATGGATCAACGTTTCAAATAACTTTACATCTAGGTTGTTTTCCGATAAAAAAGGGAGTACAAAAACAGAAGTTTCAAATATACCTTAAAGAAACAAAGCCTTAATCTTCAAATTTTTTTACTACCTCCACTTAAGATTTCCGATATTGAAAACATTCGTGATCTGTGTACAACTGTAGTTCTACCAAAGAATAGCGCAGAAACTGTCTCAATTTATTTTCAGATCTTAAATTCTCATGACCTATAAGCAGGGGTGTCAATAACGTCGATCGCGATCTACGGGTAGATCGCATAATGCTTTGGGGTCGATCGCAAATTTATTTTGTCTCAATTTTCAAAATAATATATAGATAAGTCCGAATACGATAAAGCAAATAAATAATATTAACCTATTTATCAAATAATAATCTATATTATGGTTCTATTTAAAATTTACATTAATTAAAAAATTAAAATATTTTTGTACAATAATTCCAGTTTATAATTCAATTATATTAAATCGAATTTTATTTCAAAAATTTCAATAGAAAAATTACAAATATTAGTTAAAAATATTTAAATTTCCCGCTTTGTGACTTTTGTTGCCGAGTGTACTTGGAAATGTATGCGCCCTCATAGACACGCCTACTTTGAGTTTTTGTTCGCTTTGATGCACTGTATAAACTCGGCTGTTTTGTGCTAGTGCTCTGCTACAAGTTTAAAGTGTTTTAATATAATTTAAAATTGTACCGTCATGACTACTACGAAAAAAAGCAAAGACATATCACTATCATCAAGAGTGGGAACATGATTATTTCATTATTATGATCGAAGACAAATGTTGTTGTTTGATTTGCAATGAAAGTGTTTCTCTGCCAAAAAAAAAAAAAAGGGAACTTGGAACGACACTTTAAATCGGTGCACAGCAGCTATGAAACGGCGTATCCACGTAACAGTGATTTACGAAAAGTCAAAATTCAAGAATTGAATAAAAGTTTTGTCATCACAGCAGTTATCATCAGTTGCATCAATCTTGGGACTGGTAGCTCAGCAGCAATTTCCTCCATTCCGCTCTGTCATTGGCTTTCTTCTTAACCTCCTGTTAACTCCTCAAACACGTGCTGTCTTTGACTTGGTCAAGAAAGCTTTTCCTTGGTCTGCCTCTTCTTCTTCTTTTCCCCCTCTATTTTGCCTTCAGTTATTTTTTTCACAAGTCCATCGTGTCGAAGTACAAGGTGTCCCAAAATTCACGCAAGAAGTAATTTTGATAGAAAACACAGGTTTTTAATTAAAAATTGTAATTTCTTATTGATTCATAAAGTATACAGTATAGGGTTATGCATGGAATAGCATATCGGGTAAATGGCCTCCACGGCTTTGCTGGCACATGCGCACTCTTTTGTCGAAATTTTCCATGACCGTTTTGCATAAATGTGGCTGAATTTCGTTGATACAGCACTCAATTTCCTCCTTCAAGGCGTGGGTGGTCGTGGGCTTGTTGGCATAAACCTTACACTTCAAAAAACCCCGAAGAAAAAAGTCCAACGGCGTTAAGTCACATGATCTGGGCGGCCAATTCTGATCACCAAAACGGGAAATTACACGACCAGGAAATGACTCATGCAGTAATTGAATTGTTTCTCGGGTTGTATGGCATGTGGCACCGTCTTGTTGAAACCACATGTCGTCCACATCCATATCTTGCAATTTAGGCACAAAAAACGGGATTATCATGTCGCGATAGCGAGCACCATTAACTGTTATTGCCTTACCAGCCGCATTTTCGAAGAAGAATGAACCGATGATGCCTCCAGCCCAAACTCCGCACCAAACAGTGACACGTTGTGGATGCATTTATTTCTCAACAATCACTCGTGGATTTTCTGAACCCCAAATGCGACAATTTTGTCGATTAACGAAGCCATCAAGATGAAAATCAGCCTCATCGCTGAAGATGATTTTGTTCGAAAAATAAGCATCCACTTGTTGTTGTTCCATAATCCATTCAACGAACTCTCTTCGCTGTGTGTGGTCAGTAGGCTTCAGTTCTTGAGTCAATTGAACTTTGTAAGCATAAAGATGCAAATCTTTCGTGAGAATACGCTGTAGAGAGCTTCTCGAAATGCCCAATTCAAGACCACGGTGCCGAATTGATGTTCCTGGACTCTCAGCAACACTCTCACGAACTGCTTCGATGTTTTCTGTTGAACGACTTGTTGAAGGACGGCCAGAGTGTATAAGATCACTAATTGATCCAGTTTCCTTGAATTTTTTAATTAATCTTTTTACAGTTGATGAAGTTAAATCACTATTCCGACCATATTTTGTTCGAAAATTGCGAACTGTAGCTGCCAAACCTTCATTATTTTTAAAATATTGCTCAACAATGAAAATGCGTTGTAGCGCTCCATTTTTAATAACCCTGAACTGTCAGCTGTCTTTTTTTTCTCGTTGGCAACACTTTACCGCACAAATGGCGCTAAATTTAAATCTTGCGTGAATTTTGGGACACCCTTTATATGTCCAAACCACCTATCCCTTCTAATTTTGATCGATTTAATTAGAGTTCTTGTTTCGTTTATCTCTCTCAGGACTTGTTGGTTTGATTTTTTTTTCCGTCCATTTTATTTTGTTCATGCGGCGCCAGCACCACATTTCAAAATCACAGCAGTTATGTTTTATTTAAAATAATATCGAACACCGAGACAGCAACTGCTTCGTTAAGAGTGAGCCATATTCTTGCCAAACATAAGAAACCCTTTAGCGATGGTGCAATTTGTAAAAAAACATTTCTTGAAGCAGCTGAATCGTTGTTTTGTAATTTTGAAAATAAATCAGAAATAGTTGCTGCTTTCAACGAAATACAGTTGCAAAACGAGTAGAAGAAATAAATTCGAATCTAAAAGAGCAACTAATGCAGGATGTTAAGGATTGTCAGTTGGCCAATCTACTGATGCTGTTGACATCGCTCAAACTCGTTGCAGAGTAGAATAAGTAATGATGGTTCATCAGGAAGTTCAAAATCAAATGTTTATTTTAATCAGTGTGATCAAAAAACTGCAATATTCTTTTAAGCATTATAACTAATTAATATTACGATAATGATAATAATATATTAATAATAATAAATAATATTACGATAACTTTTCCTTTGTCTAAACATAAATTAGAAATCTTATACCTTATACTCCAATTTTGAAAAAGGTAGATCGCAGGTATATCTGTAATGTCGATCTTATGCAAACATTCGTTGACACCCCTGACCTATAGCGTAAGTACTCAGTAGAGGGTCGTAGCGAAGTACCCGAAAAAGAAATAAAGACGATTATCGTCTTTATTTCTTTCATTTTTTTTTTCTCATACCTTGTGTTCACTTCAATTCTTTATTTAAAAAAAAAAAAAAATCTGTTCTAGAGAACAAATATGGAACTTTTTAAACCACTTCAGGCCTCCAATAAGCGGTGTGTGTGTGGGGGGGGGAGGTGATCTTAATAGGTTTATAAAAATCATCTAACACCTAACGATTATGTTACAACCATTCACGCCAATAGTGGGATTCGAATGCAATATTTGTCCGTCTGTACGGTATAGCTCCGTTCTCTCCAGGTGGATATCAATGAAATTAGATTCTTATTGAAATTTGAGGACGTATCTAAATTTTAGATTTAATCCGTTTGGTTTTAGTGAAAAAGGGGCAAAACCATTTACAATGATACAAAATTATATTTGATGGTAAACAGATTTTATTATCTTCCGCATCAAGTCCAATTATTACTAAAGGATATAAAGAAAGTGTTTTATTGAATTATATGGTTCATAATGGCTTAAAAGGAAAAGGTAAGAGGTGGGTTATATGCAGATTAGCTGTGAAAAAAATTAAAAGGAAAGTAAACGGAGAAAGACAAGGGATATATGTTAAAAAGTTAAGCTAGAACTGAAGGAGTTGTTTAAAAAAACTACGTCGTTTCTCTTTGTAGTCGTCAGATCTGGAAATAAGCAAAAATAAATAAATAAATAAAGGATTGGATTACCTGTTCCTTTAATTCGATAGTTGTAATTACACGGTTATTAGACAAAAACTTGGAGGGATTTCTTGTGGATCCGTTTTGATGAATATCATTCGTCAGTGGTTCTAAATGGGATACAAATCGTGCGCACACCTGATGTGTAGGGTTTGTTGTTGTTCTTTCCTTGTTGTCAGGGTTTTCATACGGAATTTGTTGCAAGCAAATGTTCCAGTTTTTGGTATGCATCTGGTTACATCGCAAAATCTCTTTGTGATGCGTTTTTTTTTTTTTTTTTTTTTTTTTTTTTTTTTTTATTTGGAGGCGATTTTTGTTTCTGCAATGTGGGTGGAAAGGCAGACTAAGAGTGCCTGAAGTATTCAATGACAGAAAAAGGAATGTCCTGCGAGTTGGATAAGTTATATCACATCATATCCTTCTCTTCAACTCATTCTGTAGATGGAACCTCGCAACAAGATGGGTTGTGACCTGCTCGATATGAAATCTCTTAATGTGTATTTGGTGTAGAAGACGAAATTTTCAGTATTATGAAGTGTGTGTTGTAACTGCATGTGAGAGAAAAATCCATATTTTAGTTTTAAGACATCATGTGGTTTCAGTGGACTGTTTCAGATTTTGTGTATGTGTAGAGTTTTGAGTAGTCTCTCCTACAAAGTTTAAAGGTGAGCAATGCTATTTCGTATTTGGATGAAACGATTGTGAACAGTTCTGTTTTTTTTTAACACAAATTAGGAATTTTGGCGTTGTCAAAACTGTCGTATTTGTTCAGAAGGTGTCTGATGGCTGAATTTGTACCAATAACGAAGACATGGAGATATCGACGTGCCATGGATTATAGGAATACTAGGAAGAGATAGATGCGCTACATCTGAAACATCTCACTCCCACTGGTACTTCAAAGACATGTCGGTAAATTGGCCGTTGAAGGTAAAGCAGTTTCCTAAAGTAACATTTTGAAAATAGCTCAAGTGTATCATTATGAATCAATTTGATGCTTTGTTAGGTTTAGGAGGAGATGTATAATCTTGAAAGCGGTCTGAATCCCACAGTAGTTGTAGACAGAGAATATAGCGGTGCTAGGACGTGGTCTGTATGGAACTGATTGATTTTTAAGTGCATTATCGAGGTGATGTGTTTTATAGAGAATTTGATATAACCGAGTAGACGAAGCTGATTCATGACCAGAATTTTTGGATAAGATGATGGCTGTTTCTTGGAAGGAAGTAATGGGATTTATGGGTCTAACAGGCTTCAGGAGATGTGTTCGATATTGTTTTATAAATCTTGAATGATTGTGGTTAGTAATTTCGCACATGGTGATATCATAGATAACGTTGAAATATATATATATATTTTTTTTCTTTTTTTTTTCTTTGCGTTAGATTTTTTTCCCAGTTGGAAACAACGGTGATGTTGGATTTTACAAATTTAGATGCCCCGGATTTACAATGGCTAACAATTCAGAGTTTGTAATGCTAGTTTGTATTGTATGTTGAGAGGCTTCGTAAATTTTTGTAGAAAAAAAAAGATCTTTGTGTGGCACATTCTGAAGCTTGCCTTCATTTTCAGAGATAGCCTCGTATGGGAAACGAGCGAGATGGTATCTTTGCTAGGAATATGAATTAAGGTGATAGAAAAGTTTTGTTGTGGATGCTGACGACACCTGTGGAGGGGAGAAATTTTGGCGATTATTACGGTTTTCAGGTGGCTGGTTAGATTTATTCTTAGAATATTTTGGATGTCCAGACACGTAGAGACAGGAACACGTCCAGACTTGTTCCTGTCTCTACCTCGTCTGAAAAAAATGACAGTCTTTCTCTCTCTAGTTTACTGTCTTCCGTCTGTTATATTTTTCTTTCGTTGCTTCTTGTTCTTTTTTTAATTTCAACTTTTCTCTTATTTCCTTCTTTCTCTCTGTGCTTTTCTTGTTGTTTTTTTTCCCTCCACGTTTACCTTCCTTCTCTCTTTAAACTTTCCTTTATTTGTACTTGTTTATCTTATTCTTTGTTTTTCTTCTTTCTCTTTTGTTTATTTTCTTCCTTCTTTTTTTTTCTCCTTTTCTTTTTCTTCTTTCTTTCTTTCTCTTTTTCTCTTCTTCTTACCTCCGTCTGCGACATTATCCTCGCCTCTCCTTCATGGAACTGCTAGACGCCGAACGAGCCGCCCAATTCTCAGCATTTCCCTTCGATCATTCAATGTTTTCCCCCCCCTACCCCCCACGTCATCCGACAAGGTTTGTTAAACACAGTTTGTACTGCTCACTCCGTTCTCTTTGGGGACAGGCGACGCTAATCCAATTACTCTTGTTTGCTGAGCAGGCTGCGTTCTCCATCCTGCCCGCACCTGCCCAATTACCAAGGGATGGCAAGGTCAACCGCAACTGTCGTAGGTTCTAGCTTCGTGACTAGAATGACGGGACCGATAACGCAACGTCGTTTCCCCCCTCCCTCTACCGTACAACGTACACGATATTTGCCGCTAGCTATCCGTATAACTGTCTTCTGAAATAGTAATGGAAGCACAAATCCCAAAATAGAATCTTTCTGTTTTTAGATTTTTCCAAAGAAAATCTAATTGGAGTCGGGCGAATGAGGCAGAACTTCGCTTTCAATCTGTTAGGCGCCTTTCTCATGCAAAGAGATGTCCTGCAATGATCCATTGCTGTTTCGTTGTTATGTTGTCATGTAATGTTTGGGAATCGTGGCTCGCCTGTTAGTTCTGATGGCAATTACGTGTTCAATGTCAATGTTGCTGACGTCCTCCATTAGCTGATGTCAGTAATATCGTATTTAGCGACACCTGAAATCCCTAAACATTTCAAGGAGGAGAAATGATCGATCTTTCTCTCATTACCACATTTTAAAAATAATTTGTCTTCCTAGTCCAACTATAACTCTTATATGTTGTTTGGTAACATTCGTTGTAAACAATGACTTGGAGTACCTTTTAACATTAAATATTTATGCGATACTAACAGTCTACATCATGATGAGGTCCATCTAGTTCTTTTCTATAAAGTATGGAAACATTAATGAAATTCCTAAAAGAATCGGCAAACGTCTCTGTAAATTTGGCATCCGCGATTCTCTTTGGTTGGAAAGAACTGAGTTCAAATCAAATGTACGAACTCGCGAAACATTTCAGTTTTTTTTTTTTTTTAACTGAAGATAAATAACCCATCTCACATGGATGATTTTTCTCTCATAAAATTTGGTTTTTATATTTCTACAAGACTACTGGCCTGAGAACACTGAACAGACAAAACGTAATTCCCCTCGTAAGCTTTAGTTGTTTTGGCGTATTTCCAAACAGACAAAATCTTCTCCTAGCATAAGCGTTTTCTCACAAGTTAATAGTAATCTGCATTTTCTTCTAATAGTAAATTTCAAGTATTTGAGAGAGAGAGAGAAAGAAAGAAATGTTTTGGAATGTGTTTGAATGAAATGATGAACCAGGAATAAAGTCCTTCCAATGGTCTCTCTCCTTAAAAAAATTGCTCGACCTTTGTGCCCAGTACCGAGTACGTTGGCTTCTTTAGGGTGTAGTTAGTTGAATTAACACAGGCGAAACAGGTATACCATACAAAACATACTTCAAGAAGGTATGTATATAAGGTAATAAAAGCGAAATGTGTGCTATTCTTTTTTTTTTTTTCATCTTTCGTCGATACACAGTTCGTAATTGCAATTAGTAAAAGGCATACACAAATGAGAGTTCAAGAATATTACGTCTTATAATAAGCAGTCAACTGAATGTGACAGAACCTCCGTAGCTCAGTCGATATAGACGAAGCCCTTTGGTCAGAAAGACATGGGTTCGGTTCCCGTCCGTGACGTGAGGAATCTTTATCTGGTCACTTTCGATTAAGGCGAGTTAGCCGGTCTCAGACGGAGTGTTTTTAGCCCGGAAACTCGGGTTTTTCGTCCCTCGGAACAGACAAACCGGCCAGGAGAACACACACACACACACACTCGGCCTGGTTGGCCGAGCGGTTAGCTTATCCGCTCTCCACACAAAAGGCTGCGGGTTCGAATCCCGTCATGGGCATGGATGTTTTGTGATTGGCTGTGGAAATACTGGTGGTGGCGGCGGGCGGTAGATGACGTTGTGTATTGAGTGGTGGAGACAGAGAGAGAGAGAGAGAGGTAGAGTAGGTGTCCTCCCTCGATGAGTCTTTGGACTCCCTGGAGGTTTCACGTAATAATAATAATAACAACCAACAGCTTCATGTTGGTTTTATAAGATGGTGCCGTATTATCCTTATGGATTCACGGCCGCTTATCATGCGCTAATTAATTAACTGAATTTGACTACGAATATTTATGCAAACTATTTGTCAAGTAGTCATCCTGATATTTAGGCATCTATACTTGTCAGAAAATGCCATAATGTCCGTCTCTGACCTACAAATGCCACTCTTCCGGGGAGACTTTCCACTAAATAGCTGTGAGTACTTTCAAGAAACTTGGACATCATAATCTTGCCTTCAACCATCCTTTTTTCCACCAAAGGTGACAGGACTGCGCTCGAGACTCTGCTGGCTAACCTAACATTTGCACTCCAATTTTGTTAATTCATGGCTCAACAGCAACAATTTGCATATGGTGTATTATCATTAACACTCATCAGGATCGTTTCCACAGAAATGCCTCGCTGCAGACAACAAAAAATTTCTAAAATATAACTTTCGATGTCCATCTGTTTTTTTTTTTTTTTCTTTTTTTTTTTTTTTCTGGCAGTACAGTACGACAAAGGATTCTGAAACCAGACGCAACACTACCACACATACCGGACAGGCCAATCTACTCAGATAAATATTGTTCTCCTGGCATCCAAACATTTCCATCTGATGTGTTGTGTGTGTGTGTGTGTGTGTGTGTGTGTGCGCGCGCGCCTACCTACCAGTGAGCTATTCCGTACCACAGCTTTCCAACGTACTACTGTTCAATTAGTGTGAACTCCGAAATTTGTACTTCGAGCACAGTCGTTGTTTTGATCTAACGCATCAACCCGTTTATGAACACAGACGCTGTTAAATACAGTTGAAGCAATGTTCAACTGTATTTAACAGTTGAAAGTAATATTGATCGACGCTGTATTCCAGAAAAAAAAAGGATGTTTTAATATTTTTTGCGATATGGTGTATAATTAACCTGTTGACATTGAACTATAGTTATATATATATATATATATATATATATATATATATTTTTTTTTTTTTTTTTTTTTGAAAATACATAGTATTCCAGTTGTTAATAATCACATGTAATTTTATATTTTCATTTTGTCTCTATTATCTGACATTGTCTACCCATAGACTTGCAAAAATATGTATATATGCATCTCAAAGCAATGGAATCGCATATGCCCAAACTATGACGTATATAGTGAAAATTTAGTTCCTGCAACTTTAAATAGCTATTTTATATGCGCACAATGTTCACATTACTAAGTTTTGTATGGAATGTATGATTGAATGTAATAAATTTTGATTTTCCAGATATATGTATAGAATTATTATTCAGATACATGCGTTTCATTCGCTTATAGTCCGTGCGGTTAGCCTCGTGGCTTTGCGCTTCGCAAACATATGCCTGCGGTAGGAGTGTCCCAGGTTCGATTCCCGTCGAAGACTGAGGAATTTGAGGATCTTCTTTAGCCGGTCTTAGGCGTGGACAGCCGGTTTTTTTCCGCCAGTTTATCTGGCGTTTTTTATCCTGCAAGCAGGCAAACCAGCCCCGTGAACACACGCGGATCTACAGCCATAAATACCTAACCCCCCCATGAGGGGGCTCAACTCTCCCCAATAGGGACGGGGGGGAAAAAGGGAAGAAACTCCATACGAATAAATAAAATAAATTCGGTTATATATACAGCATTTGGCTCATTCAAAATCAGCCTTGTGTTTTAGATTTTGCTATGACGCGAACTTTTACGCAGGCCGAGAGTTATTATTTTTTTTTCCATTTCCAAGGCATCCCCGAAATACAACATGCAGAGCCACAGAAATTTTCCTACTGGAGAAAGTCTTATGCAAGGTTCATATTATTGATAATACGTATTTTATGAATTCAATAAATAGACGTCATTATTCGTAATTATTCTTTGTTCAAACTGCTTATTATAGGACTTGTTTTGAAAGAGATTAACATGTTAAAAATTTCATCGGTCTGTGTGTTTGCAGAGCATTTTTTAAAATGGAAATATGGAATTGAATAACAAGGATCATTTACGTGATTTTCGATGAAACCTGTTCTGAGACTATCGACCAGGAAGGCTACAATGTCAACATATACTCTTCATTGGTGGATGCATCGGGATCATTACACATATTTAGATGTATAACGATCCTGATGCAGTAAAGATTTAACTCATTGTTTCATTATTTAGTTTTATTTGGCCTTGTATCTACTCAATCTTTCGGTGGAGGAGGTTAAATCCTTTTGTGAATGAAATAAATTCAGTTAGAACAACAAATCTTTCTCAGGCCTCATCAACTATGTGGGCTTGGCTTGCTAAATTCTCGTTTACTAGTTTTCATTTCTTTTCTTTCTTTTTTTTTTTTTACTTATGAACAAGAAAGACAGAACAACAGCCTTATTACATAAAACCTGGATCATACTAATTTTCATATGAAAACTTTTAAAAGAATATTTTTAAAAGCATTAATACCTCGTTTAGTATTTAGTATCTGCAAACCATTACGCTTTGGACAATTCATAGGGAATTCCTAATGCGTTTGGCAAGTTCATTTACTTGTGTGTGTGTAGGGGGGGGGGTGAAATTTCTATGCTCTGCACCTTACACTTCTCAAAATGAAGTACGCTTACAACTGAAGAAATAAATTCAGTTAGAACATCGATACAACTGAATTCGCACGGTTCTAAATTTCGTTTATTGGCAGATTGATGCCACAATGTTTCCATAGTAACCTACGTTTTTCGCAGTTAGCAGCCGAGCGGCTATATCTGTACTACTATTTCTTAATTTGGTATTCGAAAATAAAATAAAACACATTTTTTTTTTTTTTTTTTTTTTTTTTTTTTTTTTGGATGTAGTAGAAAATGTAATCGGAGATATTTTAGGTCTTTCTATTTCCTAATAACGAAATAGTATAACATACTACAGAAGTGTTTTAAATACATATATAAAACAATGGCTAACATTTTTAAAAAGGCGTTATTGGCAAGTAATCTTTATTTAATCAATGATTTAAATGTTATAAATCTTTCGATAAAGTGGATTCGTTGTGTTATCACCAACCTCTTCAAGGATAACACAACGAATGTAAAGTAGCTAAATGAGTTTGGGTCATTTACGATTACGAACAAAGCAACTTAGGCTAGAGTCGATTTGTGTTGTCTGTTACTATTCTGATCGGTTTGCCTATTTGGTAGGATGGATAACCTAATTTCCTAGGAGGAAAAATCCTTGTCAGTAACAGCTAAATGATTTCTATAAAAACGATTAACTTAACACGGAATCGTAGATTTTAAATTTACATTATTCGTTCTCTATAACCTTAGCTGATCATAAGTGTCGTAAAAATTGTCTTTCTCTCCCTCATAAACTATCAAATATCCAGAAAATTTCAATATTTCGGTATATCGTAGTTGTAAGTCAACTACGATAAAGTCAGTAAGCAGTAGAATAAAACTGCCCGTAAGTTTCGATAAAAGGGAAATCACCAGATCAATAAAATGGGAAGTTATCAGAGAAAATATGGGACGGATTTAGGCTATTGTTTTATGGTAAGGGATGAATTTAATTTTATTTATTATTTTACTTATCATATTCTTTTCAGAATTTCGGTATTGTAATTCTAAAAAAAAAAAATAATTCACAATAAGATTTCCTTTAGGAAGCGGTATCGTGTCTATGAATAACTGTTGCATATCAGTTCATATTATGTGTATACGTCTCTCTCTCGGGTCGAAAATGATTAGTCACAACGCCTCTGAACATCCTGCTGTGTTCTATAATAGACAAATACAAATACCATAAGTCTCCCACGTTGTTTTTTTGTTCATATCATCGACACTTGTAATCTCCATTGTAATGTCCGATACTTGTAAAAATCATTTAAAAAAATACTTTTATTATTATAAAATTTTAAAAATGCTTTAAAAACTTGTTCGAAATATGATTAATTAATCAGTATTTCTACAGAAAATTTTATTTCGTATTATTCTATGTGGAGTACCTAATTCTAATGTTTAAATATTTTTTTTTTGCTGTGCAAACTTTCTAAAATCTGTCGTAGCGCCATCTTACGTCATGTATGTTAATACGGCTCTTGAAAAATAGTTTTTTTTTTTTTTTTTTTTTTCATATGAATTCATTTTCAATAGAAATGTTCTTGCCAAATCGCCATATCATTTAATACCGATAATCGATTAATAAAATTAATAACTTGTGACCTTCAGGATCTTGAAATACAAGTTAAATACTAGTATTATGCAAAGAAGATTCAATCACATTTAGATTTATATAACAACATATTCTTTTGTCCTATTAAATTTGATCCAGTTTAAATATGACAATTTTGAAAACTGAGTCTTGCATAAAAACTTTATCGATAAGAAATTTTAAATGTTTTATACCAGTAATTTCTTTTTTTTTTTAAATATTGTATTGGAATATGGATACTTACAAAGTTTAGATATATGAGATGTGAAAAAATGTTGAATTAGCACAAATATAAAGTTTTAAAAAGTAAATGTTGAGTTCATCTTAAAAATTTATTTTTGTTATATATTATAAACATAATGAAAGTTGAATTTCATTTTTTTTTTTTGTTTCAGACCACAAGTTTATTGAAACACCTTTTTATTTTTTAAAATCATATGTAATAAAAATCCCTGATGACATCCAAATGTACGCCATACCCCGTGTGGTGGTCGGGATAAGAATAGCCCCCCTGTAGTCCATGCATGTCGTACGAGGCGACTAAAATGGGTACCCAGGGAGAGTAATGGATGGTAATTCTGTAGCCAATGAAGTTTTAACTGAGGCTCGGCTATTGCTGTTACCCTCCTGCCAAGATCGAAGCTTATAGCTCAATAATATCCTATCCATACATTTTCTTCTACAGACAACGGGGAATATGTAAAGCATTCTTGCGTCACCCATCTAGCAAAAAAAAAAAAAAGAAGCTTTTATGCTCATTTCAAATGTCCAATGTCCTATGTTTTTTTTTTCCCTCAAACAGTATTTTGTAGCAAAACTCTTTAACTAAAACTCTTGATTTCCAGATAGCAGCGGTTCCCGTTCTTATTTTTAAATTACTTGGTGCAGAATTAGATAACATATTATCTACTTCTTTCATAATCTAATAATCGTTATGGACAACACTTGTTTGAAACAAAAAATCTTAAAACTAACCAGCAGTATAACTCTTGTCTCACCAGAGCGACTGTGGAGAGAACTATCTAGTCTCTCACAAACGGTCCTTTAATCTTGCAACATGGATCGAATTTACAATCCCATATATAAAATAATGTATTTTGTTTTATATCTAGACTTGCAACTCACCCTATCATTGAAAGCTTAATTTTTTTTACCTTTCTGATTTTCATTTTCAAATAGACGCTGATATGCACAGATTTTTCGTCAACTATTTAGATATATAAATCCACATATATTTCAGAAACTACAGTTGCGTTCTGTTAATTTTATGGTTTCTTTCTACTTAAAGCAAACTGGGTTTTTTTTTAAGGAGAGCTTACTCCGTTATCTCATATTGGTCATGCGTCTCCCATACTTTAATCCTACAGGAACGAAGATTATCAAACGTTCGAATAAGAGAACATCTTGATATAAAATATCAATATATAAAATATATTGTTTTAAAAAAAATCCTCTAATAGGAATTGAGTACAAATGATTGTCTGAACTATTCCAGCCCTTTTAAGTGGTCTTAAACATCGCGTCATTGCTGGTTATGTATTCCATGCTGACAAAAGGATTTAAAACATCCCAACAGAAGTGCACAGGATGCAAAGAGTACACACATGATGTCGATAGATGTGTACATTAAGAAGACATCAATAAATCCATATTCAGTTTCGAATGAAAATGGCAGCTAAATGATCTCGAACACAACTTAGAGTAGATGATCAGCGACGGTTTTGAATGCTTAAACTGCGAAAACTAGACACTGGATGATTTTGAGTGAAACATTTTGATGTGATCGATCTTCATCGGATTGAAGCATTTCGATTTGGTATTAGCCTGGCGAACAGTACGAGATTACTGCATTATCCTATCCTAAGTGCAATGCAGTGCTTTTTATGTGAATCCTAGTCAATAAATGCTTTTAGTACCGAAGGTGGACTAAGATCAAACAATCTAGGAACTTGTAGGATCTTGATCAGATCTCAGCATTGTTCGTAAAACTGAAGACAGTTCTGAGGGAAGAATGCTTGTTTCAATTTTCCACAAAACATGTCAGAAGTATTCAGAAAATTTACCACGTGGATTAAAATCTGTGATACAGGCCAAAGGTGTGCTTACATTTTATTACAAAGGAATGTTTTGGTCGTTGCTTGTAGTTCTTGGGTGTTCTAATACCTTTAGCAACAGTGTATAATATTGTCTACCTTTTTGGACTCGAACGCTTCAGTATTTCCATGACCACAGTAAGTTCTGCTTGCGTCTACCAAGTGGCCTGAGAGTCATCAGTACATCGAAATGTAATAGAAAAGTAGTCAATAGTGATGGACGATAATAGTCAGTGTATGTGCTGCTGACAGCGGAAACGTGTCACATGACTTCATCGAAAATAAAATAGATTCTAGAGTGAGATAAGCGATATTTTAGCTCGCGTTAAATCTACTGAAGCTTTCTATAACAAAATACCAATTCTTCTTTTACGAAAATGTTCAAATGGAATATTTTTGGAATGGATGTGATCAAAAGAACTTATACGCCAAAATTATCCTGAAACTCATGAAAGATTCTGGCACAGAATATTTATATTTTGAGTGAAGAGCTGTTTAAGTCTCCAATGGGCTTTTACTAGTTCGCGATAATAACGAATGCCATAACAATAACCATATTTTACTTTGTCTTTCTTTATAGGAATCCAAGCCTTAATGAAAACGGTGAATGGGAATCGATCTACTGGCCTGTACACACCCCTTATGGCCGCGAGTACTTAACGCTGGCTGTCAACTCGAGCGTCATTGGTCGCGGCCCACGTGCTAAGCAATGTGCCTTCTGGCAGCAGTACCTACCTCAGTTGGTCCAAAGTACAGGTAAGTACAGCATCTTATATTTATTAGCATATTAAGAATGATAGAAGTGTTGCCTAAGTGCCTTCAGAACGGATGATGGTATTTAGAATAATGCGCTATGGCTCCTTTAATTTTCCATTAATAGTGAGAATGATCCAAGTCTTTAATAGGAATTCTGAAAACTTTTGAGTGGAATCCCTTCCATATTTACTCTTTAGGAGGCGAATGACTACACCATCATACTAATAGTGCTTAGTGACAACCCATTCTTGCGATTTATTGCTGTCCATTCCGCCTGTGTTGAGGACATAGTAAGCCATCGAGATAATGCACGCTGACGTACAGTGGCTTAATGGATTTAGTTTGACCAGTTTGCCTTTTTTATGTAGATCCCACAGACGAAAGCTTTTTTTAACCCCTACAGAACATTCGTACCGTGGATGGGCTAAGGCGTTTTTTGATTTATCTTATTTTTATTTATTTTTTACATATTTCGGAAACGGCTCCAGAAATCAAACACGGAACTTTTTTAAGCCACTTCAGGTCTCCAATACGCAGGAAGGTACTCTCAGAATGAAGAACTTCATCTCTCGTCTAAGACCTGCCAGCCAACGAATCTATTGAATCAGTGTATTTATTATTTAACATGTTTAAATTAAAATGACACGATTAATCCGAGCCAAACTAAGATTGCGATGTGCATTTTTTTATTCTCCCCCTTCCTCTGTCGTCGTTTCTTTATATTTCTGCTTTTCGAGATCAACCTTCATCTTTGCCTGTATATAAAGCAATAAAACAAAACTTCATTAAGAGTAACTGAAACAGGGAATAACAATGCAAACTTATCGAATATCAGATTAATCATTGAAAGACAGTCCTCCTGCAGTTCCGTCTAATAATGCAATCTTGAAATACCATCCCGTTTCCTATTGTCTAGTGTTCGCCGACGCTTTCCTCATCTGTAGTTTGCCTCCGGGAATCATCAAACAAACTTTCTGACGTATACATCTTGAAGAGCAGCTTGTAGCTTTTATCCTTTGTTATTTGTGAAGTCCTCCACATGTTCAAACGCTAAGAGGACAGGATAAGCTTTTCTCTGAGGCAAAAGTAGTTTGGCTTGATTGGTGACGAAGCAATTCTTTTCTTGACGTGTGTTATTCACAAAGAGCTCATAGTTTCCTAGCACACTTGTTTCTGCGAATGTCATCCCACCACTTCAGATATCGCATCCGGAAAGAGACTATCTCGAATATCTCTACAAGTGCAAAGGAGATCTTTTGATATTAATCCGAAGAGAGAGACAAGAAGGAACATTCTATCTTTCAAAAGACGCGATTTCTGCTGATTCATATCCTTAGAGAGAAAGAAAAAGAAAGAGCCACTAAATCACTCGGCACTATTACAAGAGAGAGAGATTAATTGTATGGTATTGAGATAGTCAATATTTCTTAGGAGTCTTACTTTAACTTATGGATCTTAAAATACTCTGAGAAAAAAAAAAGTATTAGATTGTATTAATAATAATTCTGCTTATATAATAAAAATATAAGAAGTGGGAAATTTAGGTTACGATTATCTGATAGTCCAACCTATGAAAGATTTTATTAGTTCACGAATATGCTGAAGACTGATTTAAAAAACTATATACAGCCACCCAAACCATCTGAGATATGAACTGCCTTTACTGTATGTAAATTTTAACGCTAAGAGACAAGTACTAAACTTATCGGCCAGGCGCCAAATTGTCTATTTTGCTTAACTGCCAATTTTCGTCGGATACTCTATCCTCCAACCACATGTGAATGCCACAATATTCAATCACTTTTCTTGCCTCCAAGCCCGAAAAGGATTGGACTCCGGTAATCTAAGAGCTTACTCAACATGTTATAATAGCGTCTAAAACATACACGATATTTTTGTATACGTAACAAATATGTGATCAGTCTATGCTATTCAGTACTTTTTTTATAAAGTTAAAATTAAAACCAAAGAAATGAATTCGGAGAAAACACAGTTTTAATACTAAAAATTAATTCCATATACAAAGAGCAGTTAAGATTTTTTTTTTAAAGTTCACAAACTTTTGAGAGTGCAATTCCTATATAATCCACTTGAAAACTTTATTTATACATGTAGAAAAAGTATAGAATTTTATTCAATATGTTTTATTCTACTCTGTAAGCCGTATAAGTATCTATAAATACATCTGGTACACATGTTTCCTTAAAACAATTGACTACTTGGTAGCTGTCCGTATCATTTATGCCTAAAGCCAACCAATGGTATCAGAGTAACAGTTCTGTTGAATCAATGTTCTATTGGAATTCTGTAAGCAGCAAGTTCATTTTCAGCACGGTTTTGTGTAGATGATTCATATTCTTTTATCACTTTCTTGACAGTTCTCTTCTTTCTCAGGAATTTCATATAATCAGTTTTAATATCATTTATATCAACGAAAATCATAAGGTTATTAAAGAATCCTCTGTGCATAGGGCTTTTTTTTTTTTTGTCGCAATGTACCTGCTGTCAAAGTTCATTTCTGTTTCTCCGGACAAGATAAATATTTCGTTAATGCATTCTGAATTCTTCACTTCCACGAGCCAATGCAAAGATATTCCAGACAGCAGATATTAATGTGTAAAAATATTTGCAAATCAGAAAACGTCAAAAATAAAATGGATAACTTACGATTGATTTTAAAAGAAGTCAAAGTGATGGCATATTTAACTATCCATTTTTATCCTTCGGAAATGTCAACGCAATTACCAAGAAGCCATTACGCAAGAATAGCTTATGTTTAATTCAAAACTAATATTTAATTTGCAAATTTACTTAACTATGTTCATTCTAAGTTTCTTTTGGAATCACTGACTGCATTTCTGATAAGTGCAGTTAGCATTAACATTAGTTGAAAAGCTAAAAGACAAATTACAGAGAGAGGCTAGAAAATTTCAAATAGAAACACCTTTTTTTTTCATTATATTATTGTAAGTTCTATTATTATATCATAAGTTCTCCGACGGCTGTTGTGACTGTCGATCTGTGTTCACGAGGTTGGTTTGCCCGTTCTGTGGGACGAAAAACCTAGGTTCCAGCAGAAAACCCACCCACTGTAGAAGACCTGTGTTGAGAAATATAATTGACCTACGGAGGATCTCTAATATAGCTATAATTCTATCTTCAAACGTATCTGAATTATAACACTAATAAGATTTTTTGAATCAAACCTTGGGTATTTGCATCATATACTGTATTTCAATAGTCTCATCGCAAGAAAAAACTGTAGAAACAGTTCTGTTATCCCATATTAAAATTTATTTCATTAATATTAATACTGCCACTGTGCTTCTTACAAAATAACTATATGATGCTAATATTCTGATAATTATTGCTAACCTTTTTGCCTATATAGGACACATTAATGGAAATATCAAAAGCTTTGTGAAACCTCACATATATAAGTTTATATATAATAAATCTTTATGATAAATAAAGGTTTATAATAAAGAAATAGATAAATACCTATTTTCACAGCACCTTTACTACTAATTGCGAAACACTAAATAAAATATCAAAAAAATTGTGACGCCCTTTATAAAAAAACATAAAATAATACATAATGGGACATTCGGGTTGGAAAACACTAGATGAATAAATATAAATTGGAATCCAGTTACCCCTGTGTATGTCGCACTATTGGATAACATCCATGCCATGCAGGAAGTTAAATATTTCATTTTATATATGGTATTCGAATTTCAAATTACATAAATAAAAGGAACCAAACTTGAAAATTCTGAATTGTCATGCTCTATAAGAATAATAATATAATAAAAACACTTCATCTTTTTCAGTTTGTTTTACTACATCAGCATTATACTTCACAACATTCAAATGCAAGAGAGGGGGAAAATTCCTAAAAAAAGTATATTAAAAAATGGAAGATTCATTTCATTGTATTCAAGAGTTCCATAAATAGTATTTTCGCTCAAGGCAGGTGCAGCTAACTTAATTATATCTGTCAGGGTTTTTTAACTCTCTTTATAAAGCGTAAAAATCTAAAATGTCATAAGAAATGGAGAAAACAAATTTCTTGCTTTTTGAAGTCGCTGGTTTTATTCAGTAAGCAAAATAAATGGTTTCTTTCAAACTGCATATCATTGTTCTAACCAGCGTGCCAACTTCGTGTCTGAAGGTATATTTGTCATCCGTTTGAAAAAAATAAAAAATAACTATGTGGAAAATGAAATTCAGAATAGTGAACAGACAAGATGGAAGAATTTTCTCAGACACCGACGTGAAACGTTGCCAAAGACTCTCATTAATTACCATAATTTAAAAGTCGTTACGTTTGCCTAAAGTGGTTGTCAGCGATGGGGCCTCTTTAAGAGCTAATAATTTAAACCTCGCTGACATCTTCTGTGCACCAGGTCACACCCATACTAATGGACGTGCAAGTAATCTAATTGTCGTTTGTACTGATCTTTACCTGACACCAAGACTTAGTGTGAAAAATAGCTTCTCGAGAACTTGTTAAGGAAGCACCTGGTTTAGTTTGGGAACATTTTTCAGTTTTTTCTTTTAATTTTTGTTTTTCATTCGAATGGCACACTTTTTTATCAACAGTCAGAGAAGTGACTTTTATAGAACGGACGTTTTTCATATATTTCTTGCTGTTGCGATTTCTCTCTCTATCATATTAGACCTGCACGCCAAAACCTAACAGGTAATCGCTTAAAAATTAAAGACGGAAATTTATAAATAGGACATTAGACTAACCGTCTGTTGTCCTAAAAGGCTAGGTTGGAATATTATGAGCATCATTAATTTCTCAGATAATCTTCAGTATCAAAGATTGTATATTCCGATTTTTTTTTCATATTTTTCTAGTAGGTGGCGACACTGCACAGTCTGTTGTGGCATTCCAAAGATAACTTTTCTGACCGTATCAAGGCTAGATGAACAACGGTCAGACCGAATGATGTTTATGTACAGAATCCCGTAGGGATAAATATTTGTTTAAACATCAGCAGATTAATACTGATAATGTGACAAATTTTTGTTCCGACTTCATCCTCTACAGATAATGCTGCTATTTTAAGAAGCGAGTGAGCAATAATCAAGGTTATTGATGGTCATTGATTTTCGGAATAGTTTACCATTTCATCCATGACTACTTGCCTCATATAAAAGAAGCAGCAATAAAAATAATAAAAAAAACTTAATACAGGTCAATTGGCTATGAGCGTAATTTTTAAATTAAAATATCGGCAGTGCTATCAGCGAAATGGGAAAAATCTTTTATTATACGTATGCCAGAGAAGATGATGTTGAATGCAACATTACATTCGCGGAATGAGGAAAATGCAAATTATGTTACTTCATGAATAGTGGGTAACATTTTGCGATCGAGGCATTTGTCTCATCATTCTTCATAAGACAAATAACTAAAGTTTCGGAGTTTATATTGAGAAATAGCTACTGCTCTTTCATTTGTTCTTATTTGACAAAAGGTGAGTTAGCGAGTCTCATACGGTGGTAGAGTTTTATTCCTCCCGGAAACTCCAGTTTTTCATCCTTCAAAACAAGCAAACTGATCCTTCACCATATATCATATCTATCTCATCATCTCGTATCCACAACAAACTCGAGCAATATTTTTCGTTTTAGTGTACTATTCTTTTATTGGAAAAAATATATACCAAAGTAATTTTGCAATATATTCTATGTAAGGTAAGGTAGATTCTTGGAAGATTTCTTTGTAAACCACACTAAAAAAAAATCCCATCACAATCCACAAATCGCATTATTTGACAGAACCGGAAATCCTTTAAGTACGAATGATGTACGGCGAAATACCAAAGCTGCGTTTGGTGTTGGTGTGCCAACGGAAAACCAAACATTTCTTACTCCTATCTTTATCTATATCCATGAACTTCGTCATAGAACAATTTCTTCCTAGATTCCATATAACGAGCGCCACTTCCTCGCCTACTGGCATCATCTGGAACTACCTTGCATAATTCTTTATTACAGTCTGCCTAGCACACTTTAAGTATGATCATGTCTATTGATTATAACCTAATGTAATTTAGCTATAAAAATTGAACCTGTCTGCTTATTTTTTCTGTCTTTTGTATTCTGTGCATCATAAAACTATTGCCATGTATCAGTAGATAAGACATATTCGTTCTCTTTTAATGTCCCTCAGATCTTAAATTCTGGATCTTTTACAGTTTTTCTTATGCTTTAAAATAGTTAAACTAAAGATTTTAACTAAATCCACTGTTAAAAAGTGAGACTAATAAAACACTGAAGTATTAATATTTTCCTAATAATCATGTCGAGTTCAGATAACCTTTGATGGATCGAATCAAACAGTACCACCACAGTTAATATTTTCTACCTTTGTTTTCGCTTCGTTCACTGGTACGATAGTATATGCGTGAAAATAGTCATCATCAATCACTTGGTTTCCCCCCCCCCCTCCCCTGCTCTTAAGCAAGTAGCGGTACTTTGACCGAAATATCCGGCACGTACAAATGCAAGCGTTTCTCCCTCTGTTGCATCCCAGATCTAATGTTTTATTCATTACTTCGACGGAAAAATGGAAGCTCTTTCGCAATATGTAAGGCACTCGTATTGAGAGCATCTCTCGTTACCTTTACTCTTTCTCATCTGCATCCTGATCTAATAAGATCAAGGAAAAGAGGAAAGAGAGAGAGAATAGAAAAGTGGAAATCGGTACGATAAATGTTACTATCATCTGCTGTTTTCTGTGGAAGAAATAACAAAAGATACTAATATATTCCCATGTAGGACATATTCTTTAAAAGAAACACATGTGAAATATACGATAAACCTCTGCAGAATATTTTTTTTTCAAATATTTCAATTTGAAAAGTATTCGAGTGGGAGATTGCTATGCATGCAGACCGGAAAGTGGGAAATTGGTGACTAAATTAGCATATTACAAATTGGCGAAATGTTTTCTTTTATCGGCTAAGGTTTTCTCCTTTGCATGCTCCTCCACGCAGAGTTTGTAATACTATGTACCCTTCAGCGAGCTATCTGCTTCCATCACTGCATTCTTCGTGACTCTTATACTTACTGGAACTTCTACCAAGGACATTATTCCCCCACGTGTAAAATACTCAAATAACTTTGATCAAGTTCATTATGTCTGTTTAAATTATACATATTTGGTCATAAAATACTTAAAATACTTAAAAAGCGAGACTTTTTGTGGTTATGAGACCATATTTAATTAATACATATATTAGTATAATCCCGCCTACTAGTTTCGCTAGCGACTGTCTAGCTTTGTCAAGGCCCGAACGGCGCACACAAAAAATATGAGAGAATACAGAAGCGTTGCTAACTGTTAGGCAGTTAAGTTTGAACATATGCGTGCATGTGTTGAGAAGCTTCAGTCAGTATCAAGGATACGTATTGTATGCACACGCGTTGCATGATTTTTCGCGTATTGTAGTTCCGTTAAACTGAGTGAGTTGGTTAAGTTTTTTCCATATATCTTTCAGCATGGCACCCTGATTTCTGTTGAGGTTGTTACCCGTTCTTAATACCACTGCCGCTTCCTTGAAAATTCTGTAACCGTAATCATCATCTAAATACGGCATAGAGCTATTTTCCCAGTCAATTGCATGGTTGGAAGTAGAAACGTGATGTGCTAAGCCCGAGGAGACTGTCCTGTTGTGATTGACATCCCCAACATGCTCCTTCTGTCTGATTTCCAGGCTTCTTGAAGTTTGCCCAATATATGAAAGACCGCAAGTACATGGAATTCTATAAACACCTGGATATTTGAAAAATGGTACACTGTCTTTAGGAGATCTTAATACTTGTCTGATGGTGGTAGTTGGCTTCAGTCAGTATCCATGATACTGACTGAAGCTTCTCAACACATGCATGCATTGTCACGCATATGTTCAAACTTAACTGCCTAACAGTAGCAACGTTTCTGTATTCTCTCATATTTTCTTGTGTACGAGCCTTGACAAAGCTAGATAGTCGCTAGCGAAACTAGTAGGCGGGATTATACTAATATATGTATTAATTAAATATGGTATCATAACCACAAAAAGTCTCGTTTTTCAAGTTCATTATATTACAAAGAACACGATTACAACTTTAGTGATTTTAAAAAATAATTAATCGAAAATATATTTTGGAAAGGCTAAGTTAGGCTAGTAGCTAACGTATCCGCTTTCCAACCAACGGTTGCTGGTTCCAATTCTGTTTTGGACATGGATGTTTGTGAATGTCTTTTAGGTTGGAGGTAAATTTCATCGTTTGGTGTGAGACCACCGCCCTGTTTATTGGAGGCCTGAAGTGGCTTGAAAAAGTTCCATGTTTGGTCTCTAGAGCAGAGTTTCCGGACTGTGTAAAAAAATAATAAAAAGTACAATAAATACATCCCTTATCCGTCCATGGTACTAACGCACTGCAGGTTTACAACCTTTCTTGGTTGAGAGACATAAAATATGATTCGCAACAACGATATGTGTTCCTAGGTTACATATGGCAAATTATACAAAATGATGTATTGATTTAACATTAATGAATTGTTCGTAGAAAAGCTTTAAGCAAGTTAGCCTTTAAGATTAATGAAAATAGAAACTCCATTTTATATGTAACACACTAATTTTTCTCGAATTATTCAGTGCGGCACGAAACAAAGCTAACTTTAAATATGATTCCTATACTGGAAAAGGTTGGACACCACTGCTGCTTTAGAGGATCAGTAACATCATCCCTCTATAAGCTCAAGCATGACATTGATGGTCCCAAAGGAACATCTTATCTTTCGAGGAGGGTTAGAATGTAACTGATCACATTCTACCCCCCCTCCTAAAAAAATTCTAACCAAATCCTCACATTCACGAAGATTTCAGATGATCCCCTTACCATTCTTATAGCTCTTTTCGCTCACTTTAATTACGCGTGAAGAATTGAAACATGATTTTGATGGCGATTTTTTTGCCTACTTCTTTTTATCATGTTTAGACATTTTCTTGGGTTTGTTCCACTAGAATTTGTACTCTGTGACTTAGTTTTTTTTTTTTTCACTGAAGTTAAGCTGGGAACGTTTACTGCTTCTCCTCTACTTCCAACGTTTTACGATGCCGGTGAAGCTGTTGAAGCGTTTCCATTCATATAAATTGTTATTTGCACCCGCGTATATGCTCAGCACTTTGGTAGTTCTGGGATTATACACATTTTCAAAGATGATGCATCACCTAAACAAGTTAGATGGTGTACCTTTACTGTCTTCCATCACTACTTCTACTAAATAACTCTGTATTTGCCATCGAAGCTGAACTAATCTGTACATCCATACTCGTACACGGAGGTATCTTTATTTCTGGACTATTGTGCATCTTTTCGAGAAGATATTTCTGCTAGTATTGGATCAGAAGAGAGACTTTCATGTACCTTCTTGTTCTGCTTTGCTTGAATTCTTTATTTCTTCCTGTCGGTCGTGGTTCAGGCTTTCTCGGGGCATAATGACCTCTCGGCAGACGTTTCTTTCTCGGAGCAAAGGAACCCACACAGTCCAGTTATGTGTGAGGTGAGTGTTCCTGTGCATCGTGTTATATTTTCATTGATTAATGCAGATCAGAGATGGCTCCGCTCTTAGTTACTGATTGATGTCGAACAATAAGTTAGTAATTCTATATATTATGAGAATCTGGAATCGGTTTTAGTATGAGACACATCTCGTAAGCACAACCATCTTATGAATCAACACGTAGCCGTATTTAGAAAGAGCATGGTGGACAATACCGCGCGGTTAGCCTAGTGGCTTTGCGCTTCGCAACCATATGCCTGGGGAAGAAGTGTCCTAGGTTCGATTCCCGTCGGAGACGTGAGGAGCTAAAGGATCTTCTTCAGCCATAGCAGTAGGGTTTTTTCCGCCAGTTTATCTGGTGTTTTTCATCCCGCAAGCAGGCAAACCGGCCCCGTGAACACACAGGGATACAGCCAAGAATACCTTGAGGCATAGGAGTGACCATTCTATCCTCGTATTTCAGTTACGAAATCCAAGCATGCTTGGAAGGTTGTGGGCCTTAAAGGCCTGTTAAAGCCATTGGGATAGATGGTGGACAATAACGAATTTATCAATTACCTATAGTTGTTGGCACCATCACGTTATTCTGTAACTTGAAATAATTTACTGGCTTACGTTATGGAGGTCTTAAGTGAATCTTGGACGTTGTGGGTAAAGTTGATCCTGTATGAAAATTACTAGAAATTTTAAAGGTGTGCCCCTATAAAAAAATAATAAATAAATAAAATAATAATAAGGGATTTTTATCCCCTTGATTTAATTAACTTCGCCAGAAAAAAATAGCCGTTTGGCTTTCCATCTTAGTTATAATATATGTGCACACCTTTCTGGCATTCGTATAGTGAAGGTATGCAAAAAATCCAGACCGGTTTCACCTCGAAAAAGGTTGAAACCGGTCTGGGTAGTGACCTCTCCTCATAATGTAAAGCAGTATTACATCTCCTTGGAGCTGTGTGTTTTTACATTATGAGAAAAGATCAAGGACAGTGAGGGATCTTGCTCCACCTTTGCTTCGAGTTGCCTTGGTGTGGTACTACCAGGTGGTAACTTACGCTTGGATTCGCCGATAGTTCGTCGGCATGAAACTCTTAGATCGTAGTTTTCGATCTTAGAGTTTCGCACACTGGCTATAAAATAATATGGGATTTTTATTCCCCCTTAATCTAAATGTTTTCTGTTATTTGGCACTAAAATATTGCCAGCATTTAGGATTATCTCTGAAATTCTGTTCACTTCTCCCTTCTTTTTCTCCATACTGGCTATTGCTGATTTCTTTCCTGTGTCAAAGTACTGAGGTAATAAAGTTGGAATAAACGTCTTCATTTCAAACTGCTTTCTTCAATCCAAAAGTTCTAAATAACTTATCAAGCAATAATTTTTCTTTCTCCGTTAAAACAAATTTGAAACACTGAAAAATCATTTTAAAAAGGCCGAAAGGAAAACATATCTTTTTGCTTGATAATTTTCTAAAGCCATTCGTTACATTTCTCTTCTAACTCTTTCAGACCTAATCTCCTTGTACACTTCAAGTATTGATCTAGGCATGTTATCCAACTCTATCGATTATTTTATCTTTTCCAGAAACTCTGTTGGTCCTAATGGGTATGTGACCATCTATATGCTGTAGAATTAACCTCATAAATCATTTAACGAACCTCTCGGAACATCAAAAGATATCCACCATCAACCTCTTTAAGTGCTGATTGTCATAATATTCTTTAATTGCCATAATAACCAATCTCAAAAAAAAAAAAATCACACAAACTTTCATCACTTTTCTTTATCCTGGGTCTTCGAACAAAAGTAGATATTTCTTCTTAGACCCGACCACTAACTTCACTGGTATGATCACATCTATATATACATAGGCAGACATGAAATTTGCCTTTCTTTTTCTCTCTCTTCAAGCATTTACTCTACAATTCCCGAATTCGTTCTGTACTACACCTCCAAATAAAAAAATTAGAATAATCAAGGAAAACGTGTTGAATGATTTGCAGTGTTCTGATTTATTGCATAGAAAATAATTATTAACAAATATGAATTAACATAATTTAAATCTACGTACTTTGTAGATTATATAACCATGCAAACACATACAAATCTACTCTATACTATAAAATAAGCTGAAATTGGAAACGGATGTGACGTCGGCTTGAAACGGATGTAGGCTGTAACGTTTTTGTCAAGTTATTTGAAACGTTTTCAAACTCAGGGGCTACCCTGAGTGTCGAGTCTTCAAAATTCGAGTCATCGGAATTCAAATAGAACCGGCCTACTAGTCCGGAACACGGGGGATTAGGCGCCAGGGGGAGCCCCCCTTTTGAAGACTCGACACTCAGGGTAGCCCCTGAGTGTCGAGTCTTCAAAATTCGAGTCATCAGAATTCAAGGAGAACCGGCCTACCAGTCCGGAACACGGGGGAGGGGTGCCGTAGGCGTCAGGGGGCGGTGCCCCCTAGTGTAATATAAATTATAAGAAAGCTATTATTTGAAAACATTCACAAAATTAAAATAATTTTTAACGTGGTTCAAAATATTCGAATATTTCAAATTTTTCTGATTTGGGTTTGAGGACAGCATTGGAATAGTTCAAATTGAAATATTTCAGTAGCTGCTGGACTGACTCGTGTGTGTGAGGAATCGTTTGCGCGTGGATTTCAATTAATCATTTGCTAAACATGGGTCGAACGAGTGACATATTGGAAAAGCTAAGAAGCTTTGTATGGGGTCTCAACACAAAGAGGGTCAAATGCAACAGTTTAAAGCTAAGGATTGAAAGTTCTCAAGTAAGCGTGAGAAAAGTACTGATCAAAAGGTAATAACTACAAGAGATGAGAGGAGATTGAAGAATATCGTAAAGAAAACCGCTTCCGAAATGTAAAGGTATTTTCACAGGAGATGGAAAGGTATGTCTAAATCGACGAGTTGAGAAGACTTCGCAAATTGGGTTTTAAGACGAAGTGCCTGAGACGAAACCGCTTATGACTTCCAAGGAAAAGACAGCTGGAAGGCGATAGTATAGGCAAAGACTGTTGTGGGGTCAAGAGGACTGGGAAAAGGTACTTTTTAGCGATAAAAGTATGTTTTGTGTGTCTCATGGTCATCAAGGGATACGTGTTTGGCATCTTAAGCAAGAAGAATTTCATAAAGAACTGCATGAAACATTCGGTGAAACTTGCAACCTCTGTCATGGTATGGGCTTGTATAATCGCAGACGGTCCAGATAGGCTGTGTATTGTGTACGAAAGAGTCAATTCTAAAGTGTACCAAGAAATTCTTGAGCACTTCGTTAACGGCATCGGAAGATTTATGTGGTGATTTCCTTTTTCAGCAAGATTCAGCTTCTTGTTACACTTACAAGACCACTGCTAGATGAATCAAAGAGAGGCAAATCAATGTAATTCCTTGGCCGGCAAAGTCAGCAAATTTAAACCCTTTGAGAATTTGTGGGGAATTATGAAGAAAAGTAAAGAGTTTGTCCCAAGAGACAGAAATGAACTCGTTTCTAGTCTGCAGACCATATGGGCATTTTTTGATTAAAAAAAAAAAATGAACCGATGGTTATATAATCTAATCACCTTTTTTTTTTTTTTTTAAATCTACGCTTAGCGCAGTTTATACATTGGCTTTCTCAATCACAACTTGTAGATATAGGTTCTACCATGAAATTGGGCTAGGCCCAGATCATTTTTTTTTTAATCTTCAAAAAGAGAGATAATCCGCTAACTTACCAGAATTTACTGAATTTCTTTTTCGAACGCGCATATCAGCGACAAAAAGGTGTGAACACGCTGAGTATTTAAAAATACACTTCTCGATATCTATGAAACGTGGTTTATAAAAGACATATCATGCATACTACTTTGTTAAATATTTTATAGAAATAATTTAATTTTTGTAATTTTTCTTGGAAATAATGATGTAACTTATATTTTATTAATAAATAATTGAAAATATATAAATATATGAAAAAATTCTGAGAGTTTTGAATATATTATAAATACACCTTTAATTGTTTTAAATCATTCCATTATAATAAAGATACGTTTTTACCCAACGATTTGGTTCAACAAGCTACAGCATACGATCCAACGGACATATTCAAATATAGAAGACCAAAAGCTATATTAGCCTCCTTTAGTGATGCATAATCTCCATGTCCAATCAGGGCGAGCATTCTGCTCATAAATTTTACCTTCACTGCAACCACAACAGATAGCGGGGAATATGAAAAGCATCTTGCTTCACCCCTAAAGACATAAATGTCAATTGACAATTGATCGAGAGAAAAAAAGTACTTTTTCTTGTGTGATGGTGCTTATCAGAAATAGGACAGGAAGGAATGAGGCGCTGGTGCGTGATGGCGGTTGCCAAGTGTTCATGTTTATATATATATATATATGATCAGTGATTTTAATAGTTGTTATGAATAATACGGAGTGTTGATTCAGGTTTTTTGATATAAGCGGAAAGCAAAAGTAAACAAGTAGCTGATGATTATGTTGTTAATTAGTGATTGCGGTCTCGCGATAGTCCTTTAGTGTGTTATATTTTGTGTTTATACGCTATACGGAAATCCTTGAGATCCAGCTCAGGTAAGCATATATTTCAATATTTTAAACATGACCAGTTTAAGTCCCGATGACTTTATCCAATCGTTGGATAAGAAGCTGGCGCTCGACCTCCTCGAAAAACTGTTGAAGAAATTTGAGGTAGAGTGGCCAGGGCTTCTAAACCTATATTCAGCGACAGACGACTCAACATCAGGGGAAGGCGAACCTGATAATCTCTGCTCCCACTTCAACACATGATACAGAAACCCAAGCACGGAAAAAACGTAAAACAGCAGAGACTCAGATAAACGAGAGGAAGGAAGAAGATACCCCCCAACACTGACCGCCCCACACCCAACAACGAAAAAGTTCCTCCAATTGTTCTACGGGAAAAACGTTGGACGGCCCTTAGGCCTATTATGCAAAACCACCAAATTGCCTATTCATGGGCAAAAAACGTAGACGACGGAGTTAAAATCCAGCCTACCACAGTAGGCGACTACAGACACCTCACAAAAACCATGGACGAGTCAAATATTAAATATCATGCTTACTCACTGAAGTCGGAGAAAAACCTAAAAGTTGTACTCAGGGGAGTAACAGAAAACATCTGCACAGACGAAATTACTGAAGACCTCTGCCTCCACGATCTCCCACCTGTCAAGGTTAGCAGAATGCTACGGGCTGACAAGAGTCCAATGCCTCTAGTACTCGTTGAGATACCCAACACACACACAAGAACATATACAACTTAACAACGATCTGTGGTCTGAAAATCACAACAGAACCACTAAGAAAAAGAGCCTCGTCAGGCCAGTGCTACAGATGTCAGAAGAAACTCTGCAGAGAAGACTACAAATGCCTCAAATGTGGGCAAAATCACCCCACAGCAACCTGCTCAAAACCCAGGACCTCACCAGCCAAATGCGCGAATTGCGGGGCCCCCAACCGGCAAACTACAGAGGCTGCAGTCACTACCCTAAGAATAAAACAGACAACAAAAGGAAACAGATCCCTCAACCCTGCCCACAGGTACCACAGTTGACGGCTCCCCAGTTGCCTGACACTCAACAAAAGACAACAAGATACCAGCTCTCACAAGTGGAAAATACCAACAGTCTGGAAAGCCACCGTCGAAGCAGGACATACGCCAAAGTAGCCCGCTAATCCAAATATATGCAGCAGGACCAAATTCTTCCAAACATGACAACAGTCATCACAGCCTCATTGGCAAACATGCTTCAAGACTTCAGTAAGTCAAACCCTTCACCAAACTCCACAAAAAGATTTCTAAAAGAAACTTAAACCATATTATTATCAATCCTTGTTAATGAATAAAACTAGATTACTCCCAGACTCACTACAGACCGCCGCTTGTAACGCCAATGGCCTAAAAAACAAGACTCTGGAACTTCAAGAATTCTCTCAACAGATACAACCCTGACGTCATCCTAATTAATAAAGCTCATCTAAGACCTCCAGACAATCCAAAACTGAGAGGCTACACACTGTATAGAAATGACCGACTGAACTACAGAGGCGGTGATACAGCCATATTTATCAGGAACTGCATCAGGCACAATGGAATAATCAACCCTCCAACCTAGAACTCACCGGTGTCGAAGTCCACACAAACTCAACCGGAACACTTAAAATCTATGCCGCCTACAACTTCCCCGCTAAGACCCTGCTATTTTCTGACTTGGATGCTGTACTGGGCATAAAAGAATCCATGATCGTCGCTGAGGACTTAAACTCCAAACATCCCTCCTGGAACAGCAGAACCTCAAATAAAAATGGCCGTATCCACTTCAGCTACACAGGATTAAACAACGCTGTCGTAACAGGACCCACCGAACCAACCCACCACAGCCGACATTCTAGACATCGCCATAATACACAAAATCAAATACCAGCACAGCATTCAAGCACTGAACGAATTATCATCAGACCACAACCCAATCCTACTTCACTTAGGGAACAAAGATCAGTCACCTCCCCCCCGCCCAAAAAAAAACCTCCATCAGCTGGGAGAAACTCAAGAAAGTGCTACCAGAACACATTGGTCCGGTTCCCCATATAAACGCCAAGGAAAAAATAGACACGGCAATAAAGAATCTCAACAATCAAATCAATAAAGCCATAACAGCAGCCACAGTATCCACGATTACCCACAAACAAAATCGTCTCCGGGAAGAAATCATGGACTTAATAAGGGAAAAAAAACAGACAAAGAAAAAGATATCACAACACTCGTGCTCCCCAGGACAAAACAGCCCTCAACAGATCAAACAAATCTGTCCGAGAAGCTCCCCAGAACCAATAATGGGACAACAAGCTCACCTCCATCTCCACAGCAGATCATTCTATATGGAAATTTCTAAACAACCTCAGGAACAAGCGCAAATCCCTCCCTCTTCTGCAAGCAGAACAGCACCTTGCATACACAGATGTTGACAAAGCCGAAGCCATAGCAAGAAACCTAGAGAAACAATGCAGTCCTTCATATGATAACCTAAACATCAGCCACGTATACAACATCCATCGTAAAGTCAGGTTCACAGTAAATCGTCCCGATGTCAATCCAAGTCCTATAATGCCTACCTCACCTACCGAAATAATCGGCATCATCAACCATCTCAAGATCAAAAAAAGCCCCAGGTCCTGACGGCATCACTAACCAAGTCATCAAGGCACTAAAACGCAAAGCCATAGCACATCTGGCAAACATCATAAACTCCATCCTCAAATGGTAGCACTTCCCCCAGTCATGGAAAATAGCTGACATCATCCCAATTCACAAACCAGGCAAAGACCCACACCTACCTGAAAATTACCGTCCCATCAGCCTGCTATCCAATTTAGGGAAAATAGCTGAGAAAATCATCCTCATCAGACTCCAAGATCATGTCAACCAACTAAATATCATTCCAGAAGAACAATTAGGCTTCTTTCAAAATCGCAGCACCACCCATCAAATCCATAGACTGGTAGAATACATCACCACAGGATTCAATTGGAATCAACACACACATTGGAGCTGTCTTCCTAGACATCTCAAAGGCCTTTGATAAGATCTGGCACCAAGGCCTCCTCTACAAACTTATAATCGCTAACCTTCCACTAAACATGATACACCTGATCAAATCATACCTCTCCAACAGGAGGATGCAAGTCAAAATCAATGAAACAGTCTCAACCCAACGGAAAATCCTCGCTGGAGTTCCTCAAGGATCACTGCTAGCCCCGATCCTGTTCAACATCTATATGGCAGACATTCCTCAAAATCCTCTCACATCCACCATCGCCCTTTATGCAGATGGCACGGCTATTCTAGCCAGATCTCGTCAACCACTTCTCGTTACCAAAAAACTACAAGACACCATCCTGAATCTAGAAAAATGGTTTAAAGACTGGCGACCACAATTAAACCCCCAGAAAAGTACAACGATACTCTTCACAAGAAGACGAGAATCCCCCAAAGGAGACATCACCCTGTTCAACTCTAAAATTCCCTGGAAAACTGAAGCAAAATACCTCGGAATAATTCTCGATAAGCGATTATGCTTCAACAGCCACATCAAGAGTACATGCACCAAAGCTTCAAAAGTTATCGCCCAGCTATACTCCTTGATCAACAGACACAGCAAACTAAGCTCAACAAATAAAATTCTACTGTACAAGACAGTGATCCGTTCCACAATTATATATGCCTCCCCAGCCTGAAGCCATTCCTCCAAGACAAACATCCTCAAGCTACAAAGACTACAGAACAAATGCCTGCGAATGATTCTGGACGCCCCGTGGTTCATCAGGAACGCCAAGAATCACCGGGACATAAATATCCCCTACATCTCTCCACTACTACGCTCCCTAGCAGAGAATTTCTTTATGAAGACATCTACGCATCCACACCAACTAATACAGCAAGCCGGAAACTATGACGGTAATGACCACTGGAAACATAAAAGACCGAAAGCCATCCTAACACCCAACGACGTGTAACCACTCCTGCCCACTCAGGGCGAGCTAAAATAGCTCACAAATCTCTCCCATCACTGCTCCCGAAACAGAAAACAGGGAATATGAAAAGCGTCAAGCTTCACCCTCTGCGCCATATATGTCCTGCGTCCTGATCGAGAGAAAATCTAATGATTTTCGTTTCTTTTTGTGTGAAGAATGGGAGAAAAATCAAAATGTCTTGTCTTAAAGATTCTAATATCAGCACCAAAACCCTTTAAGATGGTATTCTCTATTGATTGAACTATAGCGAACACATATCAGCACCAAAACCCCTTAAGATGGTAATCTCTATTGATTGAACTTACAAGTACCTGGTCGAAGCTGTTAGTTTCCTATGGCCGGAACTCTGCACCGACCCTATAGCGAAATGGTTTTAATTCTTTCATCCTCACCCACACCATGAACTAAACACTCTACAATACATAACAATAAGAATATATTAGAGCTCCATTTATCAAATCCAAAAGCTTGGGTTTATTAGGGATCATTCAATACCTAGTTCTGCATAGTCAATATTTTTAAAATAAATGATGTAACTTATATTTTATTAATAAATAATTGAAAATATTTTAAATATCTAAAATTAATTCCAAGAGTTTTAAATCATAACAAATATACACCTTTCATTATTTTAAATCGTTATATTATAATAATGATGGATTTTTATGTTGCATGGACAAAATGTTAAGAGTTCATAAAGATGTTTTTGCCTTCCCTCTCTATTATCCGTTTTCCAATAACAATCTTTAGATTTCTTCTTAAGATGTTAAGAGTTCATAAGATGTCATTTCCTTCCCTCTCCATTATCCGTTTTCCAATAACAATCTTTAGATTTCTTCTTAAGAAGTTTCTAATAAAAAATGCTTATAGATGAACCCTGATAAAGACAACCTTTCACGCCATAGGCACCTGTTATTCTATTTCTTGTTCTCACTGGCGTTTTTATACTTTTTTTTTATTAGCTTCCTTATAATCCTTTTTTTTTTCACTTGTCAACTATCGTATGTTTCAGTTATATGAGAATATCGATTTTAATATCTAATGGTATCCCACTAGGTAGTCCAATAGAGAACAATGCGGTCACTCTTCAAGTATCGCCCTCTGGCTAAAATGCATCTGTCCCCATCGTCTTTGTTCAAAACGTGCTGGAAGCTGTTCCTGTGCTGTCAAAGCATGATCACTACCACCTTTCAAAGGGTGCTTATTGTGAGGAAGGTGACTTTCACAAGAACTGCTGTTTTCCGAGTGTTTCGTGATGATAAATCCACTCGAAACCTTTTCATATATATATATATATAGCCTTTCAGGTATATACTCGCACACATCACTATAATGTTGGGTCGGCAAACTAGTAGAAAGGAAGTACTTCTTAAAAAAAAAAAACTTCTGACAGCCATTAATCTACTGTAACAACTCAACGCCTCCAAGTGGCATATATGTGAACCAACTTCAGATAGCTCACAGATATGAACACCTCTGGATGTTCTATTCTCGTTCTTTATACATTAAGGGAAAACGTGTTAATAAGACATAAAAACTTTTTTTTTTCTTCTGTAGCTGTTTTTGTCACTCTCCTAATGTTTACAGGGAAATATCAATGGAAATAAGTTTTGGATTACCTTTTATTCCTAACAATAATATATCTATACACATTCCACTTCCTACTCTATCCTGTCCTGTCCTATTCTAGAATTATACCACATTCAGTGCGTGTCCCGATATTATTCCTGTTATTAATCAGCGAGTTGCCACCCTACCCGAAGAACTGAATTTATAAAAAGCATCCAAGTTTACCTACATTACTTATTCTAGCTAGAAATCAAGTAATCTTTCTGATTTCGTACGATGATTTATTTTTCTCTTTTTGTAATTGACAATTGATATTAATGGCTTTAGGGGTGAAGTAAGATGCTTTCATATTCCCTGCTATCTGTTACGGTTACAGCGAGGAAAAATTTTATGAGCAGTTTGCTCGCCCTGAATGGGCATGGAGATCATGTATCACTACAGGAAGTTAAAATGGCTTTGGTCTTTTTTTTATTTAAATATATCCGTTGCCCCGTAGGCTACAGCTTGCTGAACTAGATCGTTGGGGTGTATGGACGTTTTTAAGAAAAACATTGTTGCTAAAGATTGTAGGAAAGAGAAGATATAAGGAATATTTGTATCTCGATGAAGTTGATTATTTCTGACGAACCATGGGGCGTTTAGAATGGCTCCAGGCTGGAGAAGCATAAGTGACTATGGGACGAATCGTCAGCTGGTATAAAAGCAACTGGATTCTGATGTTTAGCTTGCTGTTCCTGTTAATTAAAGGGTAGATCTGGGCGATGGCTTTAGATGCCTTTGCACACGTAGCCTTGATATGTTGGTTAAAAGTTAATTTTTTGTCGAGCACGATACCAAGGTATTTTTTTTTCTGTCTACCAGGAAATTTTAGTATTGAATAGTAAGACGTCTCCTGCAGGAGATATCGATCTTTTCGTGAAGAGAATGGCTGAGCTTTTTGGGGGATTCACTTCTAGTCTCCATTTGGAGAACCATTTCTCTAACTTTAGAAGGTTTTTTAGTAATGAGGTGTGGCCGAAGAGATCTGGCTAATAATGCTGTATCATCCGCATATAAGGCCATGATGGATGACATTGGGTTGTGCGGAATGTCTGACATGTATACAGAGAACAGCAATGGCGCCAATAGGGATCCCTGCGGTACTCCGGCCAAGATATGCCGCTGGGATGAGGTAGTACCATTGATCTTGACTTGCATGCTTCTATTCTGTAGATAAGATCTAACTAGGTGTACCATTTTCAGTGAGATACCGGCTGAGATAACTTTATATAGCAATCACGTACCTGGGAAAGGAGTGTCCTGCGTTCGATTCTCGTCGCTGACGTGAGGAGCTAAGAATCTTTCTCAGACATAGCCAAGTTAGCCGGTCTTGGGCATGGATTGCAAAGTTTTTCTCCCCTGTTTATATGGAGGTTTTCCTCCCGCAAAGTAGGCAAACTGGTCTTAAGAACACAACGCTCACAGACAATTACACATGGTTCAACGTGGGGATAACGACCACACCTCGTAGTGAGTTATGAAACCCAAAAATGGGAGGCCAAGGCCCTACTGGGCTGTAGTGCCGAAGAAGATGATGCTGTATATTTATTGTTTCTTCAAGTTCCGTATGATTTTCAGCAATAGTATATAACAGTACAAGTCTTATATTTTCATAAACATTTCACTAAAAATAAAAATATTTAAAGTAACCAAATTTGCAAGTTCTAAAAATTGACAATCATCTCTCCTTCAAGAATATCGGTTGTTCTTTCTAAAAATAAATCGCAATCGGTACTTTTTTATATATATTTGTCTTACTGTTTGATTATACAGGGACAGCTCCATTTCAACTAAGCTTCTCGAACTAGTATATGGATCCTCCCTCTCACACATGAATGCGTGTGCTCACTTGCACTGAATTTGCAAAGGGTACATCCATCTATGTTTGGAAATATATTGATTGCCGACTATACCTGAATGATTCCTTTCAAGTGAAATAGGTTTTTAGCTAATTTAATTTTCATTTAAAAAGAAGGGACTATCTCACATATTAAATATTCATCACGCATTTCGATCAAGAGCCCAAACTTCTGTAAGGATTATGAGCATGCCTCCTCAGAAATATATACAGTATATCGTATATTCAGACACTTCGTTAATCCATAGAAAAATCACAGGAACTGTGGCTAACACCAAAAAAAAAAAAAAAGAGGCGCGATCATTGTTCGGTAAACAAGTACATCTGGGAACAACCTTTCTGTTCATGTTAAAAATCACCTCATCCTGATCTTCTATAGTAGAAACTAAACTTAATAACAGTAAACAACAATATTGATATATTTGACTGGCTGGGCACGAGGATAAATTTATTAGGTTTCTTGAAAGCTGTGATACACAAAAAACGTGTTGCCAATTTGCCCCACATTGTTTGTGATCACACACAAACTGTTTCGACTGCGCTAGAAGTTTAGTACTAATCAGTTGGATTCTTCTTCCATTTTGGTATACGTGTACCAGGATTAGTAGACAATCATGGTGAATTTCAAAATGATCTATTCTGGTCAGATTTATATCTTAAGCATTTTTCTAACTTTAATTCCGATAAAATACTTGCAGTTTTTCTTATAGTCTATATAACAGGGGTTCCCAACCCTATGCCCGCGGGCACCATGGCGCCCGTCGACCAATTTGTGTTTGCCCGCCGCTGTTCAACCGTGTGCCGTATAGTTTGAAATAACCACGCAACAATTCATGGCATGCTGCGTTAATGACACATGACGAGTATTAAACGCATACAATGTAAAGTATATATATATATATATATATATATATATATATGACGCATGCGTTAATGACACATGACGAGTATTAAACGCATACAATGTAAAGTATATATATATATGACGCATGCGTTAATGACACATGACGAGTATTAAACGCATACAATGTAAAGTAAACGCGCATTCGAAGTTGTTCATTCCAGTTTAAGAACTGGAATATCATCATATTCTCCTAATTATGAAGCGCTGGCCAATGAAATGCAATGCCAAAGATCACACTAACTTACATATATATATATATATATATTTAAATTTTTATATATAATGTAAACTTTTAAGTAATAAAACATTTGATTATAATGTAAACTTTGTATGTACTCATTTAACAAAAGAATTCAAAAAATTTCCTTGAAAAAGTAATGGTGCCGGTCGCCCTATCGGTATTTTAGAATGTGCTCTAGGAAACAAAAAGGTTGGGAACCCCTGGTCTATAAAATCAGACGGTTTAAGAGTATACAAATCTTGTATGTGTTCTGAGCAAAAGAATTCTCTCATCACTTGTTCTTGTGAAAAGGAGATGAAACTTCAGCAAACCTGAAAACTTTCTCCAGTGAGGTATGAAGTCTGAATTTTTTTTTCAGGATGAGTGGGATATGTAAGAACTTTCAATGTACACACTATGATAAAATCCCTCTTCGAACCCCCTCTTCAAGCAGGTGAGGCATGTAGTTACACAGCGAGGCACGTTCGAAGCCACTTTTCCATATGTAGGAGAACATCCGTGCTTTGTTTCTTATACAGCTTCATATCTAGCAGAAAGGGAAGAGTGTGATATAGTAACGTACACAGCATAACTTGTTTTACCGCATCCTTCTTTAAAATCGGTGTTCACAGTCTGCCAATGTAGAGCGGTCATCCAGTCTGCATGAGTAGACAGCATACACTGAGCAAAAATATTCGGATGCCTGTTCATCTCAACTCTCACTCCAGTACGAAAGCAATTAATAAGGAGTTGGGCCATCCCTTTGCTGCTATAAACAAGGCTTTCCACTAGATTTTTGGTACGTTGCAGTAATTCTCTTCCCTTCTTCCGGAACAGCATACGTGAGGTCGGTCATTGATGTTGAGCGATTCGGTCTGGCTAGCAATCACCTTTCAATTCATCCCACGTCGAAAGTAACTGAACTCTTCAGTACGGCCCATTTTACTGTTAAGAATTGTCTTTGAATTCTGCAAGACCGTGTGCTTCCATTTATATTTGTATCATCCATGATTATGATGTATATAGCCAATATCTACTACTACAACGGGGTGGTCGGATATTTTTGATATCAAATAGTTGTCACTGAATACAAAATTCTCATTAATGCAAGAACCTGAAACTTGTGGTGGAAAATTATTAATGTATGAAGCAATCTGTAGTAAGCACAAGGATGTCATATGCTACAACGGACACGTGATAGAATAATAAATCGGATCCATCAGAGCCACTCCGAATTTATCTTCGTCAGATAACTCGGACAAATGTCTTGATATATAAGGAGTTGAGTAAGAGATGGTACATTTTTGTCTTGCTCCTTTCATGAGATTGTAGATACCAATCTTATGATATGAGGAGCTACGTCATTCGTTGATATTTTCGTTGTAAAAGTCGACTGATGGGTCAAACTATCTTTTTTCTTTTCCTCTTACTTTAGACATCATTCCACCTGTTCCTGAATGTTTGGGAGCAAATTCTGGAGTGGAAGAGAATTTCCTGTCTTATATCTTTTCTCGTGTTAGTTTTCCCTTTCCAGAATGATAATTTTGGTAATTCAATATCACTGTTATCTTATGATTGCGAATAGTTCTAACTTCTACAATTCATGTTTTAGTAAGTACGTGTGGAAAAGTTTCCACTGGACAAACCCGAGCTTTAAAGTGAAGACTGTCACAATTTCCAGTCTGGTTTGTTCACATTTAATCTGAGTATATATCATTATCAAGTATATTATCAAGTGGTTCTTACAACACCACTTTCTATCTTACAATAACGTCTTTCACTGACTAGACATTCTAGGATAAGATGCTATCATTGTAACTCAATAGTGAAATGAAATTAGGAATACCCCCCCCCCCTTTTTTTTTTTTAATCTAACAGTACTTTCCCATTTTTGATTGCGAGCAACCTACAATTTTTTTAAGACTGTATTCTTGCATTCGTTTTTTCACAGGCGAGCGGGCTGGGAATTTAGTCTTAACTCATACTATATGATACCTTTATCTCTTTTTTAGTTCACAGTGTATTTTGAATTAACTATGGACAATTTTGATATTGTACACATCTAAGAACGCAGCAGACATAATATTATAGACTAATTATGTTTTTTCGAACAGCTGTGTATTACGTTTTTATAATTTCGGAAATACTTCGGTTATCTTTTATATTTTGTTAGGAACAAAAAGTGTATATAGATATCTCTGTGTTCTGAGTTTATATATTCTATATTGCTACCAAAAACAATCGTTCTATCATATAGAAATAGCATATTATTGATCCAACAACATTATTTCAAAGCCAAATATATGTAGAAACTTCGGAAGTTTCGAAATTTTGACCAGAACTTACAATTACAATCCTCGGCATCTGAGTTGCCTTAGCTTGCACTGCTTAAGGCGTCCGTTTATTAGTGCATTCGAGAAAGGTTTCACTAGCGTGACAGCTCTTTCGAACTGGTTGGTACAGTAATTACGCACTGAGTGAGGATTCACTTATGAAAAATAAGATTCAGACAGGATTGCTGTGGTATTGAATAAGAGTTCTTGCTCTCCTAAGGTTTGTTTGGTCTCTGAAGAGAATCAACCAATTCGAAACAGGTGTTAGTCCAGTGAAACCGTTATTAAATGCACTAATACGAATATATGGACACCTAAATAGCCTTTGTGTGTTTTAAGTAGTGCAAGTTAAGGCAACTCCGATAACGAAGATTGTATTCTCATTGTATCCTCTCTCAAGAGGATTTCGCATTTTACACAGGGGAATTCTGCTTACAACAGCTTTGAAAGATAGCCAATGTTACCGATGCAGAAATTTGCCAAATTTCTGCATCGGTAACATTGGCTTTTTTTTTTCTTTTTTGTGATATTCTGACGCAAAAAATATAAAGGTGTTTATCTTGTTCTTAGAATTTTTAAAAATATTTCTAAATATTTCTTAAATGTAATAAAAAAAAGTGAGTAAAATACTAGACATGTTATTATTCTTAAAAACAAAATAAATTATTTTGGTAAACCATTTCAAAGAAGGTGTTACATCCGTCTCAAACAAAACTATCATAGAAATTTGAGAAAATAAACTATTATTCCAACATTACAGTACAAATTTTTTAAATTCCTTCTCGACCAGATTTTTATAACTTCAAAAACTACGATTTTAAACACCAAACTGCTTGCAAATTATAACCTAAGAAAGATAATAAAATCCTAGCACATGCTTACGTAAATGCCAGATGACGTTATCCTCTTTAGAAAACTATAATAACCACTCGATATCTACTGTAAATCATATTATTTAGACAGTTCTCTGCTGTTTGACGTCACAACTGTCCCGTCTCTGTATTTACAACAGCTTTGGGTGTAATTTCAGCTGGCTTTGCTGATAGATGCCAGCGTAGTTCATTATTAATGTATTTTCTTGTGAAATTTAGTACCGAGTAGTAGCAGGATCCCTCTGTTACCCATCATTTCACTTATAGGGCCAACGCCGCATTTCCTAATTTTGATATAAGCAGGGAATTTACATTAGTGTATTTTTTTCCCCTTTACTCTCGCAGGATACCAGCAAATGCAATTAAACTATGATAATTATGAGATCATGTCCATTCTCTTGTCTATGAAACTATATACCTGTGATTTTCCTAAATGAAATATTCAGTAATGTTCCCTTAATGTACTGGTAACTTTTAACAAGGTTATTTTAATGGATGTCTCTGTAGATGTGCTCTTGTTATATGTATGTAAAGGATAATCTACTATAAATGTAGTGCTTGCAATAGTAATGTTTCTCAGTTACACTGGAATATGCTGTCACTATACGCCAGACAGTATTGGCTGGAACTATTTAGTATACATTAGCAGGTGATAATGTTGCTCTGGCTTACTTAAGCATGTTATATATAGGACATAATTTCCACAGTTTATAGAATAAGTCTCAAATTTGCTCAACTCTACCTGCCACACATAAAGTACTGTAAATAAAATAAAAAAAATTTAAAAAACTCTGAGTGTAAAGATGTTTTTATGTTATAAATCACATCGGTGTTTGCTGACTAGGGTACATTCCATAATGCGTGTGTGTGTGTGTGGAGGGAGGGGGTATTAAGGAAGATAACGCAGTAATTTGTAACGTTCATATATTTAAGCTATAATTACATTTGTTAATTAATAAAGGAGAAATCTGGAACATCTAATTTTCTAACTATAAATGTATAAATTAAGTGCCTTAACTGCGAAATGTCAACATAAATATGAATCAAGTCTTTTTATAAGATTGGCACAAATCACTGTTTTATAAATTCAACCACATAAACCAAGAAACATGCTATAGTGTAATATTTTGCAAACTTTCAGCTAAAAAAAAAGCTCAAGTACTAAAATATAGAACACAAAGGCTCATTTTGGCATGAATAAGATATAACAAAACAGAGGATATTATGGATCCATCTATATTTTATAGCCAAATGTAGAAAGAATCTGAAAAGTTTAAATTTACAAGTCGGTTACGTGGTGTAAATCAAGCCGAATCCGAGGCCGAAGATTACATTCTCATCAGCTGGCTAGTAAACTTCGAAACTTAAGTTTTATTCAACATTTGTCTATAAAATATGGATGGATCTATAATATCCTCAATTTTAGTAACAAACTCGTATATTAATGACAAATGTGATACTACAATCTTATATTATTTGAAAGACGTAATTCATTAATTTTTATATATTATTATTCTTTATATATTTTACTATAATCTTAGAAAAAGATTACGGAAAATGAGAAAGGGAAGTGGGTCACGCTACAGAAAGTTTGAAAAACTCTGTAGATAACATGTAAATGAACTTGAGCAATTAAAATTAACGGTTACAAATGAATAGTTTCGTTTGATATTTGGTGACCCAGTGTTACTATAGATAGTGGAGAATGACTATCGGACCTTAATTCGTTGTTAAGGATGAACAAATGCAAAGAGTAAACCAACAAGCTTACTGTAATTTATATGTGATTCAAAACGAGTGCGACTAAGTAGTGCTTATGGAGCAGTAAAGTCGTCTGTTATTATCCCACGATGAGCCTTGTGACTCCATGGAGGTCAGGAAATAGTTAACATATTTTTCAATCAACAACCTGCAATTTGCAACAAAATTATCAGGTATATTATTTATGCAACTGTGATAAACGACAAATACTCGTTAAAACATAAATCACTCTCGTTACAAGGGGAAAATAATCATTATTTAACGTTATTATATGGATCACCATAGAAACATCGTAATAAATGCAATACAGTGTTTGTCACCATCTTTTTTTTTTTTTTAATGTACTTTGTATCATTTTTCTGTTTTCCAACAGTCTACATATATGTTGAGAGAAGAAAATAAAATCTGATGTCGTAAAAACACTGAAATTTTTCTAAATTTATTGTGAAAGAATTCTGATTGCTTCAAGAACTTCAGTAAATTATTTTGTATTAACTTAAATTTATGAAACAGGTCTGATTGAGCTGTCTGTAAGCCAACGATAAGTTTATGTTGAGGTAAAATACGAATTAAAAAAAAAATATATATATATATATATATTATTTTTCGTCAAGTATAACTAAAGTTTTAGCAGTGCACGACTGTCTCTACCCATGAATAAAGTGACTTTCAAAACAATAAGAACTGCGCTATTTCATTTTACTCAATTGTTCAGGAATCATAGGCGGTGCTAATAAAACACAAAACCAAAGGTAGAACTTTTTCCGATAATAAAAAAAAAAGCTTCATTCCTTCATATTTATCAAAATTTAAAAAGAAATAAACAATACATTTTATAAAAAGTGTCCGCGCGGTTAACCTAGTGGTGCTGTGCGCTTCGCAACCATACTCCTGGGGAAGGAGTGTCCTAGGTTCGATTCCCGTCGGAGACGTGAGGAGCTGAAGGATCTTCCTCTGCCATAGACAAGTTAACCGAGCGTGGACAGCACGGTTTTTTACCCCAGTTTATTCTGGGGATTTTCATCCCGCAAACAGGCAAACCGTGAACACACAGGATACACCATAGGACATAGGAAGGCAACGGGAAACCACCTTACTCATAATCACTTCCCTAGTATGGTAGCATAGCTGCCCCTACCATCCGTAAGGATGAAAAGAAATCATTCCATTCGTTACCCCGCCATGACCAGAGCTTATAGCTCAATAATACCCCATCCATACATTTTCTTCTAGAGATAACGGGGAATATGAAAAACATTCTTGCTTCACCCATCTAGCCACAACAACAACAACAACAAAAAAAAAAAAAAAAAACCTCTCGGATTTACATGAAATACTTTTCAGAAAATATACTAGTCATTTTGGAACTGTATCGCATGTTCACTACACAGAATATTTACGCAGTTAGTGGCTATGTGGCAAGAGAGAGAATGACGACTGTAACCGTTCGCTTCAAAACCTATCCTCTCGCTGAACTCTGGTTCAGCTAGTCGCGCACTGTTAAATTGCCTTCCCAAAAGGATTTAACGGCTCGCGAGCCAGCTGCTGGGATCGGCAGTAAACGTCCTGAGGGAACGATGCAGTAAACTCACCTTTAGCCTGAAATTACCTTGATTTATGCAAATCTAGAAAATCTAGAGAAAAAAAAATACTACGATTCGCAAATATGTTTGCTTTGATGAACGGAGTAGAGGAAGTACTTTAGGGAAGTAGACTCCTTCATTAACAATTCAGTATTCTAGGGTTCTCCCGATTCTAGAAAGAAAGCACGAAACAAACAAACCCATTTACGGCAGTTACGTACAGTTTCCCGAACAGCAGTGCATCCTCTGGGGAACTACTAACGTAGAAATTAGCCAAAGGTCTAATTAAACTTGGCTGCATCCCAGCTCTGATAAGTGAATGCGAAGAACGTCTTGTTATTCGTTTCCTGCAGTTTGATACACTCTGCCAGTATAAAAAGTGCAATATTTAGATATTTTCCAGATAAGATAGATAAATAAATAATAATAATAAAAGCACTCATGCAGAAGATGTGAATATAAATTGGGTTTAAGCATTATTCATACATACAAACACTTGCATAGGTTATATGCTTTGCAGTATACAGTTCTATATAGAAGAGTATGTGTGTAGGAGGGGGGGGATGAGTGGAAGACACCATATGGAATAAATAAATACAGAACATAAAGATATCTATATAAAAAATAAACTATTTTGTTCATAACAAATAATACAAAAATCATAAAAATTCAGTAGACAACCTGTAAGCAAAATATATAATTAAATTACTTATTTAGTGTATGATTTGGAAGATACATTGTCATTATATATAAAGTCCGCGCGGTTAGCCTAGTGGCTTTGTGCTTCGAAACCATATGCCTAGGTTCGATTCCCGTCGACTACGTGAGAAGCTTAAGGATCTTCCTTAGCCATAGCCAAGTTAGCCGGTCTTGGGCGTGGACATCAGAGTTTTTTCCGCTAGTTTATCTGGGGGTTTTCATCTCACAAGCAGGCAAACCGGACCCGTGAACACACAGGGATACAGCCAGGAATACTTAGAGTCATAGGGACTGACCTTCTTACCCTCGTATTTCGGTTACGAAATCCAAGCATGGTTCGAAGGGTGTGGGCCTTAAAGGCCTGTTAAAGCCATTGGGATAGGATTGTCATTATATATATAACTTTCTACATATATATTATATTTAATGTAATATTCTTTTGTTTTTATTAACCGAGACTATTAGAGAAATTATTCGAAGACAATTTGAAACTAAAAAAGATTAAACCAGATTTCATTACTGATGCTACCCTTTATTACTCTTCCGTATTCACACAAATTACTCCAACTCACGGCATCAAAAACATCCCTTCAATATACATGTAGTGATTTCTGAATGACAAGTATGACTTCGACCTTTCTTCCATTTCTGTGAAAAATTTCGAGCAAATATTGAAATTTGATGAGAGAATTTCCTCTATCATAAGTCCCAGCAGGTTTCGGTATAATTTAAGGGAAAACAGTGGAGCTCTAGCTACTGAACATTTCATGTAACCTCCATTTTGGCTTCACTCCAGATCCACATTCCCCCCTCATCAAACACAAAATCAATAGACTACGCCTAACACCGGCATTTGCAGAAACAAAGGTTTGTTCTTGTTGCAAACAATGTTACCGGTCCATGTTTGTGATCATGCGGTTACGTTCAGTTGAGCATTTTTCCACATTCTGAAATTCCTGTCAGGTTTTTTTTTTTTTTTCTAAATGGAACATTAATTTCTTCCCCCTTCCAAATTCATAAAACCATTCGGTTGTTTTGGTTTTACAACTTTCGTAGCTGAAGCTTATGAGGCCAGTATAGTGGAGCTGTACACAGCGTGTGTTCTTCCGGCCAGTTTGTCTGCTTTGCGGGATGACAAAGCTTAGGATCTTCTAAGAAACTAGAAGATCCTAGGGCCGTAAATCTAACACCAGCTCAACTCATAAAACGAGTCCGGCATATTACAAAAGTACCTGAACTATAAATGATAACGTATCCCTTTTTAAATTGAATAAAAAAAAGAATTGGAGAGTACGTAAAAATATAAATAAATACTCGTATTGTGATGCTGAATAAGTTTAAATTCCATGCAAGATATATTTCCGTCAAAATCTTCGAGTTTGCTCAGATTACTTCGAAGAATCTGGTTTTTCATTCGAAAACTTGCTGATGTTATGGCCTTAACATTCAAACTGAATTTTGCACATTTCTATACAAAAAATTGATGATACTTTGTTCAATAAAGACTTGCAGTAATGACATAAACGATCACACCATTCCGCTTCACCAGGTCATTTTGAACTCCTACGACATTTAATGAAAAATCTGCTAACTCATCAGCCCAATTATTCTTTGTCTCCTTCACTAAATAAAGATCATGAATTGAGTATCGGTTGGATGTAGATGGAGTTTAGTAAGGATGGTATCTCATAAAACAGCTTTTAATGTTTCGTATAATTTTGTGAAGAATGGGTTTTTATTTATAGTTCTAACTCGGCTCATCTCATCCTAGATCGCACTCTATTTTCTAGAATTTTCTCCAACTTTCTGGACGCCATTACATAAAAATTCGGGGGGGAGGGGTGGATAGCACACAGTGAACACTTCAGACGAGTATGCTAATGAAGTAATTACAGAATTAGCCTCAGTGTGCGTAACATGCTAAAATAGTACTCCCACACACACACACCAAAAAAAGTACCATTTCCCAAGGATACTGAATATTTCCTTTGTTTCCACACAATGCCTTCCTTATACAAATCTCATTCGTCGTTTCAATTTTATCTATAATATTTTCATTATATGAAGCGTTTTGTGAACGTAGGTTTTTACCTATCTGCTGGCATGATGCCAAGAGTGAAAGATACAGGACGCCGTGCCAAATATTTTGTTTACTAGTTTTGTGGATAAAACTTTTTTTTTTCGTCTGTTGAAAAATGTTTATTTTGTGTATTGCACTTGGGATTTTTGCATTCTGTAATATTTCTTATAAATGGCGACATTTTTTGGATCTTCAGATATTCTACTTTGCAAATGCGTTCTTTCTTGAATATGTTTATCCTTTAGAGTTAGGAGTCGAGTTGCGGTGCTCAAACAGCTTTAAAAAAGCTGGTCGGCTTGTAAAATACTGAGCTAGAGAATTTAGCAGTTTATCTTAACTACATCAGAAACTGTTTAAGAGATCTTATCTTAACAATTAATAACTTTGTCTAATTTATGTCATTTTTTCCTTTAGCTCCACATAACAACCCTATCAATGAGTGTGCTACTGATGGAACAGATAGTGTAACAGGTGACTTTAACGTATACCAAGGTGTCGCTGCCGTCCTCATCGAGTCTGCTGTAAGTGTGGTCTTAACGTTATTATCCCTGACGTAAAAACTGTCAAGCAAGTGGTGACTAAAACCATTTGAAACTGAAGAAGAAATATTATAGTAGAATCTGGTGATTTGTTTGTTTTTTTCACAAATGAAACTTAAAGCAAAACATATTGCGATGAAAATAAAATATTTTGTTTAAAGAAACGAGGAAGGAAAAAGCAGCCCATGATTATCGTCAAAACTTTAGTGGGTAGACGATAGTCCCGCCATCTAGTGTGTATCTAAAGAACGAGCGCTTTCTCTGAGTCTCCATCATCCTTTCCTTTTTAAGAGTGCTCGCATTGTTAAAAAAAGATATTTAAAAAATATCTGACAATCTGAATCGGCATGGAACTTTTTTTTGTACTTGATGAAGAATTAAGGAAATCTGCAATGGTAAAGGGAGTAAATTATAGAAGAATATTCTTAACAACTGAAGTACAATAAAAACAAATATCTGTAGAAAATAAACTCGAGGACTTAGTCTGTAGGGTAGAAAATGTAGACATATCTTACACGGGTTTTCTGACCACTGGTGTAGCTACTCTACAAACTGTTGATACCGGAAAAATAGTACAATACTTGTCTGTGTGTATATGTCTATATATAATTAAATGTCTTTGGGATATAGTGGGGCGTTTGATGGTTTGCTGCATGTTAATATCTCTGAAGCTGAAAGAATAGCTGAAATGAAAGTTGGACGTTATAGTATGATCTGGAGAAATCGAAAAAAAAAAGTACAGTTTTTGGAATAAGTATGCATACTTCAATGGAAGAAAAGCTTCAACAGCTATATTTTAATCCTTTTCCTGAAACATATCAATAAAAAAAAGTACAAAGATAGTTCATATCAATAAGGTTTCTATATATACGATCACACGTTTAGGATGCGAGTATTCAGTTGATACGATTGCCATATAGTTTCGTACTTGCATTTTTCTGTCATAGCGATTGAGCATGCGTACTATTAGAATACACTCCTCGATTTTTCAAAGCTGTAATGATAAATATTTCACATGAAAGCCTTTAGAGCTAAACTGTTACTGTGTTCTAGCATGAATAGAAAGCCAAGAAATGCTGAAGACAATGCGAACATGACGATGGTGTTAAAAGTAGTCAGTTATAATTATTATAATAATAGGAAAAAACCTAATGCTTTGAGTTTTATTGAATTTAAAATGATCTTGGTATATCATGTATGCTTAAGCTGGAATTCCTGAACTTTATTAAACTAAAACAGATAAAAATGAATTAAATCTAATTGAATGAACTGCTAACAACATGCCACGATCTTTTTAATTAGTGTTGCTCGTAGCAAAGATGGGCAAAGCTCCAAGAGTACATATGCTTATGGAAGTATCCTTTGATCAGATTTTTCTGTCAAAATTGCACGCTCAATTGAGAAATTCTTTCTTCTGTATCGACCAATAAACGTTTGTTTATCCGAAATTCTATAACTAGTTCCTATTTCAATATTCATAAAGTTGGCTTAATTGACTTTCTTTTCAACGAGCTTTTCTATATATATATATATATATGTATATATTATTTTTTGCGAGTTTTGTTTTTGAAAGCGATTGACAGAAAAGTCAGTGTAATTGCTCTTGTTTACATCAATGTTATTATTAAAAAAAAAAAAAAAACATACTGCAAAATCGAGAAAGGGGAGAGAAATACTAAACTATAAACGCAATATTTTTTGTCTCTCAGAAACCAACGATTTTATACCATAACTGACTGTTTAGTAAAGCACATACAGTGTAATGTAAATTATTTTAAAATAAATGATCCCATCAAGTATGTAGTATTCAGCCAGCATTTTTAAGTTACTGTAAGTGCTGAAGTCTTAGTTATTAAGCTTAATTTGAAATAATTAAGACTAACAGAAAAGACCTTTTTAATTAGTGTTGCTCGTAGCAAGCCCTAATGCGAGAAAACTTTCAAAAACAAATATTTAGAATAATAAGAGGTATCTATCCCACACGCCATATTAGACTCGCGATTTCCAAAAATAAATAAACAAAAGGCACCTATATTTAACGAAGCTAGATTTATAGATATTTAATTAAACAGTTATTATAGAAAATTTAATTAAATTTTTGGAAATAATCGACAGTCCTTGTACCTCGCACCAAAAAGTTAGTGCTAACTTTAGTAACACCATAAGCTTATAATTCTGAATTATCTGAAAACTTGAAATGGTCTCTCTCTTGTTTCATAAAAGTCGGATAAACAACAGTTTACAGTAGAAACAGGTAATGCTAAGAAACATGATTTAAAAAAAAAAAAAGTCTAGTGGTGGATGGAAGGTTGTTGACTACAAAATACGATGGATATGAACAATTTCCGTATTCATGATGTCCCGATGCAATTTTAATTTATTGCAGTCATCCTCCATTAATTACATGTAATTACAGGTACGTTTTAATGCTACTATCCACTAAAAACATAGAACATTACAATAAAGCAAGACAATTTGTATACTCTACCCGATAAACTTGATCAAAACTGTAGCAAAGTTTAGCCATTCATTTAATAATGCTCAAGGAACAGAGAGAAATGGTAAAAATGATACTGAACGTAACATTAATCCCAAAAGTCAAACCTCTTATTAAGATCATCATCGGCGTAGTAGAAGAGAAGCTCAGTCTATTCGTTGCTAATGATTTGTATATTATATTATATATATTACAGAGAATGTGTAATATATATTACAGATTCTAAGCGAAGAAAGGTTTCACGAACTGAATCTATACAAACAGTTTCGAGTATAACTAGCTCCTTTACTGAATGATCCCAAATAGTCCAAGTTAATAACCATTGTAACTAGAAAAAATAGTCTATCACCTGAGGTTATGTAGTTTAGACTTTCTAATTATATCTCTATATAAAGGTGCACTGGACACATCATAATACCGCGACTATTCCAGTACCTGGTTATTAGCTAAATGTAGTTTTGCTGGTACAAAATATCATTGGTATCCTGTAGAAAAGCCCTCGTAGATAAACCAGAACCATTCTATGTAATTCGTCTCTCGTTTTGATTGATGGTATTCAGATTGGTAGATAATAATAATAAAAAATAAATAAATATAGAATCCTTGTATTGAACATCAATTGTATTGGTATCCCAGCACAAACATATTTCTTGCACATAAATGTAGACATAAAAGAATATTCTGCAGAGTGAGTGAAGGTAGCCTAGTTCAGAAATGTCTTATTTAAAGGCGATTGTGTAGTGTGCAGTTTTTTTTTTTTCATTATAAATCCTTTGTAAGTTCAAAAAATAACATTTTCATATTTTATATATTCCGTGAATTTATTTACAGCTTAAAAATCGGAAATTTGTCATTTTGAATTACTGGTATATTATTTATTATATGCTAGGAATAGATTGCGAATCTCGGTAATTCATTTAAAAAAATAAATGAAATCGTTCGTAATTATACAATTAAAGAGTTTCAATTTTTCGAATATTCTACTGCCGCCAACGTGAATCTTTAGAAAACTTTAAAATCCTATTTAATAGTGATTGCACTTATAAGAATTCACTTAAATATGTAAATAATGTGAATACTTTATTTTTAATGAAAAAAAACGGTTTCAGATTACAAAGGAAATAATACGTTTCCTGCATTATCGCGAATAATTAGAATTTACATATTTTCAAGGTAATATCACTATTTCTTATTTCTGCTAGCTTCGCTATATAATTTAGCTGCAATTTCAATGTTTACATAACATTCCTGGTTAGAGAGTATACTTACTGTTGTTATGGTTTCTCGTGAATGTCACCATTTATTTTGTGTGTACATATTTGCTTACATTCTGTATTCATTAATCTTATAATTCATTTAATTATATATCAACTAAAATGTTGGTTGGTAATTTTATATCTACCAAGATTTTTTTAAATTAATATTTCGCCTGTCTGAATACTTTCTTCTAGTTTAATGCAATCCAGGTACGAATAGAACCCCCCTTGTTAAAAAAGTACTGAACTAACTGCACGCTTTCAAGTTGTATTAAGCCTCTAAATGCTTATCCTTGTAAAAAAATAAAATATAAATATCGAATTAATTTGAATGCACCACGTTTAACATGAAGCCACTTTCAACATGCGAGCCTTGATCGTAAAAAAAATACTAAACAGTACAATGTGTATAATCATTTGTATTCAACATCTCAAGCTGAATCACGTCAGGTTCGCATACTACAAGTGATTTTAACACACTGGGCTTCATCGCACTTCTGTAGCATTACCACCAACAACTGATTCTCAGTTTAAAACTCGTGCTTTCTTATATCCATTCCCGTTAGCATTCTCTCTAACTCAGCTTCCGTTACGCTGGAGTAGTATCTGCCAATTTCCTAACGAACTCTAATCCCCCCCCCCTGTGTGTGTGTGTGTGTGCGCGCGCGTTCTTATGATGCTGCTCAATGACAAGATAGCCTGGTAGAAAGCTTTTAGTTGCGAGGTCAGATATAGAAGAGCGCCCAGAGAACCTAAACCTAGTTTTAGTATGTAACCAATATCAAAGAGAAAAAAGTAAGGAAGTAAATGGTGGTCTCTCACCATGACGAAAATCGTCTACCACCTAAAGACATTCACAAGCATCAAAGCCATAGCAAAATTTCGAATCCAGTCTGTTGGAGAGTATGCCATCCTCTGGACTAACCAGTCCACATTAATTTCTCTAAAGTAATAATTCTGCATAATGATTGGTTGTGATTTACTTCACGTTTGGTTTGCATTCAAGTAGACAAAAAAAAAAAAAAAAAAAAAGATTCAGGTAGGTGAAAAAAAAAAAGAAGAAAACTTGGTGAATGGAGTAATTTATCAAGATATTTTACTGTTTAATATCACTTGACTGTTCTCAAACCCTGAAGCAGGCCATAAAATTTCGATCTGCTCATCCCCATGTCCATTGTTAAAGCAGCTGCAATGAGAAATGAGCGGAAAAAAATCAGTGAGAGCTGAGCATTCTAAATTTTACGATTTATTTTGCAATACTTTACAAAAATTATTATTACTCATGTGAAATGCTGTTAATGATGGATAATTTGCAGTAGGTTCTAAGAAAGTTAATTTGTAAATATTAAATGTTCAGTAAATCAAGTTATTTCTATATGTCAGTGTATATAAATGAAGACATGGAAGTATTCATCATTTGACGTGTATACAATAATTATAATGTATTAGATTTGGAAAGAGAAACATAGCATTGCAGAAATACATATCTTCCTCTAGACTTCCAAAGTTTAGCCTTAAATAATAATGTATATAAATACAACGTATTTCCAATGGGATCTCGATGTACTCTCCCTTCCCATATTTTATTTTGAAATTAAACATTTCACCTAATTACTAATGGATAATTATATTAACACCTCCTGGAGTCGCTCATTATAGTTACGTTAGCTATAATTACTTCTACTTCATTTATCTGTACTGTGTGAACTTTGAGAACCAATTTTAAATAAGTATTTTATGCGAACGTTAATGTTCAACTCGACCTTATCCTACTTAATAAATGGTATGTCGAGATCGCATTCTAAGTCTATGCTATGTTTCTATACTTACACCCTAATATCATTAGAGCTATGTAAGAAAGATCGTCTTGTATTATCTGCCCGAACCTCTTAAAAAAAAAAAAAAAAAAAAAAAAAAAACACGCTAAACTATTGATTCATGTAAAGGCTTAAAATGTTAGACAATATCTTCGCTGTGTATTATTTGATTAAAATTATTGTTCACTTGTTTCAATAAAGCCTTCTTGAAAATTTCCTTGTGTCGTTGTGTTGCAATATTACATGCACTTATAGTGTGATACCATTGAATTAGTATCAATAAGACTTGTACAAGTTTATACAGGTACACCACAGATTTTCTAGCACCCTTAGTTGCAGAGCCTTGCTGGCTTAACCGTTTTGCCGGAACAATGAAGGTCACTTAATAATAATAATCAGGAGCGGCTCGTGCATAGACACTGCGGAACTGCAGCTCCCCAATTTTTCTCGATACATAAATATATTTATTCATTTATTTATATTTGCTTGTAATATTTAATTTTATCAACAGTAATCCTATACAATTCTCTTATTTTGTATAAAAAATAATAAAAATCCATCTTGTAACACTTAGGAGGGCGAAGAACGCTAGCAGCACTGTGTTTACCACAGTGTCATACTGCTAGTATTTGCTACGCACGCAAACATACGTACGTCATAGTGAGATGCAAGCTATTAGTGTAATGCGGCACTGTCCGTCGCGCAGTTCCACTGCTGTTTATACGCAGTTTGCGCCAGTAGCAGGGTGTTCGTAGTGCTTATCGTGTTTACTCCGTCTCTTTAAATATTTGGACATTACAATTAAAAACTAACATTTGTTATAGTTTTTATTTTAGAACATAATGGATTTTATTTTAGTAATTTTGAATTATACTAAACTGTAAAATTATACAAGAAGAATATATTTTATTTTTAAGTAATTTTGAATTATAACAAACTGTATAATTTTATCGATAATAAACAATATTTTTTCATGTTTAATTTTTACCATAATTTTGATATTTTATCCAAACACGTATAGACTGTACTTACAGTGTGTATGTATATTTCGAAAGTTGCAGCACCACCACGATTTCAAGCCATGAGCCGCCACTGATAATAATTCATTAGTACATCTCTGACCCACCAATTATACCTGTCTCTCATGTCCTTCCTGAAACGCCATGCACAGACAGAAACTTAAATATCAAATGTAAATTAAGTGATAAAATGAAATGCATTAATATAAATGACAGCGTAAGTGGATACGCACTTGTCTACTTTTGACATCAATAAACTGTACTTCACTTATAAACCTAGCTATGGTTAAATAAGCAAAACAAGCTAGGAATTTACTAAAATAAAGAGACAAAAGCCATTATTTCAAAGCCGAATGTAGAAATTTTCATACGTTCTACATTCAGCTTTGAAATAACGCCTGGATTTAATATCCACTTGATTTATAATTTTGCACCGCCGAACTGAAGTCTTTTGGCTCTTTATTTTAGTAAATACTTGGCACACCGAACGAGAGTTCGCTTACGAAAATACACCTTTCCGACACTTCGAGTTCCTTAGTACTGAACGAAAATTTTTGCTCTCTTAAGGTTTCTTCCGAGTCTAGTTCCCGCTGAGGGGGGGGGGGGGGGCCTTGAGAGAGCAATTTGAGTCTCTGGGGATTGGCGTTTTCCGGAAGGGCCTCTATCGGGGCTCTGACAGTGGGTGCTTTTCCCCGGAATATGAGCGGTTCTGCTCAGTGGTGGGGGGTGAGCCTGTCACTGAGTGGAACCAACGCCGAGTTGGACGATCTTTCGGTCACTTGTAGGGAGTGACCGAAAGAAAGTGGTCTGGGGGATCGCCTAATTTTTAGAGATTGCTTTACTTAAATAGTAGCCTGGTCTCCGAGGAGAACAAACCAGTTCGAAACAGCTGTCAGGCCAGTGAAACCTTATCAAATTGGACCAATAGAAGGCGAATATATGGAAGCTTGGGTAAGCGATCATGTTTTCTATAAGGTGCACGCTAGGGCAACTCGTAAGTGCAGGCGAGTATATTCCGGTAAGCTCTCTGGTCAAATTTCGTAAGAAACTTATAGTTTCTACATTCGACTTTGAAATAATGTTGGATTTAATATCTACCTGATTTATATAAATAAACAAGCTAGTAATTTTGTTCGGACTAAAGGAGGTGCCGGACCATCGATTGCCGGAAAATCAGTGGTGTACCTGTACTACATTGTAGGCAGACAAGAATCAACAGTTGATTATTTCTCTTCTCCAGTGTAAGTTGTGACACTCATTAGTATTTATGTAATAAGGCCTTGCAATAACCTGCACGGGCCATGTACAGAAGGAACCATTATATAGCAATCCCTCGAATAATACGCTTTAAAACAGGCGCATTAATCGAAAACAATTAACCTATGGAAAAAAAGTACAATTCGTTCCTCAGATTTCTTTTTTGACCCTTTTTTTTTTTTAATAAAAGAATTAGGGTATGTCTCAGGGCCTAGTTAAAGGAAAACCATTAAGCTGAAAGACAATAAAACATATTCAGAATATAATTTATTATTCTGCTTCTTAACAAAGAATTGAGCTAACGTAGTTTGGTGGACATTCTGTTTCTTTTTTTCATACAGCTGACGGTATGGCTCTATTGCCTCTTCTTCAAATTTACTGGTTTTTCTCTCTTCACCAGGGTCAGTCTCTCAGCATTGCTGCTTAAAAACTTTGATTGTACAAAAACTATTTTCATATTGTTTCTGTGAAACCTCTTTGGGCTTGTCAGTGATTAAATTTTCATATTCTTCAGGATCTTCCTGCTGTGCATCTAAATTTAGTAGATCGGAATCACCCAATTTATCAGAATAAGATTTAATTAATTTGAAAAGCCTCTAAAATTATTTGCACAATGTGGAAGAATGTGCTTCCAAACGACTCGCATACTGCTAGCAGTAATATCATTCGACTTTGCGACTTTATAACCAGGCTGAGATTTCTCTGATCTGGCAGAAAAGTCTTGGAAGGCATTCGCTTCCAAAAAAAGGCCGGTTTCATCGCCATTAAATTATATATTTCTTGATCACAATAGTCCCCTTCTTACACAATTTTCTTCAAACTCTCTGGATATCTCCTTATCTGCACTTGCAGCTTCTCCTGTGATTAGAACATTATGTAGGATATTTCTTTTTGAAATGCTCAAATCACCCAGCACTAACGTGGAATTCTTCTTTTTCCATCATTGATAGCTCTTTCTTTCCAGGTTACAAAGAGACTTTTGATTTAATAAAGCCACTGTTTAGCGGGATCCGTTTTTGGTTACAATCTTCGATTCATGAAAAAAGAAGTCTCTCTAATTCAATCATTATAATACTCTGATTTCGAGTGCATGCATGATGAACTTGAAGCAGTCTTACCTTTCTCTTTGTATTCAGCAGTTGATTCACCCATTTGTGTTCTTGTCCTATCTTTGCTCTGGACTCGCCTTGTTCATTTTTCTTTATTATTTCAAGTTTTTCTTCCAATCAGATTACTTTTCGAATCATTTTCACACTCTTCTCTTTTTTGCTCACAAATTCTTTTCCTCATGATTAAAGGTTAGGAAAATAATTTAAAATAAAAAAAATACGGAAAACAATTGCACGAGATATGATCAGCAAAATGCTATGTAAAGCAGACGACATAAATTTTGGCGGTAAATTTGGAACATAGTGTACATGGAAATATTGTAGCATGCCATTAAAAAATAACTTTGTAAAATGTTTCAAATCGGTAACTAAATTATTTCTTTAAAATAGTTAGCCATAAAAAAGTGTAGATCGAAAATTTTTAAAATCTGTAACATTTATTTTTAAGATGTATATAGGTGCACTAATCGAATTTGGGTATCAAAAAAAAAATGACTTACTAATCTAATCCGATGGGCGCATTAATCGAGGGATTGCTGTAGATTCAATTCTAGTCACTGACTACAAAATTTCAGTAGGCTTTTTCCCCTCCTACCCAACTACAGTTGATATCTGGTGCAGGAAAGTATTTTCCCTCTCTCCCTTCCTGGAAGAAAGAGTGGGTTTTAATATGGCAATTCAGAAAAATTTACTATGGAATATACTACAGTACACACAAGTAATTTTGTGCAGGGATTTAGAACATTGACTGTTATCTAACAAGCCATGAAAATGCATTCAATCTTGCCAATGGTAAGAGGTAGTGTTTGCTGGATTAAAGACTGATAAGATCAGACAAGAATGATTATTGCTTCAAGTACCTTTACTATAAATTTCTAAGTTCTACTTCAAGGGTTTTTTTTTTTTTTGAGGGGCCAGACAAGATAATATAAATCCTATGACTCCTTTCTATTCCTAAAGGGATTTACCAGCAGTCTCTTGATATGGTCAGGTCTTCATTTATTGTCAGGCATCACCAGGTCAGTGCAGTTTTTTTGTAGCATGTGGCAGGAGAAAGTGATAAGCAAATAACTTATTTCTAATTGGTATTGTATAAAAATGTGTATTCTGTGGTCAGTTTTAGTGAAAGGATATATATATATATATATATATATATCCTTTCACTGCTATATATATATATTTGTATGCTATATATATATATATATATATATATATATATATATATATATATATAGCATACCCTTTCACTTTAAATTTCAAAATTTCCAATATTTCTTCCTCTTTATGTATTCCAATTCTTGTACAGAAAACCACAAAGAACTTCACACTGTTCCAAAATATCTCGCTATCATTTGCATCCATAGTTTTAGACTGCTCGAAGAAAGAGACATTCTAAGTCCTTTGTCACTGGTTCCAGAGTTAATCAATATCTGGCATGAGCAAGCAGTTTTTGCATCCCATTAACTTAAGAAAATTGACTCGAACCTACACTACACTATAACATACAATAACATATTGAGTTAGTACTCACAAGATGGCAGCACTTGTCTGCCTTGTTCTCTTCTTCCATGTTTAAAATTAGTGATAGTCCTGGGACAGCTATCTCTTATTGCATAATGGTTAGATTGGCTGCCCTGTCTCCAAAATTTAAATAGGTCTAAAATTGCCTCGTATACTCCCTATGGGGAATAAAAGGCATTAAGAGACTTATCTAAACAAATTTTCATACTCATGTGGCATCTATTTGATAGCATGAATTCAAGCCTATGCATAGCCCATCCCAAGAGAGATGCAAGTTAGTCATTATATTTCTGTCATCCTATTGTCTTTACTACAAGCTTCTCAAAATCAATGCAGATCATCAACAGTCAACTTGTTCACTACCTGAAGCCTACCATTTAACTGCTAGCCAATACAGATTCCACCACTTTACTTCAGAGTAGCTCTACTAGCAAACTCATATCCCCCCCCCCCCCCATGGACATAAACCATTGAGAGATCTGGAGAAACTCGTGTCGTCACACTTTGACACTTCCAAGATGATTGGATTTGACATACAAGCCTACTTACCAACCTACCATGTTAATTTGCCTTCTATTCTCACGTGTTGCCAGTTTGGATTATTCAGTACATGTTAAAGTGTACTGAATGACAATCAAGGAAAAGAAGGAGTAGCCATAGTATTCAACACAAAATACGAGGCTAATCTTCTTGAATGGCAGTCAGTCTCAAGTAGAGTAATGTGGGCAAATATGAGAATGGGGAACTGGACAATGAGACTTATTTGTGCCTATGGTCCCACAGAAGGTTCTACTAAGGTAGAAGTGGAGGAATTTTTTGAGGCTTTAGAAAAAGCAACTGACACAATGAAAAAGGAAAAGTTGGTCCTTGTTAGGGATCTAAATAGCAGAGTAGGAAGTGATTGTGAGACATACAAAAATATTTTGGGAAAATTTGGAGAAAAGAGCAAAGCTAATAATAATGGCAAATATCTGTTGGATTTCTGCTCAGGACATGGACTGGTTATTACTAACACCATGTTCCAACATAAAAATGTGCACAAATTCACATGGAGAGAAGAGGCTAGGAATGAGAAAAGTCTCATTGACTATGTTATTGTTGATAGTGATGTTTTCTCCTTGGTGCAGAACACCAGAGTGTACAGAGGATTTGAAACTGGAAGTGATCACTATTTAGTCTTGAGCAGGATAAAATTGAATTTCATATTGAAAAGAATAACATGTAAGAAAGTTTTAAAGCGAATAAAAGTTGAGCAGCTCTCAGATGTGAACTGTAGACTAAAATACAGAAATATTATTGAAAAGAAAATGAAAGAGTTTGAGAACAGGAATCAAACATTGGAGATTCAGTGGCAAACTCTGAAGGAAACATTGATTGATTCTGCCAGAGAGGCATGTGGTGAGGTTGTGTGCAAGGATAAAAAAATTAGAACTCCCTGGTGGACACAGGAAGTTAAAGAGGCAGTGAAGGAAAAGAAGAAAGCATATCAAAAGTTCCTGGCAAATAAGTCAGCTTTTACTCTTACAGAATACAGAGACAAATGTAAGAAAGCTAAACAGTGTGTAAAACTTGCTAAACAAAAGTCATGGGAGGACTTTGGCAAGAATATAGAAAATAAATATCAAAAGGTGGCAAAATATTCTGGAGGTTGTTGAAGAAGCTTAGGAATGGAGGAAAGAGTGCTGTAAAAGGAATTAGAGATGATAAAGGTGAAATGAAAACAGGAGAAAAAGATATCCTTGAAGTATGGAGTAATTACTTTGAAAAACTGCTAAATGAAACAAGCAGTGATGACAGCACAGTGATAAAAAACACTGACCAGGCATGCAGTCAGGAATACATATCCATACTTGAAGTAGAAAAAGCCATCAAAGGCTTGAAATGTGGAAAGGCAGCAGGAGTAGATGATATTCGACCAGAAATGCTGAAGTATGGTGGTATAAGAGTCTTACAGTGGCTGCACTGCATAGTTCAGAAAGCCTGGACAGAGGGACGAATTCCCGATGATTGGAGTAGAGCTCTCATAGTACCCATATATAAAAAGGGAAATAAAACTGAATGTGAGAATTACAGAGGTATTTCCCTACTGAGTGTTCCTGGCAAGATCTATGCAAGTATACTTGAGAAACGGTTGAGAAGAATTGTGGAAGAAAAGCTTGGTGAAGAACAAGCTGGATTCAGGCCAAATAGAGGCTGTGAGGATCAGATCTTCACTTTACGACAAATAGTCGAGAAAGCATGGGAATATAACAAAGATCTGTATTTAAGTTTTGTCGATTTGGAAAAGGCATATGACAAGGTGCCAAGAGAGAAGCTATTTAATACACTGTAGTTATATGGTGTCAATGGGGCATTATATCAAGCAATACTTAGTCTTTATTTGAGTTGTGAGTCAGCAGTTAGAATTGAAGGAAGTACAGGAAGATGGTTTAATGTTAAATCTGGTGTGAGACAAGGATGTACATTATCCCCTCTGTTATTCATTATCTATATGAATCACATTATGAAGGAATGTGGTATTAAACCTGATATCAAAATTGGAGATGTTAATGTCAGCTCTTTGCTTTATGCGGATGATGTTATACTTCTGAATAAATCCGCTACAAGTTTGCAAGATTCTCTGACTAAATTGAATAGCTGTTGTAATAGATATGGTATGAAGGTCAGCAATAAAAAGACAAAGACAATGAAAATAGGCAGAATCATTGAAAATGTCAACTGTGTTGTGAATGGAGAACTTGTGGAACAAGTAAAACATTTCAGCTACTTAGGCACAATTTTTACTGAAGATGGTAAACTAAATAAGAAATAGACAACAGAATCAGCAAAGCTGGTATGGTGGGAAGCCAATTGAATAAATTCATATGGAATAAGAAAGAAATTAGTTGGAACACTAAATTAGCTGTATACAAGACAGTGTTCAAACCAATTTTAACTTATGGATCTGAGAGCTGGGTCAGAAGTAAAACACTTGACCAAAGACTAGAGACCGCAGATATGAGAGTCCTGAGAAAGATTAGAGGCGTGAACAGATGGCATCAATGGCAATATCATATTAAAAATGAGGATATTAGGAAAGAACTTGACATTGTCAGCATCCAGGAATGCGTTAGCAGAGCTAATCTCAGGTGGTATGGTCACTTAAATAGAATGGGAGAGGAAAGATTAGCAAAACAAGTGTTCTCTGCCAGGTTGGCAGGAAAACGACCCAGAGGAAGACCAAGATATAGGTGGATTGATACGGTACAAAGTGCCTTAGACGATAGAAATATAAGATCTGATAATGTTGGAGTCTTGACAAGTAACAGACTGATTTGGAGGAAAATTGTAGATAGGAAGTTAGTAATGATGTAGTTTTTTCATGTAGTACTGTCATATCCTGTACACCCCTTGAGGGTACATGGCAGGAATTTGATGATGATGTTAAAGTGTATGGTTTCTCTCTTCTGATTTCCCTATTAATGCTTGAGTACTCTAGTGCCCAGTACTTTCACCATGCTCTTCCTTCTACACATTAAAAACCTCTCACTAACTTCAAATCCTATTCATAGTTTCGCCAATACCAGCATACTCTGTTTCTTCTTCATTCCACAGCATAGTGCTAGGCTGATCCACATTTCGAGATCTTCCTAATGCTGACTGCCTACTATCCTCCGAAAGAGGACTTAGCAAACACCAATGCTACCAAAACATGGTCATTTATTTCACCTTACTTGATAATACTTTGAGCTGTAATAAAGATCAGATCTCTCTTCTCAGACCTCCAGCCTATCTTGGTTCAAGCATACCATTCATAGATTCTTCAGATTTCACAAAACTTGTTCTCTTTTGTTCAAGAACTTACTACTCACTGTGCAACACCTATCACTATAAATTTCAATTTCATCCAACTGTAGAATACTGTTGCCATGTTTTGGGATGGTCAAAAACCTCTTGTTTTCTGGAGAGTGAGCAAGAGAGAATTATCTGATGGGTTTGAATCCCACCATAGGCATGGATGTTTGTGAATGTCTTCAAGTGGTAGATGAATTTCATGAACATCAAAACAGCATGAGGCCATCACCTCACTTACTGGAAGCTTAAAAAAAAAAAGTTTTATTTCATGTCTATAGGGCAGAATTTCCAGATAATCTACCTCTTATCCCCAACAATGATACTGTGCTACAGCTTTACTTTACAGGCTTTCATGAATAGGATGTATATAGCAAAAATGGTAAATTTATTTTCTTCCAATCATACAGGGTTTTTTCTCCTGGAAACTCGGGTTTTTCATCCCGCATACAGACAAATCGGCCCTTCAGAACACATGCAATTTACAGACATAGAATACCAGTTGTGTATTCTTTGTATGTAGTGGTTCGATGTAGTGGTTGAGACAGTTGTAGGTGTGTCCTCCTGCGATGAGTCTTCACTCCTTGGAGGTGTCAGGAATAATAATGATAATACTATATCTTATATATGGAGTTTGATAAGATCACTAAGCAACAATATAAAATATATTAGCAGAGCATGCAGAAATTATTGGTAGGCTTAACTGTGTGATAGGAATAGTTGTACTACCTGCTCAGGAGCAATAGGTGTTAGCCAAGAGTGCAAAATGATATCTGAAAATTTTGAGCAGGTGAACATGTTAATAATGAATACGCTTCACCATATGATGACTCAATATGTCTAAAACAACCAGCATATCAAACATTTTGATGAAATAGTCAGCAGAGAAATTATAATTATCCAAATTCTACATAATTATCCGATCTTCAACTGAGGTAGTCCATCTAGTTTTATCCAATTCTGAGGTTTTGATATATTTATTGTAAGTATATTATCACAACAAAATCACCACAAAGCAGCAGGCAAACACTGCTCAAATGAAGTATTTCAGACAAACTGGGAGGTATCACAAAATGAGAAATAAATTAGGGCATACTGAGACAATCTTGATATATTTAATACTGACACACACACACACCCTCCCTCCCTCCCTCCCTCCAGCATATCTTTTCTGCAAAAACTTTTGGCTGCTTATGAATCATCAAGATAGTAAATTTTAGAATAGCTTATCAGACAACAGACACGAGGTAGTTATTGATGGAAATCAGCAACTACTACTCAATAACAAATTGTGTATGCAACAAAATATGCCTATTGTGCAGCCTGAAGCTTTTTTCAATGCTAGAGCAAATTCTGTCTGCAGAAAATTTGTCAAGTTGATGAACAGGACTGCACCTTTGTTCAAAGTTATATTTCAGCACCCCCAAAAAATAGAATTAAAATGAAATTAATTTCAAGAAATTTTTATTTATTTACTATATAAATACAAGATATATGTATGTGTACATAAAAATAGAGCATCTAAAAAAAATTTTTTTTTCAATTATCACAAAAAAATCACAACACAATTCAAACCTGCTTTGATGCACCACTCATGAAGTGGTATGTCAAAGCAAAGTGGCTGATCAGTTCTTGAATTTACTGTTAATTTTTTATTGCCTTACTGTTTATTTTAAGTCGTGCAATCTATGTGATAAAGTTTTACTTCATGAATAAGAGCATTGTATAAAAATTTACTATTATTTATCATCTTGAAATATGATGCCCTCCTGTTCGGGTGCCTTTGCGCAGAGGCACAACCTGCACAGGGTGGCCCTGTTGATGAAATAGGAGAATGTGAAAGCAAAGAATTTTAATAATGCAAGGAGAACATGCTTTGGACATGTAATCTTTACATTTATCAGACGTTTTTACAATGCTTAGTAATATTGCTTATTATATGTGTACAAACCTGACTAAATAGTAGTTAGAATTTCTCCCTCACATCAGCAAGCAACCCAGATACTCTGCACTTGATTATAGTACTATCATCTGCATAAATCTGAAATGAACATCAAAACTCGTAATTATTTTTTCATGCCCTTGCACTGCAGATCAGTAGATAAAATTTTGTATGTAATCACTTCTAGCTTTTGGTAATAGATGATTTACACCTGGCTACCTTGCTTATCAAATTTCTGAAGTGGCTTGGAAAAGTACAATAAGTTCAAGTTACACATACACTATAATGCTATGACAAATTTAAATGTCGTGTTTAATTGGATTTTATCCAATTAAAGAAGACTACTGCTATTTTTGCCAGAGGTGAAAAAAATCAGATATTAGAATAGTCTAAACTCAACAGAAATGAAACGAGAGGGTCTCATAAATGTAAGAAGCATCAATGGGAGAGAAAGAAAAAAAAAAGTGGAACTAGAAGAAGAATAACAGAAATGCTACGACATAATTGATATTACTGTAATGAAAGTAATTAAAAAGGAAAGATAATTCTATGTAATAAGTACTATAAGGGTCCAAAGGCAACTGACTAAGATAGTTTCTGACCTCTGGAATGTTGAGTATGAGGAAAGATTGAGATGTAATTTGCAGAGTCTGGTGGAGAGAAGGAAGAGGGGAGATATGATAGAGACTTACAAGTTGGTAAGGGATTGTTATAAGATCAATGGTGGAGAAGTTCTACAGAGAATAGTGGGAGATCAGGGGAGAACCAGAGGTCATCCCTGGAAACTGTATAAAGAGGGTGTGAGTAGAGGAGTGAGAGGCAGGTTTTTTTCGTGCAAAGTTGTGAATGATTGGAATGCCTTGCCTGAGAGTGTGGTGTCTGCAAGGAGTTTGAGTGTGTTTAAGACACAGTATGATGAGATGTGTGTGTGTGATAAAAGGACCTCCCAGATGAGTCTTTGATTCCATGAGGTCTTGGGAAATAATAATAATAATAATAATAATGAGGATTTATTTCATCAATAGTAATCACTGAAATGAAGTGTAGCTATAGTTCTTAACCCTAAACATGAAGATAAACTTTTTGCATAGGATGCAATTTAAAGCACAGCAATATGGGCAACTTCAAAATGACAAACAGGAAAATGTGACCGACTCGTACTTCTATTCCAGTGAAGAAATAGAAAAATTCTGAGTCAATTAGAGAGGGCAGCTAATATGAAAAAAACAAAATAACAAAAAAACCTGGTTCTTGTTGGAGACATAAATGGCAAGGAAATCAGACTGTACTAGACAAATTATATTCTTGTTTTAATCCTTTACCCAAGTGTGAGCAAATAAAAGTTTGTTTGGAAAGGGTCACTAACCAGACTGGTTTTGTTGTTTATTGAGGTTTCATTAGTGAGAGCTATACCCATGGAGATAACAGAAGCTAATTATGGAGAATATGAAGGAAGGGTTGGAACTAATGATAATGGCAAATACCTATTTCATTTCTGTTTAGGAGACAACTAGTAATTATTAACATCACTTTCCAACATGAAGGATATGCATATAAGGTCAGATGGAGAAAGAGCATGCAAGAAATTAAAAAACAGGAAAGCAGGTGATCACTTCATAACAGACTTAAGTTAAACAGCCAGTACAGGAAAATAATAAAACATTCAAAGTTTCTGACAAGTAAGAGTAGTAAACAAAAGTCATAAATGGCTTTTGTATGGCTACTGAGAAAATTGAGTATTATTATCATTATTATTATACCTTTTATTATTATTATTATTTGACACCTCCAGGGAGGTGTCAAATAATAATAATAATAAAAGGCTTTGGAGGCAACTTGCAGCTGTCCCACGGCATAAAAATTGCAGGGGAAAGATGTTAGCAATACATGGAATAAAATCAATGGGTATCTGAGGGAAGCAATATCGGAATGTATTTCCATGGTTAAGAAAAGATAAATAAGGTTGGATGGATGAGTAGTATTAGGTGTGATCTGCAAAAAATAGAAAATGTTATGGAGGATTTACAAGGAGAAAGGTGATCAGATGTACACTCATGAGCAGTACAAAGCTCAGGCTAGAAAGGTTACCAGCATAGTAAGGAAGGCTAAATCAAATTATGAGAAGACCTTAGCCAAGCAGGTCAAAAGAAATTCCAAAGAATTCTTTCGCTACACGGCAAGTAAAGGGAAGAATGACTTTGGAAGGATAACTTTAGTGGGCACTGATGGTATTGAGTGACCACTTTTCAAAAGTCTATTGCCCGAGTGAGGATATTTCTGTGTCTTATGTAGCAATAACTCATATGAGAATTGAGAGGTTAATGAATCAGAAGTACTTAGGATATTGCAGAATTTAAATACAAATACTGTTGTAGATTTGGATGGAATATCAGCTCAGGCATTATGTGAAGGTGCAAAGGAATTGTCAGTGCCTCTTACTTAGCTATTTAACTTAAGTTTGAGTTCTGATAAGATCCCTAGTGGTAAAATAGTTCCTTTGCATAAAGGAGGCTCTAAGACTGCAGTAGAAAATTACAGACCAATCGCCATTTCGGGAGTGGTGGTAAAAGTATTGGAAAAGTTGGTTAAAGACAGATTCAGGAATGAGTGGATAAGAATATGATGCTTTATGCAGCCAACATGGTTTTGTTAAAGGTTGGTCTTGCCTTAGTAATTTATTAACTTTTTATAATAGTGTAACAGCTGAGTTGGATAAGGGAAATGGCTACACAGTGATACTGCTGGATTTTGCTAAGGCTTTTGATAGAATACCCCATGGATATTAAACTAGTGATGTGGATAAGAGAATGGTTCATGGACAGATATCAAAAAAGTAATGTATGGAGGAACAGAATCCAGAATGAAGCAGGTGACCAGTGGTGTGCCAGAAGGCTCTGTGCTTGGACTGTTATTGTTTACTTTGTACATAAATGATATAGGAAATTACATGAAGGGAGATCTTCAGTTCTTTACCAATGATGCAAAGTTGGATAACAACACAATAATTAATCAAACTGATGTAGAGAGGCTTGCAGGATGATTTAAATAAGCTGGCAATATGGGCAAAAGATAATGGATGTCAGTTCAATATGGAAAAATGTCAAGTTATGCATTTTTGGATTAAAAGATTACAAGCTGTGTACTACATTGATGGAACTATTCTAAGATATTGATGAGGCTAGGGACTTGGGGATGTTAGTGGATAGAGTTGAAGTTCAGAGAGCATATTGCTAACGTGTCCAAGACTCATCATATGATTACTTGGTTATTGAAGAACACACTAACATGCAGAGATGAAGTTATTATTCCTCTTTATAAGATGTTGATACATCCACATCAGGATTACTGTGCTCAGGTCTGGTTACCTAGATTTGATAAAGATGAAGTGGTAGAAAAGATTCAGAGGCGAGTGGCTAAAGTTGGTGAGTGGTGTTTTAAGTTACTAAAAGTTTTTTTTATAAGATTGATGTAGGGGAAATATTTCAGCAGAGGGATAGTGGTGAAAGAACAAGAGGTCATTGTTGGAAATTAAGTAAGAATGTGGTTAACAAGGGTGTGAGGACTAGATTTTTCACTTGGAGAGTGGTGAATGAATGAATGGAATACATTACCTGACTCAGTTGTGAGTGCTTCATCTGTCAATGAATTCAAGAAGTATGGTAGATATTTGTGGATAGTTTGGGTCTCATGTGATGAGTCTTCTGACTCCAAGGAGATGCCCATATAATAATAATAATGTAGATGTGCATTTCTCCTGAATATTTTCCTGTGCAATTCAATACTCACATGTGCTAATGTTAGAAATCTAAAATGTGGAAAAACAGCTGGAGTAGAGGATGTTCAGCCAGAAATAATTAAACATGAGGGGATGAAAATTTTAGTGACTACACTGCATAATTCAGAAAGTAATATTTCAGATGACTGAAGAAGAACTTCCATGGTATCTATTTATAAAATAGGAATAAACTAATTTGAAGATTACAGAAAAATTTTCTAATGAATGTTCTAGGTTAGATTTGTGCAAGCATTCTTGAGAAGCTAAGAAAAATTGTTGAAGAGATATTATGTTACATCTCCACAGAATGAAAGGATTCATTGTGAAAGGGCACTCCACACAATCCACTATCTTCACTTCTAATCCATCCACACACGATATCATCTACTGCACCCAGTAGTATATTTTTGTCTGTAAATTGTATGTTGTCTGGATGCTTTGTCTGCATGCAAAATAAAAAAATCTGAGTTTTCAGAAGAACAATCCCTAAGGAATTGGCTAACTCGCTTTCAACTGAAAAAAATTCATATAAAAATTTCTTCATGAAGGGAATCAAACAGCCTTTGCCAGTCAAAGAGATGCAATGTTTAGTGTTCTTCCAACTGTGTTACAAACATGCTTAACTTTTAACTATTTAACTTCTCTCTCACAAATTCACTCAAACCACTTTTACACAAATGTTATATTTCTGCTTATACTTCTTCTATAGATATTTTCAATAGCAGTGCTTCAATGAACATGCTACCATCATTCTTTCTACTAAGAACATGAGCAACTACATCAACATTCATTTATGTTGTCTGGTCTCAAACCTGCTGAACCAACTTCTCCTATTTCAATCCATTTACTTCTGTTCTTTGGGAACGGTTCCTTCATCCTGTCTTCCCCTGGTGAGTTCAACCTTCCATTCAAGAAACACAGCAGATTTCTATTTTGATCATGTATCCTGTAGGTTCTGCAAACATTTTATATTTGAGGTCAATAAAAAACAATATTTAACTGTTGGCTTACAATTTATAATATAAGGATGAATAGGAAGATGATTAATGTTAAATTCAGTAAAAGCACATTTTCATAACATCACTGTTATTCATCTATCAATATGGATTACACAGTGAAGAAAAATAGTATTAGACCTGATATTAAACTCAGTTCATTACTTTATATAGCTGAAGAGACTCCTCAACTAATCTCAACAACTGCTGTAAAACATTTGGTACGAAAATCACCAAGAAAAAGGCACACTATGGAAACAAGCAAGAAAACAATGCTAAACTTATTTAATAACATTTAAGATATTTAAGCACAATATTTTTGTGGTTGTAAATCAAATATGGGAACAAATAAGAGAATACACAAAGATACTATGGTGGAGAGCCAGTAAAAAAAAAAAAAACGTATATGGAATAACAGAAAAAAAAACAACTAAAACCCAGCCAGGGTTCTTGCATCTGTGGTGAGCAATCACCACAGATGCAAGAACCCTGGCTGGCAGAATGCCGAAAAGAGTCAATTCATGTTGAAGGAGAGAAAGGAATAAGGCGATGTACGAACTCGTCACCAACACACGAAATCACATGCTTTATATGTAAAATTTTCCAACTGTTGTACAAGCAAAATAGTTACCACTTTAAAAACTAGAATTTTCATAAAGAAAAGCTAATTTCTCGATGTATAATAATAAGCACTCATCCCACGAAACGTATCGATTATCCTATTATCGAATGGGTTCGTCTTCTTCTGCCATGCGCAGAAGTGTCGAGGGGGGGGTCCTGCTTTTGTGGTCAGACAGTAGCACTATACAACAGTCTTCAAAACAATTTTAAGTTATGGATATGAAAGCTAAATTACGAACAGTTGATTCAAGACTAGGTATCACAGAAATGCGTTCTGAGTATGAGCATGTGCTAAAAAAGTTGTGATCACCACGTGTAATCACCAGGAAGGAATTAAAGTAGAATCATGTAACTTACACATTGTTTCAGCAATGTAGCATTGCTGAAATATAGGTAGTTATTAAAGTTTTTATAATTAATAATTTAGTTTTCGTTGTCATTTCCTAAAAAATTAGAAATATGTCTTAGCAGTGTATAAGCTTATCTAGTATGATCAGGGGATTCACTTGATAAGTTTGCTTATAGCTTGCTGTTGGATCTTAATAACTTAACTGTAAAGAGATATAAATTAAAAATTTAGATTAGTTACTGCAAACATTCTTTGATACACAAATATCATTCAACGTTCATAATGCTATTCAAAAATGGGAAAGGCTCTCCCTCTGTGCAGAGATGATCAAACAGAGAAATGGCTTCTACAAACTGAAAATGTGCTATCTTCCACATAGAGCAGAAAATCTATAGTTCTGGCCATTAAATGCTAGAATGAAAAATTCAAAAGCAATACTATCTACTTAACCTAAAGATTAAGTAAGTTACGAAAAAGGGCACAAACCAGAACAAATGTTGATGTATTAGTTTGCTATGGGGAAAAAAAATTTTTGTATTTTTCAAAAGGAATAAAATCTTCCTTTTAAAATATATTAAATCCTGGTTTTCCTATTATTATTATTATTATTGTCAGACCTTTATGGAGTTAAAAGACTTATCATGGAAGGTTCCACTGTCACACACACACACACACACACAGTTCATTATGCCATGCCTTAAATACATTCACCATCTTCCCACACTCTCAGACAATGCATTTCAATGACACACCACTCTCTATGCAAAAAACCTGTTCTTCTTCACATCTTCCAGTGATGACTTTCTTGTCTTTCCCCCCATCTTTCTCCATTCTATGTAAAATCTCTTCCATATTAATGTGGCAATGATAACCCCCTTAGCAACTTATGTATCGCAATCATATCCCATCCCCCTTCTCTACAAATTGTATTTCCTTAATCTGTCTTCATACTCAACATTCTAGAGATGACCAGAAATCACTTTAGTCAATTGTCTCTGAGTCCTTTCCAATCTCTCTTCATGTTGACTGAAAACCAGGTGACTATCTGTATACAGTAATCCATATGCAACTTAATCAAAGCCTTATACAATGGGACTACGACATCTTTACTTCTTACATGTGAATGTCCTCTGCATTGCTATCATTCACTATGTCCAAAATTTTAGTCCTTGTCTACAATCAGCTCCCAGATTCCTCATCTCTTCTAAGATATTCCAATTGTATACTCTGCATCCTATCTTAGCTAACCAAAATTTAAAACCTAACACTTTGCAACCACATTCACTTGCTGATTCAGCAAATGCATTAGTCTCTTGCAAGGCCCCAACTTTGCATCATCTGCAAACAATTACATATCACTATTCAGACCTCTTTCAATATCATCATCAAACAAGTTGAACAGTAATGATCCCAAAACAGACTCTTAGGATACACACTACAAGTGATTTTCCTCTTCTGGGATATTGCTCCTTCATAGACAACTTACTGGTACCTATCAGACAGCCAATCTCCAATCAAGTGCAATCTACCATCCAACCCATCCATTCCAATTTGATTACCAGCTTGTCATGTGGTAATTATCAAAAGACCTTTGGAAAAATCTAAATGCACCACTGTATATTCATCACCCATATCCAATGCATTTGTCATCTTGTTATAAGTAAGCATATTGCTAAAACATATTCCTTTAGGAAACCCATGCTGACCAACCATCAAAAAGAATGCTGCTGTTATCAATTAAATTCTGAATCATGGTCCTAATTAACCTCTCTAACACTTAACTCTAGACACACAAATTGGCCTATAATTTGAAGCCTTAGTCTTATTAACCTTCCTTATGTAGTGGAACAATTGTCCTCTTTCCCCTCATTTGAAAAACTTGGCCCAATGCAAGACTCGTGTTAAAAAGATATATCAAAGCTGTCCAACTCCCTGCAACATTCCCTCAAAACACAGTGATATGTCATCAAACCCTACAGACTTATTAATATCAAGTTTACTCAATTTCTCATGTACCTCCTGTTCATTCATCAATGCCTCCTCCCTTCCCACTGCATCCAAGTTCTGCATGAGATGTCACATTCACAAGAATGAAACACCTTTATGAAATGCTTATTAAATACCTCAACTATATCCTCTGTAGCACAGTGGTTATCATTCTACCATTTTCACCAACCAACATCACCTTTCCATAATCATTCTTTCTTCTACTGGCCATTTATCGAGAAAACTCCCTGGGATTTTTTTTTTAGCTTCATTAGCTGACTGCTGTTCTTTTGCTACCCTTATGAAACAAGTCTCCTTCCTCACCTGCTCTTTATACTCTTCATGCAACTAGTTATCTCTCATCTTGTGCTGCTTCCATAGTACTTTCAAACTGCATGCATTACCGTTTCATTCTTCCATTTCACAGCTGCTCAATTTAACCTCTTAATCTTTCGAATACATTGACATTGTTTCCAACAGACAATTGTGTAGGGCCCCAAGCATAGATCTCCTTTCTAAACAGTTCCTCATTCCATGATATTGCTTCAAGTTGCCTCCTGAGCAATTCATGATTAGCAGTATTATAGTTTCACATAATATCCCTTTCTAACAGATGTCCTCATATGGCTGACCACCATCAAGGTGATCACAACTTGTGGAAGATTTGATACCCCCATTTATATCTGATAAGATAATCAAATCTAAGACCACTGATCCTCATGTCACCTCTGTTATATACTGCCTAAGGTAGTTGTCTTTCAAAAACTCCAGATTTTTTTTTTTCCAGAACAAACTAATACATCAACAAGAAAATATTTTTCACTTGGTTAGACCATAATAAATTTAGTTTAATCCTTTATCCAAGTGTAAAAGAAAAAAGAAAACATTTGTTCTGGTTTGTACTCTTTTTGTCAACTTGCTTAATCTTTAGCAAGGGGAACACATCACAGCTTTTGTAATGTGTCCCCTGAACTTCAGTTCCCTATCCACCATGATTCCCAGATCCCTTGCCACCTCCACCTCCTGAAGTAAAGTTTCTCCAATATGATAAACTGTGTATTAGTCTTTCTAGCAAGTGCATTAGTCTTTTGTGTATTTTGGCCAAAGTGCATAACTATATACACTTAGCAACATTGAAATTACATCCCATTTTTCAGCCCAAAGCACTTGAACTTGAAATCCTCTTGTAACAGCACATCAGACCTGACATGGCTCTTCCTTATTTAGCATCATCAGCAAACAAATGAATATCTCCTTTTACATTGTGAACTATATTATTAATATAAGTTAAACAACAGTGGTCCCATAACAAAATCTATGCACTTCCAATGCAACTCTCTAACTCCTATTAGTCAGCCATCTGCGTAACCGAGCTGCCAAATGACTATCGATTTATCCGGATTTTGCTAATGCATTTGATCGAGTACCACATGATAAATATAAACAGTTTATCATGTAGTACTCAATCAAATGCATTAGCAAAATCCAGATAAATCACATTATAAGCATCTCCCTTGTCCAATACACTAGTCACCTTATTATAAAATGTAGCCAAGTTACTAAAGCATGACCTTCCCTTAAACCCATACTGCCCTCTTGAAAATTTCCATTCTCAGTCTAGGTTTGTATTCTGTCTCTAACATTTCACTGCTACATTGATATATATATACAGGGTGTTCGGGATAAATTTGACATATTTATAATTAATTATATTTTTCCGTAAGTTACATGTATTAACACACACTTCTCTTCATTTAAAAGTTTGGACCCTTCTTCATTCATATACAAGATGTCAGAAAGGATGGATAGCTGGAACCCACCTGAATCATGGAAGAGAATAACTTGTATCATGATGATTCGTGCCCGCCATCAAAATAAGGATATTACGACTGCTGCCCAATGCTCCCTGAATACAGTAAAAACAATCAGGCATGAACTAGAGACTTGCAATGGTGACTACGAGGATGTAGCAAGAAGAAAGATCCCTAGCAGACGATCTGATTACGTTCGTACAGCAGAATTCCTCGCAAATCTGCAGGAACAGGTGTTGAAGAACCCTGGCATTGGAATTCGGGCTTTGTTCGTGGAGTTGCTAACTGTAGTCAAGCCCTGGATAACAAGGGTAGCCAATGGTAGGCCGTATGTATGGCAGCAGGATTCGGCCCCTTGCCACACCTCTGGGAAAAGTCAAAAATGGTTGTCTGAAAATTTCTACGACTTCACCAGTCCAAATGTTTGGCCTCCAAACTCCCCAGACCTTAACCCCATGGATTATTTTGTATGGGGCGCAGTTGAAAAAGACACCAATCGCACTTCCAGTAATACAAAAGCCCAGTTAATGGATAAAATTAAAACAGTTTTTGCGGCCCTTCCCAGGGAGACTGTAGCATCAGCTTGTTCGAGGTTCCGAAGCAGAATTGAAGCTGTGATCGATGCTAATGGTGGTTATTTTGAGTAAATCTTGTTGATAGTATTGTAATTAACTCTGCCTGTAATGTTTTTTTGTCAATTCATTAAATTTAATAGATACAAAGAAGATTTTCTTTTTCCTTACGAAACTGTCAAATTTATCCCGAACACCCTGTGTATATATATATATATATATATATATCTATATATATATATATATATATGCTGACCTAGAGTTTGACACTAATGACTTGGATTTTCCCTTATGCAGTGTTTTATTCAGTTTTCCCTTAGGTACTGTTTTTCTTTCTTTCTTTCTACTCTTTTGGGACTGCTTCTGTTGAACAACCAAGTCAAGGGCAATGCCAACTCTTCTGTACATTCCAGTAATATATGTGGTGATATCCCATCCAGCCCCACAGCATTATTAACATCAAAGTTACTTAATATTCCAAACACTTCCCATTCTTGAACTGTCAAGTCTTATCCTCCTTCCTGTTGCTATTCAACATTACTCTTATCCCCCTCCCAATGTATATGAAATACACTAACAAAATACTCTCTGAACATTTCCACTATATCTTCAAAGATATGACTCATATTCCATTTCCAGCAAGTAAAACCAGTCTTCCATATTCACCCTTTCTACTAGCAACAAAACTGGAAATTCCCTGTGATTTTGCTTTACTGCTTCAGCTAATCTTTTCACATGCCAATTTCTCTTCACAGGATACTTAAGTAAAGGCTCATCCTAACAAAGTGTCAATGATGATGATTTATACATTCACACAGATAGGCCTATTGAAGAGAGTGAGGAGTTCTACAAACTGTTTTGAAAAGTTTGGTCTGGGAGAATGTAATTACCATGCTAAAAGACTGTTGGAATTTGTCCATGATAACAGATTAGTTATTATTAATATCTGCTTCCAGAAGCACCCATAACAAAACTACACTTGAATATCAAATATTAATAGGTCAGGGCACCAAATTGATTGCATCCAAGTATTCCAATAGTGAAAGATGAGCATCTTTGATGAGCACTGTCCTGGAGCTATGGCACAGAGATCAACTACAAGAGTCAAAATAAGACTAAGACTCTGAAACCTACCAAAGTCACTCCCATCCCATTCAACTAGACTGGATATCATAATCCCCAGAGGCTCACAGAAGAAATTTCAAGTGTTGGAAACATTTCACGCAGGACAAGGGACCAATGTTATGTCCCCCTGAGGACATAACATTTGTCCCTTGTCCTGAAGAGAGTTCCAGATGAGGAAGCACAAATGCAACAGGATATGCATGGGTTAGTTCATGAACTTCAAGCAACAGTTCGAGCCCAAATCGAATGTTATCAAACACAGGAATGGAGCACAACTAAAAACAGGAGATCAAAAACAGATGGAATGAGTTCTGTAAGGAACTGCACAGCAGAGAGGATAAAAAAATTTAGAAGAAACCTCTTCCCAGAAGAATCTTGAGTTGGAACTACCTCCACTTAGGTATGAGGCTGAAAGAACTTAATGGCTGAGGCGAAGATGGAATTCATGCAAGGTTATTTAAGGACACAGAGAATGGAGGGATGAGTGTCTCATAGATTGATAAGGTTATGGGAGACCAGAGTATGACTGGAAAAGTCATTATTCATACTGCTACACAGGGACAATATGAAGGACTACAAGAACTACAGAACTATTAGTTTAATTTCTGATGCAAGCAAGATTCTAAATAGGATTGAGGATGATATGTCTGAGTTCCTCAGACATATCAGCCTCAAGCAAATGATCTGATCTCATTGCTTCAGGAAAAGCAAGATCAGATCCTTTCCCTTAGGTTAATAATTGAGAAATATATAGAGTTTACTCTTTAGTGATGTGCTTCATAGACTACTTTAAAAGCTTTTGACTCTTTAGCATGTGAAATTGTGGGAGGTAATGAAAGTAAAGGGTTTTTCCTCAATACATTATCGACCTGATAATGTACAGTATTTTCACCTCACCAACCTGTTCTTATTGTGGCTTCCCATTCACTTCTACACGAGCAAGATGTCACAGTAAAACATGTGTTGGATTTAACTGAGTGGCTTCAGGTAGACAAGGATGCCTACTTTCTTTTCACTTGTTCAGTTAAATCCAACACCTGTTCTTACAGTGACATCTTGCTCACTGTCTTCAACTCATCCAGTGCCACACATACATGATTTATGATAGGTGGCAGATGGTCGGCAATGTGAGATATGCTAACGATATAGTACTCCTTTGTAATGAGAGGAAAGAACTAGAATGAATTCCTAACTAGTTAATGAGATCAGCAAAAACAGAGACTAAAACTCAACAAGACAAAGATTATGGTTCGTGAAGGAAATATAGAGAGAAGGTCCTGAGAAACAAGTGTACCTTAATTGAGAAATAAATGAGAATGTCAGCAAATATGAATACCTGGGACCCATTGTCAATGTGAATAAATGATGTTTGGTCGAGTAGGAATGACCTAGAACAATAGTCAAAAACTTTCCAGTCTTGAAAGACAGATCTTTCACTACAAGAACAAAGCTCAGAATTCTGGATGCAGCTTTTCTCCCCACCCCAGTAGGTGTGAAACATGGAACCGAAAGAAGTCTGATAGGAAAAGGATAGCTGCTTTTGAGACGTGGTGTTACAGGAGACTGTTGATGACCTCTTGTACTGAAAGGCAGACAAATGGATGGGTTCCAGAAAGCATCAGAGAACTTTAAAACTCAACTCCTTAAGAGTACTGACAAAAGAAAGCCAAAATCCTTTGGATTCAGAAAAATAGGACTTTTCAAAACAGCGACAGACTGGAAAAAATAAGGAAGTAGTAGAAAATCAGTGAAATGAATGGTTAACGTGTGTGGAGTGACTTGGCTTTAGAAAGATGAAGATTTAAGAAAAGTTTACTATAAGTCCACCTTGGCAACATGGAAAGCGACTATATGACACCTGCTGATGTCCAGTTAAATTATGGATACCACAACCTCTATTGAGTGTGCTATCACGACGACACTTCATATCTGAAGTTCATATTCACAAGTACATAAAAACATGGCAGTGCAACATGATTTATACTGGTCATGAAATTCCCTAATATCTTCATTAGTAGTATCACATTCATCATTTGTATGGTTATGGCCTTAACTTTTACTTTCTCCAAACAATACACATCACCTTTGGTAACAAGGTTATTATTACTATAATTCTGCAAAAATTTCTTGCAAGACCTCTTAATTGTTCATGTTTCACAGACTTCCACAAATTCTTCACCCACTCAGATACTTGTGATGCACTTGGTTGCTTCATTTGTCCTGTCAGCATCAAATCATGATCTGGTGATAGAATCTCAGCTGCTTTGAAGGTAATATTTATATTAGAGGTTTATTTTGCACTTGCTTAGATTATAATAAATTTAGTTTAATCCTTTATCCAAGTGTAAGCAAACAAAGTCTGCGCCTGAAAATATCTTCAGGACTGAGGTAAGGTAGTACATCCCTTGGCAACTCGTAACAAAGATGGACCAAGCTCTCATCACTCCTTGTCTCAGTATCTTCCATAATGCAAAGCACATCTCCTTGCAGACATGTATACTGCTATGCATAAAGGATTAAACTAAATTTATTATAGTCTAACCAAGTGCAAAATAAACCTCCAACATCTTTCTCTAAATCCAGAGTAATTTAATAAGGTGGTACACTGGTTGGCAACTCGTATAGCTAAATATGACCTCTCTAGTGCTTCTGCCCTAGTATCTCCACTCTGGGTCTGCCTCCCACTGATGAGACCTCAATAAAAGTCGAAACCAATGTGGCTCTGCTTGGGGGTAGGTTTTTGCCTGTCTCTGAGTGGGGCCACCGCTGAGAGATTAGGGCTCTGCTTGGTTGTGGGGTGAACCCGCCACTGGGTAGAGCCAATGCTGAGTTCTTCTCGGTGATGGGGTGAGCCTGTCACTGAGTGGAACAACGCTGAGTTGGGCGATCTTTTGGGATCGTCTTATTTTTAGAGCCCGCTTCACCTATACAAAGGTCGAAACTGATCTGGGTAGTGGCCCTTCCCTTAATGCATAGCAGTATACATCTGCAAGATGTGCTTTGCATTATGGGAGATACTGAGACAAGGAGTGGTGAGAGCTTGGTCCAAATTTGCTACAAGTTGCCAAGGGATGTACCACCTTACCTCAGTTCTGAAGATATTTTCAGTTGCAAACTTTGTTTGCTTACACTTGGATAAAGGATTAAACTAAATTTATTATTGTAATATTTATGCACCTTTGGAGCATAACACAGAGGAATCTCATCCTATGCTTTCTAAGTCGTAGGATGTATCTTGTAGTGTGTAAATATGGTATGGTATATTTGCCTTTTATCTGTGGTTTATCAGACCAAGCAGAAAACCCAAAATACTGTGGTATATTCAAAAGCTATATATTTTTCACAAAGTTAGTAATAAGCAGTAATTATTAAAGGAAGGTGACTTTTTTTTTTTAATGTTGGGCCCATATACGAGAGATAGGCTGGTCAATCTATAGTACTTTACCATATATGGGTTGGGAAAGGAGAAACTTGTTTACATTTGATTTAAAAACCTGTATGTTGGGAAATACTTCAGGAAGACTGTCCCAAAGTACTGCAGTAGCAGGAATGGAGGAAGAGGAAAAGAAACTTGTTCTATGGGTTTCAAAGTGTACTGTGCAAGGATATTGGCAGCAGCTGTACGTGTTCCAATGGGCTTAGTACAGAGTGGGGGGATTATTGATGCTGTTTCAGATGAACATTTCCCATGGAAATATTTATAGAATATAAAAATTGCAGAGACCAAGCATCTATGTGAAAGTGAGGGGAGCGAGTTGGCAAGAGATGGGTCATTTATCAGTCTAATTGCTCTCCTCTGTATTGAGTCAAACATTTTGAGGGAGCTTTTAGGAGCCCACTCCAAATGTAAGAGCAGTATTCGATAGCTGGGTGGATTTGTGATTTGTATAATGTTATCAGCTGTTTAGAAGTGAAGTAGCATCTTGAGTGAAAGAGAAAACCTACTTTTTTTGGAAGCTGAGGATGCAATAGTTGTGATGTGTTTATGTCAGGAAAGGCTTGATCTCAGGGTAATTCTGAGAAGAGAAATCTCATCTTGTTTGGGAATTTGAGTGTTATCAAAAATAATGCTGGGGGGAAATGGTTCTTTTTTGTGAGAAATAAGATAAGACAGAACTGGGTTTTACTAGCATTGAAGTTGATGAGGTTATCTGAGCCCCACTGGAGGATGGCTTGGAAGTCAGAATTAAGGGAAGTGGTGGTTGATGTTCTGTGGATTGAAGTCAGTTATGTAGAGCAATCAAAAAAAAAAAATCAGCTAACGCCTTTTTATTCCCGTACATATAGGGAGTAGGCGAGGCCATTTAGCCCTAACTTTTGGAGACTGAGTGGGCAGTTCAATCTCCACTGGTACCCAATCAGAGATAGCTGACCCAAGGCTATCACTAATTAAGCAGCACGCAGTGAAGAGACGGCTCAACAAGTGCTGCCATCTGGTGGTCCCTAACCCTAACATTCATATTTAATGTCTGAAACCAGTGGCGCACTCAGGATTTAATCTTGGAGGGGGCCGAGCGCTCAGGATTTAACCTTTGGGGGGGGGGGGGGAGTTGAGTAGACGTTTTGCGAATACACACTACACATCGCATACGACCTATAACTGAGCATCTGCAGTGATCGCTAATTCATAAGTAGCACACAACATAAATAAAAAAAAATGAATTTTAATTAAGAAAAGATTTTTGGAAATTTTTCTAGTGTTTTTTCCTTTTCTTTGGGGGGTACCTGGGCCCCTTGCCCCCCCCCCCTGGGTGCGCCACTGTCTGAAACAATGTGGGTTCTACAGTCAATCCTCTTGAGTTTTCGAGAGAAAAAACCGCTTGCCCGTGCCAGAGATCGACTAACTCGGGAACCGGTCGAAAAAAGGCTTAGAAAAATTTCTTCTAGTCACCGACTATATTCAAAACCAAGAAGCTTTCTTTCGTGCAGTGGTGTGCAAACGCCACATTGTCAAATGAAAGGTACTGCAAAACTGTGTATTGGGTTAGAGGTCAACTGAAGTAGGTCATTGATATATAGAAGGAAGAGGGTCGGTGAGAGAACTGAACCTTGTGGGACCCCAGCATTAGTTGGATGGTGAGAGAGGGAGCTGTCTACCATCATAGTGTTCATCCAGACAGGAAGCTGGAAATCCATCTGCATAAGTCTTGAGACAGTCCAAATGATGGGAATTTGCTTAGTAAGCCTTTGTGCCAGACCTGGTCAAAGGCTTTAGAGATATCGAGTGCAACTACTTGGGATTCGCCGAATTTCTCCAGTGATGGGTGATGTATGAGTAGATCTGTTGATCGGCTTTGATGGAATCCTACTGGTGGTCGCTTAATAGCTGGGTACCTTCCAGGTAGATTACGAGTTGAGAGTTGGTTTTCTCCATCACTTTAGATAGGACTGAAGTGAGCAAGATAGGGCGGTAGTTAGATGGCAGTGATTTGTCACCCTTTTTAGGAATGGGTTGAATATAGGGTTCTGGTGCACAGACCTTCAGGACAATTGGAGGAATGCCATCAGGGCCAGGAGACTTTTTTTGTGTCTAATTTTGACAACAGATTTATATCTTTTTGGCAAAAGGATACAGAGGACATTGCATGTTGGCAGTTGGAATGACTGGAGGGCATTTGCCATTGTCAGTTATGTGTGCATTGGAGGAAACATCTGAAACCAAGAGGTTAGCTATTTCTGTGGGTGATGTTGCAATTGAGCCACCTGGGTATGATAGAGGTGGGAATAGTGTAGGGCAAAAGTTATGAACAATTGCCTTGACAAGAGACCAAAAGGCATGGCTGCCATTTGGACAGGCTGCAAGCTGCCTGCTTTTTTTGTCTGTTCAAATTCTGTTTTAGAAGCATTGATAATTCTCTTGCATCTATTTCGGGCTTCAGTATAGGCTTTGAAGGAGGATAGGGTTCTTGATTTGAGCCAGTTGTGGGGAATGTATGTTTTCATGCCTGGTGACCTTAAAAGGCTTGAACTTGGCATTTGAAAATTATTAAAAGGAAGCATAATAACCATCCACTGTTATTTTATATTCAGCAAGCAAACATTTGCTTTCAACCCTTGAAGTTTTGAAAGTGATTAACAGTTTAGAGAACTTTCAAGATGAGTTGGCTTGCTATCAAACTTATTTGTCCTGTCAATATCAAATCATGATTTGGTGATAGAATTTCAGCTGCTTTTATCTGATTCGCCTTTAGACCATAACACAAAAGAATCTCATCTTGTGCTGAGATTGTGGTGGTGGTGGTGAGGGGAGGGAGTGCCAAGTGAATTCTAATAATAAAAGGCAAATATGTGTGGATCATTACAATTTCATAAGCTCTTGCTCATTTGAAACTTCTTTTAAAATTTACAAAGCATAAATATTGTTTATATCTCTATTCTTGCTTTTTTTTTAATATACGGTGAAATTATCATTACGAGGGTATGTTCTCTAATGGTTTCATACATCATGATTCTGAAAGTTTATTTATTCTTTGGCTTATCAGATGTTTCTTTACAAAATGGCTATGTTAACTGATCAACTAATAATTCAGATGATCTATTAACATATGTATAACATCATACACGTTGTCATTAGAAGGTAGATTGCTAAACTGCAGATCACATTCTTTTTGCATTGGTCACAAATTTATCATGCTGGTTGAATTTTTTTTTCAGAATTTCCATGTAAAATGTGAACTACATGTGCTTTCGTAGAACCCCTGCAAGGTGATACTTTATTTCAATGATTTAAAAAAAATAAAAACACTTTCATTTTTTACATATTTATTATTGGAACCATCAGGTGATGGCTGTGCCCAGTAAAGGTGTGCATAACAGACAACACTTGTCAACTGGTGTGAGACTATCATTCTGCTTGTTGGAGATCGTAGCTAAAAAAAAAACTGTTTAGTCTATAGATATCACAGGATTCTCTCATTTTTGGCCACTCACATAACTAAATGTACACTGGTGACCAAAAGCTAAGGACAAACTACATTTTCACCTGTATATGAAAATGAAAAAAAATTTCATAAGTACAGCCAAATGTGGACATAAATTTTATTCTCAGTATCTAATAAATTATATTACCAAAAAAATGCATTATAAATTTCATACAAATTAACTTGCAATACATTTTTGACAAAAGTTACAAATTTCCTAGAGACATTTCAGCATGGAACATGTCCACCCTGAACTGCAATGCAGCTCCCACAACATCGAACCATGCTTGGCACCAAATGACAGCCATAAAATGTATAGGCCTACTTATTGTAGACGTCTAGCTACAGGTGTTCTTGAAGTAAACTGGCCCACTCCTCCTTCAGAGCAAGGATAAGGCTGTGTTTGCTTTCTACAGGGGATTTTCGAGCAGCAATATGTCTCCTTAGTGCATCCCAAATGTTCTATGATGTTGAGATATGGAGAGCATGCTGACACTCGATTCGATTAATATCCTCTGTCTCCAGAAGTATCTTCACTGCTTGGGTATGATGTAGTGGCATTGTCATCCATAAAATTGAATTCTTTGCCTACAGCACCAGATAACAATTGAACATGACATTGAGCTTCTTTGTAATATCATTCACCAGTCATAGTCCCTTTTTCCAGTACTTGTACATTGGTGCATGCATTAAACCTAATGATTCCCCACATGACTCTAGCATTGCCATATCTATCCCTTTCAAAAACATTCTCATCATAGTGAACAGTACCATTTTCGTGCCAAATCAAGTGTTGTCTGGAAATGAAGGAAAGATAAACAACTCATCTGAAACGAGTACATTAGTCCATTGGTGTCCTGTCCAATTTTTAAGGATACAACACCAATGAAAACATGTTCTACAATTAGGCCTTCGAGTGTAGCGTATAGGACTACTTATTGTAGACATCTAGCCACAGTTTGTCATGATATCTGTGTACTTTGCTTGAATAGATAAATTTGCAAGATGATCCGCAATGGTGTGTTGATTACATTTTGCTGTTATAACCAAAAATGTCTTCATGCTTCGTTGTAGAGTGAGGATGATCTCTTAGCAAACGTGAGGAATACATCCATTGGTTTGAAATGCTGCCCAGAGGATACAATGCTACATGAGATTCCAAACTCTCTGGCAAGATCAGTAATTCTTCTCCCATGTGAAATCATCTAGATGATGCTTTTGAGACATTACAAGACATCCAAGTTTGTAACTTGATTTCTTCACGAAAAGAGCTTCCTTCAAACACAAGTCACTCACGCTTAGTTCAGCCTTTTGAGTGTTATCCTTTATACTTGGTGCATTTTTCTGCTGAGAGCTACCACGTTACTCCTTTCCACGTGATTCAAGAATCTGAATGCGAACCCACTTTCTACTTGAAATCACCAGTTATACAAATTGCCATAAGCTGGTTTGTGTGAATTTGTGGTTGTAATCTTCAGAAATAGTCTTCATTCTTAGCTTTTGGACACCAGTGTATGAATGTATGACAGGTTCACACCCTTTTGTCTAGAAAATACATGCATATGAATAAAAATATTGCATGATCTTCATATGCAACATAAGACAACAATCAGAATTTTTCTAATAACATGATAAACTATAAGACTTATTATTGTTTATGTGACCATAGTTTTTTTTTAATTGCTATATATGCTCATATAATAACGCCTACCAGTTTCGCTAGCAACTGTCTACCTTTCTCAAGGCTTGAACGGTAAACACAAAAAATATATGAAAAATGAACCAAGTATAAAGAATACAAAACCGTTAGTAACTATAAGGTAGCTAAGTTGATACGTTTGTGTGACAATGTCAGCATGTATTGCGAATCTTTAGCCCGTGTCCTGAACATGCATTATATGATTGTTGGCATACTGTAGTTCTGTCAAATTGAGTGAATTGATTAAATTTTTCCAAGTCTCATTCAATATGGCACCTTGGTTTCTGTTTAGGTTGTTGCCTGTTCGTAGATCTACTGTTGCTTCTTTGAATAATCGGTATCTGAAATCATCATCTATATAGGGCATAGAGCTATTTTCCCAGTCTATAGAATGGCTAGAAGTTGAAAAGTGATGCGCTAAACCGGAGGTGATCGTCCTGTTATGATTGACATCGCCAACATGTTCTTTCTGTCTGATTTCGAGGCTTCTTGAAGTTTGTCCACTGTAGGAGAGGCCACGTACATGGAATATTACACACACCTGGATATTTGTAAAATGAAACACTATCCTTAGGAGATCTTAACACCTGTCTAATGCTAGTAGTTGGTTTAAAAACAAATCTGATGTTATGAGCTTTTAACAATCTCGCTATACTGGTGGAAACCGAACCCTTAAAGGGGATGACGACTGTTGAAACCTCTTGGGAGACTGTTTCTTGTTGTCGGTGGATATCTTTATATAGGAATTTGTTGATAATGTTTAGAGGATATCCATTTTGAGATAGTGTTGTAACAATTTGAGACAGTCTGTCTGAACCTTGTTTTTGTTTGAGACGAATTTGCGGACTCTATTTCCCAACATCTGGATGATGCTATGTTTATGTGACCTATGATGGTTTGAAGAATAATGTAGATATCGTCCTTTTTGTAAATGGACAGTTTGAAATTATTATCTTGTCTCTTTACCCAGTATGTCTAAGAAGTGCAGTTGTTTGTTATTTTCCGCTTCTAGGGTAAATTTGATTAGCAAAACTGGTAGGCGTTATTATATGAACATATATAGTAATTAAAAAAAAGCCTATGGTCACATAAACAATAATGGGTCTTATATTTTAACACTTCACGACCAAATATGAATACTTTAAACATGATAAACTATATGCTACAGTTTCTGTTCTTACACTCTCCTTAATAAAAAAAAAACTGATGATGCATACAATGAAACACTTAACACAATGTTTTTGTACATAATCTTATTTCTTACATCTTTCTAAAGAAAGTTCAGTTTCCTAATATATTTCATATACACTGCTTGGAAAGAAGTCAATGGACACTACAGTGTGAGGAACAAACAGTCATGGTGCCCATTTTAATAAAATGTAGGATCTCCTTTCACTGCAATTACTGTAGCAATCCTATGGAGCATACTTTCCACAAATGTACAATAGCAATCAATGGGAATTTTCTACCATTTTTCCTGTGCACATGAAATTAGGTTCTGGACTGTTGTGGGGAAGACATCCTCTGATCTGATGTTTCATTTCATCCCACAGCTGTTCAATAGGGTTGAGATCAGGGCACTGTGGAGGCCAATCAAGTATGTTGATATTCATGGCTACAAACCACACAGTTGCAGCAGCCTTATGACACTGTGCATTGTCTTGCTGAAAGAGACAATGGTCAGTTCTATAAAAATGGCACAAAGTAAGAAGCAGTGCTTTGTCCAGACACCTCTCCAAGTTCAATGTTCATGGGACCACAAACAGACATCTGAGACCAAACCAGGACCATGCCAGCTGACTGTCACATCCGAATTTCATAGTTGGGGTTACGCACTCTGGTAAGAGACACTGACTGGGCACAATAATAATATGCCATACCCACATTCATCCATCTGCTCGACAGAGGGTATGGCATGATTTGTTGCTCCATAGCACAGCTTTTCCAAGCTTCCACTGTACACGCTCTTTGCACTAAAGAGAATGGTGCATGTTGTTGAGTAATGTGGGATTTGCACATTAGTCCTACCACGGAAACCCATGTTGTTAGCCTCGGTTCTGAATATTTATGTGCAGATTCGTGTTCCAGATGATGCCTGGAACTCTGCATTCAATGTGTCGGCCAACCGATGACGGTTTTTACATATTATCCTTTGTTGCACCCTATAATCTTGTTCAGTAAGTGTGATGGGGTTGTCCAATGGAGGTTGTCCATACTCCCTGCAAGTGCAGGTAGCACTTGCATGTCAGTATGCTATCATTGATTGTTGACCTGAGATGGCCCAACTGTTAATTTGCCAAACAGACAGGCCTACAACATGGCATCCTATCACAACACCTCTTTCAAATTCTGTCAGTTCCCTTCTTGCAGCCATTTCACCCAGATCCAGTTACACTGACTTTGGAGCATCATATTCGTCCAGTTTATACCAGCTATAAACACGACTCATTATATGGCATGATGCACCTTGCCCATGGCGGTGTCTGTTGACTTCTTTCCAAGCAGTGTATAATATAATTTATTTATTTCGATACTAAAATTTAGTCAGGCATATCAATTTTTGAAACGTTCACTGTTCAGAAAAGCTACACCACTTTTTTTTTTTTTTTTTTTATATCAGATTATCTTATGTTATTTCCCAAAACAAGATTAAAGGATTTTCTTGGAAATAAATTCCCCAAACACTCTTCCTTGGTATAAATAGCATAGTGTGAATTGCAGATTATGTAGTGTATAGATAAATTAAGTAGTGTAGACTGGATTGTGTGACTGCCTGCCACGAGTCCTTGAACTCCATGGAAGTGTCACATAATAATTACGATAAATAAAATACCAATAAACAGATATGACATGAAATGTCATTTATTTGATTTCTACTAATAGCTAGTAAAAATAGTACACTTAAGTGCAGACCTGGAATAGATGACATGAGTAAACACACAACTGTGAATTATGTTTTGGGCTAAGTTCTTAATTGGGAACATGTGATTCATGCCATATCCAAATGAATGAAAGATTATTCATCTGGATGTGGCATGAATCACAATCATAAATGATATGGTCAGATGGACTTGTTTTATCTCCCAAATATTTCTTCACTTATAAGTTTTCTTTTTTACCTTAAGCTTATCATAAATGCAAATGTAATTCATGGCTATAGATTCTAGCCATAAACTGCACATTCCACATTCATAATTTGTTCCATTCCATGGTAACAGATTGTATAACCAGTACACAGAAATTCTCTTACATTATTTTTCTAGACTGAATCTTTCTCTGTTTTTGTAACTTCTTTTTTTTTTTTCCTATTTTAAATATGCTACTCATAAGAATGACATTTAAAGTTCACATGAAATTCACAACACCCTCTAGCAATTTACTATATTAACCACATTAAGAAATTTTCTTAACTGGTTACTCATATATTCTGAAATCAATAGATTCTTTCCTCTCTACTTAGCTTAGGCTTTAATGAAAAAGCACATTTAACACAATTTGCAACATGTCTTCCAAATATGCAAACAAAGTATTGGAGACAATTTCTTATATCCTGTCCCATGAGTACAATATGTGATGATTCATCCTTAATAGTGCAAATGAGTTAAACTGAAATTTATTTCCCTAAACTTATTTAAGAAAGTTTAGATAAATAGTTATATGGCTATCTAGATTAACCAAAGTATTCCACTTAAGTATCAATTTCAGACTCTAGAAACTATTTTTCTTGAAGGGATACAAAAATGTAAACTCAAGATCCTATTGTATTTATTATTAGAACTTCCAGCAATAAATGTGTAATGGTAGGTTATACATTAAATTTCAGTGCATTCTAACAGGAAATAATGAGATGTCTGTTTAGAAACACAAAGAGAAATAAGCACCTTACTTTTTGTACAATATATCAGCATTGTATATCAATAGAGCCTCTGTAGCTCAGTCGGTTAACCCCTTTGATCGGAAAGACCTGGGTTTGATTCCTGTCAGTGACATGAGGTACCTTTACGACGAAAGGTGAATTAGGGGGTTTTTCACCCAGAAACTCAGGTTTTTTTTGTTCTGCAGAACAGGCAAACCAGCCCTGCGAACACGCGCATCTACAGGCATGGGACACATTGGGAGGCATAGGGCTAACTACCTTATCCTCAAGTTATGGTTGCAAAGTCCAAGAATACTTGGAAAGGTTGTGGGTGCTTAAGTGCCTGTTAGGACCACTGATAGGATAGATACATCAACATTCTTGACCTCAAGTTTAATGTATCTAGATGGATTAATCTTTTTGGCTGTCAGGAAGAGTCATGGCAATGACTCCTAAGCCAACTACAGCAGAAAATAACTGACTACTTTTATTATAAGAATCATTAGGGTTCTGAATTCACCCTATTATAACTTCAGTTTTAGGATTTGAATATTATCAATCCACCACATTTGATGGAGATATTCAACAGGACATCTGTAAGTATTCAATCCAATTAATGATAAAATTAAAGCACTTTGAAAATACAAAAAACAAAAGCATAGTTTTTCTTCTCCTCTGCAGGCATTTCTATAAATGGCACTGTTAAACCATTTTTGACAATTTGCAATTGCTCCTGAAATGCAGTAGCTCTCCTGAGAATTTCAACAGGGGAATCACACCAGAAAGAAAAGGAGCTAGAGAGTAGGGTGATTTACTTTTTATCACAAGGTCAAGTAAGTTGAACTAAATTTGGAATATAGTTGCTTCTTATGTTGTTTACTACATACCTTAGAATTTCAATCCAATCAGACTAAAATAAACAGGAGGTTATGAAAGGGCATCACTTTCTCTGAAAACACCTCTTCCTGGAATTGGGTATTGTTAGTTATGTTACTTATCCCTTGAGAATTTAGACACCATTAGACCACAATGCAGTGAAGGAATGTAAAGGAGAGAATAAAAGTAAGATGCTATAGATCACATTGTTCAAATGATGTTAACAGTTATTCCTTCACTATTTTACCAAAGTCATCTTAGAATAATGTGATATATCTTAAAAAAATCTCATATGTAAAATAGTGAGCTAGGAACCAAGAAAGTAGAAGTTGGCTTCAATTTTAAATGCATATGCTTGACAAATATTATTCATAGTTGAGAATGCCAATTCACTTCTGAAATTCAAGTAATACCATACTTGGCATTAATAAAAAAAAATAACACCAGCAAATTAGCTACTTTTTAGTACTTGGCTTGCTGTTTTAGATATATATACTGTATATATATTATACAAAATATTGCATATCAGTTTTTTGTGATTTAGAATTAATGCCAAGATACCATAGCCATGAGATGACTGCTTCATATCTCAACAGTTCACCAGCCATATTTGTCTGTTTTTTGTTAGAGGAAAAAACCATGTAATCTCTGACATCTCAACAGTTCACCAGCCATGTTTGTCTGTTTTGTTAGAGGAAAAAACCATGTAATCTCTGACACATTTTTTCCCTTTAATAACACAGCTTACTGTTTCACATTGTAATCATAATTCAATCTTTTACTAAAAGTTGAGCTGCCTTTAGTGGCAAGATATCAAGTGAAGTTAACGTAATAAATTCTTGAATGGAAACCTTGTATTTTAAACACACTGCAAAGGCCAGGGTAGAATAAGAAAAATCAGCTGCTAGTATTAGAACTATAACCTCTGTTTTTAAGAGAAAATATCTAGGATGATGCCTAATCTACTAAACCTAATAAATTTCTATTATTAGTGGATTTCTGAGCTTCAATGATTGCTTATATTGACATCATTTCAGCACGATCTCATGTCTAAATCTCCCATCTTTTCATAAAAATGTTTTAACTACAAATGTTAAAACATTTAATAGTAATTGGAAGTTTATTTTGCACTTGGTTAGACTATAATAAATTTAGTTTAATCCTTTATCCAAGTGTAGGCAAACAAAGTTTATGCCTGAAAATATCTTCAGGACTGAGGCAAGGTGGTACAACTGTTGGCAACTTGTAGCAAAGGTGGACCAAGCTTTCATCACTCCTTGTCTTAGTATCTCCCATAATGCAAAGCACATCTCCTTGCAGACATCTATAATGCTATGCATTAAGGGAAGGGCCACTACCCAGACTGGTTTTGACCAGTATTGAGGTCTCATCAGTGGGAGGCAGACCCAGAAGTGGTGATACTAAGGCAGAAGCAATGGAGAGGTCATATTTACCTATACGAGCTGCCAAAGGGTGTACCACCTATCATTAAATTACTCTGGATTTAGAGAAAGAGGTTGGAAGTTTATTTTGCACTTGGTTAGACTATAATAAATTTAGTTTAATCCTTTATATCCAAGTATTTCGACCTTTATCAATAAAGGTCGAAACCTGTCTGGGTGGTGGCTCTTCCCTTAATGCATGGCATTATACATGTCTGCAAGGAGATGTGCTTTGCATTATGGGAGATACTAAGACAAGGAGTGATGAAATCTTGGTCCACCTTTGCTATGAGTTGCCAACAGATGTACCACCTTGCCTCAGTCCTGAAGATATTTTCAGGTGCAAACTTTGTTTGCCTACACTTGGATAAAGGATTAAAACTAAATTTATTATTTAATAGTAATGTTCTGAAGCTCCCAAAATCCTAAAATTAGCAGATTTCTGTGAATCAGATTAAGTTTGCAATTAGCAAAATCTGCAGTTATAATGTTTCTTGCCTATTTCACATTATGAATTTGGTCTTAATAATTATGGATTACTTAAGATAATTATTAATATGAAGTAGCATGAGCACTAGGTATAGGATATAAGGAACTAAGGATGGGGTGCTTAAGGGTCAAAGCTGTATAACTGAGAGGAGACCTCCACATAGCCTTTAAAGGAATGCGGAGAACCGACCAGGGCTTCTGACCTAATGTCCAATCCTCACCTTCTCGTGGTGCACCCTGTTAGGTATCTACTTGGATACTGAACGAACGAGGATGGGCTGGCAATTTGGGATTTAGCCGACCAAATTGTATTCTTATTGGTTAAACAAAATTAAAAATGATGGTACAACATGACAAAATTTCATGCCGGCTGGGGTGTCGCCCGGTTAAACAAGGCCCCCGTTGTTTTCGCCAGGGAACCAGGGCAAACAGCGAAAAGTCAGCTACTGGAACAAATCTGAAAACAAACCCCAACTCAACATCACCAGAGTTAAAGATCGGTACTATCAACGTAAGAAGCCTGAATGGCAAAGAAATGGAGCTAGCTGAGGAATTAGATAGGTACCAGATAGATAAGTAAAAGAAGGAGTAGCCATAGTATTCACCACAAAATACGAGGCTAATCTTCTTGAATGGCAGTCAGTCTCAAGTAGAGTAATGTGGGCAAATATGAGAATGGGGAACTGGACAATGAGACTTATTTGTGCCTATGGTCCCACAGAAGGTTCTACTAAGGTAGAAGTGGAGGAATTTTTTGAGGCTTTAGAAAAAGCAACTGACACAATGAAAAATGAAAAGTTGGCCCTTGTTGGGGATCTAAATAGCAGAGTAGGAAATGATTGTCAGACATACAAAAATATTTTGGGAAAATTTGGAGAAAAGGGCAAAGCCAATAATAATGCAAATACCTGTTGGATTTCTGCTCAGGTCATGGACTGGTTATTACTAACACCATGTTCCAACATAAAAATGTGCACAAATTCACATGGAGAGAAGAGGCAAGGAATAAGAAAAGTCTCATTGATTATGTTATTGTTGATAGTGATGTTTTCTCCCTGGTGCAGGACACCAGAGTGTACAGAGGATTTGAAATTGGAAGTGATCACTATTTAGGCTTGAGCAGGATAAAATTGAATTTCATATTGAAAAGAATAACAAGTAAGAAAGTTTTAAAGCGATTAAAAGTTGAGCAGCTCTCAGATGTGAACTGTAGACTAAAATACACAAAGATTATTGAAGAAAAAATGAAAGAGTTGGAGAACAGGAATCAAACCTTGGAGATTCAGTGGCAAACTCTGAAGAAAACATTGTTTGATTCTGCCAGAGAGGCATGTGGTGAGGTTGTCTGTAAGGATAAAAAAATCAGAACTCCCTGATGGACACAGGAAGTTAAAGAAGAAAGCATATCAAAAGTTCCTGTCAAATAAGTCAGCTTGTGCTCTTAGAGAATATAGAGACAAATGCAAGAATGCTAAATACTGTGTAAAACTAGCTAAACAAAAGTCATGGGAGGACTTTGGCAAGAATATAGAAAATAAATATCAAGAAGGTGGCAAAATATTCTGGAGATTGTAGAAGAAGCTTAGGAATGGAGGAACGTGTGCTGTAAAAGGAGTTAGAGATGATAAAGGTGACATGAAAATGGGAGAAAAAGATATCCTTGAAGTATGGAGTAATTACTTTGAAAAACTTCTAAATGAAACAAGCAGTGATGACAGCACAGTGCTAGAAAACACTGACCAGGCATGCAGTCAGGAATACATATCCATACTTGAAGTAGAAAAAGCCATCAAAGGCTTGAAATGTGGAAAGGCAGCAGGAGTAGATGATATTCGACCAGAAATGCTGAAGTATGGTGGTATAAGAGTCTTACAGTGGCTCCACTGCAGAGTTCAGAAGGCCTGGACAGAGGGATGAATTCCGGATGATTGGAGTAGAGCTCTCATAGTACCTATATATAAAAAGGGAAATAAAACTGCATGTGAGAATTACAGAGGTATTTCCTTAGTGAGTGTTCCTGGCAAGATCTATGCAAGTATATTTGAGAAACGGTTGAGAAGAATTGTGGAAGAAAAGCTTGGTGAAGAACAAGCTGGATTCAGGCCAAATAGAGGCTGTCAGGATCAGATCTTCACTTTACGACAAATAGTCGAGAAAGCATGGGAATATAACAAAGATCTGTATTTAAGTTTTGTCGATTTGGAAAAGGCATATGACAAGATGCCAAGAGAGAAGTTATTCAATACGGTGCAGTTATATTGTCATTGGGGCATTATATCAAGCAATACTTAGTCTTTATTTGAGTTGTGAATCAGCAGTTAGAATTGAAGGAAGTACAGGAAGATGGTTTAATGTTAAATCTGGTGTGAGACAAGGATGTACATTATCCCCTCTGTTATTCATTATCTATATGGATCACATTATGAAGGAAAGTGGTATTAAACATGATATCAAAATTGGAGATGTTAATGTCAGCTCTTTGCTTTATGAGGATGTTGTTATACTTCTAAATAAATCCGCTACAAGTCTGCAAGATTCTCTGACTAAATTGAATAACTGTTGTAATAGATATGGTAAGAAGGTCAGCAATAAAAAGACAAAGACAATGAAAATAGGCAGAATCATTGAAAATGTCAACTGTGTTGTGAATGGAGAACCAGTGGAACGAGTAAAACATTTCAGCTATTTAGGCACGATTTTTACTGAAGATGGTAAATTAAATATAGAAATAGACAACAGAATCAGCAAAGCTGGTATGGTGGGAAGTCAATTGAATAAATTCATATGGAATAAGAGAGAAATTAGTCGGAACACTAAATTAGCTGTATACAAGACAGTGTTCAAACCAGTTTTAACTTATGGATCTGAGAGCTGGGTCAGAAGTAAATCACTTGACCAAAGACTAGAGACCGCAGATATGAGATTCCTGAAAAAGATTATAGGCATGAACAGATGGCATCAATGGCAATATCATATTAAAAACGAGGATATTTGGAAAGAACTTGACATTGTCAAATCCAGGAATGCGTTAGCAGAGCTAATCTCAGGTGGTATGGTCACTTAAACAGAATGGGCGAGGAAAGATTAGCGAAACAAGTGTTCTCTGCCAGGTTGGCAGCAAAATGACCCAGAGGAAGACCAAGATATAGGGGGATTGATACGGTACAAAGTGTCTTAGATGATAGAAATATAAGATCTGATAATGTTGGAGTCTTGACAAGTAACAGACTGATTTGGAGGAAAATTGTAGATAGGAAATTAATAATGATGTAAATTTTTCATGTAGTACTATCATATCCTGTACACCCCTTGAGGGTACATAGCAGGAATTTGATGATGATGATGGAACTAAGGATAGCATTGCAATTTAGTTGAATGAAATAATTACCATTAAGGGTTAATACAAAATAATGTAATTACCTTCTATTAGTCTTGATCCCTTGATGGAAGATATGTTAATAATATTTTAATTAGCCATGAATGTTCCTTATAAATCTTTCTACTCAAGTTGTGTACATTCATGTTATTATTACCTTAATATTTTTTCTTGTTTATTTTAATTTGGAAAGTGTTTCAGAAAGTAACATCTATCACAGGTAGCACAACCAACATTAGGCATGAATAGCCTGTTTTTTTTTAATCAAATAATATTCACTCAGAAATAATCATTTTATTCCAATATGTAAAATATATCCTAAATGTATTAATTAACTCCAATAAATTAAATATTAAAGCGAATAAAATTATAAAATTGACTTCATTTATTTTTTTGGAACCTGTTCATTGTAAACTATATATACACCCTCTGTCCAAAAAAACTGAACTTTTTGAAAATAGAAGAAACTAGTGGCACCACCTGTTGTATCTTTTTGTTGTCGAAAGCGGCAACCTTCATTAGTGTTGTGTCAACTGTTTATGACATTTGTTTTATTAGAAGCTGAGTTATAGTGACAAGAGTGACAGTGTGTTTTGACAAATGGTCAGAAAATGAGTTTCAAACAGAGAGCTGCGATTGACTTTGGTGTTAAACTTGGTAAAAGTTTTACCGACACGCATCAAATGCTTCAAAAAGCATACTATGATGAATGCTTATCCCATACTCAAGTTTACAAGTGGTTTAGGCGATTTCAAAGTAAAGTGGCCGCGAGACATTTGAGGGTGACGAAAAGCTGGGCCCTCAAGTTCACGACCCTACAAAAACTGGACTGAGTGAAGTTAACACCCAAAAATGTGTGTGATTTCATCAAAGAAAACCCAAAATTGTCCATGAGATTGATTGAAGATGAATTGGGGATTCCAAAATCAACTGTGCACAACATTTTGACTGAAAGTTTTGGCCTTCGTAAATTGAATTCGCGATTCGTTCCCCACAAGTTGACCAAAGACCAAAAAATGTATCAAATTGCTCACTGCAAGGACCTCATTAAAACCTCTTGTAAGGACTCAAACTTCCTTGAAGCGATTGTTACTGGTGATGAAACGTGTTGTTTTGCGTATGCGCCTGAAACAAAGCGCCAGAGTGCTGAGTGGAGACCACCAGAAGAGGGGGCATCCGAAAAAAAGTTGCTTGGAGAAGTCAAAAGTAAAGACAATGCTGATTTGTTTATATTTATACAATTCCAAGCCACTATCCACAAAGAATTCGGCCAAACGGTCAATGGCGAGTTTTATGTTGAAGTTTTGAAGCGATTGATAACGAGAATTCGTCGCGTACAGCATGAATATCGTGATGCAGGTAACTTTTGCACGATAATGCACCATCTCATCGTTCAAACATTGAGACAAATTTTTCAGCAAAAACCAACTTTGTGTGTTGGATCACTCGCCGTATTCACCTGATTTAGCACCTTGTGACTATTTCTCTTCCTCCTGACTTCATTTGCTGATGAAAGGAAAGCGATACAACACCAGTGAAGACGTTCAAGCGGCTTCAAAAGTTCACGACCCTCAACAGTATCCAAAAAACCGATATAAAAACGCATTTAACAAATTAATTGACCAATCGCCATATGCTGTATCGAACTGAGGAAGGGTATATTGATTGAAATAAATTATTTGAATAATTATAATTGGCCTATGTTTTATTTTCTATCAAAAGTTCTGTTTCTTTTTGGACAGAGGGTGTATTTATAAGCCATTGTTAAGAATGAAACAAGGTGAAAGATCTTCAGAGATGTGATTTGTTTGCATTTTTTCATAATTACATATCTAAATGAACTTGTATTGCCCTTTATGTGTCACATGTATAAATCTGCAACTAGTTCTTTTTTTTTTTTCCTGCAGCAAAAACAATAGTGAGAAACTGCTCACTGTTGTTTTTGACAAAATGATTATTAGTGATTACCCTAGGTAGTATTCAATTCATTCTTATAAACTTAGTCAATAACAAAATTTCACTTTTATTTAACTTTAGTTTCAGCTTATTTTATCATATATTATATGCAATTTTATTAATAACTGTGTATTCAGTAAATGACTATACCTGAAATTTTAAATCTTGAATATATTCTTATAATGTGCTGATACGTGACATTTTATATTTAACTTTTTTTGTGGCAATTCCAAATGGGTTGCTGGACCCAGAGCAATTTATATTGCAAAACAGCTGAGAGTTAGGAAAAAGGACTTTATGGATTTTAATAGCTGCAATTAGTGATTTTTCAGGAAATATACATATAAAGAAAGTTTGTTCTATGTAAAAAGATGAATTAAGATAAAGAAAAGTTTAGTTCATAAGTTGAAAGGTCAATGGAGTAAGTTGCCATACATTCTAACACAGTAGTTCTTTTTTTTGGGGGGGGGGGAGATAGCCTAGATTAAGTTTCCTTGACATCCTGATCCACAGATAGTACAGATATCAAGTAAAGGATATATCTTCATCAGAACCTTACAGATCCACAACCGGCAGGTTCAAATCCTGCTGTGGGTATGGATGTTTGTGATTGTCTGTGGAAATACCAGTAGTAGTGGTGATGGGCAGTAGATGCCATTGGTGTAGTTGTGGTTAGTTGTAGTTGGTGGATTTGAGGGATGGAGACGGAGTTGTAGAGTGGGTGCCCTCCCTCGATGAGTCTTTAAACTCCCTGGGGGTGTCACATAATAATAATATTTTGGTTTTTGTAACCTTAATTTTTATTTAATATAATATGGTTAGGATATTTCTATCAATAAACTACACATGTGTATGTGTGTGCCTTTCTGGCTGGTATGCCTGTTTTGCAGGATGAAAAATTGGAACTTCTGGAAGCAAAAACTATCATCTCTATATAAGACTGGCAAACTCTCCTTCAGTTCTGTCTTTCTAATAAAAGGGTATATTATCCATACCAAATGAACTTCAGTGACTCATGACACACAAATCACTATAAATGTTAAAATTTCATTAAAAGAGTTATTCATACAATTTTCTTCATGGTCATGAAAAACTCATTTTGGATGTGTCCTGTAATTCAAAGTCAAAACATATGGTCAACTCTTACTATGGCAAATATTTGTTAAAACAAAACTATCAAGATGTCCAAAATCCAACAAAAATTTGCTATAGTGAATAGGTTATTATTATACCTATGACAACTATAGTCATAGTCAACTGTGCTCATTGTCTTTGCTACATGCTTTCTTTTATCATCAAATGACCCACATAAGAGCTTTACTAGTTCTGTTTTGACAACACTGATGGATAATATTATACAACTCTTCCAACGATTGAAGAAGATGATAAAGGCTCAGTGAATGTGACATGACTGAACATGATAAAAAATATTTGCAAAAAAAAAAAAAAAAAAAAAAAAAGATGCTAAAAATATGACCTCTCAATATTTGGATGTTATGAAAACAGTTTCAAAATAATCAGTGACCTTTAGTTTTAAGCAGTCACCCTCCCCTCTTTTTTTTGCCATTCAAACCTTTCTATTATCATATACAAGTCAAATAGCAACAGACCCTTGGGGTACACTACTAGCAACTTTCCTCTTTTGGCATATTGCTCTCTCATACACAGCTTGCTGATACATATCAGACAGGCAGACATCTATTGTATAATACACATTTTACAAAGGCTCTTGGGGAGATATGTTTGCTCTCCCTCTGTGTTTGTATCGCCCTTGTCCAATGCATTTGTCACCTAGATTGCTAAAACTGATTTTCCTTTAGCAAACCAATGCTGTTCACCAAAGAGAATGCTGCTGCTGTTTTCAATCCAGTTCCAAATATTGGTCTTCACTAATTCCTCTAACATTTTAACCACAACTGCAGATAGATTGGAATGTAATTCGAAGCCTTAGTCTTATTACCTGCTTCATGAAGCAGAACATTTTGCCCTCTTTCTACTCCTTTGGAACTTGGCCCACTGCAAGGCTTTTGTTAAAAAGGTATGTCAAAGCTGTTAACTCCCTGTAACATTCTCTCAAAACATGCAGTGATATATCATCAAGCCCTACACAACCTTATCATTATTTATTCAATTTCCTCCTATTCACTCACTAACAAGTCCCTCTTTTTCATTCAAGTTCTGCATAGCATCACATTAACAAGAATGAAATACCTTCATGAATTGCTCATTTAATATCTCAACTATATCCTCCACAGTGGTTATTGTTCTACCATTTTTACAACCAATATCATCCCTCAATAATCATAATTTTTGCTCATCAAAAGAACTCCCAGGAATTTTTTTGGGGCCTAATTAGCTTACTGCAACTCATACAGCACTTTTCCTGCCAAAAGAAAGTAACCCTCCTCACTTACTCTCTGTACTCCTCCTGTAATTGATTACTAACACTTATTATTATTATTATTAATAAACAAGACCTCATGGAGTCAAAGACTCATCTAGGAGGTCCTTTTATCTCACACACATCTCATCATACCGGGTCTTAAACACATTCAAACTCCTTGCAGACACCACACTCTCAGGCAAGGCATTCCAATCATTCACAACTCTGCACGAAAAAAACCTGCCTCTCACTCCCCTACTCACACCCTCTTTATACAGTTTCCAGGGATGACCTCTGGTTCTCCCCTGATCTCCCACTATGAGCTGTAGAACTTCTCCACCATTGATCCTATAGCAACCCCTTACCAACTTGTAGGTCTCTATCATATCTCCCCTCTTCCTTCTCTCCACTAGTCTCTGCAAATTACATCTTTTCAATCTTTCCTCATACTCGACATTCCAGAGGTCAGAAACTACCTTAGTCAGTCGCCTTTGGACCCTTTCCAACATCTCTTCATCCTTCTGAAAACCAGGTGACCAAATCTGGGCACAATAGTCCATGTGTGGCCTAATCAAAGCCTTATACAATGGAACAAGAATCTCCCTACTTCTACACGTCAATGTCCTCCTCATCATTCCCAGAAGTCTTTGTGTTGTCTTCACAATTTTGGCGATGTGACCCCTAAATTTTAGATCCTTATCCACTATCACTCCCAGATCTCTTATTTCCTCTACTTCCAACAATATATTTTCACCAAGCATAAATTCTGCATCCCATCTTTGTTTTCCAAATTTTAAAACCTTACATTTTGCAACATTGAACTCACATCCCCATTTGCTTGCCCAATCACTCAATTTATTCAAGTCTTCTTGCAAGGCCACAACATCTTCACTACTCTTTATGGTTCGTCCCAACTTTGCATCATCTGCAAACAACTGAATATCTCCATCCAAATCTTCGCCAATATCATTAATATACAAGTTAAATAGTAATGGCCCTAAAACAGATCCCTGAGGCACTCCACTAGTGACTTTCCTTTTCCTGGATATTGCACCCCCATACACAACTTGTTGATACCTATCAGATAGCCAGTCTCCAATCCAATGCACTAATCTAATATCCAACCCCATCTGCTCTAGTTTGACTGTCAACTTATCATGAGGCACTCTATCAAAAGCTTTTGCGAAATCCAAGTATATTACTGTGTATCCTTCTCCTCTGTCCAAGGAAGCAGTCACTTTATTGTAATAAGTAAGTAGATTACTAAAACACGACCTCCCTTTAGCAAATCCATGCTGTCCATCAAAGATTATGCCATTGTTGTCAACCCAACTCTGGATCCTAGTTCTCACAAGCTTCTCCAACAACTTAACCACAACACTTGACACAAAGATAGGCCTATAGTTTGATGCTCGAGTTCAGTCACCTCCTTTATGAAGTGGCACAATCTTGCCTTCCTTCCACTCTTTAGGGACTTGACCAAGTGCAAGACTCATATTAAAAAAATATGTCAAGGCAGGTGTCAACTCTCTGGCACATTCCTTCAGAATACGTGGTAATATATTATCAAGTCCCACAGCCTTATTTATATCTAGTTTACTCAACTCCCCAAATACCTCTTGCTCACTTACAGTCAGTTTCTCCTCCCCATCATCAACTGCTCTCAATCTCTCCATGAAGTCACATTCACAAGATTGAAAGATCTTTATGAACTGCTCATTAAGTATCTCCACCACACATTCTGCAACAGCTGTCTTTATACCATTTCCTCCAATCAATGTCATCCTTCCATAATCATTCTTTCTTTTGCTGGCTACATATCGAAAGAACTCCCTAGGATTCTTTTTAGCTTCATTAGCTAACTGCTGTTCATACCTCTCTTTAGCTACTCTCACCAACCAAGTCACTCTCCTTGCCTGGTCTTTGTAGAACTCATGAAATTGGTTACTTCCACTTCTCTTATGCTGCCTCCACAATGCCCTTTTTCTCTGTATTGCATGCTTAATCTCTTTATTCATCCATCTCACACCTAACTTATTTAACCTTCTCACACGTGGTATACATTTAGACATTGCATCCACTAAATATTTTTTGAAAATCCCCCAAGCTGCATTGATCTCTTTTCCAGCTAACTCCTCATTCCATGCTACACCTGCAAGCTGTCTCCTGAGCTCTTCATAATCACCCCCCCCTTGTAGTTCCACATATACCCTTTTTTCACAGGGGTCCTTGCACTGCTGGCAACCACCCAAGTAATCACCTCATGGTCACTTTCGCCAATTGGTGGATGATTTGATACCTCATTGATAATTACATCCTCCGATGAGATGACCAAATCCAAGACCCTTAATCCTCTTGTGCCCTCTGTTACATACTGTCTGAGGTAGTTATCCCTCAAAAACTCAAGAAACTCATTTTCTTTACTTCCAGTTGCTATCTCTTCATTCCAGTCTATATTGCCATAATTAAAATCACCCATAATGATCACCCTTTTCTTATTTGCTTGGCTTATTTGACTATACATTTCACTATCACCACCATCCACATTACCAGGTCTATAACAACATCCCACCAAGTATTTGATTCTATTCACCTCTATCTCACACCATACTGCCTCAAAACCACTGGCCCCATTTCCCCCTTGCATCTCTACCTTGTATGGACATAACTCTTTCTCTATCATCAATAGCACTCCCCCTCCCTTTTTACCCCTTCTATCCTCACAAAACACATCATACCTTTCCATCTCTATTCCTGTCAGGATGTCATCCTCATCTAACCATGTCTCACTTATTCCGACAATCTCTGGGTGCACAGACGCAATTAGTGCAACCATTTCATCCGCCTTGTTTCTTATACTTCTAGCATTGGTATACAAACACAACAACTCATTTCTGGATCTACAGCTAGTTCCACTGATACCACTCACTCGATGTGATCTCTCCATGCTGGACTGGGGCCATTTCCCTTTCTGCTTCTTCATTTTAGAACCCTTTGCAATTCCATCTGTTTCCTTTTGATCCCTGATCATCCCATTACTTTCCTGCCTACACATTCTCTCACCTCCTCTTGGAGCATCCACCTTTCTCACGCTGTGTATCCCTGTCCACCCTGAGCCTCCCCGTTTCCCTGCTCCTCTTGCACACCCATTCTCTCATTATCTATACTCATACCACTCACTTCCACATTCATTTCCACTCCTTCAATCTCTCCTGTCTTACTCTCCTGCTCTTCCACATCACTCCCCTCTCGATCTGATTCATTCTCTCTATTCACTTCTCTACCTTCCAGCAGCAGTCTCTCCAAGCGACTCACACCATAACCACTCAAATGCAGTCCATCGCTCCCATACAGCTCACTTCGTCCCTCAAACTCATTCCACACATTAACAAACTGTACTCCCATCTCCTCACACATTTCAGCCAGAATATCATTCATAATCCTTGCTCTCCGCCTCATTTCACCACAATCATACCTAGGCAACACACTGACCACCCTTCCTGTCACACTATTCTCCTTTATCTTTCCAAGCAGTCTCCTGACATTCATTTTGACATGCTCTTTGTTCTCTCTCAAATCATTTGTACCAATTAATACAATTAACTCTTTTGCTCGTTCCCGCCTCGTGTTCAATGCCTCAATCACTCTACTCATTTTACCGCCTGGAAAACATACCTTGTGCATTTTATCCTCTAGCACACCTTTAATAATGGAGTCGCCATACAACGCCACTCGCTCATCTTTTGTTAACTCTTTCATGCCATCATGATTTATTTTAATAGTTTTGACCTGCATTCTCTTAATTTCATTCCGCATCCATTTCATTTCTTGCTTCATCCAATCCAATTCACCTTCTGAACCTCGCGACACATTCACTCTATCATTAAATCTTTCTAACTTTCTAACTCTCGACCCTCTCTTCTCACTTTCCCTCTCATTCATCCTTCTTTGTTTCCGTACTTTCGGTCCAACATACGTCCAACTTTCACTGTCATTCTTCTCACTTTCACTCTCACATATCTTTCTTTGTTTCCGTACTTTCGGACTAACATGCGTCCAACTTTCGCTATCATTCTTCTCACTTTTACTGTCATTCATCTTTCTTTGGTTCAGTACTTTCGTTCCAACATGCGTCCAACTTTTGCCATCAGTCATTCTTTTTTCGCTATCATTCATTCTTTTGATTTTTTTTACTTGCGATTTCTGCACCACGCCATTTCTACTTTCATTCGTTCTCTCAATTTCGTTTCTTTCCGCCTCACTTTCGTCCTTTTTAACATCCGTTACGGTTGTCAAATCGTCTTATCTTGTGCTTCTTCCAGAAGACTTCATGTCTAACCTCTTCATTCATCTATTTCACATTTATCTTTGCCAGACAGTTTGAGTAGGGCTTGAACAGCATTGCTCTCCTTTCTATCCAATTCTACAATTTAACTGCAAGCTGTGTCCTCAGTTTTTCATAATCACAAGCCTTATCAGTTCAACATATATTCCTTTCTCACATAGGTCATCATTGTTTTGCTACCATCCAGTGATCACTTCATGGTCACTCTCATCAACTGGAAGCAGATTTGACACCCCATTTATAGTAACATCCTCATGATGAGATGAACAAATCCAAACTCTTGACCCTCAATGTGTCCTTTGTTATGTACTACCTAAAATAATAGTCTCTCTCTCTCTCTCTCTGCCCATATCTTCATTTCAATCTATGTTATCATAATTCAAATCACAAATAATGATTACTTTTTTCTTATTTGCTAGGTTAATTTTCTTATATATTTCCTTCTCACTGCTCTCCACATGGATCGCTTAAGGGTCAAAGCCAAACAACTGGGAGGATGCCTCCACACCACCTTTAAGGAATGTGAAGAACTGACTGAGGCTTCTGACCTAATGTCAAAACTCACCTTCATGTGGTGAGCCCCATTAGTGGGTATCCAATGGGTACTGAATGAACAAGAATGGGCTGACAATTTGGAACTTAGCCAACCAAACTGTACTCTCTATTGGCTTAAATTACAAATAATATGATGGTCAACATGAGATTTCATGCTGGCTGGAATGCTGTCAATTTCATTGCCTGGTTAAACAAGGCCCCTGTTGTTTTCATCAGGGAACTAGTAAGCAGTAAAAAGTCAGCTACTGGAACAGACTCAAGTTTAACATCTAGAAGAAGAACAAACCCAATGCCATAAGAATTGAAGATAGCAACTATCAATATAAGGAGTGTTGATGGAAAGGAAATCTAGCTTGCAGAAGAATTGGAAAAGTACCACATGGACATAACTGGCATTACTGAAACAAAGAAACAAAAAACTGGAGAGATCTTACTAAATGATAAGTATAGGATGTTATAATCAGGCAATAATGATCAAGGAAAGGAGGGAATAGTGATAGCATTCAACGCCAAACATGAAAATGAACTTCTTGATTGAAAGACAGTCTCAAGTAGAATTATGTGGGAAATGGACAATGAAGCTTATTTGTGCTTATGGTCCACAAAAGGTTCTAATAAAGAAAGTGGAGAAATTTTTGAGTCACTCAACCAGGTAGGTGACAAAGAAAATGGAAAAGGTGGCACTTGTTTTTGAGATCTAAACAGTAGAATAGAAAGTGAATCCCACCAGGCATATAAAAATGTTTTAGGCAAATTTGAAAAATTTTGCTTAAAACATTTAAGAAAAGGGCAAGGCTAATGATAATGGAAGTATCTGCTGGATTTCTGCTCAGGATATGGACTAGTAATTACTAATACCATACTTGACTATGAAGGATCTTCCTCAGCCATAGCTAAATTAGCCAGTCTTGGGTGTGGACAGCAAGGTTTTTTCCACCAGTTTATCTGGAGTTTTTCATCCCACAAGCAGACAAACCGGCCCCGTGAACACACAGGCCACAGTCATAGGATATAGTACTTAATCCTTTATTATGAGGGCTCAACCAGTTCTAAGGTGCAGTTGAGGAACGGGAGGGGGGGGGCACATGAATAAATAAATAAAACAAAGATGGGCATAAGTTCATGTGGAGAGAAGACATAAGAAATAAAAAAAGTCTCATTGACTACGTTATTGTTGATAGTAATATCTTCATGCTGGTTCAGGATATGAATGTACAGAGGATTTGAAACTGGAAGTGACCACCACTTAGTTTTGAGTAGGATAAAACTGAATATCACACTGACAAGAACAATAGGTAAAAAAAGTTTGAAAAAGAATTGAAGTTGAGCAGCTTTTATAGAAAACTGAAGACTTAATTACACAAACATCATTGAAGAAAGAATGAAACAGTTCAAAAACAGAACCAAATCTTGGAGACTCAGTGGCAAACTGAAAATAACACTGACCGATTCAGCTAGAGAGGCATGGTGAAGTTGTCTGCAAGGATAGAAAAATAAGAATGCCATGGTGGACACTAGTTAAAGAAGCAGTCCTGGAAAAGAAGAAAGCATACCAAAAGTAACCAGCAAGTAAGTCAGAAGATGCTCTAAAACAATACAGAGAAAAATATAAGAGACCTAAGCTATGTGTGAAAGATGGCAAGTTATATCTAGAAATAGACAACTGAATAAGCAAAGCTGGTATGGTAGGGAGCCAGTTGAATAAATTTATAGGGAATAAGAGGGAATTACTCAAAGCACGCAGCCAGCAATATACAATATAGTATTCAAACAAACCAGTTTTATGGATCTGAGAGTTGGGTGAGAAACATAATCCAAAGATTAGAGAACACAGATATGAGAGTTCTTAGAAACATTAGGAGCCTGAACAGATGGCATCAATGGCAGAATCATATTAAAAATGAAGATATTAAGAAAGAACTTGACATTGCTTGCATTCAAAAATGTGTGAGCAAGGCTAATCTAAGGTGGTATGGTAGACAAAATAGAATGGAAGAGGAAAGGTAAGCAAACTAGGTGTTTAATGCAAAGATGGCAGGAAAAAGACCCAGAGGAAGACCAACGCCTAGGTGGATTGATTTAGTAAGAATAGACTAATTTGGAAGAAAATTGTTAGTAGGAGATTAATAATGTAAACTTCATCATGTAGTGCTATCATAGTAGCCAGAACACCTTTTGAGGGTACATATCAGGAAATTGATGATGTTCTTCACATTACAAGGCCTATAGTAACATCCAATTCAATATTTATCCTGTTAACTTCTGCCTCAAAACTATTGCCACTATTTGCTCCTTGCGTCTCCAACTTAGATGGACATAACTCCTGTGCTGCTAAACAGCATTCATCCTTTCTACCATCATATCCCTCCATCTTTATTCTGATGCTTATTTTGATAATACAATTTTGGGGTAAACTCAATGAATGCAACAATTTCTCTTATCTGGAATAGTCCTAAAATTAGTAAACAACATAACAGCTCATTTCTGGTACTCTAACAAGTGGCACTGAGATACACTTCTCAGGTATGACTTTTCAATACTTTCCCTGCCCATTCCTCTCTTATCACTGATCTTACAGCCCTGCCCCCACATTCTAGGCCATTGCAATCTTTTCTTATCTACTCATGCATTCAATTTCTGCATCCAGCATTCACATTTCGACCACCCTGACTCCCCAGTTTCTCTATCCTGTTCTCAATTCTCTTAATTAAGCTATTCACCTCTCCATTCACTCTCCTCATCAATTTCTCCTACCCCACACAATTACTTCCTCAGATCTTCTGCACACTGCAGTCATTACTCATCTTTCTAGCAATTGCCTCTCCAGCTGACTCACAGCAAAACTATTTAAATGCAGTCCATCTCTCTTATTCAGTTCCATCTATCCCTCAATTTTTTTGGGTATTGAAATGCACTTCTTTTTCCTCACATAGGTCTGGATAGCATACCAGTCATAATCTTGTTCATTGTCTCAACTCAGTCCTACATGGGCAATACACTGACTACTTTTTGTACCACATGGTTATATTTTACTTCCTCACAACCTCCTGATATCTATTCTCACATTTCTTTTTCCAAACAAAATCATTCGTTCCTACTACTATTACTAACTCTTGCTCGTATACTCCTCATAGCTAATGCATTAATCACTCTGTTCATTCTACCTCCAGGAAAACATACCTTGAGCACCTTCTCATTAACCACACCATTAAAACTGAATCTGCATACTAAGCCACTCTTGAATCATTTCAGTTGTTACGTCTTTCACATGGTCATCTTTCATTCCATGCATATCGATAATTCTCATTTCACTCTACATACTTCATCTGTTGCAGCAACTCTGCTTTCATGTGCTGAATCACTTTCTTACTGGCATTTACACTTACTGCTTTGTCATCAGTTGTCATGCAATGCTATCTTACTGTCAGGCTCACACACTATCAACTATCATACTGTCTCACTTGCTTCAATATCTACACTAATGGGCTGTCATTCTCCTTTTTGTCTGCTACCACTCACATTCAAAGAAGCCTCAGTCTATGAACATGTCAGACTTCCTACATACCTACATTTGCTCACTTATTCATCCTTTCCACACAGACATCCTCAATATCTCCCCATGCAAACATATCATTCATAGCCATATCATTCAAAAAAAAAAAACACAACATTTGTCTTTCACATGGATCTACATACCTACCTTGCTCTCACTATCATTTTGTTTTGGATAATCAACAAACAAACACACAGAAATTAATCACTACATAATCTAAAACTCAACCAAACACTGCATACAAATCTCAGATATTGCACATCGAAATTCATTTTAAAATATTGATATCACCAAACAATAAATATGAAACTTGCCTTTCTGCAGCTGTCAGAACAACTATCCTCTCATCTTTACCACCTGGCTGTCAAATGAGTATCAAATTCTCAAACTTATCATCATGCAGATTATAAAACTAATCAATTTCTTCTCCTCAATATACACTAATACAATCAAAATGAAACAGTGCATAGTGTATATATTAGACAGTACACAAATAATATAGCAATCGCACTATTGAAATGTGCTGTAGATAAATGCACAATTCACAGACCCAATATACTGACCTCATTGGCTTAGTTTGCTTTGGCTGTAATTATAATGAAAGCACCAAGAAAGACTGCGACCATAGATGGACCAAGGATAAGTTAAGATTGTGTCACTGGACAATGAACATTATCTCCATCTAAAACATGTACTAATGGAACAACCTCAATAACAGAAAAAATAAGTTGCATGGCTTATAAATGTCTGATTACTGTTAGTGAATAATACATTTCTTTTAATTGCAAATGTACATTAGCAATGTCTAAAGCCACAATATAAGTTGCCCTGAGGAATAAAGATAGTGTGCAAAGCACACTATCTTTAATTTAAAGTAATGAAAATCATTCAGAAGAATGTTTTTTTAAGAAATTAGGCTTAACAGAAATTATTAGATATTGTACATTATATTAAACCCAAACTATCTGCAGAACATATACATACACTTCAGTTTTATTTACACATCTCCCCCCCCCCCAAAAAAAAACAGCTTCCTCAAGTGAATACTTCATCATCACACAAAACAAACTCTGCTGAACAGTTATTTGATAATACATGAACAAAACTATTTACATAACACTGCATGAACTTAAGCCTGGGGGAAGGGGAAATGACAAGCTGATGGTGACTATTACCTAATGTGTGCTTTACTAACAAACTTGGTATATCTGCTTCAGAAATTACTACTAGTGTGTGTGAGAGAGATTAAAAAAATACTCTGCATAAATAATTTATGAGCAGCCTATTCATTAAAACATAAAACTATTTACCAAATATATATTGTTAAATGGACATTTGCTAAATTACCAGCAGTTGTTTTTCCCTAACTACTAACAAAACTATGATGTAAATATAAATAATTACAAAACCAGTCTCAATAGTTACATTTTTGAATTGATTCTACATTATTTTTAAAAATATAAAACTTCTCACTAATTTATTAAACAGTATTGTATTTAACATTAAATAGAATTAATTATTCTATTTAAAATTAGTTTTCTTTATTGCTTAAAATAATTCAAAAAATTTAATTCAAGCATCATAAGGGTGGCAGACTGTATCTGGCAATAATTACATTTCCGGAATGTAAAGTAAACATTTTCTATCAAAATTACATATGCATTTTACAGATTATGCAGCAATATTATATATTTTTAGAAGAAACTATTTATTAAATAAAGTTCAAGTTTATTCACAGCAAGCAAAAAAGAAAAAAAAAGTTGATTGGTAAATCATGCCCAATGTATGAGTACCACAAAATGATTCTCGGTAACTGTCCTGACCTTACCATATGAATCAGCTGGATATATTTAACTTATAATTTCATTAGAATGAGTTTAATGGAACGGCATAACTAACCAACACACACACACACACACACACACACACACACACACACACACACACACGGATTACAGTCAGGAATACTTAAGACCCAGCCATAGGTCTGATTCGTCAGCTATGCCGGTCCTGAGTCCAGATAAAATTTGGGGGGATTGAGATGGTGCCGTACTTCCCCGTAAAAGGGACCTCATGGCCATTATATCATAATATGCTATAAATAAAATAAATTGTTTGTTTACTTAACTAAGAGGCAAAATATACAATAAAATTAATAACTGTTTAATAATCACCTTATTCTAGTATTGTAGCACTGTTTTTTTTTTCTCCCTAGCAGCTGTTTCACCACAGTAACAAACATTACAATTCAGCTGGGTAAACATTCTTTTACTTATGTGCTATTATGCTAAACTTATTAAATGATATTCAGTTACTTTACTAAGTAGCCAACTTTTTTTTTTTTTTTTTTAATTTTGTAAATCCACAAAACAACTGTACACACACTCATGTTGGATGCTTTCTAATTTTACACTGAATGGAGCAGGGATATTTATATTCTAGATATACACAAAGCCAGAATCATCATATTCCAAATATGCACACATGCACATACATACAACTGGTGATCAAAAAGTTAGCTGCCCCATATATATAAAAAAAAAAGATAAGAATTGAATGATTTATTCTAGAAAAATGGGCATAATACTTTCAAAACACTAATAGATTAAGTGTATAGATATATGAAAACCATATAGAAAAATAAAATTTTCCTGTCTTTTATACAGGACCATGAACTTTTTGATCAACCCATATATATATAAAATATGCTACAATTTAAATAAGTACTCTAATTTAAGTCACTCAGTATAAGATAAGGATGCTACATGTTAGTGTTTCTTTTTGAACACAGCATACTGAACAATTCTTCCTCTTCTCACTTCTCCAATTATGTTAATTAATATCTGAAACAAAATTCTGTTTAACTGTTTTTGTAAAACTATATTGTTTAGGTGGATCGTAAACTGAAAAGTTGGTTCAGATTTTTTTTTAAAGAAATCTACTTTCTTTATAGCTAAACACATTTAAATGAAAAAATTATAATTAAAAATTAAGATTAAGCACAGTGAATGGTGAGTGTATATTTAAAAGTAAAAATACTATACAAGAAATATGTCTTTCCTACATTTTTAAAAACTGGATGAGAAATAACTTCTCTGAAGTTCATACAATAAAAATTAAAATAGTAAAAATAAAATAAAAAAAACATTTAATCTTCCATTCATTTGGTCATGCACATAGGAACACATTTCGATTCATATAAATATTAACGATATATCCAATTGCCTTCAGTTGCAAGTAATCAACTGCTATAAAAAAAAGTTATTTTTGCAAGTTCACCCCCTTCCACATACACACATAAGATAAGTGTTCATCATGTGAATTACTGACCACTAAGTTTGATTGCACATCATTTCAAAGAGCATTATTAACTCAAGCACCAAACAGCAATTATTAGGAATTTCATTCTTATTTTTACACTCAAATTGGAAGACCAATTTTCCTAAGCACTCTCCATATGTCAGTACTTGAAAGCACCATGTTGAGCTGCCTTGAAAATAAAATTTTTCACTGTCATCTCATCTAGTTTAATGAATGCTTCTGTTTGGGCTACTGCAGTCAGATGATTAAGTGCAAATCGAAAACAAAATTCTTCCAATTCCTACAAAAGAATAATTTTGATTCTTAAAATTCAATCTAAAATAATGAAACTTCATAAAAGAATGCAAGATGCATTAAAAGCAAGTGATAGTTACATAAAAAGAAACTTTTTCATCAAATACTGATATTATCTTTGCATAATAAATATTAATTAAACAGAAAGAATGCAGCAAAGATGGAGGAAAGTGAATGGCTTCAAAAACTGATTGCAAACCAAGTAATTTTCAATATGTTTTCGATGGATCACTATACATGTCATTATAATATTACAATTGATGTCATATTTGCTCACCTTTACCTGATATGATGCAATATATATATGGTACACATGCCCATCTAAAGTCAAATCCTAAACATATGTTGGACAGAAAAATATAGAGTTGTTCTTTAACTCCAAAAAATATTTCTAACAAGACAGAGATATCTGATGCACCATGCATTTGCAGAATACTTTCATTTTCTTTTTTAAATTTCATTAATTTACTGCCCCTAAAGTCACAGTAAAGAGGTGGGTATTCTTCTTTATCTGATGTCATGCAGCAGTTGAAGTATACATCTCACAAAGAGCTTTGGCATTCTGTTGTTTTCCTTTCTAGAGATCACAGGAAAGTCTGGAAAAACATGTCTCCACACTTTCATCACAGGCTATCTGCAATCTTACTTTTGTAAAAAAGTTGGAAGACTGCTTGAAGTTAGTTCATTAGTAATGTTACATGGTCATAAAGAATTTTGTTTTAAGAAGAGAAATGGCATGAGCATGTTTCTAGTAGTATGCACATATATGCTACCATTGGGGAGCATATATTGCAATCATACATTATAGATGTTAACATCCTCTACAATAACTGACAGTTTAATACTTTATTAGTTAATATCTGTAGTATGCATCTTATTAACATATCTTATTGTTATACATTTTCCAACCCTTTACATCTGATCTTTAAAAATATGAGATCTGATCCAGAAGTTTCCACACTTTTTTTTTTTTTGAACTGAGTGCTAAAAAATAGCACTATATAAGATTAAAATATCATAAACTAAAATTTATATATTTTTTTTTACTTTATGTTTGTTAACTGTTCATTTTTCAAAAATGATTTTTTTTTTTTGGAGGAGAGGGAATTAATCTCAAGTGTTTATACCAAATTTGAAAAACTGAAGACTCACAGAAAATGATGAAGGTAACATATGGTGATGAAATTATATAAAGAATACAAGCTTTTCAGTAGTTTCAAGAGGTTTAAAGCGAGCAAAAACATGAACAATGTGTAGGAGCATTATAGTTTTTATTGGATAAAAATATGAATAGGGAAAGTGAAAATTTTATCATAAAACATGTCTGTATTATAAAGAAAATAATACAATGAATTTTTAGATACAAACATGAAAATTGGTAAAGCTCTGGGAACAAGTTTTGCATATGCTCAAAATCTGAGACATGGTTTTTTTAAAGCATTTCGACAGAGTTCAAAACACAAAAACTTCACAAGTTTGCTATTAGTAGTGATTACACTTGAGCTTTCAAATATGATCCTGAGATCAACAGTCTGCAAAATCTTGCTTACCAGGGTCCAAAAAAAAAAATCATGTAAAAAATTAAAACAAAGTTCATGTTTTCCCTTTTACTCCAAGGAACTGCTCCTCTGGTCTCAGAGATGAAAAGCCCAACCATCTGGCCATCTCAATGCCTTATTAGTTAAGGACTTCATGGTCAAGTTTCACATTGCTTTGCTAGATAAAGCATATTCTCCTGATTTTGTTCTTAATAACGTCTATTCTTTGAACTTAAGTACAGTTTAAAAGGAGTAACAGACAGTAATGGTGACAACTCAAAAGAATTTAACCAGAAGTGTTCACTGGCAAAAAAAGGGATACCTAATTTTTGGAGATTTTTTATAAGAATATGAATTTTTCCTAATCCCTTTCTGAACAGATGAACTTTCTCAGCAAAAACTTTTAGGATCAAATTCTGTTTATTATTATAAAAAAATTGTATTCCACTTGGCATTACACAGATTAACATCTGAAGAGTAAACAATCTTTGAAATATGTTGTGTTATGCTATTTAGTTTTTCTACAGTTTACTATTTTTTTATTTCATCTGATTTTCTAACCAACTTATTTGTGCTACTTTTGCAGAAGAATATTAGTTATTTTTTACTAATTTTTTATGATCCTCATACTATAGGGGGGAAGCAGAAGAATAAAACTTTGGATGGGGACCATTGCATAGGTAATTTAATGCTTTAATGATAAAAATATCTTTTACCCCCCACCCCAGCCCAATAGATATATTATCAGAAAAGTGTAAGCTAATCCAGTTATAGTAATAATTAATAAAATATGCAAACAAATTGATTTCGAATCTCCCTTTTTTTCTCTATGAAATAGTATCAACATTCTAACAAGCAATGCAAATTTATATTATCAGACTAAATTTTATACCTTATGTAAATTAAAGCTTAAAATTTCAACATTTCACCAAACACGGGCAGGGTGTCCCGACTGGAACAGCAGAAACCTAGCAAAACAGAAAAAATAAAATCACGAATCAGTCCTGCTAATGATCCTATTCCTAACCCTTTCCTAATCCATCATGTCAGCTACCTAAGAATGAAGTAAATAATATCATTATGCATAGCTGATTCTTCCATACAAATAAAAGATATTGCGAACTAAAGCAGAGTGAATTTCTGTAAACTACAACTGTTGACAGGTTTTCTGTGAACTGTTAATATGCATAAACACTGAAAAGATAAATATATTAATATAAAATATTGTATATATATAAGAATGAAAGTAATTAATACTCTAAGCATAACAATAAATATATTCTTACAAAAAAAAAGTGTCATGAAACTAAAAAAAATGTAATTGGATCCAAGTTAATATGAAATAAAACACTACGGATAAAATAAAGTCAAACTTTATAAAAACATCACACAATGAATAGTTGCATATAAACATATGAAGTTTCACAAAAGTTAAGAACTAAAAAGCTATATAAGGGCTTAACAGGCTGGAATTGATGCTGGTTGAAATTTCAGTTGAGATGGTTTTGAATTATAGCCAGTACAGCCATGGATATGAAGCAGGCAGCAAAGTATATCCATTCATTGTTCTCTGGCCAATTTGGTTTTACATCCAGTAAACATGCTATAAGTTTCCAAGAGAGAGAGAGAGAGAGAAAAAACTGCCATCCTTGATATGTAATTTTGAATAAGCAAGTAAGATCATGAGATATTAGTCACTTTATTCAAAATATATTCCAGTATATATTCAAGATATAGCCGTTAATTGTATTCATATGCAAATTGATATGAGTGTTCTGTTTTTTTTTTCAGAAGTAAAATACCTCAGTTTCTGGGAGGTAAAATCCCTGCTGACCTTGATATCAGAACAAGGCAACTACATTTTAAATGTAAAGCTCTTATAAAGGTTCCTTTCATCCTAGATGAGGTTCAAACCCAGATGTTACCAACCAAAAGACACATGAAACTGCCTTCCCCCCCATCCCCCATGTCATTCTTCTCACATGCAATGTGAGTAATTGCCTACTTACGCATGCTCAATATAGTTATTAATGGGAGGAGGGAGCCAGTACCTCCTCCATCCTGGTAGTATTTAACAACCAGCCATAGGGTGGCCTAGATAGTTACAAGGGACTGAATCTAATGGTAATGCATTTGCTGGAGGCTTCCTGATCAGGAGGCAAATAATCCTGGTACACAGGTAATTAAATTTTTCTACTGTATTCACATGTATCTATGTTTCTTTCTTTGGGTTCATAGTACTTCTATATATCAAAGAACCATTCTGATTGTCTCTCTCTCTCTCTCTGAAAGTTGATTACATAGATTCCAATCACCCACAGAGAGAGATAATCTTCCTTGGATATTTTTGAATCCACAATAGTTACATTACCTTTGTCTTTTTTATTACAATATTGTTATTACTGTTATAGCTCTTTTAAATCACTGATTTTTTTTTTTTTTTGGTATATTATTTTTGGGAGGTTTGGATTGGATTAAGATGTTGGCTACATCCAAACAAATGTTACTGGCTATCACACTGGAAGCAGGTTGTATATTCCCTGTTCAACAGAAGCCATTATTTTTACTTTTGAAACTTGCCTGAGTGTAACGGCAAAGTTATGTCCTCAACTAACAGCTTCATTCGTTAGGCACCCAATGATAAATTGACAACAACTCTCACTGTTATACCAAATTGTTATGGGTTTCATGCACTGTGACAAACTGTTCTTGTGTTCTGAAGATGCTGGATATAATACCAGTGAAATATCAGCTAATAAGTTAATAAAGATGGATTATTTTCTTATCGTTCTGTGTTGTAAATCAATACTGTTGTTCTCCACGCATCATCCTTTTCCCAGGTAATCTCAGCCTTGAACCCTATAACACATTACCAATTGGGATGACTTTAAGACTTTCTGTTTCTTTTCCATGATCTAATTATTGCTTCTACTCTCCTGATCCAAGCATTTTCTCTGATATAATATCTGAAATTTCTCTGGCACAAGCACCTTTAATCCCTATGCCACTCAAAATCCCCAGCAATTATACAAGCCTTGGTTTTTCAACAAATGTGCCAAAGCAGCAAAAAACCAAATTTCTTGGATGTTAAGAAGGCAATTCTTGTAATATGTTTATGCCAAGAATGAATGAAGGTTAGAGTTATCCCAAAAAAAGAGAAATTTAGTCTTGCCCTAGAGATGTGGATGTTTTCAAGAGTAACACCAGAAGTTTTTTTTTTCTTCCAAAAACTAAGACAGAACTTAGTTTTGCAAACAATGGCACTAACAAGGTTGTCAAATCCTTACTAAGCAATCCTTGAAAATCAGAATTTATGGCAGGACACATACTATTTCTCCACAGAGGAATGCAAATCCTGGTTGGCCTAGTGGTTACGTATCTGCTCTCCAGCCAAAGGCTGTGGGTTCGAATCCCGCAGCGGGCATGGATGTTTGCAATTGTCTGTGGAAATACTGGTGGTGGTGGTCAGCGGTAGATGCCGTTGGTGTAGATGATGAAGATAGTTGCGGTGTCCTCCCTTGATGAGTCTTTGGACTCCCTGGAGGTGTTACATAATAATAATAAAAAAAGTCATTGTCATTAGCAAAACTGTCAACTGGATTTGCAGTTAACTGAAGAAAGTCACTATATAATAAGGAAGGAAGGAAGAAGGGAAAACAAAGCCCTACAATACTTCACAGCATTAGTTGCAAAGTCTGAAAATAAAGATCTCTCTACCATCACATTTTTTTTAATAATTCCACATGAGAGGATGCAAAACCTATAATACATTAGTGCCATGTGTAAGCAAGTGGCCACGAAGAAAGAGAAAGTTTGTTCACTGTGTTTGGAAGTGGAAAGTGAAGTTGCTTGAGTGCTGCTTACAGACTCGAGAAAAGTGAAAGAATGATCAATGCCAGCTCAGCAGAATAGAAATAGCATTTCTATAAGAACTGGAGCAAGTCTGTGAGAGAGATGTTACCAATTATCTGGATCGTGTTAATCTGGAAAGTATCAAGCATTTTTAGAGAGGATTTTGGTGCACCATCACAAATGTGAGAAGAGTATTTTAGTAAATAGCAAAGAAGAAGAATATTTGGGATTCATATAGTGTTGGGACTTGTACAAACGAGCTTGAGTGGATAAAGATGCCTAGTTTTTTTGGAGAAAGGCTACAGAGAAGGAGAAGGATATGGATGTGATGATATCTGGAAAGACTAGAGGTGTAAGTCAGAGCAAGAAGAAATATCTGATCTCGTGTGGAGACCTTAATGTTATGAAAGGTGTAGTGTAGTTGTGTACTGATTGCATTGAAGGTCATTTTCATTCTACTGGAAACTGACAAAGGTATTGATTATGGAAAATCATGTCGCTTGGGATATATGAGTACTGCAAGGCTTGTCAAATGTAAAAGAGGAATGGTATGTACTATCATCAGCAAAACTGTGGATAGGAGAAAGTTTCTGTAAAAGTACAGAACCCTGGGCACTCCAGCATTGGTAGAGAAATCTGAAAGGAAGCCAATTCATCATGACATTCAGTCAATGACAAGAGAGAGGAAATTAACAATCTAGTTGCAAAAGGTTGTCCGCGTGTTTAGCCGAGTGGTTATGCACTCCGCAACCATATGCCTGGGAAAGGAATAACTGGTAATTAATTTACGGAATTAACAACGCATATAAAGTATATTAATTAAAGATAACTTTAATGAATCACTTCTATATTTCGGCAATGTCACATTGCCATCTTCAGGAACATAAAGATATAGTATGTGCACTAAGGAACTAACAAAGCAAATGAGGAAGAAAGTAAGAAACTAATTTTGTTCCTAAAGTCTTTTTGGCCACATGGCTCAGACACACTCCACTCCTTCCTAACACACTTAAACAACCAACATCCCAGAGTCCAGTTCACCTTAGAAAAAGAGGAAAACAACACCCTCCCCTTCCTAGACACTTTAATCACTCGCCAGCTTGATGGATCTTTGGTTTTCTCTGTTTACAGAAAACCCACCCACACTGGCAGATACATTCACCAGCAATTCCCCCCCCCCCCTCACAACAATATGGGGTGATAAAAACACTATATAACAGGGCAAAATTAATCTGCTCAGATGACAAGGCCCTGACTATGGAACTAAACCACATCCTCAACACTTTCTTAGCCAATGGCTATAACCCCAAAAAAATCCAAAAAATACTAAAACCTGTAAACCACAAACCCCCCCCCCCTCCACAATAAAGACTACACCAAGTCTATCACTATCCCCTACATCCAGGGCACCTCTGAAAAAATAACTAATATCCTCAAAAAATATGACCTTACTTCCTGTTACAGACTATATAAAAAGTTGGCATCCCTTATCCGCTCTACCAAAGACCAACCACTTCCCCTAGACCTACCTGGTGTATACCAGGTCCCTTGCAGCTGCAAATTGTCCTACTTTGGCCAAACAGGCAGAACACCAAGACTACATCTGGTTTCACCAGTACAGCCGCTCTGGACTGGCAGACCATGCCTTAGATACCCACCATAAAATTCGTTGGAAGAAAACAAAAATAATCCATCGCAGCAAGTTTAAATACGAAAGATTATTCAAAGAATCTTCAGCAGCTCTAAAAAACGTTCCTAACCTCATCAAATTTGGGTGCATGAAACTGCCCCAAATTTGGGAGACTTTCATTATGAGAACTTCAGCCCAACTGCCAAGACTACCAAATTAGCCCGCAAGAGGGCACCATTAGGACTTTAGGAACAAAATTAGTTTCTTACTTTCTTCCTCATTTGCTTTGTTAGTGCCTTAGTGCACATACCATATCTTTATGTTCCTGAAGATGGCAATGTGACATTGCCGAAATATAGAAGTGATACATTAAAGTTATCTTTAATTAATATACTTTATATGCGTTGTTAATTCCGTAAATTAATTACCAGTTATGTCTAACCAACGTATAAGTCTTACTACTAGAAGCCTGGGAAAGGAGTGTCCTGCATTAATTTCTCATCGCCGATGCGAGGAGCTAAGGATCCTTCTCAGACATAGCTAGGTTAGCCAGTCTTGGGCGTGGACTGCAAGGTTTTTCTCCCAGTTTATCTGAGGTTTTTCCCCAGGAAAGCAGGCAAACGGGTCTTAAGAATACAATGCTTCACAGACAATTACACGTGGTTGAGCGTGGGGGTAACGATCCCACCTCGTAGTGAGTTATGAAATCCACAAATGGGAGTCCAAGGCCCTACATGGAGCTGTAGTGCCAAAGAAGAAGAAGTTACAAAAGGTTAATGGCAGACCACACAGTGTTAATTTGTAAGTAGGTCATTGTGCCAGATCCAGTCTTGGAAATATCTGGAATGACTGATGGATTTGCCAAATCTTTCCTAAGCTTGAATTTGCAAACAGGTAAGGTCAGCAAGAAGATCTTGCTTGATCAATGATTACTGATAGACTTCCAGATGGCAAAACAATTAGTTGATGACTTTCTCAATTATTTTCAATAGAAGATGTGAATACAAGAGGATGATAATTTGATGGCTGGTTTTTATTTCCTTTCTTTGGGGATGGGCTAAATTTGGCCTGTTTACTAGAAGAGTATGAAAGATTGTAAAGATGATATAGGAGAGGATAAGCATTAATTCTGAAGTACAAAATTTTAAGCACAACTGGGGGAGGGGGGGAATACTATCAGATCAAAAAAGCTATTCAGAACTGTTCTGTTTTACTGACGAAAAACTAAGAGGTTACCTTAAGATGACATTACAATGGTACCATCTGGATGTGAGAGAGGTGGAATATGTGGGCAGAAGGGCTCAATGGCCTTTGACAAGTTTGTGAAGTCAACTGCAATATAAGCAAGAAGCAAATTTGTTGCATTTGACCCTTTTAATGCCAGACTTGGATTTGGTGGTGCTCTTCTTACAGTTGTGTGCTGCAGAACAAGCTGAATGAGATGCTAGAATTACTTTTAGAGCAACCATACTAACTTTTAATGAGATACTGTCCAATACTACTGATTTCAGGATGCAAAATGCACTCAAGTTCCTTCCTTGTTACATGAAAGCATTAATGCAAAATTATTATTATTAACATCTGACTCAGCATGGGAGGTACACTATCATACACAAAGCTCATCCAACCATGCCTTCAATTGATTCAACGTGTGTACATTCACAACACGCTCAGACGATGTATTCCACTTACCAATTATTACTCCTATGTTAGAGTTATAACTTTAATTTAAAAACAAAATGAATCAAAACAAATTACTCAACACTGTGACCTTCACATTAAGATCATTACCTGAGTACACAGAAATAAGAGTAGAGATATTTCTAATGTAACATTTTAAATAATAATGAAGTAACCAGGAATTTCAAAAAGCAGGAACAGCAGTATTATTAAATCTTTAAAAGCAAAGAGGGATATCATGATTATACAAAAATAACATACTGCTCCAACCAACAGCTCAAATTATCACTAGAATGTAATCAGAAGCACATAAGAATACTTAATGTGTACCTCATTGGATTCTTCTTAAATATTTTCTACTAGGGTTATATGTCACTGCTTCTTCAGTTAATCGGTTGTTTCAAAGTAATTACTTCAGATATCAGAATATCCTTAGTTTCAGTTTGATTGTTACCTTTATCATCTCTACACTTTTCAATGACCTCCAGAACATTTTGCCACCATTCTGATATTTATCTTCTATATTCAAACCAGTCTTCTCATGACTTTTGTTTAGATGCTTTTATACATCACAGCTCACTATCTTACATTTTTCTCTGTTCTCTCTTAGGGTCTGTGGCAGGCACTAAGAGATAGATCCTTACTTGCTTACCTGCTATAATTACTTGGTAAAACATTTATATGTTTTAGCCAAATTAAAAGTTTTCTTGAGAGTGGTAGAGGACAGAGAGGAATACAGAGAGAAAAAGCGAGAAGCCAAAAGAGTTGTTGCACAGACGAAGGCTATGGCATATTAAGACCTTTATGATCAATTAGGAACAAAAGAAGGACAGAGAAAGCTTTATCGATTGGCAAAATGTAGAAATAAGGCATCAAAGGACATCGTACATGTGAGGCAGATAAAAGAGTCTGGAGGAAGGGTATTAAGGAGGGACGTGGATATAAGAAACAGATGGAGAATATACTTTGCAGGGCTTTTGAATGAAGAAAATGCAAGGACTCACAGAGAAGATGGGGAGCCCAATGAAGGGATGGTGCAGAACATTAGTAGAGTGGAAGTGAAGGAAGCCATAAAGAGGATGAAGAATGGAAAATCGGTAGGCCCTGATAGGATCCCAGTGGAGGCATGGAAGGCACTAGGCCGGTTCATAAAAGTTTGTCAACAGGAAAATATACCTAAGGAAATGGGAGGAAAGTACTCTTGTCCCCATCTACAAGAGTAAAGGAGATGCGCAAGACTGTAAGAATTACAGAGGAATAAGGTCGATGTCCCACACAATGAAGATCCTAGGGGAAGTGGGAATTGACCTCAGTCTTCCATCAAGAGAGGGTTCTTGATGGAAGACTGAGGAAGGAGGTGGAGATTGCAAAGGAGCAATTTGGCTTCATGCCTGGTCGATCGACGACAGATGCTATCTTTGGGTTACGACAGACGATGGAAAAGTTTCGAGAGAAGCAACGGGAGCTACAACTGGTTTTTATTGATCTGGAGAAAGCGTATGATAGATAGAGTGCCAAGGCAAGAAGTCTGAAGGTGTTTGAGGGAGAAGAAGGTATCAGAGAAATATGTCAGGTTGGTGCAGATGTATAGAAATGTGAAGACAAGAGTTCGAACCTGCCTGGGAGAGACAGAAAGTTTTCCAGTGACAGTTGGCTTGCATCAAGGGTCAGCATTAAGTCCGTTCCTGTTTAATATTGTGATGAAGGTGGTGTAGGGGGAAGATGAAAGAAGACACACCTTAGACTATGTTGTATGTAGATGACATCATGCTGTGTACAGAATCAAGAGAAGAAGTGGCAGCTAAACTGGAAAGTTGGAGGAAAGTACTGGAAGAGAGGTATGAGACTGAGCAGAAGTAAGACAGAGTATATGTGTCGCAATGTGGATGGCAACTAGGAGACAGATCTAGAGCTGGAAGGAGATGTCATCAGGAAGGTCAGCCTCACCATCCTCTTTCAACAATGAAAGAGGATGGTGAGGCTGAGACGGAAGTGGGATGCAGGATACAAGCAGGATGGAAGAACTGGAGAGAGATGGCTGGAGTGCTATGCGATAAGAGGATGCCGATCAAACTAAAAGGCAAAATCTACAGAACAGTAGTGAGACCGACTATGATGTATGCTATGGATACTGTGGCCCTGAGAAAAAATAACATCAGCAGGATGGAGGTAGCGGAGATGAGAATGCTTAGGTGAATGTGTGGTGTTACCAGAAAGGATCGTCTGAGAAATGACTATGTACGGGGAACAGTGAAAGTTACGAACTTAGGAGCAAAGATACAAGAGGCGAGATTGAGATGTTTGGTCAGGTGATGAGGTGGGAGGAAGAATATGTGGGAAGAAAGGTCATGCAGATGGATGTGCAGGGGAGGAGGAAACGTGGACGGCCAAAGAAGAGATGGTGGAGGAGGACTTGAGGATGAAGAACTTGGATGTTGCTACAGCCCAAGACAGGAGGTTGTGGAGGAGACTCACCACAAACAGTGACCCTACTTAAGTGGGAAAAGCTGCAGAAGAAGAAGAAGAAAAGTTTTCTTGAGAGCTTACAAGAATAAAATCTTCACCATAAGATGATGCTATGGTTAGGTAAAAAGTGTTTTCTCTATTAGGTTTGTCTGATTGCTGATGAGAACCAAACAGTTCAAAACAGCTCTCAGGCCAGTGAAATCTAAATGCACTAATAAAAGGTGAACATACGAGCTCGAGGGATGAGAGCACTACCTGAAACCACTTAAAAGGCATATGGGCATGCCTTTTAAGTAGTGCAAATCAAAGCCATTCTGTGTCAAAGGTTATATTCTCAGAAGCTCTTGGGAAAATTTTTAATCTGTTGAAACATTTAAATGATGGACATACACTCGGGTCTCTTTTTATGTAGATTTGAAATTATGCGGTATAGTACGCCCACAGATACGAGACCTTTCGACACTTCTGCACATGTCAACAGAAGGAGAATCCATTCCTAATAGGATAATCCAGTGTTTCCCAAACTTTTCCTATGAAAGAACATTTCACAAATCCTGAAATTTTCATGGAACACCTTGGTTATTTTGCAATGTATTAATTAATAATTAATTCTTTATTTAACTGGTTTTTTATTATTAATTAATAAGTGATCATTAATTATTGATTGTTAATTAATTAATCATCAATTAAACAAACATCATTAAATTAATTTGTGCTTATTTTCATCGACATATCCCATTCTGATCACCAAAAATTTAAAATATTATTATAAGTACTTACGAGTGAATGCAGACTTTTTCTCCTGTGTGCTGGTAGTTTTCCCCTCCTTTTTTGTACATCCTAAAGATCGCTTGTAGGCTGGTGGTGGATGACTCACTATCTGTTGCGTCACAAACACCTTCAATAACAGATTTCTTAACACCAAAATTAAACAAAGTCCCTTGTCTCTTATTCATATTAAAATTTAAATCTGTAGGCCTATTACTTTTAAAAAATCATGGCACTAGTGTTTTGAAACAAGCACTTTCATCCTACAATACGAACTTGTGAAGAAAGTATTCAGCATTATTAGATCTGAGAACTGGATACAGACTACCTTGATCTTCAATTTCAGTGGAAAAATTTTCTTTATACTTCCTTGCCGATTGGTCAGTAACATTTGCAACACAGATGTTATTTCGTTCAGTTTTGAGAATAGAGGATATGCTGCACATTGTTGTAATCGGCTTGCAGGCAATTTTTATGACAGGTCATAAACAGCGATATTCCCTTTCCCGAATGTTGAAAGGTTTTAATGTGTGAAAATTAACGATAATTCATGAATACTTCCATTTAAAAATACACAGCTTGGTCACTAACATTTGCTACACAGATGTTATTTAGACGTTCTGGGTCTGAACTTTATGACACATTCACGAATGTTATTCTCCTCAGAATATTTCCACTATAACATATTTATTCATGAAAAATGCTTAGAAAAACTAAAATGACAAATTCCAGGAGAACTTCTCGCAGAACACTTATTCACCTTCCCCGGAACACAGTTTGGGAAACACTGGGTAATCAATCCGTATTGTGGGATGAGTTGTTTATTATTACATGGTGAAAAATTAACTGCTCTTTTATGATCATTGTAGTTTTTAAAGTGGTAACTGTTTTGCTTGAATAACCGTTCGAAAATTTTACCTATAAAGCAAAGCACGTGATTTCGCGTGTTGTTGACCAATTTGTTCATCGCCATTGTACATAATGAACTTCGTGTTGCAGCACATTCTGGCATAACGCGATAACATGTAAGCAGTGAGTGTTCATGAAGTCTAATTTTGCATGTGAGTAAGTGTTTGTCTTTTTATTATCGAAAGTCTAAATTTTGCTAATTGTTATTTTAAAGATTTAATTTGGCCCAGTGGAGGGAAAAAAAACACAAAAGAAAAGCAATTTCTTTGGAAATGAAAATTGGAATTTTAGATCGCTTAGCAAAAGGAGAGGAATTAACGACAATTGGTAAAATTTTAATTTAGGCGAATCTACTATAAGAGCAATTAAAAAGAATGAAGTTGCAATAAGAAAATCTGTCATTTCTGGCACAAAACTAAGTGCCAAATTATCATCGTACTCAAGAGATGCTTTATTTGGGAAACACAGAACGAGTGCTCGTAATTTGGATTGAAGAATGAACTCAAAGATGAATTCCTATAAGTGGTTATTTAATTAAACAAAAAACTCTTCGGTTTTACGAACAGATGAAGCAATTGGAGCCATCTATTTACGTTTCCCAGGCTGATAAAGAATTTTCGGCTAGCAAAGGATGGTTAACCGAAAAACGTTTTTAAAAAGGAATGCACTTCGTAATGTGAAGATTACAGGATAGGTTGCAGCAGAAGATGAAGCAGCCACCAAAAATTTTCAAGAGAAGTTAGCCAAAATTATTGAAGATGGTGGATATTGTCCCGATCAAGTGTTTAATGCTAACGAAACAGGATTGTTTTTTGGAAGAAAATGCCTATCGAACTTACATCGCAAAGTCTGAGAAAAAAGCAAGCAAAGATCGAGTAACTTTGTTACTTTGTAGCAATGCATCAGGAGATCGAATGTTGAAACTCCTCCTAGTAAATCGATTTCTAAGACCACATGCTCTAAAACAGCTGCCTGTACATTGGATGGCTTACACAAAGGCCTGGGTAACAACTGCTGTTTTACTGAATGGTTCAATAATTGCTTTGTGCCAGAAGTGGAAGCATACATGAAGTTCTCAATTTTAAAGTTTTATTAACTGCTGACAATGCACCAATTCATCCGAATTTAGAACATTCAAATGTGCAGGTCATGTTTTTTCCACCCAATACAACAAGCATTATTCAGCCATTAGATCAAGACATATTGCTACTTTTAAAAAATATTACGTTAAGCACACTTTTAAATTTATATTGGATAAACTAAAAAATGAATTTAACAATAACTGACATGTGGAAAAAAATATCTATTTTGGACTGCTTAAATCATGTTGCATCTGCTATTGCTGAAATAAGACCACAAACTAAGACCTGGATGTGTTGCAAACAGTGCAATCATGCAAACATCATCAGCTGAAATCATTACTTTGGCACATGAAATTGGTGGAAAAGGTTTTGATACATTTAGCCAGAACGATGTAGATGAATTGCTTGTGGATAATGCCTTAAGTGACGATGATGAAAGTTTATTTTGCACTTGGTTAAACTATAATAAATTTAGTTTAATCCTTTATCCAAGTGTGAGCAAACAAAGTTTGAGCCTGAAAATATCTTCAGGACTGCGGAAAGGTAGTGCAACACCAGGCAACTCGGAGCAAAGGTGTTGCACTACCTTTCTGCAGTCCTGAAGATATTTTCAGGCGCAAACTTTGTTTGCTCACACTTGAATAAAGGATTAAACTAAATTTATTAAAGTGACAATGATATTATTGGATATCGATTAACTTTAGATATCATTGAAGATCCAGAAAACGATAGTGAAGTGGAAGAAAAACCTGTCTCCCTCCCAGCAAATATAATTTGAGAAGGTCTTGAACTGTGCAATAAATTGGAAAATCATTTTCTTGTTAATGACACAAATTCTGAATGATCCTTTAAATTTCAACATGAGTATGTCTGGATATCACAAGCTGTATAAAAAATTAGTGAAATCATCATCACAAAATTTAATCACTGATTACATTGTCAGAAGAAAAAAATCGCCACAGAATGAGGGTGAAGCCTGTTTGTGAAGAACCATTGCCTTTACCATACAGATCTGGTGCATTGACTATCTCTTCTGGTGATGAAAGTGATTTTGCACCAGTTCGCAAACGTTACCGAATATTTTCTAATAGTGATGATAATTCTGATGACAAAATTTAAAAAAAAAAAATATTAATTTTCAATAAAATTAAATGAATAGTTTTTAAACAAACTTAATCATTCTTATTTTCCTGAATTTTCATAAACTTTTTTTATGCGAATTTAGGTTTATTTTAATTCACTGCTTCGGTTTTATGTGGTTTTAGAAAATTATGGAATGTATCCCTAATTTTTCAACGTAAGTTAGGCCTTTTTTGTGCGATTTTTTATATGCGGTTTTCTGTGGAATGTATCTACCGCATAAAAAGAGATCCAACTGTATAATATCCTTTAAGTACTTACTTTTGCAGGAATGAAGCCCTCGGCTCTTTATTTTAGTAATAAATTAATTATATTCTTTTTTAATCCTTTACTTAAGTGCAAGCAAATAAATTTTGCACATGGAAATATCTTCACAATTCGTATGCGTAAGCTGTGCCCTCTAATTACCTTAGTATCCCATAACGCATATCAATAAACATGTTGAAAAAAGAAGATGCTGTGCATTATCGGATACTGAGGTAAACCGATAAATTATTACAGCTGTACAGATTATTACAGCTGTATAGATTATTACAGCTGTACAAATGACATCAAATTCAAAATGGCCATGGCACTGGAGAACTTCGCATATGGTGAGAATACAATTTTTTTTTTTTTTTTGGTAGGTGGTTAAACAGCACACCAAATCCTGTTATTACGTGTGTACAACACTAACCATCAATAAAGTACCTTCTGTCATAACATAACATAACAGGATCCTGTATTCTTTCATCTATACAGGTGACTCCATTCCAGATTCTCCTCACAGAAATTTCCAGTTTTTTTATTGAATGTAAATTAAATAATTTATATCTCATTTTACAAAATTTGCTTTGCATTTTTTTCTCATTGCCTAATTAAATTAATTTTCCTGACCTTAACAACTGCATGTTTTATTATTCCTTCCATTGGAAAATGGTTGACATTTTGCAATGCCAACCATTTCGCATTATATTATTCATTATAACATGAATATTGTTATAATGCAATATATCGTTGCATTATAACATGAATTTGTGTGATTGACATTACATGCTAGAGAAGGCCAAACCTATAATTCATTATTTTCAATGTCCACAGTTACAAATTTTTTTGTACCTAATGCAGTCATATTTATTTGTTGTCTCTACTGCTATCAGAGATCCACAAAACCATTTTACCTCTTCGACTTCATCTCTAGACATGAAGCTTGATTTTCTGAAGTCATACCTAAACAGGAAGGACATTTTCCATGATAATATCTCCAATTCCAACTGTTGTAATGGAGATTCTACACTCTTAGTTGGAAATGGACAAACTGTTAATTTCCAATCCTAGTTTGACATTTCCAAATCTTGGTTCTTTGATAAGTATGCAACAGTGGTTGCATAGGAGTATAGCATACCACAAGTGGCTCAAGACTACTACAAATATAAACTTCAATCTATACAAGAGTTCACTTATAACAGCTGAAAAAACACTAAACCTGATTTTGAAGTGTAAAATGCAGAAAACTTGCCTTTTTACAAACAGCAGATGAACTTCCTAATCCTTAGTGAAAGCCATTGGTTACAAATTTTATCTATGCTTCCATTCAAATAATTCCACAGAACATCACCGAAATATAAAATTAATCACCTAGCATCATGACTTGTGATCTGATTATATCCTACCATACCACAACCAATTGCATTGCATGCCTCTCTAATCTTTTATAAGAAAGACAGAAATTCAGACTGGCCTGGATACCAAAATATTCTTCCTGGTGGCAATTTCCCAGTTGTGCTCAAAACCAGCATCCCAGAAATAACCATATTTTGTTGACTTCACAGAATCTGATGTTCTGTTGTCATCTAATACAACTTGGAAATAAAGCTTATCACAGCCAAATAACTTGACTTCTTTGAAACCTGATTAATGCTCTGAGAGAGCAATTCAGTAATTGTATGTTTACATTTTTTTTTTTTTATATTACACTTCCCGAATCAAAAAATTAGAATAATAAAAAAATTGTTTTGAATGATTTGCATAGAAAATAATCGTTACCAAATGTGAATTAGAATCATCTAAATCTACATACTTTGTAGTTTATATAACTATGTAAACACATAAAACTGTCACTTTTTCCAATTGCTTTTGAGGAGAGCATAGAAATAGCATATATTTCAGTAGCTGGGGGATTGATTCATGTGTGAGAAATTGTTTGCAGATGGATTTCAGTTAATCATTTGCTAAACATGGGTGGAACGAGTGATATATTAAAAGCTAAAAATTTTGTATGGTGCCTACACAAAGAAGGCCAAATTCAACAATTTGTAGCTAAGGAAATGAAATGTCCTCAAGCAAGTGAGAGTAGAGTATTGAGACAGTATTCTAATAACTGGAGTTGTCAAAATAATTGCTGCAATAGCAGTTGAAAGTAATAATTACATCATGAAGAAAAACAGGTTCCGAAGTGTAAGGTATTTTCACAGGAGATGGAAAGAACTAGGTATAAATGTGTCTAAAATCTATGACATTGAGATGACTTCACATATTGGGTTTTAAATCAGATGTGCGTAAGTCGAAGCTGCCTATGACTTCCAAATAAAAAGCAGCTAGAGTGTAATGGTGCAAGCAAAAGACTGTTGTGGGATCAAGAAGACTGGAAAAAGATACTTTTTAGTGATGAAAGTATGTTTCGTGTGTCCCATGGTCATCAAGGGATACATGTTTGTCGTCTTAAGCAAGAAGCATTTGATAAAGAATTCATGAAACTAGGCAATTTGGGATTTAGCTGACCAAATTGTATTCTTATTGGTTAAACCAAAATAAAAAATGATGGTAAAACATGACAAAATTTCATGCCGGCTGGGGCATCACCCGGTTAAACAAGTTCCCCGTTGTTTTCACCAGGGAGCCAGGGCGAACAGCGAAAACTCAGTTACTGGAACAAATCTGAAAACACACCCCAACTCAACATCACCAGAGTTAAAGATCGGTACTATCAACATAAGAAGCCTGAATGGCAAAGAAATGGAACTAGCTGAGGAATTAGATAAGTACCAGATCAACATAATAGGGGTGACTAAAACAAAAAAGACAAAAACTGGTGAGATCTTGCTGACCAATAAATACGAAATGTTATATTCAGGCAATGACAATCAAGGAAAAGAAGGAGTAGCCATAGTATTCAACACAAAATACGAGGCTAATCTTCTTGAATGGCAGGCAGTCTCAAGTAGAGTGATGTGGGCAAATATGAGAATGGGGAACTGGACAATGAGACATATTTGTGCCTGTGGTCCCACAGAAGGTTCTACAAGTAGAAGTGGAGTAATTTTTTGATGCTTTAGAAAAAGCAACTGACACAACGAAAAAGGAAAAGTTGGTCCTTGTTGGGGATCTGAATAGCAGAGTAGGAAATGATTGTCAGCCATACGAAAATATTTTGGGAAAATTTGGAGAAAAGAGCAAAGTTAATAATAATGGCAAATTCCTGTTGGAATTTGGACTTGTTATTATTAACACCATGTTCCAAAATAAAAATGTGCACAAATTCACATGAAGAGAAGAGGCAAGGAATAAGAAGTCTCAGTGATTATGTTATCGTTGATAGTGATGTTTTCAACCTGGTGCAGGACACCAGAGCATACAGAGGATTTGAAATTGGAAGCGATCGCTATTTAGCCTTGAGCAGGATAAAATTGAATTTCATATTGAAAAGAATAACATGTAAGAAAGTTTTAAAGCAAATAAAAGTTGAGCAGCTCTCAGATGTGAACTGTAGACTAACATACACAAAGATTATTGAAGAAAAAATGAAAGAGTTTGAGAACAGGAACCAAACCTTGGAGATTCAATGGCAAGCCTTGAAGAAAACCCTGATTGATTCATTATGTTGGAGGTTTAATGGATTTTTTTTTACAACACGCAAAAAGAATTAAAATAGAATTTAATACTTCCTATATTTCGTCCTAGTCACTAGGACATCTACGGGGATTACAAAGACAATTAATGTAACATGCACACAAAAACTTACAATACTAAGCCCAACCACGTGGGTGACAATAAAGTCCTATCTAGGTGGAGCGCCCTCTAAGGGCAGTTGTAGGTGGCCTGGAATGTAAGGTGGGACCTCTGGTGATGACCGTTTCCCAAATCTTCGGCAGCTTAATACAACCGTATTTGTTAAGATTTGGTTGGTTTTTGAGAGCTGCTGCTGCTTCTAAGAAAAGTCTCTCTTTCTTGAATTTGCTGTGGTGGAGCATGGTGGTTTTCTTCCATGATACTCTGTGGGTAGTGTCCAAAACATGGTCAGCCAAGCCTGAATGTTGTGTTTAACGATGTACGACTTGTGTTCCTGTAGGTGGATGGATGCTGATCTGCCTGTCTGTCCAAAGTACGCAAGCTTACAGGAACAGGGTACTTTGTAAACTCCAGGCAGAGAGAGAGGAGGGAGCTAATCTTTTGTAGAACGCATAAGGGTAGCCAGTTTGCGGTAGGGCTTATATGCTGTGTGTAGGTTATACTTTTTTAGTATCTTGGCTATTTTTTCCGAAGTACCACGGATGTAGGGTATGGTGATGGCATTTTTAAATTCTTGTTGACGAGAGGAATGGGGGAGGAATTGATTATTTTTTTGATGCTGTGTTCGCTGTAGCCATTGGAGAGGAAAGTTCTGTGTATGTGGTTAAGCTCAGTAGTGAGGGCGGTTCCACTGGAACAAAGATTGTGTGCTCTCTTGGTAAGGGTTTTAATGATGCCATATTGTTGTGAGGGGTGGTGGTGGGAGAGTTTGTGAATGTATCTGCCTGTGTGTGTGGGTTTTCTGTATACAGGGAAGGCAAGTGTATCATTAGGCAGGCACGTGACTAAGGTGTCTAGGAAGGGTAAACAATTGTTCTTTTCCTTTTCCATAGTAAACTGGATTCTTGGATGTAGGCTATTGAGATGACCAAGGAAGGAATCTAATGTGTCTGGGCCATGAGGCCAAATAGAGAACACATCATCTACATATCTTAGCCAGATAGAAGGTTTGAGTGGGGCGGAGTCTATGGCTCGTTTTTCGAAATCTTCCATATAGAAATTGGCAGGGGGGGTGAGAGGGGGGAGCCCATGGCGGTTCCCTCTATCTGCTTGTAGATTTTGTTATTCCAAGCGAAATACCCAGAGTTGATGGCAAAGGAAAAGAGATCTAAGATGTCAGAGGGAAAAACGTTTTCTAAGAGAGATAAAGTGTCAGTTAAGGGAATATTGGTAAACAAGGAGGAGATATCAAAACTTACTAATATGTCTGTATTATTCAAGGTTAAATTTTCTGTGAGGGCTTTAAAGTGGGTCGAGTTTTTTATGTAGGAAGCTGAATTTCCGGTGAGGGGGGACAGAGAGTTGGCCAGCTGTTTAGACAGTCTGTAACAAGGTGCATTGGTGGCATCTACTATAGGCCTGAGTGGGGAATTAGGTTTGTGGATTTTTGGTAAACCGTATATTTGGGGGGGACGGGAGCGGAAAGGTTTAAGTTTTTTCGTGACGTCGGGGGGCCAGGAGGTTACTTCTTTAAGTAAGATTTTTCATTTCTTAACTTGCGTTTTTGTGGGGTCGTGTTCTAGCGGGATGTAGGTAGCGCGATCGCGGAGGATAATGTTCATTTTACGATTGTATTCGCTGGTATTAAGGACAACTGTGGCATTACCTTTATCCGCTCTGGTGATGACGATACTTTTTTCTTTGCGTAGTTTCTGGAGAGCCATGTGTTGGGAATAAGATAAGTTACTTTTTGGAGGCGAAGAGTGAACGAGGATGTTGGCTACGTCGAGTCTGATGTTGTTGGCTACCTCCGACGGTAAGCGACCGATCCCCCGTTCGACGTTAACCATTACATCGAGCACCGGCACTTCTTTCGGGGTGACGGCAAAATTACGGCCGAGGCAAAGGGCGCTGACTGCATCATTGTTGAGCCTTTTGGACGAGAGGTTTATTACTGTCTGGAGCGGTTGAATTTGTGGTTGTGGTTTGTCTTTAACCAGGTTGTTGTATTTCTTGACGTGTTTGTTTTTTATTTTCTGAAATTCTCTCTGTGCGGAAGTTTCCGAAATGTCGGAGAGAATCGCCCAAAGTTCAGGGTTAAGAACGGTGGAGAGCTCCGCTTGTAAGGAGCCAATGGCGTCGTTCGTCACTGCGAGGGCGGCACGAGTAGAGGCGATTTGCTCGCGTAGTAATGCTAAGCTGGCACGTTTGTATATCCGGAGTGCTTTTTTAGAATGGAAATTAATCTTCATTTTAACATATTTCGGTATCACTCTTGTATCCCGACATCTTTTTAAAAAGGCCAGCCTATTTAGTTGTCTAGATAGTCGTAGTTTTGACTTACCGTATTGCTTGGATTTGCGTGCTAACTCTTCTCCATGGATGATTAGAATTCTTGTGTAGAGGCTTAAGTGCTGTGAGGACATTATGTTGGAGGTTTAATGGATTTTTTTACAACACTCAAAAAGAATTAAAATAGAATTTAATACTTCCTATATTTCGTCCTAGTCACTAGGACATCTACGGGGATTACAAAGACAATTAATGTAACATGCACACAAAAACTTACAATACTAAGCCCAACCATGTGGGTGACAATAAAGTCCTATCTAGGTGGAGCGCCCTCTAAGGGCAGTTGTAGGTGGCCTGGAATGTAAGGTGGGACCTCTGGTGATGACCGTTTCCCAAATCTTCGGCAGCTTAATACAACCGTATTTGTTAAGATTTGGTTGGTTTTTGAGAGCTGCTGCTGCTTCTAAGAAAAGCCTCTCTTTCTCAAATTTGCTGTGGTGGAGCATGGTGGTTTTCTTCCATGATACTCTGTGGGTAGTGTCCAAAACATGGTCAGCCAAGCCTGAATGGCCATAGTTGTGTTTAACGATGTACGACTTGTGTTCCTCTAGGCGGATGGATGCTGATCTGCCTGTCTGTCCAAAGTACGCAAGCTTACAGGAACAGGGTACTTTGTAAACTCTAGGCAGAGAGAGAGGAGGCAGCTGATCTTTTGTAGAACGGATAAGGGTAGCCAGTTTGCGGTAGGGCTTATATGCTGTGTGTAGGTTATACTTTTTTAGTATCTTGGCTATTTTTTCCGAAATGCCACGGATGTAGGATATAGTGATGGCATTTTTAAATTCTTGTTGACGAGAGGGATGGGGAATGGGGGAGGAATTGATTATTTTTTTGATGCTGTGTTCGCTGTAGCCATTGGAGAGGAAAGTTCTGTGTATGTGGTTAGGCGAGCAAATCGCCTCTACTCGTGCCGCCCTCACAGTGACGAACGCCGCCATTGGCTCCTTACAAGCGGAGCTCTCCACCGTTCTTAACCCTGAACTTTGGGCGATTCTCTCCGACATTTCGGAAACTTCCGCACAGAGAGAATTTCAGAAAATAAAAAACAAACACGTCAAGAAATACAACAACAACCTGGTTAAAGACAAACCACAACCACAAATTCAACCGCTCCAGACAGTAATAAACCTCTCGTCCAAAAGGCTCAACGATGATGCAGTCAGCGCCCTTTGCCTCGGCCGTAATTTTGCCGTCGCCCCGAAAGAAGTGCCGGTGCTCGATGTAATGGTTAACATCGAACGGGGGATCGGTCGCTTACTGTCGGAGGTAGCCAACAACATCAGACTCGACGTAGCCAACATCCTCGTTCACTCTTCGCCTCCAAAAAGTAACTTATCTTATTCCCAACACATGGCTCTCCAGAAACTACGCAAAGAAAAAAGTATCGTCATCACCAGAGCGGATAAAGGTAATGCCACAGTTGTCCTTAATACCAGCGAATACAATCGTAAAATGAACATTATCCTCTGCGATCGCGCTACCTACATCCCGCTAGAACACGACCCCACAAAAACGCAAGTTAAGAAATTAAAAATCTTACTTAAAGAAGTAACCTCCTGGCCCCCCCGACGTCACAAAAAAACTTAAACCTTTCCGCTCCCGTCCCCCCCGAATATACGGTTTACCAAAAATCCACAAACCTAATTCCCCACTCAGGCCTATAGTAGATGCCACCAATGCACCTTGTTACAGACTGTCTAAACAGCTGGCCAACTCTCTGTCCCCCCTCACCGGAAATTCAGCTTCCTATATAAAAAACTCGACCCACTTTAAAGCCCTCACAGAAAATTTAACCTTGAATAATACAGACATATTAGTAAGCTTTGATATCTCCTCCTTGTTTACCAATATTCCCTTAACTGACACTTTATCTCTCTTAGAAAACGTTTTTCCCTCTGACATCTTAGATCTCTTTTCCTTTGCCATCAACTCTGGGTATTTCGCTTGGAATAACAAAATCTACAAGCAGATAGAGGGAACCGCCATGGGCTCCCCCCCTCTAACCCCCCCTTGACAATTTCTATATGGAAGATTTCGAAAAACGAGCCATAGACTCAGCCCCACTCAAACCTTCTATCTGGCTAAGATATGTAGATGATGTGTTCTCTATTTGGCCTCATGGCCCAGACACATTAGATTCCTTCCTTGGTCATCTCAATAGCCTACATCCAAGAATCCAGTTTACTATAGAAAAGGAAAAGAACAATTGTTTACCCTTCCTAGACACCTTAGTCACGCGCCTGCCTAATGATACACTTGCCTTCACTGTATACAGAAAACCCACACACACAGGCAGATACATTCACAAACTCTCCCACCACCACCCCTCACAACAATATGGCATCATTAAAACCCTTACCAAGAGAGCACACAATCTTTGTTCCAGTGGAACCGCCCTCACTACTGAGCTTAACCACATACACAGAACTTTCCTCTCCAATGGCTACAGCGAACACAGCATCAAAAAAATAATCAATTCCTCCCCCATTCCTCTCGTCAACAAGAATTTAAAAATGCCATCACCATACCCTACATCCGTGGTACTTCGGAAAAAATAGCCAAGATACTAAAAAAGTATAACCTACACACAGCATATAAGCCCTACCGCAAACTGGCTACCGTTATCCGTTCTACAAAAGATCAGCTCCCTCCTCTCTCTCTGCCTGGAGTTTACAAAGTACCCTGTTCCTGTAAGCTTGCGTACTTTGGACAGACAGGCAGATCAGCATCCATCCGCCTAGAGGAACACAAGTCGTACATCGTTAAACACAACTATGGCCATTCAGGCTTGGCTGACCATGTTTTGGACACTACCCACAGAGTATCATGGAAGAAAACCACCATGCTCCACCACAGCAAATTCAAGAAAGAGAGACTTTTCTTAGAAGCAGCAGCAGCTCTCTAAAACCAACCAAATCTTAACAAATACGGTTGTATTAAGCTGCCGAAGATTTGGGAAACGGTCATCACCAGAGGTCCCACCTTACATTCCAGGCCACCTACAACTGCCCTTAGAGGGCACTCCACCTAGATAGGACTTTATTGTCACCCACATGGTTGGGCTTAGTATTTTAAGTTTTTGTGTGCATGTTACATTAATTGTCTTTGTAATCCCCGTAGATGTCCTAGTGACTAGGACGAAATATAGGAAGTATTAAATTCTATTTTAATTCTTTTTGAGTGTTGTAAAAAAATCCATTAAACCTCCAACATAATGTCCTCACAGCACTTAAGCCTCTACACAAGAATCCTGATTGATTCAGCCAGAGAGGCATATGGTGAGGTTGTCTGCAAGGATAGAAAAATCAGGACTCCATGGTGGACACAGGAAGTTAAAGAGGCAGTGAAGGTAAAGAAGAAATCATATCAAAAGTTCCTGGCTAATAAGTCAGCTTTTGCTCTTAGAGAATACAGAGACAAATGTAAGAAAGCGAAACATTGTGTCAAACTAGCTAAACAAAAGTCATGGGAGGACTTTGGCAAGAACATAGAAAATAAATATCAAGAAGGTGGTAAGATATTCTGGAGGTTGTTGAAGAAGCTTAGAAATGGAGGAAAGAGGGCTGTAAAAGGAGTTAGAGATGATAAAGGTGACATGAAAACAGGAGAAAAAAATATCCTTGAAGTATGGAGTAATTACTTTGAAAAATTGCTAAATAAAACAAGCAGTGATGACAGCACAGTGGTAAAAAACGCTCAACAGGCATACAGTCAGGAATACATATCATACTTGAAGTAGAAAAAGCCATCAAAGGCTTGAAATGTGGAAAGGCAGCAGGAGTAGATGATATTTGACCAGAAATGCTGAAGTATGGTGGCATAAAAGTCTTGCAGTGGCTGCACTGCATAGTTCAGAAAGCCTGGACAGGGGGACGAATTCCCGATGATTGGAGTAGAGCTCTAATAGTACCCATATATAAAAAGGGAAATGAAACTGAATGTGAGAATTACAGAGGTAATTCTCACAATTTCCCTACTGAGTGTTCCTGGCAAGATCTATGCAAGTATACTTGAGAAACGGTTGAGAAGAATTGTGGAAGAAAAGCTTGGTGAAGAACAAGCTGGATTCAGGCCAAATAGAGGCTGTCAGGATCAGTTCTTCACTTTACGACAAATAATCGAGAAAGCATGGGAATATAACAAAGATCTGTATTTAAGTTTTGTCGATCTGGAAAAAGCATATAACAAGGTGCCAAGAGAGAAGCTATTCAATATGCTACAGTTATATGGTGTCGATGGGGCATTATATCAAGCAATACTTAATCTTTATTTAAGTTGTAAGTTGGCAGTTAGAATTGAAGGATGTACAGGAAGATGGTTTAATGTTAAATCTGGTGTGAGACAAGGATGTACATTATCCCCTCTGTTATTCATTATCTATATGGATCACATTATGAAGGAAAGTGGTGTTAAACATGATATCAGAATTGGAAATGTTAATGTCAGCTCTTTGCTGTATGCAGATGATGTTATACTTCTGAATAAATCCGCTACTAGTTTACAAGATTCCCTGACTAAATTGAATAATTGTTGTAATAGATATGGTATGAAGGTCAGCATTAAAAAGACAAAGACAATGAAAATAGGTAGAATTGTTGAAGATGTCAACTGTGTTGTGAACGGGGAACCTGTGGAACAAGTAAAACATTTCAGCTACTTAGGCACGATTTTTAGTGAAGATGGTAAATTAAATATGGAAATTGACAACAGAATCAACAAAGCTGGTATGGTAGGAAGTCAATTGAATAAATTCATATGGAATAAGAGAGAAATTATCTGTATACAAGACAGTGTTCAAACCAGTTTTAACTTATGGATCTAAGAGCTGGGTCAGAAGTAAAACACTTGACCAAAGACTAGAGACCGCAGATATGAGAGTCCTGAGAAAGATTAGATTTGTGTGCAGATGGCATCAATGGCAATATTATATTAAAAACGAGGATATTAGGAAAGAACTTGACATTGTCGGCATCCAGGAGTGCATTAGCAGAGCTAATCTCAGGTGGTATGGTCACTTAAACAGAATAGGCGAGGAAAGATTAGCAAAACAAGTGTTCTCTGCTAGGCTGGCAGGAAAACGACCCAGAGGAAGACCAAGATATAGGTGGATTGATACGGTACAATGTGCCTTAGACAATAGAAATATAAGATCTGATAATATTGGAGTCTTGACAAGTAACAGACTGATTTGGAGGAAAATTGTAGATAGGAAGTTAGTAATGATGTCAATTTTTCATGTAGTACTATCATATCCTGTACACCCCCTTGAGGGTACATGTCAGGAATTTGATGATGATGATTCATGAAACTGTTCAGTGAAATTTGCAACCTCTGTCATGGTATGGCTTGTATATCTGCAGAGGGTCCAAGTAGGCTGTGTATTATGCATGAAAGTGTCAATTCCACAGTGTACCAAGAAATTCCTAAACACTTTATGTTACCAGCATTGGAAGATTTATGTGATGCTGATTTCCTTTTATAGTAAGATTCAACTTCTTGCCACACTTCCAAGACCACTACTAGATGGCTAAAAAAAAAAGGGAATTCAATATAATTCCTTGGCCAGGAAACTCACCAGATTTAAACCCCCACTGAGAATTTATGGGGAATTATGAAGAAACATCTTCAAGAAGTTGCCCAGAGGCAAAAATGAACTTGTTTCTGGTCTGTAGACTATAAGGGCAGTTTTGATAAAAAAAAAAAAAGACTGAACTGTTAGTAAATAATATGCCTAACTGTTTACGAATGGTCATAAAAGCTAATGGGGGGGGGTGCAACAAAGTACTAATTATCATGTTGTTTCCCTTTGACTGTAATTTTTGTGTATTTATTTTCACATTATTCTAATATTTTGAATCACACTAAAAATTATTCTAATTTTGTGATTGTTATCAAAATTTTCTTGTAATTTATATTACATTTTTATGTGTTTACATGATTGTATAATCTACAAAGTACATAGATTTAGATGATTCTAATTCATATTTGGTAATAATTATTTTCTATGCAATAAATTAGAATTGCAAATCATTGAAGCACATTTTCTTTGATTATTCTAATTTTTTGATTCGGAGGTATACTTCTGGATATGAATAACTTTAAAGTGATTTTATCCCTACCCCCTTCAAAATTTAATCTGTACCTTAACTGAAAGTAATTCATGGTCTTAATCCAATTCAGCATTATGAATAGATTTTATGCTTCATAGTTTTTACTAGATTTTCTTTATTAATATGTAATCAAACACACGCTTTTTTTTTTTTAATGGCATAACAATCCATGTATTTCTTGAGTTTTTTTATCCCGTGGAGCAGTTTCTTGAAGTGTGGTATGCAAAGGTCTTTAGGGGGCACAATGCATTTTTTTTTTTTTAATTGTGATTACTTTTTTTTTTTTTTACTTTTGCATTTTTCGTCATTGTATTGTTGCAGATAAGTGTATATCTGTTATAAAATTAATTTTTTTCAATAACTAAAAAATCTACATAATTTTAAGCAAAATGTCTTTTGGAATGTATCAAGTAACTTCTGTTAGGACCACATCTGTTTGATGGCATAATCATCTAACCACATGTTTGGAATTATTTCCAACTGCTAAATTTCAGAATCATTCATACACATTAATAAGGAATATCCAATTTTGTCAGAAAAAGTCAGAAGCATTATTATTACGGGCAGCTCCAAGGAGTCCTTAGACTCATCGAGGGAGGCCCAACATCATGTCAAGAACAACTATTCAACATTCACACAGTATCTATCATACTTCACCTCGAACTCATTTACAGTCATGGCACTCACAACAGACTCTGGCAGCTTATTTCACTCATTTACCACTCTCCAAGTAAAAAACCTAGCTCTAACACCCTTGCTAACCACACTCTTACCAAACTTCCATGGATGGCCCCTAGTCCTCCCACTACCAGTCCTCTTCTCAAAAATATCTTCTGAATTAATCTTATAGAAACCCTTCAGTAATCTGAATGTCTCAATCATATCACCCCTTTTCTGCCTATCAACCAATTTCTGCAACCCACAAATCTTCAACCTGTTCTCATAAGGTTCATTCCATAGTCCTGCTATTATCTTGGTCACTCGAGAAGGTCTCATCAAGAATAAACTCTAGCACCCATATCTGGGCAGTAGTCTAGATGGGGGAGGGGTCTTATCAAGGCTCAATACAGGAACAATAACCTCTTTGTTTCTGCTTGTTAAAGTGTTTTTCAGCAACCAAGTGATTTACTGAGCTGATTTTGCCACTTTTGCGATGTGTCCCCTAAACTTCAACTCCCTATCCACCAACACTCCCAAATCCCTGGCCTCGTCAATCTCCTGGAGTACAGTTCCACCAATGTGATATACTGCTGCTAATCTTTTCACTCCAAAATGCAAAACCTTACATTTTTTCACATTAAATTGACATCCATTCTCCTTAGCCCTGTCCTCCAAACTATCCAAATCACCCCGCAAAATTTTGACATCCTGAGCATTCACTATTGCTCTACCCAACTTTGGATCATCTGCAAACAGATGCACAGATGCACAGTTCCTCTCAGATCCTTTCCTAAATCGTTAATGAACAAATTAAACAGTAGTGGTCCAAGAACAGAACCCTGTGGCACACCACTAGTCACAGGCCGTCTTTTGGGCTCTACTCCTGAATAAACCACTCTCTGATATCTCTCCATCAACCACCCTCCTATCCATCTCACGAACCCTATATCCATTCTCATATGCTGCAGTTTACTGATTAGAATTCCATGTGATATCCTATCAAAGGCTTTAACAAGGTCCAGTAGAATCACTGTAAACCCTTTACCCTTATCCAATTCAGCCTTCATTGTGTTATAGAACGTGAGCAAGTTACATGATCTACCCTTCACAAAACCATGCTGTCCCCCATACAGTATCCCATTTTCATCTATGCAATCTTGTATTTTACTCTTGACTATTTTCTCCAAGACCTTGGCAACAATTCCTGATTATGCTGATCGGCTGGTAATTTTCAACAGCAGTCTTGGAACCTCCTTTATGTAGTGGAACCATTTTCCCCCTCTTTCCACCCATTTGGGACTAACCCAGACCCGAGACTCAAATTAAACAAAATAGTCAAAGGCACTGACGATTGTTTAGCCGCTTCTCGTACGAGATGAGGTGGTATACCATCCAATCCCGCAGATGAATTGACATTGAGGTTGTGTAATAGACTATTCACCTCCACTTCATTCATCACAATTCTCGTATAAGCTGCTGGTTCTTCCATTTCTGCAATGTCACCACCTGGATGATATACTCTTGCAAAGTTCTCACTCAGTAATTCTACTATATCAACTGATTTATCTCCCTACCATTGGCATTCTTTAAAATCAATCTGCCATATACATTTTTTCTTTTACTTGCAACATATCGAAAAAACTGTTTGGGATTCTCTTTAGCCTGCATGGCTAATGTTCTTTCATAATCTGCTTTTGCTTTTCTTACCACACTCGTTATCCTTCTGGCCTGGGCTTAATACCGTTCGTGTGCTGGCAGGTCACCTTTCTCCTTAAATTCCCTCCACAGTTGATTCTTTTTTTGCAGCTCAAGCTTAATGGTGTTATTCATCCATTTAATCCCTACCTGATTTATTATTCGGATTCTAGGTATACAGTCAGCCATTGCCTCCTGCAAACACTTCTTAACCGCCTATCAACATCCAGCCCTTGCAGTTTTACATGCCATGGCACTGAACCAATCAAACTCCTAAGCTCGTCATACCTACTAGCCCAATAATTCCACATGTACCCTGTCTTAATTGTAAATTCCACACCTTTAGCCACCTCCCAAGTCAAGACCCTATGATCACTCTCACCAATTGGTGAGAGTGATCATAGGGTCTTGTCAAATCCTCAGATGCAATTACTAGGTCAAATCCTCAGATGCAATTACTAGGTCAAGCACTCTCTGACCCCTAGTATTTTCCATTACATGCTGTCACAGATAGTTATCCCTTAATAACCGCATAAAATCCAATTCCTTCCTCCCATGTGTCCTCTCCTCCTTCCAATGTTACCATAGTTGAAATCTCCCATAATAATTACTCTCCTTCCACTCATTTCTTCTATTTGCTTATGCACACTATCTCCACCATCTATTCCATCACCTGGTCTATAGCAGCATCCAATTGTATATTTTGTTCTGCTAGCCTCAATCTCACACCAAATGGCCTCAAATGTGCTCTTTTCTCTATCCTGCAAGTCAACCTATATTCTCCTTGGCATTAGCTATTATCGATAATACTCCTCCCCCCATTTTATTCTCCCTGTCACTACTGAACACACTATACCCCTCACATTCAATCCAACCAGCTATATCATCTTCAGTCAGCCATGTTTCACTAATGCCAATAACCTGTGGTCTAGAAGTGCCAACCAAGGCCAAAAATTCTTCCTTCTTGTTCCTAATACTCCTAGCATTAGTATACATGAATTGTAGAAGCCCGTTAGTCCCATCCCTACCTTGATGCCTTATACTAACCATCCCATTCTGATTTGTCCTTATTCGCTCATTCATACATTCAACTGCCTCCCTAAGGTCTGCATATCTACTCCCCCCCCTTAATAAATCTAGTTTCCCTGATTCTGCACATCCACTTCATTCAACAACACTTTTTCAAGTCTCCTTACACTGAATCTATTCAAATGCAAACCATCCATCTTATATAGATCCTTTCGCCCATCGAACTCACTCCACATGTCCACAAATTCCACACCACTCATCCTGCATAACCCGTGCATTAAGTCATTAGCAATTATAACCCCCCCCCCCCTAAACTTTTCACTGTCATACCGCAGCAACAGATCAACCATCCTAACTCTCTCACTCTTCTCTTTTGCTACCTCAAACAATTCCTTCAGGACCTCTATCATATCCATTTTATCTCCTTTCAAATCATTCGTACCTGCCACCACTATCATTTCTTTCACACTTTGCTTTTGCTCCCTAATAGACTCACTTACGTCCTTAATGGTCCCACCAGGTTGGTACGATTTTGTCAAACTCTCAACTATCATACCTCATATACTAACGAATTGCCATACAGCACTCGCTCCTTCATTTTGTTTGCGTTCACAATCATACTCTTATTTTTCTTATCATACTTTTTTTTTATTGGCTGGAACACTCGGTAGACATTTGTGCATATGCTCCAGCTGCCGCTTTGCCCTATGTATTGCTCCGCTCAACCATACGATCTCACTCATTTCATCTATCTCATCTTTTTTATTATCTGTTAAACCATTCATTTGCTCTGTATTATTACCTTCATTCTCAATTTCAATGCTGCCCTCACAGCTGTTCTGTCCTTCCCCAGTTTGCACTTTGTGAAGAGCAAACAAATAAAAATCTTCTTGATATGATGCCCCATCTACAGCTAAAAATAACAAACATAGACCTGGATTTCACACAAACTAACTTCTTCGAAACAATCTGTTTCATTTCATTCCTTATCATTGAATATTTTTGAAATTAGTGAATTATTAAAAATGCTTTTATTATTCAAAATTTAAAGTTAATTTTTGTTCTTACTGTTAGTACACTGCTTGGAAAGACATCAACAAACATCCTCATGGGCAAGATGCATCATGCCATGTAACGAGTTGTGTTTCTAGCTAGTAATTTATAGTAATTTATAAATTATAAATAGTCAGAACAGATGGAAGGGGGTGCTGTGGCAGATGCCCGGTAAGCATCACTTACCAGAGTGCATAACTCCAACTATGAAATTCAGAAGTGACAGTGTGATGGGTATGGTCCTGTTCTGTTTTTCCTATTTTGGCCTTGGAGCTCTGTTTGTTGTGCCACAAAACACTGAACTCCGAGAGGTATTTGAAATTTCTGGACAATGCAATGCTTCTTACTTTGTAGTGTTTTTATGGAACTGACCACCGTCTCTTTCAGCAAGACAAGGCACCATGTTATAGGGCGGCGGCTGCTGTAATAACTGCATAGTTTGTGGAAATTAATGTCACCACACTTGACTTGCTTCCACAGAGCCCTGATCTCAACCCTATTGAGCAGCTGTGGGATGTCTGTCCCATAACAGTCCAAAACCTCATTACATGCCTCCAGAAAGAATGGTCCAAAATTACTATTAATTGCTATCATATACATTTGTGGAAAGTATATCTTGTAGGATTGCTGCAGTCATCACAGTGAAAGGAGGTCCTACATCTCATAAAGTGGCTGTTTGTTCCTCACACTATGGTTTCATGCAGATGATATATATATATATATATATATATATATATACTGGATTCAAATAACATTCATATATGCTACTGTATGTATATAATGGATTCATATTCCATTCCTAAATAAGTATTTAATCGATTTAAAAAAATACTCGCACTAAGACTAATAGCAGAGAAAGCTTGAAGAAAGAACAAAACGGTATATTGCTGTTTTGTGGACTTCCAAAAAGCATTTGATAATATTGACCAAAATATAACATGGGCTGTCTTGGAATCCTATGGTGTGGACAATAAATTGATCCGCCTGCTGAAAGATATAAACAGCCAAGCACAAACAAAAATCAGGATAGCAGGTGAGACTGGAGATTGGTTTGCCACTAGTCAAGGGGACCCAATATCACCAATCATCTTCATCACACATTTGGGAAGAACACTAGATAAGATTAAAGAAGAAGGTGGAGGCATTTCAATAAATGGCATGAGAATAAACTACCTCTATTTTGCAGATGATATCATCCTGATTGAAGAAGATGCAGCAAGGCTGGAACGGACATTGCAAACACTATACACAGAAGGAAAAAGATATGGACTAAATGTCAACTTTGAAGAAACTAAAACAATGATATTCGGACAACAGGAGTCACTGAACAGAGTTACGATAGACAGATTTCAACTGGAAAATGTGGAACACTTCACATATCTTGGATGCCACATGACACATGACTTTGACACCAAAAAAGAGAGAAAAATTAGAATAACCAGAGCAACAACTATTTTAAAAGCCACGGACAAAATATGGAAGATCCGAGCTATAAAGATGCAAACTAAACTATGCATTGTAGAAACCTGTATCTTCAGCAGTATGTATGCTCTATGAATGCGAGGCCTGGGTACTCCTGAGAGAATCTGAAAGGAGGATATTGGCATTTGAGAGGAAGTTGTTATATCTGAAATAGGCGACTTCAAATTTTACATGACGTCATTCCAGAATCTAACAATCAACAAAAAATATATATGCATACTTATCTTTTAGCGCAGTGTAACTATGTTTTTTTTTGTAAAAACATCTTGTATGATAAACTGTGAATTATGTGAATTTAAATTAATGTATCTATATGTCTAGCATGAATGTAAGAGTCAGCAAAAGGGGCAGATATGAGAGAAATCATTAATGAAATATTATAAATGAAAGAATGCATATTATTCAGCAACATAGGGCAAAGATCGCCCTAATACTATAAGAGCAGCATAAGCACCCGCGGGCATCACATCTAAGAAAACATCATGATGCATATGTTCCCGGAAACAAGAAGTCCCGTATGTTGATCAGTGAAGTCACCCAGCCTGAGACCAATGGGTGAAACGATAAGAGAAATTCGAACTCGGAAAGGTGGTGCTCTAGGGGAGCATATAAAACCCGCGACACAGAAGTAAGTTACCCCGTTTTTTCTTGTTCCTGCATTTCTCTTCGTGTGCCCCAAGAGTTCATCGCAGTTCAGCTCTCATTTTTGAGGGCTGACTTATGAAAGGATCTGGCATGACACCACAGCAGATTTCGGCAAGATCAACCATAGGCCGTCGTCAATGAGAGGGCAATCAACGTAAAACCTTAGCAGAGAGATAGCGCCCAACTCAGGTGAGCATGTGTAACCCACACGGCGATAAGATCGAGACAACCAGAATCGAAACAAAGAAGGACGGACGGAAGAAAACCAATAAAAAATAGATAAGTACTCTCACTTGTTCTAGCCCCTTTTGAGAATTGACTTACAGTGTTAAGAGAGAATGCATCTTAAAATTTGTAATGGAAGAAAGAGTGAAGAACTAAGATTTATGTAAATGACTATGCTTTTGAAATGAACTTTAAGAACTTTCAGTTAGATAGAGATTCTGTCATAATTAATCCGAGAGAGATTATAAATGTGCTAAAATGCCTTAATGTCCAATTGAGCTGTAATTAAGAATGTATTTTATGTTGAGTTATTGAATTTGCTAACATTTTGAAGTCAATGCATAATTGTTTTAAGAGTGAGTGGGTGAGAGAAAGGTAGAAGATTAAATTAGAATTGATAACTACTTTAACTTGTATGGCATTATATAATGAGTTTAATAAATATTTTGGTTCCTTACTTACATGTGTTTCTGATCATGATGACTGACCCCGACCCTTCATAAAACTTCGAATCTGTGATCGTGTGTGCATGCGGGAATACCCCAATTGTAAGTAGTAGGGCACAACTGCAAATAAAATAAGCCAGAGAACCCAAGACTTCTAAGAATTCAGTTAACATTATTAGTGGCACCTGATAATCTATGTTTATCCTAAAGGTTAAGTTTATCTCTAATTTTAAGACCGAGGCTGGCGCAGATAAAAAAAATAAATTTTGCCTGAGTGACCAGGATAACTCATAGAATTCAGGGAACAGGTAATCTCTGCTGGCCCTTAAAAGGTGAAATTATGTAAGAAAAGGTATAAAAGAAGCGAGACATAACTATAAGACTAAAATTAATGAAGATCACATAACAATGGCGCAACCGACTTAACAAAGAGGTACATGCAATAGAATTTGATATAGCAGCTAAAGTAGGAAAGGATAAAGTTAATTATATTGCCTCGATATATCAATATCAGAGATATACAATGCAACAAAGTGCTATAGAAAGATCTTGAGAATAAGCTGGATACAGAAAGTGAACAATGAGGAAATCTACAGACAAATACAACCAAAAGAAAACCTGATCCAGAAAATCAAAAGGAAACTACATCTATTTGGTCATATATGTAGAATGAATGATGAGAGAAAACTAAAAACGTTGCTGTTTGGAATAATTGAAAGAAAGAACAAAAGAGGAAGACCAAATAGAGAATGGGGTGATGACATCGACAAATGGTAGCAGAAACTCTATACACAAACTGAGTCATCTTGCACAAAATAGAATGTAATGGAAGAATCATATCAAGATGGCAGCAGACACCTACGGGCCTTGGACCCATGGTTGTTGATGATGATGATGATGATGAATTTATTAAAAAAAAAAAAAAAATCAGCTAACGCCTTTTTATTCCCGTATATACGGGAGTAGGCGAGGCCATTTAGCCCTATCTAACTTTTGGAGACTGAGTGGGCAGTTCAATCTCCACTGGTACCCAATCAGAGACAGATGGCCCAAGGCTATCACTAATTAAGCGGTACGCAGTGAAGAGAGACGGCTCAAATGTGCCGCCATCTCGTGGTGTCTAACCCTAACACAATATATTTAATGTCTGAAAATAATGTGGGTTCTACGGTTGATTTTCTTGAGTTTACAGGACGAAAAACCCGAGTTTCCGGGAGGAAAAACCTGCTTGCCTGTGCCAGAGATCGACTAACTCGGGAACCGGTCGAAAAAAGGCTTAGAAAAATTTCCTCTAGTCGCCGACTAGACTCGAAACCAAGACTTCCTTCGTGCGGCCTAGCGCGGTGGTGTGCAAACGCCCATCCACTGAGCTACACAGGCTCTTATGAATTTATTATAATGCAAATATAAAAAAATAAATATATTTATAATTATTCATGTTTGAATGGAATATTATAACTTTTTACAAACTGTCTTTGCCTGGGGGGGGGTGATATTGTTGCTAAAATTTTATGAAACACCACCTTGTAGGTTGCTAAATGCCACAGATTAATAAGAGTGATATCCTTAGTTCAAGTCCTTATCATAATATGTTAGCTATTTCTACAACATAATATGTATAAGTATCCCTTGAAGATGTCAATACAGGCATGGAAACCATAGCCATATAATTAACTTTAAGTCATTTAGAATTTCAATTACAATGCTTATAATACACCAATTTTACAATATTTGATGTTGAAAAAAAAAAAAAAAAAACATATAATTAAACTTTACATCTAACTTCTGGTAATCAACAAAAAATCCATAGTTCTATAAAGTACAGAAAGCAAATACAGCAGGGTCTTTTCTATTTCTTTGGTTTTCAATCATTCAGGAAAAATCAGTGAAATTTACTAATCTTTGAAACCAGAAGCATGATATTTTTATATTTAAAACTATTAAGATAAGCACTCACCTTTGCTTCATATTTGATTGCTGCTGCATATAACATTGCAACATTATCCACTGTAATACCGTGCTTGATAATGCGTTCACAATGGCGTTTTAATTGGGTTTCACAATAAGAATTGGCTAGATCAAGTAATCCTAGAGAATTTTAATATTAATTAAATAATTATCCTAAAACAAGTTATTATATTATGAAAAAATGATTAGTTAAACAACTATATTACACAAAAGTGGAATTAAAAAGGCCCACAAAATAGATATGGGTGTATTTTTATGTTGATTCCCATCCATAAGAGGGCGAGAGTTGTGAAAGGAGAAACTTGTTCAGGTGAAGACATATTCTTTGGGAAACACATAAGAAGGGAGACTGTTCCAGAATACCACAATAGAAAGAAAGAAGTTTTTCTCCAATGAAAGAGGAGAAGTGATGTGAATTTTACAGTTGAACAGTGAAGGGGTATTGGGTGGCAGCTGCACATTTTGATGGTTTACCAGAGGGATGAAGTGGAGGGGGGGGGGGAGCGAGCGAGTGGAAGAATTATTGATACTAGTTCATACAAATAATTGCCATGGAAGTATTTACTGAAGATGTATGCTGCAAAAACCAAACGCCTGTATGAAAGTGGAGGGAGTGAACTGGTATGAGACGGATCACTAATCAACCTCATGGCTCTCTTCTGTGTTGAGTCAAGTATTTCCAGGGGGCTCTTAGGGATAACACCCCAGATGTGAGAGCAATAGAGCAATACTCAATAGATGAATGGATTTACAATTTATTTAGGGTTAATACCTGTTCCAAGGTAAAGTCAACAGAGGAATCCTAGTTTTTCTGGATACCAAGGAGGCAATAACTGTAATGGGTTATGCCAAGAGAGGCTTGAACAACTCAAATCCTCAGATAATGATAATCATTTGTCTGGCGATTTGAATATTCTGAGTCAGAGGTTCTCAACTTGTGGCACATGGAACCACAGAGTTCTGCTGATAAAATCTGGGGTTCTGCAATAAAATAAGTTTTGAGCTTTAATTAATAGTTTAACATATGTATGAAAAATTTATTTAAATTTTAAAAAATTGCCATTGATTGAGTTAATAGAATTAGTTGAGTCACGTGGTGGATGAATGAATCGAATACCTGCATTTGATTCTCCCACAACTAGTTGAATCATATCCACTGACGAAATCATCTGTAGTGAGGTGGGGCACAACGGTGCAGCATACAAGTGGCATATCAGTCATAGATCAGTGGTATTTTGCACTGCAATCATTTTGTGGAGTTTTATGTACTTTTCATATAAAAATAAAGTGGGCATTGTATAAATTTATAATATTACAATTCTGTATTCCTCAAATTAAAATATCATGGATCACTGGTTGAGAGAAGGAGTTTTTTAAAAAAAAGTGTAGCAAGCAGTTAACCCTTTAACTGCTATGGTGTCGAGTTAACTCAAGTGCAGAAAAAAATGGCGATCTTTCTACGATTGAGTTAACTCGATTAGAATGGTTGCCACGCCTCCCATATTCAGACAATTTTTCAGTATGGAAAGCATCATCATAAGATATTCAAACTTCGCAGGTAGGTTCCTCCAGCTATTGCCAAACAATTGAAGTTTACTTGAGTTCAGTTTCTGTCCTTGTATAACATCTAAAGAGAAAAATTTGAACTGGTGCAACTAATCATATTAAGCGCCTCCGTAGCGCAATTGGAAGAACGACAGTACATTGCGCCCTTCAATTGGAAAAGGCCTAAGTTTGATTCTTGTCGTGACGGGAGGAATCTTTATATATGGACTTATTCAATCGAAGGTGAGTTAGCCAATCTCATACGGAGGTAGCAGGGTTTTTTCTCCTGGAAATTTGGATTTTTCAGCCCACATACAGACAAATCAGTTCTTCAAACATATGCAATTTAGAGACAAAAAAATACTAGTTGTGGTGGAATGCAGTAGATGGCATTAATGTGGATGATTGGTAGTAGAGGTTCGGATGGAGACAGAATTGTACAGTAGGTGTCTCCCGCGATGAGTCTTCAGACTCCTTGGAGGTGTCACGAATAATAATAATATGCAGCACGATGCATAAACCATGTGACTGCAGGGATTTCCGGGATGTCACAATATGGCGTCTACCAGTAAATATTTTACTGGTAGATGCCATATTGTGCTGGATTTATTTTATTTATAAATTTTTTGCAAAATTAATTCAGCACATGAAACAATGTCAATAGAATATAAAGTCAGTAGTTAAAGGGTTAAAACATCGCTAAGTCATAAAAAAGGTAAATATGACTCGAGTTATTACTCAGATTCAAGACCAAATGGAATCCTGAAGCCTCTGATGCAGAATGTATATTATGCAATAAGTTATAAAATAGTTCATTAACACCAGCTAGATTGTGCAGATGAACCATTCAGAAAATAAAACTAAAGATGTCAAATTTTTTGAAAGAAAAGTTGAGTCTCTTGACAAAACTAAACATTTTGTAATGAAAATGTGTTGGATAACAAAAGGGCAAAAATGGCTTCCTACAAAGTAAGATACCATATAGCAGGTGAAGTGCATACAATTTCTGAAACTCTCGTAAAACTATGCATCAAAGCTGTGTTCAGTGTATGTTCAATGAGAAATCCTGTAAACAATTTGATAAAATTTCTTTCTCAAATAATACAGTTTCATGCAGAATTCGTGATATGGCTGCAGATATTGAGCAGGAACTTGTTTTAAGACTTCCGTCATGTGATGAGTACGCTTTACACTTAGATGAGACAACAGATGCTGCAAACCTATCGTTTGACTAGTTTTGGTTCATTATTACTAATAATTCAGTTGAAGAAGACATGTTACTCTGTGAAAATTTACAAATCAATACAACAGGAGAAATAATATTTAAATGTATCAACGATTTAATGAATACTTGTGGAATAAATTGGGAGAAATGTGTATGTATCTAGTGATGGTGCGAAATCAATAATAGGACCTGTGAAAAGGATAGTAAAACGAATTAAAAAATGTTGCTAAAATGTGTACGAGTAGTCACTGTGTTTTTCATAAACATGCACTGATTGCTCGAAATATCTCTTCATCTTTATAATGTATTTTAGATGAAGTAGTGAAAACAGGACTGTTAAAAACAAGATTATTCAAAATTATGTGAAGATATTGGCAGCCAACATACATCTTTGCTGGTACATACTGAAATTAGATGGCTGTCATGTGATGGAGTTCTTGTCAGATTGTTTGAATTACATGAAGAGCTTGCCAGAGTCTTACATAATGACAAATTTCCATTAGCAGATTGCTTTAGAAATGTTTGTGGTTGAGACAAATTACTTATCCGCAGATATATTTACAAAATTGAATGATGTTTTTCTCTCCCTTCAAGGAAAAATTGTAAATATTTTCAACACAAAGGATAAATTACGATCATTATTACGAAAGTTACAATACTGGACCATGGCTTTTTGAAAAAAAAAAATAATATGGATCCGTTTCCAACTTTAAATGACTTTTTACAGGAATAAAACTGAAATTGAGGAGGAAAATAAATTATATGTCATCTAAAATCAATAAATGTGGCATCAAATGAATACTTTCCTCTACTAAAAGATGACAATAACCATTAGGTTTTTTATCCTTTCAATATTAAAGAAAAAACAGAGGAAACTATCTACTTTAGAATATGAAAATTTCATTGACCTGACATTGAACAGCCAAGTAAAAGTTAAATTTAATGAAGAGAAGAATATCCAAATTTATTCAAAAAGGCAAGTCATTGTTTGTTGCTATTTAGTACCACATTTGTGTGAAAGCAGATTTTTGCTCTACATTGTGACAAAAACAAAATACAGAAGTAAGTTGGATGCTACTCCTGATATTAGAATTCAGCTGTCCGCAATTAAACCAAATTTTGAAAGAATATTGAAAAAGAAAAGAAGTAGTTTAACTTCACATAATTACCATTTGAATTAACAATATTTGCTTTTCCATTCTTAATCTGTATTTTCAATAAATTATTTTTTTATAATTTATTAAAAATACAGAAAAATAATTTGATTTTTTGATTTGTTTTTATTTATCAATAAAAATTGTCAGGATTCCAAAATTTTTTTTTATCAAAGTGAAAAGGGTTTCATGATTAAAATAAGTAGGGAACTGCTGTTCTAAGTTAATACTAGAAGAAAACAGTTATTTTTTAAGAAAAATAAGGCAGAACTGTGTTTTGTTAGCAGTGAAATTGACAAGGTTTTCTGAGCTCCAATGAAGAATTGATTGGGATCAGAATTGAAGATAGTGGAGGCTGATGCACTGTAAATTGTGGTGATTTGTGCAGTGCAAAGTTTGAAAAGGAATGCAATGTGCTGTCATTGGTGAAACTGTGTACTGAGTTAGCAGTCAACTGAAGTAGGTTATTGATATACAGAAGAAAAAAGATGGGTGAGAGAACAGAACCTGTGAAACCCCAGCATTAGTTGCATAGCTGGAAGATAAGGAGCCATTCACCATCACATGTAATGTGCATCCAAAGACCTAGCAATCCAGTTGAAGAAATCATGGAGCAAGCCAAATGATGGGAACTTACTCATTAGGCCTATGTGCCAGAACTGGTCAAAAGCATCAGAAAATGTTGAGGATAGCTACTTGAAGTTAACCAAATTTTTCTGTGGTATTAGTCTAGAGATGTAAAGACATATGTATGCAGATTTCCTGTTAATATGTAGTGGTGGAAGTCATGCTGGAAGACGTTTATCAATCTGGTTGGTGTCTTCAAGGTAATATAGGAGTTCAGTGTTGATAGTTTCTTCATTGCTTTGGAGAGGACTGGGGGTGAGAGAGAGAGAGAGAGATGAACTGTAGTTTGACGGTGGGGATTTGTCAGTCTTCTTGGGAATGGGTTGAACATAGACCATTTTCCAGGCTGTAAGAGTAGATGCCAATGGAATAAGAGACCATAAAAAAAGTAACATAGGACAAAAGTCAACTCTGAAGCACAAACCTTCAGGACAATCAGAGAAATTCATTGGGAGACCCGGAGACTTTTTGGTGCTTAATTTGAACAAGAAGCTTTTGATTTCTGATGAAAGGACAGAGGGAACGTTGAGTGTTGAGCATTTGAAATGATTAGGGGATATTTGCCAAGATCAGCTATGTGTACATTTGAGGAAAATGTACAAAGCCAGAAGGTTGACAACTATATTACAAATTTTTTTTCTGTGGGTGATAAGGTAATAGAGTAATCTGGATGCAATAAAGGCAGGAGAAATGTTGGACAGAAGTTAAGATCGATAGTTTTCATGCTGCTGTTCAGGTTTTGGTATAAGTGGTAAAGGAAGATGGAGTTCTTGATAAAAGCCAGTTGCAGTATATTCAATTCTTCACTTGTACAGCCTTGGCACACTTTTAAAAGAACCAAAGCTGAGAGAGGAGACAGTAGTTTTTGAGTGGAGTGGGGAATATAATGTTTTAAACCAGTAAGGATTACTTTGGTGAGATGTTCAGTGCATATATTTGGGTTGGAAGGTCAAAGATAGTCATTCAACCAGAGGAATAAGGCACAGAAGTTACAAGGATCAACTCATTTAGAATGGTTATAATGACAGACAAATCTTGGTTGTGAGTGGATGTGTGTGTGTGTGTTTTGTTCCATTGGAGATGAGGTAAGCATTAGTTTGTGGTCTAAATTGCTAAAAGCATAAGAGTTGATCATATGTTAAAACAAATAATATACCATTTCTTTATATTTTTCTTATGATTCATAATATTGAAAACTAGTTTCCAAAATGTTTTACACATTAACAAAAGTACTCATTGAATAAACAGGCCTAATGCATATTTCACCATCATGAAAATGGGATCATGATGAAAGATAAACTAAGCATAACAATGACTTTAAAATAATAATAATAAAAACCTGAATTGTTCCTTAATTAATGGAATAGTGAATATGATAGGCAACTTAAGAACATCACTTCAGCTGCTTCTTTAAATGGCAACTGTAGTGACAATGTGTAATAAGGGAAGAGTGGAAGAACCTCAGGTGATGATACAAATTTGGGAGGGGAAGTATAGAATATACTGATATACTTTTTCTTCAAGAAAAGAAAAATATTCAGTGTATCTAACTGTATGAGTCTACATGTTGGCCTTATGATGCTGCCAGCAGCTGTATAACATTCAAGAGAATGAATGAAGATGCAAGTCTATTCATAGTTGTATCTATTCATACAACTATTTTATATAAAATATTTTATATTTATATCAATTTATATATATATATATATATATATATATCAATTTATATATATATATATATATATATATATATGAACAAAATCTATAACAAAATGGTGTGGGAAAAATCACTGCATTGTTTGATAATCTGGAAAAAAGGAATTATGGGCCCTTGATATTTGTTTGATGAGCATCTTGCAACAGAGAATGTTTCCAAGAAGTGGAAAGAAGGCAAAATAGATCACCACCCTGAAGTGGTCCTAGGACAGATATTTTCAATAAGATTGGCCTGAATTCCTGCAGCTGTGATTGTGGAAGTTGAGTGAATGGTTAGAAATGAAATACAGCAATTGATTGATAGACATTGGGTCTATCAGCTATGATGGCTAGAGTAAGTTCGTAAATAACAGGTATTGCCTTAGTAATTCAAGTTCATTTTATAATGAATGCACTGAATGGGAATGGTTCATATATGGTGATATGTTTAGACTTCATAAAGCATTGATACAAACATTTATATATACAATAAACTACCAAATGAAATAAAGTCAGTAACCTCAGAATATGCTATCAGGAAAAGATTGAGGAACTACCTCATGGGACTAAATGTATTCTTATTTTAAATGTATATTATAAGAAATCACTGTAACATATACGAGGGTGGTCTGAAAAGTTCTTGGTCTTGACCATAGATGGCAACACTATTGGCAAGATTTTTTTTTTCTAAGTTCATACATCTGTCATAAACATCCATGTGAAAGTCATTCTATCATGTAGTTTGTTTTATACAGCTGTCTGAAGCAAAACTGTTGTATCTCTTGAAATGGATAAAAATTGAGTATTGTGCGGTTATAAAATTCTTCATCATCATCATCATCAAATTCCTGCCATGTACCCTCAAGGGGTGTACAGGATATGACAGTACTACATGAAAAAATTACATCATTACTAACTTCCTATCTACAATTTTCCTCCAAATCAGTCTGTTACTTGTCAAGACTATAAAATTCTTTGCAAAAGAAAATTTAATGCCAAAAGAAATTCATTCAAAGTTCATAAAAGTTTATGGGCACTCTTCTCCTTCATTTTCGACAATTAAGAAATGGGCTGCTGAGTTTAAATGTGGCTATACTAGTTTTGAAGATAATCCACGTGAAGGACGTCCAAAAAGTGTAACAACACTAGAAATCATTGATCAAGTGCATGATATGGTATTGGATGACCGGCGAGTCAAAGTGCTTGAAGGATAAGAATTTGCTGTTTTAAGGATACTTGTGACATAAGACTGAATGATACATGCATGTAAGCACAAGAAAGATATTTAATTAACCAAATATTTTAGTGATATAACATCACGCGGCGTGTTCTATTTTTAACGATCTACTGTTAGTATTCTAGCTTGTATTTTTTAAAACTGTTCTTGTAATACCACTGAAGATGGTCTGCTATTTCCAGACCGAAATATTTGGTTAATTAAATATCTTTCTTGTGTTTACATGCATATATCATTCAAAGTGCTTGAAATTGCTGAGACTATAGGCATTTCAAAAGAACGTGTAGGATATATTTTGCATGAAGAATTGCAAATGAAAAAGCTTTGCGCAAGATAGGTGCCGCACTTGCTCACAGCAGATCAAAAATGCACTCACATGAAAATCTCTGAACAGTGCTTGAAGTGTTTTAACAAGAATAAAACTGATTTTGTGCATCGATTTAATACTATGGATGAGACCTGGATTCACCATTACACACCAGAATCCAAACAGCAGTCAAAACAGTGGACAGAAGCTGGTTGTTCAGTGCCAAAGAACACAAGTCAGTTCCATCAGCAGGAAAGATCATGGCATCGATGTTTTGGGGATGCTAAAAGCATTTTGTTTATTAATTATCTTGAAAAGGGTAAAACAATAACTGGGGAATATTATTCCGATCTTTTAAGACTGGACAAAAAAATTCATGAGAAAAGACCTGGTTTGCAGAAGAAAAAAAATCATCTTTCATCAGGACAAAGCACATGCCCATAAAGGTGTTTTGGCAATGGAAAAATTAAGGGATCAGCACTATGAATTGTTGGAACATCCACCCTATTCCCCAGATTTTGCTCTTTCTGACTTCTATCTCTTCCCAAAACTAAAACTCTTCCTTGCTGGTTAGCATTTTTCTTTGAATCAAGAGGTGATTGCAGTAGAGGGGCATTTTGCAGATCTTACTGAGAACCACTACAGGGACAGGATAATGGTGCTGGAATAAATGTATTAGTCTTAAGGGAGATAAATGTTGAAAATTAAAAATAATTTTGGAATTATAAATTCGTTTTTTCATTGTTAGGCCAAAAACTTTTCAGACCACCCTCTTATGTTATAACTAAGTACATAAAAAGTTATGTGAGCCCTCATAGATAGTAACTTAAAGTGACTGTATCACCTAAATTTAATTTTTCTGGTAACCAGCATGGTTACACAAATTGTACAGTTCTTTATATTTCCTTTTCCTGTTTATCATAAGTCTTTTCTTTAACATATGTCTCTTCATTACTGTGCAAGTGGTGAGATTATATTTCAAGTGGTTATATTACATTTATAATTGAAAAAATACTATGTATATAGTATTTTTTTCTATGCTCCATTATCACAAGCTGATGTCACGTCTCTTCAGGAAGGGACCCAACATCAGCTTTCTTACACATTTCTCTTTTCACAATATGATATTCAATTTTATCCTGCTCAAAACTAAATGATCACTTCCAATTTCAAATCTTCTGTATTACTCTAGTGTCCTGAACACCAGCATGAAGATATCATTATTGACAATAACAATCGATGAGATTTTTCTAATTTCTTTCATCTTCTCTGTGTGTGTGTGAATTTCTGCACATTTTTACATTGGAACATGGTGTTGGTAATAATCATTCCATGTTCTGAACTTAAATCTAGCAGGTACTTGCCATTATTATTAGCTTCACTCTTCTCTTCAAATGTTCCCAAAACATACTGAGAATCATTTCCTATCTGCTGTTTAGATCTCCAATAATGATTTTCTTTATGTCAGCAGCCTTCTCTAATGTAGCGAAAAAATTTCTGAACTTCTTCCTTAGTAGACTCTTATATTATGACTACTGGCACAAATAAGTGTAATTTCCAGTTCCTATTCTAATATTTACACACATCTCTCTACTTGATATTGCTTGCCATTCAAGAGCATTATCTTCATGTTTAGTGTTGAATTACAACTATTCCTTCTTTTCTTCCCTTATTTTCATTGCCTGAATATAATATGCTGCATTTGTTGCTCAGCAAAATCTCACCTGTTTCGGTCTTTGTTTTCATAATGCATATCACATCGATCTAGTTAGTACTTATTCTGATTTTCTTCTACAAGTTCCATCTCTTTTCCACTAATGCCTCTTATGTTGATGGTACCAGTCCCAAACTATGCTGACATTGAGTTGTGATCTGTTCCAGTAGTTGACCTTTTTTGCTGTTCACCTTGTTTCCAGATGAAAACACTGGGATCCTTATTTAACAAGGCGAAGCCCCAGCCGGCATGAAATTCTGTCATGTTGTACCATCATGTTATTTTGGTTTAAGCCAATAAATATACAATTTGGCAGGCTAAATCCCAAATTGCCAGCGTATCCTCTTCATTCAGTATCCAAATAGATACCTACTAAAAAGTGCACCATGAGAAGGTGAGGATTGGACTTTAGGTTAGAGGCCCTGGTCAGTTCTCTGCATTTCTTAAAAGGCTATGCAGAGGTCTCCTCTCGGTTATCCAGCTTTGATCCTTAAGTGCTCTAGTTATGAATATAACATGCATACCTTTCATACCATTTCTGGCTTCCAATAAGCAGCATGGTAGTTTCACACCAGACAATGCAAATCATCTACTACCTAAAAACTTTCAGAAGCATTCATGCCATGCCAGTAGGATTTTAATTCACAGCTTGTCAGCAGCAAAATAGAGGTGCTATCCCACTTGGGCCACAAAGGACAGTGGTTGAGTGGATAGCATCTTCTAAGCATACTTGCAGCTCACCATATCACAGTGAAACAATGCACATGAAATACTTTAATGTTACAATAAATCATGTTTATAACACCATGTCCTGAATACAAAACCACAAGACAAATTAAAAATGTCTCTATACTATTTACATAGCAAAATAACTTTCATGAGTAAATGAATTAACCAATGCGACTTTAACAAAAATTCAACTGTGGAGAACATGGATTTCCTCCCCCAAACATCACAATCAGCTGGCCTTACTGACTGTTATGAGGATAACACTTCTGCTCTCTAATCAAATAGGACACAGGTTCAAATTCCATTGAAGCATAGATATTTATGGATGTCTTCAGGTGACAGGTGATTTTCACTGCCCAGTGTAAGACCATCATTCTATTTATTGGAGACTTGAAAATAGACTAAGTACGTTTCTCTAGACCAAGATTTTTGGATTACCTAATCATTAGCCTAATCATATCACTAATATATATATAATAAGTTTACAACCTTTTTTTGAATGAGATTCACATAAAAAAAACTTTTGTGACTAACTTTTCATGGGTGGGAGCAACATACAAAAAAATAAAAATAAAACCAAAACAGCAATCACTAAGACCAGCCAACAGCAGATACTAAGGATGAAGTAAAAAGCCTTTTAATCCATAATTAATCTCATTAACTTTATCTTCCAGTCTCACAATTCTGTCACACAACATGAAAGAAATGTATCATGTAACATTTGCTGATTAAAAACCTTTTAATTCATAATTATTCTTATTAACTTTATCTTCTAGTCTCATAATTCTGTCACACCACATGAGAAATGTATCATGCAACATTTGCTGATTGTGCAAAACCTGCTGAAAACACTTACTCTTAAGAATGATTCCAATATAGGCATCAAAAACTTGGTTTGAATATCTAAAAAGTTATTTTATCTCTGTTACTGTACACTTTTCTTTGAAAATACTTCATGTTATGTTTAATGTTATGCTATGTGTAGAAAAATTTCACAGATTCCATCCATGTGTTACCTATAATAATTATAACAAAAGATCATAATCACTCCAGTTCCAATATATTACAACCTAAAAACATTCATAAGGAATAGTGATATTTTCATTATACTCACATTCAACATAAAAGAAATTATTTTATTTTATAATTTTTCATTTAAATAAATAAACATTACCTATTGCATCTTCAGGAGGAAGGTCAACTTCATCAGTATAGAGATATCTTAGAAATGCTCGATACACTGGATATGAAAACTGGGTTATGTCCACAATGCTATCAAAGCCAAATAAAAAATGGTATATTTTAATTACAGAAAAATTCATTATATTAAAAAAAAAAAACGACATCTTAAAGCATGCTTCACTTTACTCCTCACCAATTAGCTATTTTATATCGATTAAATATAGTAAAGTTGACTCACTCTTTATATTAACTAAATTACTTAATTTATACTAACAAAATACAGGAATGCTCAGCTACATACTCTTTCTCATCTTCTCCCCAGTGAGCTTGGAACATAGACCTAAAATGTTCACACCTAAAAAACAAAAAAAGTCATTCATGAAAATCTCTGGATTTTCATACTAATTTTCTAGTATCATTTTTATAAATTTAAAAGAAGAATGATGAAGTTTTATGCTGACTTCATTTTTTAAGCTAAAGGACAACTAAAAATAAGCAGTCCTAGTCAGTTAAATCATCATATCCAATTTCATGACACAGCACTTCAATGCAAATGACAAAAAATGTTTGAATAAGGAAAATAATGACCTTCACATGAAATAATAAAATTATTTCAATAATTCAAAAAAAGTAGTATACATACTAAAAAATAAATAAGCACAGATGGTAAGATAAAATTTTGAAAGCAAACAAAGATATTATTGCAAATGATAATAAAATGGTGAAATGGTGTATTTTGTAATACCATCAATCTTGTATGGTGATACCATTTATCACTACAAATGTACTATGAAGAGTGGTAAGAAAGTAATGCCTCTAGTTTTTCTTCTTTCACCAAGAGAATGATATGAAACTTTATGCATAAAGCACTGGATAATAGTAGTCTCTAGTTCCAGTAATGAGTGGACATTACTGTATTAATATACGATAATATTATTATATACAAGGCATGTTCAAAAAATGACTGAGATTTTGCTATAAAGACTTTTGCTCATTTTAAGCACTATCCCCCCTTCAAAGTAGTTCCCTCTACTTGCAACACTGCTCCCAAAATTTCTTCCATTGTTGGAATGTGTTAAGTTCTGAATGAAACTGAAACTATATTAAATTATATTTTCTTCAGAACTTAACATGCATCTTACACATTTTGGCATATACTGATATATCAGATGGATAAAGTCACTTGTAGATTACCAGAAATATTAATAATTATGAATATATTTGTCTACACTTTGTGTTGTAATGCATATACTATAAATAGTCCATTGTTTAAACTTTGCTAAATTTGTATAATTGCTGGGAGAAGGCTAATCAGATTAAGTACCGATAGCCAGGAGCAAAACATGTACAGCAAGTACACGTGCACGATGGAAGGAGAGCACGCAGTCTTAATTTTGTAGAACAAGTTTTGAGCACTGGGGTGGGGGGGGGTTACCATCATGACCAGTAATACTTATTGGTACTTATACTACTCAAGATTCTTATAATGTCTTTTTAACAAAAGACAAGGCAGCAGTGAATGAAATGTTTTTACTTTGGTCATCTATGCAGGAGATGGGGAAGAATGATGCCAGGAGATCAGTATTATATTTGTACAACGTTAATGGCACCATCTGTATAGAAGAGAGAGCTGGGTAAAAACATGAATGGATAGAAGTCACACCAAGCTGAAGCAAATTTTATGGCTGGCCTCTTTTGGATTTTTTTTTAGAGTCACTTCGGCTCTGTTGAATTTTCTGCTTTAACTGTTTTGGTATATTGGACTGAGAATAAAGTTAGGATAATGGTCAGGAATTTTGAATAGAAATAGGATGAAAGCCTTCTTTTCAGCAAGAATTAATTCAATTATGTGGTCAGCGTGTATTCTAATCATGTGCATGGAAATAGAAATCAGAATCTAAAAAAAAAAAAAAAATTAGAAAGGAAGGGTATCTGCCCTCCTCAGAAAGCAAACCAATTTACAAAGAGTTAGAGCTCAAAGACTGCTATATATTTCCTTTGTGGAAAGAAAAGATGTGTTAGAAGATTTTTTTTAAGTTCAATAATTGCATTTAATAATAGAGTTTTATATTTTCCCAAATTTCTACTTTAAATCTTCAATGAAGTTTAGTCTTCACTGTCTTGGTAATGCATATTTATGCTGACGTGGTAATTCTCTAGTTCTGCCAATTCAATTTATTTTCTGTTGATATTTCACCAGCCAGCATAAAAAATTTTATCATGCTTTACAATCATTTTGTTTCAGTTTAAGCCAATGAAGAATACAATTTGGTCAGTTCAAATTGCCAGCCCATTGTTCAGTAACCTGCTCCAACCAAATCACTGAACTAATTCTTGGAATGAAAGCCTTTATCACCCAAACGATTCAAAAAGCACAAACTACTATCCAGATTTTGGTTTTCTAACAAGGGTACCAAGGGTTTTGCATACTGCCAAATGGGTAGAAACCAAAACTTCAACATCCTCAACTGACAACAGAAAGACCACTAGTCAATCCAAATATGGTTTTGAAGCATTTCCAAGAACTGCACATGCATTCCTCCGTGATCAGAAGATTCCAGAATAATTTGGATACATCAAGTCTTCTGATACTGATGGTATCCCCCCCCCCAAAAAAAAATTGTGCTTGTGCTCTTGAATAAATATCCATCCTTTATCACCTTCATAATTTTTCATATGTATCTACCCTTCAGCATGGAAACAAGCATATACCAATAGATTCCCAAAAAAAGAGATAAAAGTCAGTCATTTGCACCTCAATTCAAAAATAATGGAGAATGTCATCAATAATGAACTCCTTCACTACCCAGACTCCAATTAATCAGTGACACCACCAATATGGATTCTACCACTCTCAATCCATAGAAGATCTTGCCAACATTCACTCTATCTATGGACTCAAGCTTTGGACAGGTTTGGCAAAATTCATATTCTCTCTCTCTCTCTCTCTCTCTAGACATTTCTAACAATTTTGATGGGGCCTGGCACAATGGCCTACTGACCTAGTTACCATGTTCTACCATCCATCCTTTGCAGCTGGACTGCCAATTTCCTCTTTGGTGCATGGCAGATGACTTCAGATTTCCACACTAATACCAGAGTACCTAGTTTGCACTTTCACCCACACTTTCTCCTAAACAAATGACTGACTTCTTATAACTAACCTCAAATCCTATCCCCAGTTAAGCTGATGATAGTCCTTTTCATTCAACAACCCTTGTAGTACTCCCAGCTACAAGATCTTCCATAATCAGTCTTAAATTATTATTATTACTGACAACTCCTAGGAGTCCTTAGACTCATCGAAGAAGGACCTAAACATCATGTCAAAAACTATCCAACATTTGCCCAGTATCTATCATACTTGACTTATTCACAGTTATCGCACCCACAACAGACTGGCAACCTATTCCACTCATTCGCTACTCTCTCTTCAAGCAAAAAACCTAGTATTAATACCCTTGCTAACTACACTCTTACTCAGTTTCCATTGATGGCCCGTAGTTCTACCATCAAAACCTGTACTGAAAAATTTCATCTGAATTAATCTTGTAAAAACTCTTCAGTAATTTGTATGTCTCAATCATATCACCCAGTTTCTGTAACTCACAAATCTTCAACCTGTTCCTGTAAGGTTCTTTTCAAAGATTGGTCACTCACCTCTGGATTCTCCCCTCCTCCTCACCAAGAAGTCCTGGCACCCAGATCTGTGTGCAGTAGTCAAGATGGAGTCTTATCAAGGCTCAGTTAAAGAGGAACAATAACCTGCTTGTCAAAGTATTCTTCAGTAACCAAGTGAGCTGATGAACTGCTTTAGCCACTCTTGCTATGTGCCCCCTAAACTTAAACTCCCTAACACTCCCAAGTCTCTGGCTTCATCAATTTCCTGGATTACAGTTCCACCAATATGGTATACAACTGGTAATCTTTTCACCCCAAAATGCATAATCTTACACTTTGCTACATTAAACTGACATCCATTCTCCTTTGCCTAGTCTGCCAATCTATCCAAATCATCTTGCAAAATTTTGACATCATCTGTATTAACTATTGTTCTACCCAGCTTTGCATCATCAGCAAAGAATTGAACAGTTCCTCTCAGATCCTTTCCTATAATGAACAGAACCGCATGCCACCTATTACAGGCCTTCTTTTGGATAGTATTGATAAATACTGATCTTCTCATTATATTTCAGGGGTTAGGCCAACCTTGTCAACATAATAACCAAAACATAATTATTTCTTATGTCATACAAGAAAAACTCCCCTCATGTTTAATAATACCACATCTCCATATAGTATCAGATCTCTTCTTGGGCTTTCTCCTATGACTTTAGCCTCTACTGGCATTTATGCCAGTAGAGGCTAAAGCCATCCATTCTAAGATAGGGAGGATTAAGACATTATTTCTCACCTGTACAACTCCTAAGGCTGTATAAATCCCAAATCCTCCCTATCTTAAAATACTGTTTTCACATATAGAATACTGTACTAAAACCCTCTCTAAAAATGCTTGAGGCTATCCAGAAAAGGGTGATTGGATTAACTGGATTAACTGATCCTTCTCTCAAAGATTTGTTTGACCATTCGCAAATTAGATTTTCTGCCATCTAAATACCTAAATACCTAAATAATGAGGTACAATGTTATGCATAATCTTCTAACTCAGTTTAGCACCAATGACTATTAAATTATTTCAGGAAATTACAACATATACTAAATATTAATTAAAAGAAAAACTTTAATCAATACTTCCTATATTTTGGCAATGTTACATTACCGTCTTCATGGGAACATAAAGAAGAGAGTAACTAACGTTGTTCCTAGAGTCCAAAACTGCCCCCCTAGTGCTAAATTGGGTTGTCTTGGATGTTGGGCTGATGTTCTCACGATGCAAGCTTCCCAAATTCGGGGCAGTCTCATGCACCCAAATTTGTTGAGGTTGGAGTAAATTGATGAATATAGCCAAATTTGGGAAGCTTGCATCATGAGAACATCAGCCCAATATCCAAGACAACCCAATTCAACCCACTAGGGGGCACCTTTAGGACTCTAGGAACAATGTTAGTTATTCTCTTCGGCCTCATTTGCTTGTTATTAGTGCCTGCATGCACATATCACAGTTTTATGTTCCCATGAAGATGGCAATGTAACATTGCCGAAATATAGGAAGTATTGATTCAAATTTTTCTTTTTGATTAATATTTAGTATATGCTGTCATCGTCCGGTAGTAGCATCCTCTATCACGAGGGTTGCAGCAGATGAGCAGCTCTTCTCCATTTCTCTCTGTCTGTCGCCTCCATCATTCTTAAACTAGTCCATTCCACGATGTCATCGAACCACTCTCCAGTTGGTCTTCCACGTCTTCTCTTCCCCTTGTAATATAGTTCTTGTCAGGTGTCCCAGAGAGCTTCTCAGAAGATGTCCTGCAAACCTGGTCTTTCTTTGCATAATATTCTTGAGCAGTGCTCTTTCCATCCCAACTCTTCTTAAAACTTCTTGATTTGATATTCTCTCTGTATAGCTAATCTTTTCCATCTTTCTATAACACCACATTTCCAATGCATTAATTCTTTCCATATCTCTCTTTCTGAGTGTCCATGACTCACTTCCATAACTTACAATACTCCAAACTATTGCTTTAACTATTCCAACTCTAACACCTATTTTAATATTCTTGTTTATTAAAATTCTCTTCATTTCCATAAATGCCGAATTAGTTTGCCTATTCTATTTCTAATGTCCAACTCTGAAGTTCCTTTCTCTGAGATCCAGCTACCTAAATATTGAAATCTATCCACGTCTTCAAAAATCTTTCCTCCACATCTTATCATTACGTTATCTCCTATTTTTCTGCCCATTATCATTATCTTGGTCTTCTTTGTGTTAATCCTTAGTCCGTACTCTTTACAAGAGTTTTCAATTCTTTGAACAATTTGTTGTAATCCATTTTCACTTTTTGTCATCACCACCATCATCCACATATCTTAACTCATTAATGATTCTTCCATTTATTTTTATTCCTTCTTCTACATCCTCAATGCCTCTCTAAGCATCTGTTCACTATAAAGGTTAAACAATAATGGTGATAACTTGCATCCTTGTCTAACTCATCTCTCCACCGGGAATTCTCCTATTTCTTCTCCATTTACATACTGACGCTGTTTGTGACCAATATAATCTCTTTAAAATTTCCAAGTCATAAGAGTCAATATCAATATTTTCTAGAATGTCAAAAAGCCTTTTATGTTTCACTGTATCAAATGCCTTTTCAAAATCTAGAAATCCCAAAAACAACTTTCCCCCATGGTTTAGTATTTTCTTCCCAATAATTCTTAGACAAGTTATAGCCTTTCTAGTTCCTCTGTTGGTCTGGAATCCAAACTGGTCCTCATTCATTTCTTTTTCTATTTTATTCTTAATTCTCTCTAAAATTATTTGTGCCAGAATTTTTGCTGTGTGAGTTATAAGACTTATCGTTCTAAAATTGTTACAGTCTAAAACTCCCATCTTTTTTGGAATGGGGATAAAAATTGATCTTCTAAACTCCTCTGGTAATTCTTGTCCTTCATAAATTCCATTAATAATTTGCCATAACACTTCCATACATTTTTTTCACCTATATTCCTTATGAGTTCTATCTGTAAACCATCTATTCCAGGGTATTTTCCTTCTTTCATCTTTTGAATTGCTAGATTCAATTCCTCCCTCATGATGTACAGTCTCTGCCCACTATGCTCTTTCATTTGATTTTTTTCTCTTTCTCTGTCTTCATAAAGTTTACTTACATATTCATATATTTCTCTCATTCATTTCTTCCTCTACTTTCTTTGCGAATTAACTCGGCGTACTTGGTATCTTCAGCCGTTCCATGTTCCATGATTTGTTCCGTTTCTCTGCAGTTACCTTTTTTTAGATTAATCCTCATCTGAGTTGACAGCAATATATGATCTGTATCACAGTCTGCTCCTGGATATGTTGTCACATCTTTTATGTTTCTATATCTTTTGTTTATCAAAACATAATCTATCCGATTTCTTCTACTATTTATATCCTCTCCTGGGGCTTTCCACGTATACAATCTTCTTGAATGTTTCTTAAACCAAGTGTTCATAATTGCTAAATCATGTTTTCTACATGAAATCCAATAGCATATCTCCTCTTTCATTTCTCACTCCCAATCCATATAGCCCAACAATATCTTCCTCTTCCAATTTTTGCATTCATATCGTCCTGTATTATATCTTTTGTTTCTTTACATTTCAAACCCTGTTCTATATCACTATAAACTCTCTCTACCTTCTCATCCTCATAATCACAAGCAGGTAAATATACCTGAATAAGTAGAATATTTCTTGGTTTTGGTTTCATCTTTACCACCAAAACTCTTTATCTCAAGGGCTCACTTTAGTGAGTATAGGAGTGGAAAACCAGAGTACCTGATGCTGGACCATACCTTATTTCATGTAATATACATCTGTTATATTATCTATAGGATGGTCCCTACTCTTATTTCTTTCTTTCCTTTTCTTCTTTCTTGTTCCTTCCCCCAATGCGATTAGAGTACTCAAGGGCTAGGGTGAATCTTTTGATGTTTCTACTTTCTTCATGCATAGAAGGCAATGGGAAACCACTATGCTTCTACTTTTCTCTTGGATGAGCAGCAAGGATCAAAATGACGAGGGACGCACAGTTCAGGATGGGACTCCTGGGTCCAGAACTGCACAATTGGCTACCATGAAGGTCATTTGTTCCAGTATCGATATTGACCAGATTGCATGTCAGCCTGTGGGAGGTGGAGAAGAGGAAAATGGAATATATTCATGTGGAAAAGGAGCTAAAAGTAATTTTCACACTGAATCTTGGAATGTGAATACCTTACTTCAAACTGGAAGACTGGATATTGTAAATCTATATTGTAAAGATGGAGATGCTAAGATTGAAAATAGATGTTCTAGGAATGGCTGAGGTGAGATGGAAAGAAAAAGGAGATTTTCGAACAGAGGATGGAATGAGAATAATTTATTCAGGAGGGTAAGAGCAACATCAAGCAGGTGTTGGTATAATATTGAACAAATGAGTGGCAGGATGTGTGAACGGCTACTGGCAAATCTCAGACAGTATACGTTGTAATTTCCTGAAATAATTTAATAGTCATGTATTACCAACATATCAACGAGAATTAGCACCAATAGGTCAGAAATTCTATAAATAAAAAAAAAAGAATGCTTGATACAAAAATTTTGGCATTATATCCATGCTATATTGCAGTTTTTGCAACAGCAAACCGCAATGATTGTGCATAATAATACCACCCAAATCTAATTCTGATGTTGACGGGAGGGAAAGCAAATGTCAACAACTTGCCTCTACACAAACAGTAGTCAAATCTTCTTGTCCCTTGCCAAGCCCAATGAACAAGTCTTCTGCTTTTCTATACTTCCACCTCCCTCTCTCTTTCTCACACACACACACACACATCCAGATTGTGCTGGCATGACCACCAAAAATCAAGCTTACTTCCCGACAACATTCTTTTGCTCCAACTTCTACACAGATGACCACAGCAAATTATCTGCCATTAAACCAAGAACAACCAACAACCTATCTTGTCCTGATGGTATCCCCCCCCCATTTGTGCACAAAATCTGGTAATCATCAATATCCTATAACTTCAGCTTTCTTGGAAACAAGACCAGCCTTACTTACTGTGTCATGTTTGGTCTCAAAACAAATGAGAATAGGTTTATATAACAATTAGTCCACTTAACATCGTCAGGGTACTTTTTTTGAGTGTGGTGAGATTGCATTAAAACAACCACGATCCAGTGGAAGAATAATAGTGGTTAGTTGATGGAGTTAGGAGTGCTTGATCGAACTAACTGAACAGTGCCATTTGGAAGAAAACTGTTAATAGTTTATATCAAAAATGGAAATACTAACTATGTCAGGCTGACTCTTATATACATTCCTTGAAGGTAAATCAGATAATGACAATCATTTAAGTGACTGATCCACCTTCATAATATGCTTAGATCTCTTTCCAGTTTTGTTCAAATTAGAACAAAATATTTTCATGTAAATAGAATTTAATAAATTTTGTAATAATCAAGATCAGTAACTTAACTTATAGAAAACAAAGCTACAGTTCACCAATTTGTGGTTCATGACATATTAATTTTTTTTTAATCACTAAATTGTTTCAGGTGTTTGAATTAGCTTAAACAAAATACTCCAGTAAAACTAAGAAGTCTACAAAGAAAAATAAATGACTTACTTCACTTTGACCTTGTAAATAGTGTAAGTAACAATTACCTTATTTTTAATATTGCTTTATGAACATATATCACTTTGCCTTCAATACAAAACTTCAGGTCACTGGTATTCTGGAAATATAGTAAAAAAAAAAAAAAAGTAATTATATATATAATAATCACATGCTTTGCACAAACATAATGAAAAATATTTATTGTCATATTATATTGTCAAAAAGATTTAGTACCAGAATCAAGACAAGTGGATTCTATGTAATTTAGGATACAGAACTTAAAAATGGAATGTCTCACATACCATGTTAAGGTTCTTTGTTACTGATTTTTTCAAAGGAAAAACGATTGCCAACTAAGGGGGGGGGGGGGTATTTTGAAAAATTAATGTAATTAGCCAAAATTCAAGTATTTGAACATTTAACCTCTCTACCGCCATGGTGGACGAGATAGTGAGATCAAATTGCACTTCTTATCCATGTTATTCAATAGGTGTTACAGAATCGTATCCAGATTTTGTTGGATGTCTATAAACATCATGGCCGGTTGGGGGGGTGGGTGTTAATTTAAAAAAAGAAAAAAAGAAAAAAAAAGTGCTTATAAGACATTTCTAAGTCAAATATACACCATAATGTAGTGAGGGCAGAGGCATAACTAGGGAGGGGGCAGTCCACCCCGAGCGGCACTTTGAACCTTTTTGAACTTTTGCAGTTAATTCCAAAATGCAGTCTCGAGAACTCAGTTTCAAATATTGTAATACTGCTGCGAATTTTCCTCACACTTGCTGTAAGTGTTGCTAGTTGTGAGAGGAGTTTTTCTAAATTAAATTTCATTAAGAATTACCTACATTATTATGAAATAGACTTCACCAGTGTCATCGATGATTTTGCTAACAGAAAAGCAAGAAAAATAAAATGTTAGAATGTTGAAATTGAAGTTTTACTTAAAAAATAAACATAGTGTTTTAATTTATTTCCCTATACGTCGATTTGCCTTCTTGTAGTATTTTTGGTATGTATTGAGAGGGGTGGCAAAATCTCTAGCTACACCACTGAGTGAGGGTGAACTTAGGGAAAAGCTGACTGTGCTCTCTGGAGAAATGCAAGACTCCCCCAGTAGGGCCTCCTATGGCAGACAGTGATCTCTAAGGAAAACATGTATTGTGACAAGAAAAGAAAGTAAAAGGCAAAGCACTTTATATGGATTTTGCAAAGAAAAACTTATAAACACAGGTTTAAGATATTGATACATGGTGCCAGAGGATGGGACGCCAAGCCTGAAAGGCATCAGAATAGGTGCTAGAAAGGAGCAATGCAGAGCTTCTAATGAAATAAACAAGTATGATGAAGCTGAATTAAAGCATTCAAAAAAAGTAACTGCTAAGAGAGGTAATTAGAAGATGCTCCCACATTATGGATTTACATAAAACAGAAGCATGGAATGTAAGAAGCATGTTTTGGAGAAAATTGGACTCAATAAAGAAAGAAATCAGAAAAACTCAAGATTTTACAATTAGTAAACTTAAAATGAAAGGTACAGATCATTGTGATACTGAGGGCTTCAGCATATATCACTCTGCACATGAAAGTTTTAGAACAAATGGAACAGAATTCACAGTGAGTATGAAAAATACATGGAGATGCAATCCATGTTTGACAGAATAATCCAAATCAGAATAAAGACATATCCAGCAAATTTTCCTGTTCAGAAATCCTCATCAGAGTTTCTGAGCACAAGGACTACATACGGTTCCACCAATACAACCACTCAGGATTTGCTGACCATGCTTTGGACACCCACCACAGAATATGCAGGAAGAAGGCCACTCTATTACACTGCACAAATACAAATATGAAAGGCTGTTCCTCGAATCTGCCTCAAATAAACTTTCAAAACCTCAGCAAATTTGGGTGCATGAGACTGCCCCAAATCTGGGAAGCATTAATCCTCAGATCTTCAGCCTAATAACCAAGATTACCCAATTTAGCCAACTGGGAGGGGGTGGGAGCACTATTTAGGACTCTAGGCTCGCTTTGGTTGCCTTTCTTCAGCCTCATTTGCTCAGTGTTAGTGCCTGCATGCACATCTTTTTTTTTTTTTTTTTTTTTAATTTTTATCCCTGATGATGGCAATGTAACACTGACAAAATACAGGAAAGTAATAATTAAAATTTGTATAATGAATATTTTAGTATATGTTATTTCCTGAAAAATAATAGCTATGAGTAAACCAATGTATAAGCCTATCTACCAGGAAGAATGAAAACTGATTATGATGACCTTACTAATACAGATAAAACTGCCTACCAACTTTCAATCACACTTAAATTTGACTAAATTTTACTCTTGTATTACTGTTAACAGCTAAAAATGTACAGTATTACTATACATTTCTTTGCAGTTCAACTTAAAGCAGTAAACTACAGTTAATTGCAAAGATATTACTACACAAAAAGTACTAAAATCCTTAACATTATAAAAAAAAATAATATACACAAGGTTATGATTGTATTTGAATATCTTTTATATTAGTACTTTTAATATGAACACACACACACACACACACACACACACACACACTTGGAAAGAAGTTAATGGACATCCCTATGAACAAGATGCATCGTGCCATGTAAAGGTGACATGTCTGTAACTGTTATAAATTGGAGGAATATGATACTCCCAAGTGAAGTGTATTTGGGTGAAATGGCTGTGAGAAGCAAACTGATTTAGTTTGAAAAAGGAGTTACGATAGGATGCCATGTTGCAGGCCTATCTGTTTAGCAAATTGTTGACAAACTGGGCCATCTCAGGTCAACAATCAATGATATCATACTGAGATGGAAGTGCAGGAAGTAAACTACAAGTGCTACCAGCAGTGGGCGACTGATTGCACTCATCAAAAGTGACCGTAGGGTTCTACAAAGGATATTACGTAAAAAATCACCATTTGTCGTCCGACATGTTGAATGTGGAGTTACAGGGATTGACTGGATCGCAAGTCTACATAAAAACATTCAGAACCAAGGCTCACAACATGGGTTTTCATGGTAGAACTACAATATGCAAATCCTACATTACCAAAACCAACATAGTGTTGTTCAGTAGCAAAGAGCATGTACAGTGGGACATAGAAACTTGGAAAGCTGTGTTATGGAGCAACGAATCACGCTCACTGTACTGAGCAGACATGCATGTGAGTGTGGCAGGTGCCCAGTGAATGTCTCCTACCAGTGTGCATAACCCCAACTATGAAATTGGGAAGTGGTGGTGAGATGGTATGGTCCTGTTTTTCCTGGTTTGGAGTTGGACCTCTATTTGTGGTGCTACAAACAGTGAACTCTGAGAGGTATCTGGATATTCTGGACGATACAATGCTTCCTACTTTGTGGCATATCTATCAGCAAGATAATGTACTGTGTCATAAGGCTGCTTATGTAACTGCATGGTTTTTGTGGACATGAACATAACTATGCTTGACTAGCCTCCACAGAGCCCTAATCTCAACCTTACTGAACATTGTGGGATGAACTGGAGTGTTAGGGCCTTTAATGAGGGTGCCATGGATGTTTGTTCCTTATGCTATGGTGTTCGCCCGAGCAGAGTGAGTAAGTGTGGGGGAAAAAAAAAAAAAAAAAAAAGAAAAAAAAAATCAGTATATATCTGCCCAGAGAATCTGATGTACCAGTATGAAATTGTAACTAAATGCAGAAAACTCCCATCTACAAATAGCAAATATGCTCTTTCTCAATCCTTTGCAAATACTACTGTGTGCAACTTCTGTCCATCTGTGCTTCCAACTCTCTCTCTTGTCCAGATGATAATACTGTAACAACACTAAAAGACAAAACTGATCTCATAGAATCATTGCTCTCGTCCAACTTTTTTCACAACCATACCTATAACAGCACACATGCCTTGATCTATAGCAAAAAAAAACTTGGAATAACCTAGATACCAAAATGCCCTTAGTTAAGATGGTATTTCCATTACACTTGAATGGTGTGCTCTAGAACTAACACCTATCTTATATGATTTCAACTTTTCCCTCCCCTTCAAATTCTACTTCCAAAATGCTATGGACTTTTAGTTGTGGATGGACTAAGGATTACATTGTTGGGAGATGCTGCTCTAAAGAGACTAAATGTTGTACATTTTCAAGCCACTTCAGGACTCCAAAGTGAATTAGTGACTATAGTACGTCCACAGATTCGAGACCCTTCAACACTTCTGCGCATATGAAAAGAAGGAGAATCCATTCCTATTATAGGGTAATCAATCTGTCTTGAGGGATGGGTTGTTTATTACTACATGTCGGAAAATTAACTTCTCTTTTATGATCATTGTAGTTTTTAAAGTGATAACTATTTTGCTTGTATAACAGTTAGAAAATTTTACATATAAAGCACATAAATTCGTGTGTTGGTGACCAATTTGTACATCGCCTTATTTCTTTCTCCCCTTCAAAATGAATGGACTCTTCTTGGCAGCCTGCCAAATGACAGCTCTCTATACTGTGGTGGACTATACCATATATTTCCATTACTCTAGATTCCGCAGCAAATCACAGCCTACATCATCCACCTCTGGAGACCTGCTGTGAAGAGGTTTAAAAGAAATCTGTGATATTGCACAACATTTCAAAAGGCATTTGATAGGGACTACTCAACAATTGTATTCTATGGTCTGCCACGAAGTTATTGTAATTGAATAGGCAGTTTACTCATGTTTATTCACTGCATGTCATGGTGGACACATCTGTCTCTCTCTTCAGATTTTTCTACTACTGCAGGAGTTCCCCAGGGCTCTGTTTTGTACTAACTTCTTTATTCTGCACATAAATGACCTCCTATCTGTCTGTCTCTTTCTGATCTCAGACCTTATCCACAGTTTTGTTGATAATAGTACTCCATTTCCCCCTATTCATTTGACAAATCTTACAAGTGCTTAAACATTCCAAGCTTTAAATCTCTTTAATCAATGTCAGCCTTTAACACTGATCTCCATACCATTATTCAATGGAGTGAAGACAATCAATGGAATCAAAACAACAAATATGTTTTCTTACAAGAAAGATGTCAGGTCAACTCCCCTTACCTTTAATTACATATCCAGCTTGCAAGACAAGATCTGATCTCTCTTCTTGGGATGGCATTCACCACTAGCCTTTTGTGCCACAAACACATCACATGCAACTTCCTCACCCTCCAAAATACTTGGAATTCTTTTCTAGTCAAGATTCTGGAACAACAATTTACAAACAGACAGAGAGTACAGCTATGGGTTCATGCCCCCCTTTTTTTTTTAATGAAAAACTTTGAAGCTCTTGACTTAGCCTCCACAAGCCTTCTATGTGAATATCTAATCAAATAGATTAGATTTTCCTCTGTCACCTCAATAGTCAACATCCGAGAATCCAATTTACAATAGAAAATGAAACTAACAGCAATGCCTTCCTAGCTATCTCAATAACATGTCTTCCTAATGGTAACCTCTCTTTCACAGTATAGAAGAAACCCACTCAGAGATGGATACATTCACAAAATTTCCCATTATTCCCATGTCCCCAATGATACGGTATCATAAAAACTAATGGAGCTTACATGGCCTCTCTTCCTATCCAATGGTTACATTCCTACTGAATCAAAATAAATAATTAAACCATTCCCCACTCCATTACTTCTCTTCAGAAGGATTTTAGTAATGCTATTGCCATCTTTATGTCCAAGGCACATTGCAAAAAATAGCAAGAATTTTAAAGAAATATGACCTCTACACAGAATTCAAGCTCCACTTGAAATGAGCTACCCTTATCCATTCCCCCTAAAGACCAACTTCTTCCTCTCACGGTTTTCCTGGTGTACACAATTCCCTATTTCTGCTAGTTGGTCTACTATAGACAGACAGGAAGATCAGCATTTGCTACCACCTGCACAGAACAAAAAATACATCCTCAATAATGACTTTAGTCAATCAGATCTTGCAGACCATGTTTTAGATACTACACATAAATCGACCAGAAAAATAAAACACCATGCTCCAACTGAAGCAGAAAAACTGTTTTTAGAACCTATAACTTCTCTTGAAAACCAGCCTAATCTGAATAAATATGGATGCATAACTTCCTAAAATATGGGGAGTAATCTACAAGATCTTAATTTACAAAGGCCTCCAAGCAGATGCTTCACTGAGTTAGGATTCTAGTCTTTCATCCACATGTTTTCACTTAATTTTGTGTTACCTTTATGTATTGTGTGGTACAAGTTTCATATTGTACTCCACAAAGATGTCTCTGTGACTGAAGTGAAATACTATAAGAATTAAATAGTTTTAATCCTTTCCCCAGTGCTGTTTTAATCTATTAAGCTTCCAATGAGATACCTAACTGCAAGGGAAGGATGTTAGTAGTGCATTGGAAAAGAAAACAGTGTTTGAAGAAAGCAGTATCAGACTGTATATGAGGATCAGGAGGATAAAGCATGTAGCAGTTAAATGAATGAGTAGTATCATTAAGCAGAGACCACAGAACAAGTTGTGGAAATTATAAAAGGAGAAAGGTGACCAGCAAGCTCCAAGAATAGTGCCAACAAGGAAGGCAAAATCATATTATGAGAGGAAATTGGAATTTCATCTGTCAACTCTGCTAAAGAGTTCTTTGGAATTTCATCTGTCAACTCTGCTAAAGAGTTCTTTGGAATTTTCTATATGAGAAGTAGAAAAAAAAATGACTATGGAATGATAACTATAACATGTGCTGATGGTGGGGAGACAACAGAAGTGGATGAAATGGATCAATTACTAAGTGGCCACTTAGTAATTGATCCATTATAGACCAGTTATATATCAGAAGTGGTTGTAGAAGTATTGGATAAGTTGGTCAATAATGAAATTCAGGAATGGGTGAATAAGAATATACTCATTATGAGGTTTCATGGAATGAAAACAGCATATATAAATAATTAAACACAAATTTAATTGCTCCTGTGTTTCATCACAGTCACTGAGACATCTTCAGGGAAACAATATAAAAATACACAAAATAATAAGTGCAAAAATTAGACAAAGGTTATTCTACAGGCATGACCTCTAGTGAAAAAAAATAAAAAGTAAAATAAAAAATACAGATAAATGCCAGTAGAATAACCGGTGATCAAATCGTTGTTTCTTTAGCTTACTGTGTGAAATGTAACTCAGCTTGTCCTTGTATATACTCCAGATGATGACCTTAATATGAAAGTCAAAATGTCAAGAAATTAAAATAGTTATTTATAACATGGTTGTAAAGTCGATAATTCTAAAACGAATGCTGATCACCGTGCAACATTAAAAGAAAGGATTCTGATAATTCATGGAGATTCGACACACAAGAGATTCAATCAATACGGTAAGTTGAAGATTCATGTTTCTGGTTTGATCAATCAACTGACATTTTTAAAATGTTGTAGGGACAGCAATATCATTCCGAATTGCATCAAACTAAAGAGAAAATTTACCTCACCAAAAGCAATGAATATACCACTGCATGGAGAAAGCATTACTCAGAGAAACAGATTCAGGCTACGAGAAAAAACTTGGCTGTTACTCAAAACCAGGTACAAAATGTAAAATTTGAACTTTCAAGTTACTTGAATGCAGATATTTGAATTATCCTCAAAAAGTGGACCAAGCTTTCATCACTCGTTGTCTCAGTATCTCCCATAATGCAAAGCACATCTCCTTGCAGACATGTATAATGCATAGCATTATACATCTCCATAAAATTCTGGTTGGGTGTTAACGTTCACTATGAAGAAATTCAAATATATAATGCATAGCATTATACATGTCCGTAAGGAGATGTGCTTTGCATTATGGGAGATACTGAGACAACAAGTGATGAGAGCTTGGTCCACCTTTGCCACGAGTTGCCTCACTCCTGAACTACTTCAGGCGCAAACTTTGTTTGCCTACACTTCGGTAAAGGATTAAACTAAATTTATCATAGTCTAACCAAGTGAAAAATAAACTTCCAGTGTAGTTGGATAGGTTAACTACATTATTGTTACCTGCAGGCGATTAGTGGCTCCTATTGTTTCTTGCTTCTGGTTGGTTATTAATGCTCACTGTGAAGAAATTCGAATATGTCTGTTGGTTTTGTCGATCTTTTAGTCTATGAAATTTGGATATGAGATTTTCTTTCTTAGTTTGAAGGATATTGTTTGCTGTGTTGTGCGTAATCTTTTCGAGGCCACTACCCAGGGTAGTGGCCCTTCCCTTAATGCATAGCATTATACATGTCTGCAAGGAGATGTGCTTTGCATTATGGGAGATACTGAGACAAGGAGAGATGAGAGCTTGGTCCACCTTTGCTACGAGTTGCCTCAGTCCTGAACTACTTCAGTTGCAAATTTTGTTTGCCTACAATTGGGTAAAGGATTAAACTAAATTTATTATAGTCTAACCAAGTGGAAAATAAACTTCCAATATCTTTCTCTAAATCCAGAGTAAATTAATAATAAGGTGGTACACCTTTTGGCAACTCGTATAAGTAAATATGACCTCTCCATTGCTTCTGACTTAGTATCACTACTTCTGGATCTGCCTCCCACTTACGAGACCTCAATAAAGGTTGAAACCGGTCTGGATAGTGGCCCTTCCCTTAATGCATAGCATTATACATGTCCGCAAGGAGATGTGCTTTGCATTATGGGAGATACTGAGACAAGAAGTAATGAGAGCTTGGTCCACCTTTGCTATGAGTTGCCTCAGTCCTGAACTACTTCAGGTGCAAACTTTGTTTGCCTACACTTGAGTAAAGGATTAAACTAAATTTATTATATCCAACTATGCCTTAAACAAAGATGAACTCTCACTACTCAGCAAAGGTCTAAAATTTGCCGTAGCATTCGGATCGATGACAAACTGGATTTTATTTGTAATATTGAAAGAGGCTTAAGATTCATCCCAAATAACATAGCAGATAAAATACATTTAGAAACCGCCAACATTTTAAATATAAATCATAAGAAAACAATAACAAACAACTTAACGAAACACGAATTAACAGCGGCAAAATCATTAAAATAAAATCTAAACATCATAATAACTAGAGCCGATGAAGGAAGTGCCACTGTTATTCTAAACCGAACCACTTATTTAGAAAAAATGAATCTGCTAGTCTCAGACAATAGTACATACCAAGTGGTTAACTACAACCCAACCAATAGAATAAAAAAGAAAACAGAGAAACTACTTAAATCGATTACTACATGGCCCGAAGATACAGTAAAAAAATTACTTCCTCACTACGCTCGTTCCCCGAGAATTACAAGATACAGTAAAAAAATTACTTCCTCACTATGCTCGTTCCCTGAGAATTTGCGGTCTACCAAAGATACACAAACAAAACGCACCACTCCGGCAGATAGTCGAAGGTATAGATAGCCCGAATTATCACCTAGCCAAGAAATTAGCAGCAAAACTCAAGGAGTTGGTAGGTCATTCTCCCCTCCTATATCAGAAACACACAACACTTCATAAACATAATCAAAGACATTACATTAGAAAAAGATGATTTATTAGTCAGTTTTGACGTCTCTGCCCTCTTTACGAATGTTCCAATCAATGACACAATCCTGCTTTTACAGAACAAATTCCCTCCAGATATCACGGCGCTCTTTGCGCATGTATTATGTTCTAGTTATTTTGTATGGCAAAATGCTTTCTACTTACAAAAAGAAGGCACAACCATGGGCTCGCCATTATCCCTCCCCCCATTGCTAACTTTTATATGGAACATTTTGAGCAACATCCTCTAGATCCCTCTCCTTTAAAACGCAAAGTTTGGCTTAGATACATTGACGATGTTTCGCAATCTGGCCCTATGGCTGCCAGACACTAGACACTTTCCTTAGCCACCTAAACAAATAACACAAATGCGTACAATTCACAATTGAGATTGAAAAACAGAACACACTTCTGTTTCTAGATACACTTGTTCACACATCTTCCTTCTGGCAGTCTTTTCTTCACTGTTTTCCAGAAACTGACACATACTGGCCAATATATACATACATAAACTCCTACCACCACCACCCAACACAAAAACTAGGTGTCATTAATACTCTAAAAAACAGGGCTTTGAAGATCTGCTCCAATGAACAAGCGCTGAAAGATGAATTTAACGTTATCAGCAATACTTTTCTAAAAAAATGGTTACAGCCAAAACACTTAACAAAATTCTCTACAAGACCTCAATAAAAAACAAAGATAAACCAAACTACAATAAAACTATAACCATTCCTTACATTAAAGGGACATCAGATAAAATAATCAGAATACTACAGAAATACAACCTCAAAGCCACCTTTAAATCTCCTGCAAAATTAAAAAGCTTACTCAACTCATTCAAAGACCCACCCTGGAGTATACTGTATTTATTGCACTTGTAATCTACAATATATAGGCGAAGAGGACGCACAATTCCTATCAGACAAAAGGAACATAAACGACACATTAAATATAATAACTATGGTGAAGCTGGCCTTTCTGATCATACCCTGAACACTTTACATAGAATTGACTGGAAAAGCACCAGTTGTTTACATCATGCCAAAACATGGCATGAATGCAAATTTAAGGAAGCCTGTGAGATTCTTATCAACCACCCCAATCTGAACAATAATGATGATGGTCTAAAAATTCCAAGCATATGGAAGGCACATATTCTACCCACGGAACCTTTCTCCCTAAGAGTTAACTATAAACAGGACTGTAGATAATCTAGAATCCTAAATCTAATATAACAATCGTAATGTTAAAAATAGGACATCATTGTTACTGTAAGAAAACTATAAGAAAGAATGTTTCTCTCATGTTATCTTAAATAGAATTTAGCTTTGATGTAGTTTCTAAATAATTAATTAATTTGTAATTTTATCTGTATTTTTTTTTTTTCGCTAGAGGTCATGCCAGTAGAATAGCTGGTGATCAAATCATTGTTTCTTTAGCTTACTGTGTGAAATGTACTCAGCTTGTCCTTGTATATTTGTATATACTCCAGATGATGACCTTAATATGAAGGTCAAAACATCAGGAAATTAAAATAGTTATTTATAACATGGTTGTAAAGTTCATAATTTCTAAAATGAACGAAGAATGACCAGTAAGTGTGGTTAAGTGTTCAGCTAACTTTTGACCAGGATGGATGGATGATTATAACATCAAGCTCATCTTCATGTTATTCTGATGAACTTTTACAGAAGGAATTTACAACATATTTAATTCACATCAAGTGGTTTTAAGGACTCTTTCATTAAAAAAAAAAAAAAAAAAAAAAAACTCTACCTCTTCTAATGCAGAAGAAATAACTCTCATTCCTATCCCTTATGGGCAAGGCATTTCTGAATGCATAGCTCAAGTTTTAAAACCACTGAATATTTGTTGTTGTTGTTGCCTTTCATTCCCATCAGAAAATTCTCCACCTTTCTCACTTCTAAGGACAAGCTGCTTCTTCTAGGTTTTCCAGATGTCTACCAGATTCCTTGCTCTTGCAACTTGTCTTATTCTGGACAAACCAGAAGATCTGCCTTTATTCATCTAGAAGAACACAAGTGTTCCATTAAATATCATGAGCATGCTATCTGCTGAACTAAATAGAACACTGGAACAAAACAACAGTTGTTCATAAAAGTTGTTTCCTCATAGAAAATCATTATAAAAAAAAACACATAAAAGTTTACTCCACTGTCCTAACTTAAACTGATTTATGGGCGATAGTAGAGATTAGCAGATTTAAAATGTTTTGTGTGTGTATTTTTTTATTTTTTGGAGACCCCTCCAGTCAATAATTTTCTAACCCCCAGGGTTAGGAAATTATTGACTGTTTTAGGTATCTTACATTAGCTGTCAAGGTGGCACATTTTAGAATTGTCTGTATTACTGAAGATGTCTATGGCACCTAGGCAAAAATTAAACAGTAAATAAGTTTTAATGCTAGTTTTCCTCTGTTTTTATAGTTATTATTAATACTTTCAAATCTACGACACAGTGTTATTTATATATATACATATATATATTTTTATGGAAGTTTTTTCACTTGGCTATGCTACTAATTATATATTGGTTTTATCCTTTATCCAAGTGTTAACAAACAAAGTTTGTGCCTGAAGTACTTTCAGGACTGAGGCAGCTCGTGGTAAAGGTGGTATAAGTTCTCCTCACTTGCTTTAGTATCTCCCATAATGCAATACTGTCTGCAAGGAGATGTGCTGCATTATGGGAGATACTAAGGCAAGCGAGGAGAACTTATACCACCTTTACCACGAGTTGCCTCAGTCCTGAAAGTATTTCAGGCACAAACTTTATTTGCTAACGCTTCGATAAAGGATGAAACCCAATATATAGTTAGTATTATTTATATTCAGAATGCATTTGATCTTGTGGCAATCAAAGACTGAAAGATGCACTGAAACAAGTTTCAGGAAAAACTGTGATAGTATGTTATTTTGCTAAATTTCATTGAAAACTAAATTTGCACAATAATTTTGTAATGTATTCAATGCACTTTTTTTCTGTCTGTGATTTTAAGATAAAAATAAGCTTGCTATCACAGATTATATTTTATCCACCAGTACAGTGGATAGTAGTAGTGCTAATGATGCGAGTAACATCCAAGAACACACTTGTTCGAGGGAGTTGCAGAGATGAGATTTGCCTTGTTGAGATACTTTTATCGGCCTGATTGGCTGAGTGGTTAGCGCATCTACTCTCCAGCCAAAAGGCTGCAGGTTCAAATCCCGCCGTGGGTATGGATGTTTGTGATTGTCTGCGAAAACACTAGTGGTAGTCAGTGGCGTTGGTGTAGATGATGAAGGTAGTTGTGGTTGGTGGAGACGGAGAGTTGTCAAGTAGGTGCCTTCCCACGATGAATCTTTGGACTCCCTAGAGGTGTTATGTAATAATAATAATTATTATTATATTGCACAATATTTTAATATAAAGTTGTGTTCATTATCACTAAAAGTGAAAACTACTTCTAATCAAATACTATAATTTCTTCAAAATTATTTTGTAGTGCAAGATGCAGCTGACTCTCATTATAGCAAATATTATAATTCATTCACCATAAATAATTACCAAAGCCTCCATGGCATCAATATAATGCTAAAAACATTCACTATGGCAAACAACCATCTGCTATAATAAACTATTTCCTTGGTATAGTTTATTATAGTAGGATGCTATAATAAATTATACCAAAGGACATTATAATAAACTATATTGCTAAGAGTTTGCTATAATGAGGAACTAACTAGTTATCATAATATACACAATTATCACATTTTGATGAAAATAATTCCTTTTGAATTGAACAAAAGCAGTTCATTATATACTTAATGATGAATACATACCAGGTCATCAAAGGCCACTCGAAGGCTATCGCTCACTCTGTTTGTCAGAGCCACATCTAAAAATAATAATAATGGTTATCTTTTTAAGAAACACTTTGGGCTGATAATGTTATATTTGTAGTATGCAGTGCAAAATCTTATGTGCAAAATCCTGTAAGCTGCATAATATTTGATGGTTTAATGAATTATAATTTGAAAAGAGTTTCAATGTATAGAAAAAATATTGTGTTCATTTAATAACAAAAATACAATTAAATTCTTAATCTTGAAAAAATGAAGTAACTTTGGAAACTCACCATGTGAAGTTCTGAAACAGATAAAATAAGTTGCATATTTAAGTGTCCCAGACCAGTATAGGTTCCACAACCAGTTGTTGCTGTTATTTGAAATAATGGTTAAAGTAACTAAGGTCATGATGCCCAGTGTATTATATCTGTTGCTTTCATGTGTTTATATGGTTAGACATAGGGGAAACTACTGCATGAGGAATTGGTGTGCCCAGGTGATCAAATCTATGCACAGTAGTCAAGATGCAGCTGAATCATAGCCTTATAAAGAAGGATAATAATCTCCATATCTTTACCTTTTAGCATGTTTTTCAACATCCAAGTAATCCTTTGAGCTATTTTACCAACTTTTGCGATATGCCCACAATTATCCCCCAAGTCCCTAGCCTTATCAATTTTCCTGCAACCCAGTATCATCAATGTGATACAAAGTATGTAACCTTTTCTACTGGAAGTGAATAACCTTACATTTTGTAACATTAAATTGGCAATCATTATCCTTTGCCAACAATGCCAATTTATTTAAATCATCCTGCAGGATACCTACATCATCTTTCTCAACTACTGCCCTCTCTAGTTTTGCATCATTAGCAAACAAACTGGATATCCTCCACCCCCCACCTCCTTAAATCTTTCCCTATATCATTGATATACAAATTAAAGAGTAGTGGCCCTAGTACAAAACCTTTTACAAAGCCATGCTGCCAACCATAGAGTACTGTATTTCCATTCATCCATTGCTGGATTTCACATTTAACCAACTGTTCCAATACTTTAATTACTCCGTATATTATAATAAATTTAGTTTAATCCTTTATCCCAGTGAGAGCAAACAAAGTTTGCGCCTGAAAATATTTTCAGGACTGAATATAGTGTTGTACTATCTTACCTGGGTAAGTAGTACAACACCAAGGCAACTCGTAGCAAAGGTGGAGCAAGCTACCAACACTTCTATCCCAGTATCTCCCATAATGCAAAACACATCTCCTTGTGGATATAAATACTGTTATGCATTAAAGGATTGGCCACTACCCAGACTAGTTTCGATCTTTATTGAGGTCTCTTCAGTGGGAGCCAGGCCCAGAGTTGGAGATACCAGGCAGAAGCAATAGCAAGGTCATCTTTACCTATAGGAGTTGCCAAAAGGTTTGCCACCCTTTTTTTTAAATTACTCTGGATTTAGAGAAAGATGTTGAAAGTTTATTTTTCACTAGGTTAGACTATAATAAATTTAGCTTAATCTTTTATTCCAGTGAGAGCAAACAAAGTTTGTGCCTGAAAATATTTTCAGGACTGAATATAGTGTTGTACTATCTTACCTGGGTAAGTAGTACAACACCAAGGCAACTCGTAACAAAGGTGGAGCAAGATACCAACACTTACCCAGGTAAGATAGTACAACACTATATTCAGTCCTGAAAATATTTTCAGGCGCAAACTTTGTTTGCTCTCACTGGGATAAAGGATTAAACTAAATTTATTATAGTCTAACCTAGTGAAAAATAAACTTTCTACTCCGTATATTGACTGGTAATTTGCTACTTTTGTCTTGGAGCTACCTATAAGTAATCGAACTATCTTATCCTTTCTCCAATCTCTTAGAACCATACCAGAACTAAGACTGAACAATTTCATAAGTGGTGCCAACTTAAAGATGGAATGATTCTGTTTCTTCCATTATGATCTCCCTTCCTCAGTAATCATTTAGATGGATTAACACTCTTTGATGTGTTCCCATATGAATATATGAAACTGAACATCTAATCTTCTGCTTTACATGTATTCAACTTACCTTCCAAAAAATATAAATGTACTATTAATTAATGTGTACATCTAATCCCTAAGTAATATAGTGTTTCTAGAAAAACCTAGATAAGAATTCAGGTAAGGAAAAAAAAATTATAATTTAAAATTTTTTTTAAAAAATGATTTAATTAAAAAAATGATTAAAAAATTTGTCGAGTTACTGTTGTAACTCTACAAATTTCAAAAGAGGATGGCTTGCACCTGAAGTGCAACCTCAGTATTAATAAAAAGAGCTATCAAAACACTTTTAAGTGTATAAACATTTGGCTATCTTTATGATAAATATGGAAAAACCATCTACTGAAATAATTACTAATATGGCTTCACAAAAAAAAAGGCTAATGGAATTAACTTAAATGCACTAATAACTGACAATTTATAAACTCTTGGGAGGAGTTCACATAAATTGCTGCCCTTAGATCTGGGAAAGAGGAACACACCCAGGGCCCCACATATCACAACACAAAAAAAAAATAAATTTATTAAATAAGTGGTATTAGAAATGAAATATTAGGAATCAATCTTATAGAAAAATAAATTTTATAGAATAAACATAATTTATGATTATGTATATCTATTTTAACACTAATCCAAACATCGCTGACCCATCAACAGAACACCCAGACATGTGCAACAATTAAATTCAGTCATCTTTGGCATTTTGTTGACTTTGTCATATAAAAACCATAGCTTTACACATATTTTTTGATTTTTGTCATTATGAAGGTATATTTGTCAAGGTAAGAGGATAGAACTTAACATTTTGTGTTAGCAAAATTTATAACTTTTAACAACAACAAAAATTAAAATAACTAAGGTACTAAAGTAACTACAGTACAAATAAACCCATTGTGATTGCAATACGTCACTATTTCATTTTGTGACAGCTCTTACTGACCAAGTTATTGATAACCATGACTAATTGGAAGGGAAATAAGTTCTCTTACATATTTAAGTAATACATCACTGAGTAGAAATGAAATGTTTAAAATGTTTTCAGTTCAGTATTCTTGATTCAAGAAAGTGCAACTAAAGAGAGGCTATATGCAGCTGTTTTACAACACAAAGAATAAGTTGAAATAAAATCTTTTTGCAACAAGAATTTATGTGAATTGGGAACAGTTATATACATGTTGCACCACAGTATACTGAATGTACATTTCTCTATGAGAGAAAACATCTTCAAAAATCAGAAAACTGAAAAATATTTGGTTTTACAGATAAATAGTTGTGTTTTCTAAAAATATATTTAACTGCTTGGGCATGTGAAAAAACATTGTGGATTATCTGAACAAATCTGTAATAGAAACATAATTAACATTTTGCAATTTTTACTTTTTGTGCAAATAAGAAATACATGTCAATAAGTGTTATACATTAAGCATTATGGTCTGTATTACTAAAAAAATACATAGTTATTTACTGGCTACCATTTTTCTGTAATTTTAACTACCATTTTCACAGTACAACTATTTGCCAAGATACATAAGCAGTGAGTATAGGAAACAATTCACATAATAAAGAAAAGATCTAAACTACTAACTTTGCATACTCTGATGTTGTAAAAATTTAAAGTATAAAGGATAATATGAAAAGTTAAAGACTAAAAAATGCAAGCTATAATGAAACAGAAGATGAATGGTATACAATAATCAAGATATTAACATTATGAGGTGAAAGATCATTATGGATGTGGCTGTCTCCACAGATGTGGAAGAAAAAACAGGATTAGTGATGCTCTGGCTGATTTTAAGTTTGGCATTCCTTTTTATATAATGGGCTGCCAAACCTCAAACAATGTAGGAGTGGTGGACATTAATAGCATTACAATGTGTCTTGATTGCTAAGATTTGAATATTCAAAGTTTAGTTAAGTCAAAGATAATAAAAAAAGTGATAAGCCAAGCTTTTATGTTATGGAGCATCCTTAGATCAGAATGTGTAAAGACACGTTCTGATCTAATGACAAACTCAAGTAGTTTCTATTATTCGAGTAAATTCAAATAAAATAAAAATTTTACGAAGTGATCATATATATTGCCTACTTTGTTGTGCTGTTGGCAGTAAAGATCTAAATGGAGATTGTAAATAGTGATGAACAAGTATGATATGAGAGACAGGGATAATAGTAAGAATGGAACTCCACTGATTTTTAAAATTTAAAACTAGATATGAATAACGGAATTAAAAGCATAAAAATATTTTGAAAGTTTATTTTCCACTTGGTTAGAGTATAATAAATTTAGTTTAATCCTTTATCCAAGTGTGAGCAAACAAAGTTTGCGCCTGAAAGTATCTTCAGGACTGGGTTAAGGTGGTACACACCAGGGCAACTCGGTGCAAAGGTGGAGCAAGCTACCAACACTCCTATCCTAAATTGTTTGTAGCTTGTGTTGGTAGCTTGCTCCACCTTTGCACTGAGTTGCCCTGGTGTGTACCACCTTAACCCAGTCCTGAAGATACTTTCAATAGGATAGGAGTGTTGGTAGCTTGCTCCACCTTTGCACCGAGTTGCCCTGGTGTGTACCACCTTAACCCAGTCCTGAAGATACTTTCAGGCGCAAACTTTGTTTGCTCACACTTGGATAAAGGATTAAACTAAATTTATTATAAGCATAAAAATAATTGGATGCTATTAAAAGATGAGAATAAATTTTGTAATGAATGATGATATTATTAGTAAAACAGAATATAAAAATAAATGAGAAACATGAAATCAATTTACAATGTGGAGTAAAGTTATTTTGGTACAACTGTCATCAGAATAAAAGAATAACATTTCGTGGTATATATAATGTAGGCTGCATCAATGGCTGCACCATGTTCCAACATAAAAATGTGCACAAATTCACATGGAGAGAAGAGGCAAGGAATAAGAAATTCTCATTGACTATGTTATTGTTGATAGAATAATAGTAAAAATAGCAAAGAAAGGAGATTTGGAAAACTATAATAATTGGAGGAGCATAAACTTGCTATGTGTCGAAAGTTTTTTTAACTTAACTTAGGTATATTATGTATTCAAGATACCAGGTAATTTTATATAAACTTGGTTTTAATCCTATTTCCCAAGTAAGCAAACAGACAAGAAAGTCAAGTTTGCACCTGCAAGTAGTGCAAGTCCAAGGCAACACTCATGAGTTGCCTCAACTGGCACCACCATGAGTTGCCTTGGACTTGTACTACTTGCAGGCGCAAACTTGACTTTCTTGTCTGTTTGCTTACTTGGGAAATAGGATTAAAACCAAGTTTACATAAAATTACTTGGTGTCTTGAATACATTGCTATGAGTCATTAGCAAAATTTTCTGCAAAATTATTATTTCAAGAATTACTGAAATAAAGAGCCAAAGGCTTTACTTCAGCAATGCAAAACTATACAAATCAAGTGGATATTGAATCCAACATTATTTCACAGCTGAATAAGAAACCAGAAGAGTTTTGTGGCGAATATAGAAACTATAAAAGTTTCGGCAGATCCAAGCGTAAGCAACCTTTCAGGATATGGGCTTAGGTGGACCGCTCGGATCTGCCTAAGCTTTTATAGTTTCTATATTTGGCACGAAACTCTTGTAGTTTTTTTCAGCTGTGAAATAATGTTGGATTCAATATCCACTTAATTTCTATTATTCTTTCAACAATCTTTAATATTTTAGATGAGGGCATGAGAAGAGAGCAGTCTGGTTTTAGGCCAAATAGATCATGTATAGACCACATTAACACCTTAAGAATAATAATCAAACAGTCAGGGTGAATTTAACTTTCCTTTATATTTGCTTTGTGGATTATGAAAAGCCTCCGATTCCATTGCTAGAGATTGTGTGTGGAATGCACTTTCAAATCAAAGGAATGCCGCAGAAGATAATAAACCTCATACAGGAAGGATAACAGAAATTCCAATGCCAGGTGCTGCATGATAGATATATGACACAACCCTTTCAATCTGTATCTGGAGTGTAACAAGGATGTCCCTTATTATTTATATTGGTGCTAGATCAAGTTCTAGAACAGACAGCAATGAAACATGCCAAAGGAATATCATGGAAAATAAATAAACTTTGGGCGATCTAGACTATGCAGATGATGTATGTCTAATTACTCACAAACATGCAGATATTCAAAACAAATTAACCATATTACAAGAAGAATCACTGAAAGTTGGTTTGAAAATAAACAAAACAAAACAAAACAAATGAGAATCAATGTGAACAAAAAGGCACAAGTACAAATGAAAATTGAAAATCGAAACTATTTTACATATCTTGGCAGTGTTTTATCTGCAGATGGAGAACTAAAGATGTTGACATAAGGATTCAAAAGGCAAGAAGTGCATATGCTAAACTTTGTAGAGTATGGAAAACGAAAAATATTCACAGAGATACAAAATTAAAAATATTTAATGCACGGATTAAATCAGTTCTTTTATATGGATGCAAAATGTGTCTAGTTTCCAAAAAAAATACAAAGAAAACGACAAACACTCGTAAATCGATGTCTACAGTGCCCACAAATTATTACTAACGAAGACCTCTGGAAAAGAACAAATCAGTAAAAAGTCGACCTTGAAATCAGAAAAGGAAAACTTAAATGTATTGGACACACACACACACTTAGGAAAGATCATGAAGAAATCTGTCATGCAGCCCTAGAATGGAATCCCCAAGGAAAGAGAAAGGGTGGCTGTCCTAAAAATACATGGAGGAGATAGACTTTAATAGAATGTGAGAAGAAGAATTCTGCTGAACTAAGACCAACAGGAAAGATAAAGAACTGACTGAAAAAATTTACAGGCTTCCGATGTTCCTAATGGATTCTGGAAAAGAAGAAGCAGAAGAAACCTCAGATATATAATGTAGGAGAAGTGGGCATTGATGGTTTTGCAACGTGTTTTTATTTCAATGGCTTCTGATATTCTTACCTTTGTTTCATTTTTGTTTTGAAAACTAAGAATGGTTACTTTTTCTGTTTGTGGTATATGGTTGTATTCTACTGCTTGTGCTGCTATTTCTGCATTTAGTGCTTTTGTGGTTTGGCTGATTTATTTTTTTGGTTTCTTTTGAAAGAATTCAGATATTGTGTATACAACAATCCCAATAATGTTCATACAAGCAGGAATGAAGTTATCTGATTGTAGACATAATATAAGTGGCACTGCAGTTTTTGCATTGATGTTTGGTTGACAAGAGAAGCGATAAATGATATGGTAACACTGTAGAATGTCATAAATTGTTTTCTTTTGTATTATTTTTAATTTATTTTATAATTTAGAATTACTAGTGAAAACAGTTTTATAGTCTGAATGTTTCAATATGTATCTTATAACTTTATGTATATTCTATATATATGGAAATTAAGATTTTATTATAGGAAATATTTACTTTCTCCTGAGGATTGTGGCTCTTTTTTGGCTGTAGAATTAATAAACTACGTTAACTGCTGGGGAGGGGTGCTTAAGGATCAAAGTTGTATAACTGAGAGGAGACCTCCACATACCTTTTAAAGGAATATGGAGAACCGACCAGGGATTCGGACCTATTGTCCAATCCTCACCTTCTCGTGGTACACCTTGTTGGGTATCTACCTGGATACTGAACAAACGAAGATGGGCCGGCAATTTGGATTTAGCCGACCAAATTGTATTCTCATTGGCTTAAACCAGTATACATACAAACTGATGGTACAACATGACAAAATTTCATGCTGGCTGGGGTGTCGCCCGGTTAAACAAGGCCCCATTGTTTTCGCCAGGGAACCAGGGCAAACAGCGAAAAGTTAGCTACTGGAACAAATCTGAAAGCACACCCAACGCAATATTACCAGAGTTAAAGATCGATACTATCAAACATAAGAAGCCTGAATGGCAAAGAAATGGAGCTAGCTGAGGAATTAGATAAGTACCAGATCGACATAATAGGGGTGACTGAAACAAAAAAGACAAAAACTGGTGAGATCTTTCTGAGCAATAAAATACAAAATGTTATATTCAGGCAATGACAATCAAGGAAAAGAAGGTGTAGCCATAATATTCAACACAAAATACAAGGCTAATCTTCTTGAATGGCAGGCAGTCTCAAGTAGAGTGATGTGGGCAAATATGAGAATGGGGAACTGGATAATGAGTGCTTATTTGTGCCTATGATCCCACAGAAGGTTCTGCTAAGGTAGAATTGGAGGAATTTTTTGAGGCTCTAGAGAAAGCTACTGACACAATGAAAAAGGAAAAGTTGGTCCTTGTTGGGGATCTAAATAGCAGAGTAGGAAATGATTGTCAGACATACAAAAATATTTTGGGAAAATTTGGAGAAAAGAGCAAAGCTAACAATAATGGCACATATCTGTTGGATTTCTGCTCAGGACATGGACTAGTTATTACTAACACCATGTTCTAACATAAAAATGTGAACAAATTCACATGGAGAGAAGAGGCAAGGAATAAGAAAAGTCTCGGTGACTATGTTATTGTTGATAGTGATGTTTTCTCCCTGGTGCAGGACACCAGAGTGTACAGAGGATTTGAAATTGAAAGTGATCACTATTTAGTCTTGAGCAGGATAAAATTGAATTTCATATTGAAAAGAATGACATGTAAGAAAGTCTTAAAGCGAGTAAATGTTGAGCAGCTCTCAGATGTGAACTGTAGACTAAAATACACAAACATGATTGAAGAAAAAATGAAAGAGTTTGAGAACAAGAACGAAACCATGGAGATTCAGTGGCAAACCTTGAAGAAAACCCTGATTGATTCAGCCAGAGAGGCATGTGGTGAGGTTATCTGCAAGAATAGAAAAATCAGAACTCTGTGGTGGACACAGGAAGTTAAAGAGGCCGTGAAGGAAAAGAAGAAAGCATATCATGGGTTCCTGGCAGATGGATCACCTTGTGCTCTTTGAGAATACAGAGACAAATGTAAGAAAGCTAAACACTTTGTAAAACTAGCTAAGCAAAAGTCATGGGAGGACTTTGGTAAGAATATAGAAATTAAATATCAAGAAGGTGGCAAAATATTCTGGAGGTTGTTGAAGAAGCTTAGGAATGGAGGAAAGAGTGCTGTAAAAGGAGTTAGAGATGATAAAGATGACATGAAAATGGGAGAAAAAGATATCCTTGAAGTATGGAGTAATTACTTTGAAAAACTGCTAAATGAAACACTGACCAGGCATGCAGTCAGGAATACATATCCATACTTGAAGTAGAAAAAGCCATCAAAGGCTTGAAATGTGGAAAGGCAGCAGGAGTAGATGATATTCGACCAGAAATGCTGAAGTATGATGGTATAAGAGTCTTACAGTGGCTGCACTGCATAGTTCAGAAGGCCTGGACAGAGGGACGAATTCCTGATGATTGGAGTAGAGCTCTAATAGTACCCATATATAAAAAAGGGAAATAAAACAGAATGTGAGAATTACAGAGGTAGGGAAATTTCCCTACTGAGGTAGGGAAATTTTTACAATACCTACACCATTAAAATAGATTTTTTAATGGTGTAGGGGTTGTAGAAATCAAAGTGTAGGTAGTTTCCTACATTTGTGAGTTTATGATATATTTTTGTATGAATACTTTCATGATCGAGTAAGAATTACATTCAAAAAATTAATTGAGGTTTTTTACTTCATGTTCTGTGGAGAAATGCAATCTATTACTAAAGTTATTCAGGAATGTTTGTGAATTTAGAATGGTTTGTTTTTCTCCAACACACAATTACATAATCAATTTATAATGTCCATAAAAAGAAAATATTTATAGCTCAATAGTGAACCTTTCTAGTCAACCAGAAATGCTGAAGTATGGTGGTATGAAAGTCTTACAGTGGCTGCACTGCATAGTTCAGAAGTCCTGGACAGAGGGACGAATTAAATATGCCAAATTAAACTTTATTATTAGAAAAAGGCCTAAATTTCACTCTTTCCTAGCAAAGACATATGTTTGAAAAAATAAACAATATTATTAATAGTCAACTACTTGTGAAATCTTAGATATTTTCTAAGATTTTTAAATATCTCTAAGATATTTTAGTCACAAAGGCCAATAAAGGTTGTTGTTCTTGTTAATAAATCAGATTATAGAAACAAAATGATAAATACTATTTCAGATCCTGGTACATACAAAAAGATAGACAGACCCCACTCCAAACCTGATGAAGAAAATTGATAACTATTTACGTGAACTAAGAGACAAAGATAACATTGATAAATTCACAATTAAAATTCTTGCCATGAACAAAACATCCATCTATCATCTGCCCAATCAGATCTTACAAGGACCCACTTTATTAGCATTTGTTGCAAATTTATTATAACCACTAATGAAAATATGAAAGTGCACAATATAAAACACAGATGATCTTTTTGAGAGAATTAAAAATCTATGCTTCCCCCCCAATAATATTCTCACATCATTCAATGTTACTCCATTATACATTAATGCTGACATTTGCAAAACACTGGACATTGTAAGAATTATTATAAAATTATTTAAACCTTCTTTGCATACAAAACTAACCCTTTCTGATATCCTAGACTTCATAAAACTAAATCTCAGCAAATTACTTTAAGTTTGAAAGAAATTTCTACGCACACATTTTTACACACCCAACTGGTCAAAATATTAGTGATAAGCTCGCTGACTTATTTTTGGCCCACTTGGAACTTATTATTCCCAACACTTCTAGATGGCATTTCTTTTTACAGATGTTATATGTTGACAATATATGTGTATTGGGAAAAAACAAATCATTCTAAATTTATGAACATTCCTGAATAACTTCAGTAATTGATTGCATTTTGTCATAGAACATGATGAAAAAAAAACTCAATTTTCTAAATCTAACTCTTACTTGATCATGAAACAGCATTCATACAAAAATTTATCAGAAACTCACTAATGTAGGAAACTACCTACACTTTGATTCCTACCACCTCTACACCATATAAAAAAATAATAATAAATAAAATAATAAATAAAATCAGTAACACTTTCTCAATTTATCAACAAAGGTTCATGAAGATTTAAACCAGGAAATTACCCATCTAAAGCAGATTATAATTATAAATAATAGTTATAATTTCTGCTCTGAAGATGTAAATCCAAAAAAAGATTAACTTATTTTGTTCATCTATTTATACTATGAAGCACTGCTACAAATTTTCACAGACGCCTAAGGATCTCTTGCCATAGAGCTTAGATATTTCTGTAATGTTGTTTCAGTCGATAGCTACTATCCTTGTAAGGCAGACAAAATACTGCATATCCTAGCTTCAACACTTCACAAGATCTTTCATTATGTGTGGATTAATTACTGTATTGCCCTGGTAGATACATAAATATTTTGGTCCCCAGGATTTAAAGGGGATAAATTAACTGTGGAAAGGGTACAGAGGCAGATAACAAAGATGGTTTCAGGACTGTACAATGTTAATTATGTGAGGATCGACTGAGGGAATGTGAACTGCAGAGTTTGGTGGATGGAAGAAAGAGAGGTGATATGATTGAGACTTTCAAACTGTTGAGAGGTGGTTACAGGATTGACACTGGGGAGTTCTTTCACTTGGTTGAACAGTAGGAAGGAGTGATGACAAGGGGCAATCCATGGAAGTTACGAAAGGAAGCTGTGAGCAGGAGGGTGAGGAATGGTTTCTTTGCATGGAGGGTGGTTGAACCATGGAATGCATTGCCTGATAGAGTGGTGAGAGCGAGAACGGTCAATGAGTTTAAGGGGTGGTATGATAGACTGTGTTTCCTAGGAGGGACCTCCCGCAATGAGTCTTGATAGACTGTGTTTCCTAGGAAGGACCTCTTGTGAAGAGTCTTTTGACTCCATGGAGGCCTGAATAATACTAATAATAATAAATAATGTCAAATTATCAAGAACCGATCAACTTTTACATTTATTATTTTTCTACAACTAAAGTTTTGAAAGCATACACAGAGATCCAAAACTAATATCTTTGTTTGCAATTAACTATGGCACCTAGAGTGCTTACCGATAGGTAGTTCAGAAGACAATAAAACCACTTTTCTTCCAAGATAAAATACTGTTTTTGTAGTTATACGTCATTATATATTCAGATCACTGCCCTCTTATTTAGCTAAGATGAACTGATAAAAATCAATACAGTTTTATCATTTTTTTTATTATTTTTCCAGAAAGTAAGAAATCACATGCACATCCATTTAAGAGTTAAGCAAATACAAAATGAACTACCTAATTCCATTGGTCTCCACGTCACAGCTGGTGATGCAAAACAAGCAAATACATCATGAAGAGAATGGAATGGAGTTTCAGTAGGAAGAGTTACTGCCTGTCCACGACACTGACCCCACATATACACTTTGGACGTTTGAGTCAAGGCTGCTGAGATATGGTTGTAATGGGAAGCTGCTATTTCTACAACTCTACAAAGAAATTAATTTCTTTTTAAATTTGACACAGTGTGACTTTTTTAAATACAATAAACAGTGTAAAACAATAATCTGGCAAATTAAAGTCACTACTTTATCATGCTAAAATTATTTACCAATTTCTTAAACTGAGATGAAGTCAAAACTAGTCTTGAAAACAAATAACCTGCATAACAAAATCAAACTCCCCACTTGAAGATGGCCAAAATATACATACCAGGGTAACCCTAAAAAGTTTTCATTACTTAGCATTTTCATTCTTTCTTGCATGTCATAATAAATAATTATATCTTCTCTCTATATCAAATTAAGGAGCTGATTCTAAGCAAAATAATATATTAATCACTTATGTTTAATGCTTAAGTTAGTTTTGTTTACTGATCAGACTGGAGTAGGAGTTGTAATTGCTGTTACAGCTGAGGCAACAAAGGCAACTAGGCTATGAGGCCAGTATTATTGTCTGTAAATTGTGTTCTTAGACTAATTTGCCTGTTCTGTGGTATGAAAACTGGGAGGAGAAACCTTATCACCTTCATATGACACTGGATAATTCACCATCACCTGAAAAGCCCATATAAAGATTCTTTATATCCTAGACAGGATTAAAAAAACCTAGGTCATGTCCAACCAAAGGGCACTATTAATAAAAACTGAGCTGGGGGGGGGGGGGGGGGGCGCTTTAAAAATTAAGGTTAGAAGATCAGATCAGTATATTAAGTCTATTAATCGTGTGTGTGTGTGTGTACCCCTCTGACCAATTGTTTTATTCGGAGGGGTGGAGACATTTTCAGGAGAATGAGTGGCTAAAATCAACTAATTCAAAAACATTTTTGAAACATATATTTGGACATACTGCAGCAAAACAGCTGGAAAATCTACAAAACACCTGCACCTCAAAGGTCAGAATGCTGTAAGAAGAGCATTGCATTAGACTGATGCAAAGTATACAAAGTCAGCAACACTGCTCCCAAACGAAATACATTTTGAACAATTACTCTCAAATGATCCTAAGACACTACACCCAAAGGCTGTTGGATACCAATCCATCCATTGGCACTTATAAATTGGCAGCCAAGCTCTGTACTCCAATGGAAACTGTCCAAAATCATCTTCACCAGCACGGCAAGATTGACAAAGGCTGTCAAAATGTTTCCCATAAACCGATACTAGAAGCTCACCATGACATCAACATTTGTAGAGGAAATACTCACTAATCCTTAGGATGAATATCAATAAACTTACAAGAATAACACTTTGGCCCCAATAAGAGATTGATGCAAGTAAAGTCATGCTTAAGTTGCTTACTTCATGCACAAGACTTCATGCATTAGACTGAAAACACCTAGACTTCATATAAGTTGTCTTTATCCAATAAAGAGCACATTTCTGAAGAAACTGTCTTTCAGCCTTGCATTATGGTTAGAAGCATTTTCTACATATCATCATCAAATTCCTCTTATGTACTGTCAAGGGGTGTACAGTATGATAGTACTGTATGAAATACTTACACCATTACTGACTTCCTATCTACAATTTTCCTCCAAATCAATCTGTTACCTGTCAAGACTTCAACATTATCAGATGTTATATTTCCATCTTCTAAGGCACTTTTTACTCTATCAATCCACCTATATCTTGGTCTTTTTCCTGCCAACCTATCAAAGAACACTTGTTTTGCTAATCTTTCTTCTCCCATTCTGTTTAAGTGACTACCACCTGAGATTAGCTATGCTAACAATGTTAAGTTCTTTCCTAATATTTTTTCGTTTTTAATATGACATTGCAATTGATGCCATCTGTTCACCCCTGTAATCTTTCTCAGGACTCTCATATCTGTGGTCTCTAGTCTTAGTGTTTAAATAGGTTATTAATTGTTTAATCTCTTTATAGAGAAGATCTCTTTTCGACTGCACCATTTGTTTAGATATGAGATTATTATTATTATTATTATTTTTTTAATCTATCCTCATTTTTATGAGATTTTCTCTATAACAATTATTTCTATTTCTGAGTATACCTATATATGCACAAGGGTTCACTCCAATTGGTGCAATGACTTTACCTCTTTCTTTCCGAATCAAAAAAAAAAAAAAATCACTGACTCAAAACTAAAATATAAACACATTTTATAAAACACAAACAATATATACACTTCAAACAAAATACATAACTACAAAATTAATGATCCAAGGCCTTTTAAAATAAACTTACAGTTAAGAGATCAGCCATTTTCTAACTCAATCTATTACTGATTTGTTTAACATATACTTCATCGCATTTACTACACTAAGCACTTTGTTTACACAATAACAAAAATATTCATAACCGGTTTCTCTGTAAGGCCCTCATGTAGAACACATTAATTCTTCCTCACTCTGAAGTATAGACATTCTTAATTCACTTAGTATAAACATTTTCACTTCATGCAATTCTTTCCAATCAGCGTTTCTTCGAACATTCCTTTAGAACGTCAATAACAATATCTTCTTTTATTTACGAATACTTATTGACAGTCTTCCACCTTAAAACTCAGTTCTACAATTCCCCTTTCGGAATCTACTATTAATCTTCCAATCAGCTTTTCTTCGAACATTCCTTTAGAACGTCAATTGCAATATTTTCTTTTATTTACCAACACTCATTTGACAGTCTTATATCTTTAAAAAACTCATAACTCTACGATTCCCTTTTCGGAATCTACTAATCTACGATTTCTTTTCCTTTTAGGCTTGCACGGTGATCCGAATGCATTTTTGGAAATTATGGAGACAACTACCGTGTTTGAATAAAAACTTTAGTTTACTATTACTAAAATTTTACAATTCGACGTTTTGACCTTTATGTCAAGGTCATCTTCTGGAGCGTATATACAAACATACACAGGAAACAAGCCATACTACAATCATACTGGTTCGTTAAAGACACTGACTAACCGCTACCACAATTGTTGGCCTGACCTCTGGTGAAAAAAAAAAAAAAAAAAAAAAAAAAAAAAAAAAAAAAAAAAATTATACATCAACGCTAAAGTCCTATTATTTGTGTTGTCGATTATATACATATATTAACATTATATTAACATCATTCCAGCCAGTTGGAGTGGAATGGTTTCTAATAATAGCAGATTGGCTAAAGTCCTGACTTGTGTTGAATCTTTCAAATTAGGTTGGCTGAATGTGTGCCATCCAGATCCTTGGAATTTTCATACCATCTTTATTGTTGATATTTGGGTGGTTTATTAGGATTTCGCAGGATTCTTTAAATTTTCTTTCGTACCATGTTTTTGTGCGGTGTAAGGAGTAGGTGCTTTTCCAGTTGATTTGGTGTAAGGTGTCGAGTGCGTGGTCTGAGAGGCCTGCTTCACCATAATGGTTATATTTAATGTGTCTAATGTGTTCTTTTTTGCGTATAGGGATTGTCCGTCCTGTTTCACCAATGTATGGTAAGTTACAGGTGCAGCGGATGCAATAGACTCCAGGATGTGCTAATGGGAGGAGAGGGTCCTTAGAGGAGCTGAATATGGTTTTAAGTTTAGTGTGTGGTTTAAAGGTGGCATTAAGGTTATAATGTTGTAGGATTCTGTTGATTTTTTCCGATAACCCTTTAATGTATGGGATGGCTATGGTTTTACTGTAGTCTAGATTCGTTTTTGTTGTGGTTTTATAGAGTATTTTATTGACAGTATTTTTGTTATAGCCATTGTTTATGAATGTGTCACTAATGATTTTTAGTTCTTGTTTCAGGGCCTGCTGGTTAGAGCAAATAGTTGTGGCTCTGTTTTTAAGGGTGTTTATGACTCCATATTTTTGTGCTGGGTGGTGATATGAATTCGCATGTATGTATTGGCCCGTGCGTGTCGGTTTTCGGTAGACCGTGAAGGATAGATTACCTGAAGGAAGACGTGTAACTAGTGTGTCTAGGAACGGGAGCAAATTTTGGTTTTCGATTTCGATGGTAAATTGTATGCGTTCGTGTTGTTTGTTTAGGTGGCTGAGGAATGTGTTAAGCGTTTGTCGGCCGTGCGGCCAGATCGCGAACACGTCGTCAACGTATCTGAGCCAGATTGTCGGTCGAAGCGTGGCGGAATCAAGAGCCCTTTGCTCAAAGGTTTCCATGTAGAAGTTCGCGATTGGGGGGGGATAATGGTGAGCCCATGGCCGTACCTTCCTTTTGTAGGTAGAATTTGTTTTGCCACACGAAGTAACCGGACTTTAGTACGTGGGCAAAGAGGGCCGTAATGTCGGGCGGAAATTTGTTCTGTAGTAGGAGAATTGTGTCATTGATGGGGACATTAGTGAAAAGGGCAGAAACGTCAAAACTGACTAATAAGTCGTCTTTGTCGAGTGTTATGTTTTTGATTATATTTATAAAGTGTTGTGTGTTTTTTACGTAGGAGGGGGAATGACCTACCAACTCCTTGAGTGTTGCCGCTAATTTCTTGGCTAGGTGGTAATTGGGACTGTCTATTCCTTCCACTATTGGTCGAAGGGGCACATTTTGTTTGTGTATTTTCGGAACCCCATATATTCTGGGGGGGCGGGCGTAGTGGGGTTTGAGTTTTTTAACTGTGTCTGGTGGCCAAGAAGTGACGGACTTTAATAGTTTTTCTGTTTTGTCCTTTATCCTCTTTGTTGGGTTGTAATTTACCATTTTATATGTGTTGTTATCGGCTACTAGTTGGTTCATTTGCAGTATGTTGACCTGTCAAGGACAACAGTGGCACTGCCTTTATCAGCTTTCGTTATTATTATGTTTTGTTTGGCTTTTAACGATTTAATTGCTGCTAATTCTGTTTTAGTCAGGTTGTTCTGTATGGTTTTCTTGGTATTTAGGACATTACTGGTTTCTAGTCGTATTTTGTCTGCTATGTTGTTAGGTAGGGATCTGATGCCTCTTTCAATATAATAAATTTAGTTTAATCCTTTATCCAAGTGTGAGCAAACAAAGTTTGCACCTGAAAGTATCTTCAGGACTGAGGTAAGGTGGTACACACCAGGGCAACTCGTTGCAAAGGTGGAGCGGCTACCAATACTCCTGTCTCAGTATCTCCTATAATGCAAAACACATCTCCTTGCGGATATGTCTAATGTTATGCATTAAGGGAAGGGCCACTACCCAGACTAGTTTCGACCTTTATTGAGGTCTCTTCAGTGGGAGCCAAGCTGAGATACCAGGCAGAAGCATTCGCAGGTCATCTCCACCTATAGAAGTTGCCAAATGGTGTGCCACCCATTTTTAATAAATTACTCTGGATTTAGAGAAAGATGTTGAAAGTTTATTTTTCACTTGGTTAGAATATAATAAATTTAGTTTAATCCTTTATCCAAGTGTGAGCAAACAAAGTTTGTGCCTGAAAGTATCTTCAGGACTGAGGTAAGTTGGTACACACCAGGGCAACTCGTTACACCATTTGGCAACTTCTATAGGTGGAGATGACCTGCGAATGCTTCTGCCTGGTATCTCAGCTTGGGCATGGCTCCCACTGAAGAGACCTCAATAAAGGTCGAAACTAGTCTGGGTAGTGGCCCTTCCCTTAATGCATAACATTAGACATATCCGCAAGGAGATGTGTTTTGCATTATAGGAGATACTGAGACAGGAGTATTGGTAGCTTGCTCCACCTTTGCAACGAGTTGCCCTGGTGTGTACCACCTTACCTCAGTCCTGAAGATACTTTCAGGCGCAAACTTTGTTTGCTCACACTTGGATAAAGGATTAAACTAAATTTATTATATTCTAACCAAGTGAAAAATAAACTTTCAGCCTCTTTCAATGTGGTAGATAAAATCTAATTTGTTTACCTTTTTAGGCACTATTGCGTAGCTCAGTCCTTTATTCAGCAGCGTGAGTTCGCCGTTGTTCAGGGTGTGGCTTGATTAGTTAATCACATGGTTCTTGCTTGTCGGTGGTTGGTCGCTTCTTGTCTCCCTTGTTTGTTGTTCATTGTTGTTTCTCGGGGGGGGGGGGAGTCCGCTGATTGGCCGCCATATTTTGCCGTTGTTTCAATTTGTGGAATTTTTTCTTGAGTTTTTCTTTGTTCTTTTCAAGGGTATGCTTGGCCGAATTGTCAGTAATTCTTTCAAGTGTTTGTAGAATGTCTTGGTTAACATAGTTCGATAGTTCTAATTGTAATTCAGAAACTAGATTTTGTGTTGTAGCTAGACAGATAACATCCAAACAGCCCGCCGAAACCTAGCTACAACACAAAATCTAGTTTCTGAATTACAATTAGAACTATCGAACTATGTTAACCAAGACATTCTACAAACACTTGAAAGAATTACTGACAATTCGGCCAAGCATACCCTTGAAAAGAACAAAGAAAAACTCAAGAAAAAGGTGGTATCTCCACCTGGGAGCCAGGCCCAGGTGGAGATACCAAGGCAGAAGCATAAGCAAGGTCATCTCCTCCTATAGGAGCTGCCAAACGGTGTGCCACCTTTTTATTAAATTACTCTGGATTTAGAGAAAGACATTGAAAGTTTATTTTTCACTTGGTTAGACTAAAATCAATTCAGTTTAATCCTTTATCCAAGTGTGTGCAAACAAAGTTTGCACCTGAAAGTATCTTCAGGACTGGGGCAAAGTGGTACAACACCGGGCGACTCCTTGCAAATATGTATAATGTTATGCATTAAGGAAAGGGAAACTACCCAGACAGGGAGATACTGAGATAGGAGTGTTGGTAGCTTGCTCCACATTTCAAAGGAGTCGCCCGGTGTTGTACCACTTTGCCCCAGTCCTGAAGATACTTTCAGGCACAAACTTTGTTTGCACACACTTGGATAAAGGATTAAACTAAATTTATTATGTCTTACCAAGTGAAAAATAAACTTTCAACTTAATTTCTCTCTTATTCCATATGAATTTATTCAATTGACTTCCCGGCATACCAGCTTTGCTGATTCTGTTGTCTATTTCTATATTTATTTTACCATCATCGGTAAAAATCGTGCTTAAGTAGCCGAAATGTTTTACTTGTTCAACAGGTTCTCCAATCACAACACAGTTGACATTTTCAATGATTCTGCCTATTTTCATTGTCTTTGTCTTTTTATTGCTGACCTTCATACCATATCTATTACAACAGCTATTCAATTTAGTCAGAGAATCTTGCAGACTTGTAGCAGATTTATTTAGAAGTATAACATCATCTGCATAAAGCAAAGAGCTGACATTAACATCTCCAATTTTGATATCATGTTTAATACCACTTTCCTTCATAATGTGATCCATATAGATAATGAATAACAGAGGGGATAATGTACATTCTTATCTCACACCAGATTTAACATTAAACCAGATTTCTCAGATCCATTAGTTAAAATTGGTTTGAACATGTCTTGTATACAGCAAATTTAGTGTTTTAACTAATTTCTCCCTTATTCCATATAAGTTTATTCAGTTGACTTCCTACCATAAAAGCTTTATTGATTCTGTTGTCTATTTCCATATTTAATTTATTTGTTGTTTCAAGAATACTTGTGACATAAGACTGAATGATATAATCACGTAATCACAAGAAAGATATTTATTTAACCAAATATTTCAGTCTGGAAATAGCAGACCATCTTCATTGGTATTACAAGAACAGTTTAAAAAATACAAGCTAGAATACTTACAATAGATCGTTAAAATTAGAACACGGCACGTGATGTTATATCACTAAGTATGAAATGGAATATTTTGAAGTAGAAACATGATTGAATTTGCTATTTAAAAAAAAAAAAAAAAAATTAATGAGTAATCTTGATTAGGCTTTCCCAGATTTTTGATATAGATATACAGTCATTACGATTCAGGATGGGGCGATAAAGCAAGGCCTCCACACTTTCCTTGAACAAACGTTCGAACCTATAACGGGATCTATGTAAGAGGCGAGTCCTGGACCAAAGGATGCCGTGGTCAGTTTTAATCCCGTGTTGAGCCAATCCAGACTTTTCAGGTTTGTTGTGAAGAATGGATGATTGATGTTCTTGGATTCTTTTTTCAAGAGAACGTCCAGTCTGTCCAAAATAAGAGAGATCACAGTTGCACGGAATTTGATAAACTCCAGGAAGAGTTAAAGTTGAGTGTTTGTCTTTAGGAGAAGGAAAATGAGAAGACAATTTGTTAATAGGTGAATACGTAGTTGTTAAAACATATTTCTTTAAAATTCTTGCGATAGGTTCTGAAATACCAGAGATATAAGGAATAGACACTCAACGTATTGAAACTTTGTTGTTTTGTGGAGGATTATAAGAATTGAGAAGACGTTGAGTACTTTTTTCAGAAAAGCCATTGAGTTTCATGTGTTGTTGGATAGTAGAAAGTTCTTTCTGTAGATAATCAAAAGTAGAACAATTAGTTTTGGCTCTTCTGATGAGGCATTTTATAATTCCTGTTTTTTGACATGGATGATGGGCTGATTCTTTAAGAATATAACGACCTGTGAATGTTGGCTTCCTGTACACTGTAGTTGTAAGAATATTTGAAGGTGACCGGATGAGGAGAACGTCTAAAAAAGATAACTGGTTGTTTTCTTCTAATTCCATAGTAAACTTTATGCGATGATGCAAGGAATTAATACTGTTTAAAAAAGAAGGTAAAGAGTTTTTGCTGTGAGGCCAAATAGTAAAGATGTCATCTATATATCTTACCCAAAAAGATGGTTGAGGGAAAATAGATGAGAAGAGGACTTTTTCTAAATGTTCCAAATAAAAGTTGGCTAAAGCCAGAGAAAGAGGACTTCCCATGGCCATTCCTTCTACTTGGCTATAAAATTTGTTTTGACATATGAAATATCCAGAATTTATTACGAAATCGAATAGTTTTATGTCTCGAGGAAAGATGTCGGTATAAAGATTCAATATCGAAGCTAACCATAAGATCTGTAGGTTTTAATGAGACATTTTTTAATTTTTCTAAGAAATCTGAGGAGTTTTTTAAAAAGAATTAGAGTTGCCAATGTAAGATTTCAATAATTTAGCTAGATATTTGGCTATACAGTAAGTAGGAGAATCAATACAATCTACTATTGGACGAAGAGGATAGTCAATCTTATGGATTTTTGGAAGGCCATAAAATCTAGGAGGTCTTGCAAAATGAGTTTTAAGTCTTTCAATTGTCTTTATCCAAACTGATGACTTCATCTAAGAGAGAATTTAATTTCTTTAGTTGTCTGTTGGTTGGATTATAATCAATTTCTTGATATGTGGAGCGATCTCGAAGCAAAAGAGAAAGTTTTCTTCTGTAACTTGCTGAGGCCATAACTACTGTTGCTCATAATATTTACCGGAACACTAGTTTATCTCTAATCTGTAATCAACTTAAAGCTGCTAAACGTAACCTTGCTATTCACAGTCATCAGATTTCTGATCTGCGCACCTATATATCCACAAATTTGGATCCACATCTTTCGCGCATAGTTCTAAATGTGGCTTGGCTAAACGTTCTACTTAACGTACTTATAATAAACTAAGTCAACATCTTAACCGTAAATAGGAAGCTCTTTCGTCTAGACCAGCGCTTCCCAAACTGTAGGCCGTGGCCCCCTTGGAGGCCGTAAGTTTTGTTGAGGGGGGCCGTGAAATAATGAAAACAAATTTAAAATTTTTAAAGACTAAGTAAATTTTTTTATTTTAAAAGAAACGTATTTAACTTTTATTATTTCTTTTTTGTAATTTTTTATATTTTAATATCAAGAATTGTTGATATTGACTTTATATGCATATCAAAACTCGTTTATATTATCACTGTCAACCGAGCTAGTTTTCTGTGACCAATAAAAGTTTCGCATATACTTCACACATGAAAAAAAGCTTAAACAAGTTCATGTGGGGAGATAGTAACTCGCTTGCAGTGGTAAACAACACTCCCTCCCTATCAGCCGCTATACTGCAGAGGCAATAAAAAAAATACTTTTATTATGAGAGTGAATAAGGTATGAGGAGTCTGTGTAATATATTTCTCAACAAATAGTGCAATTAGAGACAACTGAGATAAAAACACACTAATTAATGAATCACATGTCCTCACATGTCCCCTCATACAGAAACTATGCTGTATAGACTGAAACAAAACCATATGTTGCATGGGCAAACACATTATCTAACTAAAAATTATTGTTATTAATTAGATGAGTGCGAGTTCGATTTCCCAAGGCAGCAATAAAATTCAACCGAACGTGTTAAAATTCGTAAAAGTGTTAAAACTAAGTAATATATATAATGAATGTTATAGCAGTTTCACATATGGAATTCGGTTGAAGAGAGTTAGCATTTCAACTCAATTGTCAGCTATGCTTTTATCTTTCGGTTGCGCGATCTTTTGTTAATACCGCACCAATCATATGCACATTTTAATAACCTGCCTTTGCTGTCTGTTTCACGTTAGACTTAATTACCTTAAATGGAGAAAAGTAACAAAAGAGAAAAATGTTCCTGGTCCGGGGATTCCCTTATTCAGGTAATATTCACTAATTTCATGTTATCAGGCTGTGATGTGCTATCGGTAAGTGGTGATATTATTTTATCTATTTTACGTTAAAAATTTAACCCTGAGATGGATAAGTGGCTGATAAAAAATATAAAAAATCACACGGACAATCAGAAGAAGCAGAAACAGACTAAAAAAAAAAGGACAGTATTTCGTATTTTACCAGAACGGCCCGCATTGTCTTCAGAACCAAATGGTAAGAGGCAAAAAATGTAATATAAGTATTTGATTTTTGCAATATTCGTAGTGTATGTTTTGTATTGAATATAAATACAATAAATATAATAATATATCTCTCTATTACGATTTTGTTTTTTTTTTTTGGGGGGGGGGGGAGCGAGAAATATTTTAATTTTTGAAAAGAGGCCCTGACATCCAGAAGTTTGTGAAGCACTGGTCTAGACAATCCTAGCCATTCATAACTCCAGATAATTGGATTGTAAATATATCCGGACGTCCTTTGACTAAAAGCGAAACCCTCATCCTGTCAAAAGGACATGATTTTTCTATTGTTCCAAATAAGATACCATATCTAGATTTCCTAGTTAACATCGAAAGGAATCTTAATCATCTAACCAGTGATAAAGCTAATGCTCTTCGCCTAGAAGTCGCTTCATCTCTACTTAAGGCTAAACTTCCTCCTTCCAACATATCTCCTTCTGAAATGAAATCTTTACAGTCCTTGAGAAATAATAATCACCTCATTATCACTAAAGCTGACAAGGGAAAAGCAACAGTAGTTATGGACTCAGCAAATTACAGAAGAAAACTTTCTCTTTTGCTTCGAGATCTTTAAAATTACTGGCTGACATCTTTCCTCAAGATATTATAAAACTATTCGATTTCGTAATAAATTCTGGATATTTCGTATGTCAAAACAAATTTTATAGCCAAGTAGAAGGAACGGCCATGGGAAGTCCTCTTTCTCCGGCTTTAGCCAACTTTTATTTAGAACATTTAGAAAAAGTCTTCTTCGCATTTATTTTCCCTCAACCGTCTTTTTGGGTAAGATATATAGATGACATCTTTACTATTTGGCCTCACAGCAAAAACTCTTTACCTTCTTTTTTAAACAGTATTAATTCCTTGCATCATCGCATAAAGTTTACTATGGAATTAGAAGAAAACAACCAGTTATCTTTTTTTTTAGACATTCTCCTCATCCAGTCACCTTCAAATATTCTTACAACTACAGTATACAGGAAACCAACATTCACAGGTCGTTATATTCTTAAAGAATCAGCCAATCATCCATGTCAAAAAACAGGAATTATAAAATGCCTCATCAGAAGAGCCAAAACTAATTGTTCTACTTTTGATTATCTACAGAAAGAACTTTCTACTATCCAACAACACATGAAACTCAATGGCTTTTCTGAAAAAAGTACTCAACGTCTTCTCAATTCTTATAATCCTCCACAAAACAACAAAGTTTCAATACGTTGAGTGTCTATTCCTTATATCTCTGGTATTTCAGAACCTATCGCAAGAATTTTAAACAAATATGATTTAACAACTACGTATTCACCTATTAACAAATTGTCTTCTCATTTTCCTTCTCCTAAAGACAAACACTCAACTTTATCTCTTCCTGGAGTTTATCAAATTCCGTGCAACGGTGATCTCTCTTATTTTGGACAGACTGGACGTTCTCTTGAAAAAAGAATCCAAGAACATCAATCATCCATTCTTCACAACAAACCTGAAAAGTCTGGATTGGCTCAACACGGGATTAAAACTGACCACGGCATCCTTTGGTCCAGGACTCGCCTCTTACATATATCCCGTTATAGGTTCGAACGTTTGTTCAAGGAAAGTGAGGAGGCCTTGCTCCATCGCCCCAACCTGAATCGTAATGACTGTATATCTATATCAAAAATTTAGGAAAGTCTAATCAAGATTAGTCATTAATTTTTTTTTTTTTTTAAATAGCAAATTCAATCATGTTTCCACTTCAAAATATTCCATTTCATACTTAGTGATATAACATCACGCGGCATGTTCTAATTTTAACGATCTATTGATCTATTGTTAGTATTCTAGCTTGTATTTTTTAAACTATTCTTGTAATACCACTGAAGATGGTCTGCTATTTCCAGACCAAAATATTTGGTTAAATAAATATCTTTCTTGTGATTACGTGATTATATCATTCATATTTAATTTATCATCTTCACTAAAAATCGTGCCTAAGTAGCTAAAATGTTTTACTTGTTCTATAGGTTCTCCATTCACCATGCAGTTGATATTTTCAATGTTTCTGCCTATTTTTATTGTCTTTGTCTTTTTAATGCTGACCTTCATACCAAATCTATTAGAACATTTATTCAATTTAGTCAGGGAATCTTGCAGACTTGTAGCAGATTTATTTAGAAGTATAACATGATCTGCATAGAGTAAAGAGCTGAGATTAACATCTCCAATTTTGATATCAGGTTTAATACCACTTTCCTTCATGATGTGATCCATATAGATAATAAATAATAAAGGGGATAATGTATATCCTTGTCTGACAACAGATGTAACATAAAACATCTTCATGTACTTCCTTCAATTCTAACTGCTGACTTACAACTTAAATAAAGACTAACTATTGTTTGATATAATATGCCATTGACACCATACAGTTGTTTGTGCTACAGTTGTACAGTTGTGTGGACAGCACTTGGTTCCCTGGCACCCTGTCATATGCCTTTTCCAGATCTACAAAACTTAAATATGGATCTTTGTTATATTCTCATGATTTCTCAAATATTTGTCATAACGTGAAAATTTGATCCTGACAGCCTTTATTTGGCCTGAATCCAGCTTGTTCTTCACCAAGCTTCCCTTCCACAATCCTTCTCAACTGTTTCTCAAGTATACTTGAATAAATCTTACCAGAAACACTCAGTAGGGAAATATCTCTGTAATTCTCACATTGTTTTATTTCCCAATTTATATATGGGTACTATAAGAGCTCTACTCCAATCATCTGGAATTCGTCCCTCTGGCCAGGCCTTCTGAACTATGCAATGCAGCCACTGTAAGACTTTTATACCTCCATACTCTAGCATTTCTGGTTGAATATCATCTACTGCAGCTACCTTTCCACATTTCAGGCTTTTGATGGCTTTTTCTACTTCAAATATATGTTCCTGATTGCATGTCTGATGGGTGTTTTTACTATTGTGCTGTCATGACTGCTTGTTTCATTTAGCAATTTTTCAAAGTAATTACTCCATACTTCAAGGATATATCTTTTTCTCCAGTTTTCATATCACCTTTATCATCTCTAATTAGTTTTACAGCACTCTTTCCTCCATTTCTGAGTTTCTTCAACAACCTCCAGAATATCGTCCCACCTTTTTGATATTTATTTTCTATGTTCTTACCAAAGTCCTCCCATGACTTGTGTTTAGCTAGTTTTACACAGTGTTTAGCTTTCTTACATTTTTCTCTGTATTCTCTAAGAGCACAAGCTGACTTATTTGTCAGGAACTTTTGATATGATTTTTTCTTCCCTTTCACTGCCTCATTAACTTCCTGTGTCCACCACGGAGTTCTGATTTTTCTATCCTTGCAGACAACAACCTCACCATATGCCTCTCTGGCTGAATCAATCAATGTTGTCTTTGGTATTTGCCACCGACTCTCCAAGGTTTGGTTTCTGCTCTCAAACTCTGTCATTTTTTCTTGAATAATGTTTGTCTATTTTAGTCTACAGTTAAAATCTGAGAGCTGCTCAACTTTTATTCGTTTTAAAACTTTCTTACATGTTCTTCTTTTAAAGATGAAATTCAGTTTTATCCTGCTCAAGACTTAATGGTGATCACTTCCAATTTCAAATCCTCTGTACGCTCTAGTGTCCTGCACCAGAGAGAAAACATCATTATCAACAATAATATAGTCAATGAGACTTTTCTTATTCCTTGCCTCTTCTCTCCATGTGAATTTGTGCACATTTTTATGTTGGAACATTGTATTAGTAATAACCAGTCCATGTCCTTAGCAGAAACCAAACAGGTATTTGCCATTATTATTAGCTTTGCTCTTTTCTCCAAATTTTCCCAAAATATTTTTGTGTCTGACGATCATTTCTAACTCTGCTATTTAGATCCCTAACAAGGACCAACTTTTCCTTTTTCATTGTGTCAGTTGCTTTTTCTAAAGCCTCAAAAATTCCTCCACTTCTACCTTAGTAGAACCTTCTGAGGGACCATACGCACAAATAAGTCTCATTGTCCAGTTCCCCATTCTGATATTTGCCCACATCACTCTACTTGATGTTGCTTGCTATTGTTGGATTCTGATTGTGTAGAGATTAAACTAATTATTATTTGCTTCAGAATCCAACATGATTTTCCATCACAAAGGCTAGACTTGTAAATATTATTTAATGTAAACAACTTATTTTATAATTTAATATTCATATAACTACTTTAATTTTGTCTAATATCTAATTATTTAATCAAAGATATATGTATTAATAGTGATAAGACTGTATTAAATATTATTAAGCTATTTTAATTATTACTATGTTAATATTATAAGAACTTGTATTTGATAATTTAACTGCGCATTAATTGAAATCTAAATATTCTTATTTTGCTCCTGGTTGTAAAAGTTTAGCATTATGCAATACCTCGATTTTATTATATTTTGTTTGGTTGTCATGGAAACGTATGTAAGTGAACGAGCACGTTTTTGGAACAGAACGTGGGGAGAGAAAGCTGAAAGTTCACTAAAAAGGAATTAGTTAAAGAGATCACGAGAAGAATTTAGGCGGGAAAAACGGATATAAAAAGTGAGGAACACTGGAAAAGAAAGAGCATTAGAGATTTATAAGAGAGAGATTGGCATTAGGTTGGAATCGGAGCATTCGGGAATCACAGTGCGATAATAGCGAGTCGGCAAGTTCACTCAAGCAGCTAAATAAAGTCTACTAATCGAGAGGCAGTTAGCTAATAAGTTGTAGAAAAACGATTATAGCTACGGAAAACATCTGAGTGACTACTAAATAGACTAGCAATACTTGAGTTGAGATTTAATTTCAGGGCCGACCTTTCAAGGACGCACAGAAACTTGAAACATAGCACGAAGTAACTAGAGAATAATTAGAGGCAACAAAGTTTAATGATAGCGGTGTTAAGAATTATGGTGCCTAAAGAATTAATCAAATGCGGAGGAATGAACAACTGTGCATATAAAACCTAAAGTTAAGGAATTATTGTGTATTGCCTTATTTCATGAGTGATCAGTAGTACTTTATGCAACAACGTTTGTTTATGTGTATTGTGACGGATGATTAATTCAGTTATTTCTTAGAAGAATTTATTTAATGAGTGCCGTTTACTGTTTAAAGTGTTTACAGTTGTAAAAGGTGTAAATGTATAAGTAGATGAAGATAGAAGATTATCGGTAAGATTATTCCAATCATTAATACGCATGGATTAATATTCCTATACAGAGAAGTGTGTGAGTTTCATCCTAGAATTTCCCTATACTAACAGTATCTATTTCGGAAATTAGCAGAAGTGTAAATTTAAAGGTGTTTGCTTGTAAAGTGGTGTTACTGCGATTTTATTGCATTTAGAACTTAAAGAACTGTGAGAAGACTGTATTACAGATAATAGAATTACCATTGTCTGAGTTTGCATGATTTTATTATCAGAAAGGCTGAAGTGTTTATAATAACTTATTTAGTATTTTGATCTTAAGTGTATAATTTGTGATTTTAAAATTAAATGTTTGTTTTTGCTTATCTAAAGTTGTATTTTGCCTGAATCTCTTTTACTGCACCATTCATAAAATATTCGAACCAAAGCAGGAGTGATAAATAAGTTAAATATACTCGGCCAGTATATATATTAAGGAGAAATAGTTGAGGGTTGATTTATCTTCAATTCTTGAACTAATTCAGATATAGAGTGGCGCAGTCTATAAATATAAATTTTCTCTATATCTGAATTAGAAATCAACTTACAACTTATCAATTGTTTAAGAACATCATAGTGATTAACATGTCGGATCCAAAGTAAAGATTTAGAAGCAGGCAATGCCCCAGTCAGCATGAAATTCTGTCTTGCTGTACCATCATTTTCTAGATGTGATGATCTTAAATAAGGTCTTCTCCATAGGAAATCAGACTCAAGATATTGTGAGATAATTTGATAGAAGAGGTCAGTGTTCTAAGTACAAAAAGTGGAATTATGTATCACCATATTTCATTAATACCCTGCAACTGAAAGTTGCAACAAGATTTTCACTGGTTGTGCATTTTCATCCATTTTTACCAAAGCATAAGCAAAAAATAAAATGTGCATGTAAAGTAACTTCCCAACTGGTTAATTGAATGCAGTTCAATTCACCACTAGGTGCCCTATAGAGATACTTGAAATATAATTTCTTATTAAGCATAATATACTAACAACAAACAAAAACACTTGTCGAAACTTCAGTTCAAAATATAACATGATACAGAAAAACACTATATGCAATTTTGCATACTCAAAGTTGTTTATTATAAATTTTGAGACTATTATACTATAAAATATTTATAGGAGAAAGTACATTTTAGAATCTTTGATAAAAGAACTAAATAGCCAAGATAAACATGTGAAGTAAAAGATGTCTCCACTGAGGTGTTATAGTGTACATAGCTGTGTTATACTGTTTTAACCTATAGTTTCTTGGTTGTAAAAATTTTTTCATAAATATTAAATATAAGGTGAGTTTTGAAATTATACTAAAGTCATGCTAAAAATTTTAACTTCCAATTTCAGAAGCAATGTATGTGCAAACTAAGTTTGGAGGTATACAAGACTATAGTGGTTACAGATTATACCAACATCCAGAACATCTATCCATTAAGATAACAAAGATAGGCAGGCAGTACCAAGAGTGGAAAAAATATAAATAGAGCTCAATATTTGCTAATTCTTTAATTAACTTAAGTTTTGAAATTATACTAAAGTCATACTAAAAATTTTACCTTCCAATTTCAGAAGCAATTCTGACAGGAGATACCTGATTTGCTTTATTTCCTGTACCTAACTGTCCATAAGAATTTGCTCCCCATGCATATAAGACTCCTTCATCAGATAATGCCATTGTATGTGCATAACCGCACACAACCTAGAAATTAAACAAAACATAAAAAAACTATCATTTGAAGTGTATTTTCTTTCTGACAGATTTTCATAGAAAAACTTGAATTATCACAGATCTATTAAGATTAGTTTCACAAGATTAAAATAAGTGTTATAATTTCATATCATAAATAAAGTAATTGATTGGAAATGACTAATGTTTTCTTTATTATTATTTCACCTGCAAAAGGTAAACCAATAGACAAAGGATCTTTATTTTGCTTACTGTTACTATTATATACAGTATTTGTATTTTTAAAATTTTTTTTTTACCAGATCCAGAAACCCTGCTCTAGAGACCAAACATGGAACTTTCTCAAACTGCTTCAGGCCTCCAATAAGCAGGGCAGTGGTCTCGCACAAGGCAACAAAATTCATCTCCCACCTATAAACAATTACAAACATCCACACACACAGCAAGATTCAAACCAGCAACCAGACAGGCCTTGGGGGTTCAAGGAGGATACAGAGTAACCTGCTAATATATTGTTCTAAAAAAGCATTATTAAACATACACATCCTATTAAGACTGAACCATTGTTATAAAGCATGTGCTGAGTAATTTAAATTATGATCAAAAATAAATTCAATGTCTGGATGCAGGAATCACTTCATAAGATCATAAGAAAATATCTTCCTAGTAAAAAATAGCAGAAAGATGCCTCAATAACGGCTACTTATTGATTTATCACCAATTATTTTTAATATGTTTACTACAATCAGATCATTAAGGTTAATAAACACAACTTCTATGTTCCAAATTTGAAGAGGGGATGAGAAGTTGGTACAGGAGTTCTCCTTTGAACACGCTAATGGAAATCTAATCTAATAAGGCAGTCACAAGTGCAGCCTTATTAGATTAGATAAATATGCTACTTTGATTGGCAGCATAATGATCTTCAGTCAAAATAGGCATAAACTGGGTTTGTTATTGACTTTGGGAATATTATTTAGAAATTTGTCAGCAACAGTGTTCTGAACAGGATGATCTCCACATTTTTCCTTCAGCATCAATGACATTCTGACATCAGAATGTCAGTGTCAATGAAGTAGGCTGTTTCCTTTTATGTTACTTGGAATGTGAACTATAAGTAACAGATTCATAGCGCACTTTGAGAGCACAAAAGATACCATGGTATCATAAGCATCAGCAAAATTTCCAATTTTTTTTTTTCAACTACCGATTTTTCAGGAGTTGTTTTCCTCATTATTATGCTGCTGCTTTTATTTAAAAATTATTAATTTGTTAATTTTTTTTTTTACTTTATTATATTATTTTCTGATCAGTTGGCATCAATCAGCCAAGGCAAGGACATTTCTTACTGATCAGAACTGTGTGATTATGGCATCTAATTTTTTTCTGATTTGGATTATTGTTTTCAGGCTTTTCATCTAAAACATCTGCACTAAAAGCATCACTGAAAAATTTTTCTATGTATGAAAACATTAATTCTCAGGGACTTGCCCTAACATATAAGCAAGAATCAAGTTTATAAGAAGTCAAGTGACATGAATGTGGTAGGCCACTGAACCTAACCTGAAAGGGAGGATGGGATGAGATGAGATGTAATGTGTAACTCTAATAAACAGATAAATTAAAGATATCAAGAAATTATATTCTTGGTTTAATCCTTTATCCAAGTATAAGCAAACTAAGTTTGTGCATGAAGTAACTTCACGACTGGACAACTCATATATAGAGGCTAATGATGTCACATCACTTGACTTAGTATCTCATAATGCAAAGCATTATGGCATATTAAGTCTCAGTAAGTCTCTACATATTAAGTAGTCTCATAGCATTATACGTCTTTTCAGACATGTATAATGTCTATGCATTATGAGAAGGGTCACTATCCAGACTGGTTTCTACCTTTATTGAGGTCTTCTCATAAGTGGATCACTTGGTATCACTAACTGGATCTTGGTAGTGATACCAAGGACTTTTGACTAGACTGATATGATAGAGATCAAGCCAGGGCTGCATTTATACTTTAGGAGGCCCGAGGCGCAACATCATTATGAGGCCCTCAAAAATAGGCATTTTTTTAGTTTATTGAAAATAAAAGTACATTTCCATAATAACTCATTTTAATAACACAATACAACACTGGTATACATATATTTGCATTTTAGAAAAGTATAAAAATAAATCAGTTCAAATTTAAATAAAAAAATTAATAAATAAAAAGCTTTTTTTTCTGGCTTTGGTTTTGGCAAATATATCTATAATGTCATCATAATTGATCGAGTCCATTACATCTGATTCAATGCATAATAACGACATGTCACTTGTTTTTATTTTGGTGCAAGTTGCTTCTTAAATAATTTTTTATTCATTTCAACACTGAAAATGAGCGTTCAGCACTTGCATTTGAAATAGGCATCGTCAAAAATATTTTTAAAATTGTTTGTACGTTCGGAAAAGTAGACCTTAACCCATCGTTTATAAATTTGTACATATTTTTAATTGAAGAATTTTCTTCCTTTATCATTATTAAAAATTGCTTAACTTCATCAGTAAATTTTTCTGGATCAAATATCAGTCCCATAAGTTTGTAAAATTTTATCAATACTAGTCTTGTACTTTTCTTGATCTATATCTTCCTTCAAAAAAATGTCAAACATATCTAATATGTGAAAATAGCTTTTTGTTCTTTCATTAATTTCCAAAATATTACATGGGAAATTTTCTTTCCCATGTAATATAATTTCATTGTTAGATTGTGAAACTTCGTCACTCATTTTTTTTCCGTTTTTTAACTCTTTCCTTTTCATCTTTAAATTTTGTCTCATCTGTTAATAAATTCTCTTCGTTTACAGCAGCAAAACTATTTCTTAGCGATGAAAGTTTTTTTTTTTTTTAAAATAATTTAAATGCAATCAAATTAAGCTTGCTAATCAAGGTAAAAATTGGAACTTCATGAACTGTAAGGTTCAGATATTCTCACTAAACATAAAAATTTTGAATTTACAGTAATAAAAATTATAGCAAAAATCATCATATTTATGGAATTGCAACATTTGTTTATTGCAAGATTTATTCAACTCCAGCTTTAATTTTTTAAGTTGCAGTAATAAGCATAATAATTCCAGCTTTAGTTAAAACGTAGAGGCAATAAATAGTAACGATAATTTTACATACAGCTCTGGCGAAAAGCATTGCCTTTGTTTTTAACACTCTAACATATTCTTAGTAAAGAAGTATATACAGTTAATTTCCAAAGGGCTATTAACAAAAATATCTAATCCCAAATATACAGAGACAAACACACAAAGTTATTTTTCACAACATTCTTATGCGACTTGACCTAAGTAAAAAATCGATGTAACGTGCTTTGGAATATTTAAGCTACAATCGAGTTTTTACAATATTGATATTGAACAATAGTCTAAAAGTCCAGGTAGTCCAGCAAAAACCATCTGTGACAAAATGAAACTAGTTTATTTATTTAAAAACACAAAAATACAAATTTATTAAGTATATCTTTACAGAGTTCATAATTAAAAGGACTCTAATAATAATAATAATAATAGTTTCTACAGATGTGTCTCATCTTGTTTTGGTATTATCAAAATTATCAAGTTATTCTGAAGCATTATGAATTTTGTTATTTTATTATTATGCCGCTAATATTTCTTCAAATGCGGCACTTTTTACAGCAAAACTGGCTAAGTTATGTTGAATATATCTGTTCGCAAATATACTCAAAATCCCTTTGACCTAATAAAAAGTCAGAATGCTGATGAAACTTCATCAGCATTCTATCTGTTAAAATGCAATTACACCCCCCCCACTGCCATTAATGGATTATTGTAGTTATGTGCACTGTATTTCTTGGATTGTCCCTTTTTTTTTTTTGCTGCACAATTTACTTATTGTGTCTCTTCCCAAATAAAAATGAATTTCACATGTGCTAAAATAAATAATCAAAATGTTTGTTTGCATTGGAAATATTATGTCAAATATTTATATTTTTTAAGTAATATTTATTGAAATAAATATGACATTTTGCTTCCTTTCCTTGCAAAATAAGATTATATGGGTAGCACATTTCAATTTTAGGAATGATTTTTTATTTTTTATTATTATTATTATTTTTTTTATGAACAACAAATGGTGTTAAACTGATTACTCGGGGTTTCCGATTGTGAGTCTTTTTAATTTATATCCAATGGTATTTTATCAGAGATTCCACGTTTTTGCCTTTTGCTTAAAACTGCAACAGTACAATTACTTTTGAAAAATAACGAATTCAAACAAAAAGAAAATGCGCACATGTTATCTAGCAGTATTTATGTGTGTGTGTGGTGATAATTTTGGGAAGGGGGGAGTTAGCCATTAAAGGCGAATTAATTCTGTTATGAGCATTTTGGAAATAAAATTTCATTTTGATGCATGCATCTACACGTTTCAAAAGATAAACTGTAGGGAAAATATCGCTACTTCAAAACTGCCGCATAATATCGAAATTAGCCGAAAATATGTACATAACAGTTCACTTCATAACTGCCGTTTATTTTGATTTGTAGTAAGTGATTGGGGGGAAACCAAGAAAGTTGAAATGCAAAAACAGAAACATTTTTATAAAATTATAAAAACGTTATAAAAATTATGCATTACATGATATGATTCAAGATTTATGTATGATAACTAACCTTCGAACTAAGATTATGAATAAAATAGGAAACTTAATTTGGAACAGATGGAGTCTGTATTCATTTTTAGATTCAGATTTTCATGAATTTATAAAATAATTGTTTGACAAAAATAATCATCTTCAATCAAGTTCTTGGAGAATTTTAAAATGCATTGGCGATTAAAATAATTAGCAAAAAAATTGATAGTGACATTGATCTTCCAAAGTGATACAATATGAAGTGAAGAAAGTAGGAAAGGATTTCTTATTTTATGCTGGCATTAAAAACTATAATTATACGATAAAAACAAGTAGCAAAATGAATATAACTCATAGATATTTAGTCTGATATAACTTAGATTCCGGTTACCGAGCAAAGGGCAAGCAACTGCATTTCTTGCTGTAGGCCACGGAACGTAGCTACTACGTACTCCACGTAATGTAGTTAAGTATTCTTTTCAACGTGATGGACATGATGGTCAAACTACACTTCTTATCCATGTTCTTTCAGCAGGTGGACAGAATATTATCCAGGTTTGCTGGATATGTATATACGTCCAGCAAAGAAATGGTATGCTTACATACATGAAGCCTCACAAATTTTTCAGCAGCCTCTAGTTTTTATGTTATGAATTTAATATTTAAAAATAAGTATTTTATTTTGCAACTATAACTACGCTGTTTTTTTTATTCTTTGTGAGGAGTAAATTTTTAAAATGAGGCCCCCCCCCACCCCCTGGATCAAGCCTTAATCCTGTAGATTCATCTGATTGAGCATATAGCTCACCCTCTTCTGGTAGTGAGGCTAGTAATTAGGTCTGGTTCAGTAGGATTGTTTTAGGACATTTGTGTTTCACAGGATCATGTTCATTATAATCTACAGCAAATCTTATTAATTGATTTGGATGGGTAGCTGCTTCAGAAAAGTATTTTAGGGAGAGGCATGCTGAAGACAAGTAAGAATATCTGGAATATTGGCTTCTCAATGAAGTTGTGAGTTTCTGACAAACCAAGGAACATCAAATGTCATGCGTAGGCATTTATTTTGGATGGTTTGAAGTTTCTTGATGTTGAAAAGTGATGTATGGCTTCAGGCTGCTGATCCATATGTCATTATTGGTCTGATTGATTTGTAAATAAGTAATTAATTATCTGCACTTAAACAGCTGTATCTATTGATCAATGGGTATAGATAGATATTTGGCTTCTGTTTTCAATGGGATGGTAGTGTCAAATATGCTTATTGAGCTATGAGGTGATTTTTTCCTTTTTGTAAATAGAATCATTGCACTTTTTTCTGTGTTTACATCAATTCTCCATTTCTTAAACTATAGTTGAAGATCATTGGCTGCATTTTGTAGGTGCATAGTTATTAGCTTCAGGCTGAGTGATCTGGTAAGAATGGCTGTATCATCTGCATAATAAGCGGATGTAGTAGAATTCGTATGAGGAATATCAGTTATATAAATGGAGAATAACATCGGAGAAAGTAAGGAGCCTTGTGGAATACCTGCTGTAATTTTATGTTCAGAAGATCTGTGGCTTTGTATTTTAACTTTGAATTTTCTGTTCTTTAGGAAGGATCTGATAAGTAGGATCAAATGAATTGGAAATTTTGCTGTTATTAACTTATAAAGGAGGCCGTTATGCCATACTTTATCCAATGTTTTGGCTATATCAAAGAAAATGGCACCAGTATGTTACTTCTAGTTGAATCCATGTGAGACATATTCCACGATTCTCTGGACCTGATGCACTATACAGCAGTTTGGATGGAATCCAAATTGTTCCTCTGGAATGATGTTACTATTGTTGGATGCATTTTGCAGCCTTGTCAGAATAATTTTTTCTGATAGCTTTCTGAGACAGGAGAGGAGGCTAATTGGTCGGTAGTTTTTTGAGGAAATTACAAATCTTTTCCTGGTTTGGGAATTAAGATTATGTCTACTTTTTTTTCATTTAGTTGGAAAGTAGCTAACTCTCAGCATTACATTTGTGATAGCAACTATATGCATGATGGCTTTTTGTGGGAGACATTTAATAACTTTGCAATTCCATCAAGGCCAGGAGCTTTTTATTACTGAGTTTTTTGATGATTCTGCAGACTTCAACTGGGGAGGTTGGGCAGATATTCATTTGATGGATACAGTGATTCAGAGCATGATGTACCCGTCAATGCACTTTGAAAATGAATGGTAAGTCTGGAAATGTGTAGTTGGAACTGAACTGCAATTCAAGACTGTCTGCAAATGCTTCCACTTTTTCATTTTCATGAAATACAATGCCATGTTCACCATGTATTGGTGGAAAATAATTTGGTGTCTTGCAGAGAGATTTGAAAAATTTCCATAGAGTTTGGTCGTCCTGTTGCAGAGATCAGAGTATGTGGCCTCAGTGCTGGTATGGAAGTCTCTGATAGAATAGTGGACTAAGTTAGCAGCTCTATTAATCTCTTGATGAACTAGAGATTTATGTTATCACCATCGTATTTTGTTTTTAGTATAAATGAGAATAAGAATTTCCTCTGGCAGCTGTTTGGGTTTTGTATGGGTTGCAACAGAAGTGACTGCTGCTATTCTCGACAGAATTTGCTTTTCTAAGTTTAGAACAGCAGCTTCAATTTCATCTTTTGATGATATAGGTAATGGTAAGGTACATTTTTGAGAATGACTATGTCTATAACATCTGATCACCTAATGTTCCATGTGTAGGTTCGAGTGGACCTGCAACCATAATGTTTCCTTTAATAGCAAAATTATTTAGAAATTTTCCATTTTGGGTAGTAACTCTGCTGTTCCAAGCCATGTGTTTTGAGTTGAAGTTGCCAGCCATTATTACTGCTTTGTTAGAGTCAAATAACTGAAAAAAGGTCCAAAGTAAAAATCTGTTTATTTGGCGAGTTGTACACAGAATAAATTTTAAGGCTGCTTATATTGGCTGAATAAATTTGTAGACCAGTAATCTCCAAAATTATGGATGATGGAATTTTAATTTCACCGAAACTTAGATCCTATCCTATTCTCTCAGACATACAGCTGGTAGGGGTAGCCATATGCTATCATACTAGGGAAATAATTATGAGCAAGGTAGTTTCCTGTTGCCTTCCTTGCCATAGTATATTTTATGACTGTAGCCGTGTGTGTTCACAGGACCGATTTGCCTGTTTTGAGGAATGAAAACCCTCCACCTCTGTATGAGACTGGTTAACTCACCTTTAGTCGAAAGAGACTAAAGGTGATAAAGGTTCCTCATATCACTGACAGGAATCGAACCCAGGTCTTTCTGACCAAAGGGCTTCATCTATACAGACTGATGTCTTTTAATAAAAATGGCCATATCTCATGACTCAACCGGAAGAAGAGTTGAATTTGTAGTCTTAATCAGGTCCTGCTTTCTCCTTCAACATGATGAAGAAACTTAGTGCTTTAGCAGTTATGGTCATAGTGCTAAGGGGTATGCACTTTTGGTTCAGATCTTCTATCTATGATGCAAGTAGCTTTTTCTGATAACTAAATACTTAAGGAATTGACAGCGTGCACTAGAAACATAAATTAAATCAACTTTAATATATACTTTCCGATATTTCGGCAACATCACATTGCCATCTTCATGGGAACTTAAGATAAAGACACGTGCACGCAAGCACTACATAACAGCAAATGAGAAACAAAGCGAGGAAGCTACCGTTTTTCTAAAGTCCTGATGGTGCCTCCTGGCAAGCTATATTAGGTGTTCTTGGCCTTTGGGCTGTAGGTCTTCTGATATATGTTTCCTAAATTTGGGGGCAGTCTCGTGCATCCAAATTTATTGAGGTTTGGAACGTTCCTAAGGGCAGAGGCTGATTCCATGAATAGTCTAAAGTTGATTTAATTTATATTTCTAGTGTACGCTGTCAATTCCTTAAGTATTTAGTTATCATGTTTAACCAGCGTATAAGCCTTTCTACAAGAAGTAGCTTTTCCATATCACCGATAGACCTTGTTGTTGCTTTGTCACTATTGTCGATTTAATGGAAGCAGATCCTTTCACAGCCTCTATGATTTTATCCTTATTTTTCAAAATGATTGTCACTATAGAATGAGACCATCCAAAGTCATGTGCGATCACGCTGATGGGCTTGCCAGCATCATGTTGCTTGATAACTTGCAACTTCCTTTAAAGATCAACTGCTTGCCTCTTTTTCTGTGATTCTTCACTAGGTTTTTTCACAAAATATCGCGAAATACACAAATAACCTATTTCTCACGTGTCTTCAACAGTTCCTCTGTTGAAGACACGTGCCAACTGCCAAGGGAGGTTGCACCTGAATGCGCTGTTGCCACTGTGCATATGCATTATTGGTAAATAGAAACCTTTTTACTTTACGCTTGCTTTACTCTTGTTCGAAAGTATAGTCTAAAATGTTATTTATTCCCTTATAGGATTATGGATGTATCTTCGAATGGATGTAAGTCAAGGGATGACTGTATATCTATATCTAAATGGGAGGCAAACTCCTGTAGTTCATATATTTTGTTAAGGAGGCCATTTGCGTTCCAATAAGCAATCTGTGGTGAGTTATTGGTGTTAGTTGTGTTACCCATAGCCGAGTGTAGAAAATATAATTTGCGTGTTTTTCATAAATCTTTGTCGAATCTTGAGTAGGGTTTGTTTTGCTAAATTCAATCAGCATTTCACCTAGGGTGGGTTATCATGACACCCTTATTGGGGCTAGATGGGATATGATGAACAGAGGAAACTGGTTTCATATTTACTGCATTAGCATAGGATTTATTCCTGGAGATTGACAAAGTTCCTGATTGGGATGTAGATGGTATAGAATTATTTGGTACAGTTAGAGGACTAGAGTCACAGGGGAGGGTTTCTTTTCTATCTTTTGATTAATTGGGAATTGTGTACAAACTTTATAATTAGCTGGATGAGTCTGCCACAATTGGCATACTTTGCTGGTGTTGTATGAGACTTCTTACATGAAGCTGTGGGAAGTTTATCTCCACACTTGAGGCAGCAGAACTGCTTTTCAGCGGTTCTCACGTGTCTGTATTTTTGACATTGGCTGTATTGACTAGATGATGCCTTCCTATGGAGCGATTCTGTTTAGATTATCAGATCATACACTGTTTTTAAATTGTAAATTTCATGCCTATCCTTATTAATCCCTATTAATGCTACTAGAACTAGCAGTACTGGACATTTATCTCCACTGTGCATTCTTTGCTTTTATGGGCTCAAAGCCCTGTCTTATCAAATCTAATGTAACTTCTTCAGTAGTTATGGATTCTACAATTTCTCTTACTACTACCTTTAAGTTTTTGTCAATTTTTAGGGCAAATGCATTGTAAGAGATTAATAAATCATCTAATAGTTTTGTTAATACTTCGTAGTCTGTCACTGACTCTGGCCGAAGGCCACGCCCTCTGTTATGTTTTTTGCTGTAATAAATATTTGATGTTATTGTTTTTCATGATGCTGCAGGCTAGTTCCTGCCTCTCTTTAGATTTGAGAACAACTGGGGGGGGATATGGTCTGTGCTTATGTTAACCGATGCATCCATTTGTGCAACAAGTTCGTTGGTGTCAAATGACCATCCTTTTTTTTTTTCTTCACTACTTCAAATTCTATCGATTTCTCTCCAGAATCTGAATGGAGGTCTGTGGCTGTTCAAAGTCAATGTCATTAGGAGTGTAGCTTGTGTCTGCATTACTGTTGACTTAATGAGTTTATGTCTGGGCATCTTGTTTCAAGCTCCAATCCTATATTTCTCAGCAATGTGAGAAGTTGATTATAATCTTTGTTTATGATAGGTATTCCAATGTTTCCGATCTTTAAATTTAGACAAAATAAAAGATGATGAATAATAGGAAATGAGTACTTACAGCAATCGACTTTCCTTCAATTCATCGACATCATTATAATCAAAACCAAGATTCAATTAGCAAGTATCATTAATCAAACTACACTCATACACTGATAAGCTTAAAATCAGTTACTCTAAATAACTTTTTTCCCCCCAACTACAAAACACTGCAATTTGTGGTATTTACAGAAAACAGAGAATTTGATAGCAAGGTTGAAGTAATGCAGAAGTCATATTTCCATATACAAGTAGCCAAAAGGTGTCACACCTTATTACTAAAATACTCTGGATTAGATAGATGTCGAAACTATAAATTAAAGGTCTTTATTGAGGTCTCATCTTAAAAACACACCCCAACTCAATATCATCAGAACTGAAGATCAGTACTTTCAACATAAGAAGCCTGAATGGCAAAGAAATGGAGCTAGCTGAGGAATTAGATAAGTACCAGATCAACATAATAGGGGTGACTGAAACAAAAAAGACCAAAACTGGTGAGCCCTTTCTGAGCAATAAATACAAAATGTTATATTCAGGCAATGACAATCAAGGAAAAGAAGGAGTATTCAACACAAAATACAAGAAGTCAGTCTCAAGTAGAGTAATGTGGGCAAATATGAGAATGGGGAACTGGACAATGAGACTTATTTGTGCCTATGGTCCCACAGAAGGTTCTACTAAGGTAGAAATGGAGGAATTTTTTGAGGTTTTAGAAAAAGCAACTGACACAATGAAAAATGAAAAGTTGGTCCTTGTTGGGGATCTAAATAGCAGAGTAGGAAATGATTGTCAGACATACAAAAATATTTTGGGAAAATTTAGAGAAAAGAGCAAAGCTAATAATAATGGCAAATACTGTTGGATTTCTGCTCAGAATATGGACTGGTTATTACTAACATCATGTTCCAACATAAATATGTGCATAAATTCACATGGAGAGAAGAGGCAAGGAATAAGAAAAGTCTCATTGACTATATTATTGTTGATAGTGATGTTTTCTCTCTGGTGCAGGACACTAGTGTGCAGAGGATTTGAAATTGGAAGTGATCACCATTAAGTCTTGAGCAGGATAAAACTGAATTTCATATTTAAAAGAAGAACATGTAAGAAAGTTTTAAAACGAATAAAAGTTGAGCAGCTCTCAGTTGTGAACGGTCTCAAAACGAAAGAGTTTGAGAACAGGAATCAAACCTTGGAGATTCAGTGCCAAGCTCTGAAGAAAACATTGATTCTGCCAAAGAGGCAAGTGATTAGGTTGTGTGTAAGGATAGAAAAATCAGAACTCCCTGGTGGATACAGCAAGTTAAAGAAGCAGTGAAAGAAGAAAGAAGAAAGCATATCAAAAGTTCCTGGCAAGTAAGTCAGCTTGTGCTCTTAGAAAATACAGAGACAAATGTCAGAAAGTTAACACTGTGTAAAACTAGCTAAACAAAAGTCATGGGAAGACTTTGGTAAGAACATAGAAAATAAATATCAAGAAGGTGGCAAGATATTGTGGAGGTTGTTGAAGAACCTCAGAAATGAAGGAAAGAGTGCTGTAAAAGGTGGTATGAAAACTGGAGAAAAAGATATCCTTGAAGTATGGAGTAATTACTTTGAAAAATTGCTAGATGAAATTAGCAGTGATGACAGCACAGTGATAAAAAACACTGACAAGGCATGCAATCAGGAATACATATCAATGCTTAAAATAGAAAAAGACATCAAAAGTCTGAAATGTGGAAAGGCAGCTGGAGTAGATGATATTAGACCAGAAATGCTCAAGTATGGAGGTATAAAAGTTACACAGTGGCTACACTGCATAGTTCAGAGGGCCTGGACAGAAGGACAAATTCCAGACGATTGGAGTAAAGCTCTCATAGTACCCATATATAAAAAGGGAAATAAAACTGATTTCTCTACTGAGTGTTCCTGGTAAGATTTATGCCAGTATACTTGAGAAATGGTTGAGAAGGATTGTGGAAGAGAAGCTTGGTGAGGAACAAGCTGGATTCAGGATCAGATATTCACTTTACAACAAATAGTTGAAAAGTCATGGGAATATAACAAAGATCTGTATTTAAGTTTTGTCAATTTGGAAAAAAGCATATGACAAGGTGCCAAGAGAGAAGCTATTCAATACACTACAGTTATATGGTGTCGATGGGGCATTATATCAAGCAATACTTAGTCTTTATTTGAGTTGTAAGTCAGCAGTTAGAATTGAAAGAAGTACAGGGAGATGGTTTAATGTTAAATCTGGTGTCAGATAAGGATGTACATTATCACCTCTGTTATTCATTATCTATATGGATTACATTATGAAGGAAAGTGGTATTAAACCTGATATTAAAATTGGAGATGTTAATGTCAGTTCCTTGCTTTATAAGGATGATGTTATACTTCTAAATAAATCTGCTACAAGTCAGCAAGATTCTCTGACTAAAGTGAATAACTGTTGTGATAGATATGGTATGAAGATCAGCAATAACAAGACAAAGATAATGAAAGTAGGCAGAAGCAAAAATATCAGCTGCATTGTGAATGGAGAACCTATAGAACAAGTAAAATATTTCAGCTACTTAGGCATAATTTTTTTAGTGAAGATGGTAAATTAAATACGGAAATAGACAACAGAATCAACAAAGCCGGTATTGTGCGAAGTCGACTGAATAAATTTATATGGAAAAAGAGAGATATTAGTCAAAACACTAAATTAGCTGTATACAAGACAGTGGTCAAACCAATTTTAACTTATGGATCTAAGAGCTATGTCAGAAGTAAAACACTTGACCAAAGACTAGAGACAGCAGATATGAGAGTCCTCAGAAAGATTAGGGGCGTGAACAATGGCATCAATGGCAATATCATATTAAAAACGAGGATATTAGGAAAGAACTTGACATTGTCAGCATCCAGGAAGGCGTTAGCAGAGCTAATCTCAGGTGGTATGGCAATTTAAACAGAATGGACGAGGAAAGATTAGCCAAACAAGTGTTCTCAGCCAGGTTGGCAGGAAAAAGACCCAGAGGAAGACCAAGATATAGGTGGATTGATACGGTAAAAAGTGCCTTAGAACTTATATTTATATATCTATCTTAGAAGATAGATATATAAATATAAGTTCTGACAATGTTGTAGTTTTCACAAGTAAAAGAATGATTTGGCAGAAAATTGTAGGTAGGAAGTTAGTAATGATGTAAATTTTTCATGTAATACTATCATATCCTGTACATCCCTTGTGGGTAAATGTCAGGAATTCGATGATTGAGGTCTCATCCCACTGATGAGATCCAATTAAGATCGAAACCGGTCTGGGTAGTGACCCTTCCCATAATGCATAGCATTATACATGTCTGTAAGGATATGTGTTGTTTTAAGAATACTTGTGACATAAGACTGAATGATATATGCACATAAACACAAGAAAGATATTCAATTAACCAAATATTTCAGTATGGAAATAGCAGATCATCTTCAGTGGAATTACAAGAACAGTTTTAAAAACCACAAACTAGAAGGCTAACAATAGATCGTTAAAGATAGAACACGTTGCGTGATGTTATATCACTAAGTATTAAGTATAAAACAGAATATTTTGAAGTAGAGACATGATTGGGGTAAAAAAAAAAAAAATTAATCAGTAATCTTGATTAGAATTTCCCAGATTTTTGATATAGATATACAGTCATTACGATTCAGGTTGGGACGATGGAGCAAGGCCTCCACGCTTTCTTTGAACAAACGTTTGAACCTATAACGGGATCTATGTAAGAGGAGAGTCCTGGACCAAAAGATGCTATGGTCAGTTTCAATCCCATGTTGAGCCAATCCAGACTTTTCAAGTTTGTTGTGAAGAATGGAGGATTGATGTTCTTGGATTCTTTTTTCAAGAGAACGTCCAGTCTGCCCAAAATAGGAGAGATCACAGTTGCAAGGAATTTGATAAAATCCAGGAAGAGTTAAAGTTGAGTGTTTGTCTTTAGGAGAAGGAAAATGAGAAGACAATTTGTTAATAGGTGAATACGTAGTTGTTAAATCATATTTCTTTAAAATTTTTGCGATAGGTTCTGAAATACCAGAGATATAAGGAATAGGCACTCGACGTATTGAAACTCTGTTGTTTTGTGGAGGATTATAAGAATTGAGAAGATGTTGAATACTTTTTTTTAGAAAAGCCATTGAGTTTCATGTGTTGTTGGATAGTAGAAAGTTCTTTCTGTAGATAATCAAAAGTAGAACAATTAGTTTTGGCTCTTCTGATGAGGCATTTTATAATTCCTGTTTTTTGACATGGATGATGGGCTGATTCTTTAAGAATATAACGACCTGTGAACATTGGCTTCCTGTATACTGTAGTTGTAAGAATATTTGAAGGTGACCGGATGAGGAGAACGTCTAAAAAAGATAACTGGTTGTTTTCTTCTATTAATTAACATTGAAAGGAATCTCAATCATCTAACTAGTGATGAAGCTAATGCTCTTAGCCTAGAAGTCGCTTCTTCTCTACTTAAGGCCAAACTTCCTCCTTCCAACATATCTTCCTTCTGAAATGAAATCTTTACAGTCCTTGAGAAAAAATAATCACCTCATTATCACCAAAGCTGACAAGGGAAAAGCAACAGTAGTTATGGACTCAGCAAATTACAGAAGAAAACTTTTTCTTTTGCTTCGAGATCGCTCCACATATCAAGAAATTGATTATTATCCAACCAACAGACAACTAAAGAAATTAAATTCTCTCTTAGATGACGTCATCCGTTTAGATAAAGACACAATTGAAAGACTTAAAACTCATTTTGCAAGACTTCCTAGATTTTATGGCCTTCCAAAAATCCATAAGATTGACTATCCTCTTTGTCCAATAGTGGATTGTATTGATTCTCCTACTTACCGTATAGCCAAATATCTAGCTAAATTATTGAAATCTTACATTGGCAACTCTAATTCTTTTTTAAAAAACTCCTCAGATTTCTTAGAAAAATTAAAAAATGTCTCATTACAACCTCCAGATCTTATGGTTAGCTTTGATATAGACTCTTTATATACCAATGTACCTCTCAAGGAAACTTTAAAATTACTTGCTGACATCTTTCCTCGAGACATTATAAAACTATTCGATTTCGTAATACATTCTGGATATTTTGTATGTCAAAATAAATTTTACAGCCAAGTAGAAAGAACGGCCATGGGAAGTCCTCTTTCTCCTGCTTTGGCCAACTTTTATTTGGAACATTTAGAAAAAGTCCTCTTCTCATCTATTTTCCCTCAACCATCCTTTTGGGTAAGATATATAGATGACATCTTTACTATTTGTCCTCACCGCAAAAACTCTTTACCTTCTTTTTTAAACAGTGCATCGTCGTAGAAAGTTTACTATGGAAAGAGAAGAAAACAACCAGTTATCTTTTTTAGACATTTTCCTCATCCGGTCACCTTCAAATATTCTTACAACTACAGTGTACTGGAAGCCAACATTCACAGGTCGTTATATTCTTAAAGAATCAGCCCGTCATTCATATCAAAAAATAGGAATTATAAAATGCCTCATCAGAAGAGCCAAAACTAATTGTTCTACTTTTGATTATCTACAGAAAGAACTTTCTACTATCCAACAACACATGAAAATCAATGGCTATTCTAAAAAAAGTATTCAACATCTTCTCAATTCTTATAATCCTCCACAAAACAACAAAGTTTCAATACGTCGAGTGCCTATTCCTTATATCTCTGGTATTTCAGAACCTATAGCAGGAATATTAACAAATTGTCTTCTCATTTTCCTTCTCCTAAAGACAAACGCTCAACTTTAACTCTTTCTAGAGTTTATCAAATTCCTTGCAACTGTGATCTCTCCTATTTTGGACAGACTGGACGTTCTCTTGAAAAAAGAATCCAAGAACATCAATCCTCCATTCTTCACAACAAACTTGAAAAGTCTGGATTGGCTCAACACGGGATTGAAACTGACCACAGCATCTTTTGGTCCAGGACTCGCCTCTTACATAGATCCCATTATAGGTTTGAACGTTTGTTCAAAGAAAGCGTGGAGGATTTGCTCCATCATCCCAACCTGAATCGTAATGACTGTATATCTATATCAAAAATCTGGGAAAGTCTAATAAAGATTACTCATTAATTTTTTTTTTCCCCTAATCATGTCTCTACTTCAAAATGTTCCATTTTATACTTAATACTTAGTGATATGATGTGAAGTAACTTTGCCCAGTCGCAAAGTTACTTTGCGCACAAACTTTGTTGGCTTACACCAAGAATATAATTTTTTGGTATCTTTAATTTATAGCATAACCAAGTGGAAAACTTTCAACATCTAATAAACAGACAACACAGCCTTGACTATTTTTTCTTTCTTAAAAACTGAATTGCACTATTACTATAAAAATTAATTTGCTGATATGATCTTGAGTCCAAACAAATAAAAAAAAAAAAATTGTCAATAAGACTCCTATAACATAATATCATAAATTTAGTTTATCCTTTATCCAAGTGTGAGCAAACAAAGTTTGCGCATGAAAATATCTTCAGGACTGAGGTAAGGTAGTACAACACCAGGAAACTCATAGCAAAGGTTGACGAAGCTAAAATCACTCCTACCTCAGTCCTGAAGATATTTTCAGGTGCAAACTTTGTTTGCTCACACTTAGATAAAGGATTAAACTAAATTTATTATAGTCTAACCAAGTGCAAAATAAACTTTCAACATCGTTCTCTGAATCCAGAGTAATTTAATAATAAGGTGGCACACCTTTTGGCAACTCCTATAGGTAAAGATGACCTCTCCATTGCTTCTGCCTTGGTATCTCTCTTCTGGGCCTGGCTTCCACTGACGAGACCTCAATAAAGGTCAAAACCGGTCTGGGTAGTAGCCCTTCCCTTAATGCATAACCTTATACATATCGGCAAATAGATATGTTTGCATTGCGGGAGATACTGAGATAGGAGTGATGTTAACTTAATCCACCTTTGATATGAGTTACCTGGTGTTGTACTACCTTACCTCAGTCCTGAAGATATTTTCAGGTGCAAACTTTTTGCTCACACTTGGATAAAGGATTAAACTAAATTTATTACAGTCTAACTAAGTGTAAAATAAACTTTCAACAACATAATATTATTAATGAGAAATGAAAACTATTATAAAGTAACACAGAAGACTCACCTTCTGAATTACAGCTCCTTGTAAATTTGCTACACGACATGGATTAGCTTGATTGGCATTATTTCCTATACCTAATTGACCATTTCCATTGTAGCCCCAACCATACACCTAGAAAATAATGTCACATCAACTGATTAGTTTATAAAAACATATAAAAAACAAACATTAAAAAAAAATTAATAAATAAGACCACCAATTCTGTGAGTTACGACTGTATGCTGTGTTTAAACACCCTTTACGATAAACAATCAAACAACAGTATAATATAAGCAAATTCAAAAATGCCTTATTACCTGCTTGATAGCATTAGTTTTAATATATTTAATTTTAAACAAAGAAGTATGGCAATTTTATGTAAAAAAAAACAGTGCAACTACAAAAAATAAAAAATGACTGTGCTGTTTAGTAAAAACTAACTGATGTTATACATGCAATGATGCCTCAGTGATCTAATCAAGAAACAACTATGCTAATCATATAACTCAACTGATTCATATGATTCATCCCTATACCTCAAAGAGTTCTTTCATTATGTGACAAGTAAGAGGAAGATTCATTATTGAAGATAAGCTTTAATGTGTGATGATGGTCATGAGGTGACAGAAGCAGATAACATAGTAAAGTTATTTAGTAACCACCTTGCAAGGGTATATCATCCTAATGAGATTACTGCTTTAACATACGTTACAGACACTAATGCAGGAACAGAGATGAAAGAATTTTAGGTTCTCAGGATATTGCAGAATCACAATGCAAATAGATCTGTGGGATTAGATGAGATATCAGCTCAGGTTTTGCAAGAATATGCAAGGGAACTCGCAATGCCTCTGACTATGCTCTTTAATTTAAATCTAATTGAATGGAAAGAAAGCAAAATAATTCCCTTGAATAAGGGACATTCTAAGACTGCAGTAGCAAATTATAGACCAATCGATATCTTAGGCATGGTGGGAAAAATACTGGAAAAAATGGTCAAAAAAGAGAATTCAAGAATGGGTGGATAAAAACATGATACTATATGAGGGACAACATAGCTTTGCCATGCCTTAGCAATTTATGGTCTTAGAAATTTAGGGCCAGTCATGCCTTAGCAATTTAGGATCTTTTTTATAATAGAGTAACAGCAGAGCATGATAAAGAAAATGGCTACATGATGATTCTGCTGGATTTTGCAAAGGCATTTGATAGAATACCACGTGGAACTCTTATGCAAATTAGAATGGGGGATGAACACGATACTGATTAAGTGGATAAGGAGTGACTGCTGGGCAGATATCGAATAGTGGTATATGGAGGGACAGAATCAAGGTAAAAACAGGTGACTAGTATGCCGCAAGGTTCAATGATGGGATCATTGCTGTTTAATTTGTACATAAATGATATAGGAAATAACCTGAAAGGAAATATTCAGTTGTTTGCTGATGATGGGAAATTGGAGTAATAGTTAAAGATACCAAGAAATTATATACTTGGATTAATCCTTTATCCAAGTGTAAGCAAACAAAGTTTGCACCTGAAATATAATCAGGACTAGGGCAACTCTTATATATAGAAGCTAATGACTTCACATCGCTTGCCTTAGTATCCCATAATGCAAAGCACATATCCATACAGTTATGTATAATGCTATGCATTATGGGAAGGGTCACTACCCAAGACTGGTTTTGACCTTTGAGGTCTCATCAGTGGGAGCCAGACCAAGAGGTGATACTAAGGTTGGAGTAATGCAGAAGTCATATTTGACTGATGGGAGACTTTAATTACAGGAATACAGAATAGAAGGAGGAGACAGCATATGGGAACAAGGAGAGCGAGTTTGTGGAATTTCTGAAAGATTCCACAAACTCGATTTCACATGCTGCTGCTTACTGAGAGTCAGTAAGCAGCATGTGACTGAAGCAACTAGAGGCTTTAATGTATTGGATTTGGTGATAACTTCACAAGATGTAGTTGTTAATGAAGTGTTGACAATGCCACCGGTTGGTGAGAGTGATAATGAGTTAGATGTTTGGGAAGTGATGAAACCGGAAAAGGTCACCGCAAAAAAAAAGGATACATGTGAAAGTATAAAGCAGGTGATTATAGGAAGCTTTGTAGTCAGTTAGCATCAGTACGTTGGGTAGATAAGCTGAGTGGAACAGATGTTGACAATGCATGGAAACACACAAGGCAGTATCTGAAAAAGCAATGTATGACTGCATACTGAGGGTTACGCAAGTAAATAGAGTAGGAGTGAAATGGATGAACAGTGGAATCAAGCAAGCTTGCTAGAAAAGAAAATGTTATGGAGAAGGTAAAAGACAGTTTTTGATGATCAGATCCATGAAGAGTATAAAGTGCAGGCTAGAAAGGTGATGAGCATGGTAAAGAAAGAAAAGGTGTATGAGAGGAGATTAGCTGGTGAGGACAAGATTAACTCAAGGGAATTTTTCCCTATATGGCAAGCCAGAGGAAGAATAATTATGGCAGATTAACACTGGTGAATAGTCATGGCAGCAGATTAACAACTGCAATGGATATAGTGGAATTAATGAGCGTATGTCACGTTGAAAGTTTATTTTTCACTTGGTTAGACAATAATAAATTTAGTTTAATCCTATATCCAAGTGTAAGCAAATAAAGTTTGCGCCTGAAAATATCTTGAGGACTGAGGTAAGGTAGTACAACACCAGGCAACTTGTAGCAAAGATGGACCAAGCTAACATCACTCCTATCTCAGTATCTCCCATAACGCAAAACACATCTCCTTGTGGATATGTATAATGTTATGCATTAAGGGAAGGGCCACTACCCAGACCAGTTTCAACCTTTATTGAGGTCTCGTCAGTGGGAGCCAGGCCCAGAAGTGGAGATACCAAGGCAGAAGCAATGGAGAGGTCATCTTTGCCTACAGGAGTTGACGAAAGATCCACCTTTGGTCCACCATCGCTATGAATTGCCTGGTGTTGTACTACCTTACCTCAGTCCTGAAGATATTTTCAGGTGCAAACTTTGTTTGCACACTTGGATAAAGGATTAAACTAAATTTATTATAGTCTAACCAAGTGCAAAATAAACTTTCAACATCTTTCTCTAAATCCAGAGTAATTTAATAATAAGGTGGCACACCTTTTGGCAACTCCTATAGGTAAAGATGACCTCTCCATTGCTTCTGCCTTGGAAACTGGGCCTGGCTCCCAGTGATGAGACCTTAATAAAGATCAAAACCGGTCTGGGTAGTGGCCCTTCCCTTAAATGCATAACATTATACATCCGCAAGGAGTGTGTTTTGCATTATGGAAGATACTGAGATAGGAGTGATGTTTTCTTGATCCACCTTTGCTACGAGTTGCTCGGTGTTGTACTACCTTATCTCAGTCCTGAAGATATTTTCAGGCGCAAACTTTGTTTGTTCACACTTGGATAAAGGATTAAACTAAATTTATTAGAGTGTACAGGTATTCCTCGATTAATGCGGTTAATTAATCCCTCAATGTTACCGCATATATCAAAATCACGTAAATCAAATCTAATAATCAATGGTAAAAATTACAATTCGTCCATGATCGATTACCATATTAATAATTCATTTTATATGATACTCTTTTAGGAAAGATAAAAAAGAAATGCAAAGTAAATGTTTAATAAATGCTTATACCTAGATTATTTACTGCAATTTTTTATCAAAAGAAGTTATCAGGAGCCGTTTGAGCAGTTTTTTTTTTTTTTTCTTATCAGCATAAATTCTACGATAACAAGCAAAATGACTCTCCATCCTTCGGCAAACAATCAATAAAACATAAAGAAAAAAACACTGGGATGCTTAAGGGTCAAAGCTGTATAACTGACAGGAGACCTCCAAATAACCTTTAAAGAAATGTGGAGAACCGACCAGGGCTTCTGACCTAATGTCCAATCCTCACCTTCTCGTGGTGCACCCTGTTGGGTATCTACTTGGATACTGAATGAACAAGAATGGGCTGGTAATTTGGGATTTAGCCGACCAAATTGTATTCTTATTGGCTTAAACCAATATAAAAAATGATGGTACGACATGACAAAATTTCATGCCGGCTGGGGCGTCGCACGGTTAAACAAGGTCTCCGTTGTTTTCGCCAGGGAACCAGGGCATACAGCAAAAAGTCAGCTACTGGAACAAATCTGAAAACAAACCCCAACTCAACATCACCAGAGTTAAAGATTGGTACTATCAACATAAGAAGCGTGAATGGCAAAGAAATGGAGCTAGCTGAGGAATTAGATAAGTACCAGATCGACATAATAGGGGTGACTGAAACAAAAAAGAAAAACTTTTGAGATCTTTCTGAGCAATAAATACAAAATGTTATATTCAGGCAATGACAATCAAGGAAAACAAGGAGTAGCCATAGTATTCAACACAAAATACGAGGCTAATCTTCTTGAATGGCAGGCAGTCTCAAGTAGAGTAATGTGGGCAAATATGAGAATGGGGAACTGGACAATGAGACTTATTTGTGCCTATGGTCCCACAGAAGGTTCTACTAAGGTAGAAGTGGAGGAATTTTTTGATTCTTTAGAAAACGCAACTGACACGATGAAAAATGAAAAGTTGATCCTTGTCGAGTATCTAAATAGCAGAGTAGGAAATGATTGTGAGACATAGAAAAATATTTTGGGAAAATTTGGAGAAAAGAGCAAAGCTAATAATAATGGCAAATATCTGTTGGATTTCTGCTCAGGACATGGACTGGTTATTACTAACACCATGTTCCAACATAAAAATGTGCACAAATTCACATGGAGAGAAGAGGCAAGGAATAAGAAAAGTCTCATTGACTATGTTATTGTCGATAGTGATGTTTTCTCCCTGGTGCAGGACACCAGAGTGTACAGAGGATTTGAAATTGGAAGTGATCACTATTTAGTCTTGAGCAGGATAAAATTGAATTTCATATTGAAAAGAATAACATGTAAGAAAGTTTTAAAGCAAATAAAAGTTGAGCAGCACTCAGATGTGAAATGTAGACTAAAATACACAAACATGATTGAAGAAAAAATGAAAGAGTTTGAGAACAGGAATCAAACCTTGGAGATTCAGTGGCAAACTCTGAAGAAAACATTGATTGATTCTGCCAAAGAGGCATGTGGTGAGGTTGTCTGCAAGGATGAAAAAATCACAACTCCCTGGTGGACACAGGAAGTTAAAGAGAGTGAAGGAAAAGAAGAAAGCATATCAAAAGTTTCTGTCAAATAAGTAAGCTTGTGCTCTTAGAGAATACAGAGACAAATGCAAGAATGCTAAACACTGTGTAAAACTAGCTAAACAAAAGTCATGGGAGGACTTTGGCAAGAATATAGAAAATAAATATCAAGAAGGTGGCAAAATATTCTGGAAGTTGTTGAAGAAGCTTAGGAATGGAGGAAAGAGTGCTGTAAAAGGATTTAGAGATGATAAAGGTGACATGAAAACGGGAGAAAAAGATATCCTTGAAGTATGGAGTAATTACTTTGAAAAACTGCTAAATGAAACAAGCAGTGATGACAGCACAGTGGTAAAAAACACCGACCATGCATGCAGTCCGGAATACATATCCATACTTGAAATAGAAAAAGCCATCAAAGGCTTCAAATGTGGAAAGGCAGCAGGAGTAGATGATATTTGACCAGAAATGCTGAAGTATGGTGGTATAAGAGTCTTACAGTGGCTGCACTGTATAGTTCAGAAAGCCTGGACAGAGGTACGAATTCCTGATGATTGGAGTAGAGCTCTCATAGTACCCATATATACAAAGGGAAATAAAACAATGTGAGAATTACAGAGGTATTTCCCTACTGAGATTTCTTGGCAATATCTATGCAAGTATACTTGAGAAACGGTTGAGAAGAATTGTAGAAGAAAAGCTTGGTGAAGAACAAGCTGGATTCAGGTGAAATAGAGGGTGTCAGGATCAGATCTTCACTTTACGACAAATAGTCGAGAAAGCATGGGAATATAATAAATATCTGTATTGAAGTTTTGTCGATTTGGAAAAGCCATATGACAAGGTGCCAAGAGAGAAGCTATTCAATACATTACAGTTATATGGTGTCAATAGGGCATTATATCAAACAATACTTAGTCTTTCTTTGAGCTGTAAGTCAGCAGTTAGAATTCAAGGAAGTACAGGAAGATGCTTTAATGTTGAATACAAGGATGTACATTATCTATATGGATCACATTATGAAGGGAAGTGGTATTAAATGTGATATGAAACACGATTTTTACTGAAGATGGTATATTAAATTAAATATAGAAATAGACAATAGAATCAGCGAAGCTGGTATGGTAGGAAGTCAATTGAATAAATTCATATAGAATAAGAGAGAAATTAGTCGGAACACTAAATTAGCTGTATACAAGACAGTGTTTAAGCCAGTTTTAACTTATGGATCTGAGAGCTGGGTCAGAAGTAAAACACTTGACCAAAGACTAGATACTGCAGATATCATAGTCCTCAGAAAGATTATAGGCATGAACAAATGGCATCAATGGCAATATCATATTAAAAACGAGGATATTAGGAAAGAACTTGACATTAAGCGATTAAGGAGATTAGCAGAGCTAATCTCATGTGGTCTTAGCTCTGCTAATCTCTGAGATTAGCAGAGCTAATCTCAGTTGGCAGAGATTAGCAGAGCTAATCTCTGCAAACCTGGCAGATAACACTTGTTTTGCTAATCTTTCTTTGCTCCATTCACCTGGATCTTCATTTAGAAGATCCAGGTGAAAGAAAGATTAGCAAAACAAGTGTTCTCTACCAGGTTGGCAGAAAAACGACCCAGAGGAAGATCAAGATATAGGTGGATTGATACGGTAAAAAGTGCCTTAGAAGATAGATATATAAATATAAGATCTTGATATTTATATATCTATCTAATATATAAATATTAGATAGATATATAAATCTATATATCTATCTAATATATATATATATATATATTTTTTTTTTTATTTAACTTGTTAAAATAAACATTAAACGATAGGCAAAAAAAAAATAAATAAAATAATATTTATATTAGATAGATATATAGATCTATCTATATAGATATATAGATAGATCTATATAGATATATAGATAGATCTATATATCTATATATCAAGATCTATATATCTTGAAGTTGGAGTCTTGACAAGTAACAGACTGATTTGGAGGAAAATTGTAGATAGGAAGTTAGTAATGATGTAATTTTTTTCATGTAGTACTATCATATCCTGTACACCCCTTGAGGGTACATGGCAGGAATTTAATGACGTTGAAAAAAACACCGCAAATATAATACATGATGGTACAAATTAAGTGGATATCGAATCCAACATTATTTCAAAACCGAAGAGAGAAACTCAGGGCTGGTGGAAGCAGGCATGCAGAGCATGCGGTGCATGTAGGCACCACTACGAAAGGGGCACCGTACATAAATTCATTTTTAAGAAACAAAATTTTTATCATGAAAACAAAAAAATCTTAGAATGATCAATATTAAAATAAATACTGGCCGGATACATCGAATAAAAATTTTAAAAAATTGTATATTGCCGCCTCTTTCATCAGCCGGCTGTTTACAATTTTGCAGCGAGAGCAGGCTAAATGCTTGTCTAAAGAATGTTGTGTCTACAGCAGTATATCTAAAGTGAAATGGTGAATGGTTTTTATGTGCAGAAACGAATTTTTGTATAAAACATTTGTTGCTAGTTCATCATCATCATCAAATTCCTGCCATGTACCCACAAGGAGTGTACAGGATATGACAGCACTACATGAAAAAATTATATCATTACTAACTTCCAATCTACAATTTTCCTCCAAATCAGTCTGTTACTTGTCAAGACTACAACATTATCAGATCTTATATTTCTATCGTCTAAGGCATTTTGTACCTTATCAATCCACCTATATCTTGGTCTTCCTCTGCGTCGTTTTCCTGCCAATCTGGCAAAGAACACTTGTTTTGCTAATCTTTCCTCGCCCATTCTGTTTAGGTGACCATACCACCTGAGATTAGCTCTGCTAACGCATTCCTGGATGCAGACAATGTCAAGTTCTTTCCTAATATCCTCATTTTTAATATGATATTGCCATTGATGCCATCTGTTCACGCCGCTAATTTTTCTCAGGACTCTCACATCTGCGGTCTCTAGTCTTTGGTCAAGTGTTTTACTTCTGACCCAGCTCTCAGATCCATAAGTTAAAACTGGTTTGAACACTGTCTTGTATACAGCTAATTTAGTGTTCCGACTAATTTCTCTCTTATTTCAATATGAATTTATTCAATTGACTTCCCAAAATACCAGCTTTGCTGATTCTGTTGTCTATTTCCATATTTAATTTACCATCTTCAGTAAAAATCGTGCCTAAGTAGCTGAAATGTTTTACTTGTTCCACAGGTTCTCCATTCACAACACAGTTGACATTTTCAACGATTCTGCCTATTTTCATTGTCTTTGTCTTTTTATTGCTGACCTTCATACCATATCTATTATAATAGCTATTCAATTTAGTCAGAGAATCTTGCAGACTTGTAGCGGATTTATTTAGAAGTATAACATCATCCGCATAAAGCAAAGAGCTGACATTAACGTCTCCAATTTTGATATCATGTTTAATACCACTTTCCTTCATAATGTGATCCATATAGATAATGAATAACAGAGGGGATAATGTACATCCTTGTCTCACCCCAGATTTAACATTAAACCATCTTCCTGTACTTCCTTCAATTCTAACTGACATACAACTCAAATAAAGACTAAGTATTGCTTGATATAATGCCCTACTGACACCATATAACTGCAACGTATTGAATAGCTTCTCGTTTGGCACCTTATCATATGCCTTTTCCAAATCGACAAAACTTAAATACAGATCTCTGTTATATTCCCATGCTTTCTCGACTATTTGTCGTAAAGTGAAGATCTGATCCTGACAGCCTCTGTTTGGCCTGAATCCAGCTTGTTCTTCACCAAGATTTTCTTCCACAATTCTTCTCAACCGTTTCTCAAGTATACTTGCATAGATTTTGCCAGGAACACTCAGTATGGAAATACCTCTGTAATTCTCACATTCAGTTTTATTTCCCTTTTTATATATGGGTACTATGAGAACTCTACTCTAATCATCGGAAATTCGTCTCTTTGTCCAGGCTTTCTGAACTATGCAGTGCAGCCACTGTAAGACTCTTATACCACCATACTTCAGCATTTCTGGTCGAATATCATCTACTCCAGCTGCCTTTCCACGTTTCAAGCCTTTGATGGCTTTTTCTACTTCAAGTATGGATATGTATTCCTGACTGCATGCCTGGTCAGTGTTTTTTACCACTGTGCTGTCATCATTGCTTGCTTCATTTAGCAGTTTTTCAAAGTAATTACTCCATACTTCAAGGATATCTTTTATTCCAGTTTTCATGTCACCTTTATCATCTCTAACTCCTTTTACAGCACTCTTTCCTCCATTCCTAAGCTTCTTCAACAACTTCCAGAATATTTTGCCACCTTCTTGATATTTATTTTCTATATTCTTGCCAAAGTCCTCCCATGACTTTTGTTTAGCTAGTTTTACACAGTGTATAGCATTCTTGCATTTGTCTCTATATTCTCTAAGAGCACAAGCTGACTTATTTGACAGGAACTTTTGATATGCTTTCTTCTTTTCCTTCACTGCCTCTTTAACTTCCTGTGTCCACCAGGGAGTTCTGATTTTTCTATCCTTGCAGACAACCTCACTACATGCCTCTCTGGCTGAATCAATCAGTGTTTTCTTGAAGGCTTGCCACTGAATCTCCAAGGTTTGGTTCCTGTTCTCAAACTCTTTCATTTTTTCTTCAATAATCTTTTCTTCAATAATCATCATGTATTTTAGTCTACAGTTCACATCTGAGAGCTGCTCGACTTTTATTCGCTTTAAAACTTTCTTAGATGTTATTCTTTTCAATATGAAATTTAATTTTATCCTGCTCAAGACTAAATAGTGATCACTTCCAATTTCAAATCCTCTGTACACTCTGGTGTCCTGCACCAGGGAGAAAACATCACTATCAACAATAACATAGTCAATGAGACTTTTCTTATTCCTAGCCTCTTCTCTCCATGTGAATTTGTGCACATTTTTATGTTGGAACATGGTGTTAGTAATAACCAGTCCATGTCCTGAGCAGAAATCCAACAGATATTTGCCATTATTATTAGCTTTGCTCTTTTCTCCAAATTTTCCCAAAATATTTTTCTATGTCTCACAATCATTTCCTACTCTGCTATTTAGATACTCGACAAGGATCAACTTTTCATTTTTCATCGTGTCAGTTGCGTTTTCTAAAGAATCAAAAAATTCCTCCACTTCTACCTTAGTAGAACCTTCTGTGGGACCATAGGCACAAATAAGTCTCATTGTCCAGTTCCCCATTCTCATATTTGCCAACATTACTCTACTTGAGACTGCCTGCTATTCAAGAAGATTAGCCTCATATTTTGTGTTGAATACTATGGCTACTCCTTCTTTTCCTTGATTGTCATTGCCTGAATATAACATTTTGTATTTATTGCTCAGAAAGATCTCAAAAGTTTTTCTTTTTTGTTTCAGTCACCCCTATTATGTCGATCTGGTACTTATCTAATTCCTCAGCTAGCTTCATTTCTTTGCGATTCAGGCTTCTTCATGTTGATAGTACTGATCTTTAATTCTGGTGATGTTGAGTTGGGGTTTGTTTTCAGATTTGTTCCAGTAGCTGACTTTTCGCTGTTCGCCCTGGTTCCCTGGCGAAAACAACGGGGGCCTTGTTTAACCGGGCGACGGCCCCAGCCAGCATGAAATTTTGTCATGTTGTACCATCATTTTTTTTATTTTGGTTTAACCAATAAGAATACAATTTGGTCGGCTAAATAGCAAATTGCCACCCCTCCACATAGCCTTTGGCTATGTGGAGGTCTCCTCTCAGTTATACAGCTTTGACCCTTAAGCACCCCTTGTTGCTAGTCAACCAGTCATATGGTATGCATCTCAGTAGGCTACTGACAGTAGCGCAGTGCAGACTATTATTTTGTCTCTGTGTCGTGTTGTGTAATAATTTCTTGTGGGTATAAAATAGAAATGGAATCAAAAATTAAAAAAAAGTTATCCGGTGCACAAAATCGTAAGCATAATGCTGCGAAAGAAGCAGATGTTAAGAAACAAACTGGGGCTCTTAATAAATTTGTTAAAATATTAAAATATTCTGATGCAGATTATAACCAACTTGATACAATAGAAATCAGAGTTGAAGAACCGTGTACATCATCCAGTTTGCATGAAAGTACTATTGCAACTATTGAACAAGATAACAAGATGCATGATTTACGTGAAAAATAGTTAGAAGATTTAGTTGTAGTTGACCACGAAACTAACACATTGTTAGTCTCTGTAAATTTAGAAGATCCAGGTGAATGGGGAAATATTGATGAAAAATTACAGGTTGTTTTAATTGAAATGGGGCCTGTTCAAAAGAAAAATATAATATATCCCAGAGATACATATGGTCATAAATTTGGCGACACGTATTATAATTGAAAAATGGAAAACGGTGACCTCGTGCCAAGAACATGGCTCATTTATTCCGAAACTTTAAATTCTGTTTTTTGCTTTTGTTGCGAACCTTTTGCACCTACCGTATCAAGTGGTCTTGTAGAAAGCTATAATGATTGGAGAAATGTAAGTAGAACTTTGCATATACACGAGACTAGTTTAACTCACATGAAAAATTTCTTAAAATGGAAGGAAGCTGATAAAAATTTAAAAAACAAAACTACTATTGATTGAGAGAATCAAAGGAAAAGAAACATTGGACGAGTGTTCTAGAACGCTTGATTGAAATTATAAAATTCCTTGGTAGCCAAAATTTAACTTTTCGCGGATCATCTGATAAATTATATGAAAGGAATAACAGCAATTTTTTGAAATTAGTCGTACTGTTTGCGAAGTTTGATCCCGTTATGGAAAATCATGTTGAAAGGCCCCTACAACGAAACAATAGAGTACACTATTTGAGTAAAGTCAGTCAAAATGAAATATTAGAAACTTTAATGCAATCAGGGATACAATTTTATTATCAATTCAAAAATCTAAATATTATTCCATAATTTTAGACTGCACACCTGATGTAAGTAAAACAGAATAAATGACTATTATTATTCGCTTTGTTTCCTGTGACAATGGAATTGTTAAGATCAGCAAAAACTTTTTTAGGTTTTGCAGATATATCAGATTCCACAGGACGTGATTTATGCGCAACAATAATGGAACAACTGGAAAAATGGAACATTCCCATTGAAGACATGCGAGGTCAAGGGTATGAATGGGGTAAATATGAAAGGGAAAAAACATGGGCTCCAAAATTTGCTTTTAAACAAAATCCTAGAGCTTTTTACATGCCATGTGCTGCTCATACTCTAAATTTAATCGTTAACGATTCAGCCAAAGTGAATGCAGATACAATTAGTTTCTTTGCAATTATTCAAGAAATATACAATTTCTTTTTATTCTCTTACAAACGTTGGGCAATCCTTTTAAAGTTCATAAAAATATTAACATTGAAAACAGCCATCAGATACGCAATAGGAAAGTAAAATTAATGCAATCCGCCCTCTACGATATCAGTTACGAGAAATTTACAATGCACTTTTTGAAATTTTAAATAATGAAGATTTTAATAAAGAAACTCAGCATGAAGCACAAACATTATGTGCTAAAATAAAGGATTACAAATTTATTTGCTCTCTTATAACTGGGCATGATTTACTTTAACAGAATAAACCCTGTGAGTAAAATGCTTCAAAACAAAAATATGAACATTACACTTGCTTTAGAATCTATCGAAAACTTTAAAATATTCTTACAAGAGTATCGATCAGATACAAATTTTAAAGAAGTTCTAAAATGGCAAAAGAACTGAGTGAAGAGGTGGACGGAGAATAAGAATTTAAAACTGGTACGGAAGTCTGACGATGAAAGAAGACATGGCAATTTGACTACAAGCATCATGACGAAATACCACAATCGCCTGAAGATAAATTTAGATTGAATGTGTTTTATACACTTCTAGACGTTGCAATGTGTTCGTTAATAGAACGTTTTGAACAACTAAAAACATATTATGATAATTTCAATTTCTTGCATAGATTACTACAAATTAATAATGAAGATTTATGAAAAAATTATGATGATTTAGAGATTCTTTTGAAGGATGGCGACAATAAAGACGTAAATGCAATAGAACTATATGACAAGTTATGTACTTTCCAGGATATTTTTCGGAAGGATAATTTAAATATTCAAAACCCTTTCGATATTCTTAATTTTATTTTATCCAATAATTTATCTTTCCCTAACTTTTCAATTGCTTTAAGAATACTATTAACCTTACCTGTTAGTGTAGCGAGCGGTATACATTCCTTTTCCAAGTTGAAATTGATTAAAAGTAGGTTTTAATTTAAAACCTACTTAAGAACAAGTATGACACAAAAAAGGCTTGTTAGTTTGGCATTAATAGCTATTGAAAATGATATATATGTGGAATTAGACATTAAGAGCATTATTTCTAATTTTATGAATATGCAATCAAAAACCCTAAAATTTTAATTAAAAAAATATCAAGTATATTTATGTAATTTAATTTATTTTCTGTTATTCTGTAAAAATGTTATTTTTTGAATACTAATATTAAATGTTCTAATTATTTCAGAATTCTTTTCTTATTTTCTCATCTATCTTGAGTTTCTTTTATTTTCCTAAAAGACAGTTCCACTTATAAAAATTATTAAAAATTTTTTTACAAGTTACTAAGAATTTAGTAACTTGTAAAATGAAAGAATTTTTTAAACTTTAGTTCAAAAAATTTTAACTTTAATTAAAATTCATTTTAATTTTGTTAGCGATTCGGGTCGGTGAGAAGGCTATAATTCCTGTATCATTATATTCAATGATTAAAGTGAAGTGGCTTTATCAAAATTTGCTTTAACTTTCGAGAATTTTTTTGAATATTCGGGTTTTTAACGATTATCCTGCTTAGTCAACATCCGTGGTTCGTTACATTTAGGGAACCAAAGTGTGGCTGTTCTGTCAAAATTTATTTAAGAAATTTCAAATAATTTAAATTTTTATTGTCGTAAAAGAACCACACAAGCCCGGATTGTTACAGGGGCACTTAGATAGACATTGCATGCAGGCGGCAAAGGCTCTAGAGAAACTACTAGATTTCATGCCAAATATATAGAAACGAAAAGTTTCAGCAGATGCAAGCATAAATAACCTTATGGGCAACTGGTAGTAAAGGTGGAGTAAGCTCCGGATTACTTTCCTTAGTATTTTCCATAATGTAAAGCACATCTCCTAGAGGAGATGTATGATAAATAAGTCTTTGGCTCTCTATTGTAATACATGATTGTTTATTTATTTTCAGTTACAATCTAAAAATTATTGAACAAAGAATAAAAAAAACAAACAACTAAACCATACTATACTAACATCGGAAGTCGCAGTATCTCTCAGATACAATTTACTGTCAAATATCACAAACCTTTACATAATATGTGTTAAACCAAAATGACAGCTAAAAACAGTGCAGAATATCACTCGTAACATGTGAATGCACAGCTATTCATGACCTCCAAGCTATACACTGAATTGTGTAAGAATATTGATATTAAACATTTTGCTTGTATCTGGCAGATCAGCTGCGAGCTCCTCAGGGTTAAAGGTGTGTTAATCAAAACTCTTGCCACGTATATCAAGGAATTGCCACAATTAATTTCGCCGCAATAATCAAATCCGCGTTAAGCAAGGGATACCTGTATATCATACTGGTATAAATGATCTAGTACAATATATAGAAGAGAGGTAAGTATTGGGAGAATTGGAAGTAAAAGAAACAGGTGTGTCAAATGTTGGTTGGGTTAGATGTGAATAAGGCTGTGGGAATGGATGACACATCACCACGTATTCTTAAGCAATGTGCACCACAGTTGGTTATGCCCTTGACCTGGTTATTTAATGAAAATCTTGCAGTGGGTAAGGTTCCTAAGGAGGAAAGAAGGCAAAATAGTACCACTCCACAAACATGGTTCAAAGACAGAAGTCTCCAACTATATGCAAGTTTATATAATTGCGGTTGTAGTCAAGGTGTTGGAGAGATTGGTAAAGAATAGAATACAGACTTGGGTTGATGGACATAGCATTCTTTATGATGGTCAGGATGGATTTGCAAAGGGTAGGTCTTGTTTTAGTAATTTACTTGCATTTTATGATAAGGTGACAAGTGTGTTAGATAAAGGAGAATCATATACAGTGATATTCTTAGACTTTGCAAAAGTGTTTGATAGATTTCCATATGATAAGTTGGTGTATAAACTACAGAGGATGGGAATATAGTATATTGGTTAGATTATTATTATTACGGGCAACTCCAGGGAGTCAACAGAGTCATCGAGGGAGGCCCTGACATTATGTCAAGAACAACTATTCGACACTCACACAGTATCTATCATTCACAGTCATGGCACCCACAACAGACTCTGGCAGCTTATCCCACTCATTCACCACCCTCCAAGTAAAAAACCTAGCTCTAACACCCTTGCTAACCACATTCTTGCCCAGCTTCCATGTATGGCCCCCCCTAGTCCTCACCACCAGTCCTATTCTCAAAAATATCTACTGAATTAATCTTATAGAAAAACCCTTCAGTAATTTGAATGTCTCGATCATATCACCCCTTTTCCACCACCTATCAGCCAATTTCTGCAACCCACAAATCTTCACCTGTTCTCATAAGGTTCATTCCATAGACCTGCTGGATCAGAGACTAGCTCTCTGAACAATACCAGCAAATTGTGTATTATGGAGCAGTGTCTCAAAAAAGAAGGGTAACCAGTGGCATTCCATGTGGTTCTGTTCTTGGGCCCCCTGCTGTTTAACTTGTTTGTAAATGATATATCATGTGGACTGACTAGGGATCTTCAGTTATTTGCTGATGATGCAAAGCTGGGAAGAATTATAAGTAGCACTGCTGATGTTGAATCCCTTCAGGAAGATGGGAATAGACTTTTTACTTGGACAAAAGAGTGGGGTTGTAGTTTTAATATCGATAAGTGCAAGATGTTGCATTTTGGAGTGCAGAAATAGACTTTTTACTTGGACAAAAGAGTGGGGGTTGTAGTTTTAATATCGATAAGTGCAAGATGTTGCATTTTGGAGTGCAGAAATATAAAGCTGTATATTATATCAATGGTGCCATACTGCAGTAAGTGGATGAGATTAGATTTTTGTAAGTGATGGTTGACAGTAGACCAAAGTTTAGAGGGCATATTGCTAGTGTTGCAAAACGTTGCACATCGTAGTGCTGCTATGATAAGTACTCTAATGTGGATAAGGAAGTGGTTGTGCCACTGTATAAGGCACCAGTCAGACCACACTTGTACTATTGTCCTCAGATCTGGTCATCTGGTTTTCAATGTGATGTGAAGGCATTGGAGAGGATCCAAGGTGAGTGACAGACAATATCATGATTTTGGAATGCTGGCTATGGAGAGAGGTTGAAGAAATGTGGATTGTAGAGTTTGGTGGATAAGAGAAAGAGAGGTGATATGATAGAGACATTTAAGTTAGTGAGAGGATTTTATCAGGTTAATCCAGAGGAGATTATAAAAAGAGTAGAAGGTGAGAGGGTAAGAACCAGAGGTCATTCCTGGAAGTTATGTAAAGGTGTGATGAAGAAGAGTGTGAGGAGTATATTTTTAACATGGAAAATTGTCAGTGAATGGAATGCATTACCAGAATGTGTTGTTAATGCAAGGAGTGTTAAGGATTTTAAGATTCTATATGATAAATATGTTGCCAGTTGAATGAACCTCCCATGATGAGTCTGTCGACTCCATGGAGGGTGTAATAATAATAATAATTATCCTTTGTCCAAACTAACTGTCAGTCTGTTTAGATGATCATACAGCATCTTTACATCACCTCTATTATTAGAGGTGATGTAAAGCTAGACCTCCATTAAGAGAGACCTCCAGGGAGTCAGAGACTCATTGAGGGAGGCTATATACTACACACACCAGTTATCATACTTATTCTTGAATTCATTCACACTGCTTGCACTCACATCATCCAAAGGTAATCCATTCCAATCATGTACCACCCTCTGAGAGAAAAATCTAGCCCTCACACCCTTCTTCGCAGCCTTCATTCTCAGCTTCCAAGGATGTGCTCTCGTCCTTTCTCCACCCTGAATAAATTGAAAAATTCCATCAATTGAAATCCTGTATGAACCTTTTAGAAGTTTGTAAGTATCAATCATTTCAACCCTCTTTCTCCTGTTTGCTAGTGTCTGCAGTCTACAAATTCTCAATCTGTGTTCATAATCAGTATTCCACAATCCTGATATCATGTTTAACACTCCACTCTCCTCTGTACTCTCTCCAACATATCAGAATCACAACAGAAATCAGGAGACCAGACCTGCACACAATAGTCGAAGTGAGGTCTTATCAAGGCCTTGTAAAGAGGCAAAATAACATCCTTATCTTTACATGTGAATGTTCGTTTCAGCATTGCAAGTATCTTTTGAGTTGTATTTGCAATCTTTGCCACATGGCCCTTGAACTTCGACTTCCTATCTATTAACACTCCAAGACCCCTAGCCTCATCAGTTTCTTCTAGCCTAATCCCACCTATATAATACGACATTGGATATTTAATCATGCCGAAGTGAATGACTTTACATTGAACTGACACTCGTTTTCCCATGCCCACAATTCCAGCCTATTCAAATCATTCTGCAAAGACTGCATATCAGCAGCATTCCTGATTACCCTAACTATCTTTGCATCATTAGCAAATAGTTATGTTGCTTGTCATATCCTTCCCAATATCATTAATGTAGAGATTTAATAACAGTGGACCAAGCACTGATCCTTGTAATACGCCACTTGTTACTTTAAACCTTGCAGACTCATTCCCAGTATACCACTATGATATCTGTCAGTCAACCATCCTCTTATCCATGCTAATATTGTATAACTCAAACCCATTTTCTCCAATTTATGCAACAGTCTACCATGCTGTATTCTGTCAAAAGCCTTAGCAAAATCCAAAAGTATCATGGTGTACCCATTCCTCTTGTCTAGTTCAATGGTAACATTGTTTATAGAATGTGAACAAGCTGCTAAAACATGACCTTCCATTAGTAACCCCATGTGGTTCATTGCAAAGTAGAGATTCACTGTCAACCCATTTCTGAATGCGGGCCCTAACCAATTTTTCCAAAATCTTCACCACCACTCCTGAGATACTAATTGGTCGATAGTTGGATACATTCCTTCCATTCCTACGGAATCTTCCCTGTTCAGAGACTCATTAAATATCCTGGTCAAAGGAATGGCCAGTTCAGCTAAACACTTTTAGAACACGTGCTGATATTCCATCAGTCCCTATTGCTGAATTCTTATTCAATTTGTGCAATAGCTCTAATACCTCGGCATCACACACCTGCGTTTCTTCATCTAATGAAGAAGTAACAGTGAGCTCAATGTTGCGTTCACCAGGTTGATAGCTTTTAAACAAAATGGGCACTCATTAACTGAACAACCTCTTCTGCATCTGTAACCCTCACACCATCTGGATTTAGAAGAGTTATTCTTTCATATTCATTCTTTCTTTTACTTGCAGCATATCGATAGAATTCTTGTGGATTGTCTTTAGCATGCAGAGCCAGTTCATACTCAGACTTTGTTTTCCATACAACAGTTGTGACTATAATAGCCTACTGCTTATAACATTCATAATGGACATCATCCTTATGCAAACGGTATTTCTTCCACATCGTCGTTTTCTTACGAATCTCTTGCTTATAAGATTACACATCCATTTGACTCCTACTCTATTTATTCTTCGAACTCTCAGGACACTTTCTGATATCACATCATTTAAGTATTGTTTAAATGCTTCCCATGCACTGTCGATATTCTTTCCATCCAACAACCGATCCCATTCCACTCCCATTATGATTACTCTTTTCACGCTCATCTTTTCTATTTGGTGATGCATTTCTTCATCACTAGCAACCGATCCACCAGGTCTGTAACAACACCCCACTATGTAATTAGTCTTGTTAGATTCCATCTCACACCAGATGGCTTCAAACTCACTGCCACATGAAATATTGTTAGTAGTATTACTACATTCATAGGTCTTAACTCTAACTGGATTAAAAGTCATCCAATATCATTAGCAGCATACCCCCCTCCTCTCCTATCCTTCCTAAAAATACTGTACCCATGACACTCGATACCAGTTAGTAGGTCTGATAGCCAGGTCTCACTAATACCTACAATGTGAGGTCGCAGCATATTGACTAAGGCAACAAACTCTATCCCTTTGTTTCTGATACTCCTAGCATTCGTGTACAGACATAGTAATCTACATGTTGGTTCTTTTGTATTATCTTGTCTGCAATCTGCCTGACACAGTTGGACAACTTGCAGATCTCTATTCTCCAAACCAGATGAACACAAACCCTCATCAACATTTCCATGGCAAAACCCATTCCGGTCATTAACACAGTTATATAACATTGTCGCTCTTACATTCACATTCCTCCCTTTATAATTTAGTTTCCCTGACTCTCTGTGTTAGGTCCCATACCAGTTATTAGTTTTTCTAACCTCCTGATACCAAATGCATTCAGGTGTAGGCCATCCCTCTTATACAAATCCAATCTTCCCTCAAATTCACTCCACACGTCCAAAAACCTCACATCCATTCCTTCTACATAGCCTACGCATTGAATTGTTTGCCATCATAGCCCTTCTTTTTAATTAATTTTTATCACAGCGAGGTAAAATACTAACGATTTTCACTTTCTCACTCTTCAGTCTCGCCTCTTCCAACAACCCTTTCCTTTCATGTCCTTTCTGATACTGAACTTATCGCCAGTTAAATCATTCGTACCTACTATTATTTACTTTCGTTTTTGAATTGCTTGCATTATATTTTAATTTTTGCTCCAGGAAAACTCGATGTTATAACCCGCTCATCTAAAGCATGTTTTATTATAGAGTCACCATACCAAATAACTTCTTTCTTTTTACTAACAATGTCACTTAGCTGATTTCCTGATTTACCTGTTTCTTTGCTTTGTTGTTTCTTATTTTCCTGTTCATTTTTCTTTTTATCCCTATGCTCATTTAAACGTCTCTCAACATTTTTGCAATTCCTGCGTCATCTCTCTGATGATCTGCTTCAACTTCACTATTTTGGCAGTTAATTCATTTTTGTTAACCTCCTCCATGTATACAATAACCTCATTAGCAGGACTAACTTTCTTGTTCTCGCCTGCGGTGCTTTTTTTTTAGCATTACCTTTCTTGCCCTTTTTTGGCGCAATTTTAAACGTATACTAAATACTGAAATATCTTAATAAAAATATATGATAAAATACTAAATACACTATAAAACACTCAAATCTACACTAGTATACTACAAAACACTAATTTTCTAATGGAAAACATAAAAACAGACAAAAATCACCTACTTTACAGGAGCACTAAATTCACCAACCAACCACTATGTATCCTCAATAAAAGCCAAGCCAATTCAATCAACTACAGCACTCCTCAGTTTGACATAATTGGCAAAAAGGATATTTTCCCTCAGTTCATTCCAAATATCACCATACAAACTGAACAGCAGCAATCCAAGTACAGTCCTGTGGCACACAACTGGCACTTATTTTCTCTTTGATTCAACTTCACCATATACTATTTTCTGATGCTTGTCCATCTGCCACTCTGTTATCTATTCAGCATCATGTCTATCCCCATTTGCTCTAACTTATTTACATAAGTTAGCTCTATGTAATATTTGTCAAATGCTTTTGCAAAGTCCAGCAATATAATAGTGTACCATTTCTCTTATGCAACTCAACTGTCACTTCATTGTAGAAAGCTAATAAATTACTAAGACAAGAATCCGCCCCTTCACAAAGCCATGCTGTTCCCCACAAATAGTATCAAATATGATACTATCCATCCATCTTATTCTACCTTTCTAACATCAAATGGTCTATAATATGAAACCTCAGTCTCAGAACTTTCTTTGCATAATGAAACTATTCTGATACTATACTTTTACTTGTGTAGTTAAGGGCACTGCCATTTATATTGTACTTTCCTGATATCTCATTCAATCCCATAGTTGCATTCATACAGATAGTCTACCTTTATTTTCTCATACTGATCCCAGTGTATCAGTCACTATATGACTTCCACTTAGATGATACATATTTGCTTGATATTTCAAACTTTATCTTCAGCTTCTCTCACTTTTTCTACCATGAGCATTCATTAAAGTTACCTTCCATAATCACTTTTCCTTTCACTCACAGGTTCAAATCCCATCTAAAATATGAACTTCTACAGAAAGTTTTCAACCAAAGGCATGCTAAGTTAAACAGTCTCAAACAGAGGTGGTGGGGATTTTCTTCCCAAAAATTCAGCTTTTTCACCCTGCAAAACAAGCAAACTGTTTAATGTGAAGAACATATGCAATTTACAGACATAAACCGAAATAGCTTTTGCTGCTTCAACCAAATCCAAAATCACTGCATTTTTTACCATGTAGCAAAAAAACTTTATGGGATTTTTTTTGGCCTACTGAGTTAGTTTCTTCTCAATTTGATTTTGCCTTCCACACCATGCCCATCATCCTTCTTCTTGTGTTTTTTTACTTCTAGACAGTCTGCCGATCAACTGTGTTAGCTGGAACTTTATCTATTTGGAAATTCCAAGTAAGCATTTCAGTTTTTTATTCACTTTGTAAGATGTGTTACTGAAAATATTGTAAAAATTATTTTCATGCTAATTTCCAAAGCTTGTGTTAAACAATTATTTTAAAATATTCTGAAAAAATATGCGATCAAGCAACATGTATTGTAATAAATATGGTTCGAACTTTTTTTTTTCTTGCATTATTCCGATTTATGGAAAGGTCATATCATTATGCTTACAGATTTAGATATACTGCCATTGTTTAGGAACAACGCTTTTTGCTTTTATTAAAAAGAAAGCATGTTAAATTACATTACATTCTTATTTTCAGACTAATTTTTAAAATATCACAAATTTATATTCAGTAGTATTTCAAATGAACTTGCAGTTGAAAAATGAAACAGGTTATTGGCTGTCTGATAGGTATCAGAGAGTTGTGTATGGTGTGGCAATATCAAGGAAGCAGAAAGTTACAAGTGAGGTTCCACAGGGCTCGGTACTGGGACCTGTATTGTTCAACCTTTATACAAATTACATTGTCAATGGATTGCAAGGGGATATTCAGCTGTTTGCAGATTATGAGAAGCTGGGAAGGGTTATCAGTAATAGTGTAGATGTGACAGCCCTGCAAGAGGATTTGAATAAACTAGACAGATGGGCAAATGAATGGGGATGCCAGTTTAATGCAGCAAAATGTAAAGTCTTGAAGTTTGGGATCCATCGACAGGAGGATGCATACTCGATTGGAGGAAGAGGGAGAGACAAGAGATCTGGGGACGATGATTGATAGAAAACTGAAATTCCAGGAGCATATTGTAAAAGTGATGAAGGTAACCCAGAGTATTGCTGCAATACTGAGAAGGATGCTGAACTGCAGAGATAAAAGAGTTATCATTCTGTTGTATAAGACCCTAATCAGACCACACTTAGACTATTGTTCTCAAATTCGGTCCCCAGGATTTGAAGGGAATAAATTAACTGTGGAAAGGGTACAGAGGCAAATAAAGATGGTTTCAGGACTGTACAACGTCAGTTACGAGGATCGACTGATGTGGACTGTAGAGTTTGGTGGATAGAAGAAGGAGAGGTGATATGATCAAGACTTTTAAACTGTTGAGAGGCAGTTACAGGGTAGACACTGGGGAGTTCTTTCGCTTGGTTGAACAGCAGGAAGGAGTGTTGGCAAGGAGCCATCCCTGGAAGTTACGAAAGGAAGCTGTGAGCAAGAGGGTAAGGACTGGTTTCTTTGCGTGAAGGGTGGTTGAACCGTGGAATGCATTGCCTGAGAGAGTGGTTAGAGCAAGAACGGTCAATGAGTTTGAGGAGTGGTATGATAAACTTTGTATTTCCTAGGAACGACCTCCCACAATGAGTCTTTTGACTCCATGGAGGCCTGGATGATAATAATAATAATAAAATAATAATTATTATTGTTGTTATTTGTAGAATGCTTATTTCACTAATAATAATGCTGTTTAATCTTTTAAAATATATGGTGAAATTATCTGAGATATTAGTTTAAACTTTATGTTGGTCTGAAGTCTTCCAATCACAACTCATCCCCCCCCCATCCACCCACACACTGTCATGACCACTCACAATAACTGAATTATAAATATCTACTTTCTTCTAATTTTTTTATTTCTTACTTTTCACACTGTGTATTTCACATTTGATATCTGAAATCAATAACTTCATTTTACACATTAAGAAATGAAATAATTATTCTCTTATCGATATCCATACTAGACTGATTTCCAAATTCTAAAGATGAACACTTTCTGAAGATTACAACTGCAAATTCAGACAAATCAGCTTGCAGCAATTTGTATAGCTGACTATTTTGAGTAGAAAGTGGGTATGCATTCAAATTTTTGAATGGCATGCAAAGGGGTCACATGGTAGCACTCAAAGGATACAAGGCCAAAGACTGCACTAAGGAAATTGTGTTTGAAGGAAGATCTCTTTTCATGAAAGTGCCTCCATAGCGCAATTGGAAGAACGATGGTATGTTGCGCCATTAGATTGGAAAAGGCCGAAATTCGATTCTCATCATGATGGGAGGAATCTTTATATATGGACTTTTTCAATTGAAGGTGAGTTAGCTGATCTCATACGGAGGTAGCAGGGTTTTTTTCTCCTGGAAACTCATCTTTTCATCCCGCATACAGACAAATTGGCCCTTCAGAACACATGCAATTTACAGACAAAAAATACTAGCTGTGGTGGGTGGTGAATAGTGCTGATGTAGATGATTGGTAGTAGAGGATTGGTGGAGACTGAGAGTTGTACAATAGGTGTCCTCCCGCAATGAGTCTTCGAACTCCTTGGAGGTGTCACGAATAATAATAATAATGAAATAAAAAAGTTGCAAACTTGGATGTCTTGTAATGTCTCAAACACATCATCTAAATAATTTCACACAGGGAAGAATTATTGGAAAGCTTGAAGAAGGCAGCAGAATTACTGATATTGTCAGAGAGTTTGGAATCTCAAATAGCATTATATCCAGGCTCTGGGTACAATGGAATGTATTCCTGATGGTTGCTAAGAGGTAGTCTTCTCTCTCCCATGGAGTATGAAGACAGACTTTTAGTTACAACAGCAAAATGTAATCGACGAACCACAGCAGGTTAGCTTGCAAGTCGGCTCCATTCAAGCACAGTTCGGCAGATATCTCAACAAATTGTGGCAAGACATCTGTGACAAGTAGGCGTATACACCTGAAGGCCTCTAGTCTGCATTCCTTTATTCACAGCTCATCGTAGAGTATGTTTTCAGTGGTGTTGTATCCACAGAAATTGGACAAGACACAAACAGGTTAATTACTCTTTACAGATGAATCGTTTTACTATTTCCTCTGATTCTAGATGACATCTGATCTGGCATGAAATGGTACTGCTTACCATAGTGAGAATGCTCTTGAAAGGGATGGATATGGTGGTGCTGAGGTCATGGTGTGTGGGGAGACATTATGGATGCACCTAGCTAGAAGTGCTGGTATCAACGAAGTTCTTTAATGTCATGTTTGATTGTTCCGTGGTGCTGTAAGCAAAGAATTCATTTTTTATGAATGACAAATGCCACATCACATCGTACACAAGCAGTAGAGATACTTCTGGAGACCAAGGATATTAAATGAACCCAGTGGACAGCATGCTCCCCAAATCTCAACATCATAGGAACACGTTTAACTGGCCCACTCTTCTTTGCCATGCAGTTGCACTGCATAGTACAATGTTGTGAGAGCTGCATCGCAGTTCAGAGTAGACATATTCCATATTGAAATGTCTCTCCACATAATTTGCTGCAAGAACTGTACAATAATTCCTTAAATGCGTGCTTTGAAAATTTGTAACTATTGCTAAAAATGTACTGAAGTTTAATTTGTATGAAATTAAAAGACAAATATAACATTTTTTTTTTACAAATATAATTTATTAGCCTGCTAGCAATAAATTAATGTCCATATTTGGTTGTAGTCATGAAAATCTTTTCATGACTACAACCAAATATGGACTCCAACCTTGTTTTCTTTCTGTGTCACAGTATTCAGTTCTTTAGGGAATAGCGATCAGCTAAATTTTTACAAATACTTGTTATTTTCTGTCCTTAAAAAAAAGGAAGATAGCTGAGCAGCATGAAGCATAAAGAGAGGTGGTCTCTAATAGAGAATCTTTTTTTTTTCTTTGAATATGCCATAACATTATTTTTTTTACTTTGTTATTTTGTAGTAAAAAATATTATTAGCACTACTGGGAAAATTTCTCATCTTCGGCAGACACTGCTATGAAAATTTAAAAGAACAAAGTTTCACTATTGGCAGACTGCATTCTTATTTACTAGGAATGGTCTTATAATATGCACATTTCAAAAAATATGATAGTGTTGTGGGGAGGAGGGGAAGGTTAACAATCAAAGACAAAATACAATTTTAATTCTATCATGAAAATTTTGGAAATGAAATTTCACTTTTGACATATGCATCTATACATATTTTGAATGATAAATTATAATAAACATATCTCTTCTTCAAAATTGCTGCATAATATCTAAATGAGCAGAAAATATGTACGTAACACTCTACTTTATAACAGTTTATTTATAATGAGCGATTCTGGGAAACCAAGAGAGTTGAAGCACAAAGAACTGAAGATTACATTAAAGATTATACATTACATGACATGGTTCAAGATTATGTATAGTTCTCTTAAAGCAAAATCATAAAAGTGAGAGCCTTTATGTAGTCTGTGAAATATTCTTTGAACTATGATTATGAATAAAAAAAAAATAAAGAAAACTTAATTTAGAACATATGGGGGCTATATTGTTTTTTACAATTCAGATTTTCATTAATTTATAAAATAATTATCTTGAATCAAATTCTTGGAGAATAAAATGTATTATCAACATTAAACACAATTAGCACAAAAAAACTGATAATGACATTGGGTTTTTCAAAGTGATAATATTTTTATTATTATTATTATTACACGAAACCTCCAGGAAGTCAAAGACTCATCGAGGAAGGGCACATACTTTACAACTCTGTCTACACCTAATTCTCCAATTGCAATTAGCATTGACACCAATGCCATCTACCGCCCACCACCACCACTAGTATAAACAATCACAAACATCCATGCCCATGGCAGGATTTGAAATCGTAGCCTTTTCGCTGGATAGCGGATATGCTAACCACTCAGCCAATCAGGCCGGCTTAATATTTAAGTGAAGAAAGTAGGAAAGGATCTCTTATTTTCCACTAGCATTAATAACTATAATTATACAATGAAAGAAGTAGAAAAAATAATAATTTGTAGGTATTTACTCTAATATAACTAAGATTCCAGTTGCTGAGCATACGGCAAGTAAGTGTGCGTTTCTTGCTATAGATAACTGAACACAGCTATGAATGCAAGGTAATCTGGTTAAGTGTTTTCCTCAGTGTGAAGGATTATTGCACCTTGTAATGGATATGACAGTCAACTTGCACTTCTTATTCATGTTCTTTAAACAGATAGTATGCATTGTAGCCAGGTTTTGCTGGACACACACACACACACACATATATATATATATATATGTATATATATATGTCCTAGCCTGTAGATGCACTATGTCATCATATACTGTTAGGGTTATAAGGTAAGACCTATAACCAAGTTTCAATATAACAGTGGACTATGTCCATAAATGCGCCTCTTCTCTCTCTCTCTCTGTCTACTCCATAGTTTTACATTCTCACATTCCCAATTTCTACTCTTTAATGAATCAAACTGTAATGAGTACCAGCATTGACATTGTTTTACTGCAGCAAAACAGTGGTATCACTGCTGTACTGCTGCAGATGGAAGAAAAATGGTGCACTGTGCCCTTTGACTGGAAAAGACCTAAGTTCAATTCTCATCAAGACAACAGGAAATCTCATATGGGCTTTTCAACTGAAGGCAAGTTTCCTACATCTGTTTGAGTTTGTCCGAGTTTTTTCTGCCAGTAACTTGGATGTCTTAGTGAGCATTCAGGTATATCAGCCAGAGAACAACACATAATTAACAGATAAAAGTACTTAAGGGAACGGATCCACTAGGTTAGAGCTTTTAAAGATAGATCATGATACGTTCACTGTATGTAGTGAATCAGATATGTTCCTACTTATGGGATATTATTAACAGACTTACATCCAACAAAACCGCAGTAGTTTCCAATAAAAATAAATATATTTTGATAAAAAGAATTCAACTTGTTTTCAACAAGAAAAACAAGCAAAACATCTAAATCATTCAAAAGTTTCATCAATCTTTCTTCCCAAGTCTTACCTAGCACCAAACAAAAATGCCATATATTGATCATAACTGTTTTGCAAGAAAGTTCAAGGAAGTCACAAATGCTAAGGATCCTCACACAATGTGACAAAAATCAAGGCTTATCTTATTACACCAAATGTGGTCTGCTTTCATTGAAAATCTAACTGCCACGGAGCTAGGGTATGACACACGTGATGCCAAAGAATGTGACAGCAACAACTAGCAGCATTCCAATTCAGTAATGAATTTAATGTTTTTATTCTAGTTACCTATTTATGTGTATCAATTGTGAAGTTCTGATAATATCTAATGTGTAATTAATTGTTTCTAGTCTTTTGTTGCGTATAAATTTTTGCTAGTACCCCTGATGATGTAAGTCTGACTTATGATACTTATAGGATTATAACTGCTCATTTTTTATTAAATTCATTATTTATCTTAAAATGTGTGTCTTAATACTGGAAGCTTCCCACAGACAAAAGTTCTATTCAAGATTATAGATAATATATTATGTAGATAGTGGCATAGTGTACAGATGGAGAATTAAATAGTGTAAATGGCAGGTAATAATCAATAGGTAAGACAATAATCAATAAAAAAATATCTAAAGTTTTATAAAAAAATTTATTACCTCTCCATTATCTAAAACAGCCATTGATGAAGTTTGACCACAAGCAATAGATATACATCTTCTAGAACCTGTTAGAAATATATTTCACATACTAGGTCATATAATCATTACTAAGAGTTCTACATTCTCGAAGACTTAAATATTTCCTTATCTGGGCAAGATTAAAAAATGTATTAAAACATAACTATTTACATATTCATTACCATTTATATATCTGTAGGTTGTTATTTTTTTAAAGTCAATTTTGTTTGTTTCTCTGTTATACAAATTTTCATGGTTTCACTCAACCATTTGACTACCTAAATGTTTGGATCCAAAATTTTACCTCAAGGGATAGTTCAGCTAGCACTCAGTGACATATCAGAATGCCATTTAAGAGATTAGATTCTGATGCTAGCTGGAGCACAAGTTATACTGATCGTTGTCATTAAAATATTATTATCATCCTTAAATTGAGACAACATTTTATACGATATGTGTCACCAATACAAATATGATTCTGGGTTAATTTTATGTTGGTGAGGGGAAAGTGGAGCCTGGAAGAATGGAATGCTGGAATAAACATGGAACAGCAGGTACTACCTTGATTATTGTAAATTATACTGTAAAATTTTAATTATAAACTCAACCCGAAATGAATAAATATCCTAGAGCATTTCTTCAAATCAGTAAGATTTTTTATAATACAATGTTCCTTTCTATAAAGATATTTCAAGTTTCTGGTGATACAGGAAAACCTTGCTTAAAGCGATTAATTAATCCATCAATTAATGAATGCTGGGCAAAATCGCATTAAGCAAATGCAGTAAACAATGGAATAATTATAATTCATCCATCAGTTAGCGTAAAAATTTATGCTAACTGATGAAAAAAATTATAGTATAAGCTATATTAGAGGATAAAGTCATCAAAGTTAATAAAAATAATTGCTTAAATTTTTATTTAATGTCTAAATATTTGAGCTACTTTTTTTTTTTTACACAAAAATTAAGTCAAGATGTATGAATCGTGCTTGACTTTTTCATCTTGTCATGCAATATGCAATAGCTGGCGATCGCTTTATCAAGATTTCAGCAGACTTTGAAGCTTCATTCCATATCAGGATCAGCATCAAACAAAATTTCCTTAGTATACTCAATGTGATTGAAAACTAGTTCAAGTTCTTTTGCAGTTAGCTTCGTAGTAATAAAATTCTCTTTTAATTGCTGTTCTTTTAATTGAAGGAGATCATTCTCGCTGAACTGTTCTGAATGAGAATCGAGCAAGTTTCTCACATCTTCATTATCCAGTTCGTTAAATCCAAGTTCTTTTCCAATTGTGCTGATTTCTTCAATAACATTATATCTTGGATTTTGCACATGATAAACTAACATAGGCTTGAGTTTAAAGTCGCCTTCTGCATTTCCTCCTAATAAAAAAGTAAGACGATCTTTAGATACTTTTTATCCTGGTTGAGATACTTCAGTTTTAGCCATGCTTTTCAGTTTGGCATACAAAAGCGACCAATTTCGTCGACTTGAATATTTGTCGATCATCATGATCACCCTCCTGAATTATCCTTTGCAATTCTTCAGGAAACTTGGCCACAGAATATTTATCAGCACTAGCAGATTCCCCAGTTATTCTTACATTATGCAATCCAGTTTGATTTTTAAAACGGGTCAAACAATCCTAAACTCACAGTAAAGCTTTCACATTCCTCTTGAAATTGGTCTCTTTCAATGAGGTAAAAATATTGAGTTTTTGCCTGAATATTCCCTGTACTAAGAGGTATTCTTTTTTGGTTATAATCCTCACTCCAGGGTGATAGAAGATGCTCCATCTTGATCATTAAATGGCTTCTGTTTCGGCTTTCTTAAAGAAGCAGTAGCAACTTTTCCTTGTTTTTTTTTTTTTGTATTCTTTGCTCTTATTTAATATAGTCCAAACTGTAGACTCGCTGTATCCCAGGTTTTGTACAATCATTGTATTACTAGTGCTACTTTCATGTCTCTTAATGACTTCCAGCTTTTCTGCTTGCTGCAGATTGGCAACAAAATTTCGCATAATGTAAAAAAATCACATTAACTGATTAATTACTTGCTTAAAACGGGGAAATATTATCATTTGACTCAATCATGCTAACTGATTATCGTGCATATCGAATTCGTGTTAAGAGAGGTTTTCCTGTACATTATTTTAAAAGTTGGTAACAGCACTATAGTTTGGTAGCAGACGAAGAGTCAATTTCTGGAGCTTCTGGAGCATTGCATAACAATAAATCATACTAATGATTACTGAATATCCAAATCCTTTATTTTGGATACAAAATTATTTGTGAAATATTCCCATAATATCTGTTTTCTTTATTCATGCCTTTCTGGTAATCTACAGATGATAGCGTGAGTCATCTATAGTGGTTATTTATTTTTTCCATGTCATCCTATTAACAAAAGGCTGTAAACTTCATTGCATATTTAGTATCATGAGTGGACTAAGAGTTAGAAAATTCAGAAATTCTGCTTTCAAAATCAAACCACTTCTGCTTCCAGTAAGCAAGATATTATAGTCAGATACTACGGTGGAGTTTAATGATATTTTTTTTCCTTGTCATTACAGTTATATATTCATATGCAGTATATACCTAATTTTTAAATTGTTATAATGCATTGTTTTATTTTTGTTTATAGAACCTATTTACCACATTAATATAATATAGTAAATATGTAATGTGAAGTCTTCAGAATTCTGTATTTGCTATTAAGGGCTCAAGATTCATAAGTTCCTGAACTCGCATAAGGTCACTAAGAGGATCAAGGCTGGAAAGGGGGACACAGCAAACTGCCAATGATGGCATAAGTTCACACACATGCACACAAACACACGCTTTCTCATCAATCGAAGGGATCCTTTACTTAACTGAAAATCTGTAGGCTATGATTTTTTCCTTCTCAAATTAATTATGTAATGATCAAAAAAAGATCTTTGAATAGGTAGACATGGGAAGTTTAATAATAAATTATAAAATCAGATATTTTGATTTGAATTCGCAAATCATTTTTGGTGAACTGACAATTCAAAAGTGGAATAACAACAATGGATTGCAAAAGATAAGCCACATGCTAGAGTAGAACAGTACAGTAGATATTATCATTGTTTATATATATCAAACTTACAATTAAAAAAATGACTATTTTTTTCTTTTAATACAGGACTGCATAACCTGTTTACCAACTGAAAAGAGTATTAGTAAAGCAAGCCAACAAATTGTTAATTCCCACTCCACTTCATCCTACTAACATTAGAAGGAACAGATTACTACTCATTCTGACCTCAAGTGAATCAATCCTATAGTTGTAGCAGACAAAATAATTTTGAGTGTGAAATATAACTTAAAATATAAAATTATGTGTTGAAAATGCCACATACAAAATTTAAATTTCTTTAATATTTCATTGCAAAATATTTCAACATTTTCTTTTTAATTTGATGCAGTGGAACAACACTACGTTCCAATGCTCTTTTTTTCTCTAAAACTAGCTTGTCTTAAAAGTAAATTAATTTAGGTATTATAATTTTATATTTTCAAGAAAAAGGGATACAGGGAAATTATTTGAATCATCTTATGTAACCAGGTGTATTAAAAAACTTTTGCTCTCACTTAGGTACTGATGTGACCTCACAAGTAAACTGCAGGATAATTAACACCAGAGGGGAAATGGGGATGACATCAGGTAATACTGAGTTCAGTGGGATCTGGAGGAGATAATGATAAGTATAGAAGCAGTGACATTTTTATGCTTTATACTAATGCCAGGAGTATCTGGAATAAAAGTGATGAATTGGTGGTGCTGATAGCATCAGCTTAGCCAAAGATTATTGGGATCTCTGAGACGTGATTGACAGAAGATAATATAATAACAGGAATAGAAGTAGCAGGGTACAGCATTTTTCGGCAGGATAGGAAGGGAAAATGCAGTGGTGGAGTACTGCTTATGATAAATGATGACTTATGTCCTCTAAGAGTGGAGGCTTTGGAAGGCAGTGACACTAATGGTTTTGAAAGCATATGGTGCAAGGTAGAGGTGGGCAAGACAGGATATTTAGTGGGGTGTTGCTACAAGCCAAGGAGCACAGAGGGTGGGGAGCAGGAGATGTTTAGGCAGTTGAGCTTTCCAAGTGCAAGAAGAATGATTGTTATGGGATATTTTAACTACAGCAGTATAAAGCTGGAAAGAGGAAAATGCATGTAGTAAATAAGGGAATGGAATTTCTAGAATTCTTGAGAGACAAATGTCTTCGGCAACATGTAATAGAGAGAACAAGAGGTTCAAGAGTTTGGGATTTGGTTATAGCATCAGAAGAGCTGATAATAACTGAGATGACATCTCTCCCCCCATTTGAAGAGAGTGACCATGTGGTTTTGACTTGGAAGATGAATAGACATGCAGGAATATCAAAGAAAATGAAACATATGTGGAATTATAAGGCAGGTGATTGTAATAGTCTTAGATATCAACTTGGGGAAGTTCCATGGAGGGCAGAATTGGAAGGCAAGGATATCATTAGTGTGCTTGGGAAATAGTGAAGGAATATTTGTTAGCAGCAACAGTAAGCTGTATTTCATGAGCGAAGAAGAAGAGGATACAATTTGGTGTGAAGTGGATGACAAACAATATCAAACAGGAACTGCAGGTGAAAAAAGAGATTATGGAAGAGATATGAGGAGAGGGGTGGAGAGCAGATGCATGAGAATATAAGACTCAGGCCAGAAAAGTGACTAATAAGGTGAGGAAGACAAAACTGGAATATTAGAAGAGATTGGCACTAAGATCCAAAGAAAATCCTAGGGAATCTTTTAGCTATGTGGCCAGTAGGAGGAGAAATGATTGTGGAAGAATGACATTGTAGGATAAAAATTGGAATAGAGTGACTGATGCAGAGGACATAATGGAGTTGTTCAAATGAACACTTTATTGAAGTAGTTTATCCTGGAGAAGTAGGTTTTAATACTAGAAGGAGAGGGCAGGTACAATTTTTTTACAGGTGCAAGTTTACAGGTGCAAGAGGAGAGAGTGTTCCAAATACTGAGTACTCTGGTTGTCAGTAAAGCTGTGGACTGGATGGCATTTCACCTGGGTTTTTGAGAGAATGTGCTAAAGAACTGACAGCTCCATTGACCTGGCTTTCAATGAAAGTCTGACTACAGGAAAAATACCCAAGGAATGGAAGGAAGGTAAGATGGTGCCATTGCATAAGGGCAGTAGCAGATTAGAAGTATCTAATTATAGGCCAGTTTGTGTGTCATCAGTAGTCATTAAGGTCTTGGAGAAATTAGTGAGGGACCACATACAGCATTAGGCAGATGAGGATAATGTTATCTGTGAGAGTCAACATGGATTTGTTACGGGGTGCTCTTGCTTTAGTAAGATGATTGCCTTTTATAATAAAGTGACAAAAGCAGTTGATGAGGGAAAGGCATATACCGCCATTTTTTTTGGATTTTGCAAAGGCATTTGACAGGGTGCCACGTGATAAGCTGATACTTAAGTTGCAGCACATGAGTTTAAATGTCAGGTTAGTCAACTGGATTCAGAATTGACTGTCTGATAGGTATCAGAGAGTTGTGTATGGTGGGGCAATATCAAGAAGGCAGAAGGTTCCACAGGGCTCAGTACTGGGACCTGTATTGTTTAACCTTTATATCACATTGTCAATGAATTGCAAGGGAATATTCAGTTGTTTGCAGATTATATGAAGCTGGGAAGAGTTATTAGTAATAGTGCAGCCCTGCAAGAGGATTTGAATAAACCAGAAAGATCAGCAAATGAATGGGAATGTTGGTTTTAATGTAGCAAAATGTAGTAAAGTCTTGAAGTTTGGGATACATCGATGGGAGGCTGCATACTCGATTGGAGGAGCTGTACTGGGGGAAGTAGGGGAGACAAGAGATCTGGAGTGATGATTGATAGAAAACTGAAATTCAGGGAGCATATTGCAAAGGTGCTGCAATACTGGGGATGCTGATCTGCAGAGATAAAAGAGTTATCATTCTGTTGTATAAGACCCTGATCAGACCACACTTAGACTACTGTTCTCAAATTTGGTCCTCAGAATTTGAAGATAAATTAACTGTGGAAAGGTACAGAGGAGGATAACAAAGATGGTTTCAGGGCTGTACAATGTTAGTTATGAGGATCAGCTCAGGAAATGTGGACTGCAGAGTTTGGTGGATAGAAGTAGGAAAGGTGATATGATCGAGACTTTTAAACTGCTGAGAGGCAGTAACTGGGTAGTCCTTTCACTCAGTGGAATAGCGAGAAGGAGCAATGAAAAGGGGCCATCCCTTGAAGTTACGAAAGGAAGCTGTGAGCAAGAGGGCGAGAAGTGGTTTCTTGGCATGGAGGATGGTTGAACCATAGAATGCATTACCTGATAGAGTGGTAAGAGCAAGAACGGTCAATGAGTTCGAGGAGTGGTATGATAAACTGTGTTTCCTAGGAAAGACTTCCAACAATGAGTCTCTGGACTCCATGGAGGCCTGAATAATAATAATAATACAACAGATGTCTCATTGTAAGGAATGAATACATGAAGAAGTAACTGACAGTATGTGTAAATTTGTGACAATAATGTAATATTGAAAATTTGTCATTTCATTCATTTACAATTTAGATTTAGTTTCCGGATATGCATCATATGTTAGGTAGTAAAGCTGATATGAGAATTAAGTGGTGGTGAAAGGTGTTGGTAGGAAACACACCACACCACAGAGTTGGCTAAAGACAAGTTTAAGTTTCAGTAAGGAAATACCGTGAGTAGACATATTACTTAATATTATAATAATGGAATTAACTCAAAATATTCTTTATTAAAAGAATTTTCGCCTGAGTATCACAGGCATCATCAGTACAAGTACAAAGGCTAATTAAACAATTACTGATATATTCACAAAGCGTCCCCTAAGTAGCTAAGGTTAAATTTCCTAAATTTATTTCAAAAAAAAAAAAAAAATTAATTAAATAAATAAAATTTATATATATATATATATATATATATATATATATATATATATATATATATGTGTGTGTGTGTGTGTGTGTGTACACAATTACAAAAGTTAGGAAAGATTTGCTGATTTATAGAGTACTATCTCCCAAAAGGGGGAAAGACGTAGACCATCGAATCTGTTTAGTTTAGAGGAGCGAAGTAATGCTTCACATGTTGAAAGTTCATTTTTCACTTGGTTAGACTATAATAAATTTAGTTTAATCCTTTATCCAAGTGTGAGCAAACAAAGTTTGTGCCTGAAAATATTTTCAGGACTGAATATGGTGTTGTACTACCTTACTGGGGTAAGGTAGTAACAACACCGGGCAACTCATAGCAAAGGTGAACCAAGCTAACAACACTCCTATCCCGGTATCTTCCATAATGCAAAACACATCTCCTTGTGGATATGTATGATGTTATGCATTAAGGGATTGGCCACTACCCAGACTAGTTTAGATCTTTATTGAGGTCTCTTCAGTGTGAGCCAGGCCCAGAGGTGGAGATACCACGCAGAAGCAATAGCGAGGTCATCTTTACCTACAGGAGTTGCTTCTGCCTGGTATCTCCATCTCTGGGCGTAGCTCCCACTGAAGAGACCTCAATAAAGATCGAAACTAGTCTGGGTAGTGGCCAATCCCTTAATGCATAACATTATACATATCTGCAAGGAGATGTGTATTGCATTATAGGAAATACTCAGATAGGAGTGTTGTTAGCTTAGTCCACCTTTGCTACGAGTTTCCCGGTGTTGTACTACCTTATCCCAGTAAGGTAGTACAACACCATATTCAGTCCTGAAGATATTTTCAGGCGCAAACTTTGTTTGCTCACACTTGGATAAAGGATTAAACTAAATTTATTACAGTCTAACCAAGTGAAAAATAAACTTTCAACATCTTTCTTTAAATCCAGAGTAATTTAATAAAAAAAGGTGGCACACCTTTTGGCAACTCCTATAGGTAAAGATGATCTTGCTATTGCTTCTGCCTGGTATCTCCACCTCTGGGCCTGGCTCCCACTGAAGAGACCTCAATAAAGGTCGAAACTAGTCTGGGTAGTGGCCAATCCCTTAATGTAGTGTTTCTCAAATTTTTTTCAACTACGGAACACTTCACAAATCCTGAAATTTTCGCGGAACACCTTGGTTATTTTGTAATGTATAAATTAATAGTTAATTGGCAATTTAGCTGATTTTTTTTATTATTAATCAATAATTGATAATTAATTTGATTAATAATTAACATCAATTAAACTTTCATTAAATTCATTTGTGCTGACAAATTCCAGAACTTCTCACGGAACACCAGTGTTCAGGGGAACACCGGTTGAGAACCACTACCTTAATGCATAACATTATACATATCCGCAAGATGTGTTTTGCATTATGGGAGATACTGGGATAGGAGCGTTGTTAGCTTGGTCTACCTTTGCTACGAGTTTCCCGGTGTTGTACTACCTTACCCCAGTAAGGTAGTACAACACCATATTCAGGTCCCGAAGATATTTTCAGGCACAAACTTTGTTTGTTCACACTTGGATAAAGGATTAAACTAAATTTATTATAACGTTTCACATGTTTCTTTGTAAAGCCGTTCCATGAGGAACTGACTTTTGTAAATGACTTCTATCTTGTTTCACTGAACTATGTCTAGTGTTGATGGCATGCTCTGCAAGTCCAGACTGTTCAGGTTCAAGGTACTGAACCTGAACAGTCTGGTTCAGGTTCAGTACCGTGTTATGGTATAATGTTAGCGAACACTGGGTTCGCTAACAATAGCGCTAATGTTAGTGAACGCATAGCTAAAGTGTTAAAACCACTAAATATTTGTGTGGCCTTTTGACCCATCAGAAAAATCTCTACATTCCTCAAGTCTCCAAAGAACAAGCTCCCACATCTCAGCTATCCAAGTGTCTACTAGATTCCATGCTCTTGTGGATTATCATATTTTGGACAAACAGGAAGATCTGCTCTGATCCAGTTAGATGAACACAAGTCGTATATTCAGTACCTTGAACCTGAACAGTCTGGACTTGCAGAGCATGCCATCAACACTAGATATAGAGTTCAGTGGAACAAGACAAAAGTCATTCACAAAAGTCAGTTCCTCATGGAATAGCTGTACAAAGAAACGTGAAATGTTACTTCACTCCCTAAACCTAAACAGATCCGATGGTCTACGACTTTCCCCCTTATGGGAGATAGTATTCTATAAATCAGCAAATCTTTCCTAACATTTGTAATTGTATACACATATATATATATATAAATTTTATTTATTTAATTAAATTTTTTTAAAAAAATAAATTTAGGAAATTTAATCTTAGCTACTTAGGGGGCACTTTGTGAATATATCAGTTATTGTTTAATTAGCCTTTGTACTTGTACTGATGATGTCTGTGATACTCAGGCGAAAATTCTACTAATAAAGAATATTTTACGTGAGTTAATTCCGTTATTATAATAGTAAGTAATAAAGACAAGTTTCTCAACATATTCACTATAATGTAAAATATATTTCCTAGAAAGCATATAATGTTTTATATTATAGTAATTTAAGATGTTTCAACCTTTATTGAGTTCTCAGAAATAACAAAACATTTAGACTAATGTAGAATTAATGAGCAATTCACATGAACTTAAAATTCCCTATAATAAAATTTTTGCAAAAGTGTGTGTGTGTTATTTTTGAGAACTTAAAAAAGCAACTGAAGTACAGTTTAAAGTTCCTTACCGATGCCAGCTACAACTTTTCTGGCAGCTGGTTGATTTGTTGTTGAGCCTAATCCAACTTGTCCACAATTATTCTGTCCCCAAGCATACACCTGCAAACAAAACAACACCATGCACTTTTTTCTCCCCTTTGTAAACACACAATAAATAACACTTTCAAGAATAATATTTAGATATGTCAATAATATAATGTTTTATGTTTACCTACATATAATTAATAAACTCTATAAAATAACAAAATAAATTTGTCCAAGTACAAAAAAAAGTTGAAAATATTTCAAGACAGAAAACCATTCTCAGGTAGAAAGAAAATTCTCTTAAGACTTATCATTCTTATACGATTAGACCTAATATTACAATTCCTTTTTTATGGTTCACAAAAAAAGAAGCAATATTAATATACAGATTATTTTAGATAATGATAAATTATATATTTAGTTGAAAACAGTCTCAGTTCTTCAGCGAAGAACAAAATATACACACTACAAAACATGATTTTTTTAAAAGTAAACTGCTACAGTGTAATCTGTAATAAACAGAGAAACAAAATAGCATAACGACAGCTATTTGCATGCAGCAAAAAAAAAAATGCATGGAATGCATAATGGTACAGTATAAGTGAGACTGCCAACAATGGAACATTTTTGCTAAATTAATGTTAGTTTTCCAAAAATTTATAATAACAACAGGTACAAATTTACAAAAAAATTTTAAATTTATATTTTTTTTTTCCATGCGCAGAAAAGTTAATTAATGTTAGTCTCTGGTGTGGAGACTTTTTACTGGACAAACAGCAACAAAAGCATGCCACTTGAATAGGAATAGGTATCTGTAGTATTCAAAAAACTTCATTTACATTTCAACAGAAATGAAGAATCAGAGAACGCAATCACATTTTTGTGAAAACAATTCAAATTATAACTGAAAAGGAACTAATGTCTTATCAAGGTGCCTTTTCTATGGATTGGTTAAAAATAAAGTTAATTAAGAAAAGTCAGGCTAAATATGACCATTTTAAGACCACATTTGCATTATGAATCTTCACTTTTAGTATGATTCAGTGATGTGATCTGTTCATCCCTATCTCATTCTAACTCAGAAATCTCATATCTGTGATCTCCAGTCTTTAACTGTTGTACTTCTAATCTATCTCATAAGTTAAAACTGGCATATTGGCAAATATGCAAATTAAATATTTGCATATTTAATTTGCCAGATAGACACATCAGCAGTGTGAATTTTCGAGAATGATATGGTGCTGGGAATGTAACATGTATATACGATGAGATAAGGATGTCTATATGAAGAGGCTGAATAAGAGAAATGAATGAGTATGAGTATCAGAAAGTGTGACATGCTCATTTACTAAAAGAAAGGGTTCTTTGAATATGAGCAGTAGCAATCAAAAGAGAGAACAAGAAACCATGAGTGCAGGTACAGAAGCAAGTGAGGTTGATGGCAAGATAATGTGTAAGACTGATGGCAAGAAAGAGCATGGCTGATAATAAGATGGCATGTGAGACTAAAAGCAAGAAAAACAGCAACTGACAATAAGACAGCAGGCATGAATACGAATGGCAACAAGAAAATGATTCAAGACATGGAAGCAAAGGTGAAGATATGGTATGAGATGAAGCAGTTTGCAGAATGAAATGAGAATTTCAGATATACGTGGAAGAACAAGAATTGAATTAAAGATAGCTGAATGAAAGACATAACATATGATTCAAGAGTGGATCTGTTTCAAATATTAGAGGTATGGTGAATGAGAAGGTGCACAAGGTACATTTTCCTGCAGGTAGAATGAGCAGAGTGATTAGATAGGAAGATGCATTGGATATGGGTGTAATGTAAGTGAGTAAGAGTTGACAGCAGTAGGTAGAAGAAATTAACTTTAATTTAGAACAAGGAAAATGTTAAAATGGATATCAGGATGTTGAGTAGAATAAAATATAACAGTGCAGTAAGAAAAATAGTCAATGTGTTGTCTAGGTATGACTGATGAGCTGAGACAACAAGCAAAAATTATGAAGGATAGGATAGTCAAGTTATACAAAGAGAAGGAATGTATTTTGTGAATATGTGAGATGAATGTTGGTATGTTTTTTGAGGTGGGATAGGTGTATATGTTTGGGGCTGCAGAAAGGTATTTTTTGAGGGAGGGGGAAGGGACACATATCATATATATATATATATATATATATATATATATATATGTAGAAAGTATTTTTACCTTGGGTAAAAATATGTTAAAGATACCAAGCAATTTTAAACCTGGTTTTACTCCATTTCCCAAGTAAGCATACAGACTAAAAGTCAAGTTTGCGCCTGCAATTGATGCAAGTCTAACTGATCCCACAGGTAGTGCAGGACCACATTTATATCACTACATTTATATTTCTATTTCTATTTATATTTCCACATTTATATTTCTACATTTATATCTCCTCCAGAGATTTTTATTTAATAAGGTTAAAACACCTTATGGTAACTTGTTTTGGCGAAATACTTACAAGCTCTGTATTACTAAATCTTGGTATTTCTATTTCTAGCCTAGCTCCCACTGACGAGACCTCAATAAAGGTCGAAACCGGTCTGGGTAGTGGCCCCTTGCCTTTAATACAAAACATCATACATCCCCTTCTTGGAGATGTGTTTTGGCATTAAGGGTAAATATTAAGATTAGTGATTGGAGCTTGTTCCACCTTTGCCACGAGTTGCCCTGGTCCTGCACTACCTGTGGGATCAGTTAGACTTGCATCAATTGCAGGCGCAAACTTGACTTTTAGTCTGTTTGCTTACTTGGGAAATGGAGTAAAACCAGGTTTAAAATTGCTTGGTATCTTTAACATATATATATATATGATAGTGTGTGTTTATATGGGAGCAGGATGGATGGGTGGTTGTTTTTAAAGTGGCAAGCAGGCCTTGAAAGCCTGTAGTCCTCAGAGCTAACCTGACTATTTAAAATCAATGACACAAACAAATCACCACCTCAATACAAACAAGCAAAAAAAAAAATTAATTAATTAATTAAAAAATAAATAAATAATGAAAGAAACCAATATCAGAAATCTGGGCACCAAGTGCTATACCCAGTACATTTTGAAATTACGTGTTTGTGTTTTTTTGATTAATTTGAAGAATTTTTTGTTATTGTTGATTATTTTTGAGATTTTAAAACTACTATCACTTTTTATGAACAGACATTTATATTAGCAGAAATGTTTCTGCTGAGCTTCCTTCCTAAGATATTACATCATTTTGGTATTGTATTTATTTTTAATTTTCTTTTAATTTATTTAATTTTAATTTAATTTATTTTCATTTTCCACATCAAGGAAAGTGCCACATTGCACATTAACAAAAATTGGATGTCAAGTTCCATCATTGGAAGCAAAGAAATACTACCAGTGAGATCCTCATCAATGACTGTTTTTAAGGTGAAAAAATCATTGTAACAGAAGAATTTACAGAATGGAATAACTTATTAGGTTTACCATATTTGATGTATTTCATGTTTTGATTAACTAGAATTTGCATCACATAAACATTGCAAAATAAAACACTGATGTCACAAAATAAACTTAATGACTTTCTATTTCTTTGCTCCAAGGAAAAATAGATACTATGTAAGTATTCAAAGTTAGTGAATAACTGCATGTTTCTGGTGTATTGTTTTTTTTTTCATGTTTTTTGGGTGTTTTAATGTTTTGGATGTCTTGAGTGAAGTCATTGGAGGTGACTTCATAATTACACTGCCCTAGGTTACATGGTTTTGCTTACATCTTGGTCAGGAAGCATGCTATCATCATATAGTTATACAATCAAGTTCTAGAAAGTGATGCAACTCCTGATGATTGGTCATTATCATAACTCCTATCTGTAAAAATGGTAATAAGAATGGCTGGCTGAGTGGTTAGCGCTGCAGGTTCGAATCCCGCCGTGGGGTTGGACAATTGTGAAAATACTAGTGATGGGGGACGGTAGATGGCATTGGTGTAGTTAGTGGATTGTGAGTAAATTTACTCCACAACGTTGGACTACCTGGAGGTGTCACGTAATAATAATAAATAATAATAATTACAGAGGCATTAGTGTGATGGCCTCTGGGAATAAGTTAAGTAAAATTATAACTGCAAGATGCTGGATTACTGCTGCAAAGTCCAACATTGCTATTATTTTCATCTTAAGACAGATCATAGAAAAAAGAATTGCAGAAGGGCAGAAACCACATTTGATTTCTTTAGATCTCGAAAAGGCTCATGATTTATTTCCCATTAGCAGGAATGTGAATGTGAAATCAACAGTTTGATTAAGAGAATATACAGAATTTGCAGAACAGCTGTTAAGTGTTTGGGGGAGGGGGGAGGTTGTAATATCCCAAAGGCTTGAGACAATGATGTGGGGTGTTACAACTCTGTTTAAGATCTACCTTGATGCAGTGTGCTGGCACACTGGAATGTGCCATGTAGAGCTATGGCACACAGTATCATTCATTAACACTGTTTGTTGAAAAATCAAGTAAAAACTACTGAAGTTTCAGATGACTGATTTTATGAGATAATTGGTTACTGTTTAAGGTACAGGAAGCCTATCAGTTAATTTTATAAATATAAAATATTTAGTAGTTGGTAGAGATGGCTGAATCTCTGCCATCTCGACCAACTACTAGTGGAAATAAGAGATAAAGCAAAAGCAAGTGAAAATGATCATCAAAACAAGATGGAAGTTGGAGAAAATGACTTTAGAGAAGAATGCATCAAAAGGGTACAAACAATGATCAGTAAAAATGAACCAATAGGAGATGGAAAATGGGAAAACAAAATGAAAAACATCTGTAAAATTTGGAAAGAGGTGATGGGCCAAACCACAGGAAATATTAAGGTAGACAAGAAACATGGTGGAACGATGAGATACAAAAGTCTATTAGGGAAAAGAAAATGACCAAGCAGAAGTGGGATCAAGTAGGTGATGAGAATAGCAGTATAGATAGAGAAGCAAAGAAAAAGGTGAGATAGCAATAGCAAGATCTTAAACTGAAGTCTATTTTAATCTGTATGCTATCCTGAGGGCCCTTTTGGCATCTTCATTATCCAGACTTTCATGCAGATTAAAACAGATTTCAGTTTAAGATCTTGCTATTGATATCTTGCTATCCTGAGGACCCTTTTGACATCTTCATTATCCAGACAAAAGGTGTGAAAAAAAAAGATATATACCAAGCCAAGATGAACAAGGGATGGGAGAGGATGGTATACTATATGAAGAAATGGATGTGCTATATAGATGGAAAGAATATTTTGAGAAATTAATGAAATAAATAGGAGTATACAAAAGGATGAAGGAGATCTGATAATGGGACCAATCCCAAGCATAACAAGAATGGAAGTGGAAGAAGCACTGAGAAAGATGAAAAACAGGAAGGCAATTGGACTTGATAACATCCACACAGAATTAAGGAAATGTCTAGGTGAATTGGGTGCAATTATTAATGGATGCCTTAAACAGAATCATTGAAACTGAGAAAATGCCAGTGGAATGGAGAGAGAGTATACTGGTTCCAATATATAAAAACAAAGGTGATATCCAGTCCTGGATATCACCTTTGGATATGGAAAAGCATGAGAAAGAAAATTATTCCTGAAACTATGTACACCTTGTGCAAGACATGCATAATGGCAGTAAATCAAGGATGAGATGTGGAGCAAGAACTGCTGAGGCATTCCCAGTAAAAGTCTGGGTTTGTCAAGGGTCAGTTTTGAGCCCCATCTTATTTGTTTGCTCTTGGATGTGTTGACAGAGACAATGACAACTGAATCATCCTGGATGATGATGTGGTGATTTGCACAAAGTCAGAGCAGGAAGCAGAAAAAAGGCATGAACAATGGAGGAAAGCTATGGAAGACAGTGGTTTGAGGATCAGTAGCAATAAGACAGAGTACACATCTTGTAGTGAAGCAGTAGAGAGTAAAATATTACAGGGCCACAGACATTCCACAAGTGATTAGGTTCACATGTCTGAGGTGACAGATATCTGGACTCAGAACTCAACAGGAGGATCTGATCAGAGTGGATAAACTGGAAGAGGGTTTCAGGTATACTTTGTGATACAAACGTGTCTAGCAAGTTAGAAGGAAGATCTACAAAATGGTAGTAAAACCAGTAAAAACCTTCTCTCATCTCTAGGTCTCACTGACCAAGAGATGAGAGAAGAGAATGGGCATAGGTGAAATGAGAATGCTGAGACTTTTAAGTGGTATAACAAGATTGGACAAGATCAGAAACACTGATCCAAGAGACAATGAAGGTAACCCAAGTATCTGGGAAGATTAGGGAATCAAGGCTGAGATGGTTTTGTCATGTTATGTGGCAGCAATAGTCTCTAACTGATTCACACCAAATCCATTCAAATGCAACCCATCACTTTTGTACATTTCCATCTTTCCTTCAAATGCATCCCACACACACATTCATAAACTCCACTCCTCTCTCTCCCCACACAGCTCTGCCAACATACCACTAATGATCCCTGCTCTTCGTCTCAATTCACTATTATCATATCTAGGTAACACACTGATCACCATTCCAATCACACTGTTATCTTTCACTCTCCTTAACAATCTTCTGATATCCATTCTTACATGCTCTTTATGTCCAAGCAAGTCATCTGTTCCAACAACCACCACCACCAGCTTGCTTGCTCTTCACTTCTTATCTACTGTATCAATTATTCCGCTAGGTCTCCCTGATGGAAAATATATCTTATGAAATTTCTTATTTACCACATCACAAATAATGGAATCTCCATACATCACTATTCTCAAGTCATTCATCACCTCCTTTTCTCTGCTTTCCTTCATCCTATCCTTTTGTAGTTGTCCACTCTTATCTACCAAACTTCTCATCTCACTATGCATATTTTTCATTTCACTTCTCATTCTGATCAACTCATTTTTTAAGTCTTGCATCCTGGCAATTACACTATCTGTCAGTCTATCATTCACTTATTCTGACTTTCTTTAGCTTCCACTGTGTCACTCACTTTCATTTCTTCAGCTATATTTTCTTTTGCTTCCATAGCCAAGATAGATTAAAGTTTTGTTTGGTACTGTGATGATGCAACTCATCTACTGAGCAGTTGTCATTAGACATAAAAATGCTAAAGACAAGCCAGAAAAGAAAAGCAAGTAGAAGATTCATGTACATATTCTAAAACTATGAGTTATAGATATTATGATAGAAGAAACAGTAACTGATAATTCTAAAGGCAGCAGGATACAGTAGTCTATAATTCAATTATAGGTATATGCTCTGAGTGGTTGCAAAGGGATAATAGTAGCAGCAAACCTATTATAGAATGGTTTTTAAAATGTGAAATTTCTGTAAGGAGGCAGAAAATCAGAATTCTTCTAGGAAAAGTGAGCTTAGAGTTTGAATTTTCTTGTATGAACTATTCACCAGTCCTTGCTAACCTTTGTTAATGGTGTTAATGAATGTTCAGCAATTCAATGAACTATTTTCATGCTTAACTGTTATAAGTGAAAATGAATTAATATTCTCTAGTAAAAACTTTATATGCTATCCATATTACTTTATATTTGTAATATTCTTCAGTTTTGCACTATTGATGAAATCATTGGCATAAAAGCCAATAATTTCTTGAATAGTGCAAAACTGAAGAATATTACAAATTTCCCTCTTATCTCAGACTAATAAATTTCTGAGGTAAGAGGGTTGATAGAGAAGTTCAGTTTATGAGTGAAAGAGTTTGAATGAATAGCAACCAGAATAAAGACAAGAAAATAGTGACTAAAAACAACTTTGTACCAACAGTTGAATAAAACTCAGCAGAACCTTTTGGCTGAATGCTATTTAACTGGTTATTGTAATCCATCTGAGAAAGAAACTAATACTTTTTTTTTTTAATGTTAATGATAACAAAAGGTTGGGAGTCTACTCTATATTTTAGTATCATACGTGGGCTAAAAGTTAGATAATTAGTTCCTCTGCTCAAGACTCCAAACACAGAACTTCCTCAAACCAGTTCAGGTCTCCACTAAGCAGGGAGAGGGCTAGTTTCATACTGCATAACAAAAATCATTTGTCATCTAAAGACAGTCACAAAAATACACACTATAATGGGATTGAACCAGTTGTTTAGAGAGCAGTACAGGATATCTGTATTAAAATTCAGATTTCCCACAAGCTTAAAATACATAAATGAATTAAAATTAGAAGTTAATAATAAGGTATTATTTTGTAAAGTAGTTTAAATGTATGTTTCTTTTTGTATGTCATGAGCAAGACGTTTGCAATGTTTTAGCTACTAAAATCTTGCTTTCTTATAAAATAAAAATGCACAGTCAAACTTGGTTATAACTTTTTTAACTAAGTTATAACTAGGTTTTTCTCCCAGAGAGCAATGCATGAGTGGAATAGTTTGCCTTTAGAGGTAGCAAGTGCATCTAGTGTGAATGAATCTAAGGAAAGGTATGACAGCTGGTTTGGGTGATTTATTGCCTCCCTCGATGAGTCCTTGACCCCCTGGAGGTCTCAGATAATGATAATAAGCACCATAAGACCAACAAAATTTCCTCATTATAATCATTATTCACTATATCAGTGATGAGTTAAATCTAGCTCTTATTTTTTTTCCTCAATAACTCATTAAAAAAAATAGTAATATTATTTGCTATTTTTTACACTTAATATTAAACAATTTATTTCTCCATAAACCATAACTTAATACAGTTTATTTCTCAGTAATTAAAAATAATACTAATTAGTAATAAACACAATTTCCATTAGCCTTTTTAAAAACCGACACAATGCAATGTCAGTTTTTAAATCGATCGAGCCAACTGTTGTTACATACAAAATCATTGTGTCCAAATTGTTTAGTATATTTTTTCATTTGAGCTTTCAAGATCGAACTGTCTATTGAGAATCGAGCACACCATTGAAGCATTTTTTGTTAGTTTCAGTTACTGTTTTTTAGTACTGATATGTAACCATCCTTATTCTTCTGCAATGTCAATACAGCAATCCCTTGATTAGTGCGCCTAATGCATTCTTTAAAACAGGCGTATTAATCGAAAATGCACTAATTGAATATAATAACTTATGGGAAAATGTATAATTTGTTCCTCAGATTACTTTTTTTACCTTAATTTTTTTTTTTTTATAAAAGAATTAGGATATGTCTCAGGGTCTAGTTAAAGGAAAACCATGAAGCTGAAAGACAATAAAACATATTCAGAATATAAATTTATTATTCTACTTCTTAACAAAGAATTGAGCTAACGTTGTTTGGCAGGCATTTTGTTTCTTTTTTTTCATACAACCGACGGTATGGCCCTATTGCTGCTTCTACTCTTCTGAAAATTTTACTGCTTCTCTCTTCATCAGGGTCAGCCTCTAAGCATTCCTGTTTAAAAACTTCAATTGTACGAAAAATATTTTCAAACTGTTTCTGCGAAATCTCTTTTGGCTGACTATCAGTGGTTAAATTTTCTTCATATTCTTCGGGATCTTCCCGCTGTGCATCTAAATTTAGAAGGTTGGAATCGCTCAATTCTTCAGAATGAGATTTAATTAACTCTTAGACATTGAACGGGAGAAAGAAATGAAGGACATACGAATTGGTCACCAACATGCAAAATTACATGCTTTATAGATAAAATTTCCCAACTGTTATACAAGCAAAATAGTTAACACTTTAAAAACTACAATGATCATAAAAGAGAAGTTAATTTTCCGACATGTAATAATAAACAACTCATCCCAGAAGACGGATTGATTACCCTATTATCGGAATGGATTCTCCTTTTTGTGACATGCACAGAAATGTCGAAGAGTCTCGAATCTGTGGGGATACTATAACAGACGACATAAATTTTGGCGGTAAAAATTTGGAACATAGTATACATAGTGTACATGGAAGTAGTGTAGTATGGCATTAAAAATAACTCTGTAAAATGTTTTAAATCGATAACTAAATTATTTCATTCTGGTGAGTGATTTTTTTTAAAATAGTTTGCCATAAAAATGTATAGAAGAAAATTTTTAAGATCTGTAACATTTATTTTTAAGATGTATATAGGTGCACTAATCGAATTTTAGAGGCGCACTAATCGAATTTGGGTATCGAAAAAAAATTATGCACTAAGGGGCATGTTAATCGAGGGATTACTGTACTGTTGAAGAGAACAAAGAAAACATTTTACACGCTTTATGTTTTGCACCACATTCTAACTCTTCAATAATTTTGACTTTTGCAACCAAAGACATTTTGTTTTTGTAGACATGTTTCGAAAGGAAGGGTTCATGTTTAACTTATTTTACAGTCATGTCAATGTTTGGGTAAAGTGAAGGAGGAGGGTCAGAGGCTGGACCACTGGAGAGGTAGGTAGACTGGGGATGGTTCCCAAAGACAAGATTATGTTATAATCTGGTCCATAATCCAATGCAGGTGGTCATAAAACCAAGTCACTCCTTTTATTCTTGCCAATTCCAAGAAATTAAGTGAACTTACTTCAGTGTATAAAGGATTGAGAAAAGAAGAATTGTTATAAATTACAGCTGTTTCATTTTGAAATTAAATAAACTGTTCTGCACTGTGAAGAAAGAACTTCCTAACTGCAAGTCCAACAGTAATGGTAGCACACAATGGTGGACTTGAGTGGAAGTTTCTCAGCTGCATTTCTGAGCATGCACAGAAGTGAAAAGAATGTTATCGAACCTAGCTAAGCAGCTGTCCATGGAGTAAAAAAGGAACACAGCAGGAGAAAACTGTGGCTTTTCTGTGCTTCAATATATGAAGACTGGACAGAAATAAGGAGTTAGAAACAGAAGACAGAGAGAGTATCCCTGTTAAAATGATAAGCGTGAAGTTTTTGTAGTCATTACTCCATATAGGATTTATTTCAGCTGAAGTCGAAATGAAATTATTGATTTCCAGTTCATACAGAATGGACCCAGTAAAATGTTTTATTTAGGATTCTCAGTCTGAAAAGTGATCTCTAACAGTGAATATGGTTATAGCTATTTCTTCAGAAGCTTCCATATAGAACAGTTGTTCAGAATTATTAAAATGGTTGATAAGTTTTAAGAAGAATGTCGACTTTCACATAGAAAATTACTCATTCCAAAGTGATGGCACGGTTTTTAGTAGCTTATTCAATGGAGTCTGCTGCTACTTTCATATAGTAAGTAAAGTTACGAAAGTGTCTTAGATGAAGACAAGATGCAAGGAGAGTTTACACCGACGTTGCTGTCAATACAGAGAGCACTTTTGTTTTGTGTGAACTCAAGAAAGAATAAACATTTAAGTGTTTTCTTATTGTGAATTCAAGAATACACTGGCACTTGTGTGATTAAGTACTTGATTTGATGCTGTATAAATTCCTGTTATTTGTAGATTAAAGATTTGTAGTTTGGTTAAAAAGTGTATGAAGACTCTTTTGAAGAAGAGATTAAGTTACATATACTATGAAGAAGAGGTTAAGTTACATATATATGAGATATCCTGGAGATATGAACCTGTGTGGAGGGTTAATCAGGAATTTAGTTTCAATATTTTCTTTTTATTTGGATTTAAGTTTTAACCACGCAAAATGTGTGGAAAGAAAAATAAAAATATATACACACTCCTTCCCTCCCCTCTCTCACACACACACACACACACACACACACACACAGCAGACATTATCCATTCAGCCACATATTCATTCATTTATCAGATGACAACAATAAGATGAAATATACAATTCATTGCAACCATCAGAATATATATATATATATATATATTATTATTATTATTATTATTATTAAACAAGACCTCATGGAGTCAAAGACTCATCTAGGAGGTCCTTTTATCTCACACACATCTCATCATACCAGGTCTTAAACACATTCAAACTCCTTGCAGACACCACACTCTCAGGCAAGGCATTCCAATCATTCACAACTCTGCACGAAAAAAACTTGCCTCTCACTCCCCTACTCACACCCTCTTTATACAGTTTCCAGGTATGACCTCTGGTTCTCCCCTGATCTCCCACTATTCTCTGTAGAACTTCTCCACCATTGATCCTATAACAACCCCTTACCAACTTGTAGGTCTCTATCATATCTCCCCTCTTCCGTCTCTCCACTAGACTCTGCAAATTACATCTTTTCAATCTTTCCTCATACTCGACATTCCAGAGGTCAGAAACTACCTTAGTCAGTCGCCTTTGGACCCTTTCCAACATCTCTTCATCCTTCTGAAAACCAGGTGACCAAATCTGGGCACAATAGTCCATGTGTGGCCTAATCAAAGCCTTATACAATGGAACAAGAATCTCCCTACTTCTACACGTCAGTGTCCTCCTCATCATTCCCAGAAGTCTTTGTGTTGTCTTCACAATTTTGGCGATGTGCCCCCTAAATTTTAGATCCTTATCCACTATCACTCCCAGATCTCTTATTTCCTCTACTTCCAACAATATATTCTCACCAAGCATAAATTCTGCATCCCATCTTTGTTTTCCAAATTTTAAAACCTTACATTTTGCAACATTGAACTCACATCCCCATTTGCTTGCCCGATCACTCAATTTATTCAAGTCTTCTTGCAAGGCCACAACATCTTCACTACTCTTTATGGTTCGTCCCAACTTTGCATCATCTGCAAACAACTGAATATCTCCATCCAAATCTTCGCCAATATCATTAATATACAAGTTAAATAGTAATGGCCCTAAAACAGATCCCTGAGGCACTCCACTAGTGACTTTCCTTTTCCTGGATATTGCACCCCCCATACACAACTTGTTGATACCTATCAGATAGCCAGTCTCCAATCCAATGCACTAATCTAATATCCAACCCCATCTGCTCTAGTTTGACTGTCAACTTATCATGAGGTACTCTATCAAAAGCTTTTGCAAAATCCAAGCATATTACTGTATATATTTATTTATATATTTATTTATATAATTTATATATATAATATATTTATTTGTAAACTATGATGTATAATCTCCCCACTTCCCCAGAACTGGCAAGATTTAACATTATAATTGACAATGACATTGTCAGTTAAAATCAGAACTGAAATCTAAACAGTCCACTAAATAAATTCTTAAAACAGCTGTATTTAAGAATTTAAATAAATTCTTAAAAGTTTCTAGTACTTCAAAGAGTATAATTTTTTTTAACTATAAATTTTAAATATTATACTTGTCAAGAAATTATCTTCTTGTTTAATCCTTTTTAAAGGATGTGTGCTTTGCATTATGGAATACTAAGGAAACCGATGTAAAGTCATCAGGCTATATACATGTAGCACAGTCATGAAGATACTTCACATACAAACCTTGTTTGTTTACACTTGGATAAAGAATTTAACAATATAATTTCTTGGCAAGTATAATTTACTTTGTAACCAAGAGAAAAACACTTGGTTACAAACACTTTCTACATACACAGGGTAGTCCATAAGTGATGAAAGGATTTAAACATTTAATAACTTTTTTTATTTATTATTTTTATTCTTTTTTTTTTGTTATAATGAAATAACAAAACCTGGAAATTTTTCTTTATTAGTTATGAAAAACCACATCACATAAATGCCTTCTCTTTTCGATCTCACAAAGATTAACCATTTCTATGGTATGTTCCATGACAGCTATTACTGTTTCTGGCTGCAGTACCCTAATTTTAGCATGAATGTTCACCTTCAGCTGTTGGATTGTCTGGGGCTTATTCACATACACCTTTTCCTTCAGGTAATCCCATAGGAAGATTGTTGGATTGTGAACTTTTCCATGAATAATTATCCCAAATGTTCCTTAGAATATCTGGAAAAAAAATAATAAAATGAAAAAATTAATAATCAAAAAATTTCACGTTTTAAATCCCCTCATGACTTATGAGCCTGTATAATATTATACGATATTATAGTTTGATATTATGTACATTTTGTTTAAATTTTTTTATACACATGCCTCATGGCACATAAAGCTGAGATCCTTTTCTTTCAGATACCTCTGTCTTGGGCCACCTGTTCAGCTTTTTTCCAGCTCTTCCAACCAGCCATTCTTCTTTCTTTTTCTGTCATTCTCTGCCAAGTTAGTTCAGGTCTTCCTCTTTTCCGTTTTCCTTCTGAGATCCTTTCCAAAACCACTTTAGGAATCTTTCTACTTCTATTCTTAGTACGTGTCCAATCCATTTCCATTTGTGTTTTTTAATTTCATCAGTAATGCATTTTTGTGCAGTCAGCTTATATAAGTCAACATATAATTTGTTATATGTTGGGGCCAAAATATTGTTAACATTTTACACAGGCATTTTGTTTGAAAACTATTTAAATTAGGCTTCCTGTTTTTTGATCAGCTTCCATGTCTCTGATTCATATAATAATACAGCCTTAACGTTGCTATTGAAGATCTTTATTTTGGTTTTATTATGATATTTTAAAGATTTCCATATATTAATTTTCTGAAAACAGTATTAGCTTTTGCCAGTCTTTGCATTATGTCCTTATCAGTTCCACCTTCAGTATCTACATTTTTGCTCCCAAGTAGGTAAAATTCTTAACTTCTTTTACAATATGTTGATTGATTGTCATCATTTGCTATTTAATTAAAGCACTTATGTTTTTGTCATATTTATTTTAAGACCAACCATTGTTGCTGTTTCATACAAGTCCTCTGATTTTGTTTGTATGTCATTGTATTTTGATGATATCAAAACTATGTCACCAAAATAATCTAGATCTTCTGTGACATAGGATTCCATTTAATTCCTCTTCTTGCACCTGCTGTAACTTTTCTCATAACCCAAACAATGACAATAGCCCAGACATCACACAATCCTGCCTTACACCAAATCTTATCTCCAACCACTCAGATGTTGTTTACTGTGAAATAATACAACTTTAACTTTTTTTTTATATATTTCTTTGATTATTCTCGCATATTTGTCAGCAATTCCATAACTTTTGATAATTAACCATATGTTTCTCTATCAGTAGTATTTTGGCATTATTTATCGTCTTGAGTAATTCTCTTTCTAGTTCTCATCATATGAATTTTGAAGTCAATACATCAAAGTTAGAAATATTATTTACTGTAACCTATTGCTTAACCTAAACTGTTAAGCTATATTTGCATGACTAGCAGTTAAAATACAAATACATGCCAGGTTGATTGGCTCAATAGTTAACATAACTACCCCTACAACCAAAAGGCTGTGGAGATGGATGTTTATGATTGTCAGTAGATGAAAGATGAATTTCACCATCTTTCATCTAGTGTGAGAGCACCACCCTCACTTATTGGAAGCCTGAAATGGCTTGGAAAACTTCCATATCTGGTTGCTAGAACTGAGTTTCTAGACCATGCAAAAATAAATTTTAAAAAATACAAAAATAAATGAAGAAAAAAAAAGAATAAAATAAAAAATGGTAAAATTCCTTAATCAGCAATACTGATGTACTATAGGGTTACCAGCCTTTTATGGGTGATATTCCATAAATTGAATGTTGAGGAACAAATCTCTAATGAATAATTTGTTAAAAATGTTGTGCTGATTCTCTACTCTAAAAATTATTTCCCTGTCTTTTCAAAGCAAAGGAATAAACACTTCAAAAAATATTAAATGTTATCAAAAACATAATGAACCTAAATAATTTTATTATATAATTTATGATATAGCCACAAAAAATATATATTAAATTTTGAGAAACCCTGTATACTAGAAAACATATGGAATACAGCATATGAATAAAACATATATATAGTGAAATCCACCTACTTCTCCTTCATTAGTTAGGGCCATTGAATGATGACTACCACAAGCTACTTCCACTACTTTTCGGCCAGCAAAACTGGAAGAAATGAGACTTGGGGTCAGGCCTTGATTAGTGCCTCCATTGCCAAGTTGACAATATCCATTGTGTCCCCATGTATACAAATCACCATCTTCTGTAACAGCTAACACATGAGGTCCACTTCCATATGCAAAACCCTTGATTCCTTTTTTGCATAAGCTTTCCACTATAAAGATTTTTAAATCATATTATACACTTATAAAAGCACATCTCAATCAACACATTATGACATTATGATAGATTCAGAGATGATTTTTAGTGGGTCTCAGAGAGATTAAAAAAGCATTGGTATATTTATTTTAAAGATTAATATGAAATAAAAAAAAAGATCATCATTTTATACATTTTGATGGCTTTTCTTCTTAAATCCAAGTTGTTTGGCCTGATACTTAAAAATCTAGATGTTTAGTTTTACTTTGGGAACACACTGGCTGATATGCATATAGGGTACTGCAGAAAGAATCTAAGACTTCAGAGGTTGACCCCCCACTCCCTGCCATGTGATTTTAAGCAAAAAAAAAAAAAAAAATTATATGACCATGGGTCTGATTTCTGAATGAAGAAGACAGCCATTTCATGTGTCAGCTGTTAGAAAGTACAGCATTGCCATTATATGCACGTTACTTTGGTCTATTTATGTAGGAAAATTTTCATAAACTATTAGAAATTTATATTGTTCTGCTGTATGCTATTGGCCTGACTAGATATGTGTTATTAGTGAAAAGATAACAGCTAAATTAACTCTTTCAAATAAAGAGTTAAGTTACGAACAAAGCAGGAGGTCAGCACCCCTAACCCCTGTGTTGTTCAAGGATCAACTGTATATAATTAATTATAAAAACTTTAATAACTATCTATATTTTGGGCAATGTTACATTGCTATCTTCAGGGATCACAAAGCAATGATATGTGCAATCAGGCACTCAAAATAAGCAAATGAGGCTGAAAAAAAGGCAATTGAAGTTGGTTCTAGAGTCCTAAAGGTGCCCCTTAGTGGACTAAATTGGGTTGTCTTGATCACTGGGCTGATTGTTTTAGAATGTTAGCTTCTCAAATTTGGGGCAGTCTCATGCACTCAAATTTGTTGAGGTTTGGAAAGTTTGTCCGAGCTGAGGCTGATTCAAGGAATAATCTTTCATACTTGTACTTGCTGTGGTGTAATAAAGTGGCCTTCTTCCAGCATATTCTGTGGTGGATGGCCAATGCATGGTCAGCAAGTCCTGAGTGGCTGTATTGGTGGAATTGGATGTAGTCCTTGTGTTTGGATATCCTGTTATTGGCTGTCCTGCTCATTTGGCTGTAGTAGGACATTTGCAACTGCAAGGGACCTGGTATACTCCATAGGTCTAGGGAAAATGTCTGGTCTTTGGTGGAGCAGATGAGAGATGCCAATTAAGATCCCTTAACCTGAAGCACTTAGTGCATTCGCATGTGGCCATAACTTTGCTATAGCACCGAAAAAGATCCCCGCAGAAGAAATAATGATATAGGTAGAATGAGGTATCTGCAGCCTTCCCAACCATATTGCCAACAATATCAGACTGGATGTAGCCAGTGTTCTTACCCAAGCCAAACCTATGAAAAGAAGAATTCAATGCTCTGCAAGAAATGAAAAACAACAGAAAAATAATAATTACTAAAGCGGATAAGGGAAATGCCATTGTGGTTCTAAACCAAACAGACCACACAGGTAAGCTTGCCTCTTTACTTTTGGATTGGTCCACCTACCTCCCTACAGAATATTATCCCACCAGCTCCCAAATCAGAACACTCCATAGGCTCCTTAAGAAGGTTATCTCTTAGCCTGTGGAAATGAATAACAGACTGAAACCCTTTAACTCTAGACCCCCCCCCCCCCACAGATATATGGACTACCAAAAATTCATGAGCAAAATGTATCATTACGTCCCATTGTGCATGCCATTGATTCCACCACATACAAATTAGCCAAACATTCAGCCAAAGTGCTCACGCAATATACTGGCAACACACCTTCACACACAAAAAACTGAACCCACTTTAAAGCCAGTATAGAAAACCTCATTCCAACACACTGTTATAATGGTCAGTTTTGATGTCTCCTCTTTATTCGCCAATGTCTCACTCAAAGATACCTTAGACCTCATCCAAGCCAAATTTTCTCCCAATATCTTAGCCCTATTTCAGTTCACCATGAACTCAGGCTATTTCGTTTGGCAAGGAAAATTATACAAATAGATAAACGGACAGCCATGGGTTTCACTCTCTCCACTCCTGGCCAACTTCCTTAGGGAGACCTTTGAAGAAAAAAAAACCCTTAAACTCAGCCCCACATAAACCCACTGTTTGGCTATGCCATGTGGATAATGTTTTGCCATTTGGCCGCATGGTCTGGATACACTCCACAATTTCTCAACACACACTTAAACAATCAATACCCCAGGATCCAATTTACCTTGGAAAAGGAAAACAATGACAGTCTCTCTCCTAGACACTCTGGTTACACCAGCCTGAAGGATCCCTGGCTTTCTCTGTTTACAGAAAACCTATACATATAGGTAGATACATTCATCAGCAGTCACATCCCCCCCCCTCCCAACAATATGGGATTATAAAAACACTATATAACAGGATAAAATTAATCAGTTCAGATAACAATACCCTAACTACTGAACTTAACCATATTCTTAGCACCTTCTTAGCCAATAGCTACAACCCCCAAAAATTCCAAAAAATATTAAAATCATTAACCACGACCTCATCTCTTCCTTCATAACAGATTACTCTAAATCTATAACCATTCCATATATCCGAAAAATTAACAAAAATCCTAAGAAAATATGACCTCACAACTAGTTACAAACCAGATAAGAAATTGGTATCTCTTATCCGCTCCACCAAAGACCAGCCACTTCCCCTAGTCCTACCTGTAATTGTCCTATTACAGCCAATATCAGATTATCCAAATACAAGGACTACATCTGGTTCCACCAATACAGCCACTCAGGACTAGACCATGCATTGGACACCCACCACAGAATACACTGGAAGAAGGCCACTTACACTGCAGCAAGTACAAGTACGAAAGATTATTCTTTGAATCAGCCTCAGCTTGGAAAAATTTCCCAAACCTCAACAAATTTGAATGCATAAGACTGCTCCAAATTTGGGAAGCTAACATTCTAAGATCATCAGCCCAATGATCAAGAGAACAATTTAGCCTGCTAGGGGGGGCACCTTTAGGAGTCTAAGATTGACTTCAGTTGCCTTTCTTCAGCCTCATTTGCTTAGTGTGAATGCCTGCCTGCACATATCATTGTTTTGTGATCCCTGAAGATGGCAATGTAACATTGCCAAAATATAGTTATTAATTAAAGTTTTTATAATTAATAATATAGTTTAAGTTATCATTTCCTAAAAAATTAGAAGTACCTCCATATGAGACTGGTTAACTCACCTTGAGTCAAAAGAGACCAGATAAAGGTTCTGCATGTCATGGACGGAAATCGAACCCAGGTCTTTCCAACCAAAGAGCTTTGTTTATACCGACTGAGTTACAGAGGTTCTATAGACTTGGAAACTAGCTTGAAACAGTACAATGGATAAAAAAATTTGAAGGAAGACAAGTTCAGCAGTGTGAAATTGTTGGAGATGAAAAAGATTATGAAAGACATACATTCATGTTCATAGAAACTGCATCATCTTACACAAATACAGGGTGTTCGGGATAAATTTGACAGTTTCGTAAGGAAAAAGAAAATCTTCTTTGTATCTATTAAATTTAATGAATTGACAAAAAAACATTACAGGCAGAGTTAATTACAATACTATCAACAAGATTTACTCAAAATAACCACCATTAGCATCGATCACAGCTTCAATTCTGCTTCGGAACCTCGAACAAGCTGATGCTACAGTCTCCCTGGGAAGGGCCGCAAAAACTGTTTTAATTTTATCCATTAACTGGGCTTTTGTATTACTGGAAGTGCAATTGGTGTCTTTTTCAACTGCGCCCCATACAAAATAAACCAGGGGTTAAGGTCTGGGGAGTTTGGAGGCCAAACATTTGGACTGGTGAAGTCGTAGAAATTTTCAGACAACCATTTTTGACTTTTCCCAGAGGTGTGGCAAGGGGCCGAATCCTGCTGCCATACATACGGCCTACCATTGGCTACCCTTGTTATCCAGGGCTTGACTACAGTTAGCAACTCCACGAACAAAGCCCGAATTCCAATGCCAGGGTTCTTCAACACCTGTTCCTGCAGATTTGCGAGGAATTCTGCTGTACGAACGCAATCAGATCGTCTGCTAGGGATCTTTCTTCTTGCTACATCCTCGTAGTCACCATTGCAAGTCTCTAGTTCATGCCTGATTGTTTTTACTGTATTCAGGGAGCATTGGGCAGCAGTCGTAATATCCTTATTTTGATGGCGGGCACGAATCATCATGATACAAGTTATTCTCTTCCATGATTCAGGTGGGTTCCAGCTATCCATCCTTTCTGACATCTTGTATATGAATGAAGAAGGGTCCAAACTTTTAAATGAAGAGAAGTGTGTGTTAATACATGTAACTTACGGAAAAATATAATTAATTATAAATATGTCAAATTTATCCCGAACACCCTGTATAGTTATAATCTTCAAAATATCATAAATTTAACTACTGGCAGTAGTTAAATGGTCGTCATTTTCATTGGTTTATCATTATATATTTCATTGCATTGCATCATCTATCATTCACACAGGTTTCTGTATAATATAATAGTTGCTGCTACTGCGTCAGAATTTTTTAAGCTATAAATAGACAGCAAGAGCTAATTTTCGCATTTTCGTGATGGGATTCCTATGGCCTATTGCATAGAAAAAGTGCAATTCAAGCGTTAAATAGAGAAGGCTATTCTATTCCCCTTTTACAAGAGGAATAGAATAGCCTTCTATTCCTCTATTCTTTTTACAAGAGGAATAGAAGGCTATTCTATTCCTCTTGTAAAAGGGTGTCTTGTAGTCAATCTACTGTGATATGGCTGCTGTCGAAAGTGAAGGAAATTGGATTCTGCTGAAAGGAAGAAAGCCACAGTCTACACCATGCCAAAATCAAGTTCTAAAGTGGCTCTGCCTCATAAATCATTGTGCACCATCCAGAGAACTGAAATGGGACTGGGAAGAACAAATGGGAGTTGTGGTAAGCTCTCACAAGAAGACTCATTCGACAGGAACTGATAGGCACCCTAAAAAGGAGCCCTTGTTAACCAAAAAAAATGAGATTGACTCCATTAAATTGGTGGAAAGAGCATGCCAAATGGAACCTTGATCAGTGGAAAAGAGTAATTTTTTTTCTGAAAAAAAAAAAGGTTAATCTATAGGATGCAGATAGCAGATACAGTTCAAAGATGATCAGGGACAAAATTCAATCCAGTCTGGTGTCAACAGTCAGATGATCTGAGGCAGCATGTCATATCAGCATTGGTCACTTGCATTTCACAAAAGGTTCAATGAATTCACGAGCGTACCAGAAAATTTTAGAAGAATTGCTGCCTACTATCAGAGACCACTATCATAACAACAAACGGCATCTTTCAGGATGACTCTACCCCTTGTCATAGGGCCAAAAGTGTAAGTAATGCTACTATAACTGTAAAATGTACCATATGAATTGAGTTTAGTACTTAAAAAGGCTTTAGTTTTTGTTGCAGGTTAATAAGTGGCTCAGTGAATACTCGATTCAGTGATTACCATGACCAGGAAACTGCCCAGATCTCAATCCTATTGAGAATTTGTGGTACCAAATACAGACTGAAATACATAAGAAGCCAAAAACACTTTGGGAGCTCTAAGAAGCCATTATAAGGGTATGGAACCATGAATTGACAGTTGCATCATCAGGAAATTGATTTTATCAATGCCCTGCTAAGCTATGATAAAGGCAAGAGAAGGACCTATGAAGTACTAAACAGCAAAAAGTGAATTTTTAGCTTTGAATGTTAGTAAAACAGTGTAGTTGAACCAAATTTTGATACAGGTATTTGTTTTTCCAATGAAAATATCACTGTCCAATCCATTTTGAAATATTTGCAAATTTGTCAAGTTTGTAGTAATTTCTTAATTATGTCATATCTTGTACTATAAAGAATGAAATATTAATCAAAAATAAAGATGTTATATTACCTTCTTCATTATTTGTGACAATTATTGTATTATTATCACTTTTCAAATAGCCATTAATTATCAAAAAAAAACATGGTTAGAAGCAAGTGATGCAGTTTCTATGAACATGGTATAAAGAGATAGGTGGAAACAGTTGTATGAGGAATATAAGGCTCAGACTAGGAAAGTGACTAGTATTGTCAGGAAAGAAAAATTAGAGAATCCAAAGCAGTTTTTCTGCAAATAAGGTGAGTAGGAAAAAAATATTGTGAACATGACTTACTTTTAAATGGTATTAACACCACCAAACGAACTATTTTATAAAAAGATGTTTTATTAATTTGCTTATATTTTGCTGAATTTCAAATCAGTATCATCAGAACATAACACAGCATGTATGCTACAGTGAGTGAGTGAAATTGTAACAGACAAAAGATCTAAAGTCCTATTTTGGCACCCTCTAATGTTGTAAAAAAAAATAATAAATTGGAGCTATGTGGGAGTTGCTCTTAAGATAAGTCTCCCAAATTTTGTAGCTGAACTGTGTAGTATCACTATCTTTTTCCATTTATAGAAAACAACACACACAGGAGGATATCTACATAACCAATCACATCATCCAGTCCAACAGTATGGCATTTTTAAAACACTTACACACAAAGCCAGAGCCATTTGTTCTAATAATACAGCTCTGTCCAGAACTCAAATATCTGTGCCATACTTTCTTGGCCAATGGCTACAAATTCTATAAAATAAATAAAATACTGCATCGCCCCATTACTTCTCCCTCCTCTAATAAACATGAACACAACATTACCATTTCTGCTCCCTATGTCAGAGGTACATCAGAAAAGATAGCCAAAGTACTAATGAAACATTGCCTTTGCACCACATTCAAACCTCATGTTAAATTAGCAACTCTGATCTGCTCACCTAAGGATAAACTCTAGCACACCATGGGGTGTATGAAGTTCCTTGCGATTGTGACTTGACCTACTATGGACAGACAGGAAGATCTGTTAACACACTTGGAAGAACATAAAAACATTTGCTACCATTATTATAGCAAATCAGGACTGGCAGACCAAGTTTTGGACACATCCACACAGGATTAGATGGAAGAAAACTAATGTGCTATTTAGAAGTTGTTACAGATCCAAAAGATGATTTTTTGAGTCAGCCATGCCTATGAAGATTTTTCTTAACCTGAACAAATATGGTTGCATTAATTTGCCAAAATTTTGGAGACTTATCTTAAGAGCAACTCCCACATAGCTGTAATTTTTTCTTTTACTTTTTTTTTAGAGGGCGGCAAAATAGGACTTTAGATCTTTTGTTTGTTGCAATTGTATTGTTTCACTTACTCATGTCGCGTATACATGCTGTGCTCTGATGATGATGATTTGAAATTCAGCAAAATATAAGCAAGTTAATAAAACAACTGTCAAACACCTAAGCTTATCTGTTAGATTGATGATTGTGAACAGATTACTTTGCTGGATGGAGATGTGAGTTGAGTTACCAATACAGGTGACATAGTTGAGCAATTTAATGATCACTTTATTAGTGTTCATCCTAGTACAGCAGGCATTATTCCTAGATGGATAAGGGGTGAAGTGTTAAAAAGTGAATGAAAAGAATGATTCAAATACTGAGTATGCTAAATGTATGTACAGCAGGAATTTTGTCATGTGTTTTAAGGGAATGTGCTGTGTCACTGTCATTAACTTGGGAGTTTAATGAAAGTCTTGCAAAACAATAAGTTCCTGGAGAGTAAGATAGTGCTGTTGTATAAAGGTAGTGGTAGAATGGAGATATCAAAACTATACGACTGTGTATACCTAGTTGTTAAGATTTTGGAGAAACTGGTAAGAATTTTTATACAGAATTGTGCAGAAGAGGGCAATATTTATGCAGGCCAGCATGGAATTATAAAAGGGTGCCCTTGTTTTAGTAATCTGGTTAGCTTTTATAATAGAGTAACAAGAACATGAGATGAGAATAAGGCTCTCTTGATAGATATCAGATACTTTCTGTAGATACATAGATCTTTAGACTTTCTTTCTTAGATATTAGAGTCATATATGGAGAAGTAATATCAGGGAGTAGGAAGGTTATAAGCAGAGTAATACAGAATTCAGTACTGGGACCGTTACTGTTCAATGTTACTGTTGTTTGCAAATTATATGAAACTTAGGAGGGTTAATAGTAATAGTGCTACTGTTTTAGCTCTTCAAAAGGATTTGAATAAGATGGAAAGATGGGAAAATGAATGGATATGTCAGTTTAATGCAACTAAATGTAAGATTCTGAAACATGAGATCCACAGATGCATCATAATGCTTCATACTCACTAGGTGGAGTTATACTGGAAGAAGTGGAGGAAGCAAGGATCTTGAAATGATTGTAGATAGAAATTTAAAGTTCAGAGGACATGTTGCAAACATTGTGAATACCTCTCCAAAAACTGCTGCAATATTGAAGAGGATGTTGAGCATGGGAGATGGAAGGGTAGTGGTTCCATTGTATAAAGCTTTGATCAAGCCATATCTGATCTAGATTTCTGCTCAGATCTGGTCACCAGGATTTGAAGGGGATGAAGTAACCTTCAAGAGGATCAGTGGCACCGCATAAGAATATTAGTGGTGGGACTGCAATGCTACCAGCCCAAACTGCACGTAAATCATGTGTTATTCCCCCAGGTAGCGGTTTGGTGTGGTCTGCATTGAATGCAGCTTCACCATTGAGTATACTAGCCAGTACGGATACTAGCCCTAGACCACACAACATATAGACTATTGCATTACAAACAAGAAAATAATGGGTTTTAGATCAGTTTTAATAACAACAACGTTAATTTGTGTTGTTTGTGCTCGTGTAGTAGCAATATATCTTGGGCTGCAATGCTATCAGCCCGAACTGCACATAAATCACACATTACCCCCACTATGTAGCAGTTTGGTGTGGTCTGCACTAAATGCAGCTCCAGCATTGAGTATACTCAACTGATACTAGTATTGATACTATGTTATGGAGCTTCCCCTTGGAAGCTCCATAACATAAAAATTAGGTCACGACTCTGACCAATAGGAAATAACACAGTTACACTAAAGACAAAAACACCAAGCCGACATGACATAGCCTCCACTTCCCCCACGAGCTCCGAAGACGATGCACTGTCGAAATGGCACACACCCCCTGAACCATATCCCATCATAACCTTTCCCTTCTCCAAAAAAGTATTTCTATTTTCACCTCCCTCCCAAAGTATTCTCTGCCCATCCTTAATAATACACACACACACACACACACACACACACACATATATATAAAAACCTGGGTTTTTCAAAAAGATTCACATACCTCACCAATAATTCTCCCACACTGTTCTACCCCCACCGTTTCCAAAACCCCCTTTCCTTTCAATCGTACTCCCTTCCCTAAACAACAGATGAATGCATATCACCACATACCGAGATGCCACTGAATAAGAAGACAGCCAGCAACATCCTACAAAGGTATGTCCAAATTTTTCCTCTTATATTCTCCATATATCTATCTATCTATGTAAAACTTCAGTAATGCTCTAAAACTGAGTAAAAAAGCCAATGACATTATAAAATGGGAAGGCTAAATAGCCATAAAATTAATACAACTATTGCTGCAAAATGAATTATATAAAATACTATCGAGCGGTATTATTGTATTACAAACAAGAAAATAACAGGTTTTAGATAAATATATAAAAATTTAAGAAACGGCTATAATAAAACAGGAACTTTCATTTTATACTGGAGGGGACGAGCCACCACTGGAGAGGATACAGAGATGAATAACAAAAATGATATCAGGACTGTACAATGTTTATGAGAACAGACTGAAGGCATGAAATATGCAGAGTTGGTGGATAGAAGACAAAAGGAGGGAGGAGGGATATGACTGAAATATTTAAACTGCTGAAGGATAATTATCAGATTAACACTAGGAAGATTTTTTTATATAATAGAATGGGGGGGGGGGAGAGGACAAGAGGCCATCCTGGAAGTTGCAAAAGGAAGTGGTGAGTAAAAAAAGTAAGTAAAAGAAAGTAAGAAGTAACACATGTCTAGTAATTCTGTGTAGAAAATTTTTGCTTTCAGAATTTCTAATTTACAGTCAATTATTAGATTTACTATAAAAACAAATTATATCTTTTTATGGCTCTACAGCCTTGGTATCCTGAATTTATTGCCTCCAATTCCATTTGTCCAAAAATTTATTTTTCAGGTTTGGACACTGTAATATGTTGCAATCTTGACTAATGGGTTTATTTATCTTGTTGTAAGATAATTTACACTTTTCACCCATTGTATTTAATAATTTCTCCAAAGTCTCCCTTGCCCTATTACTAAAAGTAGCTAATTAGTTACATTGAACCTGTGCTATGTGGGTGAACTGACACCGACGTCAACAAATTGCAGAGCCGTATTTGTTTAGTATTACTGTTTACACCAGTGTTTTCCAAACTGTGGGTTGCAACCTGTTAATGGACTGTGATAAACATTTTTTTTAAAAATGAAATATAATAGAAAATATCAGTATTCCATAGATTCATAGCTTTAACACGATGTGATATACAATATTTACACAGGGCAGTGTCACAACCTACATTTCTCTTCAAGAGGAAACTTGCCTGACAGTATGTTATGTCCCTTCCTGCAGAATGGGAGAATTTTTACAAAGTTTTAAGTAAATACAGCATGTTATAGTTTGCCCACCATTTTCAGATCTCTCCTTGGAATTTTGCCAAGAATAGTCGATTCATGCTGAAGAGGAGAAAGAAATGAAGAATGTACGAATTGGTCACCAACATGCGAAATCACATACTTTCTTGTCTGTCGCTGTACTAGCTCGATTTTTGTTGTCGCTTTTTTGCATTATTTTTTTATTATTAATTTGTATAATGGATCCAGTACAGTCAACACGTTCTGTTGTTAACCGTTTCAGTAGCTCTTGCTAAAGAGTATTGAATAATGTGCTGACATTCTGAGAAAACTAATCGTCAGAAGGCCGTCTCCTTGTTCCCCTTTCTCAAGTCATAAAACGTGCAAGTGCAATTGCGGGCGTATCGGGGTCGACTGTTAAAAGAATTCATATGGAATCAAAAGGTGAAGGTAAACCAAAATTTAAATCTCCTAAAAAAAAAAGCGCCAGAGTAAAGAAAACCATCGAAACTGTAGCTTTGAATGATTTTGATGTAGACGTTATAAGAAGAACTATTCACTAATTTTACGTGGTCGAGAAAAGAGTGCCAACTGTTCCGAAATTGATTCCTGTGCTTAAAGAAAAAATTAATTTTCTTTGGAAAAGAGAAACTTTAAGGAAAATACTTCATGAAATCGGATTTTGTTTTAAAAAGTCCCAGAATAAAAGGAAACTTATCATGGAGCGAAGTGACACTGTTTTATCTAGAACGCAGTATTTGAGAGCAATAAGACATTTCAGGGAGGAGAAAAGACCGATTGTGTATCGAGATGAAACTTGGATTGATAGTAATATAACTTATGGAAAATGTTGGCAGTCTAAAGAAGACTCTGAAGATTAAAAGGATTTGACAATGGTATTTTTTTCCAACATTTTTTTGCATGGGTTTGTTAAAAAAGTCACAAGTCATAAATAATTAATTGGTTTAGGACATTAAAGTGTCTCAGTTCTCTCAACTGTAAGTTTAGAATATCTAAGTTCATTTGAAAAAATTTCTGTTTTTCTGTATAATTATTTTTATTTTATAGAAAACTTTCTTAAAAATAAACTTAGTTAAATTTTTGTTTTATGCTATACCTTTTTTAATTTTGTTAATACTCTAAGTACGTTTTTCCAACTGTTATACAAGCAAAATAGTTACATTTTAAAAACAGCAACGTTCGTAAAAAAAAAGCTAAATTTCCCGACCTGTAATAATAAACAAACTCATCCCAGAAGACAGGTTGATTACTCTATTATCGGAATGGATTCTCCTTTTTCTGACATGCGCAGAAGTGTCGAGGGATCTCTAATCGGTGGGCGAACTATAGTTTTAATGTTTTTTTTATTAAAGTTTAATTGTAAAATTAGTATTGATTGGAGATCTCTTAATGATAATATATAGTGTTGGTAGGAGGGGAGTTGTCTATCATTACACAGAGTCAGGTCATTTTCATCCCAGATGCCTCCAATTTACACTAACTGTCACTACACATAAGACACCACTTGTGTGAATTCTCAGTGGCACAACATAGCTACTTGTTTTACAATTGCAGTATGGTGTCTGTTAGGGAGGGGATGTAACAAGTAAGACATGTGGCTTAGATAAAAATGTGGGAAAGTTAATTTTATAAAACAAGTCATAGGAACACTAAGAAAAATAAAGATAAATATCACAAAGACAAAATATTCTAGAGATAATGGAAAAAAGTTAGAAATGGAAGAAAGTGCACAACAAAAGAAAAAACCACAGATGATGAAGGTGACAAACACACTGAAGCTAAAGATATTCTTGATGTCTGGAGTAATTCTAATTACAGGCAGACCTCGGGTTACGAATAAGATACGTTCCTGAGAACATCTTTAAATCAGATTTGTATGTAACTTGGACCCCTGATGAACAGCGCATATGCAGTAATAATAACACTCCTGTACTGTAATAAGTTACAGAAACTACTGTGCTCTTTCTTTTAATTCAAAAAAAAAAAAACATAAAAACAAACTCATACAGAACGTTTAGATACAAGATAGGAGAAATTTCAAACAAAAATATTAAAGGTTGCATCAATGTCTTGCTTACTGGAAGGGACATTCCTGAGACAAGAAGGGAAGCTAACATTAATTGGAAGATGATGATGATGATGATGAACCTGGTGCTGGAGAATCAGGATTTGATTCAGTTTCTGGAGGAGGGGGAGCTTAGCACTGAAGTCGATTTCTTGAAAAAAAGGCATCTAGGATTATCTGCACAGCCTTTTTCTTTTTTTCATCATAAATGGCCTTGTAACAGCAGCTGATGTTCTCACTAACTGCACAGTCTTGTCTTGTCAGATGTCATCTCCTTCCAGGAGGTTGACTACCATGAGCGTCCACCATGTATGGTTTTGTGCTTCTCTTTTGCATTCTTCATGGGACAAAAAAAAGGTCCAGTCCTTAATATTTCCCATCCAATCTGTTCTTTGTCTTTCTCTTCTTCTTTTTCCTCGTATTATTCCTTCTAGAAGTGTTTTTTGTAGGGATTCATGCCTTAATATGCGACCAAAATAGGTGGTTTTCTTAATGGTTTTAACGGCACAGTAAACCTTTGCAAACTGCTGAATGTTAGGATCTTACTTCTCAAGCTTAGCAAATCCTGCTTCAATGAGACAAAAGGCTTCAGTTAATTCTTTTGTAAACTTTCTTGCTCTGGATCTTCTGATTCTTTGTGTTCCTATCAGCTTCTATCTCCATAAGGTCTTCATTGGTTACTTCTTGTGAATAAGACTCTAGTAAGTCAATGGCATAATTTTTCATTGATGTCCAATTGCAGTGCTTTGCCACTATCCACCACAGCTTTTTTGGCTTCAGCAGTGAATTAAGGGCACAGTTTGTTACACACCCCTTTAATTGTTGATTGCTTCACTTCCAAGAATCAGTAATGCTTTTGATGGCAATTCTTTTAGAACTCTCTCAAGGTAACCTTTCGTAGCCCTGAATGCTTGCGGGAATGTATGCCGTTAAGTAATAAGCTTTAAATGCAGAAATGACCCCCTGGTCCACTGACTGTAGTAATGATGTAGCTGTTAAAGATACCAAGCTATTTTAAACCTGGTTTTACTCCAATTCCCAAGTAAGCAAACAGACAAACAAGTCAAGTTTGCACCTGAAAGTATTGCAAGTCTAGCTAACCCTGCACGTAGTGCAAGACTAAGGCAACTCATGGTAAAAGTAGAATAAGCTCTGATCACTAATATTTACCCTGAATGCAGAGCACATCTCCTAGAGAAGATGTATGATGCTTTGTATTAAAGGCAAGGGGCCACAACCCAGACCAGTTTCGACCTTTATTGAGGTCTCATCAGTGGGAGCCAGGCTAGAAATACCAAGATTTTAGTAATACAGAGCTTATAAGTATTTTACCAGAACAAGTTACCATAAGGTGTTTCAACCTTATTAAATAAAAATCTCGGGAGGAGATATCAATGTAGAAAGTATTTTACCTTGCGTATAATAAATGTTAAAGATACCAAGCTATTTTAATCTTGGTTTTACTCCAATTCCCAAGTAAGCAAATAGACAAACAAGTCAAGTTTGCACCTGCAAGTGTTATAGTAATAAGGTGTGACATCTTTTGGCTATTTGTATATGGAAATATGACTTCTGCATTACTTCAACCTTCATGTCACTTCTGGGTCTAGCTCGCACTGATGAGATCTCAATATTTGGATGGAGGTACTTTAACAGTGGAAATCTAATCTGTAACATCTGTTGCCAATTAGAAACAGTAGAACATGCATTCTACAGCTGCCCTCTTGCCCAGTATTTGGAACAGATTATGTAATGTGTTGTGCATTCCATTATTTACAACAGAACAGGTTATTTTTTTGCAGTACCCACCATCTGTCAGCATGGGAAGAAAATTTTGATTTTTATAATTAATGAATTAAAATACCCTTTATGGAAGGTTAGAAAGAAACATCGATTTGAAATTCAGCAATGACATTATAATCTTGTATTGTGGAAATTTTATTGTTCAGTCAGACAAATTTTGTACTTAGAAAGAAGCATTCTAGGAGATATTAAATTTTTGAAGAGGTGGTGTAGACCACCCACATTATGAAATATTCACCAGGGGAGATAAAATTCTGTCTATTTTTGCTATGAGAGGTTTTTTAAATAGTTCTGTCATCTTAATTCAATGTGGTCTTATAGTCAACTGCAGGGATTACTGGAGAGCAATCCCAGGCAGAAAAGGCCAACTCAAGGCAGTTAACTCAGATAAGGCTAATCACCTGGGTATCAGTCATCTTTTCACTTTAGTTTCAATTGATCTTTTGGTTGTTCATCTATATGAGATTGGTGAAAAAAGAAACCTGATAGCTATTGGCTATATGATATAAAAGAAGCTGAGGCCTTTTAAGAGATAGCCATCCTTTCTCCAAATATGCTGGAGTTAACATACCCTGCTCGTGCGGCTTGAATTACATCGGCCAAACTTCAAGGAGCCTTGAAATTAGGCAAAAAGAACACATAGGTGACATCAATAATAACAGAGAAGAAAAATCGGAGTTAGCGTTTCAAAGAACGAACCATACCATAGAGTGGGATAGAAGCACAATTCCTTACATGGAGGAGGACTTCTGCTCCCGAATTTTTAAGGAGGCCACAACAGTTGCCCACTGTATACAAAACCTTAACAAGAACCAAGGACTAATCTTGCCTGTGATCTGGAAGACCCTTATCAGATCCTTCAAGTCGCCAGAACCGAATTATAGTGCCAACTATAGAACGTTCCTAAATAACAACAAGTGATATCATGCACGCTCTATGCATGTATTGTATGCACTCTGTTCTTTGTTTAATATAATTGGAATCGGTTGATTATAGTTTGTAACAGTTTTTTACTTTTTAGTGCCTTACATCAGTTATGTACCCTGAAGATGTCAACAGCCTTAGTTGGTGAAACTAGTTGGTATAACATAGTTGTTTATTATATGCACTTGATCAATATAATCCCATTAAAAGTCTTTCCAGAGCTTTTTGGTCAAGAAAATTAAATGTTTAACACAAATATGTTATTCTATTGTATCTATATAACAGCATATTCACCAAGTAATTTTCTATATCTGATGCAACTGATTTACTCAGCTATATGACACGATTAAAAAATATATGTTGTGTAATACAATAATATACTTACAGGAAGAATTATATTGTAGTTATTAAAATTTCCATTTTCATGTTAAGCGCAATGGTCTGTCAGGGCCAACTATCTTCGGTTCTTTGAAACCTGATTAATGCTGTGATAGAACAGTTATCTTATTGCCATAGTGTCTTGTGGCTGTCAATTGCATGTATTTCTATGGCCAGTTTGCTGAAAAACTCCAAGTTTCTGGGAAGAAAAATCCTGCCATGAAACCAGCTATTCACCTTCAACTGAAAAGCACTGATAAAGATTATTTGCATCCTAGATAGGAATCGAAACCAGATCTTTCAAATCTAGGTGCACGATTAAAATCAAATGAGCTAGCTCTATTTATTAAAACCAAACTGTAAAAATTGTATATATTAAATATACTATAAATATTAATTGTATAAATAAGTAAATCTTTTAACACCTGTTTATTCCCCACAGAATAGGATTTTCTCTCCAGGAAACATTTTTTCATTCTGCAAAACAAACTGGCCAGAAGAACATATTATTATTATTATCCTAAGACTCCATCGAGTCAGACTCATCTAAGAGGTCCATTTTGTCATACATGCCAGCCTGGTTGGCATATCTGCTCTCCAGTCAAGAGGCGGTGGGTTCAAATTCCACCAAGGGCATGGATGTGTGTGTGTGATTGTCCTAACTGTTTACAATATGTACTGTAACCTGCATCCTTGAGCAGTATGACCTTGGATGTCTTTGCACCATAAAAATCAAATCAAAATCCAAAAATCCTTTTGTCATACACACAGCTCATTATACACATTCAAATGCACCTTAAACACATTCAACTTATCTGCACACCATGCGCTCAGGTAATGCATTTCAATCATTCACAACTCTCTATGCAAAAAACCTACTTCTCACTCCCTTGCTCTTACCCTCCTTATATAGCTTCCAGGGATGACACTTTGTTTTCCCCCAGTCCACCACCATTTTATGAAAAATCTCTTCAAGTTAATCTTATACCACCAATTAACAACATGTATGTCACTTTCATATTAGCCCTCTTCCTCTTATCCACTAGACTGTGAATTGCATCATCAACTTTTCTTCACATTCAACATTCCAAAGATCAGAAACTATTTTGGTCAAATAGACTCTGGACCCTCTCCAACATCTCTTCATCCTTTTGAAAACCAGGTGATAAATCTGTGCTCAGTAGTTCATATGTGGTCTAATCAAAGCTAACAAAGGAACCAGAATCTTTTTATTTCTACAAGTCAGTGTCTTCCACATCATTGCAAGAATTCATTTTGTACTCACAATTTTGGCAATATATCCCCTAAATTTTAGATCCATATTCACAATCATCCCAAGATCTCATTTCCTTCACCTCCAACAATATATCCCCCACCAAGAGTAAATTCTACATCCCATCTTTTGTCTTCCAAATTTTAAAATCTTACATTTTGCAACATTGAACTGGCATTCTCACTCACTCAGTCTCTTCAAGTCTTCTTGTAAGGCCATAACATCTGCTCTACTCTTCACAATTCATCCCATAATCATCTGCCAACAATATCCCTACTGAAATCTTTCCCAATATCATTAACATACAGGTTAAACAGCAATGGCTCAAAACAAATCCCTGAGGCACACCACTAGTGACTTTCCTCTTCTAGGATATTGCTCCACTATACACAACTTGCTGATACCTATCAGACAGCAATCTCCAATCCAATGCACTAGTCTAGTATTCAACCCCATTCACTCCAGTTTGCCTATCACCTTATCATGTGGTAATCTATCAAAAACCTTTGCAAAGTCTAAGTATATTAATTTTTTATCCATCTCCCAGGCACAATGCTATTGTCACCTTATTGTAGTAAGTACATTACTAAAACATGACTTACCTTTAGCAAATCTGTGCTGTCCATAAAAGATAATACCATCGCTGTCAACCCATTTCTGGATCCTGAATCTCACCAGTCTTTCCAAGATTTAACCACAACACCTGCCACACAGATTAGTCTTTAATTTGATATGGATGTCTCCTGAGCTTGAATTCAGTCACCTCTTTTATGAAGCAGTACAATCTTGCCTTCCTTCTGCTCCTTTGGAACTTGACCCAATATAACTCATATTAAACAAATATGTCAAGGCAGATGTCAGCTCTCTGGAAAATTCCTGCAAAATACGCAGTGATATATCAAGTCCCACAGCCTTATTAATATCAAGTTTGCTTAATTCCCCATATACCTCTTTCTCACTCACAGTCAGTCTCTCTGCATCATCATCCACCACTCTCAAACTCTCCATGATGTCTTATTCACAAGGATGAAAGACCTTTATGAACTGCTCATTAAATATCTCAACTATATCCTCCACAGCAGTTGTCCTTATACCATTTTCTCTAATCAGTGCCATCCTATCATAATCATTGTTTTTTTTTGGCTAGCTATATATATCGAAAGAACTCCCTAGGATTTTTTTTTTTTAGCTTCATTAGCTAACTGCTGCTCATACTGAACTTTTGCTACCCTTACTAACAGAGTCACCCTCTGTTTGTTTTTTTGTATTCCTCATGGAATTGATTACTACTGCTCCTCTTTTATCTCCATAATGCTTTTTTTTCTCTGTATTGCATGCTTAATCTCTTCATTCATCCATTTCACACTACCTTATTTAACCTTCCGATCTTTGGAATACATTTAGACATTGCTTCTACCAGATAGTTACTGAATGTTACCCAAGCAGTATTGATCTCCTTTCACCCAACTCCTCATTCTATGCCACAGCTGCAAGCTGTCTCCTGAGCTTCTCATAATCACCAGCCTTGTAGTTCCACATACACCCTTTCCTCGTGGAAGTCCTCAAATGGTTGGCAGCTACGTAACTGAAAGGAGATTTGACACCTTATTTATAACAACATCCTGTGATGAGTTGATCAGATGATGTTAGATACTTGATGGAAGTTTTTTCACTTGGCTATGCTACCAATTATATTTGGTTTAATCCTTTATCCAAGTGCAAGCAAACAAAGTTTGCACATGAAGAATTTTCAGGACTGGGGCAACTTGTAGTAAAGGTGGAGTAAGTTTTGATCACTTGCCTTGGTATCTCCCTTAATGCCAAGCACATCTCCTTGTAGACATGTATAATGCTATGCATTAAGGGAAGGACCTACCCAGACCGGGTGTGACCTTTATTGAGGTCTCATCAGACTGATGAGTGATCAGAACTTACTCCACCTTCACCACGAGTTGCCCCAGTCGTGAAAATACTTCAGGTGCAAACTTTGTTTGCTTACACTTGGATAAAGGATTAAACCAAATATAATTGGTAGATGTTAGATGCTGCCTGAGGTAGTTGTCTCTCAAAAACTCAAGAAATTTATTTTCTTTACTTCCGGTTGCTATCTCATCATCTCAATTTATATTGCCACTCATAATGATCACCCTTTTCCCATTAGCTTGGATAATTTGCTCATACATTTCATGATCACTACCCTCTACATTACCAGATGTACAGCAACATCCAATGAAGTATTTCATTCTATTCACACCATACTGCCTCAAAGCCACTACCATTATTTCTCCCTTGCATCTCTACTTTGCATGGACATAACTCTTTTTTTTTATCATTGATAGCTATTCCCCCCCTCCCTTTTTAACCTTTCTATCTTCACAAGATAGATCATCCCCTTCATCTCTCTATTCCTATCAGGATGTCATCCAACCATGCCTCACTTATTCCAACAATTTTTGGATGAACAAACTCAATCAATACATTTCCCTTGTTTCTGATACTTCTAGCATTCATATATAAACATAACAGCTCATTCCTGGATCTATAACAAGTTTCACTGAAACTGCTTATTAGGTGTGATCTCTCCATACTTTCCGGAGCCATTTCTTTTTCTCCTTACTCATCCCAGAACCCTCTTCAAATCCAAACGTTTTCTCTACATCCCAGGTCATCCCGTCCCATTTTTGTCTACACACATCCTCTTGGGGCATCAAGGATGGCCCAAGAGGATGGAATCAATGGTTGGAAGAACATATGCACATGTTCTTCAAAGAAAGGAAAGAGAGATTGGAAACCATCAGAGTCAGGAGAGAAGGATGAACGAATCTGTTCAGAGCGTCAAGTATGGAGTTTTGATGATTCCGAGTGTGCAGAGTACAGTTCCAGAGGAGAGTTTGCCTGGTGGAACGATCGAGTGTCTGTGTGTGGGCAATAGCAATTGCTCGCACACTATTATTTATGTGATTGGCCGCTCATCTTCATCATGGAATATATTCCAATTTAATAATAAGGTGAGACACCTTTTGGCAATTCATATAGGTAAATATGACTTCTCCATTACTTCCACCTTAGTATCACCACCTCCGGATCTGGCTCCCACTGACGATACCTCAATAAAGGTCAAAACCGATCTGGGTAGTGGCCCTTCCCTTATTGCATAGCATTATACATGTCCTCAAGGAGATGTGTTTTGCACTATTGGAGATACTAAGACAAGTAGTGATGAGAGCTGGTCCACCTCTACCACGAGTTGCCTCAGTCCTGAAGATACTTTAGGTGCAAACTTTGTTTGCTTACACTTGGGTAAAAGATTAAACGAAATTTATTATAGTCTAACCAAGTGAAAAAAACTTCCAACATATTTGAATCTTTTAGTGACAATGCTTCTATAATTAAACTAATTATTTCTGATGAAATCATCTCCCAAGTTCTCAAAATCCAGTTGCACAACAGTTTTAATGATGGTCTCTTAATCCACCTTAATCCACCCACACGCAATCCAAAATTGAGTAGAAGTTAATGCTCTCAATACCACATTTGCTTTCATCTCTATGCATATAATTGGTGTGGTATTAACAAAAGATTGTGTGCTCAACGACTCAACAACAAGCCAACGATTGTTGAGTTGAAATACTGATTCTCTTCAACAGAACTCCAAAATATCTGAAACTGCCATAACAACATTCATTATTTCTTAAAGTTTTAAACTTTTCTTGTGTGCAAACTATATGTGAAACGTTTTAATTTCTTTATTTCATAAAGTAAAATCAGGAGTCCGAAATACACACGAATGCGAGTTATTCGAGTAAATACGGCAATGTCATTTGCTGATTAAATCAAATGTATGTTACCTGTATTCCTTTAAAATCATTACTAAAGTAACTAAGATTGTGACCACCAGTATATTATACCTGTCGGCTGTGCACAAGTTCTTAGGTGTACTACTTTGCAGGAGGGGTATAAAAAGTTAACTTTTTAATAAGGCCAGCTAGTTTAATATTGCCATTACAAAGCTTACAAATTTCATTGCATGGATTTGAACCCAGGAGTTGGATATGACAAAACCACTCGGCTTTAGAATTTTGATTTACTAAGCTAAGTAATAATTAACTAAATCGTGAAAGAGAGAGAGGAAGAAGGGGAGAGACAGAAGGGCAACTGTACTTACATTGTTCAACACTTATCAAAAATATACGTATCAAAAATGTGTCAACTTAGCACCTTGATTTCAACTGAAGCAGCTTATATTTACATCTCATATAATGAGAAGTTACAAAAACTCAAAATTCTGTTTAAAGTGAACATTAAACAGATTTTGATTATGACATTTAATTGAGCCATTCACAAGCCAAATCAATTAACTCCACTTTTTGAATATTTTTAAATTTTAGTGACAAAGCACTTGATTGACTCCTAACTTTTTATATTCATAATAAATTTCCCTAATAATAAGGATTAACACCACTAAATGACAAAATTTTGTTGGCCATCGATTAATAAACAATTTATTTCAGAAGCCAATCTAATTAACTCCATACTCTAATGTAAATCGTTGCAATAATGCAATTCAAACGCAGAAGCAAGTACTTGGACATAGTTATTTGCCTAATGATTCAAATTTTGCCATTATTGAGTCACATGCGAAAAAAATTCAAAACATTTTTTCACCAGATGATTGGTACAATATAATCAAAACCAGTAAAAAGAAAATACCATTTAATGTGGTTCAAATGTCTCATCAGGATTTTTTCTCAACAAATCCTTTAGAAAATTCTATCATTAACAGAAAAGTGACAGTTACAGGGTTACCAGTAAATTGGCTTAAAATGCACTGGATAAAATTAAAAAGGCCAAAACCCCACATCATTACAATTCAAATATGACTTTAACGAAGATTCAGAATTTCATGCCATTAATATAAGAAAATCTGTAGCAGGTAGACCACTAGGTCTGAAAAATGTAGACCAACCTTTGTTATATCCTACAGGAAGAACTGTCACAAGAGAAAAGATATGGACCTGTTGAAATTCATTCCTCCTATTAAATATCATTATTATAAAAACTTAAGAACAAATCGACATGATGGGACCTCAAATACAGCTGACAAAGAAGACATCATTTATGTTGCTGATGAATCAATTTAAACAAACTAATAATAATAATTGTAACAGTAACAGAACAGTTATTATTCATTTTTGCAGAAAATCTTTAATAAAAAAAGTATGATAATGAAGTTTTTCTGTAATAAAAAAATAATTTGAAGACTGAATTTGATGTTATTACTTTTTTTCACTTGCCAAATCGATTAACTCCCTTAGTCACACAAAAATTGTAATAATAATAACGATTACTCCAAGGATATTCTCTTATACATTTTATATGTTGTTAGATAAAAGCTACATCTGCAATAATACATTCTACAATGTTTATTTGAATTTATATTTTAAAAGGAATTTTAAAAAACAATGTATATTATTTTATCACTTTTCTCCACTTTTTGTTTTATGGAGTTAATCGATTTGGAATGATGACATTATCCAAAAGTTGAGTTAGAGGTTTCTCTGTATGTGCATATATTTTTATTTATATAAAAATAGATGTATATATATTAAATACATTTGCGAGGCTCCAGACTCCCATGAGAATCACCAAGGCCAAGGCAACCACTACAGTTAGATCCAAGAGCATATACATCATCATCCTTGTTAACAATAAGAGCTTCATTTCCAGAACTGCCAAATACACAGGCTATCTTTATTCCTGCTACAAATTCTGGTTCTAGAATGCTAAAAATAAGCCATCGGTCTATATCAGCCATATTTGTAACGTCACTTAGTAGGACAGGTAGCTCAAGTACCTGAGAACAAGCTGCCAGTTGCTGCTGAAATGTTGTATCCTGCAAAAACAAAGCATATATATTATATTTTAATAAAAGTTAAAAACTTTTCATAAATATTTGAGATCAAATCAAAAACTACAAACAATTTAATACATGCTGCGAATACTTTTTTCCATTTAACTGCAATTAATAGCCTAAGTACTAAATAACTATCTTTAATGGTAAAATGCCTAAGTGCCAAAAAGCATCTTCAGAAATGGAACAACATAGTATAAAAATAAAGATTCTAGAGAAGTGTCACAATAGTTACAGTAAGATAATAATATCATCAACAAATTCCTAATTATATATCACAAAAATGGTCAGTGGTCCTCGGAATGTGGAGTACAAAGCCAGATTGAGAGAATGTAAATTGCAAAGCCTCATAAATAAGAAGAGGAGGGATATGATTGAGACATAAGCTAGTCAGGGGTTATCGGGAAGAGATTTTTCATAGAATGGGAGCAAGGATCAAAAGTGTATCTCAGGGCGAGAGACTGAAGTAGTGAGTGGAATTCAGAATATGTTTGAAAATGTGCGTGATGTAACGGCAGATAAGATTGAAAGAGAGATTAAATGTGACATGATTGAGAGAGTGAGTAAAAGTGTTGTACAAAAGAATAGTATGACTGACATAAAGAATGAAGAGTTGGCTAATGAGGGAGATAGCTCAGTTATGCAGAGTGATACACAGGGTAAAGTGGAAGCTGGAGTGAATGCAGAAATGTCTGGCGAGTGGGGACTGCTGATAACAGAAAGAACGAAGTGAAAGATAAGAGAAATGAGAGCTTGACCAAGCGAGAGAAAGAAAAACTAAGGAGTAAGTCTTGTACAGCAATTCAATCATAAAAGGTGTGATCAATGGGAGATTGACAAAATTAATGTTAGTAAGGCTATTAGAGTACAAAAGGGTGCGGTGAAAGAGATGATTGTATTGACTGGAATGAACGATTTGAAAGAAGAAAATTATGGCATGAGAGAGAGAGAACATGAAAGAATTACTGGAAGCAGCAAAAGAAAAGAGTGAGAGAGGTTAAGACAGTGAGTCTGTTGCCACAGAGTGGCAGAGTAGAGCTGAGGAGGATCATAATAGCGAATGACTATGCATAGGTTATGCAGGAAGAGTGGTGTGCAGTGAGTTTGATGGGAGAAAGGACTTGAAGTACAAAAAAGGATGGTTTGCATCTGAATGATTTGGTGTTCAGAGACTGGAAAAAAGTGTTGTTGAATGTAGTGAAAGTGGCTGCACAGAATCAGGGAAACTAGAGCTTTCAGTTGGGGGGGTGGGGCAAAGTTGTTGAGTAGATATGTAGATATCGGTGAGGCAGTTGAGTGAAAGAATGTGTACAATATATGCCTAAGTTAGCACCACTGGTAACAAACCAGAATGTTAGTATAACATTCAGGATAGCAGCAGGCCTAAGGGACTTTGTACTTTATGTACGTTAATGCCAGGAGAATTCGGAACAAGCAGGAGGAATTTTTGCCATTGGTTAGTTCATCCTGTCCAAAAGTTATTGGCATTAGTGAGATATGGCTAACAGAAGATGATATAATTAGTGGGATAGAATGTGAAGGGTGTAGTGTGTTCAGAGAGAAAATAATGGGAAGAGGAGTGTTATCGATGATAGTCGATGAACTGCAAAGAGAGAGTAGAAATTCAACTGCAGGACAGTGAAAATAACACATTTGAAGCAATCTGGTGTGAGATAGAGGCCAGCAGAACAAAATATACAGTAGGATGCTGCTAAAGACCAGGGGATGAAAAACATGGATATAGTATGCATTGGCAAATACTCAATGAATGGAAGGCAGGTAATTATTAAGGGAGATTTCAACTATTAGATTGTAAGGAGAAGAGGACACACACACAGGAGGAAGGAAATGGAATTTATGCAGTTACCAAGGGATAATTCCTGAGACAGCATGCAATGCTATATACTACGAGTTCAAGAGTGCTCAATCTAGTAATTGCATCTGGGAATTTGTCTAACCAATATGACCACATTGCCACCAACTGGTGAGAGTGATCATATGGTCTTGACCTGGGAGGTGGCTAAATGTGGGGAATTTTCAGTTAAGACAGGATATGTGAAATTACAGGGCTCATAAGTATGAAAAGCTTAGGAGATTGCTTGGATTAATTCAGTGCCATGGCATGTAAAACTGAAAGGGCTGGATGTTGATAGTGCTTGGGAAGTGGTAAAGGAGTGTTTACATACCTAGAGTCAGGGGTGTAAGTTAAGTGACAGTTAAATGGATGAATATCATCATTAAGCTGGAGCTGCAATGAAAGAAGTAAATTGTGAAGGGAATTTAAGGAGAAGGGTGACTAGCAAGCACATGAACAGCTAAAAGCACGGGCCAGAAGAGTAACTAGTGTGGCAAGAAAGGCAAAATCAGAGTATGAAAGGAAGTTAGCAATGGAGGCTAAAGAGAATCTCAAACAGTTCTTTCGATATGTTGCAAGTAAAAGAAAGAATGTATATGGCAGAATGATTTTAATGAATGCCAACAAGAGAGCCAAAGGCTTATATGGAAACTGAGGTAAATGAAATGGAGGTGCATATTACTGAACCTTAATGTGAATACAGCTGTGGAATTGGATCATATACTAGCTTGAGTTTTACGTGAAGTGGTAAGAGAACTGTCAGTTTCCTTGACCACATTGTTTAATCTAAGTCTCAGCTCTGGGTTAGTCCGGAAGGGATGGAAAGAGGGGAAAATAGTTCCACTGCATAATGGAGGCTCCAAGACTGATGTAGCAAATTACCAACCGATCAGCATATTAGGAGTTGTCAAAGTATTGAAGAAGAACTAAAGAGAGTTCTTTCGACATGTATCCAGCAGAAGAAAGAATGATTATAGGCAGATGATATTAGATGAAATGGTAAAAGGATAATTGCTATGAAGGATACAGTTCAGATATTAAATGAGCAGTTGGTCAAGAGCAAAATACAGGAATGAGTAGATGGAGATGGGATACTATATGGGGGAGAATGGCTTTGTGAAGGGTAGCTCAGTAACTTGCTCATCATGCATCTCAGTAACTTGCTCATGTTTTATAATACAGTGACAGCTGAGTTGGATAAAAGTAATGGGTTTACAGTGGACCTTTGACAGGATATCACATGGAATTCTAATCAGTAAACTGCAGCACATGGGGATGGATATAGAGTTGGGGAGGTGGATAGGAGAGTGGTTGATGGAGAGATATCAGAGAATAGTTTATTCAGGAGTAGAGTTCAAAAGAATGCCTGTGACTAGTGGTGTGCTGCAGGGTTTTGTTCTGGGACTGCTACTGTTTAAATTTATACATTAATGATATAGAAAAGGAATCTGAGAGGAACTATTCAGTTATTTGTTGATGATGCAAAGTTGGGTAGAGCACTAGTTAATACAGATGTCAAAATTTTGCAGGATGATATGAATAGATCGGCAGACTGGGCAAAGGAGAATGGATGTCGGTTTAAATTGGCAAAGTGTAAGGTTATGCATTTGTAGGTGAAAAGATTACCAGCTGTATACCACATTGATAAAACTGCACTTCGAGAAACTGACGAAGCCAGAGACTTGGGACTGTTAGTGGATAGGGAATTAAAGTTTAAGGAGCACATAGCAAAAGTGGCTAAAGTAGCTCATCAGATCACTTAGTTACTAAAGAATACTTTGACGAGCAGAGACAAGCAGGTTATTGTTTCTCTTTATCAAGCCTTGATAAGAACCCCCATCTTGACTACTGCAACACAGATCTGGGCACCAGGATTTCTTAGTGATGAGGAGGTGGAGATGATTCAGAGGCAAGTGACCAGATGATAGCAGGTCTATGGAATGAACCTTAGGAGAACAAGTTGAAGATTTGGGTTACATAAACTGGTTGATAAATGAAAAAGGGTTAATATGATTGAGACATACAAATTACTGAGGGGGTTTTTACAAGATTAATTCAATTTTTTCAGAACAGGTGTGGTGGTGGTGGTGGGAGAACTAGGAGCTATCTATGGAAACTGAGTAAGAGTGTAGTTAGCAAGGGTGTTAGAACAAGGTTTTTTGATTGGAGAGTAGTGGAGTGGAATATGTTGCCAGAGTCTGTTGTGGGTGCCATGACTGTGAACGAGTTCAAAGTAAAGTATCATAGATACTGCGCAAATGTTGGATAGTTCTTGACATGATGTTTAGGGCCTCCCTTGATGAGACTAAGGACTCCTTGCAGTAGCCCATAATGATGATGATGATGATGATGATAATAATATAAAATAAATGAAAAAAGAAGAATTAGAAGACCAAGAAAGCAATGGCATGAGACCATAACAGGCCGTCTGGCCTAAAATCCATGAGAGGAAGAAAAAGAAGACTGTGACCTCCCACACCTCCTTCCTCAAACATATAAGAACAAAGCACCAGTATCCCACACATCCAGGATACATCTAAAAAGATAACTAAGTTAAGTATTAAAGAAATAATATTCACACTACAGTCAAACTACGCTTCAAATTAGCAATGCTGATAAGTTCATCTAGGGAAAACTTTAGTCTATCACATCTTGGAGTGTATGATGCCCTGGGATTGTTTATTATGGGCAGACAGGAAGATCAGTTAATATCTGCCTCAGAGAACACAAATACATACACTACTATTCAAAATGGCAAGTCAAGACTGGCATCTCTGGACACTGCTTTGCACGAGATTAGATGGAAACCAATAAGCCATTATAAGTTGAACAGACTATTCTTAAAGTGAGCAATAGCTATAAAGCACTTGCTTAACCTCAACAAGAATGGCTGTGTTAAACTGCAAAATATTTGGGAGATGATCATCTTAAGATTAACTTCAACCAAACAACAGTAAAAACAGCTTGCAGCTATATCATGAAATGAGGAGTTGGGTGGAAAGGAGATTAATTCTGCTTGAATTTTATTCAAAAACTATTTAACAAAAGCAGTGTCTAAAACTCCAAGAGTCAGAAGATTAAATAAGGTAGGTTGTGAAGATGAATGAAGAAAATAAGCATGCAATATGGAGGAAGAAGGCATTATGGAGGTAGCATAAGATGAGTGACAATAACGATTTCCATGAGGAGTACAAAGAACAGGCAAGAAGAGTGACTCAATAATGGGAGCAAAAATTTTTTTTAGTACAAGGGTGTACTGAAAAGTTGTGATAATCACCATGAAGAAATTGAGATAGAACCATGTAACTTACATATTATTCTGCATATTCCCCACAAAGTGTTATACACCTATTATAGTCTTTCCCTTGTTGCACAAACCAGTCCTCAGCTGCAGATATGACTTCATCATCTGTGGTAAATTTTGTTCCTTTCAAGTGTTTCTTTAACCCTGCGGAGGTCATGGTCTAAAAAATTGCAGCGTAGGTCACGTGTATCTGAGAGATACATTCATTACTGATATGAATGAAAACTTTAAAAAAATTAACACTGTAAATATAATGCATGATGGTTTATTTATTTTCAGTTACAATATAGAAATTATTGAATAAAGAAAAAAAAAAAAACAACTAAACCAATAATATACTGACATCAGAGTTCGTGGCATATCTCTCAGATACAATTTACTATCAATCACTTTCACATTCGACTCTATCATTCTCACCATCGGACTCAAGTAACATTCGCTGAATCTCTTCAACATCTGATGGATTGATTATCCAATCAATATATTTTTTCAGCCATTTTCAATGGTAATAAAAAAAAAACTAAACCAATACCATACTGACATTGGAGTTATCTCTCAGATACAATTTACTATCAAATATCACACATCTTTACATAACACATGTTAAACCAAAACTGACTGCATAAACAGTGTGGAATATCACTTGTAATATATGCGTGTGCAGCTGGTCATGACCTCCAAGCTATACACTGGATATGTATAAGAATATTTATATTAAACGATTTGTTTGTATCTGTGAGATCAACCGCGACCTCCGCAGGGTTAAATTTGGGAATAGGAAATAGTCAGATGGGGCCAGGTCTGGTGAATAGGGTGGGTAAGGCAGGCATTGAAAGCCCAAGTTGCGTATTGTGGGTTTCATGAACAGTATGAGCAGGTGCATTGTCTTGCAAAAGCAACATGCTTCTGCTCAGTTACCTGCAGCACTTTTCCATCAGTACCTCCTTCAATTATTTATTACGTGACACCTCCAGGGACTCCAAGGACTACAGCTCTCCATCTTCACTACTCAATCCACCAACTACAACAACGCCAATGCCATCTAACACCAACCACAGTATCTTCACAAACAATCACAAACATTCATGCCCATGGCAGAAAGCAGAGATGCTAACCACTCAGCCAACTCTGTCAACTAAGGATTTGATTATACCATATTTCTGACAAGAGTAATGTTGAAAGTTAGAATCAATGTATTTACTGGTATGAGTAAAAGACTAAATTTTCTAAAATAATTATTCTTATCATTAATTACATTTTACTCTTAATTACAATATAATTATAATTCTTATATTAATCTTATATTATAAAAATATTATTATAATTCTTATCATGAATTCCTTTAGAACTGTTGGATAAACACCTTTTTTGAGGTACTTGGTAAGGATCACACCATCCATGTCCCAAAAGACAATGTCAAGAACCTTCCCTGCCGACTTTTTGGTTTGGAAATTCTTTGGCCATGGAAAATCTTTGTATCTCCACTCCATTGACTGTTGTTTGGTCTCTGGGTCATAGTAATGAAGCCATCTTTCACCAAGAGTCACAATATGAGCCAAAACATTTGCACCTGATTTCTCAAAATGACCCAAAATCCCTTGAGATGACCGCACACATTCCATCTTTTGGCAACATTCAAACACTTGGGGACTCATTTCGCCAAGTGCTTCTGCATGTCCAGATCTTGATAGATAATGACCTCAACTTGTTCCCTGGATATCCCTAGAGTCTTTGCAATGTTTTTGGCTGGTATTCATCTATCATCAAGGATCATGGCATGTACTGCATTGATGTTTTCAGGTGCGATCGCTGTGGAAGATCTTCCTGTCCTGAGGGTATCTGTTGTCTCAGGATGCCCCGTTTTAAACTTGGCCATCCATCTGTCAACTGTTGGATATGCTGGAGAACAGTCCCCTAAAGTCTCACACAAAATTTGGTGAATCACAGTTGAGGACTTTTCTTGCAGCAGAAATACTTGATAGCTTGCACCTGTGTCTCGAATTTCTTCAAAACCTCCGACACGTCTTCTTAAATATCCTAAAAGAAAAAAAAACAAACTATAACAATTTGATGAAACATTAAAGTTAAAAAAGGTTTTAAGATATGTTATTTCTTGTAATTATATCAGTTGCTTTAATATTATTTTTGTTCTAGGTGTTCATCAGAACTTTTTAGCCTCCCCCACCATATGATTGGAAATTATCTAATGAAGCTAAAAAGAACTATAGAGAGTTCTTTTGACAATGTATCTAGCAGAAGAAAGAATGGTTATAGGAGGACAATATTAGATGAAATGGAAAAAGGATAATTGCTGTGAAGGCTACAGTTCAGATATTAAATGACCAGTTTATAAAGTGCAGTGGAAAGGGGGTTGAAGGAGAGACTCACTATGAGTGAGCAGGAGGTATATGAGAATTGAATAAATGTTAATAAGGCTGTGGGGCTTCATAATATATCACCAGGTGTTTTAAAGGAATGTACCAGACAACTGGCATCTGCCTTGACATTTGTTTAGTATAAGTCTTACATTAAGGAAAGTCCCAAAGAAGTGCAAGAAAGGTAAAATTGTACTACTTCATAAAGGTGACTCGACTCAAGCTTCAAATTATAGGCCAATCTGTCTCAAGTGTTGTCATTACTTAGTGTTGAATAGGTTAGTGAGAACCAAGATACAGAACTAGAAACATAACTAGGTTGACAGCAGTGGCATTCTTTGATGCGCAGAATGGAATTGCTGTGCATGGCATATGAGATTGTCTGATAGGTATTGGCAAGTTGTGTATGGGGTGAGCAATATCCCAGAAGAGGAACGTCCGTAGTGGTGGTGTCTCAAGGGTCTGTTTTAGGGACACTGCTGTTTAACCTTGTGGATTCAATTGTTTGCAGATAACACAAAGTTGTGGAGAACTATAAGGAGCAGAGCGGACACTGTAGCTTTACAAGAGGATTTAAATAGACTGAGTGAATGGGCATGGGAGTGAGGTTACCAGTTCAGTGTTCCAGAATTTGTTTTAAAATTTTAAAAATAAAAATACAATTGTAGAGTATACAACTGATGTGGAGGAAATAAGATCTGGGGAGGGGATGTTGGATAGGGACCAAAAATACACAGGACACAGATTTATAGAAGTTGGGAGATTATGGTTCCATTATCTTTAAAAGGTCCCTGTGGCATAACTATAAATAATAAATTACACGATAATCACAGGAATTAAATTTAATGAAACAAAAGGTACAAATATTTCATACTGAAATTAACAGCACATCATCAATGTAGACAAGCAATTCAAAGGAATGGAATACAAAGTAATAACAATCAGTGGATTACCAATTAAAAACTGTTGCCTCGTGCTAGAAATTAATATTAATAAATATTATTAAATAAGTCTTAAAAATTATTTCTTTGATGGTTGCATAAGATAGGAATCTCCCAAACTTTTGGGGGAGAGAGAATCATTTCAATTCAGATTTGGCTGATGTAAAAGGGCTTCGCAACTTTCTTTGAAAAGGTGTTCATATTTAAACTTGCATCTGGAGAAGACGAGCTTTATTCCACTGGATATTGTATTTAGTGTCAATACTATGTTGTGCCAGACCAGACTTTTGAGGTTTCATGTATTCAATATAATATTGATGTTCAGTCATTCTTTTTTGCACAGAACAGCTTGTTTGTCCAGACTATGTTAAATTCACACAGTATCTGGTAAACATCAGCTAATGAGAGAGGTGCCAGTTTGTCTTTTGTAGATGGCAATAGGTGAGAAATTTTGAAATAGGATAATGTGGGAATGAGATGATACTTCTTCAAAATTCTGCCAATCGGTTCCGAGATGCCAGAAATATAAAGGATTGGAATCCTGCAGTCTGTTGAAGAATACTGAGGTGTTGGAACATAGGAGTCAATTATCTGCTTTGGAAAAAAGAATGGCTGAACATCAATATTATATTGAATACATGAAACCTCAAAAGTCTGGTCTAGTCTGGCCACAATATCCAGTGGGATAAAGCTCGTCTTCTCCATGGATGCAAGTTTAAATACGAACACCTCCTTTTCAAAGAAAGTTGCAAAGCCCTTTTACATCGGCCAAATCTGAATCGAAATGATTGTCTCTCTCTCTCTCTCCCAAACGTTTGGGAGATTCTTATCTTATATAACCATCAAAAAAATAATTTTTAAGAATTATTGAATAATATTTTATTAATATTAATTTCTAGCATGCAAAAATTAATTGGTAAATCCACAGACTGTTATGTACTTTGTATTCCATTCCTTTGAATTGCTTGTTGTCTATACTGATGATGTACTGTTAATTTCAGTACAAAATATTTGTACCTTTATTTCATTGAAGTTAATTACTGTGGTTATCGTGTAATTTATTATTTATGGTTTCGTTATATACAACCTTGAGCCACATATGGACTACTGTGCACAGATGTGATCACCTGGTCTTCAAAAGGATGAAGAGATATTGGAAACGGTCCATAGGTGATTGACTAAGGTGGTTTCTGGTCTATGGAATGTTCAGTATGAAGAAAGGTTAAGAAAATCCAAAATGCAGAATCTAGTGAATAGAGAGAATTGATATGACAGAGATATAAGTTTGGTAAAGAGTTTTTATCAGATTAATTGAAGAGGTTTTACAGAGAATGGTGGAAGATATGGAAAGAACAAAGGGTTATCCATGGAAGAAGTGTGTGAGCAAAGAAGCAAGAAGGATTTTTGCATGGAGAGTAAGGTGAATGAAGAGTGTGGTAACTACAGGGAACTGAATGCATTTCAGATACAGTATGATAAGCTGTGTGTGTGTGCACGTGCACCTGCGGACTTGACAGAGAGACCCTACACAATGAGTGACTCTTTGGAGGTCTGAATATAATGCCTAACCTTTGCAGATTCATCTGTCTAGTTCTTTGATTACCTTTACTTGGTATCCATTCAGTGCTTAATTTTGTACATCCTTAATCTGTCAATCTGCTAACATGACAAGCTCATCTCTATTTATATGCAATATGTCACAATATCCTCTACTCCAGTCATTATTTTTAATGCTATCCCTTTTTTGTTATATGGAGCATTCTTCTCTTCAAGGCTCTCTGGTCCACATGAAACCTGTCTTCCTGTTTTTTAGCTGTTGGCCACGTGTCACTTCCAGAGATAAACACTGGAATAATGCACATATTAAATAGCTTTTTTTTTTAAGCCTACAGGAAAAATCTCATAACAGATAATCTTCATATAGCCAAAATGCTTTGGTTCCTTGAGTGAGTCTTCTTTCTTTCTTTATGTGGTTCCCACCATGAAAAGTTATTAGTAAACCTACTTGTACTCTGCTCTGGAGATCAAATATGGATATTTTTTCAAGCCACTTCAGGGCCTCTAATAAGCAAGGTGGTGGTCACGCACAAAATGATGACATTCCTCTCCCACCTAAAGAAAATCACAAACATCCATGCCCACAGCCAGATTTGAACCCATGACCGGTTGGTTGGAGAGCAAGTATGCTAATCACTTGGCCAACCAGGCTGGCAAATTTATTTCTTTAACCTTGTCTTTCTTTAAAACTGTCTAAGGTAAATGTAAATCATCCACAATTTCAACAGGATTATCTGCTAATCAAAGTTTAATTTGATCCAAATTTATCATTAATTTTGTTTTAGTTATGTCAATATTTAAACTTTTTTTTTCTGCTTTCTCCGTTAAGGTCATTTAGCATTTCCTGAGCTTCTTTATTTTCTGTAACAGAACTGCATCTCTACAATATGTAAATGATTGAGATTTTTTTGCTGTTTATGTTAATTACATTGTTTCCCATGAGGCAATCCTAAAGAATTCTAATATAGCACAAAATTGGGTTGATATCAGATCTCTTTGCCTCATCCCATTCTCAATGCTGAATTCCTTTCTCCTATGTTCTATTTATATGGGCTATTGCATGATATATAGCAGGCCTGTACAATATGTGGCCCACAGTGCTATTTATTTTGGCCCGTCTGCCTGATCGAAATTAATAATTCATATGGGGAATACGAAATGAGACGATTTGAATTAAATTTTTACTAAGACTCTGTATGTTTACGTTCATGCAAATAATGTCACAATCATGTTTCTTTCAACTCGACAAATTGTATTTGGAGTTATTCCCACTGTCGCATTTAATAACAAATTATTACAATCACTTCGAGGTTTTGTTAGCGCTAGTGTCGCTGCGAGGAAATTCAAAGTTACATCTCCGTGATAACGACTTGATGTCTACGAACGAGAAAGAATGTGTAGTGGTTGGTTGTAGCTGGAGCAATATATTACATAACTGTTATCATAACTAACCTGCATTATTGTGAGTTTTTCATCATTAGCTCAATGTTCCGAACCTTAAAATAGATTCAGAACATCGAGCATTTAATCCTGAGTAAACAAACAAATTTTTTTTATGTTGTTTAAGGACAAAATAGTGAGCATTGTTTGCTGGGAATCTATCGCTGTGCCAAAAGAGTACAATCTGAGATGTCATTTTGAATCAAACATCCTAACCTTGGCAAGTTGGATGCAAGTGAAAAGCAAATAAAAGCAGCAAAGTTATTGAAAGTCCTTAGCGGTGAGCAACAAGCCTTTAAAAAAGTGACATTTGCAAATGAAGTTGCCACAAAGGTAAGCTTAAAAATATCACAAGAAATAGTTTGTGCTGGCAAATCATTTACTGAGGGAGAGTTGATAAAAAGGTGTCTGATGATTGCAGTTTCCGAATTGTGTCCTGATAAGAAAAAATAATTTTGAAAATATCAATTTCTCCCGTATGACTGTTCAAGCACAGGGTGGCTGATATTGCCAAGGATCTTAAAGATAACCTGCAAAAATCAGCTAGTGCATTTGTCTATTATTCACTTGCTATGGATGAAAGTACTGACGTAAAAGATACTACACAACGTTTAATATATGTAAGAGGCATTAATAAGAATTTTGAGGTCACAGAGGAACTTGCTGGTTTGTGTTCAATGAAAGGAAGAACAATAGGAAAGGATAGTGCAGAAAATGTAAAGATGTAACCAGTGGTGAGCTATAAGGGGCTCGCATGAGCCCTTTGTTAAATTTTTCTCAAATTTGCGAGCCCCTTGTTCTTCTTGTTTAATAATCTTGTAGAACTAGAAAATACCACCACAAAATGTATACATGCTACTATAATTGCTACTTTAAATTCATATGGATTTTCTGATAACTATATTAAAAATCATTTCATTGCATTTTGTTCTGATGGAGCTAGTGTAATGTTAGGAAACAAATCAGGTGTTGCAATCAAACTTCTACAAAAATTTCCCAACGTTGTGATTTGGCATTGCATTCATCGTTTACACTTAGCATTAGACAACTCGATAAAAAAATTAAAGAAATAAATCATTTTGAAATATTTATGGATAAATTATATGCTTTTTATCGTCAATCACCAAAAAATCAACGAGAATTAAATACGATTGCAAAAGATCTTGGTATCGAAATTTTAAAGATCGACCATGTGTTTGGACCACGATCAGCAGCTTGCGGTGTACGAACACTTCTTGCTGGGTGGAGAAATTACCCAGCTTTATGCAAGCATTTTGCATCGAATGATAAATATAAGGGCTTTTTAAACCGAATTCTCAATTTGGAATTTTTAAAAGATCTAGCATTAATGATTGATATCCTACAGGAATCATCATATCTGTCAGAATCAAAGTCACAATATAAGTATTATAAGGGTTAAGTTATCTCCCCCCCCCTTTTTTTTTTTTGCTCGACGATGGGAGTCCATTATTAAAATTTCCATAGCTCACCACTGTGTGTAATCAAAAAATTATCCTTAAATTTCAAGAATTTAGTAGCAGTTTGCACTGCTGGTGCCCCATCTATGTGGGGAAAAAATGTTGGTGCTGTAACATTTATTGAACAGCATTCAGGTAAACCATTGACAAAATTTCACTGCCTAATTCATCAGCAGGTGTTATGTTCAAAGGTTTTGCAGTTTGATCATGTGATTAAAGTAGTATTTGCTCTGGTTAACCATATTCGAGCTCAAGGTTTTAAACACAGAATGTTTCAGGCATTTCTAGAAAAAAAATGATGCCGAGTACAGGGATCTACCATACCACACTGATATACGTTGTTTGAGTCGCGGCAAAGTTTTGTCACGCTTTGTGGTTCTAAAAAATTAACTAGTTGAATTTTTGGAATCTCAAGAAGATATGGAAAAATTCCCAGAAATAATGGATGAAGAATGGAATCAAGATTTATTTTTCTTGTGTGACATTTTGGATCACTTGAATGACCTTAACTTACAGCTTCAGGGAAAAAATAAGTTTGTTTTTCAGTTTATGTCTCTTATAAAAGGCATTCAAAATGAAATTAAGTTTGTTTGAAAATCAACTTGCTAAGGGGGATATGTCACATTTAATTTGTCAACAGAATATTCCATCAGAATATCATTCAATGGTGGGTGGAAATATATGAAGCACATATCACTTCTAAGTGAGGAGTTTCAGAAAAGAATGCCATTGAATAATGAAGACTAAGTCCACATAAAAGTGATTGAAGATCCATTTTCTGTCGAAGCAGGAAATCTACCTGTCGAACTCCAGATGGAAGTTATTAATCTCCAATGTTCTGAAAACTATCGGGTCAAGCATAGGGAGAGTACTTTACAAGAGTTTTATTCTATTCTGGATCAGGATAAATTTAAAAGTTTGTTGGATACTGCCTACCAGATATTTTGTATGTTTGGGAACAAACATTTTCGGTCATGAACTTGAACAAAACCAAACAGTGTTCATCTTTAAGTGATATCAATTTAGAGGCCATATTAAGAACGGCCTCTAAGTCCACTTCAAACATGCACCAAACTTTGATAAAATAGTGGCAACAAAGAAATACAATGTGTCACATTGTGACACTCTGAATGTCACAACGTGACATTGTCACTGATATTTGTGATATTCTCCGTGAAATTATTAGTAAACTTTGTGTTTATGTTTAAATGGTTTTTATTGAGAAATTTTGCAGCTATATATGTTTGTAAATAATTTTGATTATAATTTTAACTCTCTAAAAAATTTAAATATGCATATTAATTAGTATTTACTGTAGACCTACTAACAAATTTACTTAAGTTTAGCTGCAGTGGACTAGTCTAAAATTCACGGTCCGAAGTGATCTGGCCCTTGGTCAGGTGGTCCAATAATAAAATTAGTTTAATCCTTTTTCCAAGTGTGAGCAAACAAAGTTTGCGCCTGAAAGTATCTTCAGGACTGGGGTAAGGTGGTACAACACCAGAGCAATTCGTTGCAAAAGGTGGAGCAAGCTACCAACACTCCTATCTCAGTATCTCCGTAGCTTGCTCCACCTTTGCAACGAGTTGCCCCGGTGTTGTACCACCTTACCCCAGTCCTGAAGATACTTTCAGGAGCAAACTTTGTTTGCTCACACTTGGAAAAAGGATTCAACTAATTTTATTATACTCTAACCAAGTGAAAAATAAACTTTCAGGTGGTCCAAGTTGGGTTTGGCCCTCAAAGACAATCAAGTTGTGCGGGCCTGATATATAGTGTTTAATAATCTAGTATTTTGCTGGGATGACCTGTTGTTTTAAGCTGTTTATTTTTTCTGATTGATATAAAGAAACAAAGGCTTTTTCAAAATCTACAAACAGTAATATGTAAGAAAATGATATTCATTTACTTTTTTCTATTATTGGCTTCATAGTATGGATATGATCTGTTGTAAAGAATCTTGCTCTGAAGCCTGCTTGTTTCATATGGCTATGTGATATCCAAAAATCTTGCAATTTTATTTCATTAATGGATATAAGCTCTTGTACAATTGTGATAAACTGATTGGCCTATAGTTATTGATTTCATCTTTGCTGTCCCCTTTTTATGTAAGATAATCATTGATTTAGCCAATGAGGTGGAATTTTTTTCTGTAGTTAAATATCATTGAACATATCCAGTATGACCTTAATGAAACTGAATATATTTTGTGCTTCTGCTAATCTGTCTTTCTTCTCCAGGACTTTTATAATTCTTGGCTGACATCAAGATTTGCCATAATTTTTCTATTAAGATAGATGATTCTGTATGTGCTGCATCTAAATTTAGTAGAGGATCTGTATCTATTTCTCTGCTGGTTTCTATAAAAATACCTACATATTTCCGTTATTTTGTCTATCATACTATACCATACTTTTTTCTATTATTGGCTTCACAGTATGGATGTGATCTGTTGTAAAGAATCTTGCTCTGAAGCCTGCTTGTTTCACATGGCTATGTAATATCCAAAAATCTTGCGATTTTATTTCATTAATAGATATAAGCTCTTGTACAATTGTGATAATAAACTGATTGGCCCATAATTATTGATTTCATCTTTGCTGTCCCCTTTTTATATAAGATAATCAATCATTGATTTATGCCAATGAAGTGGAATTTTTTTTTTTTTTTGTTAAATATCATGAAATGAGTCTCTGACTCCATGGAGGTTAGATGTTAATAATAATACTATACCATTACCTTGCTTATTTTTAAGTTATGAAATCCATTTTTCCTTCAGTATAACTCATTTCATAATATTCAGAGATTTTTTGCTTTCCATTATGTTTTGAATTTTCTTAAATTACATTTTTTTATTTTGGAAGTTTTTTTTCACTTGGTTAGACTATAAATTATATATTTAGTTTAATTCTTTATCCAAGTGTAAGCAAACAAAGTTTGCACCTGAAGTATCTTCAGGACTGGAGCAACTCGTGACAAAGGTGGACCAAGTTCTCATTGCTTTCCTTAGTACTAAGAAAAGTGACGAGAACTTGGCCCACCTTTGCCACGAGTTGCTCCAGTCCTGAAGATACTTCAGGCGCAAACAAAGTTTGCTTTTTATTTAATTTTTTATTTTTTTGCTTTTTTTATTCTGCCTTTGTTTGCTTACACACTTGGATAAAGAAGTAAACTAAATATATAATTTATACATTTTTTATGTCATTTTTGATTTCTTTGTTAACTTTCTCATTTCTACAAATTCTGTATTGTCTGTAACTACTTCTATGTTTCCATTTCCTTAATTCCTCTATTTCTTTGATTACATCAAGTGTCCATAAAGTAAGTTTTGATTCAGATGTTCTATTTGCTGGTAATTTCTTAAATTATCATCATTATTATTACTTTTATATTATATATATTTATTTTATTATAAATATATATATTTGTTATTAATAATAATAATAAATATATATATATTTATTATTAGTAGTACATTATTATGATTCAAAGACTTGATGAGTCTTTGAACTCCAGAGAGTTCAAAGATTCATCGAGGGAGGGTGCCTACTCTACAACTGAACCCACCTACAACGAATTCCAACTATCATCTACACGAACACCATGTACCACCCACCATTAATATTTTCATACAAACACAAAATCCATGCCCACGGCAAGATTCGTAACAGCAGCCTTTTGGCTGGAGAGTGGATACACTAACCACTTGGCCAATCAGGCTAGTAAATTTTTATCAACTTCTATTATTCTTCTATTCTATCAGATAAATCTGATTCATTCATATTCCTTTCTTTCAACCATCTTCCAATAATTTTTTCATTGAATTTTTCTTTATGGTTCATATTCCGGAGCTTTGATTACCAATTTCAAATCTCTCTCTCGATGTTTATTTTTATCCTTGCTCTCACTAGCCTATGATCTCCTCCATAGCTAGACAAATGTTTTAATATTTCCATGTTGTTCACCATAATAGAATTAAATTCATCAAAAACTTCTCCAATTGGCAATCTCCAGGTCCAATTTTTTTTTTAAAGAAAGAAAGAATAACCTATGTAAAATCACTGCAGATTCAATAAGTCTTTGTTCTCATTTCTCTGGTCTATGTCTGCAAGGTGGGATGCCTAATTAATAGGTCTCCTATCCAACACCATCCCTCAGAGGATTTTAGGCTTTCAGTTAAGTTTTTTTTTTTTTTCGTTTATTGTTTTGAGAGTTTTTGTGTGTGCTTTTACAATTATGAGATTGTATCCCTGATGATGTCTCTGTGACAGAGATGAAATATAGAATCCAATAAATTGATATTTTATTGTTCCTCTGTGTTATTCATTCCATTAAACCTAATAATGAGTCCCTTCTACAGATTCCAAATTTAGTTCATACATTTTGCTATACTCTTAGAATAAACCTAGAAGTACTGTAAACAAAAACATTAGCTTAATATCAAAGAAGCATGGGGTGCTGAAAGGCATCATCATGAAAAACATGGAAATGCAAACACTATTTTAATACACTAAAGACCTAGGGGAAAAAAAAGTACACATGGTTGCAAGTCTGTAAATGTTTCTCATTGCTATATATATTTGCAAATCATAAAGCAGTCAAATTATTTTACTAAAAGAAAGAATGATTTAGATTTGCTTACATAATTATTATTATTTTTTTCTTTTTTTTTTTTGGTCTTCATCATTTAAAGTAATGGCACAGTGTCCATGAAAACTGCACTGCAAAGGCAGGCAAAAGCTATGGTTGATAATAAACATAAGAGTAACAAAACTAAACTGCTAAGGATTTTAATCTTAAAGGCCTGAAGTTGTTTTATTTGTGGTGTATACAGCTAGAACCAACTTTAAAGAAATGATAAGGATTTTAAAGAAAACAATTCCTTAGTTTAACAGACAGAAGAAACTTGTAATGTGATACTTGACATTTCTTAGGCATTTGATATTATGTAGTATTAGCATAAAGGGCTGCTCCACAAATTACCATCTTGTGATTTGCCTTCAGCTTTTGTGCAAATATTTTTTCTCACTGTATATACATAGCATTCCCTTTTTAGAATTCTCTACTAATAAATGTGAAGAGCTCTGCTCTATCGTTTACTCTCTTTATCCTATAAGTAAATGAATTTCTCTCACTGACCTCAAATCCTATCCATAGCATGCACCATTCCTCCTACCCATTTCACAAACCTTGCAGTACTCAAGCATCCCAAGATTCAAGATCCACAACCAGTGCTCGAAATATGGATTTCCATACTACCAAATCATAGTGCCATTTTTTTTTTTCTTGTAAAAAGATCTTAGTGCACATTCCCTTACTTTTGATAAAAACCTAGCTCATCAAACATGACAGGATCTTTCTAGGACTGACATTTACCTCTAGCCTTTTAAGCGAAAACACATCACATCTGAAGCTTCCTCGGTCTCATAACACTTGGTATCTTTTACCACTCAAGAGATTACTTTTCACTTGTCCAGTTACTAACTCTAAAAAGTCCAAAAATATCTTTATGCTGTCAAAAAAATAGAACAATTTGTGAATTATGATTTTCTATCTCATCCAATCCAGCCAATCTCAGAGTTAATCTGTTTTTGCTTTGTGCCTTTCCTGGGCAATGTTTCACAGAGATGGCAGTAATTATTCTTTACATTTCTGTTAAATCTACAAATAACATAAGTGGAGCTGAAAAACAACTACTGTAGTTACAATTCAATGCTGACCAACAAATATTTTCTCATTCCTCTTTCTTTCAATCTACTTCTGTTCTTTGAAGCAGTCTTCTCTGGAATGTCATATATGAGGAAAGGTTGAGAAGATGCAAATTGCATCTTCTCAACCTTGGATAGGAGGAGGAGTGATATGATAGAGACCTACAAGTTGGCAAGGGATTGTTATAGGATCAATGCTGGAGAGATTTTACAGAAAACAGTTGGAGATCAGGGTCAGGGGAGAGCCAGAGGTCATCTGTGGAAGCTGTATAAGGAGAGTGTGAGTGGTGGGGGGGGGGGTGAGAAGCAGGTTTTTTGCATGCAGAGTTGTAAATGATTGGAATGCCTTGCCTGAGAGTGTGGAGTCAGCAGAGAATTTAAGTGTGTTTAAAGTGCGGTATGATGGGCTGTGTGTATGACAAAAGGACCTCCTAGATGAGTCTTTGACTCCATGGGGATCTTGGGATAGTAATAATAATAATAAATAAGTAAAATAATCTCAGGAATAAGTGAAGCATGGTTGGATGAGAATGATATGCTGATGGGAACTGAAACGGAAGGATATGATGTTTTTCATGAGGATATGAAGGGCAAAAGAAGTGATAGAGAGTATTGCTGATGATGGCAGGGGAATTATGTCCATGCAAGGTTGAGAAACAAAGCAAAAAAAAAAAAAAAAAGACAGTGATTTTGAAGCAGTAGGCATGAAGTGGAGATGGATAGAATGAGATATTCAGTTGGGTGCTGCTATAAGCCAAGGAAAGTGGAGAATAGACACAAATGGAGAGGAGACTTGGATTAGTGAGCAAGCAAAGGGTGATCATTGTGGATGATTTCAATTACAGCAATACTGATTGAAATGAAAAGATAGAATCAGGGAATATGAAGAAGGAATTTCTCAAGTACTTAAGACTGTTGTCCCTTAAGTAATATGTAATGGAGGACAACCGCGGATCTCAGAGCCTCCATAGCTCAGTCAGTATAGACGAAGCCATTTGGTTGGAGAGACCCAGGTTTAATTCCCGTCTATGAAGTGAGGAACCGTTATCTGATCTCTTTCAACTAAAGGTGAGTTAGCCAGTCTCATACAGAGGTGGAGGGTATTTTTCCTCCCTGAAACTCTGGTTTTTCATCCCTCAGAACAGGCAAACCGGCCCTATGAACACACACACACTTTTACAGACAAAAATACCCCCCCACACACACAACGTCAGGCTCTGTGACAGGTTGGTTGGGATTGCACATATAAAAAAGGCTGACCTCAAATACATGGGATATGACACAAGAGGAAAAAGAAGACAACCACAGATCACAAATCTGATTATACAGAGAATGTGACTGTCAACAGAGTATCTAATCCTCCCCTGGTTGAGAATGACCACGAAGTAATCACCTAGATTGTAGCCAGTCCTGTGAGAACTTCTGTGAAGAAGGGATATGTGTGGAACCAACAAGGCTAGTGATTATGAAAAAACTGGGAGCTATAGCATGGAAAGGAGAGTTGAGTGGAAAGGAGGCAGATGCTGCTTGGACACTGATCAAGAGCTACTTAACAGCAGCAATGTCTGAGTGTATTCCAAAGGTGAGCATGCTAAATAAGGTAGGAGTAAAATGGGTGAATAAAGACATGAAATCTGGAAGAAGGCAGAACACTATGGAGATAATGCAAGATGAATGTTGGTAATAATCAGTTGAATAAAGAATACAAAGAGCAGGCTAGGAAGGTGACTTTAGTTGGTAAAGACAGAAAAGAACAGTATGAGAAGAAATTAGCCAATCAAGCCAAGAAAAATCCTAGTGAGTTCTTTTGATATATGGCAAGTAGAAGAAAATGACTATGGAAGAATAATGCTAGTTGATGACAATGGTAGATTAGTAACCAATGTAGAGGATATAGTTGAAGTATTCAATGAGCAGTTTATCAGGGCATGCCATCCTCGTGAAGCTGACATCACAAGAAGCTGAAGTGTAAAGGATATGGCAGAGGAAGGACTGATGGTGAATGAACAGGAGATTATGAAGAATTAAGTACACTTGATGTTCATAAGGCAGCAGAACTTGATAATATATCACTGTGGGAATTAATGGCACTTTTTGGCACAACTGCTTAACATGAGCCTTGCAACAGAGCAGGTTGAAAGGTGGGAAAAATTATTCCACTTCATGAAAGAGGAGGAAGAAGGAATAAAAATGAAGCTAGAAACTATAGCCCAGTCTGTGTGTCTGGAGTTGTTAAGGTGTTAGAGAAGTTGGTGACAACTAGGATTCAGAAATGGACTGATAATAGCATTATTCTTTATGATGGTCATATGAGTTTGTTAGAGAGAGTTCGTGCTTTAGCATTCAGCTTGAGTATTACAGTAAGATCACAAATTCACTGGATAAAAGATATGCATACACAATGGTATACTTAGATTTTCCAAAAGCTTTAAATAGACTGCCACATAACAAGCTGGTAGCAGAATTGAAACAGATGGAATTAGTTAACATACAAGTGAGCTGAACTGCATGATCAGCTGTCAGTTATCAGCAGGTTGTGTATGGGGGGGGGGAGTGATATCTCCAAGGGGAAAGGTCCAAGAATATCCTCAAAGTGGAATGCAACAGGGGATCTGTTTTGGGACCATTAATGTTTAACTTGCATGTTAATTTAATGACACTAGAACTGACTTATCTGGAGACATGCAGCTGCTTGCTGATGATGCAAACTTGGAAAGAATTATGAGAAGTAGAGCAGATGTTGTAGCCTTGCAGGAGGATCTCAATAGAACTATATGAGTGGGCAAGTGAGTGGAACTATCAGTTTGATGTTGCATAGTGCAAGGTCCTGAAATTTGTAGGTAAGGTTGGTATGCAGAGTATACAATTACCATATTTACTTGAATAGAACTTGCACTTTTTTTCCTCCCACAATTAGTTAAAAAATCGTGCTGCAAGATATATGTGGAGATTTTCAGAAAAAAATACTAAATTGACATTTATAATTATATCCTCGGTATTCGTCATAATTTATAATTGCTCACATTTATAAAATGAATGTATTTAAATTTTAATTATCAACGTTATTTATGCGATCAACCATTCACCTTCATCACGTGATATATTTGAAGCTTTTAGTGACGATGCTTCTATAATTAATTACAGAAGCAAAATCATGTCCCAAGCAATCAAAAATCCAATTGCACAACAATTCTAATGAGTCTCTTAATCTTAACCCCCCCCCACCCCCCACACACACAATCTGATATTGAGTAGAAGTCTATGCTCTCTCACTCCTACATTTCTTCTATCTGATATTGAGTAGAAGTCGATGCTCTCTCACTCCTACATTTCTTCTGCTGGTTGCTTCCATTTCTATGCATATGACTGGTGCTGTATTAACAAAACATCACGTAAGTAAACAACAAAGGCAAGCTGACGATTGTCGAGTTGAAATGCCAATCTTCTTCGACCGGATTCCAAAATATCTCAAAATGCCATAACATTTACTATTTCCTAAAGTTTTAAACTTTTTTTTTTTTTGTGCGAACTATATGTGAATTTTTTAATTTCTTTTTTTTTGTGAAGTAAAATCAAGGGTGCAAGATAGCCGCAAGGATAAGTTATATTCAAGTAAATACGGTAATGGAGAAATTTTGAAAGAAGTGGTAAAGATGAGAGATCTGAGAACAGTGGCCTACAGGTCACATTGCAAAAATTGTAAGAACATCACAGTGGATGATGGTTATAATGAGGACACTGATATACAGAAGCAAAGAAGTTATGGTTCCTTTGAAAAAGCCTTTGATTGGGTCACATGGCCTACTATGCACAGATATGGTCACCTGGTTTTCAAGAGGATGACAATATATTAGAGAGGGTCTAGAGAAGGTTTACTAAGTCAGTGTCAGGTCTATGGAATGTTAGATATGAGGACAGATTGAGAGAATGCAACTTGCAGAGTTTGTGAATAGAAGGAGAGGAGGATATGATTTAGACATATAAGATGGTGAAGGGTTGTTACCAGATTAATGAGGAAGAAATTTTTCCTATTAATGAAACAAGAGAGCAGGGAAGTGAGAGGCAGGTTCTTTCCATGTAAAGAACTGGTATGTGGAATGCATTGCCTGAGTGTGGTGAGTGCTGAATAGGTTAAAAGGAATGGTTCAATGTTCTTTTTGCATGAGGGGTATGGAACTCCTAACTCCTACAATGAGGTCAGGTGTTAATGATAATAAAATCTACCCTGATCCAGGTCCAAACAATTCCATAGACCACCATTAAACCAGCATTCTAAGCTTAAGTATCTTAGTGACACAATGAACACATCAGTGTTCTTCATTAAATTTCACCATACATTTTCAGGCCAACGTGTCTTTTCAAAATGAAAACTGGATTGGTTGATTTGAAATTATGAATATAACAACAAAGGATGACACCATATCTGTTCTCCATTACATGCATTCTCCAGTCTCCCTGTTTTGTTGATGATGAGTTAGCCAGTCTCATATGGATTCTGTCACCATATGAGACTGGCTAACTCACTATCAACTGAAAGCTCTTATAAAAGCTTCTTGTATCTTAGATGGGATTCATCAAAGCAAGTCTTTCCAGCAAAGGAAAATGTTCATGTAATACTATAGATGAAAAAATCTGCTATCTCCATATGAAACCAACTCACCTTCTGTCACAAATGTCTTTTTATTCAGAGAAATACTCCTTATGACAGTGACATTAATCAACACCCATTTTTTGTTTGTTTTTTTGCCAACATAGCAACATGTTTGAGAATATTGGCAAAGGAAGATAAACATAAAACCTATTAGAATTTGTGGATGGAGGAAAGAAGGAAAATTTCATGAAGCTGGCTTGTATACTTTTGTATACTAATGTAAAATCCAAGAAATATTAAGAAAATAAATTTTATAGCACTGGTTAACAGAATTGAAATGGTAACCATAAAAATAAGTAAGACTTAACTGAAGTCTAGCATTACAACCACAATATATGGCATAGGGATGTGATTACTCATCAAAATGTTTCAAATGATGAATCGGTTTCCATTATTTCCACTTGAAAGACTGAAGACAATGAATTATTTATTTTTATTTTTTTATCTACTGCATTATAATCATTCAAATGGAAATAATGTAAACTGTAGAAGGAAAGAATAACTATGTCCTTACATATTAGTGGAAATAGGACTATAACTTTGAACTACACATCAACCTTATATCTCGAGCATAGGCAGTCATGATTACGGACAAATGACAAAGAAGAGTAAGAGAGAGAGAGAGAATGGTCAGTTGCACAGTGATCTCTCAATTATCCAATCTTCAAATTTTCAAATAACCAATCCTTGAATGGGGTAGTGTATCAACTGACTTCTGGTAAAGAACCATGTAACTGTGCTTTCATTTTAACTGATCCTTTAATTATCCAACCAGCAAATCAATTTCCTACTGCACTTGGATAATTGAGAGAGCTTAATTGCATAACTGCATGTAAAATACACTTGTTAAAGAGTGGGTTTGTTTCAAACTTGTTTTAAACAGACAGCAGTAGAACAAATACATGAAGAGGAAGGAAAATGTATTCTATGAGTTTGGAGTTAAACTGTGAAAGAGTATGGAAGTCTGCTTCTAAAAAGGTGGTTGAAGTCAAGTGAACAGAAAAAAAAAAACTATTTGCAGGGACACTTTCCTTTTTCTGCTCTTCTTATCACCTTATGTTTGTTAACTATGAATTCGCTAGCAGGTCTGTTTTTTTTTTTTAGAAGAAAAACTCAAGTTGCCTTTTATATAAAAAGTCATGCTATTCCATCCATACAAGAGCAGCTGAAAATTATGTCCTACTGTCGTCTTTGGTTGAAAATTGCCTTATGTTCTAAATGGAAAGGAACAGCTAGGGTCTTCCCAGCCAAAGAGCAAATCTAAAATGAAGAGAATAATAAAAAAAGAGAATATGAATTATTTTTTTGAGAATAACTGCATGTGTCATCATGGTGGAAGTGATCATAGCATGATTCAGCAAAAGAGGCTAGAACACACACACACACACAATTAACTGAGATAGTACACTGACCTCATAGCCTTAGCTGCTTCAGCCATTACTTCCATAAAGCTCAAAGTCCTAACTTAGACAGTTGTGGATCAAGAAGGGAAGGAATGCAGCAAATAGAGGCAATTGCTTTTCAAAGAAATAAGCATGAATTTTAATTTAAATAAAAAAATAAACATAACAGTTTCAAATTATGTGATTAAAAAATTTGAAATTAATATTATTACCACCAGACATACAAGACTCATTGTCTTTTGACAATGATCAAGACTCTCATTTGAAGGCCCATACAATCAAATTTTTTTCACACATACTGACGCAGGGCATTCACCCAACATTCTCCAAGCAAAAACCTATTCATTTGTTCATTTTCCTTATACAATTTCCAAGGATGGCTTCTTTTTCAGCTCAAGTCCCATCAATAAATCATTCTCATCTAACTAAGTTTCATTCATACTAACAATTTTCAATTAACTATCAGCATCATAAATTTTTCTTATCTCTGATGATCATAGCATTCATACAAATCTAATCAGTCCAATCTATACGACCTCTCAGCTAACTCCTCCATACTAGACTTTCTAATGCAGCCTGTCCCATTTTTCAGAATCAACTGATTCCTGTGCATCCTAAGTTTTCTCTTCTTTGTGTTGACAACTCTCTCTATTGCACATTTATCACTAGTTCTAATGACAAAAGACTTTAGTCATCTCTCTCTTGCACTTCCTTTTACTCCAGATTTCTGACCAAATGACAGCCCTTAGAGATGAAAAATATCAAATCCATTCAACTGCAATCCATCAGTTCCTCAGATTCATCCCACACTTTTGTAATTCTACAACCTTCTTGTCACATGCATATGTTCCAACACACCCATTATCTTTGCTCACTGACTTCATTTATCAATGTCATATCCAGGAACACAATGACCACCTGCCCAATTACACATATCTTTCACTCTCAACAACCACCCTAATTCTCCTCTTCTACTTCTCATATCCAAAGTCTCAACAGAGAAAAGCATTGTAATAGAGGATGCACAATGTTTGTTTTCTAGGAAGGAAGACAAACAATGTGCATCTGCTATCATAACTGAAAAATTGAAGTAAATTATATTTTTTAAAAATGTTAAACCTTATAAATATTTGTCAATCATCCCTCTTCTCTACAAATTAATCATTCAGATATGTGAAAATCTCAGGAATGAAGGGATATATTATGGAATTGCAAAGTGAAACATTATAATGCTCTATAGCTATGCCAGAATCAACAGAGAGAGAGAGAGAAGCAGATGGAAAGAGATCAATAGTACTTTGGTGTTATTTAAGAAATCTTTAAAGATGACAAGTTGTTTACCTTGGGTGTAAAGATAAATATAGAAAGAAAAGTGAGGTGAATAAATATGGAAATTTAACAACTTAGAATTACAGGTTATGAGAAATGTATCAAGAGAGATATATAGTAGTAATAAATGAATTCTAGGAATGCATTAAATATAATAAGAAAATACAAATTAGGATACATAAAGAGATCAGGGAGTAGTCTTTTCATCATTGTGTGCTCAGGAGGAGAAGAAATTATCATGAAAGAATGACTGTTAGATGAACTAAAAGTAAGGGCTAACAGTTCTGAAAATTGAATAGAATTATTTAATGAACCTTTTTTTGTCAGAGTATTTACTTAAAAATTATCAAGTCTGGGTAGAAAAGTAGAATTCTGGGATTTTTCAATATACTTGTGCATTATTTTCTCGCTTGATATTTTGACACAATAATCAAAAATAGTGCATCTTGCAATAGTATTTGTGCACAGTAATGTAATTCATTATTCTATACGAACTTAGGAGTGAAAATACAGGAGGCAAGGTTGAGATGATTTGGTCATGTGATGAGGAGGGAGGACAAATATGTGGGAAGGGTCATGCAGATGGATGTGCAAGGAAGGCGGAAGCGTGGGCGGCCAAAGAAGAGATGGAGGGAGCTGGTAGAAGAGGACTTGAAGATGAAGAACTTGGATGTGGTGACAGCCCAAGACAGGAAGGTGTGGAGGAGACTCATAACAAACAGTGACCCCACTTAAGTGGGAGAAGCTGTAGAAGAAGAAGAAGAAGAATGTAATTCATTATCACAAACAATAATTATTATTTTTGTACTGTCTCAAACTGCTTTGCCAGTAAAAATGGTCCAACTTAAACCAAAATTGCAATCATGCAATTTATTTTAGTAAAGATCCTAAATATTATATTTTATTCAATTTCAACAACAGAATGATATATTACTTTATCATTTAAAAACTTCAGAAATAATATTTCAAAGGGGCAATTTTTGCCTCTACAAATACCCTAATTTAAAAAGAAAAAAATTGCAATATTCTGATAAATTTTTGTAAAGAATACAAATTGCTAAATTTCATTAAAATCCAGCTAAAGCAGAGTATTTACACATACACAGATGGTCAAACAAAATGAAGCTTACAGATGTTACATAATTTGTTAAGTGCACCTTATGCTGTTATCATTAATTAAAATCTTAAACATTCATTAGTCATCAAGCTGCAATTAAATGTTATGCTATCTGACAATCAATATATGCAAGTTGTCAACTGATAACTACATATCCTCAACACAATTAATAAATGTATAGTTTTATAAAAATCAAAATTTGCTGTTGTTCAGAAAAGTAAAATTTATTGCATTTTCATTTCGAACTCATAAGTTTGACTGCTCACAGGCCATTTGTTTCTCTCATTACGCGAAACAATAGGATTCAGACATTAATCCAAAATTGTTTTGCAAAAGAATTTTTACACCAAAGTGCTCTCTTCGCTACGGCAAGTCTTCTCTGCATTTTATACATTCTTAAAAGAATTTATTCCACCATTATAAGTTTTAAATTTTGTGCGGAAGATTTGTCTAATACAGTATAGCAACTAGCCTTTTTAAAAGAGCTTTGCAATTCACAAACCTGTTATAAACTGACAGCCCCACGTCAGCTGGCAACTAATCACCATCGCAAAACTTATAAGAATTAAATATATGTATATTTTACAGACAATACCAAATATGAATATTCTTCAAAGATATTAATTTTATAAATTAGTTATAATAATAACAATAAAGTCTACAGCGAACAACAACTGTTATATAAAATAAATAAAACTAACTTATTCGAGCCACAGGCTACACAATATTCAAACAAATGCCATACCATAGCTTTTCCATGAGCTGGCGAAAGGCCAATTGACAAAAGCGACAAGCTTGTTTGGAATCCTGAGAACCGAAACTAAGATAAAGTGCCCTGATTGTAAACATAAAAGGAAATGGGGCATAAAAATTATGAACAGAGAATATCTGCGAACTTTTTAAAACAATTGTAACTTTCCAAAATTTTTAAGTTTAATGCTACTCAGATAACTGCAGAGGGTGCTGATGAGTGAACAGGTAATAAACTGAAGATGGAATATTTTAGTTTTGTAATTCATGATGGCAGTAAAATTCAATTAGAACTGTTGGAATCCGTCTGCGTACCAGAAGTTAAAAACTCAAGACGTCGGCAGATATTTTACTAATCATATGATAAACAGCAAAAGTACTTGGCATCTCCTGGTTAAATGAGTACCTCGAGGGGTGTGCTTAAGGGTCAAAGCTGTATAACTGAGAGGAGACCTCCACATAGCCTTTAAAGGAATGCGGAGAACCGACCAGGGCTTCTGACCTAATGCCCAATCCTCACCTTCTCGTGGTGCACCCTGTTGGGTATCTACTTTGATACTGAACGAACGAGGATGGGCTGGCAATTTGGGATTTAGCCGACCAAATTGTATTCTTATTGGTTAAACCAAAAAAAAAATGATGGTACAACATGACAAAATTTCATGTCGGCTGGGGCGTCGCCCGGTTAAACAAGGCAACCGTTGTTTTTGCCAGGGAACCAGGGCGAACAGCGAAAAGTCAGCTACTGGAACAAATCTGAAAACAAACCCCAACTCAACATCACCAGAGTTAAAGATCGGTACTATCAACGTAAGAAGCCTGAATGGCAAAGAAATGGAGCTAGCTGAGGAATTAGATAAGTACCAGATCGACATAATACAAAAAAGACCAAAACTGGTGAGATCTTTCTGAGCAATAAATACAAAATGTTATATTCAGGCAATAACAATCAAGGAAAAGGAGTAGCCATAGTATTCAACACAAAATACGAGGCTAATCTTCTTGAATGGCAGTCAGTCTCAAGTAGAGTAATGTGGGCAAATATGAGAATGGGGAACTGGACAATGAGACTTATTTGTGCCTATGGTCCCACAGAAGGTTCTGCTAAGGTAGAAGTGGAGGAATTTTTTGAGGCTTTAGAAAAAGCAACTGACACAATGAAAAAGGAAAAGTTGGTCCTTGTTGGGGATCTAAATAGTAGAGTAGGAAATGATTGTGAGACATACAAAAATATTTTGGGAAAATTTGGAGAAAAGAGCAAAGCTAATAATAATGGCAAATATCTGTTGGAATTCTGCTCAGGACATGGACTGGTTATTACTAACACCATGTTCCAACATAAAAATGTGCACAAATTCACATGGAGAGAAGAGGCTAGGAATAAGAAAAGTCTCATTGACTATGTTATTGTTGATAGTGATGTTTTCTCCCTGGTGCAGGACACCAGAGTGTACAGAGGATTTCAAATTGGAAGTGATCACTATTTAGTCTTGAGCAGGATAAAATTGAATTTCATATTGAAAAGAATAACATGTAAGAAAGTTTTAAAGCGAGTAAAAGTTGAGCAGCTCTCAGATGTAAACTGTAGACTAAAATACAGAAATATTATTGAAAAGAAAATGAAAGAGTTTGAGAACAGGAATCAAACCTTGGAGATTCAGTGGCAAACTCTGAAGGAAATATTGATTGATTCTGCCAGAGAGGCATGTGGTGAGGTTGTGTGCAAAGATAAAAAAATCAGAACTCCCTGGTGGACACAGGAAGTTAAAGAGGCAGTGAAGGAAAAGAAGAAAGCATATCAAAAGTTCCTGGCAAATAAGTCAGCTTTTACTCTTACAGAATACAGAGACAAATGTAAGAAAGCTAAACAGTGTGTAAAACTAGCTAAAAAAAAGTCATGGGAGGACTTTGGCAAGAATATAGAAAATAAATATCAAGAAGGTGGCAAAATATTCTGGAGGTTGTTGAAGAAGCTTAGGAATGGAGGAAAGAGTGCTGTAAAAGGAATTAGAGATGATAAAGGTGAAATGAAAACAGGAGAAAAAGATATCCTTGAGGTATGGAGTAATTACTTTGAAAAACTGCTAAATGAAACAAGCAGTGATGACAGCACAGTGATAAAAAACACTGACCAGGCATGCAGTCAGGAATACATATCCATACTTGAAGTAGAAAAAGCTATCAAAGGCTTGAAATGTGGAAAGGCAGCAGGAGTAGATGATATTCGACCAGAAATGCTGAAGTATGGTGGTATAAGAGTCTTACAGTGGCTGCACTGCATAGTTCAGAAAGCCTGGACAGAGGGACGAATTCCCGATGATTGGAGTAGAGCTCTCATAGTACCCATATATAAAAAGGGAAATAAAACTGAATGTGAGAATTACAGAGGTATTTCCCTACTGAGTGTTCCTGGCAAGATCTATGCAAGTATACTTGAGAAACGGTTGAGAAGAATTGTGGAAGAAAAGCTTGGTGAAGAACAAGCTGGATTCAGGCCAAATAGAGGCTGTCAGGATCAGATCTTCACTTTACGACAAATAGTCGAGAAAGCATGGGAATATAACAAAGATCTGTATTTAAGTTTTGTCGATTTGGAAAAGGCATATGACAAGGTGCCAAGAGAGAAGCTATTCAATACGCTGCAGTTATATGGTGTCAATGGGGCATTATATCAAGCAATACTTAGTCTTTATTTGAGTTGTAAGTCAGCAGTTAGAATTGAAGGAAGTACAGGAAGATGGTTTAATGTTAAATCTGGTGTGAGACAAGGATGTACATTATCCCCTCTGTTATTCATTATCTATATGGATCACATTATGAAGGAATGTGGTATTAAACCTGATATCAAAATTGGAGATGTTAATGTCAGCTCTTTGCTTTATGCGGATGATGTTATACTTCTAAATAAATCCAATACAAGTCTGCAAGATTCTCTGACTAAATTGAATAGCTGTTGTACTAGATATGGTATGAAGGTCAGCAATAAAAAGAAAAAGACAATGAAAATAGGCAGAATCATTGAAAATGTCAACTGTGTTGTGAATGGAGAACCTGTGGAACAAGTAAAACATTTCAGCTACTTAGGCACAATTTTTAGTGAAGATGGTAAACTAAATATAGAAATAGACAACAGAATCAGCAAAGCTGGTATCCTGGGAAGTCAATTGAATAAATTCATATGGAATAAGAAAGAAATTAGTCGGAACACTAAATTAGCTGTATACAAGACTGTGTTCAAACCAATTTTAACTTATGGATCTGAGAGCTGGGTCAGAAGTAAAACACTTGACCAAAGACTAGAGACCGCAGATATGAGAGTCCTGAGAAAGATTAGAGGCGTGAACAGATGGCATCAATGGCAATATCATATTAAAAATGAGGATATTAGGAAAGAACTTGACATTGTCAGCATCCAGGAATGCGTTAGCAGAGCTAATCTCAGATGGTATGGTCACTTAAATAGAATGGGAGAGGAAAGATTAGCAAAACAAGTGTTCTCTGCCAGGTTGGCAGGAAAACGACCCAGAGGAAGACCAAGATATAGGTGGATTGATACGGTACAAAGTGCCTTAGACGATAGAAATATAAGATCTGATAATGTTGGAGTCTTGACAAGTAACAGACTGATTTGGAGGAAAATTGTAGATAGGAAGTTAGTAATGATGTAATTTTTTCATGTAGTACTGTCATATCCTGTACACCCATTGAGGGTACATGGCAGGAATTTGATGATGATGATGATGATGATGATATTTCATTCCTGACACATCAGATAACACAATTGTATAATTTCATAACGTACATCAATGCGTGTCTCAAAATTTGTTCCGTCCATTTCCTATTTGAACATTTAAAACATAAATTGTTTTCATAATCAAAACCTTTACGTTAAAATGACGTGATAATAGCGGGCAGCATACAAAAGTTTACCAATATAAGTCGTATAGGAAGCTTAACATTTCTTCTCAACCTCCTAGTTTAATCAGTTTCTACGAAGTTCTTTTGTTGAAAAGACCTAGATTCGAATCCCCTCTAAAATGCAAAGAACCTTCCATTTACATTTGAAGATAAGTTAGCCGGTCTCGTATCTCATAATAGGGACAAAAGTTTTCTCTGAAAATGCAACTTTTTCTACCATACCCCGGCAGAGTAAACACAAGCACCTGACACACACACACAGAAATATATTTAGGCATAACACAAACCTCATTTTAGGATAAAGTGGCTTATCCTAAAATTATGGTTCTAAAACCAAAAAAATTGGCTGGTAGTGGGCCTTAATGACTTTTCAGACTATATATTAGTTTTGCCCATTGTCAAAACTAATATATAGGCTGAAATGTGATAAATCCTAGAGCCCCAGAAATCATCACATCAGTCACGCTAGACAATGTACTATCGACTATCTACATTGCATAATGTTGTTTGCACTACACTTATCTCCCACACTTCCTCTCAGTATTTCTGTCAGTTACCTGAGTATATTCTGCATTTTGTCCCCCGATTTGGGGGACAAAAAATCGTCTGCAACCTCCGACTAACATCCCTTTAATTGAAAAACCATGTCATGATTCGTCGATTGTACCGACGAGAATCGAATTCAAGTTCTTATAATTCAAGTAATAGCATTTAATTATCTTTCACTTCTTCATTGTCATAATCAGTGCCAGATTTTACATTTTATGTGACAAAAAAAGTGTGCTCGAAAAAAAAGTACTATTAAAGCATGCGCAGTAAAACAATTTACAGCATTATGACAGAACAGTTCATTGAATTTGAATAAATTATAACAAAAATTAAGTATTAAAACTTTTTTTCCAGATTTGACATTTACAAATTCATTAAGAATATCGTCTGATAATAATTTTACTGCGAAAAAAGGTGGAACACAAAACGGAGACGTTGACATATATTAGACTGACTGGATATGCGTTAATCTCTACTAAGATTTGTCAAGGGGAGTTGGAGATTTTATGGTCAGATTCCTAAATTATATATGAAAACAATGAAAAACAAGAAAAAAATTAAAATTCATCGAATTGTAATTAGAAGCAAAATAACTAATTTCAAACAACGCTGTGTATACTGCTAGTAAAGAAGTTACTGGACATCACAGTGTGAGGAACAAATAACCATGGTGCCCAACTTAATTATTATTTATTTATTTGTTTATTGATTTATTCACATAATTGATACACAGTCAAAACAAAATTTAAAGAACATAATTTAAAAAACAAATACGATTTAACGAACAATTTGACTGGTGATACAGAACAATTCAGATTCTACAAAAGAATCTAAGAATAGTGTGTCAGGTAGCGTCGTAAAATATGGACTGTTCCAAGTAATGTTGTGATGTTTAATTGTTGTTAATAGTTGGATAGCTTCTTTGAAATTGCGCCAAGTGCATCGATAACTATTGGAATAACTTTAGTGTGTTTAAGCCACAGCCAGCCAACTTCGAAAGTTGCGATTGCCAGATCTCGATATTTGGTATTTTTTCCAGTTCTTTGATGTTATCACTGAGTACTGCAATATCGATAATCCAAACCTGTCGATGTTCGATAATTGTGATGTCAAGTCTATTTTGTTCAAAATGCCGATCAGTTTGTATTCGAAAGTCCCAAGAATGATCTACATAGCGAAAGATTTTCTGTAAGACGGGATTTGAAGAATTTAATGATTGCAATGAATGCAAAGAGTGAGAGTGGAAAGATCATGAGTGTGCTACCACGATTTGATTGTGATGAAATGAACAGAAGAGCAATTATAGTAAATGGAATGGTGTCCAGATTGTGTAAAAGGTTTTGCAAAGAAATGAAACTGAATATTCATTTTATGAATGTCTGGGATGAGTTTGATAAAAGGAAGGAGTATTTTAAGAGAGATGGTTTGCACTTAAATGGATTAGGAGCTTGGCATTTAGAACATTTATTGATAAAGGACAGAGTAAAGGGGCATAAACAGGAAAATGGGATTTGCTAGGGAGGCAGGTGATAGAGTCAGCTGTAAATAGTACTAAGGTCATTAATCGTTGTGAAACTGAGATTAATTGTTCGCAGAATGTTAACAGTATACAGAGTGGGGTAATTCGCACACAGGGATATTATGGGAGGAAGGGTGTATTGCAGTTTATGTATACTAATGCTCGAAGTATTAGGAATAAGTGTGAAGAATTTTTGTCATTACTTAGTACAACATGGCCAAAAATTATAGGAATTAGCGAAACTTGGTTAACCAAGAATGATATAGTTATTGGGATTGAATGTAAGGGGTACAGTATTTTCAGGCAGGACAGAGATGACAGAATGGGGGGAGGGGTTTTATTAATGATAGACGAAACATTAAAGCCAAAAAAGATAGAAGTACCTCACTGTGACAGGTATGTAGAGGGCAGTTCATTAGAGGCTGTTTGGTGTGAGATAGAGATTAACAAGGCGAAATATGTAATTGGTTGTTGCTATAATCCAAGGGGAATAAGGGAGAATGTAGATAGCATGTATTGGCAAATTAGCACGATGAGTAAAGGTCAAGTAATTATTATGGGGGATTTTAACTTTGGGGACATAGATTGGGGGAAGGAATGGTCACAAGGAACAAAGGAAATGGAGTTTATACAATTGTTAAGAGATAATTACCTGAGACAGCATGTGATGGAAGGGACAAGAGATTCTAGAGTGTTAGATCTGGTCATAACATCGGAGAACATATCAATAAGTAATTTAGTTACAATGCCTCCACTTGGGGAAAGCGATCATGTGGTCTTGACCTGGGAGATTGAAAGACGTACTGAATATTCTATTAAGAATGGGTATATGTGGAATTACAAGGCTGGTGATTATGGCAAGCTGAGAAGTCAGCTTTCAGCTGTATTATGGCATGAGAAATTCAAGGGGAGAGATGTTGATGGTGCGTGGGAGATTCTCAAGGAGTATTTGAAGAAAGCTGTATCAGACTGTATTCCTAGAGTCAGAAGGAGAAATCAAATAGGAGTAAAATGGATGACTAATACTATTAAACAAGAGTTGCAGATAAAGAAAAGGTTGTGGAAGACGTATAAAGAAAAAGGTGATGAGCGTTCCAATGAGCAATATAAGGTACAGGCAAAGAGAGTAACCTGTATGGTAAGGAAAGCCAAAGCTAATTATGAGAGGAAGCTAGCTGATGAATCCAAAAGAAACCCTAAAGAGTTCTTTCGCTATGTGGCTAGTAAAAGGAAGAATATCCATGGAAAGATTACTTTAAAAAGTGTTGATGGTAAGGAAATTACTGAAGCTAATCAAATAGTTGAGTTGCTTAGTGATCATTTCGCAAAAGTGTACCATCTTCGTAGTGATAGTGCAGTGTCAGATGTGCCATTGACTGATGAGAGTATAGAGATAGATGAAATTGAGGTGCTTAATATATTAAAGAACCTTAATGCTAACACTGCCATTGGGTTAGATGGCATATCGGCCCATGTGTTACGAGAATGTGCAAGAGAATTAGCAACCCCTCTAACCAGGATGTTTAATTTAAGCCTCACTTCTGGTAAAGTGCCAATAGAGTGGAAAGAGGGGAAAATAGTTCCATTGCACAAGGGAGGCTCTAAGACTGATGTTGCAAATTATAGACCAATCAATATATCTGGAGTGGTGGTTAAGATTTTGGAGAAATTAGTTAAAATTAGAATTCAGGACTGGGTGGACAGCAATATGATACTTTATAAGGGGCAACATGGTTTTGTAGTAATTTGCTTACGTTCTATAATAAAGTAACAGTGGAGTTGGATAAAGGAAATCCTTACTCAGTGATACTGCTTGACTTTGCAAAGGCTTTTGACAGGATTCCACATGGAACTCTGTTACATAAATTAGAGCAAATGGGTTTGGATCCGAAGATGGTGATTTGGATTAAAGGATGGCTGGTGGACAGATATCAAAGAGTGGTTTACGGAGGAGCTGAGTCCAGGAAAAGGCAAGTGACTAGTGGTGTACCTCAGGGCTCAGTTCTTGGTCTTCTATTGTTTAATTTGTACATCAATGATATTGGAAATACCTTGAATGGAAATATCCACTTGTTTGCTGATGATGCAAAATTGGGAAGAGCGATAATCAATTCAAATGATGTGGATATTTTACAGGATGACTTAAATAGGCTGACGGTATGGACTGAGGTAAATGGCTGTCAGTTCAACGTGGCTAAGTGTAAGGTGATGCACTTCGAGAGGATGACATCGCATGCTGTTTACTATATTAACGGAACTGAACTGCAGGAAGTTGATGAGACAAGAGACTTGGGAGTTATTGTGGACAGAGAACTTAAGTTTAAAGGGCATATTGCTAAAATTGTCAAAACATCACATCAAATTACATGGTTGTTGAGGAACACACTAACAAGCAGGGATAGGGAAGTTATTGTTCCACTCTATAAGGCATTAATAAGGCCGCATTTGGACTATTGTGCACAGATCTGGTCGCCAGGATTTCTTGGTGATGCGGAAGTGGTAGAGAGGATTCAGAGGCGGGTTACAAAGATTGTTGCAGGTCTGTGGGATGTTCCCTATGAGGATAGATTGATTATTATTATTATTATTATTATTTAACGGTGTCTCCATGGAGTCAAAAGACTCATCGCGGGAGACCCGACATTGACACACTAACCATTATTTACACAATACCTGTCATACCTCTCCTTAAATTCATTCACGGTTAAAGCATTCACAACCAGTTCTGGCAAAGCATTCCACCCATTCACAACCCTCCAAGTAAAAAATCTAGTCCTAACACCCTTGTTAACCACACTCTTACACAATCTCCAGGGATGGCCCCTCGTTCTCTCACATCCTGCATTGGTCTTAAGAATATCATCAGTATCAATCCTGTAAAATCCCTTTAACAATTTAAATACCTCTATCATATCTCCTCTCCTACGTCTATCAGCTAGTTTTTGGAGCCCACAGATCATGATGATTGTGGGCTCCAAAAACTAGCTGATAGACGTAGGAGAGGAGATATGATAGAGGTATTTAAATTCTTAAAGGGATTTTACAGGATTGATACTGATGATATTCTTAAGACCAATGCAGGATGTGAGAGAACGAGGGGCCATCCCTGGAGATTGTGTAAGAGTGTGGTTAACAAGGGTGTTAGGACTAGATTTTTTACTTGGAGGGTTGTGAATGGGTGGAATGCTTTGCCAGAACTGGTTGTGAATGCTTCAACTGTGAATGAATTTAAGGAGAGGTATGGCAGGTATTGTGTAAATAATGGTTAGTGTGTCAATGTCGGGTCTCCCGCGATGAGTCTTTTGACTCCATGGAAACACCGTTAAAATAATAATAATAATAATAATAATAATAATAATAATAATAATAATAATAATAATAATAATAATAATAATAATAATAATAATAATAATAATTTTTGCTGTTTCGTTTTCCAATACTGTCTATTTTTTTGCTGCCACCAGTTATCAGATGTAAAAAAGCCATATTTTTGCATACATGCCAATGAATTATTTTGGTCACTTCGTCATGGCGCTATTTATAGTCAGTCTGAGCTATCTTACTGCATGCACTGATTAGATGTTCTACAGTCTCATCTTTCTGATGCTTGCCTGGTTTTTGGCTGGAGAGCGTATCCGCTCTCCAGCCAAAAGGCTGCGTGTTCGAATCCCGAGGTGGGCATGGATGTTTGTGATTGTCTGTGAAAGTACTAGTGGTGGTAGCCGGCGGTAGATGGCGTTGGTGTTAGTTGATGAAAGTTGGTGGAGTAGTGAGACGAAGAGTTGTAGAGTAGATGGCCTCCCTCGATGAGTCTTTGGACTCCCTGGAGGTGTGATGTAATAATAATAATAATAATAATAATAATTTTTTTTATAATAATAATAATAATCTGCATGTGCTGTTATTATTGATGTTCAAAATTTTTGCTTTCATTGCATTAGTTTGTAATGTCTGTTCTTGAGCTGCTAGAATAAATCCTTCTGTTTCTTTTTATATATATCCATATTGTAGCCATTGCCACATCTTGGTCATGTCAGTTTTCCCCTCAGTGTCTAGAAAAAATTGGCAGTGCAAGGATTTATTTTCCCAGGGAACATATCGGTTATTTTGCTGTTCCTTTTTGTAATCGGATTAATGTCATTTTGCTTTTAGAAGTCCTTCTTTTGAAGTGGCATGAAGCATTTGCTCAGTGCTGTTGTTGGTGTAATTTTTCAAATTAATTTCTCTTCTTTTTCCAGTCTCTATCACTTGCAGCAGACCCCGTCCACCTATTCTTCTTGGTAGATACATCTTGTCAAATCACGTCGTGGATGTAATGCATGATGCATAGTCTAGTTTGCAGTCCAGTTTGTTCAGGTCTTCTTTTGTCCAGTCTATTATGCCAGCTGTGTATCGGATCACTAGTATAGCCCAAGAATTCATTGCTTTAATTGTGTTTAATGAATTTAGTTTTGTTTTCATAATATTTCTAACTCTTTTGGTGTAATCTGCTGCTGCCTGTTGTTGTTTAACTTTCAACTGGAGAATCAGTGACTTCTAATATTTCTAGGTATTTATAGTGTTCTTCGGCTGAATTTGCTTTTATATATTTCTCTTGATCAAAATTAAAATTACTAGTATCATTAATTTTCCCACTTTTATTAGATAAAATTGCGCATTTATCTAAACCAAATTCCATGTTGATTACTTGACTGAAAATACGAACTGTGTTCAGTAAAGAGTCTATTTGCTGGGCCGATTTTCCATAATATGTCAAGTCATACATATACAATAGATGGGAAATTTTAATATTACATTTAGGAATTTCATATCCAAATTTAATTTTATTCATAATCATTGATAATGGTATCAAAGAAATGTTGAAGAGCAATAGTGACAAGGAATCACCTTGGAAAATTTCACTTTTAATGCTGATATCTCTGAATCGTTCATTATTCACTATTAAAGTTTTTTTTTTTTTGTGATTTCATAGCAGCAACCAGAAAGGAACATATGTTTTTGCTAATTCCAAATATTTGTATTGATTTTAGGATCCAGGAGTGTGGGAGGGAATCGAATGCTTTCTTGTAATCTATCCATACCATGTTTTCAAGTTAGCTTTTCGTCTTTTTGAATTTCTGAGAATCATTTTATGAATAAGGATCAGGTCATTTGTTCCTCTGGATTTGTGAAAATTGCCTTTTTGTTCATCTGATAAATAGTGGTATATGGAATTTGCTATGATTACAGTGAACAGCTTAAGCATAGTTGGTAGGCATGTTATTGGGTGATAGTTACTTGGGTCTGCACCTGTATCCTTATCTTTCATGAAAAGAAAAGTGCCACCAAATATCATCCAGTCTTCCACTGAGCTTGACTGCAACAAATAATTAAATTGTTCTGCCATTCGATTATTATTATTATTATAAGGACACATCCACGGAGTCCGAAGACTCGTCGCGGGGGACCCAATCTATCATTCCTCTCCTTGAACCCATTAACAGACAAAGAGTTCACAACTGACTCTGACAATGAATCTAGTAAACTCATTACATACATTCATTCATTCATTCACAACTCTCCAAGCAAAAAATCTAGTCTTCACACCCCTACTGACCACAGCTTTATTCAACTTCCAGGAATGACTCTTTGTTATGATCCCTCTAGCCAAGTGCTGTAACATTTCCCCTTCATCTATCTTATAAAATTCTTTATAAGCAACTGAAATGTTTCTATCATATCCTCTCTTTTTCTCCTATCAACCAATTTCTGCAATCCACACACCTTCAATCTATCTGGACATGGTGCCCACCTTAATAAGATGTAGGACCTTCTTTCACTGCGATGACTGCAGCAATCCTAAGGTGCATATTTTCCACAATCTGTACATTAGGGATCAAAAGGAATTTTGGACTATTCTTCCTCTAGGCATGTAATGAGGTCCTGAAGGGTTGTAGGGCGGTCTCGCCAGACGCTCCAGTTCATCTCACAGATATTCAATAGGGTTTCCTGGCCAAACCAGGAAAAACAGGACCATACTATTATATCCTCACCTCCGAATTTCATAGTTTGGGTTATGCACTCTAGTAAGAGACGTACACTGGGCATTCGCCCCTCCCGCAATCAACCATCTGCTCGGTAGAGAGTGCAGCGCAGTGGCGGACCATACTTAAGCACTGCGATACTACAACACCCCCAAGGAAAAAATGAAAAAATTAAATTTTGTTTTTGTTTATAAATAATAACAATGCTTACAACATTATATAAATGCAGTACAACATGTTAAAGGTTACAGCTTATGTTTTGACATTGATTGAATAGTTAATAATTGGAATTGTTCGATTAACGCTTTAGATTACGAAACAAATGCACTGCGATCTAACGCTGATATTCCTTTGCTCTTGTCATTGCACGTTACATCATTCCCAACTGTAACTGCTCAAACGGCAGTGTATTTTTAGTAAGCTTACTCGCCTTATTTCTGTGAGATATCAACTAAATCAACTAAACGCCTTTTATTCCCTAATAGGGAGTACGCGAGGCCTTTATACCCTATCTAGCTTTTGGAGACTGAGTGGGCAGTTCAATCTCCACCGGTAGCCAATCAGAGCTGGCCCATGTCTATCACTAATTATAGTAGCCACCGATGAAGAGGCTGGCAAACAAGTGCTGCCATCTCTTGGTATCTAACCCTAACAAGATATGTCACTGTCTAAAATAATGTGGGTACTACGGTCGATTTTCTTGAGTTTACGTAAGGAAAAACCCGCTTGCCTGTGCCAGAGATCGACTAACTCGGGAACCGGTCGAAGATAGACTTAGAAAAAGTTCCTCCAGTCAGCGACTAGACTAGAACCTAGGTCTAACTTCAAGCAGCCAAGCGCAGAGGACGCAAGCGCCACTTCCACTGAGCTACACAGGCTTTCTGTGAGATATGAAACATTTATTATTGGAGTGTGGCCTGGTGAACTATTTTTTTTGTAAATCTTATTTTATTTTGTTAAAATAAGATATAATTATTTATTTATTATAGATACAAGGCTGAATTATGACGAGTGTCACTGTTGAAAATATGAAAAGAATTGTATTTTTTTTCAATTATCGTTACACGAAACAAATGCACTGCGATCTAACGCCAATATTCGTTTGCACTTGTCATTGCTATTGATACGAAACTTTTATTATTGGTGTTTGTTGGTGGTGAGAATGAAATATTTTTAATAAAGCAATTTTTAATCTGTAAATTTATTTATTAATAAATTCGTTACTGATTAGGAAAAAAAAGTGTTTTTTTTTTTTTGGTATATGCACACCTCCCACTTAAAAATTTCACCGGCCGCCACTGGTGTAGCGTGATTTGACGCTCCATGACACAGCTTTCCAAGCTTCCACATCCCAATGTACATGCTCTTTGCACCACTGAAGACGACGTAGCATGTTGGTTTGTAGAATCTCAATTATGAGAATTTTGAATAAGCATATTGAATGCATAGTGCCAAAGAAACACTTCATTTGCACACAACTGAATACTACATACATTATTCGCAACAACACTGAATTGTTACTTCCAACTAAGGAGCAACCCCATCACTTGCAAAACCAATGCAATTTTCTAATTTCATATCATATTTACTCAGCTAGGCCTGTGTAGCTCGGTGGAGGTGGCGCTTGGGTCCTCTGCGCTTGGCCGCTTGAAGTTAGACGTAGGTTCTAGTCTAGTCGCTGACTAGAGGAACTTTTTCTAAGCCTATCTTCGACCGGTTCCGGAGTTAGTCGATCTCTGGCACAGGCAAGCGGGTTTTTCCTCCCGGAAACTCGGGTTTTTCGTCCCGTAAACTCAAGAAAATCAACCGTAGTACCCACATTATTTCAGACAGTGACATATCTTGTTAGGGTTAGGTACCAAGAGATGGCAGCACTTGTTTGCCAGCCTCTTCATCGGCGGCTGCTATAATTAGTGATAGACATGGGCTAGCTATCTCTGATTGGCTACCGGTGGAGATTGAACTACCCACGCAGTCTCCAAAAGCTAGATAGGGTATAATGGCCTCGCCTACTCCCTATTAGGGAATAAAAGGCGTTAGTTGATTTTTTTATTTACTCAGCTCAATCAATTCATCATAAAGAGTTGCACTGCTACCGATGATACAGGAAGTAGGCCTAAAATTGCAATTTAATGGCTATGTTTTCAAAAAATACCATACCACTATCCGCATGTGTTTATAGTGGTATAGTATTTTCTGAATCAACTAATACTGTGTAGTAATACCAGTTGATTCATCAATGAGCAATACAGAATTCTTAATTTTAACATCCTCGATGAATCTTTGAATTCTAGTCAGTTTGACTATTTAGTTATCTATAATGCTATAGTAACAGCATTTTTAGTTATCTGCATTCGCTCAGCCCGGTGCAATTTTATACCTTCAGGAACGCTATGTTTTCCGTGATTTTTATTACATCGATCGATTACATTATGCTACCTTAATTTCAGCCTGTTTTCTTGAGCTTCTGAGTTTTCTTTAGACACAAAAGAAGGTCCATTACTTTGATTAAAACAAATAGTTTTAGAATTATGCTTAAAAGGGAGTTCATGTTGAGTAAAGTCTATAAAGTCTATATATAATAAAGTGCAACGACATCTAAAATGATGTCGTTGCACTTTCTCAGTGCAACAACATCCTCACAGAATTGAGAACTTGGCTGATTTTCAAAGATTTCACGAAATTTGCGAAAGGTAAGATTTTTCCTATATCTGATACAGCTTTCCTATATTGATTAGGGAGGCCCGTTTTTTATGATTAGGGATATGTAGAAGGTAAGGTAAGGTAAGGTAAAGGTAAAGATTGAGACAGGTGATCACAGAGTGTAGTGATTCTGAAAATTGTACAGCAAACTACAGACTAGGCTTAATCATCATGAACAGTCCGTACGATGAACTAGACTTCAAGCAGCTGCTTGCAATTTTCCGACATGTAGGAAACCTGCTAAATACAAAATGGCCGGGCAAAGTAGAGATCCATCAGATCGCGGAAGTCGAAACTGATGACTATCAACCTTCAGAACCTCTCCCCAGCACTTCTCAAGATGACACAAGAGACAACAACCCAGCCACAGATACCCAGACCCCGGAAGAACCCGACGACTACCAAATGGTGAGCAGAAAAAAGAGAGGAAAAGAGACACCACCCGAAGAACCAGAACACCAGCCAATGGACACAGTGGCACAAATCAATCTCGGAGGCCAGGAGAAACTCCGAGATTAAATTCAAAACAGCCAAAAACTCCGACGAAGGAATCCGTATCCATCCCGAAGGGACATCAGACTACCGTCAGCTAACAAAGTTAATGGACGAGCTAAATACCCCATACCACACTTTCGAACTGAAAAGCGAAAAAAACCTAAAAGTTGTCATCAGAGGACTGGTAGAAGAAATCACGTCCGAAGAAATAGCCATCGACCTTAGATCTCAAGGACTGGAGCCCAGTCCTTGAGATCTAACCATTTGTCTTCCCGGTACATTCCATGTCGCTGGTTCTCGTGGAAATTAGTAAGGAGCAAACAGAGATTTACGATCTCAAAACAGTTTGCAACCTCAGGATTAAAACAGAACTACTCAGAAAGAAAGCAACAGCAGGACAATGCCATCGCTTCCAGAGATATGGGCATGCACAGAAACTGTGCAGAGCGGAGTACAAATGTGTAAAGTGCGGAAACAGTCACCCTAGTCATACATGCTTCAAACCACGCACAACTCCAGCCACATTTGCAAACTGCGGCGGCCCACACCCAGCTAACTACAGAGGCTGCAATCTCCACCCAGATAACCTGGCAATAAACAGAAACGCAAACACTCCACCAGCTCAAAAACGTGCAACACCCCTTGAAGAAGGAATCCACCAACGAACATCACACAGCTCATATGCTGCAGCAGTCACCTCAAAGGCAAATCAGCAGAACCTATGCCCAACAGTCAAAACACAGCTGCTATCCTAGCTGCAAACCTAGGGGAGATGCTAACAGCTTTCAGCAAGACCAACCCGAATCAGAGTGATACAAACAAGTTCTTAAAGAACACTCAAGTCATTTTCACAATGATAAGCAATGAGTAATATGCCTGGTTCGAACAACTTCATACAGATTGCATTTTGGAATGCCAACGGCCTACTGGAACTACAAGAATTTACAGCAAGACATAGAATAGACATCCTCTTAATCAACGAGACGCACCTTCGGCCCTGCAGCAACCCTAAAATAAGGAACCGCGCACTACTTAGGAATGACAGACTCAATGCCAGAGGAGGTGGAACGGCTATCTTTGTCAAAAAATACATAAGATACAACGAGATCAAGAAAACGACGACCACAATCCTGGAAGAAACTGGAATTGAGATACATACCAACAATGCAGGTAACCTAAAGCTATATTCAGTCTACAACCCTCCAGGCAAACCACTACTAGCCTCGGATCTCTCCCAGCTCCTCGACACAAACGAACCAAAAATTGTGGCGGGAGACCTAAACGCTAAACATCCCGCATGGAACAGTAGGAACTCCAACAACAATGAGAAGATCCTACACACGTTCGCTATGACAGGAAACATCATCATAGCAGGTCCCGCCGAACCAACACACTACGGACCGCTTGGAAGACCTGATGTGCTGGATATAGCCAATTTCAGGAACACCTCGCACAAATTCCAGTTACAGGTAGTCAATGATCTTAACTCCGACCACAATCCGGTACTACTAAGCCTAGGCGGGGAAACAGAAATCATCCCCAGGAAGTCCTCCATAAATTTCGAAAAGCTGAATGCTACTCTCCACAACCTCACAGTACTGGTTCCAACCATCTCCTCACCTAAAGAAATAGATACAGCAATCAGATAACTGGAAAGCACAATTCAAGCTGGCCTAACAGCAGCTTCCACCGTTACCGCTCCAGCTCAAGCCAACCTTCTCCCAGCAGATATTCTGAAGCTCATCTGAAGCCAAAACTAAATCAGACGCCGTTACCATACAACACCATCCCCCAGGATAGACAAGAGCTAAACTGGGCAACAAACCTAGACCGATATGCGATCAAAGATCACAAGAACCAGCTGTGGGAGAAGAAGCTAAGCTCCTTAAACACCGAAGACAACTCATTGTGGAAAATGACTAACGCCCTTTGTAGCGACCGCCCCAACATTCAGACAGTCCACAGAGAAAGGGCATAGCCTACCGAGACGACGAGAAAACAGAAGCCTTCGCGGATGCCCTGGAACTGCAATTCAGCCCAAACTATTCGCATGCGGACTTGCACTTCATTGAAAAAATACACAGGAATGTCCGCCGTGCACTCAATCAAACCAGCAGCCAAGAAAACACAAGCCATGCCACACCAAAGGAAGTACACCAAATCATCAAGAGCCTCAACAACAGAAAGGCCCCGGGTCCTGATGAGTTTTCAAACGAAACAATAAAAGCACTCCCCCATAAAACAGTTATGCATCTAGTGGCTATCATCAAAGCGATGCTAAGACTCAACTACTTCCCCACTCGCTGGAAGCAGGCAAATGTAATTTTCATCCACAAACCAGGAAAAGCACTTCAATTCCCCCAGAACTAAAGACCTATCAGCCTCCTATCAAATCTGGGAAAAATCGCGGAAATGATAATTCTGAACCGCCTACAAGATCGACCTAATCCCAAAAGAATAATTCGGATTTTGCAAAGGCCACTGCACACCCTAACTGGTCTACAGACTTATAGAATTCATAACTACTGGATACAACTGGAAACAACACAGGTGCAATCTTTCTGAATGTGGCGAAAGCCTTTGACAAAGTATGGCACAAAAGTCTCATTCACAAACTAATAGCTGCATAATACCCACTAAACCTCGCCATAATCATAGAATCCTATCTGAAAGAACGAATATTTCAAGTTAAGCTTTCTCAGATCCTCCATGAGAAGCATCACAGCAGGTATCCCACAAGGTCCCTCCTATCACCTCTACTCTTCAACATTTTCATTTCAGACGTACCAAACACAGCATCAATCACCACAGCTTTCTATGCAGACGACATGGCAATACTGGCCAGATCACTCAGGCTACACTGAGCCACACAACGACTACAAGATGCAGCAATAAATCTTGAAGAATGGTTTCAGAAATGGAGGATAGATGTCAAGCCAACAAGAGCACGGCCATACTCTTTACAAGAAGGAAAGCAACCGACCACGGAGCAGTCACGATGTTCAACACTGATATCCCATGACAAAAAGAAGTAAAATACCTGGGAATCAAACTGGATAATCGACTCAGCCTCAACCCCCACATCTCACATGCCTGCAACAAAGCCAACTCAGTAATAGCTCAACTCTACCCGCTACTCAACCGAAGAAGTAAAGTCAGTACAGAAAACAAACTAACAATATACAAAACAATCATCAGACCCATACCAACGTACGGATCGCCGGCATGGAGCCACACCTTCCCGAGCAACATCAAAAGACTATAGGTACTACAAAATAAATGCCTCCGAATGATCTTCGACGCCCTCGTGGTTTGTTAGGAATGCTCTCCTCCACCAAGACGGAAACATGCCAGACATACCTTCGTATCTCAACCAGACTGCTGCCAAGTATTTCGCCCAGGTATCACTCCATCCCAACCAACTCATTCGTGATGCATCAAATTATGATGAAAACGACAGACGTAGACACAAACGCCCGAAGGCAGCTCTGATCATCGCTTCAAACGATTCTACACAGCCCTAATTCGGGCGAGCCAGTCGCTGAAAAATTTCTCATTATTAATAATCACAATCTAGCGATGAAGGGATAAAAATCCAAGGGATTAACGTCCATCTCGTCATTAAAGTTAACAGACATCCTCACTATTATCTAGTACTTTTTAGAGCCATGAAAATTGTTTGTTTTTTTTTTTGGTGACTATCATGTCGGCAAAGGTTGGTCGATTGGTAGAACCTCTGCTACTAATGGCTCAGTTAAGTAAGTTTGAGTGCGGTTAGTAGTTGGAAGGGGACCAATCGTTCGATGCTGTTGGCACACTCTCCCTCGATGAGTCTTTGGACTCCCTGGAGGTGTCAAATAATAATAATAATAATAATAATAATAATAATAATACCAAGGCATTTGATCATGGGTTATCGAAAATATTGAAACTAGGACTCACTTCTACACACACACGCTCGCACGCACGCACGCACGCACACACACACACACACACACACACACACACACACACACACACACACACACACACACGTGAAAACAATAAACAGATTAGAAACTAATCCACCTCGTGGTAAACCAGAATGTTCATTCCTTACATGTTCTAAACTTTCATTGTACCGTTCCAGTTTGCATCCTCTTTATAGTATAAAAGGGGTGGTGTAGCTAGAGCTTTTGCCACCCGAGCGGTCCCTGAGTTTATCGCCCCTATCAATACACACCAAAAATACTAGAAAAAGTCAAAATGACATATAGGGAAATTAGAAGGTTATTTTTCTTGCTTTTCCGTTTGTAAAATCGTTGATGATATTGTCGAAGTCTATTTCATGACTCAGTTGCTGTTCTATAGACCGTGTATGGCAAGATTTCTTAAACTCAAAGTGCCGCCCGGGGCGGACTGCTCCTCCGCTCTCCCTAGCTACGCCACTGCATAAATATTATATTATATTATATTATCATCATCCTCATTATCATGCGTATCAAGGAATTAGGCCTAGCATGGCTGTTCCGGCCTTAGAAGTCATCGTTGAATCGTTTAAGAGGACGTCCTGATTTTCTTTTTCCTAATGGCTTGTACTTTAAGGCTTGTTTTGGTAATCTTTCTGTTTTCATTATATTATATTATATTATATTATATTATATTATATTATATTATATTATATTATATTATATTATATTATATTATATTATATTATATCTGGATTTATAACATGCTATTATCCTTGGAAAATATCCACAAGAAACCGGCCAGAGCAATTTTAAAAGCTAGATTTATAGAAGAAAATATATGTAAGGAAATAATTTTCAACAGGAAAAAAAAATGGCTAAAATATAAATATGGCTACAGTAAGTATTTTATGGCTGTAACCTTTCAAAAAAAAAAAAATAAATAAATAAATTAAAAAAAAAATATATATATATATATGGAAACCATAGGTAGTAATCGATGGCGGCATAATAAACTAGTGGGTTAACTAGGTAGGAAGAGAGCAAGTATGCAATTTCAAAATATTTCAAACGGCCAATATGGCAAACTGATCACTAATATCGCCTGCATAATGAACAAATGGATTACCTAGTTCTTCATACTAAGCTTTTGTGCTGATACAATGGGAAGAGAGAATTGAAATAAAAACAAGTAAATAAAGAAAACGTATATGCATGCTAGAGAAACGATTGCAACGTTGACGTTGTTGTGTAGAATTATATTTTGAGACTTTCGGATTTTACTTACTGCTCAAAATTCATGAAGTCTGAAGAAAAAACAATGAAGAAATTATGAAGAAAGAAATAATTATGAAAATTATGAAGAATAAAACAATGAAACAAAGAAAGGTTTTGTTTTTATATGTGAAACTTTTATATTTCAATTTAATTTTTCATTAGAAAGCGCCTTTTTCATATTTTGTGTTCCAGAATTACAATTCGAAAGTGAAAATAAATTCCCTAAATTTTAGCCGTATTTTTTCGAAACCAGTGAGCGTCTAGTCTCCATGTTGCACCATCATCGAGAATTTGGTGAAGGAGAGAAGTAGAAACTAAAAGGAGACAAAACTGAATTTCGGTCGTGAAGGAGGGGAATAACTGCTTAGGTGCTCCAAGGATCGACTAACTCTGGAATCAACTGAAATTAGCTCAAAATTGAACATTAGTCGCTGATTGCAGTAAACCTCTAATGATCGTCCTTTGCAGATGTTACAAATAGGCTTCTCGAGGCAATTTTTTTTAGATATGCATAACAATTTATAAATGAATAATAATAATAATAATAATAATAATAATAATAATAATAATAATAATAATAATAATAATAATAATAATAATAATAATAATAGTTAAACTTTAAATTTAATAGTTCGTGTATATTGTGAGGAACAATCGATATGATCACTGCACGTAAACTGCAAAGAAATATCATAAACAAAATCTTCCACTTTTTATTAATTAATAAATTAATTATTTATTAATGTTTATTGCATTAATCTGACGAAAAAGTATTTGACTGTCAGTCAGAAAGCTATCTAAAACATTCTGTTGATAAATAATTGCTACCCAAAAGTAATCTTTGTTTTGTGATTGCTACATGTTTACATATCAGCAATGTCGATTTGGATGAGTATAATTCGCTCACCGATTAGAGGTCCCTCGACACTTCTGCGCATGTCAGAAAAAGGTGAATCCATTCCGATAATAGGGTAATCAATCTGTCTTCTGGGATGTGTTTGTTTATTATTACAGGTCGGAAAATTTAGCTTTTCTTTTACGAACATTGTAGTCTTTAAAGTGTAACTATTTTGCTTGTATAACAGTGGAAAAATGTACGTAGAGTATTAACAAAATTAAAAAAGGTATAGCATAAAACAAAAATTTAACTATGTTTATTTTTAAGAAAGTTTTCTATAAAATAAAAATAATTATACAGAAAAACAGAAATTTTTTCAAATGAACTTAGATATTCTAAACTTACAGTTGAGAGAACTGAGACACTTTAATGTCCTAAACCGATTAATTATTTATGACTTGTTGTGACGCTTTTAACAAGCCCATGCCAAAAAAAAAAAAAAGGTTGGAAAAAAATACCATTATCAAATCCTTTTATTCTTCATAGTCATCTGAATCGGTGTCCGATTCGCCATCACTTTCACTTAAACTGATCACCAAAGATTCGCATAATTCTTCGATAATTCCGTCTCTGTCCCAATACATATTTTCCAATGAGGTGACATGAAAGCAATATTTTTTCCAATTTTGAACTGTATTACTTTCAATCGCCTGTTCTGAAAGCTTAAAAAGTTTCGACATGTCAATATCCCCAGTTACGTTGCGATGGCAAATGAAACTTTTCTCTTCTGCCCAAACATATTCAATAGCATTAATATCGCAATGATATGGTGGTAGCCTCAAAGCTAGAAATCCATGCTCTTTGAGTATCGTGTCGAATTTAAATAGTTTAGTTGTGGGCGAGTTTCTTTTAACTAAATTAAGCAATTCAATTTTTCGCATATCCGGGGAATGAGAAATGTTATTTGCAGAGAGTCAATCCATAAGAACTTGCTTCTTATTAGAGCAATTTGGAACTTTGTTTAATTGAATAGAGTGATATGAAGCGTTATCAATTATAACAACAGCATTTTTAGGAAGGTTTGGAATAAGTTTTTCATCTGCCCACTTTTCGAAGATCGTAGAATTCATTTGCCTATGGTAATTGGCTTTGTATAGTAAGTTTGAATTCGGTAAAAAAAACCATTTCTCCACCCGCACACAAAATTATTATGCGACGTAAGGCATTTCCGGTTTGTAGCACTCCCCATTCTTCTTTAGACTGCCAACATTTTCCATAAGTTAAATTACTATCAATCCAAGTTTCATCTAGATACACAATTGGTCTTTTCTCCTCCCTGAAACGTCTTATTGCTCTCAAATACTGCGTTCTAGATAAAACAATGTCACTTCGCTCCATGATAAGTTTCCTTTTATTCTGGGACTTTTTAAAACAAAATCTGATTTCATGAAGTATTTTCCTTAAAGTTTCTCTTTTCCAAGGAAAATTAATTTTTTCTTTAAGCACAGGAATCAATTTCGGAACAGTTGGCACTCTTTTCTCGACCACGTAAAATTAGTGAATACTTCTTATAACGTCTACAAAGCTACGGTTTCGATGGTTTTCTTTACTCTGGCTGGCGCTTTTTTTTTAGGAGATTTAAATTTTGGCTTACCTTCACCTTTTGATTCCATACGAATTCTTTTAACAGTCGACCCCGATACGCCCGCAATTGCACTTGCACGTTTTATGACTTGAGAAAGGGGAACAAGGAGACGATTCTTTTTTCGCAGAATGTCAGCACATTATTCAATATTCTTTCGCAAGAGCTACTGAAACGTTTAACAACAGAACTTGTTGACTGTACTGAAGTGGCGCACCCAGAGGGGGGGGGGGCAACGGACCCGAGCACCCCCAAAGAAAAGGAAAAAACACTAGAAAAATTTCCCAAAATCTTTTTCCTAATTAAAATTCATTTTTTTAATTTATGTTGTGTGCTACTTATGAATTAGCGATCACTGCAGATGCTCAGTTATAGGTTGTATGCGATGTGTAGTGTGTATTCGCAAAACGTCTACTCAACTCATCCCCCCCCCCAAAGGTTAAATCCTGAGCGCTCGGCCCCCTCCAAGATTAAATCCCGAGTGCGCCATTGCTGTACTGGATCCATCATACAAATTAATAATAAAAAATAATGCAAAAAAGCGACAACAAAAATCAAGCTAGTACTAGTACAGCGAGAGACAAGAAAGCACGTGATTTCGCATGTTGGCGACCAATTCGTACATCCTTCATTTCTTTCTCCCCTTCAGCATGAATCGACTATTCTTGGCAAAATACCAAGGAGAGATCTATAAACGGTGGGCGAACTATAATTCGTCGTATAAAATCAGGCGTGGATGAGAGGTGTATCTTGGATTGATTATGGGGGGTTCTGTTGTTTATCAGTGAGTACAGACGTGTTTATCAGCGCTCCGTGTAATATTACAGCAGTGAAGTTAAGTTTTGTTTTTAATGCTTAATTCAGAGTTATTTCAACATTAAAATTAAATAGTGATTATTTGATGCGTCAACAGCGTGCTCGATCATCAGAGCAGGTAAGACTTTTATTTTATTTTATCTTCAAAAACATTTTCCAGACCCTCTACTGTTCCCAGCCCTGTGCAGCACTCGGTGTTGAAGGGACAAGGCAGGTCCTTCCCCCACATCAAGTCTAGATTATGGATTCACCATATGAAGATCTCTCCTTCAAAGAACTTCTAGCTATCTTTCGGCAAATTGGTAACATCTTACACACCAAATGGCCAGGAAAGATAGAAGTTCATCAGATTATGGAGGTCGAGACAGAAGACCCTCAAACCTCCGAAATTTCTCCTAGCCTCACACATGACAGCGTCAATTCCTCCTCTGCAGAAACTGTCATAGATTCTAAGGATTACCAAGAAGTCAGCAGAAAAAAGAGAAAGAAAGGGTCTCATGCTGCAGAACCTGAATCTGTACCTGAAATGGACACATCAGCACAATCTAGTGCAAGCACTGAGACAAATATACCGACACAGTCCAAAGAGCGGATCCCACCAGTAGTCCTGCGATCGAAGGAAAAATGGTCGTTACTCGCAGAGACGATGAAGAAAAGTAACATAAAGTTCTCGTCAGCCAAAAACACAGATGACGGAGTACGCATACAGCCCGAAGGAACAACGGATTACCGCCAGCTCACCAGACTTATGGACGATCATAAAATTCCGTACCATACTTACCTACTTAAAAGTGAAAAGAACCTCAAGGTAGTGATCAGAGGATTAGTAGAAAATATAACAACAGAAGAAATAGCTACTGACCTCAGATTACAAGGCTTGGAGCCAGTCAAGATTTCGCGAATGTATCGCGCAGACAAGCGCCCCATGCCTCTGGTCTTAGTAGAGATCAGTAAAGACCAGAGGGAAATTTATGATCTTAAAATAGTCTGCAACTTGGTCATCAAGACCGAGCCACTACGAAGAAAGGCATCGGCTGGTCAATGCCATCGCTGCCAAAAATTTGGGCATGCGCAAATGTTATGCAGAGCAGACTACAAGTGTGTGAAGTGCGGTGGCAAACATCCCTCGCACACTTGCGTCAAGCCAAAGACCACACCTGCTAAATGTGCGAACTGCAGTGGCCCACATCCTGCAAACTACAAGGGTTGCTCTCTCCACCCATCAAACCTTCAAAAGCCTAGACAGGAATTAACCCAGCTCACTCAGAAAAATATTGTGAGATCTGTGCCTGAAATCCAAGCGCAAAAAGTTACACCAGATAAATCATATGCCTCTGTGGTTTCCTCGAGTAACATTAAGGTACTCCCTGCAACTAGCTGTCAAAATTCCTCAGCAATACTCGCTGCCTCACTTGGGGAGATGCTAATGGCCTTCAGCAAAACAAATCCAAGCCAGGCCGACACCAGCAAATTCCTTAGGAATACACAAGCCATCTTCACCATGATTAATGACTAACCCGGCTTTAACATCAAATTCTATGCAGATAATATTCTGGAATGCAAACGGTCTCAACAGCAAAATTTTGGAATTACAGGAGCTTACAGATCATTTGCAAATTGATATTCTCCTCATTAACGAGACACACCTACGTCCCTGCGATAATCCCAAACTCAGAAACTACTCGTTACTTAGAAATGACAGACTAAATGCCAGAGGTGGTGGCACTGCCATCTTTGTCAGAAGAAACATTCGCTATAATGAGACTAAGAAGATTACTACATCTAACCTCGAGGTGACAGGCATAGAAATTCTTACCAACAATGCAGGCAGCTTAAAGATGTATTCTGTATACAACCCCCCTGGCAAACCTCTACTCCCCTCTGATCTCTCTCAGCTACTGGATACAAATGAAGCAGTAATAGTAGCAGGAGACCTCAATTCCAAGCATCCCTTATGGAACAGCAAAAGCTGCAACAACAACGGAATGATCCTCTACAACTTTGCCTTGCAGAGAAATATCGTTATTGCAGGCCCGATTGAGCCAACACATTACGGAGCGACCGGCAGACCTGATGTTTTGGATATTGCTATTTTTAACAATATTTCTCATCAATTCCGACTTCAAGTAGTTGACGAGCTAAGCTCAGATCACAATCCAGTACTCTTAAGTTTAGGGGAGGAACCTGAGCTCATTCCCAGTCAATCCCACACAAACTTTGCAAAATTCAAGACTAAAATGAACACTATTATAGACTCAGTACCGACTATTTCCACCCGTGAAGAAATCGACGCGGCAGTCAACAATCTTGAATGTAAAATACAGGCTGGCTTATCCGCAGCTTGCTCTACTTCTACCCCAGCTCAAGTAAACTTACTTCCTGCAGAAATCCTTGCTCTGATAAGGAACAAAAATAGGCTCAGACGCCGCTATCACAACACGCTATCTCCGCAAGACCGTCAAGAACTAAACAGAGCGTCCAACCTCGTCCGTTACGCTTTAAAAGATCACAGAAACCAGCAATGGGAAAGAAAACTCTGTTCTCTCAAAACCGAAGATAATTCTCTGTGGAAGTTGACTAAAGCTCTCCGTACAGATCGCTCTAACATCCAGCCCATTCACGGAGAAAGAGGTCTTGTGTACAGAGATGACGAAAAAGCAGAAGCACTCGTTCAATCCCTCCAACTTCAGTGCCGTCCTAATTATGCACAAGCGGATCTAGTCTTCATAGAAAAAATACACCGTAAGGTACGCTCTGTGTTTCGGCGACCTTGTAGCTGTGAAAATATCTGCCCCACCTCACCTAAAGAGGTCTATTCAATCATCAAGAAGCTCAAAAACAAAAAAGCCCCTGGTCCAGACGAAATTACCAACAAAACAATCAAGGCCCTCCCACACAAAGCTGTCATGCATTTAGTAGCCATTATCAATGCAATTCTGAGAATTAATTATTTCCCCTCAAGATGGAAACAAGCTGATATTTTCCTTATTCTCAAGCCTGGTAAAGCACCTCAGATGCCACAGAGCTATAGACCCATCAGTCTTCTATCATGCCTAGGAAAAATAGCAGAAAGAGTCATTCTCAACCGACTTAATAAGGAGGTGATTAAAAATAACATCATTCCGAAAGAACAATTTGGTTTCCGTACTGGACATAGCACTACACATCAAATTCACAGACTGACTGAGTTCATCACTACAGGCTTTAACTGGAAACAGCACACAGGAGCTATCTTTTAGATGTTGCAAAAGCTTTCGATACAGTCTGGCACAAAGGTCTCATCTACAAATTAATTGCAGCCAACATCCCTCTTTATCTTACCAAAATCATTAACTCCTTTCTACAGGACCGTAAAATTCAGGTTAAGTTGCGTGGAATTAGATCCTCACTGAAACAAATCACTGCTGGTGTCCCTCAAGGCTCGCTGCTCTCACCGCTGCTTTTTAACATCTTTGTTTCTGATGTTCCTAGCACATCACTAACCACTATAGCTAGTTATGCGGATGATATGGCTATTCTTAGCAGATCTCTCAGGCCTAATATAATAATCTCAGGCCTACTCAGCGATTACAAACTGCAGCAACAAATTTAGAAGACTGGTTCAAAAAATGGAGAATATCTGTAAATGCCGATAAAAGCACTGCCATTCTTTTCACAAGAAGACAAGCATCTCATGTTGGAGAAGTTAAACTTTTTAACACAGCCATCCCATGGAGATCTAGCACCAAATATCTGGGCATTCAACTAGATAACCGTTTAAACTTTAACTCCCACATAGTTTATGCATGCAAAAAAGCAAACTCTGCAATTGCACAACTCTATTCTCTCCTCAATAGAAGAAGTCAAGTCAGCACTGATAACAAACTACGGATCTACAAAACAATTATCAGACCATCGTTAACTTACGGATCACCAGCCTGGGGGCACACTTCCCCCACAAACATCAACAAGCTACAAGTTATACAAAACAAGTGCCTCCGTATGATCTTCAACGCTCCGTGGTTTGTCAGAAATACTCTCTTACACCGAGATGCCGATATTCTAGATATTCCCACTTTCCTCCAAAACAGTGCTGCTGCTTATTTTGCCAAAGCAGCTGTTCATCCAAATCAACTCATTCAAGAGTCATCTAATTATGACGAACACGATAGATGGAAACACAAGCGCCCGAAAGCTGCTTTGCTTACCGATTCTGGTACCTCCGTACAACCCTAAATAGGGTGAGCCAGGTGCTCGCTAACACTTAATTCATGACTACTCATACAGATTAAGGGATCGAAGTCCACGGGACTGTAATCCATCTAGCCAAATCAGGTTATCAGGTTATCAGGTGTATCTTGGCACCCATGCTCTTATGCTATTCGTTGTAACTGCTGTTATCATTTATGGCAAATTTTCTCCAGGTATTGAAATAATCTATACGGCAGTGAGGAAACTTTCTACCTTTAATAGAATCTGATCCAAAATATTCCTTGTACGACGAATTATAGTTCGCCCACCGTTTGTAGATCTCTCCTTGGTATTTTGATAATGTCAAAATTTGAGCGATAATATCATTCTCTCTCTCTCTCTCTCTCTCTTTCTCTCTCTCTCTCTCTGAAACTAAAATTCACGTCATTGCTGATATTTTCCAAGAAGATGAAAGAATTAACCTAATTGTAAACAACAAAAACACGTAAGTGCTCCGCCAATATGCTCTAGATCAGTGTTTCTCAACCTGTGGTCCGCGACGATGGGATAGGTGATCCGCAGGCAGACTTAAATTAATTAAATAAATATATATTTTATAATTATACAAACAAAATAAATTAAAATTGAATAAGTAAAAATTATTGAAATCAAATGAAGACTTAAAAAAACAAAACAAATAGCGTCAGAATGTTCAAAGGCAGAAGCAATAAAACTATATTGTTGTTCACTTCACTCCTCTTTTAATATTCGTCATTCTGTCGCTAAATTTGTAGCGGCAAAATGACGAATAATAAAAGAGGGGTGAAGTGAACAACAATATAGTTTTATTGCCATAAACAGTATGGCAAGATTTCAATGCAAAAAAAAAAGTGCCACCCGGGGTGGATCTCCCCACTCCCTAGCTACGCCTCTGTAACTTAGTGGTCCTTAGAATTGTTTTAGGCATTTTACTGGTCCTCGGGCTTAGAAAGGTTGAGAAACAATGCTCTAGATGATTCTTTGCAAGTATTCGGATGAATGGAGTAATCCTGGAAAAACATAAACATTTTCCCTTATACCAGCAATTATCTTTCACCAAATACCAACAGTGATTAAGAAATGCAATATCGTGAAATGTACTAATGCAACTTTTGGAGATTTGAGGAACGAGATCTTGTATTAGTGAGACGTCCATGCAGCAACACACTTCTTGGTTCTGGGTTTAGCATTCTTGGTATGTAATTAACGTGGGTGGACTGTTTTATTTAGCTTATTGCCAATGTTTGATTATAATCTAGATAATAATAATACAAAATATCCATTGTACACATTTCTTCAAACGCATTGCAAGCGAGAGAATTAGTACGGTATGGCGCAAAAAATGGAATAAATAAATAAAATAAAATAAAATAAAATAAAATAAAAATGGTCAACTTATATTGTAACATGTATCACTGTAGTTATTCAGTACAATTTTATTTATTTATTTTTGCTCCACACTGTAGTAGGGGAGATGATGAGATGCCTGTAGATGATGAGAATTAGTACAGTATGATTCAAAAAAAAAATAAATAAATAAAATAAATAAATTAAACAAAGTAAAATAAAAATGGTCAACTTATATTGTAATATATATCACTGTAGTTATTCAGTACTATTTTATTTATTTATTTTTGCTCCACACTGTAGTAGGGGAGATGATGAGATGTCTGTAGCAGAGTGGAATAGTGCCCTCCCGTGATGAGTCCTTGGAGGTGTTATATAATAATAATGTCACCGAAAAAACAATTTCAGAAATTTCGATTGCAGAACATATTTTTGAGATGCTTTTCCAGCATGCATATTATTATTATTATTATTATTATTATTATTATTATTATTATTATTATTATTATTATTATTATTATTATTATTATTATTATTATTATTATTATTATTACCGGCAACTCCAAGGAGTCCTTAGACTCATCGAGGGAGGACCTAACATCATTTCAAGAACAATTATTCATCATTCACACAGTATATATCATACTTCGCCTTGAACTCATTCACAGTCATGGCGCCCACAACAGACTCTGGCAGCTTATTCCACTCATTCACCACTCTCCAAGTAACAAACCTAGCTCTAACCCCCCTTGCTAACCACACTCTTGCCCAGTTTCCATGATTGGCCCCAAGTCCTCCAACCACCAAACCTGTTCTCAAAAATATATTCTGAATTAATCTTATAGAAACCCTTCAGTAATTTGAATGTCTCAATCATATCACCCCTCTTCTGCCTATCAACCAATTTCTGCAAACCACAAATCCTCAACCTGTTTTCATAAGGTTCATTCCATAGACCTGCTATCATCTTGGTCACTCGTCTTTGGATCCTCTCCTACCCATCAAGAAGAAACCCTGGCACCCAAATTTGGGCACAATAGTCTAGATGAGGTCTTATCAAGGCTTGACACACTGGAACAATAACTTGCTTGTCTCTGCTCGCCAAAATATTCTTCAGTAAGCAAGTGATTGGATGAGCTGATTTAGCCACTTTTGCAGTGTGCCCCCCCCCTAAAATTCAACTCCCTATTCACCAACACTCCCAAATCCATGGCCTCGTCAATCTCCTTATACCAGTATACCACATTGGTGGGATACTGCTGCTAATCTTTTCACCCAAAAATGCATAACCTTACATTTTGCCACATTAAATTGACATCCATTCTCCTTAGCCCAGTCCTCCAAACTATCCAAATCATCCTGCAAAATTTTGACATCCTGTGCATTCACTATTGCTCTACCCAACTTTGCATCATCAGCAAACAAATGAACAGTTCCTCTCAGATCCTTTCCTATATCGTTAATGAACAAATTAAACAGTAGCGGTCCAAGAACATAACCCTGCGGTACACCACTAGTCACAGGCCATCTCTTGGACTCTACTCGTGAATAAACTACTCTCTGATATCTCTCCATCAACCACCCTCCTATCCAACTCACCAACCCTATATCCATCCCATTACATACTGCAGTTTACTGAATAGAATTCCATGTGGTATCCTATCAAAGGCCTTAGCAAGGTCCAGCAGAATCACTGTAAACCTATTTCCCTTATCCAGTTCAGCCGTCATATAAATATATAAATATATATAAAGTATATAATTATATACTTTCTTACAATTATTTCATTTATTTGTATTAAAAATTTTATGTATGATTTTATGATTATGGTTGAAGATGAGTATGCATCTGTTTGTAGTACAGTGAATAGAGGTGCTGATGATGTGATATAACGTTTTAGAGCGCACTCGCTTTGAGTGAGAGAGTTTACAACCTGAGACTGTCCTACTGAGACTTTTTTTTTTGCTTGTTTCGCATGCAGAAATCTGCTAAAACTTACCTAATTTTTTTAACCTCCTTTATTTTTTTATTTATGCATATTGATAATTAACAATACTTATATACATGTTTTTTTCTTAAATGCTGGTAATTAAAAATACATATAATTACATATTTGCGTGTTGAAATTATATGCTTTTATCAAGATGAGTAAGGAAGCGCGAAATTGTTGATCCGCTGGTATAGTGGATAGTAGCGGTGCTAATGATGCGAATAACATTCAAGAGCACACTCGGTTTAGTTCGAGGGAGCTGCAGAGATGAGACTGCCTTGCTGAGGCACTTTTTTTTCCCCTTTTTTCCATATTATTTTTACATTTAGTTTAGTATTTTTAAATCCTGAATTTGATAATTAATAACTGCATTCGCTTAAAATAATTTTACATTTTAATTAATGCGAACACATTTTCGAAAGCATGTGAAATCCATGTTTGCGGCATATATTACAGTATAATGCAGTTCCACAGATGCTTTAAAAGCTAAGCGTGGAATTCCATATCCGTTAATAAAATCTAGCATTTCACTGTCATGATTGTTTAGAGAGAAAGTGGTCATTAGTAGCTATTGACTTTATGTTTAGTCTTGATGACTCCTGACATGTCTGTAGTATGAAACATGCAATGCTGAAATGTGTGTTTGCAAATGGATGAGGAAGTAACGGAACTCTTTTTAACCGAGTTATCACTAATATCTGCTGTTACGAACATTCGTCATTTTAGTAAAATTCGAATACCAGCTCTGTACTTTAGTAAGTAAACAGCAGGTGGAGTCTTTCTGTCTGTCTGTCTCCACATTTGTTGTTATTATCCTCCGGAAAGGAAAGTTTTATTACTTAACTACTTTTTAATATGGACCATTATGTTACCCTGTTTATGGCAACAAACTACTTCACGAGCCGTATTATAGATATAGATAGGTATAATTTGATTTGGCTGTATAGGATTTCACTGTTATTAACCAGTAGTGTAACTACGAGGTTTGGGTCTCATCCTAACAACAAATTTTTTAGAATTAGCTGAAAACTTTTGTTCGGTCTTACTAGAGCTTTCATTGGAGCTGTTGGACGCTCCCCTTCCCAATTGAGGGGATTCGAAGTATATTGGTTTGGTTATTGGTTTCTCTAGTTAAATCATACTGTATATTGTCACCCTTTGAATGAAACCCAAGGGTTGAATGATAAATGATTCTTATCCAGCCAAATCAGACTATCCTATATTAGATAATGGCGAATCATTGCAATTTTCATAGATGCAGAAAGTAGTAATTGCCCGAAATTTTAGATAATGTCATTCCCATGTGTCTCACAAAAAAGAAGTACAGGACACTTCATAATTTTAAGATGGTTTCAACTAAGTAGTTTTAAAAAAAGAGTAACCATTTAAAAAAGTACAGCTGATCTGTATAACTTTTCAAGTCTTTAGATCTTTTTCACTATTTGTAGTTACTTAGGAAGATAAACTTATAATTGCGTTGCTTCTGATTTCTACTTTCCTCTTCACTGTTTCTTCAAATAAAGTTCAATATTGAAGCATCTATTATGCTTTCAATAAGCACTGAACTTCATTAGGATATAGTTAGCTTAAAATATAAAGAGGGTCTCATTGTTTGCATAATATGAATTAAATTGTTTTCTAGCACAGATATTTTACATCCTCCTAGTGAGAAATGCTGCTCTGTTATTTGTATTGAAGCCTGTTCAAATTTTGTTTGAAAGTGCCTGAATTATATCTTTTTGATAATTTCTTGCATCCATTTCTTTAACTATCGAGTCTTAAAGCTAAATCTGTACACTTTTACTAATGCTCTTTCATGGAAATACACCAATTCTAATTTATATTTTAGCAAATATTTCGTTCTAGACTCAAGACTACAGAAATATTTGGTAATGAGATTATCTACTTTCTTTTAAATTTAGAACATTTTGCAGAATGTGATGTTACTGATTTTTATCCCATTGGAGAGTAATGAAGTATAATCACTTTGAGATGAAAAGTTGATGGAAAATGAACGTCAATAATAAGCTTTATATTTTATAGAGCTTATAAATATTTTTGACTTGTGGTCCTTTGTACATCTTATACATTCCGTTATGTATCTTCAACTGTCTCTAAGTCTAATATTATTCACAGTGATATAAATCCTCTTACTTTTTCTCCAGATGTAATGATTGCTAAATATCTGACCGATGTATACTGAGCATTGCAGATGTGATTGTCACTTATTCTTTATCAGCTTGTAAATTGGACACTTTTATCTAAAGAATTTTCTACAGGTTTGCAAACAATAAATTACATGATAAAAACAGTAATTAACTTTAATGAAATGAAAGTACAGATATTTATTTTGTACTGAAAATAACAGTACATCATCAGTGCATAGAAACAAGCAAATCAAAGAAATGGGAATACAAGGTACATAGAACTGTTGTTGCATGCTAGAAATTCTTCTTCTTCCCTTCACGTATTAGGCCTAGTGGCCTGTTACTGGGCTATCCTTAGCCCTTCTAAGTCGTACCGGTTCCGAGGATAGAGTGGCTAGCTCTATGCTACCCAGTGTATTCTATGTCTTAGAAGCATTGAGTTCTCAAGGCTGGTTTGCCTGCTTGCGGGAGGAAAAAGCCCAGATAAACCGGGGAGAAAAACCATGCTGTCCACGCCCAAGACCAGCTAACTTGGCTATGTCTGAGAAAGATCCTTAAGCTCCTCACGTCGTCGGCTGGAATTGAACCCAGGACACTCCTTTCTCAGGCATATGGTTGAAAAGTACATAGCCACTCAGGTAACTGCATGGACGCTGCTAGAAATTAATATTAATAAATAATATTATTAAAAACTATTTTTGATGGTTACATAAAATAAGAATCCCCCAAACTTTTGAGATGTAAAAGGACTTTGAAACTTTCTTTGAAAAGGTGTTCATATTTAAACCTGCTTTTATGAAGAAGACAAGCTTCATCCCACTTGATACTGTGTTTAGTGTCAATACTATGTTGTGCCAGACCAGACTTTTGAGGTTTCATGTATTCGATATAATATTGATGTTCATTAATTCTTTTTTCCACAGAAAGTCTGTCTGCCCAAAGTATGTTAGATTACATTCACAAGATATTTGCCAGCTAATGATAGAAGTGACAGTTTGTCTTTTGTAGATGGCAGCAGATGAGAAATTTTGTTGATTGATAGGAAAATATGTGGAAATGAGATGATACCTCTTCAAAATTCTACCATTCAGTTCAAAGAAATATGTCTGTACTTTCATTTCATTAAAGTTAATTATTATGGTTGTTGGTTAATTTATTGTTTATAGTCATGCCACTGGTACTTTGAAGAATAGGTTTGCAAGTGTGCTCCCTTTGAAAAACTATTTTGAAATACTTATTAGGGCTGAAATCAGGAGCACTTCTGTTTCTTGCATATCAAATGCTAATGAATTAGTCACTTTAAAATAATTTAAATTGATCTAATGATTTGTACCAGTTTCACCAATTTTGGACTGTTTTGAGTGTTAAGATTTTTTCTGTGAGTTTCAGTACATTCTCTACAGCCAAATTTCAACTATATTACAATATTTCAATACAATATTCTCTTATTATATATTTATATATATATTTATATTTATAGATATTTATTGGGGAGATATATATTTATATATCTCCCCAAAATTTTGCAGGATGATTTGGATAGATTGGAGGTCTGAGCTAAGGAGAATGGATGTCAATTTAATGTGGCAAAATGTAAGGTTATGCATTTTGGGGTGAAAAGATTAGCAGCAGTATATCACACTGGTGGAACTGTACTCCAGGAGATTGATGAGGCCACTTGGGAGTGTTGGTGGATAGGGAGTTGAAGTTTAGGTGGCACATCGCAAAAGGCTAAATCAGCTCATCAAATCACTTGGATGCTGAAGAATACTTTGACAAGCAGAGATAAGCAAGTTATTGTTCCTCTGTATCGAGCCTTGATAAGACCCCATCTTGATTACTGTGCCCAGATCTGGTCACCTAGGTTTCTTCTTGATGGGGAGGAGGTTGAGAGGATCCAGAGGTGAGTGACCAAGATGATAACAGGTCTATGAAATGAACCTTAGGAAAACAGGTTGAAGATTTGTGGGTTGCAGAAATTGGTTGATAGGCAGTAAAGGGGTGATATGATTGAGACATTCAAATTGCTGAAGGGTTTCTATAGGATTCAAGATGGTGGGAGGACTAGGGGACATCCATGGAAGCTGGGCAAGAGTGTGGTTAGTAAGGGTGTTAGAGCTGGGTTTTTTACTTTTAGAGTGGTGAATGAGTGAAATAAGCTGCCAGAGTCTGTTATGACAGTGAATGAGTTCAAGGCAAGGTATGATAGATACTGTGTGAATGTCGAATAGTTGTGATGGACATGATGTTTAGGGCCTTCCTCGATGAGTCTAAGGACTCCTCGGAGTCTCCCATGATAATAATAATTATTATTAACATTTATTTAGTATTTATGATGAGGGACATTTAAATTAGTTCTTTATTCTATTCAGGTGATATTTGTTAAGTATATACTTTATATTGAAAATGTATTAACCAAATTGAATAACTGCTGTAATAAATGCAGTGAAAATCATGATGAAAAGGCCATAATGATAATAATAAGCAGGTAAACAAATACTAATAGCATTCTTTATGAATAAGCAAATTAAATATTATTTTTAGTAATAACAAACCTCCATGAGGTCAACAGATTCATATTAACCATAAATTATACTTAACAAGAAATTACAGTATTCTTTCATTTATCCAACCACAGCAGAGATCAGTTTGCTAGTCAGATAATTTTTCATATGGATGAGGGGAAAGAAAGAACCAGGGAAAGGAGCAAGGACAAGGGGGACATCCCTGGAAGTTGCTAAAGATGGTGGTGAGTAAAAGGGTAAGAAGTAAGTTTTTTGCATGGAGAGTGGTAGGAGCATGGAATACATTGCTTGAGAGGGTGGTGAATATGCAGACCGGATGATTTTAAGGAGTGGTATGATAGACTTTATATTGACTAGTGTTGACCCCCACAATGAATCTTGTAGCTCCATGGAGGTCAAGAAATAATAATAATTGAAAGGGTAGAATAACTGAAGGTAAAATTACATGATGCTGCATTAGAAGTCAATTGACACACTAACTCCAGTCAATTGAAAGTTAATTCATTTGAGGTCAGATAATTGAGAGCTCTCTATATATATTCTTTTTTTATTCTTACATAACATCAGCAAACAAAGTTTGCACATGAGATATCTTCATGACTAGATTGCTTGTTTACAGAGGCAATTAGCCTCACATCTAATTGCTCTGTTATCCCATAATACTGTGCATTATGGGAAAATAGGGCAGGATAGATGCCTATACAGCAGTGGTGGCCTGTCCATAAGTGCTGCATTGAATGCAGCTCCAGTATTGAGTATACTAGCCACTACTACTCGCTAGTATACTCAATGCTGGAGTTGCATTTAATGCAGCTTTGCAGCCCTTATGGGCAAGCCGCCACTGCTATATAGCCATACATTATTAGAAAGGTCACTATCTAGATCATTTTTAACCTTCATTGAGGTTTTATCAGTGGGAACTAGTTCTATAGAGATGCTGTGAACTAAACAAATGGTTGACTTTTAACCTGTTGTTGCCAGTCATTTCATATATTTTCTATTTTAAGAGTAAAAAAATAATGGTAAATATGTTTCCTGTTAGACAAATTCATCAGATTATAACTAACTCTTATAACTATCATGATACAGTGCTGTATAATTCGATCTTTTCTGAGTAGCCTTGAATTTCTTGAGATCCATTAAAAATCTTGGTGAGTAAAGTTGGGATTTCATAATAATAGTATTAGCCTGAGTAGTTCTCAGGGACTCACATTAGTGAGTACAGGCATAGCAAACCTGAGATACCCAAGCTAGACCTGATCTTACTTCATACAATATACACTTGGTATATCATATCTGGAGACTGGTCTTCTGCTCTTCTTTCCCTCTACTCTCTCTTACTTCTTACTCCTCCCCCCCCCCATGCTATTAGAGCAACTCGAGGGTGAGGGGATGACTCTTTCCTCTCATACTGTAGTTTCCACTATCTACTAAAAAAAAGTGGCTGAATTCAGATCAAGGAGTGGTGGTTGACACTTGACGAAAACTTAACCATTGAAACCGAATGAACTCTAACCAACCTAAAGATACATGCCAGCTTGACTGTCGCCCGGTCAAACAAGAGTCATGCCCACTATTAGGGAACCAAGATAGTGAAGGCGAAATTTATAATAGTCTAACCAAGTGAAAAACAAACTTTCAACATGCTATTGGAACAAAACATCACCTAATAGACAGGAAAAACATAACAAGCATAGGAACATGGAATGTAAGAACTCTTCACCAGGAAGGAGCATTGGAAATACTACTGCATGAATTAGACAACTACCAATGGGAAGTGATTGGACTTTGCAAAACCAGATGGACTGGAAAAGGAGAATTCTGCCATGGACAGTACAAAATCTTAATTTCAGGCAGGGAGGACAACAAACACCAAGGAGTAGCAGCACTTATATTTAAACCCAAAGGCTCAAAACTCTCTGTTGTCCTACAATCCTATCTCACCTCGGATAATTAAAGCAAGATTTAAAACATCAATCAGATCTAACTATCATTCAAGTATACTCACCAACTTCGACATCATCAGAAGAAGACATTGAGGAGTTCTATATAGATTTGCAAAAAGCAGTACAGCAGACATCAAGTCATGATCTCCTAATTGTAATGGGGGACTTAAACGCAAAAGTAGGCTAAGACTGGGATACCTGGCCAAGAGTAATCGGAAAGTTGGGGTATGGAGAAAGCAATGAATGTGGCAAAGACTGCTAAACTTCTGCTCAAATAATAGACTAACAATAACCAACACTCTCTTTAAACATCCAAAACCCTAAAGAAAATGGACATGGATATCACCAGACAGACGAACCAAGAATATAATAGACTATATTATTGTAAACCAAAGATGGAAATCAAGTATCCTAAACTGCAGATCCTTCTCTGCAGATTGTGGATCAGACCATAAGCTAGTATTAGCAAACCTAAGAATAAGGTTAAAATCTGGAAGCACTTTTAGAGTCAAAAGGAGGCTGAATGTAAAAAAACTACAAGACAACAATATTCTAAGAAAATATCAACTAGAACTAGATAAAAACCTGAAGGAACTACCAAAACAGAATATAAACATCAAAGAACATTGGTACAAATTAAAAGAAATAATATTAAATTCGGCAGAAAAAACAACAGGTTACACAGAAAGAGAAAGTAAAAAGGATTGGATCTCGAATGAAGTAAAAAGGTTAAGCAATCAAAGGAAAAGCATAAAACTAAAACAGAACTATAACAGAAATGAATATAATAGATTAACCAGAGAAATTAGAAAACTAGTTAAAAGAGACAAGAATAACTGGTTAGAAGAAAAATGCAAAATGGCAGAAAAGCTATCAAAAGAAAATAAGCTTCATGGATTATATAAACAAATAGACTAAATTAGTAAGACAGACAACAAAAATTATAATAATCAAAAAGGGACAACTAATTGAAAGTAAAAAAAAAGAATGGCCAGATGGGAAAAATACTTCAAAGATTTATATAATAAAAACAGCTCCCAGGATATTACGATTCCAGCCACTGAAATGGAAGAGGAAACAAATATCTTTACCAAAGAAATAATAGCACATAGCATAGAAAAACTCAAAACTAGGAAAGCACCTGGCATTGATCAAATACATGCAGAATTCTTAAAAGCAGAAAGGAACAACTTTTGGAACCATTAAAAACATTATTTGAAAGGATCTACAAAAATGAAGCAGTGCCTACTGATTGGACCAAATCAGTCATAACCCCTATATACAAAAAAGGAGATAAAACAGAATGCAATAATTACAGAGGCATTAGCCTCCTCAGTATTCCAAGTAAGGTTTTTACAAAAGTACTCCAAAAACAAATTAAGCCATATATATAGAACTGGCACTAGGAGAAGAACAAGCTGGTTTCAGACCAGGGCGAAGCACAGTTGATTAACTGTTCACTTTAAGACAGCTAATAGAAAAGACACTAGATTACAACCAAAGTTGCTACATAAATTTCATAGACTTTCGTCTGGCATTTGATTCAATCCATAGAAGAGAACTATGGAAAACTATGGAAGAATTCAGAATTCCCAACAAAACCATAAGAATAATAAAGAATCTGTATGAGAAATCTAAAAGTGCAGTACGAATGGAGGACACCTTAACCAACTGGTTCCACACAGAGAGCAGAGTAAGACAGGGATGCAATCTGTCACCAGACCTATTCAATCTTGCACTGGAAGAAGCAACCAATAAGGCCTTAAACAATGAAGACTCCAGAATCAAAATATATGGGGAATATGTGACAAATTTAAAATTTGCAGATGACATTGCATTACTTGCAAGCACAGAAGAAAATCTACAGCGAATTTCTGATAAAATAAAGGAGGAGTGTATAAAATCTAGATTAAATATAGACAAAACAAAAATTATGCAAATAGGAAAAAGAAGCACCAATCTGAAAATTGAAATTGATAGTAAGAATCTAGAGCAGGTAGTAAACTTCACCTACCTTGGAGGAGTTATTGAGTACAATGTTGAAATTATAAAAGATATAAACAGATGAATCAGTCAAGCATTCCAAACTTTTGGACGACTTAATAAAATATGGAACTCAAGAGACATCAAACAAGTAACAAAAGTAAGAATCTATGAAACAATGGTCCTCCCAATACTCCTCAATGGAAGTGAATGCTGGAATCTCAAAAAGGCTGAAGAGAAAAAATTATTAGTTACTGAAATGGGTTGGCTAAGAAGATTACTTGGAGTATCTCTGCTGGATCGACTAAGAAACAAAGACATAAGGAAACTACTAAAACAAGAAATAACAATAATAGACAAAATCCAAGAAAGAAGACTGCGATGGTTTGGCCACCAGAATGGGGACAGAAAGACTACCATCTAAAGCCCTGAATACAACGATGGAAGGTAAAAGATCCAAAGGATGGCCCAGAATTAAATGGATAGACAAAATAAAAGAGGACCTGAAAACCAAATCATAACAAGCGATGCCAAACTGGACAAAATTGTTCGGACTCTCCCGGGACAGACAGAAGTGGAAAGAGTTCATTCGGCCTCATCATCATCCATATAGATGATGGAAGAGAGAAGAAGATCAGCCTGATGTAACTGTATCCTGACTTTCTTTCTTCTATAAATGATAAGTGAGCACATTCCTTATCCTGCTGCTGCTGAGAAACTTTTTCCCACCAGTAGCAGCAGCAGTACCATTTCCTTCCCTTTCATATCTGCTGCAAGATCCCATTAAATTATCAGATCAAAATTCCATAATTTAAAAAAAAATATTCCATAAAAAAAAAGACATGCGATACAGCCCATAAAATACACTAGCTTCTATAAATTAAGGAACAAAAAGAAAAAATCACAATAACTCAAACACACTGTATGATTAATTTTTATGTAATTTGGTGAAAAGAAGTATGGTATGAGATGTGAAAGAAACAACCTACAAAAATTATAAATAAATTATGAAGGTAACGATATTGTTGAAGGTACCCAAAACAGATTACATGGTTGTTGAAGAACACACTAACAATCATGGATAGAGTTGTTTCCCTTTTTAAGGCAGGGGAACAACTCTATCCATGATTGTTAGTGTGTTCTTCAACAACAATAAGGCCACATCTGGACTCCCAGATTCTGTAGTGATGAAGTTGTGGAGAGAATCCAGAGACAGGTGACAAGGATATTATGATGGGTCTGTGGAATGCTCCTTATGAGGAAAAAATTGACGGTCTGTAGCTTCAAAATTAGCTGATAGACGAAAAAGATTAGACATGATAGAAGAAGTTAAGTTATTAAGAGGTTTTATAGCAGGGGTTCCCAACCCTATGCTCGTGGGCACCATGGCGCCCATCGACCAATTTGTGTGTGCCCGCCATTGTTCAACCATGTGCCGTATAGTTTGAACAATGGTGGGGGGGGGGTATCTAGTGGTTTTCTGATTATGTTAAACTGGAGTGGAAACAGCTAAAAATAAGTCATACAGAAAGCTTGTAAAAGATGAAGACAAAAGATGAAGGCTGCCATTTCAGTGTGGCAAAATGCATACATTTTGCCAGAAAGTTTGCACTTTGAAATAAAAAGATTATATGCACTTTGAAATAAAAAGATTGATGACATTGTACAGCAAAATTAAGAGCGTAAAAATTTGGGAATTATAATAGACAGAGATTTAAGTTTGAAGGCACACACAAATTGGTTGACGCAACAATTCATGGCATGCTATATGACTCATGCATTAATGACACATGACGAGTATTAAACATACAATGTAAAGTAGACGTGTATTCGAAGTTGTTCATTCCAGTTTAAGAACTGGAATATCATCATATTCTCCTAATTATGAAGCACTGGCCAATGAAATGGAATGCCAAAGATCACACTAACTTACATATATATATTTAAATTTTTATATAATGTAAACTTTTAAGTAATAAAACATTTGATTATAATGTGAACTTCGTATGTATTCATTTAACAAACGAATTCAAAAAATTTGCTTGAAAAAATAGATGGTGCCCATTGCCCTACCAGTATTTTAGAATGTGCTCTAGGAAAGAAAAAGGTTGGGAACCCTTGTTTTATAGGATTGACACTGAAGACTTTTATATATATATATATATATATATATATATATATATACAGGGTGTCCCAAAATTCACGCAAGAAGTAATTTTGATAGCAAACACAGGTTTTTAATTAAAAATTGTAATTTCTTATTGATTCATAAAGTATACAGTATAGGGTTATGCATGGAATAGCATATCGGGTAAATGGTGTCCACGGTTTTGCTGGCATATACGTACTGTTTTGTCGAAATTTTCCATGACCGTTTTGCATAAATGTGGCTGAATTTCGTTGATACAGCGCTCAATTCCTCTTTCAAGGCGTGGGTGGTCATGGGCTTGTTGCCATAAACCTTGGACTTCAAAAAACCCCAAAGAAAAAAGTCCAACGACGTTAAGTCACATGGTCTGGGCGGCCAATTCTGATCACCAAAACAGGAAATTACACGACCAGGAAATGATTCATACAGTAATTGAATTGTTTCTCGGGCTGTATGGCATGTAGCCCCGTCTTGTTGAAACCACATGTCGTCCATATCTTGCAATTTAGGCACAAAAAAACTGGATTATCATCTCGCGATAGCGAGCACCATTAACTGTTATTGCCTTATCAGCCGCATTTTCGAAGAAGAATGGACCTATGATGTCTCCAGCCCAAAATCCGCACCAAACAGTGACACGTTGTGGATGCATTTGTTTCTCAACAATCACTCGTGGATTTTCTGAACCCCAAATGCGACAATTTTGTCGATTAACGAAGCCATCAAGATGAAAATGAGCCTCATCGCTGAAGATGATTTTGTTCGAAAAATAAGCATCCACTTGTTGCTGTTCAATAATCCATTCAACGAACTGTCTTCGGTGCGTGTGGTCAGTAGGCTTCAGTTCTTGAGTCAATTGAACTTTGTAAGCATAAAGATGCAAATCGTTCGTGAGAATACGCTGTAGAGAGCTTCTCGAAATGCCAAATTCAAGACCATGGTGCCGAATTGATGTTCCTGGACTCTCAGCAACACTCTCACGAACTGCTTCGATGTTTTCTGTTGAACGACTTGTTGAAGGACGGCCAGAGTGTATAAGATCACTAATTGATCCAGTTTCCTTGAATTTTTTAATTAATCTTTTCACAGTTGATGAAGTTAAATCATTATTCCGACCATATTTTGTACGAAAATTGCGAACTGTAGCTGCCAACCCTTCGTTATTTTTAAAATATTGCTCAACAATGAAAATGCGTTGTTCTTTCGTGTAGCGCTCCATTTTTAATAACCTTGAACTGTCAGCTGTCACGCTGTCTTTTTTTTCTCGTTGGCAACACTTTACCGCACAAATGGCGATAAATTTAAATCTTGCGTGAATTTTGGGACACCCTGTATAATACAATACAATAGCATGAAGGGAAAGAACAAGGGGTCACCATTAGAGGTTGTGTGAGTGTGTGGTTAGCAAGGGTGTTAGGACTAGGTTTTTTGCTTGGAGGGTGGTGAATGGGTTGCCAGAGGTGGTTGTGGGTGCTTCATCAGTGAAAGTTTAAAGGGAAGCGTGATAGGTATTGTGTGAATGATGGTTAGTGTGTGAATAAATGGATCTATTAGGATAAGTCTTCTGACTCCATGAAAGATACTTGTATAATAATAATAGTTTAATTCAGTAACAAATGGGTACATGAAGACAATGGTCAAAGAATGTGGTCACCTCTCACACCAATACAGCTCTCAATGATGTTTCATGCTGTTTATAATGGTGTCCCAGAGCTCAGTTGGTAATAATAACCATTTCTCCTACAAAGCTCTCCTAAGTCCCTCAAGGTCTTGATGATAAACTATGGCAGGTAGCGGATGTAAAAGAAAAATGTCGAGAGCATCCCGGACATGCTCCATAGGATTAAGATCAGGAGAGCTGACCAATCCATACATACAATAGTATCTTCTTGAAGATGTTGGTCCATGAGCTTGCTTGATGAGGATGAGCATTATTGTCTTGACCTCTACATTCATGTGTATGCAGGTGCAAACAGATGAATGGAGCTGGGACCTCACTCTAAGTTGCAGCATTCATGGTTCTACTAGTAAGACTAGAGGACCAGCCAAAAGGTCAGACAGAGGTAGCCAGATGGTAGCAAGAGCAGCTATCTGGCTGCCTCCTGACCAGATTTGAGCATCGTAGTCCATATGTGGTCATATGAAAGTCCTGTAAAGAAAGCAGAACAGTACTGCCTTATTTCTACTTGTCACTGTGTTTTTCAACATTCATGTGATCCTTTGCCATTTTACCACTTTTGCAATATATTCTTTGAACTTCAAATCTCTGTCTGTTATAATCCCCAAATTTTTACGCTATTAATTTTGCTGTACAATGTCATCAATGAATATACAGCATATAATCTTTTTATTTCAAAGTGCAAACTTTCTGGCAAAATGTATGCATTTGGCCACACTGAAATAGCAGCCTTCATCTTTTGTCTGCACTGCCAGACAACTCTACAAGCTTTCTGTATGACTTATTTTCAGCTGTTTCCACTCCAGTTTAACATAATCAGAAAACCACTAGATACCCCCCCCCACACACACACACAGAAAGAAAAATAATAATAATAATCCCAATATTCTCTCCTGTGGTGTGGAGATAGGAGTATACAGACTATCAGTCACCTTAGTCACATACAGACCCCTTCACAAAGCCTTCTGTGCATAGTGGAAATTGATACCAATATTTCTGTAGCTGACGTGAGTAGCCATCCTGTTTTGACAAGCAGATAATTGAAGATATTGGTCACCAATTGCAGTTGTAGCCCATGGCTTTTCTTCACTGTATCTCCCAGAATACCGTTTGTGACTGTTGGAGTTAGTTCCCCAGTCTATGAACCAAAGCAACAACTCAATTCTTTATTACAGTATATGTCATATTGTATATGTGTGTGTGAGAAAACATACTATAATAAGTAATTCCACTACTAAAAGACTATGGCTTAGGAGTGGTGTTAAGTTAGACATGCTGAAATGTGTTTTATGACTGGAGGTGCTATGTAATAATAATAATGACTTACATGGATGAGGACTCAATAAGCTGACCCATCCCAAGTAACAGTAAAATGCTGCAAGGCATTTTACTGTTACTTGAATGTAAATCCTGTGTCCTCATTGGACTTGACATATGTCTCTAGCAGATAGAAACAGGCAGGTTTAAGTTTCTACACTGTTATTTTGGAAAAATCTAGAACAATTTCATTGTAAACATTTAATTTACACTTATTTCTTTGGCTATTTCTTGCAAAATGGTAGTGGTAATTTGGCTTAGTTTAGTTGGTGGATTAAAGGTGGAGATGGAGAGTTTTTAGTGGTCTCCCTCAACGAATCTTTGGACTCCTTGGAGCTGTCATGAAATAATAATAATATCTTAGATACTGAGCACTTCTCTTTGTGTTTGTTTGTCATTTGAACCTCATAAGAATAGATGGCTAGTGTCCATCTCCTCCTCTGGAAAAATGCTTGTTATACCATTTGACATTTGTTGCATTTTCTTTTTATTTGAGTGAATAAAGAATAGATACATTTTAGAGGGGTTTGGATGCTTTTCTTTAACTGATGCTTTCACCGTTAATTTTTGACTAGAGGGTTCCCACAATTAGGGGAATGATTTTAGGAGAGAAATGATTTTCCACTAGATTCTGAGTTAACTCCGACCAATTTTGATAGTATGTTACAACTCTCCCATCTTTCTTATGCATTACTTCAGTAGATACAATACTTGGCCAAGTGGTTAGTCTACCTGCTCTCCAACTAACAGCTGCAAAATTTGAATCCCACTGTGGGCATGGATGTTTGTGATTGTCTTTAGGTAGGAGATGAATTTCATTGTCTGGTGTGAGACCCCTTCTCCCAAGGCCTGAAGTGACTTGAAGAAGCTCCATGTTTGGTTTCTATAGCTAGATTTCTGGACTGTCAAAAATAAATTAAACATACAAATATACATATATATATATATATATATATATATATATATATACAGGGTGTTCGGGATAAATTTGACAGTTTCGTAAGGAAAAAGAAAATCTTCTTTGTATCTATTAAATTTAATGAATTGACAAAAAAACATTACAGGCAGAGTTAATTACAATACTATCAACAAGATTTACTCAAAATAACCACCATTAGCATCGATCACAGCTTCAATTCTGCTTCGGAACCTCGAACAAGCTGATGCTACAGTCTCCCTGGGAAGGGCCGCAAAAACTGTTTTAATTTTATCCATTAACTGGGCTTTTGTATTACTGGAAGTGCGATTGGTGTCTTTTTCAACTGCGCCCCATACAAAATAATCCATGGGGTTAAGGTCTGGGGAGTTTGGAGGCCAAACATTTGGACTGGTGAAGTCGTAGAAATTTTCAGACAACCATTTTTGACTTTTCCCAGAGGTGTGGCAAGGGGCCGAATCCTGCTGCCATACATACGGCCTACCATTGGCTACCCTTGTTATCCAGGGCTTGACTACAGTTAGCAACTCCACGAACAAAGCCCGAATTCCAATGCCAGGGTTCTTCAACACCTGTTCCTGCAGATTTGCGAGGAATTCTGCTGTACGAACGCAATCAGATCGTCTGCTAGGGATCTTTCTTCTTGCTACATCCTTGTAGTCACCATTGCAAGTCTCTAGTTCATGCCTGATTGTTTTTACTGTATTCAGGGAGCATTGGGCAGCAGTCGTAATATCCTTATTTTGATGGCGGGCACGAATCATCATGATACAAGTTATTCTCTTCCATGATTCAGGTGGGTTCCAGCTATCCATCCTTTCTGACATCTTGTATATGAATGAAGAAGGGTCCAAACTTTTAAAGGAAGAGAAGTGTGTGTTAATACATGTAACTTACGGAAAAATATAATTAATTATAAATATGTCAAATTTATCCCGAACACCCTGTATATATTAGGGTTACCAAGTAATTTTATAAACTTGGTTATTTTACTCCTAATCCCAAGTAAGCAAACAGTTAATTTTGCGCCTGAACGTAGTTCAAGTCTAAAGGTGGTGCAACACCAGGGAAACTCATTGTAAAGGTGGGTAAAGCTCTGATCACTATTCTTAGTATTTTCCATAATGTAAAGCACATCTCACTAAGAGATGTATACTGCAATACATTATGCATGGAGTCACTACCCAGACCGGTTTCAACCTTTTTTGAGGTCTTCTCAGTGAATAGCTAGACCCTAAATACCAATGTTTTTAGTAATATAGAGCTTTATCAACTTTACCTATACAAGTTTTTATTTTGAATAAGAATCTCTGGAGGAGATATAGATATAAATAAGGTTTTTTTTTTTTTTTTTTTTTTTTTTTTTTTTTAACTTGGGTAATGTATATTAGGGTTACCAAGTAATTTTATAAACTTGGTTATTTTACTCCTAATCCCAATCAGAGCTTTACCCACCTTTACAATGAGTTGCCCTGGTGTTGCACCACCTTTAGACTTGAACTACGTTCAGGCGCAAAATTAACCGTTTGTTTACTTGGGATTAGGAGTAAAATAACCAAGTTTATAAAATTACTTATTTATATATATATAAAAATTTGATAAAAATTGGAAAAAAAAAAAATCCTTAGTCCACCCATGGCACAAAATGTGTATTATAGGTTTGCAAATAACCTTTTGTGGGTGGAAGCGACATAAAAAAAAAATGTGAACATCAGTGAGAGAAATTAGATTATTGAGTGTGCTACTTGATTATAATAACTCCTCTCTCTCTCCCTCCCTCCCTCCTTCATAACAAAAGCAGCACATTCCTTCATATACCTACCTTGTACTCTCCAATCTGCTCTCCTGGATGGATACCAGGAGATTGGATATTTATGTGGGAAATAAGCATGCTTTTCAGTATATCTTTGTGAGCAACCATATTTTTCTCCACAGATAGATAAGTGGAAAATTGACCAGGCTAATTGTAACATCCTTTCACAACTTACAGTATCTAATCCTGAGATAGGCATCCTATCACTGAAGATAGGATGAAGATAATATTTCATGTTATAGACTGTATTGTCAGGACATGAACAAATGCATTTTCCAAAACATCATCTCAATTTCCATTCTACCTGAAACTGCAAGTACTAATCAGTAAAAAAAAAAAGATTAAAAATTGTGGAGTATAATTACAACATCAGACCTCATAGCTGTTAAATGTGCTCAGACTCATGCACGCTGCATTTGTAAACTCTGAAAAATTGGATCTAGTAAAAGTGCCTGAAAATCAGTTGATAAATGAAGTAATTTAACCTCCATTTGTTAAGAGTAATCATGTGATTTCAAATTAGAAGGTGATAATACATGTGAAAACTTTCACTAAGAGGGAACGTGTGGAATAATAATGCAGATGATTATGATAAACTTAGAAAGCAACTTGAAGCAGTGCCTTGACATGAAAAACTTTATGGAAGAGGAATCAGAAGTGCATGGGAAGTAGTCAGAGTGTCTGAAGAAAGCTTTATCTGATTATAACTTCAGAGTTAGAAAAATCATTTTTTTGTATTTTTATTTAATTAAAAAAATTAAAAAAAAAAGAAACTTAGCCCACTCACATGTGGTACTAATGTGCTATAGGCTTGCAACCTTTCATGAGTAGGAATCAAATAAAAATAAATAAATTATATAAATGATAATCCTTTTATTATTTACAGAGATAGATGAATAATACAGTCATACCCCGACTTATGCGAATCTGGAGTTACGCGGTTTCTTATATGTACGTATTCCCTTCACGCCTCACCACTAGTCGTATCTTTCAGGCGCCGGCCGTATTCGGCAGTGTTGCACATGCTGTGAACAAGCACTGAACTGTTTTGCGCGGTCTCCATTCATACACGATTTTTATAGTCTACAAACCTTGCAATTGTTTAATGTTATGTTCTTGATAAAAATTTTATCACATAAAAAATAATAATGTCATTCAAAAGAAGCAAGTCCGATTCTTCTACAGCTAGCAAGGAAATAAAAATTGACTTTGAAAACAAAACTCAACATTATTAAGGATTTTGAAGGCGGAATGAAAATTTGTAAGCTAGCAAAGAAGTTCGATCTACGCAAGGAGACTAGGTGAAATTCATCTAGTCTCCTTGCCTTACTTGGTATATAACATACTTGTTATTTGGAATACATCCTCTTGATTCACTTCTAATGCTTCATCCCTCCTTATATACAAATAAGGACCATTCTAATAAAGTGATTATTAAATAGCTCGACTATGTCATCTGCTTTGATCACCCAAGTTCCATCTTCATCCAGAAGGATAATCTGTTTGCAGTCATTTTTTCCTCCTACTTGCTATATAGCAAAAAAACTTCTTGGAATTCTCTTTGGATTGCAGAACTAGTCTTTTCTTGTATTTTAATTTTTACAAGGCTCAGGCTAGAAAGGTGACTATGCTAGGCATCTTACTAGCCTGAGACTTACTGTATTTACTCTAATATAACTCTCCCTCTCGTATATCTCGCACCCATGATTTTACTTTATAAAACAAAAACAAAAAAAATTAAAGAGTTTCTTATATACCTCATACACAAAAAAAAGTTAAAACTTTAAGAAATAGATAATGAATGTTGTTATGGCAATTTCAGATAGTTGAAGAGAATCAGCATTTCAACTCAACAATCATTGACTTGCCTTTGTCGTTGAGTTGCTTGATCATTTGTTAATAATGCACCAATCATATGCATAGAGATGGAAGCAACCAGTAGAGGGAGTGAGAGCAATGACTTCTACTCAATCTTGGATTTTACAGGGGTGGAGTGGTGAATGAGGTTCTATACAGGGTGGATGATTTTGTAAGAATTAATTGTCAAGAGTTGTTTTAAAAGCCACCATCTCTAATGCCCTGGATGGGAGCAAAGATGACGCTATTTTGGTAGATGACTGTTTGTTTTAATCTAATTATAGAAGCATTGTCGCTAAAAGATTCATATATAATGTGATTAAGGTGAGTGGCCAATCACGTAAATAATGTGATAAGGTCTATAATATAAAATATTAGAGAAGACTTTATATATTGTATTTAAAAGGCTAATCCCTCTATAATTAGCACATTCTAAGGGGTCTCATTTTTTTAATATTGGACATATGACACTGGTAGTGTCATATTTCAGAAGACAGCAGTGTCTTCTGAAGGACACTGGTCTTTCAGAAGAATTTCATTCAACCATATATGAGCCATTAACTCATGAATTTGTTTGAGGCATTCTTTTCCTATTTGTTTCAATAGTTCTGCCTGCAGATGATCGGATCTGGGAGCTTTACCATTCTTTAATTTAGACACTACTACTTGTACTTCCTCCAAGTTGGGCAGATGTTCCTCTGTACCCTTACTATTGTGGTTATAATAGTGATATTCATTGTTACTATTATCTAAGTTTGTTTCTTTAGATAAAATATTTTTTAAATGTGTCTGCCATCTGAGCAATATATTTTTTTTATTGTTTATTATATCACCATTTTCATTCCTGCATATTGTCAGTATAGGCTTAAATTCTTTTCTAGTTTTATTTATCTCTCCATAAAACATCTTGACTTCATTCTTAGTTCTTAAATGCTCCAACTCTTCATCTTATGGTTCACATAATCCCTCTTTTTCTTCTATGTACCTTTTTTCTTGCTTCACGGGGTTCATCGAAAGCAGCTCTTGTAAAATTCTTCTGATGCATCCTGATACAACATTTATTCTTTTTTTTCTGTAACTACTTAACATTCCTCATCATAATTATCTACTTCCTTTTTATTTTCTTTTATGCCTAATATCTGTTGTGCTGACTCCTTAATCCCAGTTACTAGACAAGACCATCTTAAATGGTTGACTGTTCATTTAAGTCAGAATTCTTTAAATATTCATGTAGTTTATATGCATATTCAGATGCAGTTTTAAATGCCTTGAGTTTGTCACAGTCAAATTTTTGTACTTTAGTGCCTTGAACTATTCTGGCATTAGAAATCCTGGCTCCTATTTGAGATAATGCTAACAATGATCGGAGTCAGTGTTAGCACCTCTATATGTTCTTATGTCCATCAGGTTGGAGACATGTCTCTTGTCAATTAGGACATGGTCTATCTGGTTAAAATATAATTTATCTGGTGGGCTTCAGGTAGCTAGATGTATATCTTTATGTTTGAACAAAGTGGATCCTATCACTATTTCTAGAGGCAGCAAAGTTTATAAGTCGTTCTCCGTTATCATTAGTTATGTTGTATAGTTCATTCATACCTATAGTAGGATAGTATTCATTTTCTTTTCCTATTTGTGTATTTGCATATCCAATGATGATTTTTTATCATGTCTTGAGCATTTATCATATAACTCAGCCAGAGCATCATAAAAATTCTTTTTCTTCAGTAGGTTCACGTATATTAATGATACTACAGTTAAAAAAAATTTTTCTCTTATTCTTAACCAACAAAGTCTTTCACTTATTGCTTTGAAGTTTAAAACAAGGTTTTTAACCCTCTTGTTAACAATAAAGCCTACTCCTATTTTTTGGCAACTATAAAATATTGTACAGTCCTTATTTTTCAATAATACCCTTCCCCTTTCCATCTTATTTCCTGTAAGCAGATGATGTCTATATTGTTATTGTAGGATTTAAGTTCATCCAGGAGCATTAAGGCTTTTTGGCTATACAATGATAAAACATTCCATGTTCCAATAATCATATCTTAATTCGTTTAGTAGGTCTTTGTTCTTTAATCAGTCTGGCTTTTACTTCTTTGGATTTCTTAACAAGGTTTTTTTGCAGAATGGAGTTGTCAGCACCAAACCCAAGCTCCCCTCCCTCCTCTCCCCCCAACCTGGAGGACCAGGCCTCCATATTTATGACTCCTGGAGGCAGGATGGTTTGGCTATGTCCCCAGACAGGTGGGTGGGTTTCTTTGGATTTCTTAACAAGGTTTTTTTGCAGAATGGAGTTGTCAGCACCAAGCCCAAGCTCCCCTCCCTCCTCTCCCCCCAACCTGGAGGACCAGGCCTCCATATTTATGACTCCTGGAGGCAGGATGGTTTGGCTATGTCCCCAGACAGGTGGGTGTTCCTTTGATCGCCTTTTACAATGCATATAAACTCACAGTGGGACTATTCTAATTCCCGGTCACCGCACAGGAGTGAATAATGATTTATTTGCTCCAGTATAATCTATCCTTGTTATAAAGAGACCTTAATGGAAAGAATAAAAGAGATTAGTAATTTGACATTCAGAATAGATGTGGCATGTACTCGCATCTTGGTAATAGCTAAGTGAACAGGAAGCATACTATTAGTTTTCAAAGGAAATAGTAGTTGGTTATTGTAATTTGATACAAAGGTTGCATAAATTATTCAAAAAAAAAACAAAAAAAACTATAAACAGTTGATCATTATTACTTCCAGAATTTTGAGATAGGCATGCAATTAGAGCAGTTGAGATTCTGTTCTGACAGTGTTGTAGAATTTCACATGTCAAGGAAAAAATGATTGAATTTAAATCTGCCTTGATTTCAGAAAACTCTATGGCTAGTGTTAGTGGCAAGGCCAGACTTATATGATTCCAATAACTTCGTATAGCCTGTGTTCCTTACTTCTAATCTTAGTAGAATGATGTCTCCCCAAAATGACAAATCAAGCAGGAATAAGATACTTGATAAACACCAGGCCAAGACAGAAGAGAGAATTTATCCTCGGTGGTTGGTAGAAAGGAAGGTTGTTTCTGAAATAGTTTGATGGTGCTACATAGATTAAACTTGTAAAGACATGCTGTTTGTTTTGATTCCTTTAAGATATAGTATAGTTCTCAGAATCTGATAAGTCTGGGCTTGTTAGCTATGCTAGTAATAGTAACACAGAGTTATCTGGAATTAGACCAAGATACTTCACTGAAGGAAATTTAAATTCACTCATCTCTTGCTTGAAACATGTGAAACTGTAATGCCATCCAATCTCAACGTTCTAGGAAGTAATCTCGATGAACTCTTCATTTTTTTTTTTTAATAATTTCTGTAACTTTTATATCGATTTACCATAACTTGTTTTCTTTCAACCCTAATCACGTGTTCTCCTATTCACTTAACTGTGACTGAGATGGGAGCAGTAAACATGTTATGTTCCATACACATCAATTTTCAATGTTGTTTTACCATTCTCTTTTCTCTCCCTGACAAGTTTACAAAGATTTTATTTATTTAGCATATAATGTACAACAGCTGTGTGAGGTCCCTTTTATGGGAGAGTACAGCACCATCTCAATTCCCCCCATTTTTATCTGGGCTTGAGACTGGCATATAGTTGATGAATCAGGCCTATGACTGGGTCTTAAATATTCCTGACTGTAATTTGTATGTTTGTTTGTTCATGGGGCTAGTTTGCCTTTACAGAGATCAAAATATAGGAGCTATTTATATGTTTCACATGTGCCAAGCTAACCATTATTAATTTCATACTAAAGAAGGTTCTTAGTCGACACTGTTAGTCCATGGAGTCAACAGATTTATCTATGGCCTCACTATATATTGCCTCTAGGCAAGTAACATATTTATTATACTGTACCTTAAATTCATTCATACATTTAGCACTCACAACATATGCCAGTATTACATACTACTCCATGTAAAAAGTCAATTTCTTATTCCCCTTTTTACCAGACGAGCTTTACAAACCTTTCAAGAATAGCTTCTCATTCTCACTACCCACTCTGTATATAATCCCTTCTGTATTAATCCTGTAAAATCTCCTCACCAACTTAAACATCTCTGTTGTCACCTCTTTTCTGCCTACCTCTAAATTCTGTGGTTTATACTTCATCTCTCCTCATTTTCTCTGTCTCTCTACACCAGAGATCTGATATTGCCTCAGTTGCTCATCTCTGGATCCTCTAGGGTTTTCACTGTGATTTGGATATTTATGTTGAACAAAGTGACTGAAAATCTGTTTGCATCCAGCAAATATTTAACAAACTTAACTTCAAGTTTATTTTTATTTATTTATGTGTTGTGATATTATTAATCTCCCAGATATACATAGTACACTATTATTGATTGTTAGTGTTTGTTTTTACTGGGATAGTATTTTAAACTATCAGTATAATAATCAAAGATAGCATGCAATAGTCTAAACATTTTATATGAATGAGTAACATTCAGATAAATGACAATAACATTTTTATTTGAGATATTTACATATAAGGTACTTTCTTTGGACCAGAAATTAGAGGTTCATCCGTAATCTCTTCCAATAAAGTATTCCAATTTGTATATGCAATATTATATATCACAAACTTAATTTCAGTGGAAATAAGATATATAGATAAACCTAAGTTGTTGGTTGTTGTTACTCTGTAATTTTGCAGTTTAATTCACAACAACTAAGGAACAATATGATATTTATTTATTTAACTGCTAATATTACACTGGTTTTATATGTATCATCTTTGGTGTACAAATACCATGACAAAAATACTTTGTCATGGTTTTAGAACTTCTTTTTGTGTTATCCATTACAATTTGGAAACTGTTCCCGCTATTAATTGATTGTTAGTGTTTGCATGGTTTTCAAATTGTGATGGACAACACAAAAATCTGTCTTAATTGGTCCATCTATTATTGAATAAAGAAAAGTTTCTGAGTGTTACGTTGATCTTAAAATGACTCTCCCTGATTTTTAGTGTTTACATAGTATGACAAACTATTTGTGCTCTGAAGATGCTAGGTATAAAACCAGGAAAATTGTTAGCTGCAGATGATTCATTGTATTAGTAACATTTCCAGACCTCTGTCTGCACTATCATACGACTCGTTGTAGGAGGCCAAATTCTCATAGGCCACAATACATATCTAACCTAGAAAACATTCAACTTGGAAGCATTCACCACCCACTCTGGCAATGCATTCCACTTTTTCACCACTCACAGTGCCAAAAAATCTCCTTTTCACTTGCTCATTTGCATGACCCTAATAATTTACAGGGAGTGATTGTTCATTCTCCCACCACCCATTTCCCTATTCAGCATCTTCCTTATATCTAACTGATAGGCTTCTTTCACCAACTTGTGTCTTAATTATATCACCATCTGCCATCTGCCAAGCTCTACATGCACATTCCCTGTGTAATCATCATTCCAGAATTCTTAGTCATGTTCCTCTTTACTTACTCTTTCTCTCTCGCACTAATCATTCATATCTGCACAGAAATCCAAATATGGTCTGATTGCCTGCCATACTATAAACATGGAAGAAATGTCACCACACATATCCATACATATTTGTCATTGTCCTCCTTATTAAGGCATCTCACACACACATACTATATATATATATATATATATATATATCTATGGTACATAAACAGAAATCTATGGTACGTTTATTACTTGCACCCTTTTGAGACATTACACCCTCATACATGACTTGTTGGCTCCCATTAGCCAACCATTCTTGCAGTCATGCTATCAGTAGACTATCCATCCCATCCTACTCAATTTCAACAGTAGTTTGTCACATGGTATTCTGTTGAATGCCTTTTGCAAAAACTAGAAAAATTATCATATAACCATCTCCTCTGTCCAGCGTACTTGTCACAATATTAAAGAGTAACCAGGTTTTGATGTAAAACCTCCTCTTAATAAGCCCATACTACCCTCTTGAAATATTTCTATTCACATCAGTCCAAGTTTGTAGCAACTTCACCTGATACACCAGCTGGTATATAGATTGAAACCATTGACTCAAAGTGGCTGAGTCACTACACACACACACACACACACACACACACACACACACACACACACACACACACACTCCTCATTGCACTGAGTGCACCTTGTTCTTGATATCTCCTCCACAACATCTTTCTCTGCAGCTCTTGCATAATCATGGTTCATTTATTTCACCTCCATTCCACTCTGACATCAGCATCAGTAAGTGATTTTGAACAAAGTCCCATTCTCACTAGTAATTTCTCTTCCCTTAACTGATCGTGCCATATTGGTCACCAGTCTGTTTTCCTTAGTTTTTTTTTTTTTTAATCTTGCACTCAGTAATTTCACACACATCTTTTATTCAGAGAACCTTGCATCCATCTAGCCACTTCCCATGTGAAATCTGTATGATCATTCGCATCAGCTAGTGGCATTATGGTGACATCATCTATTATCGCTGTATAAGACATTAAATCTTAAGTCATGTTTTGTGTGTTGCTTCCATCATGTGTTGTGTAAAGTAATTATGTTATCTCTAAGTAACTCAAGAATTTTGTTCTCCATTATTCACCTATTCCTTGTTTTCAGTCATTACTTCTGTAGTTAGTCATCCAGTTATCACTTCCCAATCACCTACTGTTCTTATCTCTCACAACATTTCAGAATGACTGCAGCAACACTCCACTAAATATCTAAAATTTCTGTTTACCTCAGTCCCATGCTACATGTACTCAAAAGCAGTTATCACTGTTTTCTTGAAGTTCCACATGGCAGATAGGACAGCCTTCTAAGATCATCAGTAATATTTCTACTCTCTCTTTTATCCTGCCTTCCTGAAAACTGCTGTATCCATCATATTCCATTCTTTGTAGATATCATCAGCCATGTCTCACTTAATCAATGATTTGTGAACAGACTAATTTTATCAATCCTACAAACTCTTCTCCTTTATTCATTTTCTTCCCTTTTCATTTTCACAATTCCTCCTCACTCTTTCATTTGATGACATTTGACCTCATTACCTACAGTGACGCCATCTTTGAAGCTCTTTCTCTCATTCCATCATTATTAATCTCATACCTCTCTGACATACACTCACAGCCACCATTTAATTGTTTCTCTGCCTTAATGCACACAGTTCTCTTCTCTCAACAGCAGTTTACCCTGTTTTACATCACTCTTACTCAAATGCAGACCATCTCCAGCAAGCAGCTTTCTCTCTTTTCCCTTTTTCCACCTTCAAATTTACATTATATGTCCACATGCTCAAGGCCTCTTCATGCACATCCTAGCTGTCATGCCTTTCATAGTCACCATCTGCTATCATGGCTTGGCAAAACGCGCGCGCGCGCACACACACATCTCTTCCTCCCACACTCGTCCACTGTTCTTTAGCAGCATTTTCAAAATTTGATACCTCACTTCATGTTGGAGGCTTAATGGATTTTTTTACAACACTCAAAAATAATTAAAATAGAATTTAATACTTCCTATATTTCGTCCTAGTCACTACTGACATCTACGGGGATTACAAAAACAATTAATGTAACATATACACAAATCACAAACAATACTAAGCCCAACCACGTGGGTGACACTAAAGTCCTATCTAGGTAGAGCGCCCTCTAAGGGCAGTAGTAGGTGGCCTGGAATGTAAGGTGGGAACTCTGGTGATGAGTGTTTCCCAAATCTTCGGAAGCTTAATGCAACCGTATTTATTGAGATTTGGTTGGTTTTTGAGAGCTGCTGCTGCTTCTAAGAAAAGTCTCTTTCTTGAATTTGCTGTGGTGGAGCATGGTGGTTTTCTTCCATGATACCCTGTGGGTGGTGTCCAAAACATGGTCAGCCAAGCCTGAATGGCCATAATTGTGTTTGAAGATGTAAGACTTGTGTTCCTCTAGACGGATGGATGCTGATCTGCCTGTCTGTCCTCTACACACGGATACCTCACTTACTAGCTCATTTGAAATACCTAGCAAATTATTCATTTGTATACAGTTAGTTTGTATGTTTTGTATTGTTCCCCTTTCAAGCACACTTTCAATATATCTTATTTTATTTTTAATTTTTACCAGAGGTTAGGCCAGTAGTGTTAATGGTTGACCAAATTAGTGAAATTTGGTCAACCATTATATACTGTGTGTATTGCAATGTAGCTTGCCTCTATGTACATACATGTATACTCCAGATGAGGATTTCTCTCTCTCTAACATAATGATTGTCTTTATAATGAGAAAGAACTCTGTTCTAAGAAATTTGCTAAAAAAAAGCTTTAAATTCCTCCTGTTAGATAGGATTTAAACTCCTTTTTGTTATTAAAAAAAAAAAAAGTAATATGTTGGTTGTGAAGGCATCTTCCACTTGGAGATGCAACAGATGTAAGGCATTATACCTCATAATAATAGTGACACACCTACATTATATCCCATAATAATAATAGTGACAATCTATCCCACAGGTGATGTAGTGGCATTGTCATTCTGGAGACAAGACATTGCTGCTGTTTTCCTGTACTTGACTTTATCTAAGAATTGTTATAGGAATGTATCTTGATCGCTTCACTCATCAGATCTTAATACGGTTGTTGCTGAGGCAAATGCCAGAAATGATTGTTTACTAAGCAATAATTTCTGGCATCGTTATATAGCAGTCTTATAGTTACAATCTTTGAAGTTAAGTCAGGAACCTTGTGTGGGTGGAACACAATAAAAATAAATAAATAAAGCTATGTTTGCTCACTTCTGTCACTTGTTTGTTTCAGGTTGTTGAAACACTCAATCTTTTTAGAAAAGCCATGAAAATACTTAGCATTGCATAATGTGGCAGTGATTCTGAGAGCTAAGAAAGAAACTTATTATTGACTGTTCTTTACATTTGTGTCTAAGAAATTTATTTTAAAAAAAATTAATGTTATTTTCTTTTTATTCCATAATAAAACAGGTATATTAGGTATAAAACATGGCAGAAAAAAGGAAATCAACTGATCAGAGGCCTGCACCAAAAAAGTTTCATTGGAGTCTAGGACTGAAAGCCTCAATGGAGGATCCATCACTTTTAGTTGAATCAGATAAGAAAATTGTTATTATTAAAGATAAATACCCCAAGGTAATTGCTCTCTCTCTCTCTCGTATACATAAACCGCATCACATTTTTAGTTTCTGTTGTCTAGAGAAGCTACTCAGCTATAGGGCCACTTTTCACAGTAAGATGCAATTGCATAGCATTTGATTTTCTGACTATATAAAGCTTTCTAATTTGCATTGCTGGTACTTTTTATTTTGAAGGGGGGGGGGGAATGAAAGAAAACTGATTTTATTGATGTATGAAAGTATACAAGTTGAGTTGTACAGTACAGAGAAATATTTAAACATGTTCTTTATTAATTGCAGCTAAAGCTGCTTACTTCTTTTAACTTACCATAAAATATAAAAAAAAAAAAAAGTTTAAAAAAATCGAGAAACAATATTATGTACATTATATATTTTTTTGATTATCACATTTTGTCATGACCATTCAGCTGAACTACTTCTTACTCATAGGCATTCATAATTTGGGATGTTTTATCTGCCCACAAAAATCTCTCTCTGGCTAACATGACTTTAAAGCCACAATTTTTTTTTGCAACTTTTAGTAATGTGATTGCCAATCTATTCTGTTTAATTATTTTTAACTTTTTTTAGATTTTCTGAATAGTCCAGCTATGGTACTCATGTACTATAGGTTTGCAATCTTTCATGGATGGGATTAAAAAAAATTTTTAGTGGATATTTTTTGAGAATCTTATTTCCATGCTACTTGGTATTGCTGAATTTTTTTTCATTAAGAACAATTAGGTAGGAATGTGAAACCATCACCTGCTTTCTTCTCACTTGAACCTATAGAGCAAGCAAAATAATTCAGACACAAATTTTAGTGAAGATGGTAAATTAAATAAAGAAAAAAATTATAGAGTGGTAGGGAACCAGCTGAATAAATTTATATGACTAAGAAAGAAATTAGCCAAAGTACCAACCAGTAGTGTTGAAACCATTATACACATACCTAAGATGAAAAGCCAAACGGCCATTTTTTTTTTTTTTTTTTTTCTGTTGATATAAGTTAAGGGGATAAAAATCCCTTATTGTTTTTCAGCCAGTAAGCGAAACTACGATCGAAAACTACTTGCGAGGTTGATATAAGTTAAGGGGATAAAAATCCCTTATTGTTTTTCAGCCAGTAAGCGAAACTACGATCTGTAACGTTTCTTTGCCGACGAACTGTCAGCGTATCCAAGCGTAAGTGACCACTTGGTAGTGCCACACCACGGCAACTCGTTGCAAAGGTAGAGCAAGATCCCTCACTGCTCTTGATATTTTCTCATAATGTAAAACACACAGCTCTTAAGAGATGTAGTACTGTTTTACATTATGAGGAGAGGTCACTACCCAGACCAGTTTCAACCTTTTTTGAGGTAGAATGGGAGTTCATGTCTCTCATCATTGGCCTTTGGAGAATAAAGCATGCTGAGGATCAGCAGACAGTAAAAGAGGAGTATGATATAAGATAGAGTAGGATAGTAGGAGGTAAAAAGAGGCCTCAGTCAACCTGTTTAGCCTTATTGGCTAATTGGTCTGTAACATATAATCTCAATTTATCTGTTCAGAAAAAAGGTTAAACATAGACTTTTGTCTATAGTTCACATATTATTTTATCTAAAGTAATGATTTACTCCAGTGTTAATGGAGGTTCTTTTTATGTTACTAGATATAATATCCTTATTTTTATTCCAGGTAAATAATTTTTTTTTTTTTTTTTTTTAAACAAGATGTAAATAATAGGACTTATTTAAATATTTATTTTAAATCTAAAATAACAGGACTTAAGGTCCGGTAAGTAGGAATGAAGAGGAACTTACTGAGGAACTTGTATACCTGGTACCACTGGGACTTAGAATGGGGAAGAGACTGGCCCGGGAGATGCCGCTCACGAGGAGCGGCACCGCCTCGCAGTAAGCCTTCGCCGCCCGGGTTCTCAGCTCTCCCCCCCTTGTTTGGAGTAAAGAAACCGTGCCAGCGAAAGCTTTGTGGCTAGGGGAGACAGAGTGGTTATTCTTTTTCCTGGGGTGGGGGGGGGATGGTGGGTTTTTTGGGTTCTAAAGAGATATACAGGGCCTGATGCGTCCCTGTATAAGAAAGCATATTGTCGGTGGTTTGCAGTATTGATTCACAAATTTAAAGTCTCCTATTAAGTGCCTTTCTTGTGCAAGAAATTTGGGTAAGTAGAAAAAGAAACCTTTTCTTATTCTTGCATACATTAAATTTGCGTCTCATACCTGGGATTTTTTCCGTACTTTCCAGATGTGATATTTTAGTACATTGATTAGGAAGATAGTGAACTTTTGGGTTTTTTGGACTGGTGGCAGGAATTGTAGTCGTATGACCTCTTCTACTGTCAGCATGGGGATTCCCAATGCTGTGCTGAGTCTCCGCCAGATGCGTTGGGCTGGTGGGCAAAAATAAAAGAAGTGCCCCACCGTTTCCACGTCCCGGCAGACATCGCAGAATGGGTCGCACGGGTTAGGTACATGCCGGGATTTCACCTGTTTCACCGGGAGCCGCCCGTAGGCTATTCTCCAGGCTAGATCCCGATGAAAAGGCTGTCCCCAGCTATTTTTGATGTTTCTGAAGAGAATTTCATTATTTGTACTAAGATTGGGTGTATCACGCCTGGAAAGTTGGAAGAAATCCCAGTATACTGCTTTGGGTTTGTGTGTGAGGATTGCTATTCCTCTGTCTCTGAGTGTTGTGATCGATTTCACTACTGTACGGTACCACTTGGGCACCCCCCTTGCACGGGATCCAGCATAGTCCGTGATCCCAAAGAGGGGGAGGAAAAGTCCTATAAAATATCTAATTAGTAGGCCAGAAATGTGGTTGGAGTTTAAGGCCTTCCGTACGGTTTTGAATGTGTTTGCTTGTAGCAAGCTTCTGTGATCGGGCAGAGCATAACCCCCTTCTTCCTGTTTGAGTTGTAGGTATTCTTTCTTTACTTTACTTCCAGTCCACCGTTACTAGGCGTCCTGTGGTGTCTTTTTGGACATTGAAGAACCCCTCCGCGATTGGTGGCCGACTTGGGGTTATGCCACTTGATCCATTACTGGGGGTAGGCTCTCTAACATTGTAACGTCATTGTCGAGGGGCTTTGCGCCTATTGTTCGACATTGACCTGTGGTCTCTGTTTCGTCCTCCGATGACATCATGCTGCTTTGTTTCGCTTTTTTCTTTTCCTGTGATTCCGTTTCTCTTGCGTGCTTTGTTGGGGTGCTGGGTGTGACCTCTTCCTCTTTCCTGCAAGCTTCATGGTTTGCCACATTGATGCTGGTGATCTGTGTGTGGCGGCTTGCCTTGGGTATCTTTGGGGTTTTCGTTTCCGTTGCTGCTTCCTTTTCAGCCTGCTGGCCGAGCTCCGGAAAATCGCTCCTTGATATTTTCTCAGGGTTCCCGATGGGCGTTGCCCTAATCGGTGTTATGGTCCCTCCTATTGCTTCTGAGTGTGTCTTGTTCGGACATGTGTCCAATTTGTGGGTCAGAGCCCCACACTTAATACAGGGTTCTGTACAGCTTTCCATTTTATGCTTTGACGATTTGCAATTTCTGCATTGTATTCGAGGGCAATCTGCCCCAAGGTGTTCCTCCGAATTACATCTAAAGCACCTTTTTTTCACACCTGGGTAGTTCACCATTACCCTCGTTCCCCCCAAAAAAACAAAATTGGGGACTTCTTTTTTCATGTCAATCAGGATTTCAACGTCTCCTGTTTTCCATCCTTTATAGTCGGCGTGCTCAAGTGCTTTAATCTCATGGATTTCCCCCCATTGACTGAAGAATTTCTTGACTTCAGGTTCATTCTCTAGGTATTCTAGAGGAAACCTGGTTATTTTTAGCGTTTTGCGTAGGCTTCCTACGAGGAATGGTCTGATTGTTTGTCCACAACAAATAAAACCTTCTAGTAATTTCTTTTTTGTTCGGTCGTTTTTGACCACTACTTGAAATCTATTGTTCCCGTATGGTATGAATCCGTATATATTTTCAGCCCCTACTGTCTCGATTAGAGCTCCCGCTAACGTCTGCTGATCTACAGGCTTCGTGAGCTCAATACCGAGCGTCTTAGTTCTAGGCAAAAAATGCGACATAGTTACAGAAATTCCTGACTACAATTGTAGAGAGGGGATGTAAGGGAGGGCAAAGTCGAGGAACGCAGGGCGTTCCTCGCGGCAAACAAAGCGAGACCAGAAAATGTGGGCAAAACAACAGATAAGGAGAGAAAAAAAAGAAAGAGGTCTTACCAAAGCTTGGGTTCTACAGAGGAATCTGAGCATGGAGCTCTCTTCGGGCCGCAGGAACTGGATCCTCTTTTGGACTGGTAGGCACAGGTTCTTTCTTCTTCGAACTGGAACTGGAGCTCTCTTTGACGTCTTGGCGGATAGGTCTCATCAGTGAGTAGCTAGACCTAGAATATCAGAGTTTAAGTGAAGAAAACTTACATACTTTTGCTATACGATTGCCCAAAAGGTGTCACTATATTATATTATAACATAGTATAACTAAGATGAAAAGCCAAACGGCTTTTTTTTTTTTTTTTTCTGGCGAGGTTGATATAAGTTAAGGGGATAAAAATCCCTTATTGTTTTTCAGCCAGTAAGTGAAACTACGATCGAAAACTACGATCTGTAACGTTTTTTTGCCGACGAACTGTCAGCGTATCCAAGCGTAAGTGACCACTTGGTAGTGCCACACCACGGCAACTCGTTGCAAAGGTGGAGCAAGAAACCGGTCTGGGTAGTGACCTCTCCTCATAATGTAAAACAGTACTACATCTCTTAAGATCTGTGTGTTTTACATTATGAGAAAATATCAAGAACAGTGAGGGATCTTGCTCCACCTTTGCAACGAGTTGCCGTGGTGTGGCACTACCAAGTGGTCACTTACGCTTGGATACGCTGACAGTTCGTCGGCAAAAAAACGTTACAGATCGTAGTTTTCGATCGTAGTTTCGCTTACTGGCTGAAGAACAATAAGGGATTTTTATCCCCTTAACTTATATCAACCTCGCCAGAAAAAAAAAAAAAAAAGCCGTTTGGCTTTTCATCTTAGTTATACTATGTTATAATATAATATAGTGACACACCTTTCGGGCAATCGTATAGCAAAAGTATGTAAGTTTTCTTCACTTAAACTCTGATATTCTAGGTCTAGCTACTCACTGATGAGACCTCAAAAAATGTTGAAACCGGTCTGGGTAGTGACCTCTCCTCATAATGTAAAACAGTACTACATCTCTTAAGAGCTGTGTGTTTCACATTATGAGAAAATATCAATAACAGTGAGGGAGCTTGCTCCACCTTTGCAACGAGTTGCCGTGGTGTGGCACTACCAAGTGGGCACTTACCCTTGGATACGCTGACAGTTCGTCGGCAAAGAAACGTTACAGATCGTAGTTTTCGATCATAGTTTCGCTTACTGGCTGAAAAACAATAAGGGATTTTTATCCCCTTAACTTACATTATACACATAATTAGGTTTAATGGAATGAATAAAGCACAGAGAAATAACTAAACACAGGTTTAATAGCTTTTTATATTTTGTCTCTATTACAGAAATATCTTCAGGGATTCAGTCTTAAAATTATTTTAGTGTGTGTGTGGCATGATATTCTTAAAAATGGCATGATATTCTTAAAACGACAAGTGGAAGAAGTTAGACTGAAAGCCTAAAGTTCTGTGAAAGGTACTGTTGAGCAAGGAGTTCTGATGCTTTCCAAATCTTAGGAAGTTTTACACAACCATATTTATTTAAATTAGGCTGTTCTTTTAATTAATCTGCTGCTGATTCTAAAAAAGTTTTAAGTTTGTATTTTCTGCAGTGAAGCATAGTAGTTTTTTCATTTGATTCTATGTAAGGTATCCAAGGTATGAGCAGCTAGATCTGACTGACCATGGTGGTGGTGTTCTTCAAGGCAGATTGGCAGTTCTCCCAGTTTGAATATAATAAGATAAATTGCAAGAGCAAGGAACCTTGTGAACACCTGGAATAAAGAGGGAAGGGAGCAGATCCTTAAGAGAGCAGATAATGGCAGCCAGTTTCAAATGAGGTTTGAAAGCAGTGCAGAGATTATATTTCTTTAAACTTCTGACTATTTTTTCTGAGTGTCCCAGATGTAGGGGACAGTAATAGTATTGCTGTAATTTATATGTTGAGAGGGATGTGAAGAGGCAAGAGGAACAACTGTTTTGTTAATTTTACTGGCAAAGTAACCATTGGACAAAAAGGTATGGTAATAGGCAAATTTGGTTGGAACAGGGATTGGAGGCTCCGTTGACTAGGGATTTAATAATACTATATTGTTGAGAGAGGGAGATGGGATGGTGAGAAAGTCTGTGTATCTGTGAGTGCGTGTGTGAGTGGGTTTTTCTTTAAACAGAGAAAGAAAGAAAGTGTGCCAATGGGAAGATTAGAGTATCTAGAAAAGGCAAGCTATTATTATTTTCTTTTTCTATAGCGAGCTATAGTTGAAGTGGAAAGAGTCTGTCAGAACCATGTGACCAAATGGAGAGCATCACTGTATCTTACGCAAATAAAAGGTTTTAAGAATGGTAGTACCAAGAGCATGTTTTTCAAAATGCTGCATATAGAAATTGACTAGAGGTGGATAGTCTATGGCTGTACCTTCTGTTTATATATGATATCCTCCCAAGTGAAGTAACTAGAATGGATGGTAAAATTGAAGTCATTGACTATGTTGGGGAGTTGGGGGACATTAATTCCAGGTCTCCCACCCAACAGCCAAGGTTAGCCAATAGCACCCATAGAGGGCACCCTCCTAGGACTTCGGGCTTCCAATCTTTTCCACTTGCTGTTTTGTGGGTTTTTTTTTTGTGTGTGTCTGTATTAATACAATTTTAATATTATATCCAATAGAGATGTTTCTGTGGCAAAGGCAAAATATAGAAACTATTAAACCTATGTTTATTATTATTACATGACACCTCCAGGGAGTCCAAGGACTCATCGTGGGAGGGCACACTACTCTACTTCACTAAATATATCTCATCCTCTCCACTGCTACTTAATTCTCCAACTATGACACTACTACCATCCATCGCCCATCATCACCAACAACAGTATTTTTTGTCTGTAAATTGTGTGTTCTGAAGGCCAATTTATCTGTATGCTGGATGAAAAACCCAAGTTTCTGGGAGAAAAAACCCTGCTACCACCATATGAGATCGGCTAACTCACCATCAACTGGAAAAGTCCATATAAGGATTCCCCTTGTCACGACGACTATGTGCTGTATTCATTTCATTAAAGCGAATTACAAACATAAACCAGCACCTAAGTCTTAATACCTATTTGTTGAGATCAGTTATAGGTCATCAGATCATTTTTAAACAGAATAAGAGAAAGATTAACAAAACAAGTATTTGATGTCCAAAGAAAAATAAAGGTGTATTAATACAATCAAAAGCACCTTAGAAGACTGAAATATAAGAGTTGATGGTATTGCATATCTGACAAATAATAATTTGGAAGAAAATTATTAAGAAACTAGTAATAATAACTTGTGTTAAGTTATATAATATTATGTACACCTCCTTGAGACTTCTAACATGTTAATAAACTACAGCAACTTCTGTTTTAATAATAATAATTATTATTTTTATTATTTGGTAACCTCCATGGAATTAACAGGCTCATCATGGGAGGCATTTAATTTAACTAGCAGCATGTCTATCATAATGAACTTTGAAATTATTTACACTACCTCTCTTCACAACAACACTTGAGCAATGCATTTCACTTACTAACAACTCTCCATGTAAAAAATTACTCCTCACTCCCTTCATCACCACATTTTTATACAACTTCCAGGAATGGCCTCTCGTTCTTCCCATCTTAACATCCACTCTTTTTATAATTTCTTCTATTTTAATCCGATAGAATCTCTGAACTAACTTGAAGCTCTTTATCATATCTCCTCTTTTCCTCCTATACCAACTTCTGTAATCCACATTCTCTCAAATGCTCTTCATAACTAACACTCCAGAGTCCTGATATCACTTTGATTATTCATCTTTGGACCCTCTCTAGTGTTTCCACATCACAATGAAAACTAGGCGACCAAATATGAGCAGAATAGTCGATATGTGGTCTGACCAGTGCCTTATATAGATGCACAACCTCCTTATCCCTACATGTCAATGCACTTTTTATCATAGCAGCAATACTCTGTACAATGTTTGCAACACGTGATGTGCTCCTGGAACTTCATTTCACTGTCCATCTTCACTCCGAGATCCCAAATCTCATCCACTCCCTGAAATACATGCTTATCCCTTTTCTGGCCTTATACAGGCCAGAAAAGGGATAAGCATGGTTAAAAAAGAAAAGTAGAATATGAGAGGAGATTGGCCAGTGTTATGTCAAAGCTATTCCAAGAAAATTTTTCTGCTATGTGGCAAGCAAGAGAAAAAATAATTATGGCAGGTTGATGCTGGTGGATACCTGTGATAGCAGAGTAACCATAGCAAATGGTATAGTGGAATTATCTAACGAACACTTCATCATTGTATATCATAGTGGTGTGAATGATGCTGTGCAACATGTACGTGGGCTGTTCAATAAGTAATAAGACTAATTTTACTGTGGCGAAACCACTCATCACAATATTAATTTCTGTGGAATAAAGAAATGTTGCTGTATGTATTAACAAAAGAGGTTAATAGATGGCGTATACGGGCTGATGTGCCAGAGTGTCACATGACTAAACGCAAGTGCTCATCGGCGCACCTACGAGGTGCAACCAGTCTTCAAAATGGAAGCGTCCTTGGAACAGCGTTATGCGATTAAATTTTGTGTGCATTTGCAAAAATCGGCATCAGACACTTTTAACATGATACGCGAAGCTTTCCACGATGAAACAATGTCGAGGGCAAGTGTGTTTCGCTGGCATAAAACTTTTAAGGAAGGCAAAATGTGGAAGATCTTGAACGTGAGGGAAGACCTGCAACGTCCATCACAGAGACAATGATCAACATAGCAGCGATTATCATCAAGCACGTCAAAAGGAAGCATCCATTGCTGAAGAATGGCTTCTTATTGCACCACGATAATGCAAGGCCACATATTGCTGGTTGTGTAGTGGACGTTTTGCAGAACAACAACACAGATATCCTACCACACCCTCCATACAGTCCTGATCTTGCACCATGCGATTTCTGGCTGTTTCCTCAGCTCAAGAAACCACTAAGAGGCCGCATTTCAAAAGCAACAAAGCATGTGTAAAAGCTGCGGAGGCGGTTTTGAAAGAACTCTCAAAAAACGGACTCTCACATGTGTTTAAGAAATGGACGCAACGTTGGGACAAATGCATCGCGTCTCACAGTAGTTACCTCGAAAAAGTAACTACTGTGAGATGCGTAAATGATGACGATTAAAGGTAATTTTTTTTTTGTATAAATATAGTTTTATTACTTATTGAACAGCCTACATAGGAGGGAGGGAGGTAAGAATTAGGGGAATTAAAGGTGAAACAATTGAAGGTGTATAAAGTGTTGTTTGGGTTAGATGTTAATAAGGCTGTGAGAAATGATATATCACCATATATTTTTAAAGAATATGTGAAAGAGTTAGCCAAGTCCTTGTCCTGGTTATTTAATGAAATCTTGTAATGGGGAAAGATTCCTAAGGAGTGAAAAGAAGGCAAAATAATACCTCTCCACAACCATGGTTTGAGTAACTGAAGTTTCCAATTATAGACTGGTCTGTATATATGCTGTTGTGATCAAAATATTGGAAAAATTGGTTAGAAATAGAGTACTGAAATGGGTTGGTTGACATGAGATTCTCTATGATGGTCAGCATGGGCTAGTGAAGGGCAGCTCTTGTTTTTAGCAATCTACTTATGTTTTATGATAAGGTGATAAATGTGTTGGATAAGGGAGAATCATATACAGTGACATTCTTGGACTTTTGCAAAAGCATTTGATAAATTACCACATGATAAGTTTGTGTGCAAGCTACAGAGGATAGGATAGGGTAGGAATATCTGTAGTTAGATGGATTGGAGATTTGGCTCTCTGAACTACCAGCAAGCTGTGTATGATGGAGCTGTATCTCAGAAAAGGAAGGTGACCAGTGCTGTGCCTCAAGGTTCTATTTGTGGGCCACTACTGTTTAACTTTGTGGATTGACATTGAAGGTTTGGATTGGAGATTTGGCTCTCCGAACTACCAGCAAACTGTGTATGATGGAGCTGTATCTCAGAAAAGGAAGGTGACCAGTGCTGTGCCTCAGGGTTCGATTTGTGGGCCACTACTGTTTAACTTGTTTGTGGATTGACTGGGGATCTTCACATTTTTGCCGAAGATATAAAATTCAGTAGAATTATCATTAGTAGTGCTGATGTTAATTCTCTGCAGGAAGATTTGAATAGACTTTTATTAAAAATGGACAGTTTTAATATTAATAATGTAACTGGTAATTAGTTTACGGAATTAACAATGCATATAAAGTATATTAATTAAAGGTAACTTTAATGAATAACTTCTATATTTCGGCAACATCACGTTGCCATCTTCAGGAATATAAAGATATGGTATGTGCATGCAGGCACTAACAAAAGCAAATGTGGAAGAAAGCACGAAACTAATATTGTTCCTAAAGTCCTAATGGTGCCCTCTGGCAGGCTAATTTGGTTGTCTTGGCAGTTGGGCTGAAGTTCTCATAATGTAAGTCTCCCAAATTTGGAGTAGTTTCATGCACACAAATTTGTTGAGGTTAGGAACGTTTTTTAGAGCTGCTGATGATTCCTTGAATAATCTCTCGTATTTAAACTTGCTGCAGTGTGTTATTTTTGTTTTCTTCCAACAAATTCTATGGTGGGTATCTAAGGCATGATCTGCCAGCCCAGAGCGGCTGTACTGGTGAAACCGGATGTAGTGTTTGTGTTCTGAAATCCTGATATTTGTTGTTCTGCCTGTTTGGCCAAAGTAGGACAATTTGCAACTGCAAGGGACCTGGTATACACCAGGTAGGTCTAGGGGAAGTGGTCGGTCTTTGGTAGAGCGGATAAGGGATGCCAACTTTTTATATGGTCTGTAACAAAAAGTAAGGTCATATTTTTTGAGGATATTGGCTATTTTCTCAGAGGTGCCCTGGATGTAGGGCATGGTGATAGATTCGGTGTAATCTTTATTGTGGAGGGGGGGGGGGGTTGTGGTTTACTGGTTTTAGTATTTTTTGGATTTTTTAGGGGTTATAGCCATTGGCTAAGAAAGTGTTGAGGATGTGGTTTAGTTCAGTAGTTAGGGCCTTGTCATCTGAGCAGATTAATTTTGCACTGTTATATAGTGTTTTTATAACCCCATATTTTTGTGAGGGGGTGGGCGGGATATCTGATGAATGTATCTGCCAGTATGGGTGGGTTTTCTGTAAACAGAGAAAACCAAAGATCCATCAAGCTGGCGAGTGATTAAAGTGTCTAGGAAGGGGAGGGTGTTGTTTTCCTCTTTTTCTAAGGTGAACTGGACTCTGGGGTGTTGGTTGTTAAGTGTGTTAGGAAGGAGTGGAGTGAGTCTGAGCCCTGTGGCCAAATAGCGAACACATCATCCACATAACGAAGCCAAATAGTGGGTTTTTGTGGGGTGGAGTTTAAGGCTTTCTCTTCAAAGGTCTCCATAAAGAAATTGGCCAAGGGTGAGGAAAGTGGTGAACCCATGGCTGTCCCCTCTATCTGTTTGTAGAATTTTCCTTGCCAAACGAAATAGCCTGAGTTCATTGTGAACTGAAATAGGGCTGAGATATCCAAGCCAAGTTTCCTCCCAATATCTCAGCCCTATTTCAGTTTATATATTATCATTATTTTATAGTGAAATAAATTGAACTGAAACTTAAAAGTTTTGAAATTTACCAGAAAGCTTATGAAAATAAAACATTTTCTTGAAACCTACATAAGAATCACTAAGAAAAGGTGGATATATGTGCTTCTTTTTAAGCCATCTCCAATGCCAAAGGTTATACATGCTTAATTCTTATGAGTTCTCCAGTAAATTTTGAAACTATTTTAAGTTGCAGTTTATTCTGTCATCGTCATCAAATTCCTAACATGTACCCTCAAGGGATTTTCAGATATGATAGTACTCCATGAAAAATTTACATCATTACTAACTTCCTATCTACAATTTTCCTCCTAATTAATCTGTTACTGTCAAGACTCCAACATTATCAGATCTTATATTTCTATCTTCTAAGGCACTTTTTCTATATCAATCCACCTATATCTTGGTCTGGGTCTTTTTCTTGCCAACCTGGCAGAGAACACTTTGTTTTGTAATATTTTCTCTATCATTCTGTTTAAGTGACAATAACACCTGAGATTAGCTCTGCTGACACATTCTAACAATGTCGAGTTCTTTGCTAATATCCTCGTTTTTAATATGATGTTGCCATTGCCATCTGTTCACGCCCCTAATCTTTCTCAGGACTTGACCTAGTCTTTAGTCAAGTGTGCTCCTAACCCAGCTCTCAGATCGATAAGTTAAAATTGGTTTGAACACTGTCTTGCATACTGCTAATTTAGTGTTTTGACAAATTTCTATCTTATTCCATATAAATTTATTCAGTTGACTTCCTACCATACCAGCTTTATTGATTCTGTTGTCTATTTCCATATTTAATTTACCATCTTCACTAAAAATTGTGCCTGAGTAGCTGAAATGTTTCACTTGTTCTGTAGCTTTTCCATTCACAATGCAGTTGATATTTTCAATGATTCTGCCTATTTTCATTGTCATTGTCTTGTTATTGCTGACCTTCATACCATATCTATTACAACAATTATTCAATTTAATGGGACTATTGCAGACTTCTAGTGGATTTATTTAGAAGTATAACATCATTCGCATAAAGCAAAGAGCTGACATTAACATCTCCAATATTCATAGCAGGTTTAATACCACTTTCTTTCATAATGTGATCCATATAGATAATGAATAACAGAGGGGATAATGTGCATCCTTGTTTCACACCAGATTTAACATTAAACAATTTTCCTGCACTTCCTTTAATTCTAACCGCTGACTTACAACTCAAATAAATAGTAAGTATTGTTTTATATAATGCCCCATTAACACTATATAACTGTAGTGTATTGAATAGCTTATCTCTTGGCACCTTCTCATATGCCTTTACCAGATCTGCAAAGTTAAATACAAATCTTTGTCATATTCTCATGATTTCTCAACTATCTGTTGTAAAGTGAAAATCTGATCCTGAGCCTCTATTTGGCCTGAATCCAGCTTGTTCTTCACCAAGCTTCACAATCCTTCTCAACCATTTCTCAAGTATACTTGCATATATCTTACCAAGAACACTCAGTAGAGAAATAGCTCTGTAATTCTCACATTCAGTTTTATTTCCTTTTTTATATATGGATACTATGAGAGCTCTACTCCAATCATCTGGAATTTGTCCCTCTGTCCAGGCCTTCTGAACTATGCAATGAAGCCACTGCAAGACTTTTATACCTCCATACTTGAGCATTTCTGGTCAAATATCATCTACTCCTACTGCTTTTCCACATTTTAGGTTTTTGATGGCTTTTTCTACTTCAAGTATGGATATGTATTCCTGACTGCATGCCTAGTCAGTGTTTTTTACCACTGTGCTGTCATCACTGCTTCTTTCATTTAGCAATTTTTCAAAGTAATTACTCCATACTTCAAGGATATCTTTTTCTCCTGTTTTCATGTCACCTTTGTCATCTCTAACTCCTTTTACAACACTCTTTCCTCGAATTCTGAGCCTTCTTCAACAATCTCCAGAATATCTTCCCACCTTCTTGATATTTATTTTCTTACAAAAGTCCTCCCATGACTTTTGTTTAGCTATTTTTACACAGTGTTTAGCTTTCTTACATTTGTCTCTATCTTCTCTAAGAGCACAAGCCGACTTATTTGGCAGGAACTTTTGATATGCTTTTTTTTTTCTTTCACTGCCTCTTTAACTTTCTGTGTCCACCATGGAGTTCTAATTTTTATATCCTTGCAGACAACCTCACCACATGCCTCTGGCTAAATCAATCGGTGTTTTCTTCAGGGCTTGCCCCTGAATCTCCATGGTTTGGTTAGTGTTCTCAAACGCTTTCATTTTTTCTTCAATCATGTTTGTGTATTTTAGTCTACAGTTCACATCTGAGAGCTGCTCAAATTTTATTCACTTTAAAACTTTCTTACATGTTCTTCTTTTCAGTATGAAATTCAATTTTATGCTGCTCAAGACTAAATGGTGATCACTTCCAATTTCAAATCCTCTGTACGCTTTGGTGTCCTGCACCATGGAGAAAACATCACTATCAACAATAACATAGTCAATGAGACTTTTCTTATTCCTTACTTCTTCTCTCCATTTGTGCTCATTTTTATGTTGGAACATTGTGTTAGTAATAACTAGTCCATGTCCTGAGCAGAAATCCAACAGGTATTTGCCATTATTATTAGATTTGCTCTTTTCTCCAAATTTTCCCAAAAGATTTTTGTATGTCTGATAATCCTTTCCTACTCTGGTATTTAGATCCTCAATTTTAGGCTTTTTTCTCTAAAAAGCCTAAAATTGAGGCTTTTAAGAGATAGCCTCAATTTTTTTTAGGCTCTCTCTAAAGCTTCAAAAAATTCCTCCACTTCTACCTTAGTAGAATCTTCTGTGGAACCATGTGCACAAATAAGTCTCATTGTCCAGTTCCCCATTCTGATATTTGCCCACATCACTCTACTTGAAATTGCCTGCCATTCAAGATGATTAGTCTTGTATTTAGAGTTGAATTCTTTGGCTACTCTTTTTTTTTTTCCTTGATTGCCTGAATATAACATTTTGTAGTTATTGCTCAGAAAGATCTCACCAGTTTTTGTCTTTTGTTTTCATTCACCCCTATTATGTCGATCTGATACTTATCCAATTCCTCAGCTAGCTCCATTTCTTTGCCATTCAGGCTTCTTGTGTGGATAGTACCAGTCTTAAACTGTGGTGATGTTGAGTTGGGTTATGTTTTAGGAGTTGTTCCTAGCTGACTTTTCTTTGTTTGCCCTGTTGAAAATAATTGGGCCTTGTTAACTGGAAGATACCCCAGCCGGCATGAAATTCTGTCATGTTGTACCAGCATTTTATATTGTGGTTTAAGCCAATAAGAATATAATTTGGTCAGCTAAATCCCAAATTACCAGCCCATCCTTGTTCGTTCAGTATCCTAACAGATACCTAACAGGGTGCACCATGAGAAGGTGAGGATTGGACATTAGATCAGAATGTCTGGTCGGTTCTCTGCATTCCTTTAAAGCTGTGTGGAGGTCTCTTCTCAATTATAACTTTGACCTTTAAGCACCCTAGTTCAATCTGTATGGCTATAAAATAATAATGGATTTATAATGCCATAACATCATCATTATCAAATTCCTGATATCTATTCTCAAGGGGTGTTCAGGATATTATAGTATTGCATGAAAAACTTACACCATTACTAACTTCTTATGTACAATTTTCCTCCAAATCAATCTGTTACCTGTCAAGATTTCAGTATTATCAGATCTTATATTTCTATCTTCTAAGGCACTTGACTATATCAAGCCTCCTATATCTTGGTTTTCCTGTGAGTCTTTTTCCTGCTAGCCTGCCAAAGAACACTTGGGAGAGGAAAGATTAAAAAACAAGTTCATATTCATAACTTAGATGCTAAATGGAAGTCTTTTATTTCTCCAAACTCAACTATTATGTTATTATAAATGTTTCTCATCCTGTATTCTAACTCAGGTTGTCCACCCAAAGCAGATTATTACTATTGACTGTGCTATGAAGGCACTAGAATGGGGGGGGGGGAACAATTTCTGCAAGACTCTCACCCATGAAAGGCTGTGAAGCAATACTATATTAGTACCATGGGTGGGCTGTAGTTTTTTGTTCCTTCTTATTTTTATTATTTTTTACATAATTTGAAAATTCTGCTCTAGATGCCAAACATGGATCTTTTGAATACACTTCAGGCAACTGTTAAGCACAGGACTAGTTGTCTTACACTGCATCTTCATCTCCCACCTATACATTTGCAAACATCTGTGTTTGTAGATGTTTTAAACTTCCAACTTATTGGTTATAGAATGGAGATGCAATCCACTCATTTGGAAAATAGGGGTAAACTGTATTAGATTAAAAGCTTATAAACCTGTTTTTATTATTATTATTATATTTTTTATGGTGTATTTTATATACTTATCACCTATCACATAACTTGAACTTATTCTTTAAAGGCACATTTACCGTTCTTATTAGCAATACATTCCACTTACTCATTACGTACATTAGAGATCTCGCTTGCCTTTACTGGAACACACTCTTAACTTAGCTTCCAGGAATTACCCCTTGTTTTCTCCCTTCCTGACCAAGTATTAAAACTTCTCCTGTGCATCTATATTATAAAATTTTGACCAAATTTTGAAGACTGCATTCCTGATGTGCCAGATATCTTGTTTAACTACCTCTGAATTTTCTCCTCATCCTCACAGACTCAAGGTGACTGTATTGGAGCAGTAAGTTCAGATATGATTTTTCAATACCTTTTGTAAAAGGTAAGAATGATTTTCCTTTTCCTATCACAGTTTTAACTTGATCACCTCAGCATTGTCACTCCTGAATTTCCACTTGCTGGCCACTGTTACTCCTGGGTATAACTCTGGCTTCATCAACTGCTTTCATTAAATTTCCATCAATTTAATACCCACCTTGCAGTCTCTTCACTTTGAAACATACCTTGCACTTGGCAACAATACTGAGTAAACATTCATTATCATTTTCCATAGCATTAGTGGTTTTCAAGTTATCCTACTGGGATTCTGTATCAGAAAAATCGCCTTTTACAGCTTGGTGTCATCAGAAGAAAATTTCATATCATTATCTATACCATCCCAGTATCATTTAATATCAATTTGAACAGCAGTGGTTAAGGATAGTCCTGTTATATGCTACCAGTCACCTTATCATAAAACTTAAGCAAATTGCTAAAGCAAGATCTATCCTTAAGCAAAGTTATACTGTCATTTATAGTGGATCATAGCCATACCTTTTCTTGTATACAAGGCTGAACAGCCTGTTTAGTGTTGGGACAGGTAGGTTCAGTCTATCTTTAACTGCATCCCCTAATAGAGGAAACGTCTTACCTCCCTTCCACTCTTTGGGACCCTGCTTATATTGAGATTTAAAGTAAAAACTAAGTCAAGTATAGTGTCAATTCTCTGTACATTCACTTAATACACCTATTGATATTATTCTAGCAAATCTCATTGCATTATTTGCATTAAGCTCTTACAATATCTTTAGTACCTGTAGCTCATCCATCTTTTTTTCTCCATCTGGTTCTTTCACAGTATTGAAAACCCCAATATTTTCATTAGAATGTATTCTCTAGTAAATTGATTACTAAAAATTCCATTTCTTCTACATCCATCACTCTTCAGCCAGATTATTTCCCCATGATCAGTCTTTCTTTTATATGTCATGCGATAAAAAAAAAAAATAAAAAAATAAAAAAATTCTCTAGAATTTTCTTTCGCCCCTGCACATTAATAGTTCAATCTGATGCATGCTTTGTACTGTTCATGGATTTGCTCCAAATACTTCCAGAATTTCTCCCACAACATTTTCTGCTGGATTAAGAGTTAGATTATTCAGAAATATTGTTCTAGAACCAAACACGTTATTTTAGTCCTAGTTGACCAGAGTGGTAGTGTCACACTTGGTGATGAAATTCATCACTTACAATCATCAATATTCTTCACTGTTTATACTGTGTAGCAAAACACTCATAATTTTGACTCTTTCACATTATTTTATTCCATTTTTTTTCATCTCTTTCATCAAATCCAGTAGGAAAAAAGTGTATCACCTTATTATTAAAATACTCTGGAACTCGATTTTTACTGCTTACATATGGGAAATATATGACCTGTATTAATTCAACCATGTATCTTCCTGGGTCTGATTCTCACTGCTAAGACCCCAGTAAAGTTTGAAACAGGTCAGGATAGTGACCTTTCCCTTAATGCATAGCATTATGCACATCTGAATGGAAGTGTGCTTTGCATTGTGGGATACTAAGGTAATTGATGTGAAGTCACCAGTCTCTATAAAGTAGCCTAGTAGTGAAAATACTTCATGTGCAAACTTTGCTTTCTTACACTTGAAAAAGGATTTCTTGACAAGTATTCTAATATTGGAATTGCCACAATACTGTATTATTTTTGATGTTCTCTCTTTCATTTGTCACTCACTAAATACTTTCCATTATTTTAAAAATTTCTTAAGTTTTGAAAGTTCACATGCCATACTTTTTTCCCTTAAGTTTTTCCTTTCATCAATTTTTTTACTATATTTCATCTCTTTTACTTCTGTGTTACCCTTTTTCATTCTCTTAAATTCATATAATCCCAAACAGCCATTTGATTGCATTCCTGTTTTTTCCACATGTTGCACTGTGTATTTATTTATTCACTCACACTTGAATTTCTGCACTGCTTATTCCTTCCATACAATTTCACTTGCTCCTCCATCCTTACTACATGAGAAACATTTCCTGTTTATTTCTAAATAACTTAGGGAATTGAAACAACGTAGATACGAATATAAATTAAATAATACTTTAATAGATATTTCCAATATTTCGGCAATGTCTCATTGCCATTTTCTAAAGGAACTTACAGAAAGGCAGGAGCACACAGGCCCTAACAATACAGTAACTGGAAATGAAGATATGAAGCTATCTTTCTCTTAGAAGTCCTGATGGTGCCCTCTGGTGGGCTAAGTAGGCATTCTTGGCCGTTGGGCTGAAGGTCTGCTGATGTATGCCTCCCAAATTTGGGGCAGTCGCATACAACCTTACAGAAAATTGGCATCCCTTATCCGCTCTACCAAAGACCAACCACTTCCCCTAGACCTACCTGGTGTATACCAAGTCCCTTGCAGTTGTAAACTGTCGTACTTTGGCCAAACAGGCAGGACAGCGAATATCAGAATTTCTGAACACAAGGACTACATCCGGTTTTACAAATATAGCCATTCTGGTCTTGCAGACCATGCTCTGGATACTCGCCACAGAATACGGTGGAAGAAAGCAAAAATAATACACCGGAGCAAATATAAATTTGAAAGATTATTTATGGAATCAGCCTCTGCCCTAAGAAACTCTCCAAACCTCAACAAATTTGGTTGTATGCGACTGCCCCAAATTTGGGAGGCATACATCAGCAGACCTTCAGCCCAACGGCCAAGAATGCCCTTAGCCCACCAGAGGGCACCATCAGGACTTCTAGGAGAAAGATAGCTTCATATCTTCATTTCCAGTTACTGTATTGTTAGGGCCTGTGTGCTCCTGCCTTTCTGTAAGTTCCTTTAGAAAATGGCAATGAGACATTGCCAAAATATCGGAAATATCTATTAAAGTATTATTTAATTTATATTCGTATCTACGTTGTTTCAATTCCCTAAGTTATTTAGAAATGCATAACCAACTTATAAGCCTATCTACGAGAATTTCCTGTTTATATATCTCAACATTCTTTTTTCTTCCACAAACATCTAAAAAAAAAAAGTTAAAACTGTTGTATTCATGTTAAATTTGAACAATGCACATTCAGTCTGAAATGTAAAAGTTAAACTTAAAAAAGTCAGGGAATTGGGGGTATCAGAGAAAGTTATCTTTTTCCATCAACAGCTTTAAGACTTGGACAACATTAATATATAATATTTCTGTCTGGTAAAAATAAAGTATAATTTATCCTATTATGGAAATTGTTTCTGCAGTTAGACATTGTTTAAATTATGAAACTTGAACTCTTCCACATCCTTATAACTTTTTATAAAGTTCTTTAACTTTTTAATAATTAAAAAATTAATTGGCTTGTATACATAATTTGCTTTTAAAAATTGTTCTCCCCCTCCAAGTACAAAAGTGTTGCATTGATGTTATATGCAGTTGTTCATGTTATCTTCCTAGTTTAATGTCTTTTGATGATCTCACTAGTTGCCTCCTGTTTACGATATCATTCCATTACACCAAATTCTTCGTGACCAAAGGTTTTGAGTTTATATGTACCACATTTTTTGATATTCTTTCTTTCTTAATCCTTCCTCTTTTACCTTTATGGTGTCAAGGTTTAAAGTCTTTTAATCACTTTTCAATTCCAACTTGCAGGTGATTGGCCTACAGAGTTCTAGCATAGTAGAGGTGCTCCTCTTTGCAGTGCCAATGCTTGTTGAAGTATTCTTGTCTGTAAACTGTGTGTGTTCTACTGGCCAATTTGCCTGTTCTGAGGGACGAAATACCCAAGTTTCTGGGAGGAAAAAACCCTCTACCTCCATGTGAGACCAGATGACTCACCTTTAATCAAAGAGATCAGATAAAGGTTCATCACATCATGGACAGGAATTGAATCCAGGTCTTCTGACCAAAAGGCTTTGTCTATACCAACTGAGCAACGGAAGCTCCACATTTTTTTTGATAATCATTAATAATTTTTTAAAGTTTGGTAGTGCTTATAGTTTTTTTCACAGAAATAGAGCATTTGCTTCAGGCACCAAATTAAAAAGGTGTCATTAAATACTTTAATAATGATAAAAGATTATTTTAAAAATGCAGCATATTCATGTTTTTTGACCATTTGGATTTATTCATGCCCATTTTGGTCTATGAACACATCTTTTTAAAATGTGTTTATAGCATTCATCTATCATCTCTGATCATTAGAGTTTAATATCATTTTCTTCTTTCATTTCCCTATTCCAATTTTTTTAAGTGTACTTTCTCTTGTTTATTTTTTTTTTTTTTTCATTGAAATATTATTCTGTAGAATCGCATATTTTTCTTGTTATACAATTTGTTGTGATGATTATTTATCATGGTTGCATAAAGTTATATAGTCTGTGTCATCTTGTCACCACCTTGTTACAGTAGTGGACCATGGTTGCAGAAGATTGCAACCATGGTTATACAAATCAGAATTGCATTTATTTTTAATACTCAGATCACTTTTTTTTGTTTGTTGTAACTTATATTATTACCAACAAATAAAATTATTACTCATTTGTGTAGTTTTAGTGCATTAAAATTTGCAATTTAATATTCTGTTAAATTTTGTTTGTTGGTAGGCAAAATATCATTTTCTAGTTCTTCCAAAACAAAATATTCCAAGTCTTAAACAACTGAATAAGGAACATGTTGAATTACTGAAATATATGGAAAAAAAAGGACAGGAATTAGCAAAAAGGTAAAAGATGTTTTTAAAGTTATATTATTGATATTGTATATGTAGTTTGTGAAATCAAGCATAAAGAATGCTTTAGTTCATCACAAACATATTTAAATGGCTGTGCATGTAGTTATTCATATTTGTTTAAAAATCACAATAGCATTTAAAAGACGCTTTTATTTATCATTCAAACAATTTCTAATAATTTCTGATAAAAACAGCAAAGATTTGCTATTTTTATCACTTTTTTTGCAATGTCTTTTGAACTTCAATTCTTTATCCATAAGAGTTGTTTTGATGATTAATGCTTTACTCGTTAGAGAGTATTTTTAGTTTTATTCAGGTATCATTTTCCTTTGTATAGTAATGAAAACCTAATTTAAATTTTATGATCAGTTTAAGACCTGATTCCTACAAGAAATAATTTTAATTTTTAATAATAGATTAGAATGCTCTTAAACAACTATATAGAAACTTTATGTAGTACTTAAAAAATACATGCCTGTTGAATTTTAATTTTCCTTTCCAGAGTAAATGAACATCTCACATTCAGATTTGGCTATCATGCAGTACCTAGTATGAGGTAAAATTTTTTTTAAAAAGTTAAGTAATGGTTAATGATTTTTAGATTTACTAGAATATTAGTGACTAAAGTGCAGTATGCTTACCACTTGTGGCATGCCAAGTTATTCATTGTGCTGAGCATAAATGGTGAATTCTTTTTGTCTTTATATTACTGTTTTAACATTGTCATCATTTTCTGTAATCATTCTACAAAGATGTATTATAGGATGGTTATTACTATCATTATACAAATATCTTCTCATGTCAAGACTCATCAAAGGAGGCAATTGTAAAATGCATAGCAATGCATTATCCTCAGAAATAATGTTTATCATACCTCATCTTAAATTGGTTCAGTGTTTGTGCACTCACAACCCTCATGTGGCAAAACATGTTCACTCACCAGCCACTCTCCATGCAAAAAAAGTCATGCCTCACTCTAGTATGCACCAGACCGTTTATAAAACTTTCAGGAATGACCTGTTGTCTCTCCCCTTCCCTCCTTCAACCCTTTGAAAAAAATATCCTGGATATCTGTTTGATAAGAATCCCTTAACAATTTATATGTCTCAATCATATCGCCCCTCTTCCACCTATTGACTAATCTGTAATTTACAGTCTCTCAGTCCCTCTGAACTTTTTCTAGAACTTGTCACCTAGGAATGTGTGTGACCAAATCGATGTGCAGTAGTCCAGATGTGGTCTAATCAAAGCCTTATACCAATGGATCTTGGGACCACATTCCAAGATCCATTGCTTCTTCCACCTCCTGTAATATAATGCTGCCGATATGATACACAGCATTACATTTTTGAGATTCAAAGTGCAAAAACTTTACATTTACTGGTGTTAAATTGATATCCCCACTTGTCTGCCCACATAGCCACTCTGTTCGAATCACTCTGAAGCACCAGTACATCTGCAGCATTCTTAATAATTTTGCCCAACTTAGCTTCATCTGCAAACAGTTGAATGCTTGCAAACCTCTTGAAGTATCATTAACAAATTAAACAGCAGTGGTCCTAAAACAGAACCCTGTGGGACTACTGGTAACTCTCCTACTCCTCAGTCACATAGGATGTGCTGAAAAGTTGTGATAATCACCATGAAGGAATTGAGGGAATAGAACTTACACATTATTCCAGATATTCCCCATAAGGTGTTACACACTTGTTAAATTGCTGCTACATCATTTGCAGTCCTCTGAGGGGGGGGGGGGGGAGGAACCTTTGTGTAACAAGACTTCTTTTTTTTTTCAAAGGAGGCAACAGTCCACAGCTACAGATATGACTTCATCATTTTGTTCCTTTAAATTTGGGAATAGGAAATAGTCATATGGAGTGAGGTCTGGCAAATAGGGTGGGTGAGGCAGATATTGAAAGCCCATGTTGTATATTGTCTGTTGGGTTTCATGAGGCGTGAACAGGTGCATTGTTCTACAAAGCAACTCGCCTCTGCTCAGTTTCCTGCAGCATTTTTCCTTCATTTCCTTTAGAGCTCTTGAATAAACTTTTACTGTAACAATTTCACCTTTTTTGAGGTACTTGGTAAGAATTACACCATCCATATCCCAAATGACAATAACAAGAACCTTCCTTGCTGACCTCTCCAAAGAAGTTCTGAACTTCTTTGGCCATGGAGAACCTTTGTGTATCTCTCTCCACTCCATTGACTGTTGTTTGGTCTATGGGTTATAGTGATGAAGCCATGTTTCATCAACAGTCAAAATACAAGCCAAAATATTTGTACCCGATTTCTCAAACTGACCCAAAATCCCTTGAGATGACAGCACACATTCTCTCTCTTTTGGTCAGCATCCAAAAACATTTGGGGACCCACTTCGCTGAGAGATTTTGCATGTCTAGATGTTGGTAGATAATGACCCCCAACTCATTCCCTGGATATCCCCAGAGTCTTTGCAATGTTTTTGACTAGTATTCATCTATCATCAAGGATCATTGCATGTACTGTATTGATGTTTTCAGGTGTGATCACTATGGTAAAAGGCCTTCCTGACCTGGGGTATCTGTTGTCTCAGGATACCCAGTTTTAAACTTGGCCACCCATTTGGCAACTGTTGGATATGCTGGGGCACAGTGTCCTAAAGTTTTACATAAAGTTTGGTGAACCTCAGTTGCAGACTTTTCTTGCAGCATGAAAAACTTGATGATGGCCCAAGATATGTTCATTCTTATAGTTATATCAGTTGCTTTAATATCATTTTTTGTTCTAGGTGTTTATCAGAATGTTTCAGCCCCCCCCCCCCCCCCCCAGTAGCTCTTCTGTACATAACCATTTAATATATATTAGAAATTCAGTTTCTTATCCTTTTTTTTTTTTTTTTTGAGAAAAAACTTGTGCCATTGTTATATTACTTATATACACAAAAACAGAAGGCATAGGTAATCAAATAAGCATTATTATTTATGCCTTGCGTTTTCATGTAAATAAGTAATATAGTTTCTTATCCAATCAACCAAATGATTATTTAATCCCATTTGCTATACACCAATTTATTATGTGGTAGTCTGACAGATACTTTTGCAAAAACCAGAAATATCATCCCTATCCAGAATTGTAGTCACCTAATTGCCAGCCTGGTTGACCATGTGGCTAGCATACCTACAGTCCAACTAACAGGCTGCAAATTTAAATCCCTCTACTGGCATGGATGTTTGTGATTGTCTTTAGGTGGAAGATGAATTTCATTGCCCGGTGTATGACCACCTCCTTACTTATTGGTGACCTGAAGTAGCTTGAAAAAGTTCCATGTTTGATCTCTAGAGCAGTGTTTTTGGACTATGTAAAAAATAAATTAAAAATACCAAAAATATATATAAAATTAATAAAAAAAAAAAAAGAAAAGTCCTTAGCCCATTCACAGTATTAATGTACTATAGATTTATAGAAAAACCTTTTGTGGGCAAGAGCAACATAAAAAAAATAATAATAAATTAGTTAATGAAGACTATAACAAATCCGTGTTGATCTCCATACAGAATCTTTTCCTTATCTACCCAATCATGTATCTGTTCCTAACTAATCTCTCCAAAATGGTCTCCCACCTTTTTATATAAGGAAAAATTTCATAAACTGATATCTTATATGCTTTATAGTCTATAAAGTTTATAGACTTCTGTAAATCTCCTCTTTCTCCTGTCTGCTAATGTCTGCATACTCTGTCTGTTCTTGTATTCTATATTCCATAATTCCAATATAATCTTTAACTTTTCTTTGCAGTTTTTTCCTTATCAAGGCTTTTTAAAGAGACAAAATGACTTCCATATCCTCAGATGTTAATGTTTGTTTCAACATTGCAGTTATTCTCTGATTTGTATTTGCAATTTTTGCTATGTAACCTTTGAACTTCAACTTGATATCTACGATAACGCCAAGATTTCCAGTCCCATCTGTTTCTCCAAGCATAATCCCACCAATATAATATGCTGTTGGATATTTCATTACACCAAAGTCTATAAATTTACACTTACTTGAAATTAACATTATTATTATCATTAACAGCCATTATCATTTGCCCACACCTCCAACATATTTAAATCACCCTGTAAATGCTGTATAATTTCAGTAGCATTTCTGATTTGCTCTGCCTATATTTTTGCATTACCAGTAAACCATCACCATTAAACTGTCCCTTACAAAGTATAGCCTGTTTTTCAATCCATTTCTGTATGTGAGTTCTTGCCAACTTCTGTAAACTCTTCACACTTACTCCAGAGATATTGATAGGTCAATAGACACACATCAGTCTTTTGCTCTACCCTTCTGCAATAGGATTATCATATATTATTTCCATTCCTGTAGGATATTTCCTGAGCCTTGAGGTTCAAATTATGAAACATGTCAATGGTCTAGCCAGTTGGCTGATATCCCATCTTGTCCCTATTGTTGAATGCTTATCCAGGTTATACAACAGCTCTAGAACCTTCTCATGCACCTCTATCTCTTCATCCGATGTGTGGTAGTACTGTGCATTATGTTACATATATCGGGTTGATAGTGTAGTGAGCACTCATTATTATTTCATGTCACCTCCAAGGACTCATCAAGGAAGGACACACCTACTCTACAACTCTCTGCCTCCACCACTATATCAAACCTCTACTACCTTTATCATCTACATCAATGCCATCTACTGCTCACCACCACCCCTAGTATTTTTTGTCTGTAAATTGCGTGTGTTCTGAAGGACCAATTTGTCTGTATCCAGGATGAAAAACCCGAAAAAACCCTGCTACCTCCATATGAGATCAGCTAACTCGCCTTCAATTGAAAAAATCCATATAAAGATTCCTCCCATCATGACGAGAATTGAACTTAGGCCTTTTCCAATTAAAGGACGCAATGTACTGTCATTCTTCCAATTGCACTATAGAGGCACTTAAAAGTTCCTTCCTTAATTTTGGTGCCTGGTCTGTCACGGCTAAATCACTTGGCTTCAAAGAAACCTGATTAATATTATGATAGGGTGATTAATCCATTCTCATAGTCTGCTGTGTTTATCATTCACATTCTCTGGCTGGTTTCTCTATTATGCAAGAGGGAAAACTCTGCCATCTCAATATGAACTGGCTAACTCACCTTTTAGATGAAATGCCCTTTATCACATCCTAAACAAGAATTGAACCCAAACATTTCTAACCATTACTATTGAGATATTTTTATAAAATATAAAAATGACTGGAATACTAGTTCAGTTCATCTTCCATTTATGTATTGGACCAAATGGGTGTTATGGCCAAGTTATTTGGTTTATCTTAATTTAATTTTACTCAGATAAGGAAGTTAATCCTATCCTCATGTTCTGCTATGTCTAGCAAATGCATTTGTGTTCATGATTCAAATAAGTATAGTGCAAGAACATAGTGTTTTAAGAATGCTTTTTTAAAAAAAATAAAGCTTAAAATTCATTGTAATCGAATCCTAATATTTTTAAAACTTAAGTTGAATTCTTAAGATCTTAAAACATTAAAATTATGATTTGGCTTAATTTTTATGATTAAAAATTAATCATAAAACTAATTAAAATTTGAAGAGTAAGCATCAAGACTTACTTGATGACTACTTCAAATTTTTGATTGATTTTAAATATCATTGGATGGGAAAATAGTATTGAAACTAGAAGCTTGACAATGTTTTGTCTTTCACCCATATCAATAAATGGTTGAAAACGTTAGTACCACTCATTCTGTAACAGTTTTTGATGATTGTCATATTATCTCGAATGATTTATTCAATTTAAGGGGATATTAAATCCCACATTGTTTTAAAACCGAATAAGAAACTCAAAGATTGGAATCAGAGAGTTTCATGCCGAATATAGTAAACTATAAAAGTATCGGCGGCCACTAGCGTGAACTAATGCAAGTAGTCCTAGTACGTAGTACAATCTCAGGCAACTCGTTGCAAAGGTGGGGAAAGTTCTGATCGCTAATCTTAGTATTTTCCATAATGTAAAAACACATTTCCTAGGAAATGTATGCTGTTATTACATTATGGTGGAAGGTCACTCACTCACTGATGAAGCCTCAAAAAAAAGGCTGAAACCGGTCTGGGTAGTGACCTCCCACCATAATGTAATAACAGCATACATTTCCTAGGAAATGTTTTTACATTATGAAAAATACCAGGATTAGCGATCAGAACTTTCCCCACCTTTGCAACAAGTTGCCTGAGATTGTACTACATACTAGGAGACTACTTGCATTAGCTCACGCTAGTGGCCGCCGATACTTTTATAGTTTGGAATCAGAGAGTTTCATGCCGAATATAGTAAACTATAAAAGTATCGGCGGCCACTAGCGTGAGCTAATGCAAGTAGTCGTAGTACAATCTCAGGCAACTCGTTGCAAAGGTGGGGAAAGTTCTGATTGCTAATCCTGGTATTTTCCATAATGTAAAAACACATTTCCTAGGAAATGTATGCTGTTATTACGTTATGGTGAGAGGTCACTGCCCAGACTGGTTTCAGCCTTTTTTGAGGCTTCATCAGTGAGTGAGTGAGTGACCTTCCACCATAATGTAATAGCAGCATACATTTCCTAGGAAATGTATTTTTACATTATGGAAAATACCAAGATTAGCGATCAGAACTTTCCCCACCTTTGCAATGAGTTGCCTGAGATTGTACTACGTACTAGGACTACTTGCATTAGCTCACGCTAGTGGTCACTGATACTTTTATAGTTTACTATATTCGGCATGAAACTCTCTGATTCCAATGTTTAAGTTTCTTATTCGGTTTTAAAACAATGTGGGATTTAATATCCCCTTAATTTGAATAATGTTTATATCGCCGAAATGAAGCCTATTGGCTCTTTATATTTAAGTAATTGAATGATTTATTTTATAATTATTATTTAATAAATTTCAAATTGGAAATAACAAATGATGCTTAAATAAAAGTGATTATATAATTTATTTTGTATCTTTTTTTAGCCATCTGCATATGCATGTGATCAGTCAAGATTTTGATTCACCATGTTTAAAAACTAAAAAGCACTGGAATTCTTTCACTACAAAATATTTTATTGATTCTGTAGGTAAGGTATATTTCAGTGAATTTGTATTATTGAAAAATCTACTTTATGATTAAAATTTTGTTTTTAATACTGCAGCAGTGAAATAACTACTTTGAATTGTTTATGTACTGAATTGGATTAAAAAAAGAAAAAAAAACTTATTTATCAAAATTGTGCATTTTTGTTTTAAGTCATTTAATACTGATTTACTGTTTTTTGTTTGCATTCTCTATTGGTTCAAAACACATACTTATTTGTGATAGAAACATATCTGACAAACAAAATCTGACAGAAACAAAAAAAATATCGAGTTTTTTTCACAGCAAGCACATGTACAGAAAAGGAAAGTTCCATTTGGTAAAATTTCATGTTTTGATGATTTGCTCTATTTTTTTCCCCCTCTAAGGCTCTTCTTAATACAATTAAATAATACATAGCTATGAAATACCAGTTTTTACTTACCAGAAAATACAAATATACTCTTAATACACTTATTTTGAATTATAACATACTCAGAGGGACCAAAGGGATTATTATGTATGCTACTCCAGAGAGTCTAAGAACTCATTCAGGAAGGATCATTTTGTCATTCATACTCAAATACCTATCTCCTCTCTTTCCTTGAACTTACTTGAACCTACTATTTATTGCCAAGAAATGTAATGAAGAAGTCAACTACAAATATCTCTGGGTCAAACAGGGCAAACTTTTCATGAGAAGAGATGATACATCTAAAATATGGCAAATCGGATGTGAAGCAGACGTCTAAACTCCGAGAAAACAGCGAGAGTAATAACTAATTGCGAACAACAATGACAGATGAGAATAATAACTGTGATGTCACTTTTCATAAATGTGCAATTTGTCATGATTCAGTAGAATTAAGAAACTTTTTATCCTCAGACACTGTAAGTACCTTGAAAATTTTGCGTATAAATAGAAGTATTCGAGATAAATTAGAGCACATTGAATTACTACTAGACAATTTAAGCTATTGTCTAGTAGTAATTCTGGGTTAAAGATGAAGAAATTGATTTGTATCAATTAAGCAGATTTAAAAATTATTATCAATGTAGAAATTATAACAAACTTGGAGGAGTAATTATATTTATCTGAAATTCCATATTCTGTTAATAACATTACTAACATAAAAATGAAAACAGCTGAAAATATCAATTTATATTTAGACCATCATAATATATATATATATATATATATATATATATATATATATCCGCATGGTTAGCCTAGTGGCTTTGCGCTTCACAACCATATGACTGGGGAAGGAGTGTCCCAGGTTCGATTCCTGTCGAAGATGTGAGGAGCTTGAGGATCTTTCTCGCCAAGTTAGCTGGTCTTGGGCGCGGGCAGTAGGGTTTTTTCCACCAGTTTATCTGGCTTTTTTCATCCCGCAAACAGGCCCCGTGAACATGTGCTGCTACAGTCAAAAATATACCCCCCCCCCCCCGCGGCAGGTTGGTTGGGAGTAGTACTAACAAGAAGTCGCATCTAAGTAACACACAGACCCTGCATAGGAAATGGGAATAATGCGTAGTGAAAGACGAATATATATATAATGGCTGTATATAGGTTACACTGTTACACAGAGTCCAACTTTATACAAGAAATCGAGTGTAGTCTAGATGAGATCAGAAGTGACAATGTTCTCATAATTGGGGATATGAATATTGACTTGCTGAGGAATAGTGGATCCTCTCAAGATTATCTAGATCTACTTCCCGTGCATGGACTCGAACAGTATATTAATATCCCCACGAGAGAATTCAATGGTGGTAGAACGGGTCTAGATCATGTATTTGGGAGAACTTTAAGTGGAAACAAAATCCAAGCGGCAGTTCTGCGCCAACCTCTTGCGGATCACTTTCCAATCTGTATTAAAGTGCATTTGCATGTACAGCACAGAAATAGTACAACCGAAAACATTCCCTACACAACAATTGACTCCAGAGTATTGAAACATAACTTGAGCACTGTCTCCTGGGAAGATATAATGATGGAAACAAATATTGATACCTCGTATCATAAATTTATTGCAATATTGAACAATAAAATACAAGACTTGATTAAAGTTAAAATAATAGACAAAATAAAAGAAAAAAAAGCCCTGGATTAGACAGGAAATCAGACACTACATAAAAATTAGAGATAAAGTGTATAAAAAGTTTAAAAAATACCTGCACAATCAATATTATGAACACAGTTTCAAGTACTATAGAAATCTAATACATCATAAATTAAAAGAAAGTAAAAACGAATACTACAGAAACGAATTCCTAAAATGCCAAGGAAACCCCAGAAAACAGTGGAATTTGCTAATAAATTAATCGGCAAAGATACACACAAACAAAACCTCCCCATACTATCGATAGGAATAGAGAAAATGGAGACAGAGGATTAGCTGAAGAATTCAATAATTATTTTGCCACAGCCAGTGAAAGCATTCTGAAAAAATGCTAAACCCATCCCTCAGAATTGCACTCTCAAGAGACTTGATAACTCCATATATCTTTTCCCCACTTGTGAAAACGAAATCAAAAGTGTTATAGCTAGCCTAAAAACAACCAAAACTTCAGGATATGATGGTATTAACACAAGCATTGTGAAAGAATGCCAAATATACATTAGGGAATTCCTAATGTACATTTTTAACTTATCACTGATGACAGGCACGTTTCCATCAGATTTTAAGAAAGCTGTACTTGTACCTATTTACAAAAAGGGAAACAAAAATAACTTGAAAAATTACAGACCGATCTTCCTTCTATCAGTCTTTTCAAAAATATTAGAGAAATTGGTAAAAATCAGACTCGTGAAATTTTTGGACAAAAACAACTTTTCAAAGAATCAATTTGGGTTCAGGCAAAAGTTTAGCACAGAACATGCCTTACTGAACTTCACAAACACAGTTTATACCTCCCTTGATGAACATAAACTAACATTAGCAGTATTTCTAGATATACACAAAGCTTTTGACTCTGTAATCACATAAAATTTTAATACAAAAATTAGAAGTCATAGATATACGAGGTACTGCCTTAAACTGGCTCAAAAATTACTTAAATGCCAGATCACAAATTGTAAAAATAAACAACAGCTATAGCAGCTCCAAAACAGTAGACTGCAGTGTACCACAAGGATCTCTCTTGGGAACAATTTTATTTAATATTTATATCAATGACTTTTGAAGTCTTAAACTAAACAGTAAAATAAATACTTTTACAGATGATACAGTACTAATTTTCTGTACAGACATAGCCAAACAAATGAAAACCATCGTGAATGCTGATCTTTTGAAAGTAGCAAATTGGTTCCAGTCAAACAAACTGTCTGAATGTCTCAAAAACCAAATATGTAAATAAATTAGACTTAATTCTGTATGTTAGTCAAGTAAATAATAGTTTAATGACAGATGTTTCACTGACTAATTAATAATACTAATTATTAATACTAGTAGTCAAGAAAAAGGTCATAATATAAATATGTAAATTTTTAACTTGCGAAATACAACAGGCAAAACGAACTTCACTGCACAATTAATTTTGCATGATTGGAATTGCATGACAAATTCAAATTGCAACTGTGAAAAAATAGAAAAAGTCAGTGTAATAACTTACTTGGGATTAAAAATTGATAGTAATTTAAGCTGGAAACCGCATATTACCGATGTCATAAATAAAGTAAGGATTATGTTAAACACACTTTACTACCTAAACAGATTCTTAAATTTAAATATGCTAAAAATATTATATTCTGCCTGGATTCAAAGCACACTACAATATGGTATATTAAGTTGGGGAGAAATCTATCGCACTACGCTGAAACCTTTAGTCTCGACTCAGAATAAAGTAATCAAAATCTTAACTAGAAACAAATAAGGATACTGCAATGTGTAATAAATACACCATACTAAACATACTATCCCTTAGATATTTATACATCTATAGGGTACTATTATTCATAAAAAATGACAATGAATATGTAAGTATCAAACAAGATGCTTTCCTTAGTAGACATAAGGGCCTAAAATAAATAAAGAAGCAATACACAAACGTTATACTTATTTAGCACCAAAAGTATTCAACACACTACACCCAAACAAATACAAAACTCTAATCAAACAGTATTTATTTTCTCACAGAAATGAGGAAGCTCTGTTTAAAATAATTGTATATTTGGAAAAAACAGAATTCGGAAACATATTTCCGAATTACTTTTTATAAGAAATTCTGTGGGTTTGTGATCCATTTCAGGCTTACAGTCACGAGAATGACCTTTCGTTATCAAAACAAAATACAGAAATCATCTTAGTGTGTGTGCTGCAAGGGCCAAGAAGCTCAACCATCTCATTAAAAGCAAGTAGTAACATAAGTATATCATATTGTTTATTTGTTTAATAAAAATTAAAACTTTGTTCAGTGATGATACACTTTTAATCATTTACTTCCAATTTAATTAATTACCATATTTGCAGGCATATAAGACGGACTTTTTTTTCTTTGAAAATACGTCTGAAAAACAGGGTGTGTCTTATACGCCGATACTCAGTTTTTTATTACTTTCATTTCTGGAAATGTTCTCTGTTCCGAGTTGCACGATTTCTATCTTGCTTCTTTGCGGTGTGTGAGAGCATTCCGGTTACGTAGAGTTCAGTGGATCAAAAGGCTGGGTAGATGCAGGAGGAATGAAGTTATGGATAAATAAAATTTGGTCTAGGTGCCCTAACGGACTGTTGAAGAAGCCTGCCCTGCTAGTATGAGGTCAGTTTTGTTCTGACAGAACAGAAGATGTTAAAAAATAAACTCAAGGAATTGAAAACTCAGTTCGCTGTAATTCCAGGAGGTCTAACTAGTCAGCTTCAACCTTTAGATGTCTGTAATAATAAACCATTTAAGGGATTTATGAAGGAGAAGTGGAACAGCTGGGCACAGTCTTCAGATTTTGAGGTTACGTCACCAGGAAGAAGGAAGAGGCCTAGCATTTTGCAAGTTTGTGAGTGGGTCAAAGCTTCATAGGATGCTGTGAAAACTGAGATAGGATAAATCATTTAAGAAGTGTGGCATTAGTAATGCACTGGATGGTACAGAGGACAATTTGTTGTATGAGGACTCAGATTCTGATTTAGAAGTGGTTACAAGTGTCTCTTCATTTAGCTCTGGAGATGAATTTCTGGGTTTTGACGAAGAAGATTAAAAGGTGGGTACTCTTTCCTAGTTAGATTAGGTATTTGTTGAAAGTAGACCTACTTACTTCTTTATTTTTGAAATACTGTAAATTCATTATAATATTCAGGGATGAAGTTTTTTCCTAAAAAAAAAAATGTGTACAAAAAAAGGGGGTGCATCTTATACGCCGGCAAATACAGTATGTTTCTATATTCAAAACGTGCTTTTAGATTTATTATGTTATAAATGGCACAGTTTTTCTCAAATGTTGGTAATCCCCATATAGGTTTTAAAAAAATTACACAACTTAGTGGTCAGTAGAATTGTTTAGACATTTTACTGGTCCTTGAGCTTAGAAAGGTTGAAAAATGCTGCCTTAGACAAATTGAAATGTAAGAGTAACTCAGAACGTTGGAGACTGAATAAAGCTGATTAACTTAGAAGAAGAAAGGTGGGAAAACTAGTAATGATGAAATATAATTGTGTTGAACTACATCTTTGAGAATAAGTACAAGGAAATGATGACAGTCCCACTTCTGAATGGTTGGAAACCTATAGAATATTAGTGCTGGGGTAGGCTAAGATTGGATTGAGTAATCTGTATATCAAACACAGTAATTTTTACCCAGCCATTAAAAAAAAAACATCTATTACACTTTTACAGAGTTCCATGCCAGTGTGGGAGTCACATCTGTAGCCTCTTAGTTACAAAGCAGAGACGTTATTCACTTTTTCACATAGGTTAGTAGGAGGATAAATATAATTGTACTAATATTATTCTCAATATTTGATTATACTTAACGATTCGTTTTTATTATGTAGTAAAGATGTCTGTTCATTTCATATTACCATTACACAAATGGTTACAATTTTCAAAAAGTGAGTACGCTAAAAATTGTTGTGGACAATTTTAGCACAGTATCTTCTATGCATACCGATCAAAAGGAATAGTGAAATGAACAACAGTATGTATAGAAGATACTGCACTAAAATTGCAACAGGAGCTCATTTGTACTAGTATTGTTTTACCCCAATTCTTTCTGTAGTGCAGTTGATTTAGCCTTGGGTTTCTTTGTTGTGATATAAACAACTAACTATTCAGTAGGGATCAAAGCTGTATAACTGAGAGAAGACCTCCACATAGCCTTTAAAGGAATGCAGAGAACCGACCATGACTTCTGACCTAATGTCCAATCCTCACCTTCTCGTGGTGCACCCTGTTAGGTATCTGTTAGGATATTGAACGAACAAGGATGGGCTGGCAATTTGGGATTTAGCTGACCAAATTGTATTCTTATTGGCTAAAACCACAATATAAAATGTTGGTACAACATGACAGAATTTCATGCCGGCTGGGGTATTGCCCGGTTAACAAGGCCCAATTATTTTCAACAGGGAACCAGGGCAAACAAAGAAAAGTCAGCTACTGGAACAAATCCTAAAACATACCCCAACTCAACATCACCACAGTTTAAGATTGGTACTATCCACATAAGAAGCCTGAATGGCAAAGAAATGGAGCTAGCTGAGGAATTGGATAAGTATCAGATCGACATAATAGGGGTGAATGAAACAAAAGACAAAAACTGGTGAGATCTTTCTGAGCAATAACTACAAAATGTTATATTCAGGCAATCAAGGAAAAAAAAAGAGTAGCCATAGCATTCAACACTAAATACAAGACTAATCATCTTGAATGGCAGGCAATTTCAAGTAGAGTGATGTGGGCAAATATCAGAATGGGGAACTGGACAATGAGACTTATTTCTGCCTATGGTCCCTCAGAAGGTTCTACTAAGGTAGAAGTGGGGGAATTTTTTGAGGCTTTAGAGAAAGCAACCGACACAATGAAAAAAGGAAAAGTTTGTCCTTGTTGGGGATCTAAATAGCAGAGTAGGAAATGATTGTCAGACACAAAAATATATTGATAAAATTTGGAGAAAAGAGCAAAGCTAATAATAATGGCAAATACCTGTTGGATTTCTGCTCAGGATATTACTAACACAATGATACAACATAAAAATGTGCACAAATGGAGAGAAGAAGCAAGGAATAAGAAAAGTCTCATTGGCTATGGTATTGTTGATAGTGATGTTTTCTCCCTGGTGCAGGATGCCAGAGTGTACAGAGGATTTGAAATTGGAAGTGATCACCATTTAGTCTTGAGCAGGATAAAATTGAATTTCATATTGAAAAGAAGAACATGTAAGAAAGTTTAAAAGCGAATAAAAATTGAGCAGCTCTCAGATGTGAACTATAGACTAAAATACACAAACATGATTGAAGAAAAAATGAAAGAGTTTGAGAACACGAACCAAACCATGGAGATTCAGGGGCAAGCCCTGAAAAAAACACCGATTGATTTAGCCAGAGAGGCATGCGGTGAGGTTGTCTGCGAGGATAGAAAAATCAGAACTCCATGGTGGACACAGGAAGTTAAAGAGGCAGTGAAAGGAAAGAAAAAAGCATATCAAAAGTTCCTTACAAATAAGTCAGCTTGTCAGAGGTTGTTGAAGAAGCTCAGAAATGGAGGAAAGAGTGTTGTAAAAGGAATTAGAGATGACAAAGGTGACGTGAAAACAGGAGAAAAAGATATCCTTGAAGTATGGAGTAATTACTTTGAAAAATTGCTAAATGAAACAACAGTGATGACAGCACGGTGGTAAAAAACACTGACTAGGCATGCAGTCAGGAATACATATCCATACTTGAAGTACAAAAAGCCATCAAAAGCCTGAAATGTGGAAAAGCAGTAGGAGTAGATGATATTCGACCAGAAATGCTCAAGTATGGAGATATAAAAGTCTTACAGTGGCTGCACTGCATAGTTCAGAAGGCATGGACAGAGGGATAAATTCCAAATTCCAGTTGATTGGAGTAGTACCCATATATAAAAAAAGGAAATGAAACTGAATGTAAGAATTACAGAGCTATTTCTCTACTGAGTGTTCCTGGTAACATATATGCAAGTATACTTGAGAAATGGTTGAGAAGAATTGTTAAGCTTGGTGAAGAACAAGCTGGATTCAGGCCATATAGAGGCAGTCAGGATCAGATTTTCACTTTACAACAGATAGTTGAGAAATAATGAGAATATGAGAAAGATTTGTATTTAACTTTGTAGATCTGGTAAAGGCATATGACAAGGTGCCATGAGAAAAGCTATTCAAAATGCTACAGTTATATGGTGTCAATGGGTCATTATATCAAGCAATACTTAGTATTGCTTGATATAATGTTAGAATTAAAGGAAGTACAAGAAGATGATTTAATGTTGAATACAAGGATGTACGTTATCTATATGGATCACATTATGAAGAAAAGTGGTATTAAACTTGATATGAAAATTGCAGATGTTAATGTCAGCTATTTGCTTTATGCGGATGATGTTATACTGCTAAATAAATCCGCTACAAGTCTGCAATAGTCCCTGATTAAATTGAATAATTGTTGTAATAGATATGGTATGAAGGTCAGCAATAACAAGACAATGAAAATAGGCAGAAGCATTGAAAATATCAACTCCATTGTGAATGGAGAACCTATAGAACAAGTAAAACATTTCAGCTACTTAGGCACGAATTTTAATGAAAATGGTAAATTAAGAAATAATTTACACAATCAACAAAGCTGGTATGATAGGAAGTCGACTGAATAAATTTATATGGAATAAGAGAGAAATTATCCAAAACACTAAATTAGCTGTAATACAAGACAGTATTCAAGCCAATTTTAACTTATGGATCTGAGAGATGGGTCAGAAGTAAAGCACTTGGCCAAAGACTAGAGACCACAAATATGAGAGTCCTGAGAAAGATATTGTTAGAATGTGTTAGCAGAGCTAATCTCAGATGGTATGGTCACTTAAACAGAATGATAGAGGAAAGATTAGCAAAACAAAGTTTCTTGCCAACCTGGCAGGTTGGCAAGAAAAAGACCCAGAGGAAGACCAAGATATAGGTGGATTGATATGGTAAAAAGTGCCTTAGAAGATAGAAATATAAAATCTGATAATGTTGGAGTTCTTGACAGGTAACAGACTGAATTGGAGAAAAATTGTAGATAGGAAATTAGTTATGATGTAATTTCATGTAGTACTATCATATCCTGTACACCCCTTGAGGGTATATATCAGGAATTTGATGATCATAATGAACTATTCAGTAGATAATGCAGTGATTAAATATGCTAATAGAACATTGAGAGTAGAATTCAGTTACATTTCATTTATAGCAGGGCTATAAATGAAATGTAACTATAATATACTGTATTTTGCTATATTTCTTGTCTCTAGTATTCCTGTATATACTCATATTACGAGTTTAGGAGAGTCAACAGAAAACTTAGTTTCAAAGAGATAGTAATGTACTGAGCTTGGTTTGCTATCCTGCAAGGATAGCAAACAAAGGGAGGATAAATATCTAAAGCTCATCTATAAGAGAACTGTTTTAAAAAAATCAATGTCACATGTATGTCCATATAATATATATGACACCAGAACATAAAAATGCCTTAATACATTAAGGCATTTTTCTGTTCCATAGGGTGCACAAACAAATGGATCATGTTACTGATTATTATTTTTGTTTACAAAAATATCTGGAGTTGTGGTACTGGCAACTTCTTACTTTGAGGTAGTACAGGTTTTATTACTTAAGTTAAACGGAGATAGTATGCTGTGCACGTGCTTTATTAAACTTGAACCACATGCAGTATACTATTTGGTATTCTGGTGAGCACACGGACAATTTGTGTGAGATCATTTGTGATTGCAGAAGTCGCAGCCTCTCTACCTGCTTGATCTGTACAATTGGAAGAGGCAACCAGCTGACGTTGTGGACATTGAAGTCTCTGAGGAAGATTACTTTGCCATTTAGAAAGTTAGATCAAAGAAAATCAACATTTAAGGAAAGGTGATTGAAGAGTTCAGAGTGATTGTTGGCATTGGCATTAGGAAAACAGTAGAGACAGCATATGAATTTGACAGAATGAGGTAGGGTGATTTTTAGCCAATGGAAGTCAAAATTGGGAGATTCCAGATTAGTTAATTTCTTACATGGTATATCGGAGCAAACGTATGTACAGACCCCACCTCTGAGGCAAAGGAAATTAAAGAGTGTATAGTTGGGAAAGTAGTGATGATAGTATGTGAGGAGGTTGAGATTTGAGTTTGTCAGGAAGAGTAGGTGAGGTTTTGCAGACTAGAGGTGGAAGCAAACATCATTAAAGTTAGAACCGAGACCAGGCCCGGCTGGTGGCGTATGTGAAGTATGCAATATACACAGGCGCCACAGAAGAAAAGGCACCTAAAAGATATCAGAAAATATGAGATAAGAGTTTAAACGAACAACGAATGGTACATATAATTATGAATGTATGTCGTCTTCCGTTCGGGCCCCTTCAGACCTTCCCGGAAATGAACAAATAAATTCTAAAATTGTATCCTGGACCCGATTATATCACTGTAATTTTTGATTAAAATTTACGAAAATATACCTAAAATAGTTCTTTATTTTTTGATGTATCATAAATCAACTTATGATTAATTGTTGAGTTCCATGTAAGGGCCGTATCATTTTCATATCCTAATTTTAATCGGATCAGATGCATGTGGTCCGGCCAAAGTCAGATTACTACTGATAACTCATTCTTCTGGACGTTCGAGCCTGTTATATTAGCAGGCTGTTAGGGCGTGTCAGTGACACAAAATAATCGGCGAACTCTCGAGTCCAATGCGAAACATTCTTGTAAAATTCTCTTATCTAATTTCGTTGAATCTTCCTGAGAGAACTAAGTAAGCTAAATGGTTTGGCACTAATTTCAGTAGAAAACAATATTGGTCAGTCTCTCAAGATTGATGTGCTGTGACAGGATTTTGCTAAAATGAAAGCCAGACCAGTCCCTTTTAGCAAAATTAATGTAAAGAATATTTGAGTAAATCTCTTAACTTTATATTACTATTTTATATTATTTTTAAAATTTATATAACTTAAAAAAATTTTTATAAGCAGGACTAATTCGTAGGTAACATTATATTGTAAAGCGGGTTTCATTTGTTTTTCATTTCCTGTTCATTTTATTCACACTTTATTCAAAAAAACTTTTTTGGAAAGGCACCAAACATTAATCGCGCACACAAGAAAAATGCAATGCGCCGGTCCTGACCGAGACCATATATTTGTGAAATGGATCTGGAAAGTTCTGTGAAGTTTGCTTTTAATTAACCACATGTCCCATGTTCCCTATGCAGTGTCGGTGGGGGTCAAGTTTCCATGCTGGTTATTTGCCGAGTTTGATTTTCTTACTAGTGTCTCTTCTTTATAATTGATTGTCCATGCTTCATCTCCACTTTGACATTTCTCTTATATTTCTTCATAATTTTTTTAATTGCTGCCTTTTTACTTTGCACTGTGAATAGGTCATATCTGGCCAGGCTTGTACATGTGACATAGCTGGCACCTTCTGACTTGCTGTTCATGGCCAATATGAATGCTAAGCTGCTTGTTAGGGTATTGCAGGTCATTTTTATTAAGTGCAAGGAAGTTCATTCCATTTCTTTGTATAATTGTAGACCCAAAGCAGTGACCTACAATTTTCTTGGGTCAAAGTTCCATTGTTCAGTGAACCTGCAAATGTTGTCATTTAGCATTGTGTCGGTTTCTGAATGGAAATTAAGGATAATGGCATTGTTCTTTTTATGTTCTGCCTTGATTGTGTCTTGATGAAGCAATGAGATCACAAAGCTCATTAGAATTGTCTATGGTATTCAAGATAAATACCTTTTGAGATGCTTTTGATCTTGGATTGCTTTGAGCTTTTTTTTTTTCCCTGATTATGTCAATTTTCCAGGAGGTTTCATCTAAAATGATAAGGCACTGTTCTAAGGTATCCATGCACTTAGCAACTGTGTAATGGTGGGGAGGCACAGTGAATAGAAAAATGCCTGGCTGAGGTTGCTTTTGAGTTTGAGTACTGATTCATTGATTAAAGTTAGTCTTAAATAAATTGCTCATGTAATAGTATTATTACTTCTCCTGCTTTTATCTTTTATTTTCTTTTTGTTTCAAATAATGCTCTTTTAATGTTTCCTTCATTAATTTCTTTAATTAATTCATTTTTTATTTAATGATCTTACATTTAGAGTTGCTATTTTTAAATCATACCATTTCCAAGTTTTTGATTTCCTTGTCTCATTCATCAGTTCTGTATTGGCAGTGTAATTACAGTATTAATTGTTTCCTTGAAGAAGACAATTTATATCTTGAAACAGTCTCCTAGTATAGATGCCCCCCCTCCACATTAGCCAGGCATATAATGATAATGGAATGTATTTTTTTTTCTTGCATCCCTATTCAGATTTATTTTCACCAAACCTAGATGTAGTCTGTGACATTCATGGTAAAAGTCTTATGAGAATAAAATCAGTCTCAAGAAAAATTTAAGTATGTATTGTTCTAGAAGATTACTATTGCATTCTAATCAGAGAGACTCCAGATGCTATCTGTAAATAACAAGGTGTCAACAAAGTGAAATTGGTAGGCGAATACAGATTTTTCTAGGCTCATAAACTTCGTACATTTTAAGTTTTCATTACAAACACACATTTTTGTTAAAGCATAAAAAACAATTTTCAATTTATTGTCTATCATCATCATCAAATTCCTGCCAGTACCCTCAAGGGGTGTACAGGATATGATAGTATCATTACTAACTTCCTATCTACAATTTTCCTCCAAATCAGTCTGTTACTTGTCAAGATTCCAACATTATCAGATCTTATATTTCTATCATCTAAGGCACTTGTACCGTATCAAACCACCTATATCTTGGTCTTCCTCTGGGTCGTTTTGCTGCCAACCTGACAGAGAACACTTGTTTTGCTAATCTTTCTTTGCCCATTCTGTTTAAGTGACCATACCACCTGAGATTAGCTCTGCTAACGCATTCCTGGATGTTGACAATGTCAAGTTCTTTCCTAATATCCTCGTTTTTAATATGATATTGCCATTGATGCCATCTGTTCACACTATAATCTTTCTCAGGACTCTCATATCTGCGGTCTCTAGTCTTAGATCAAGTATTTTACTTCTGACCCAGCTCTCAGATCCATAAGTTAAAACTGGTTTGAACACTGTCTTGTATACAGATAATTTAGTGTTCCAACTAATTTCTCTCTTATTCCAACTAATTTCTCTCTTATTCCATAGGAATTTATTCAGTTGACTTCCCACCATACCAGTTTTGCTGATTCTGTTATCTATTTCTATATTTAATTTGCCATCTTCAGTAAAAATCGTGCCTAAGTAGCTGAAATGTTCTACTTGTTCCACAGGTTCTCCATTCACAACACAGTTGACATTTTCAATGATTCTGACTATTTTCATTGTCTTTGTCTTTTTATTGCTGACCTTCATACCATATCTATTACAACAGCTATTCAATTTAGTCAGAGAATCTTACAGACTTGTAGCGGATTTATTTAGAAGTATAACATCATCCGCATAAAGTAAAGAGCTGACATTAACATCTCCAATTTTTATATCATGTTTAATACCACTTTCCTTCATAATGTGATCCATATAGATAATGAATAACAGAGGAGATAATGTACATCCTTGTCTCACACTAGATTTAACATTAAACCATTTCCTGCACTTCTTTCAATTCTAACTGCTGACTTACAACTCAAATAAAGACTAAGTATTGCTTGATATAATGCCCCATCGACACCATATAACTGTAGTGTATTGAATAGCTTCTCTCTTGGCACCTTGTCATATGCTTTTTCCAAATCGACAAAACTTAAATACAGATCTCTGTTATATTCCCATGCTTTCTCGACTATTTGTCGTAAAGTGAAGATCTGATCCTGACAGCCTCTATTTGGCCTGAATCCAGCTTGTTCTTCACCCAGCTTTTCTTCCACAATTCTTCTCAATTGTTTCTCAAGTATACTTGCATAGATCTTGCCAGGAACACTCAGTAGGGAAATACCTCTGTAATTCTCACATTCAGTTTTATTTCCCTTTTTATATATGGGTACTATGAGAGCTCTACTCCAATCATCCGGAATTTGTCCCTCTGTCCAGTCTTTCTGAACTATGCAGTGCAACCACTGTAAGATTCTTATACCACTATACTTCAGCATTTCTGGTCGAATATCATCTACTCCTGCTGCCTTTCCGCATTTCAAGCCTTTGATGGCTTTTTCTACTTCAAGTATGGATATGCATTCCTGACTGCATGCCTGGTCAGTGTTTTTTACCACTGTGCTGTCATCACTGCTTGTTTCATTTAGCAATTTTTCAAAGTAATTACTCCATACTTCAAGGATATCTTTTTCTCCTGTTTTCATGTCACCTTTGTCATCTCTAACTCCTTTTACAACACTCTTTCCCCCATTCCTAAGCTTTTTCAACAACCTCCAGAATATTTTGCCACTTTCTTGATATTTATTTTCTATATTCTTGCCAAAGTCCTCCCATGACTTTTGTTTAGCTAGTTTTACACAGTGTTTAGCATTCTTGCATTTGTCTCTGTAATATTCTCTAAGAGCACAAGCTGACTTATTTGACAGGAACTTTTGATATGCTTTCTTCATTTCCTTCACTGCCTCTTTAACTTCCTGTGTCCACCAGGAAGTTCTGATTTTTTTATCCTTGCAGACAACCTCACCACATGCCTCTCTGGCAGAATCAATCAATGTTTTCTTCAGCGTTTGCCACTGAATCTCCAAGGTTTGATTCCTGTTCTCAAACTCTTTCATTTTTTCTTCAATCATGTTTGTGTATTTTAGTCTACAGTTCACATTTGAGAGCTGCTCAACTTTAATCGCTTTAAAACTTTCTTACATGTTATTCTTTTCAATATGACATTCAATTTTATCCTGCTCAAGACTAAATGGTGATCACTTCCAATTTCAAATCCTCTGTACACTCTGGTGTCCTGTACCAGGGAGAAAACATCACTATCAACAATAACATAGACAATGAAACTTTTCTTATTCCTTGCCTCTTCTCTTCATGTGAATTGTGCACATTTTTATGTTGGCACATTGTGTTAGTAATAACCAGTCCATGTCCTGAGCAGAAATCCAACAGATATTTGCCATTATTATTAGCTTTGCTCTTTTCTCCAAATTTTCCCAAAATATTTTTGTATGTCTCACAATCATTTCCTACCTATTTAGGTCCCCAGGACCAACTTTTCCTTTTTCAGTTGTCGGTTGCTTTTTTCTAAAGCCTCAAAAAATTCGTACTTATTGGTACTTATCTAATTCCTCAGCTAGCTCCATTTCTTTGCCATTCAGGCTTCTTATGTTGATAGTACCGATCTTTAACTCTGGTGATGTTGAGTTGGGGTTTGTTTTCAGATTTGTTCCAGTAGCTGACTTTTCGCTGTTTGCCCTGGTTCCCTGGCGAAAACAATGGGGGCCTTGTTTAACCGGGTGACATCCCAGTCAGCATGAAATTTTGTCATGTTGCACCATCATTTTAATAATAATAAAAAAAAAAAATTATTGTCTAATGTAAATAAATTCCTGTTATATACTTGTTTATTAAGTAGGGTGAAGCGTCCTCCTAATTTTACAAATAAAGTAAATTTCCTTAATGGCATATTATAATTATGAGTAGAATTTAAATTTTAATGTTCTAATATGCATCAAATTATGTATCATGTATTCACCATACCCCCCCCCTCCCCCTTCACACATGCACATTCCAAATATAGAAATTCTAAGTGTGGCTGTAATTCTTGACTAGGGTTTTGATTTCAGCTCTTTTGTAATAGTCATTAATTAACAGTCTTTAACTCAAGAGAAAATTTATGAAAGCAGAATATTAATTCTTTCAGATATAATCAAACAGTTAAAAAAAAATGGTCACATCAATATAACGAATTCCAGAGAAGCCGAAGAACTATTGAAAAAACCTTTGAAGTGAGTGTTATTTTATTTTATTTTTTTCATTAGTTAAACAAGAAAAATATTATTTTTACTAAATAGCTTAAGGAAATTACAACGTATACTAGGATATACATTAAAATAAATTTTAATACACTTCCAATATTTCGGCAAAGTCATGTTGCCATTTTCACATGAACTTAAAAACAAGACGTGCATGCAAGCACAACAAACAGTAAATGAGGATGAAGCAGGAAGCTATTCTTTCTCCTAAAAGTCCTGATGGTGACCCCTAGCGGGCAATGTGGGTGTTCCTGGGCAATTGGGCTGAAGGTCTTCTGATGTAGGTTTTCCAAATTTAGTACAGTCTCATGCAACCAAATTTAGATTGTTTTTTAGGGCTGAGGCTGATTTCATGAAAAGCCTTTCGTATAGCCTTTCGTATTTGAATTTACTACGGTGTATTATCGTGGCTTTCTTCCACCATATTCTATGGCGGGTATCCAGCGCATGGTCTGCAAGACCAAAGTGGCTGTACTGGTGAAACCGGATGTAGTCCTTGTGTTCTGAAATTTTGATATTAGCTGTCCTGCCTGTTTGGCCAAAGTAGGACAACTTACAGCTGCAAGAGACCAACCCCACCCACAGACCTGCTAGGTCTGTGGGGGGGGGGTTGGTCTTTAGTAGAGCAGATAAATGATGCCAATTTTTTTTATGGTCTGTAACAAGAAGTTAAGTGATGTTTTTTTTAGGATTTTTGTAATTTTTTTCTGAGGTGTGTTGGATATAGGGTATGGTGATGGATTTAGAGTAACCTTGTTGTGAGGGGGGGTTATTGGTTTCAATATTTTTTGGGGGGTAGCCTTTGGCTGAGAAAGTGTTGAGAATGTGGTTTAGTTCTGTGGTTAGGGCATTGTCATTTGAACTGATAAGTTTAGCCCTGTTGTGTAGTGTCTTAATGACACCATATTGTTGTGGGGAGGGGGCGGGGGGTTTGTTGGTGAATGTATCTGTCTGTATGGGTGGGTTTTCTATAGACTGAGAAAACCAAAGTTCCATCAGGTTGGCAGGTGACTAGTGTGTCTAAGAAAGGAAGGCAGTTGTTTTTTTCTTCTTCCAGGGTGAATTTGATTCTGGGGTGTTGGTTGTTTAAGTGTGTTAGGAAGGAGAGGAGTGCATCGGAGCCATGTGGCCAAATAGCAAACACATCATCAACATAGCGATGCCATATGGTTGGTTTTTGTGGGGCAGAGGCTAAGGCTTTTTCTTCAAAGGTCTCCATAAAGAAATTGGCCAAGGGTGGAGAGAGTGGTGAACCCATGGCTGTCCCCTCTATTTGTTTGTAGAATTTTCCCTGCCAAATGAAATAGCCTGAGTTCATTGTGAAATGAAATAGGGCTGTGATATTGGGAGGAAATTTAGCTTGGATTAGCGCTAAGGATTCTTTAAGTGGGACATTTGTGAATAACGAGGAGACATCTAAACTGACCATTACGTCAGTGTGTTTGAGTGTAAGGTTTTCTATGCTGGCTTTGAAGTGGGCTGAGTTTTTTTATGTGTGAAGGTGTGTTGCCAGTATAGTGTGTGAGAGCTTTGGCCAAATGTTTAGCAAGTTTGTATGTGGGGTAATCAATGCCATCCACTATGGGACGTAATGGCACATTTTCCTTATGTATTTTTGGGAGTCCATAAATACAGGGGGGGGCTCAGTTTGTTAGTGACTTCCACAGGCCAAGAAGTGACCTTCTTAAGAAGCCTGTGGAGTTTTCTAATTTGTGAGTTGGTGGGATTGTACTCGATAGGGAGGTAAGTAGCCCCGATCTAACAATAGAGCATTCAGTTTACCTGTGTAATCCTTTTGGTTAAGCAATACTGTGGTGTTCCCTTTATCCGCTTTGGTAATTATTATTTCCTTGTTTTTCCTTAGTTCTAGTAGAGATTTAATTTCTTTACTGGGCATGTTAGTGTTTGGTGGTTTTGCTTTGGTCAGAACACAAGCCACATCCAGTCTAATATCTTAAGCGACGTGGTTTGGAAGGTGTCGTATCCCGCGTTCAATTTGTATCATAATATCTTCAGCAGGTATTCTTCTGGGCGCAATGGCGAAGTTGTTGCCACATGAGAGAGTGTCGAGTGCTTCAGGTTTCACACTAACTGACGAAAAATTGACTACCATGTCAGTAGGAAGTTGTGGTTTCGAGTTTGACTTCTTTTTTAAATTTTCAAATTTTTTGATGTATCGATCTTGTACTTTTTTAAATTCTTTCTCTGCACTAGTGCATGAGATGTTGTATAAAATAGACCAAATTTCGTGGCTTAAGGTGCTTGAAAGGTCATCTTCGAGTGCCTGGATAGCTAAGTTAACATCATTCAGGAAACGAATTGTTTCCTGAATGATGTTAACTTAGTAATCGTAGCGATTTGTTCCCTGAGCAAAGCTTGGCTGGCACGGTTATAAATACGAAGAGCTTTTTGTGAAGAGAAACAGTGCTTAAATTTGACACAGTTTGGGATTACCTGATTATCCCGGCAGCGGGATTTAAAAACTCATTTTTAAATCCCGGCAAACCTGAACAAATTTGGTTGCATGAGACTGCCCCAAATTTGGAAAACCTACATCAGAAGGCCTTCAGCCCAATCGCCCAGGAACACCAACATCGCCTGTTAGGGGGCACCATCAGGACTTTCAGGAGAAAGAATAGCTTCCTGCTTCGTCCTCATTTACTGTTTGTTGTGCTTGCATGCACATGTCTTGTTTTTAAGTTCCTGTGAAAATGGCAACGTGACATTGCAGAAATATTGGAAGTGTTTTAAAATTTATTTTGATGTATATCCTAGTATACGTTGTAATTTCCTTAAGCTATTTAGTAAAAATGCATAGCCAATGTCCCAAGCCTTTCCATGAGAATAAAAATATTAGCAGTTGATCTGGAATATATAATTTTATGGAAATTATAATAAATGTATCGGTATAATTTGAATGATTTTTTTTTTTTTTTTTTTTTTTTGTTTTTTTTTTTTTAGGTGTCATGTGTGTGATGTTTCACTACCTACAATTCCCAAATTGAAAAAGCACATATCCGAACACAGTTATGAAAAATAAGTTTTAAATAATTTATTAAAATCTTGTAATTTTTACTTTAAAAAATTAAAAGTTATGCTTGACATTTTTAATTTATGGCATTCAGTCTCTATATTTGTGCTATCTTTTTTTCCTGATATGAAATGTATCTGTTGTTTCATTTGCCATTTATCCAGCATATAGATATATATATTTTTATTTAATTTCAGTAGAAGTAATGCTGTGTAAACTTATAAAAAAAAAAAAATAAAAACAATCAAATTACTGTATTTCTAAAAGGGCTTGTGTTTTGCATTTTTTTGAAATCTCTCTCTTTTTCTTCATAATTTTTTTAATTGTTGAAAGATTGTTATGATACTGATATCCTGTTATGAAAGCAGAATTGTGCATGGTAGCTATTACTATTATGGTAATGATGTGTATTTTATATATATATATATATATATATATATATATATATCGGGCAAATATTCCGGGTGTGCGGTGCTCATCCATGAAATATCAGTATTACCAATATTATATTTTTGCATTTATTCTCGTTAAAGACTCCCCCAATTGTTTGCAGACTTCGCGCGATTCCTAAAATTGAACACAATATACTAAAGCTTCATTGTCCTCTTCACGAGGGTAACAAAGCATTATTGCTTCATGAGGAGGGCACTTTTCAATGCATAAGCATTGCGTCACATTCGCATTAATAGCATGGGAGTGCTTTCAAAATGCATACACCTTTAAGCCCTTCGAAAAGATGTAAAGAGGGTACAAGGTCAAATTCTTAGTGTTTTAGTATTTTTAAACTGCTGAGAAGGTGAGGCTGAGTGAGCTCACATTTTGAGCTCACCTAGCGGCTGTGATTGGTTATTGTGTCAACCAATCCAGTTGAATGTTGTCGTTTGTCATGAGTTGAGCGCTTTCTGTATCTGATGGATGTATTACAAACAGCTGTTACACGTGTTTTCTGGAACTGAAAATTTGAAAGTGGATGTTAGGAGAAAAATGCTAATTGTTTTTTCTTTTGCTTGTGCAGTATATCTGTTGAGGTTGCAAAGTTTTTTAATGGTATAGAGACATTTTTATTCTAGCCTTTGAAAAACAATATCTATTCCTGAATAAAAATGAATATTCTGTGTATTATAAGATGTTATTGATCTACAGCAAAATACCAGCATATGTGAGATTGATAAGACAGAAGAACCGCTGATAATAAAAAACAAAAAACTAATGAATGTAGTATTCCCGAAAGTGTGGATAACTCCGATAATGATCAGATGTTATGTATACTTAGTCTCAGTAAACAAAATAAAATTCTTGTAAAACGGAGCGAAATATATACAAACCAGAGAAATACACTTAACATATGCAACAAATTTTATGAGATGATTTGCTGCTCCATCAAACCATATTCATTCCTGCTGTACTCTCTCTCTTCATAAGTTTTTCTTTTCTTTTTTTTTTTAATTATGTCATAAATTCACTTATTCATGTTTAGACTTTATAGGATTATGCTATTCACTCTACCCAGCAACTTATAGGACACACATATCACAAATGATAATTATTAATAATTCGTTTACCATTAATGAAAGTTTCTACACATCATTTATGACATGTAAGAATAGGAAAGAATAAGTCTTATAAATGATGGTTCACATATTTTCATCTTTGAGTATTTCAAATATACCAACCAAATATAGCATTCACCTTCATTATTTTCTAATAAATCCTAAAACAAACGGATTGTTCCCCCACTCTATGCAGTATTCAAAGTTATCTTGCAATTAATTGCATTGGGCCAATTAAGATGAGCACTGATGCGCTATGCACTCTCAAAACTTTCATACATCGATAAAAATGCAATCACACAGTCATGGGCATCTGGGGGGGGAAGCACTTCCCCCTGGTATCTAGTAAAAAATTCCACAAATTATAATTGTAAAAGCGATTGAGATATGCAATCTTACACCTTGACCATGGGACGCTTTGTCTGTCTTAAAATTTTATTATGGGTTGGCCTGTTTCGGCCCATGGCAGGGTAGCCATAGAACGCGTGTTTTATTGCAGCAGTAAAACACGTGTTCCTGTTTTTGGTTCATCTTTTTCTGATTTGTGAAAAAAATTTTCATTACTGTTGTGAACAGAGACCAGTTCGTTTTGTCCTCTGTGTCTAGTGAGTCACTGAGTGAAGTGTGAATTGTAAATTTATAGTGAAACAAATTTAAACAGAAAAATACATTTTTAAAAAGTAAGTGTATGTAATTTAATATTATTTTACTTGTTAGTTTTATGATTTTTTGCTTTTAAACTGAAATAATTTAATTTAGGATTTTGGGATTAATTAATTAGTTGATATTTTAATAAAATATGCTGATCAATTTTTTTATATATGAAATTGTGCTAAAAACTGTATTAATTCTGAATACTTTTTTTTTCCCAAGAATTAAAGATCATTAAAATGAAAATAATGTATTTATAATTTACATTGACAAATGCATCAAAAAATGCTAAAAGACGTTTATTGATGTAATTATTTAATTAAATCAATAATTATAAAAATTTATTCATGTAATTATTTGTCTCCAAGCTTTGTCTCTCTTTCCCCCCCCCCCTGGAAAATTTTCTGTGGACCATGCCCATGCATACAGATTGACGTGAAATTTGTAGCATGGGTTGATAACCCACACGACAGTACACCCAACTGCAATGGACACGTGATGCCACCGATATATATTGTGTGTGTGTGTGTGTGTGTGTGTGTGTGTGTGTGTGTGTTAATCCTACCTGTGAAAAGTTATAAACCTGTAACAAGTATTAAGGGTGGAATAATCTGCATAACATGAAACTTCAGCAAACTATTTCACACCTCCAGTAAGTAGGGTCTTGATAATGAAAATCATTTGCCACATAAAAACATTGAGAAACATCAATGTCACAGTGTGATTCAAATCCATCTTGTAGGTTAGAGAGCAGAAATGCTATCTAATTGATCAACCAGGTCAACGTAGCAAATAAGCAACTTTCATAACTGCAGTTTTTCTGTTGTCAAATGGAATTTTTAAGAGAGATGTGTAAGAATCCAGTAAGTAAACCACATAGGTCATTAAAAATATTTTGCAATGCGAATAAAAATATACTTAGCATTGTATTTGAGTATGTAGATGTTAATATAAAACTACAACCTTAAATTATTATTTATTGATTTAAAAATATTAAATATAAAAAATAATTTAAATATTAAAAGCAACTATAGTTTTGAGTGGTCTCAAGTTTCATTTGATTTGAATTATGTCTGAAGCAAGTAGGGGTGTGAGGCAGGGTGTTTTATCTGTTAACTGTATGCATGTTCCTTCTGGTCACTTTGCCTGTTTTAGAGAATGAAAAATCTGAATTTTTAGGAAAACTGGCTAGAAGAATATGTACAATTAACAGATCCAATATACTGGTATCATAGCCTTAGTTTTGCTTCAACCAAATCCCAAATCATAACATCTTTGTTCCAGAGAGATGGGACTTCCGCTTCTCATGAAACTTAATCAGATCTGTTTGCAGCACTGAGATGCATTCTGATCAGAGCCTAATGTAGTGGAACCATTAACATCAATATCAGTATTGGTCAGTGTTCTTCTCACCTTTGCAGCAATCCTCTGGATTGTTTGGCCACCTCTAAAATGTATCCTCTGAATTTCAGCTCTATCAACAATGACTGTAAGCAGATTCTGCTTAGTCATTTGAACAAAACAGTTACAACCAAAAAACATAAAAATAAAAAAATAAATATCTCTTGACAAGCTTATAAAGAATAAAACAAAATTCCCATCCCTAACCAGATTATACACATGCCATATATCTCTATCCTACATCAATTGGCCTTGTTCCTAAAACAACATAAAATTAGAACATTCCACACTTTCTGAACAAAATTTTCTCCTTCCTGAGACAAATCGAAGGCCATCAAGATCCTTTCTTCTTCCCAGGTGTCTGCAGTATTCTCTATTAATGTGGGATACACATTCTCTATTAATTTCAGACACAGGGTAGACCATCTCGGTCAAATTAGTATTGGCAACCTAAAAACAAACCAATACAAACATGCCTTAGATAAAGACCATTTCATCAGGTGAAGAAAGCTAGGCTATACAAATCCTAATTTCAAGCAGTTCCTAGAAGTGGCTCAAGTTCAGCATGATCCATTTAACTGTAATAGAACTGATGGTGCAATGGTATACAAATTTTGGCAGCACACTACCCTATCTTCCAGTAATCACAAAAGATCATGAAGTATTCCGCTGTCATCTCCATACACCTGACTGTCCTTGTTCTCGAGGTCATATCATTCCCTTACATTTTGATAATGCTAGCTTGAGCTGGCAAATTGTCACTTGTAAATAATTTAATAATTATTAAATTAAATGTAATTAATTAATTTAGTGATTTTTTTTCATGTCAGTTTCACAGTTTTTATTCCAAAAACTTCAGTATGAATCATTTACCTTGTAAAATGAAATCATATTGTTAAAATAAGACCCATTTTACAAATATATGCTGTCTGGTCTCTATAGAAATCTTCCTCATCTATGCAATGCTATATCTTTAACCTTTATTATTTAAGCAACAGTATACACACTGACTCTTTCTCATCCTTCCCTCTCATTTCTCATATTCATGCTGATTGAACTGTTTAGTGAAAAAGTTCAAGACGGAAAAGTACATGGATGTTCCCCTTCCCCTTAACTAATGAAAATATTTACCATTTGGTGAAAACCTGATTGTGTTTTTTTTTAGTGTTTGTACATAAATATAAATCCAAAAGCTGTGCTCAAAATAAATGCAAATTAAATAATTGAATTATATTTATCTTTTCATTAATATGTGATATACAAATTGGTAAGGAAATTCGCTTATGTATTCCACAGTACAAGTCAGCTTTTGAGGGATCAGAAACTATCTCTAAAATCATTGTTCAACTTACACTGGATACAAAATGTAGACCTTAAATTCACATATATCTAATGATCTAGGACAGTGGTTCTTAACCAGTGTTCCCCGGAACACTTGTGTTCCGTGAACTGGTTACAAGTGTTCCACCTGTGAAAGATGCCACATGACACAGTTCTGAGTATAAATGGCTACTCTGAATAAAAATGTTGGGAATTATTTCTGTTATAACAGAACAATTAACAATATTGGAAGAAAAGATTTCAAGTTACTTTCCTTCCTTAAATACACATTATGACTGGATACGAAATTCATTTGGCACAGTTAATACATTGAGTTGTGAATTTTCGTTACAAGAAAAATTAGTTACCTTGTCAATGGATCGTACTCTAAAAATGAAATTCTCTGAAATAACTCTTGAAGAATTTTGGATTTTTGTTCAAGCCGAACACCCAGCTCTCTCCACAAGGACACTGAAAATTTTGTTACAGTTTTCATTTGTGTGAGCTTGGTTTCTCAATATTAACCCATATAAAAACTAAAAAGGGTGAAAGACTTACTAATATAGACAAAGAGATGATGGTAGCTATATCACATATTAGACCTGATATTGCTGAAAGCCGACAAACTCAAGTATTGCGTTAAAATAAGTTCCATTTTTATAAAAGGCAAGTCCATGCATATTTTTATTGTTAGTTTTATGACCCTAATGCTCTTCGTTTTCCCCAAATTTTTCTTATAATCAAAAGTGTTCCGTAACTTTGAAAAGGTTAAGAACCACTGATCTAGGATATCCTCTGTAATTTTATTTGTACCATAAAGTCCTGCCTTGCAGTGCTGCACTTTATGACAATCTGCTCATGTGACAATGTTCATTATGACCAATGCCCATTCATATGATATCACATTCACTCATATGACAGTTTAGCAACATGGCACTGCCTTGAATCAATGGATGTGTAGGTTTTGTGAACATCAGTTTATGTACAATGGCGTTGCTCACTGCATCTATCTGTTTCATTGTTTTTGCTGTGAATTACAAACTGTTTGACTATTATTTTATTTTATTGTTGTTAGTAAGGGTACCCTTGCTTCCCTTGAAAATAAGGAACATTCATAAACCTATTACATTAGATATTAAATTAAGTTTAGTGATGAGGCATATTTCAGATCATATGCTGTAGAGCAGTGGTAGACAACCAGTGGCCCGCATGTGGCCCAAATGTGCATTTTTGGTGGCCCATAAAAGGTTGACCATATTTACATGGTATGTGGTCCGTATGTTCAATTATTTAAATAATACATTTTATAATATGAATAATAAATTAAAAATAATTTTATACCTATACTTTGTGATATCTCCCGTGCAACTTGGAAATACCAACAAAAGGAAACTTTTGTTGGTATTATTGAAGATTTACAAACGGAATTTTCAACAAGATTTGTGGATTTTCATAAAAAATATCATCGAAATGCGATTATGTTTTTTATGAATTATGATTTTTTATGATTAAATTTTTCTTATAATCAAAAGTGTTCCGTAACTTTGAAAAGGTTAAGAACCACTGATCTAGGATATCCTCTGTAATTTTATTTGTACCATAAAGTCCTGCCTTGCAGTGCTGCACTTTATGACAATCTGCTCATGTGACAATGTTCATTATGACCAATGCCCATTCATATGTCACATTCACTCATATGACAGTTTAGCAACATGGCACTGCCTGGAATCAATGCATGTGTAGGTTTTGTGAACATCAGTTTATGTACAATGGCGTTGCTCACTGCATCTATCTGTTTCATTGTTTTTGCTGTGAATTACAAACTGTTTGACTATTATTTTATTTTATTGTTGTTAGTAAGGGTACCCTTGCTTCCCTTGAAAATAAGGAACATTCATAAACCTATTACATTAGATATTAAATTAAGTTTAGTGATGAGGCATATTTCAGATCATATGCTGTAGAGCAGTGGTAGACAACCAGTGGCCCGCATGTGGCCCAAACGTGCATTTTTGGTGGCCCATAAAAGGTTGACCATATTTACATGGTATGTGGTCCGTATGTTCAATTATTTAAATAATACATTTTATAATATGAATAATAAATTAAAAATAATTTTATACCTATACTTTGTGATATCTCCTGTGCAACTTGGAAATACCAACAAAAGGAAACTTTTGTTGGTATTATTTGAAGATTTACAAACGGAATTTTCAACAAGATTTGTGGATTTTCATAAAAAATATCATCGAAATGCGATTATGTTTGAACGCTTTTAATGTCGACATTGATCGATGCTTACCAAAAAAAAAAAAAATTGAAGGATTAATCAGTTTTGCAAAGATGATAGTCTCATTTGGCAGCATCTACATTTGAGAATAAGCATTTTCTGCCATGAGTTTTAGAAAAAATAAAATTTCTTCTCGACTGACTGATGAACATTTGCATGCTTCGATTCTAATTTGCACCTCAGGTTATAAAGTGGATCTATATAATCTGGCTAAGGGAAAACAATCACAAAAGTCACAATAAGCAGGGAGACATATGTACATATTGTGATGGATACACTATATAACTTTGTTTTTACGTGATAATAATTTTTCATTGTGTTTCATTTTCATGCTTGTTTCATATCTCGTACTTTAAATATTTCTGTGTTTTTTAAGATTGACATAATAAAAATTTATAACTTAAGTATGATTTTTAGAACTTATAACTTAAGTATTTTTTTTTCACTCACTATTTTCTCTTAAATAAACTCTTGCGGCCCGATTATTAAAAATAAAAGTTGAATGTGGCCTGCGAGTCTGAAAAGGTTGCTGATCCCTGCTATAGAGAATCCTACAGAGAGAAGAAAAGACAATTTACCGTTTAATTTATAATATTTTTCTAACATTTTTGTTTGTGTAATTGATGTAGCAGTAAATAAAACATTTATTTACATCAGTTATGCATATATATGGCTGCTTAAAAATGTTATTAAATTTTTGGTCTACAGGGGGTTGGGAAGCAGTGATTTGCTATATGATGGTGAGGAACCTAATGTGTTGTATGACTGTTATGTCTGTAATGTCCTCAAAAAGAATCCACTTATTATTCTGATACATTTTCGTCTTCATTTTATCAGAACAAACTGTCATTTTCTCTGACCGTTGCATTTTATATTCCACAAAAGCACATGAATTTAAGAGTTATAATATTAGTATGCAAGTTATCATACATTTTATGACACCTTGGGCAATATTTTGCATATCCTGTTTAGTTTGTAAATAATTTTTAAAATGTTTAATAAAACATTTAAGTTTGTATGTTTGGAATTACAAAATACACATTCCTCTTTCATATCTAAATAGGTCATAATAAACACACAAATATCACTTACGTGTGTGTGTCATCATCATACTTTTCAAGGATTTAGGCCTAGAGTGGCCTGCTCGAGCCTTAGAAGTCATCGTTGAATCTCTTAAGAGGACATCCTGGAAACCATCATGATTTCACATACAGATATTTTATGAAACAAGAAAATAAAGTTACCATATAGTGACATCATAAATGAAAATTAAAAAGGACATATTTTACATATACCTACTACATAAGCAGAGTTTGTATACTGAACCGAATTGGAAAAGTTCGTATATAAAAATTTTCATTTATGATGTCACTATGTGGTAACTTAATTTTCTTTTTTCACGAAATATCTATATATGAGATCATGATGAGTTTCCATCCTCAGAAAAATGTTGCGTCAATTTTGAATATCACAAAATTGACGCAACAAAGCACATAATTTGACTAAATAATCACATTAAGGCAGATATTATTCCGATTAGATTTAACCAAAATGTTTTAATATCGAATCTAATATCACAATTTTGCTTTATGCTTTTGTAAAAACTTTTGATCACAAGCTCGTCATATTCTTGAGTGCAATGCTCTGCCCCATCTTGGTCATATCAGGCCGAGTAACTTGGCTTCTTATAAACCTAATTTTGATAAGTCAGTTAACCTATATCTAATGAGTTTTTCTTTTATTAGGAAAAGATCCCACATTTCCAAGACAAAAAAATGCTACTGTGCTGTGTGAGCCTTTTTACGTTCATTTGAAAAGCCCATATAAATGTTCTTGGCAGGTATAAAGAAATCTGAGACTCAGGTCTTCTCAAAGACCCGGGTTTCAGATCCCTTTGAAAACTGTGCTCTGTTTGTTGTGAAAGCATTTTCACTACAAACTTTGCTATAGAAAAAGCAAAAGCAATCAAACTATAAATGTAATAAACTAAAAAACACTGTTTATCCATTTTACAAACATGGTGATCACCTGGTCAGATACATATATGAGAGAAGGTCAGAAACAGCGGTTATTCACGATCTCATCTTCTTTGTCTTAATATGTTTAGGCTAGATGGTCTGTCACAACCATAACTTGACTTCATAGAAACCTAATAATGCTATTATTAGGTTTCTATGAAGTCAAGTCTTAACTATGCCCTTTTTTATACTGATTCCTCACATGAGAGGTCACAAGATCTCTAACAGTCATAATCTGCAACTGGTTAAGAAGAAAGAAGGAATCTATTAACTAGTGTCTTGAAACTAGTGTAGGTCTACGAATGGATATTGACCAGTGGCTGCTCTAGTTCATGCATGATTAGAGGAAATTGAAGAAATAGTAGAGCCCACTCTCCAACAGTACCTATGAAATACTTATAAAAAAAAAGCCATAATGCAGAAATGGAGCATCTCTGAGAAAGTGACTGGAGGAAGTTTTTTTGAGAGATGGGGGGGGGGTTTTTCACCTAGTAGGTGGATTTTTTCCTCTTCTCTATACAGTCAAGAATTCTTAAGGAGGTTTAGGGTGCACTCTCTTAGGGAGATTTTGGATTTATAAAATATTAGCAGTTGAGCGGGAGAAAGAGAGAGAAAGAAAGAGGTATTGTTTTCGATGAAAAAGAATACCAAGATTTTTGGAGGCTGAAGAAGATGTGATATGTTTATGCCAGGATAAGGTACATATGAAAGTAAGCTCATGAAGCGGAATTGATCTTGAATGAAAATTGGGATATTATCAAAAGTAAGAGGGAGAAATAAATGGCATAATATCATCTGTTTGAGATTCTACAATTTTAAAGTTTTTACAAAAGCATAAAGCAAAATTGTGATATTAGATTCGATATTAAAACATTTTGGTTTTTAGAATAAACAGCATAGTGTATTTCATTGGAGTGATATGATCCACAGTCCTCTATTCTATCATATATTCAGGTTTTTCGGCAACTGTCATTCCCAGTTGCCGAACCTACACTTTAAATAATTTCTTTTGCCACAAGGGTCATGCTTGTGCAGTCATCAGTACTGATATGTCAGAGAAAACAAAACCTCAAATTTGTCTGTTTGATTTCCACTGGCTGAAAATCTCATTACCAAACTTCATTGTATTAATTTACTGTCTCTGTTACTCTTCAAACTCTGATAACCACTCTGACCTCTTTGACAAAAGAGCTCCATTTTTTGTAGTCAAAATACCCAAAGAGCGTTGTCTTCCTCAGCTATTTCACCTTCTGCAATGCAAACTGGTTTCTCTTCTTTAATTCCACTTATCAAGCAGGAAGGGGGGGGGGTCAAGGTATTTGCCATTAGTTCCCTTAGCAAATCAGAACACAACTTTAGCTAAATTTCCTTCATTATGCAACAACCTTTGCCCAGCCATTCTCAGTCTTCTGACAATACAAAGGTCCCGAATATGGAACAACCTTCCTGAATTCTGTTCCTCCTTTCCATTATCTGACTCAAATACCAATACAGAACCAAATAACAGTAATAATTCTTATGGAAATTGAAGGTCTTCATTCCTCACTGCACCCAAATACCCAACCACTATCCAACTCATGGTTCTCTAGCAAGTGTGTTGTGGCAGGGCCAAGAAAAAAAATATAGCATATTGCAAATAATTCAAGAACAAAATTCCAGCATTGCATTCAGCCTGTAATACAACAAATGCAAAAATAAATCTAAATTAAGTTTTGAAATGACCAAATGCTTTAAACATGCTTCCTGTTCAAATAGTTGTTTGCCTTTTGGTCCTTCACCAAGACTGTTGGGTGCAACTTTTTACCAATCCATGTTTCCACTCCCCTCTCAAATCCATTGTAACATCACCCAAAGACAAGACTGACTGCTACTTGTTCTTCTCCTCCAACTCTTGTGCCAAGTCTCTCTCTCTTCTCCTTTTATCAATAATTGCTTATCCAATGCCATCCTCTGTCTCTTTTGTCAGAAGAAACCTAAATAACCTAGTATTCACAGATGTGATCAGCCTTCAGGAAAATGACAAGCAAAAGTAATTGAACATCCCCATCAGCAAAATGCTTCATCAGTAAATTTCAGTGCCAAGGCTTCAAAATATGTCATCATTATCAAGATTGAGTTACACAGTGCAAAATATTTGATTTTAAGAATGGGTATCGATTATATTTTGATTTTAATGTGAAACATGACTATCTTCTTCCTCTCAGGAAAAAGTGAAACATATTTCTATTCCTTATGTTAAGTTATCTTACCCTACTTGTGAAATACATAAACAACAACTTTGCTTCTTTCATCAGAAATGACAAAAGCATCCTCCCCCCCTGGCCATCCCAGATTTTCCAGATTCCTTGCTCCAGTGGTATGAATGGCAACAAATTTTCAGAATTGGTCCAAGTATGATGAGTCCCAAACACCTGCATATAGTTCATCCGCATGGACATTTGGGTGGTTAAGGAATAATCTTAATCCTTATGCATGGGATCACACTTGACTAGAATTGGCACATTTGTAGCTTGGTAGTAGGCTTTACTATTGACTGTTTGCTACCCCTCCCTACTCATTTTTTTGGAAGGGTAGGGGGAACTTTTAGCTATAGACTCATTGATGATACCATATTATTGTACTGTAAGCAAATCTCTCTCCCTTAATATATCATTGATCAAATTTGTCCTGTGATTTCCTCTTCCTTCTAAAAATGAGAGAAAAATAGTATAATATAATAATAAAAAAAAGGTCCACATGGTTAGCCTAGTAGCTGTGCACTTTGCCACCATATGCCTGGGGAAGGAGTGTCCTAGGTTCAATTCCCGTTGGTGACGTGAGGAGTGAAGGATCTTCCTCAGCCATAGCCAAGTTAGCCAGTCTTGGGCATGGACAGTAGGGTTTCCCCCCAGTTTATCCAGGAGTTTTTCATCCCGCAAAGCTGGCAAACCGGCCTTGAGAACTCAACACTACAGGACATAGGATACACTGGGGCATAGGGCTGACCACCTTATCCTGTGAACAGCTTGAGGTCTGATGATTAATGAACCCTCGATACTGAAAAAAAGTTTCGATTTCCATTTAAGATCTGTTCTCTCACCTACCCTATTCCTTCTACATATAAATGATCTACTCCAGCAGACCATCAATGCAATACATAGTTGTTGCTAATGACAGTACATTGCATTCTTCCTCTTCAATTGACAAGCCTAGCAATGTACAAATTGCAACCTCCAGAGCTTTAACCACTACTACCTTAAATTCAGATCTCCTAAACAGTAGGGTTTGGATAACCTTGCCAATTTCAATGCTAACAAAATGCAGCTCTGCCTTATTTCCCACAAAAAAGAACATGTCTCTTCCAGCTTTACTTTTAACAATATCAAAAATTCTTATGCATAATGAGATTGATCTTCTTGGGATAACATTAACCTCAAATTTGTCTTGGCACAAACATATTACAAATATTACCTCCTCTACCTCCAAAAAATTAGGTTTTCTTTTTTGCTCAAGGAATTACTCTGACTCCAAACAGCTTCTAATCTTATACAAATTGCAAATCCATCCAACCACTGAATATTTCTCACATCTGGGATGATGCCCCTAAGAGCTTTCCAAAGATATTGGACTCTACAAAAAGGGCAGTCAGGCTAATTAATGACCCATCTCTCACTAATACACTCCACTCAGTTTCCACTGCTTGCATATTCTTACTAATACTTCTACAGCTGCTGTTCATCAAATTAGCATCAGTAATACCCACACCCTGTCAAATCCATTTAAACATGTGAAGCAACTAATCAACACTCCCTCAACTATGCATTACAACAGAAATTTGAAAAAATAAATTACATTATCAAATAAAACAAGATATGGCTAAAAACACCTGATAAGTATTATATTTCTCAGTTACTTTCTTAATATCCCAATTGTTCCTTATAATATTTGTCAAGTACCTCTTCCAAAACTAAATTTTGGGGCTGCCAGTTATGATTGTAGGATTCTGAAGGAAAAGGGAAGGGAATGTCTCTTTATCCTTTAAGATTCAGATTATACTGTCCATAACTGGTTGAATTAGTGCTAATATAATTTAAGGCCAAAACATGCGTTTGTTGTTGCTTGAGAGATGAGAAGTATTGCATGAAGGAGGATATGAAAGAGTTATTGGAAGAAGCAAAAAAGAAGAGCAAGAGGGTGAAATTTGCGAGTCTACTGCAACGCTATAATAGAGATGAACTTAGGAGGGTGATTATTACTGATGAATAAATTTATGCACATGCAGAAGGAATGATGTAGAATTTGTGGACCTATGGCTGGAGTTTGATGGACATAAACATTTGCACAATGCTGATGGACTGCACTTAAATGGATTCACAATTAAGTGACTAGAGAGAGCTTTGTTCACTGAGAGTATGGAAGTGTAGTCAGGAAAACTAAAGAAATTAGAGTGGATGCAAACGAGTGTGTGTACATGAAGGCACCCATGAAGCGAAAATGTGAGAATAACCAAGTGCAGAATAATCTAGTCTATCAAACAAAAATTATTGAATAGGGAGTCAATTCAAGAAGTAAAGGTGGTTGGGGGTCTAAAGGGATGCTGCAGTTTCTCTATACTAATGCCAGAAATTTCAGAACAAGAGTGAGGAGTGTTTGACACTAGTGCAACCTAACCAAATGTTATAGGCATTAGTGAGACTTGGCTAACAGCAGATGATGTAGTTACAGGGATTGAATGTGATGGATTTAGTATTTTCAGGTAGGATAGAGTAACAAGATGCGGGTGGGATACTGCTGATGATAGATGAATTGCAGCCAACAAGAGTAGGAGTCATTTAGGCAGATAGCAGTTCTTTTGAGTCAATGTGGTGTGAGATTGAGGTCAATAGAACAAAATATAAAATTGGTTGCTACTATAGGCTGGGGTGCCAGGGATTATGTGGAAGACATGCATCAGAAGATTAGTGCAATGAGTGATTATTATTTAGGCTTTAACTTCAGAGACATAGATTGGAAGAAGGAAATGGAATTTATACATCTACTGAGAAATAATTACTTGAAGCAGAATGTGACAGAGGGGACTTGGGATACGAGAATGTTGGATCTAGTTATAGGAATAGAAGACCTGTTCATAACTAAAGTGGCTACATTACAATTCAAGCAGTACCATTACATAAAGATCTGTAAGGGAAGGATGTTTACATTGCATGGGAGATAATCAAAGGGTATCTGAAGAAAGCAGTATCATACTGTATAACCAAGGTCAGGAGAGTAAATTAAGTAGGAGTTAGTTGAATGAGTAATATTAAGTATGAGCTGCAAACAAAGAAAATATTGACCAACTAACTCATGAACGGTACAAGGATCAGGGAAAGAAGGTGACCAGCCTGGTAAGGAAGGCAAAATCAGATTATGAGAAGAAACCAACCAAACAGGCAAAAAATTAATCCAAGACTTTTTCATAATGTGGCAAGTAGGAGGAAGAATGAGTATGAAAGGATAATTTTAATGAGTGCAAATATAAAGAGAGAGAGATAATGGAGGCAAAAAAAATTGTTCAGCTACTGAGTGATCATTTGGCAAGGGTGTATCATCTAAGTGAAGATATTGTTATGACAGAGGCTGAAGAAATGGAGGTGCTTAGTGTATTGCATAATCTGAATGCAAGTACAACTGTGGGATTGGATGGGATATTGGCTCACAGGACCACTGCTGTTTAATTTGTACATAAATGATATAGGAAATAATCTGAAGGGAGATATTCAGTTGTTCCAGAGGTGAGTGGTCTGTGAAATGATCCTTATGAGGGTAGATTGAGGGTTTGTGGATTGCAAAAGTTGGTTAATAGGCAAAAAAAATGGGATATGATAGAAACATTTAAGTTGCTTAAAGGATTTTATAGCATTGATGCAGGGGAAATGTTTCAGCACTTGACTAGAGAGGCCAGAACATACTGTAAGAGGTCATCCCCGTAAGTTGGATAAGAGTGTGGTTAACAAGGGCGTGAGGAGTAGATTTTTCACTTGGAGAGAAGCAATTGAATCTGTTGCCTGAGTCAGTTGTGAGTGCTTTGTCTGTTAATGGGTTGAAGAAGAGGTATGATAGATATTGTGTTAATAGCTTGCATCTCTCTCAATGAGTCTTAGGACTCGTTGGAGGTGCCTGTGCAATATTTTTTCCCAGAGGTGGTTTTGGAGTGGAAAAACCCATTTCTCTATCAAAAACATAACTATTTCTCTTTGAAACAACTGCTGAACATGGCCCATATCTTTGAAAAATACCTTGCAACTTCGGGTGTGATATTTATAAAATTGTTCTTATCAAGAGGTATATTGTTCAAATTTACATGTTCGTGTCAGAAACAAGGATGCATTCTCAGTATACTAAAATTATTGAAAAAATGACAGATGAGGCCTTGGATTGGTTTACCAGTCTGGACATTGACCTGTAGTTGGTATGGTGGTTATGGAGGAAATAGAAGATTCAAGGTCCCATTCACCACGAAGATGTTATTCGCATAGCCGCTCTCATAGTCCTCGTCGAAGTATCAGCAGAACTCCTCCTCGTGCTAGAAGATGATGATGCAAAGTGAAATAGGTTTTCTCTAATGGATCAAGATTTCACACAAGTTGCAACTGCTCTCTAATAAAACCTTGGATACAGCTACATTTGTGTTGAGAGAACATGCATTTTTGTCATATTTGGTGTAGTAGGATGATAATTTTCCCTGACCTGATTATAACACATTACTTTTTTTTTTTTTTTTTTTTTTAAAGGAAGGCTTAGAATGCAGTTCGTGCCTTTTATGTAATGAACTTTTACATGTTAAGATTTTCATCATTTGTTTCTGGAGATTGTGATTGTACATTTCACTTGCCAGTTTCACAAAGCCATATGCGTTAATAAATATAAATTGGAAAAAAAATGCGACTAGAAAAGACAGGTTTCATGATAACAGTTTAGATAAAGTTGAGATCATTAAACGCTCAAAGAAAAAAAAAAAAGAAAAGGTGTAGGTTACATTTTATTGGCCGCCTAAGCGGACGAACCTAACCCTTTCATTAGCCAGTTCTTGAATGAGTCGATTGTTGGTGAGAGGAAAAAAAAAAAAAAAAACTCCATATTTTTAACCTCGCACTTAATAAAAAAACCCACCGTAGAAGCAGCACTATTTCAAAACAACAAAGGCAAATGTTAGAATTGAGGATCACGAGATGGCAGCAGTTGTTTTCTTACTCTCGTCTCAATGCTTCTAAAATCATAGCTCTCGCTCAGCTTACGATGATGCTGTGGATGAAGATTGACTCTTTAGCCAATTTTAAAGTTAATACTAAGAAGTGTTACTCCTAATCCCTTTTGGGAATAAAAAAAACTGTGTAGAGGTTTCATTTATTAATAAAAGCTCAGAATATATATATATATAAATTTTTGTATTAATGTATAAATAAATATTTATACTTTTTGTATAATAGATGTTTTGTTGGCTTTAAGAAGTTTCTTTGCTGCAATATCTTGGATAGTAGTGTTATCATTTTAAGCATTTTTATGGAATTACCCCTTATTTTAGAGATGTCCAAACCTTGAGAGAAGTTAAGGTGATTTGTAACAATCGAGAAATGCACACATCACATCGATATATAAGCGTTTGCTGCCTCGTTCTATTTTTTACACTTTAGGCGTACTGATTCCTTAATATTATTAAAACTCACTCCCTTACTGATTGTAAGGGAGTGAGTTTTAATAATATTCAGTCCAAACCAGCTTAAAACTATTAATTCTGTGTTAGTTGTGGTGCTACTGTTTCTCTCCTCCCGCGCTTTATAATTACGTAATCACTGGCGAACCATAAGTGAAAACGATTTGTTAACAAGTTTTCTTTTCTCGTCGTTAGATGGCAGGACATTCACTAGTAAAGTTTTCTGTACCGCTAGTCATTCTATATTAAAAATAAAATAAAAATGAAAAAAATCCGGAGTATGTATATTGCCATAAAACATCTGTCCACTGATGAGAATTCACCTTCAATGATCACTGGCTGCAGAGAAAAAATTATCAATTTATATATATATATATATATATATATATATATATATATATATATATATATATATATATATATATATATACAGGGTGTTCGGGATAAATTTGACATATTTATAATTAATTATATTTTTCCGTAAGTTACATGTATTAACACACACTTCTCTTCATTTAAAAGTTTGGACCCTTCTTCATTCATATACAAGATGTCAGAAAGGATGGATAGCTGGAACCCACCTGAATCATGGAAGAGAATAACTTGTATCATGATGATTCGTGCCCGCCATCAAAATAAGGATATTACGACTGCTGCCCAATGCTCCCTGAATACAGTAAAAACAATCAGGCATGAACTAGAGACTTGCAATGGTGACTACGAGGATGTAGCAAGAAGAAAGATCCCTAGCAGACGATCTGATTGCGTTCGTACAGCAGAATTCCTCGCAAATCTGCAGGAACAGGTGTTGAAGAACCCTGGCATTGGAATTCGGGCTTTGTTCGTGGAGTTGCTAACTGTAGTCAAGCCCTGGATAACAAGGGTAGCCAATGGTAGGCCGTATGTATGGCAGCAGGATTCGGCCCCTTGCCACACCTCTGGGAAAAGTCAAAAATGGTTGTCTGAAAATTTCTACGACTTCACCAGTCCAAATGTTTGGCCTCCAAACTCCCCAGACCTTAACCCCATGGATTATTTTGTATGGGGCGCAGTTGAAAAAGACACCAATCGCACTTCCAGTAATACAAAAGCCCAGTTAATGGATAAAATTAAAACAGTTTTTGCGGCCCTTCCCAGGGAGACTGTAGCATCAGCTTGTTCGAGGTTCCGAAGCAGAATTGAAGCTGTGATCGATGCTAATGGTGGTTATTTTGAGTAAATCTTGTTGATAGTATTGTAATTAACTCTGCCTGTAATGTTTTTTTGTCAATTCATTAAATTTAATAGATACAAAGAAGATTTTCTTTTTCCTTACAAAGTTCCTAGTACATCATTCCACTAAAGCACAAAGGTTCAAGAGAACTTAGGTTGGAGCTCTGATTTAGTCAATTCGTTAAGAATCACGTTGTTACCCCTTAGAAAAAAGCATGATCGACTTTGCTGTAAGAGAGGGAACGCTGTTTTGTTGGAATAGGAACTCTGAACTATAGGATTCCAACGGTACAGCTTTATTTATTGCGGTATAAATAAAAACCAATTCTACAGCACGGATTGCATTGTCCCATACTTTGTAGTTGGGACAATGGAATCCTGCTCGTAGCGTTCACCCGGCTACTGATAGAAAAAGTTTTTCCATTTATTTATAAAGGCCTTATAGCGATTCATCAGTCCGAGGAATCCTTTTCCAATCAGAATCCAGTTTTTAAAAAACAGGAATGGTTTGAACACACCTCATTGACATGAACTGTTACTATACATTCGGTTTTTAAGCTATGCACCATCACTACTTCAGACATAGCGCTTATTGAAGTTACCTTTACGTATGCACTTCTAGAACCATTTGCATATCCTTTGCATCATGTGTACTCTTGCTGATATGTACCAGCACTTTTGCCAATAGTGCATAGTATGCTGTCAAAATATATATCGCATTTTTTTTTTTACTATACTATTTTTACTTTTACTATTTTTTTTTTCAGCATTGTAAACTAATTGTGCGCGTCTGTACGATGACCTAGGATTGCATAGAGCTGAGTTTGAATCTCCTCTTGGATACCAAGAACTTTTGTAAAGGCGTTTCATATAAAGATGAGTTATCCATCTCATGCAAAAGTGGAAAGAGACCTCACAACCTTTATTGCTTATATATCATAATGCCAAACAACAACAGTTGATTCCTTAAGAAATGAACCTCGGTAATCTGTTCAAGTACGTTGCAGACTCAAATTACATTGGCTAGTTGAGCCTCCATAGACAGTGTGTATATATATATAATTCTGGCTGGAAAAGCCTCTGTCATATTGCAAAACCTCAGTCGAATCCGATGGTCACAATCCACTTGATTCCCATATTCAAAGGTGTTTATGATTGAACTTCTTTTACGGCTCATATCCATCTTTTTTGAACAGTCTTTATCGTGTGTGGGCTAAGGGTTAGATAATTGGAAAACTGCAAGATATACGAGTGCCTCTTGCATATCCTCTAAAGCAGGATTTCTCTTTTGGTGTACTGAGGACATTTTTTTTATATCCCCAGTACACCAAAATAGCCACGTACAGGTTTATCAGTCATTCTGGAGTATTTCATAATATTAAATATTTTTTAAGAATCGATAGTACCAAGTGTTACACAAAACCCGAACCTCCGTAGAGCATTCATTAAGACTTTTTTTATATATATTAGGGGGGGGGAGGCTCTGCCCCATGGCGCCTACGGCACCCAACCCCCCGAGTTCCGGGCTGGTAAGCCGGAGACAAAAAACGTTTCAAATTTCGGCTTATCTTCATATATATATATATATATATATATATAGAGAGAGAGAGAGAGAGAGAGAGAGAGAGTAGATATATATTTATGAAATGTCTTATATGTCTGGGATGCAAAGAGACTTTATTTTTTGTGTCATTACAAATCGTTGTATTCCCTTAAATCGTTGAACACAACGATTTAAGTTCACCCCTAGCTGAACTAGAGAGTGAATTTAAACTCCCTAGTTCAGCTTTTCTGAAATAGTACTTGTCCTGTAATTTGATCTCTATCTCTGAAACACCCTCAGATTTTCTTCCTCTGAGCATCATTTCATCTTGGGAGACAAAAATTATAACACCAGTTCTAGAAGTAGTGAGGGTACGGAAAAGCCATGGTGTTCTTGGCAAAAAACTGTTACCTAGACACACTGGGTGCGCTACGAACTCTCATTGCCAAGCTACCTCTTTGGTTATCATCATTGAAAGATATTTCTCCTTGAACTTTCAGATAGTTTGAGCTACACGAGAATACCTGATGCACTGTTCATCCACTATCGAAGAAGAAAAACAAAAATCACCATACTGTTAACCTCTCTGGCTTTCTTCGAGCTCTGTTTCCCCATTGCCATCTCTAAATGGGTATATTTGAAATATTAGCAATATTTCAAATATCTCGGGAATATTTTTACCGACTTGAAAACAAAACTGGATGCACATCGTTTGCTCTTTCACATAACTCATTTTGAAAATAGCATCATAAACAGTCAAATGGATGCAACCTATTAGGACAAAATTGAATAAACTAACTCGTAATGAAGGAATATAACAGGAGAGAAGGTAATTCATATTGGACGTCCAAGAAGTCGAGGTAGCACTTCACCTCTGATTAGTTTATAATCAGAGACCGAGCAAGGTGCTCGGTCTCAAGATCCTGCTATGAAAAGCAAAATAATAATTCTCATTTTTGTCACACTGAAAGAAAGTTAGCCGATCTCATATAGAAGTGACGGAGATTTCTCCTCCTCCTCCCACTAAAACGGTATTTTAATTCCTCAAAGTACACAAAGGGTCGTAAAACATTTAGCAGATAAGACATGCCACATAACCATTTGTTTTAGTGTAATTATAAAAATGTTTATCTTCCTCAGTTAATCTAGTTTTGAACTTGAGGGTAGCATTATTTTTGGCATTTTCTCCCATCTACTTGATTATCTCTAACGGTGACGTTATACTTAAATCACAAAAACAAGAACTGGTAGCAGCTTGTCTATTTAGATATCCCAATGACAGTCAGCCAAATAATAGAAATAGTATAGTAAAAAAATAATATAATAGGGGGGGGGATCATAATAAATCTTCAAAGCCCTTTTCATTTCCAAAAGAAATAATTGGCACTATTTTAGTCTTAACTTTTTAGACATTATTGCGGTTTTTACTTTTGGCTATCGCTGCAGTTGGAGTGCACTTCTCTTACATATTAGGTGAAAATGAGGAGAATGCGAGATACAGTTGCTCTCAGCTCGTGTTCCATATTCTAATTAGTAGTATTATATAAATTATTTTGATATATTGGAACGCCACCACTACCATTTTAAAATGAAACATACCGATATGTATATATCAGTATGTTTCATTCTATACAGCAGGGTTTTCCGATTTTGTGTTTTGTGATGTCAGTAACCAAGCCGTGTATTTTTAAACATGGAAGTAATTCGGGAATGGGAATACCGCTGTTTTTGACCGGTCATAAAAAATTGCCTTCAAGCCGATTACAACAATGGGAGGCGTATCCTCTGTTCTCAAAACTGAACGAAATAACATCTGTGTTGCAAATGTTACTGACCAATCGGCAAGGAAGTATAAAGAAAATTTTTCCACTGAAATTGAAGATCAAGGTAGCCTGTATCCGGTTCTCAAATCTAGTAATGCTGAATACTTTCTTCGCACATTCGTATTGTAGGGTGAAAGTGCTTGTTTCGAAACCTTAGTGCCGTGATTTTTTTAAAAGTAATAGGCCTACAGATTTAAATTTTAATATGAATAAGAGACAAGGGACTTTGTTTATTTTCGGTATTAAGAAATCTCTTATTGAAGGTGTTTGTGACGCAACAGATAGTGAGTCATCCACCACCAGCCTACAAGCGATCTTCAGGATGTACAAAAGGAGAGGAAAACTACCAGCACACAGGAGAAAAAGTCTGCATTCACTCGTAAGTACTTATAATAATATAATAATATTATAAATTTTTGGTGATCAGATTGGGATATGTCAATGAAAATCAGCACAAATTAATTTAATGATGTTGGCCTGAGGAAACTACACTATGCTACAAGATTTCATTAGTCCAGTGATTGATAACTGATTTAAATGTAATTTTATATTTGTCAGCATGTCACACCGTATACATAAGTGTACTAACACTCTTTATGGTTATGCCATAATTAATTATTAATACATTACAAAATAACCAAGGTGTTCCTTGAAAATTTCAGGATTTGTGAAGTGTTCCGTCTTAGGAAAAATCTGCGAAACGCTGCTATACAGCAACATAAGGGTATATATACATAGATCTATGCAATTCCAGCAACATTGTTAAAAATATATACAGGATTTGATTGAAAATATACGCGGGATTTGATTAATGCAACGAAATTAATTGCGACAATCCCTTTATATACGCGGCAAGTTTTAATTAACGCGCCTTTAAATTTACCACCCAAAAACACGCAAGCCTCGAGGAGTGTTTCTTGGCGGAGAGAAAGAAAGTCGTAAGCAGATGACTGTCATTCCTCCCATTAAACATTGAGAGTGGGTATATTACAAGCTCCAATTGTTCTGGTGTATTTAAAAAATATAGCAGAACTTTGCTTTTTAGATAACGCACCTGGTCATAGAAATTCTCTTAATGATCTGTGTGATGTGGAAATTTTATTTTTTTCTACCAAATACGACATTATTACTACAACCCATGGACATGGGCGTCATTGCAATTTTCAAAGCCTATTTTCTTAAAAGGGCATTCTCAAAGGCAGTAGAAACAACAACGGGAGAAATGCGATTACGTTCCAAGAATTTTTCGAAAAATTTTAACATTAAACATGCAATTGAAAATATTCGTGACTCGTGGGAGCAAGTGTCTTCTAGCTACATGAGAGCTGTTTGGAAAAACCTTTTGCCAGAATGCACTAACGACTTAGGTGGTTTTTAAAATCCAGTGAATAACGTGGTTGAAGAAATCGTTGCAATTGGTGAAGACCTCAGTTTTGATGGTGTTGATGCAGAAGATGTTAAAGAATTATTGGATTCAAATTCAAAAGATTTCAGTGACAACGATCTTCTTGAAATTGAACAACGCACATATGAAGACAACGAATAAATGGAATGTGAAGATGAGGTTCCAAAGGAGATAACAGTCAAAGAACAGGATGGAATATTTCGCAGTTTAGAATCGCTTAAGCAGCAAGTAATGGATGGATCCAGATGTTAATCGAAGAACTTGTTTGCCGAGGTCTGGAGAGTCATTTAGCTTGTTATCGTAGAATTTATGATGATGAGAAAAACTGAAGCTGAAACGACTCGATAACTTTTTTGTTAAAAATTGCAATAACTAATGTTTAATAAATAACAAGCATTTATTAAACATTTACTTTGCATTCATTTTTTTATCTTTCCTAAAAGAGTACCATATAAAACGAACTATTAGTACAGTAATCGATCAGGGACAAATTGTAATTGTTACCATTGATTATTATATTTGATTAACGCGATTTTGATATACACGGTAACATCGAGGGATTAATTAATCACGTTAATCAAGGGATACCTGTATATAAATTAAAAAAAAACTCGTGACTTGGTCGAGGAAAATGATATGAAAAAAAAAAAAAAAATACTGGAGTGGGCCGCACAGTGACACAACTTTATCCCCTTAAGGAAAAGTGATTTTCCTTAAGGGGGTGAAGCATTGGCCATGCAAACAACGAGAGCTGTTTGCAAGGCCAATGCGTCCAGTGCTAGTACACGAAGTCCAGGACTAGATTCATGCGAAATCGCAAACTAGTGGCGTATGCCTAGTTTGCGATTTCGGATTAGGAGCAAAGGATAGACTCACACGATGTTGAGATTAGCCCAATGTTTGACGGAAATATGGGAATCAAAGACATTGCAACATCTATCCTTCATTTGATAAGCCCTTGATTTGATTCCGTTCCGGAGGACGCAAGATCTTTATAGGAGCGTTTCAACTGAAAGTGAGTTGCTAGTCTCACACCATGGTAACAAGATTTGTTATCCCAGAAACTAAGTTTTCAACCCCCCCTCCCACAAAAAAAAGCAGTCGAAAATACACGAAATTAATACCACATAATGAATTAGACCATTGCTATCAGGTGTGTGCTTTATAGTTTTCTATATGTTTTCTGAGCCTCAGGATTAAAAAACTCAAATATCTTGTAGGAGGGGGATTGGGAGAAATTAATATGACTCGAATCGAACCTTCGCGTTTCTTCCGGTGATCTACGGTCACTGAAGTTACCATAAAATTCTCCTTCAATTTTTAACAAATAATAATAATAACAATAAATATATTAGACTTGTCGTGCATTACATCACTATTATGCAGTTTATTGTTTGCAGTGCTTTTTCATAAATTATCCAATTAAGCAAATATAAAACTCGCATTACTGATTTTCAAAGAAATCCATTCCTTGGAAAGAAGCACGACGCATCATAACGACGTTATTATAACGTCGTTATTATGCGTATTATAAATAATAACGACGCGTTATTATATCGTATTATAAATACGAAAAATATGAGATAATGTAAAAATAAGATGTGGAGGAAAGATTTTAGAAGTGGAAAGATTTCAATATTTAGGTAGCTGGATCTCAGAGAAACGAACTTCAGAGTTGGACATTAGAAATAGAATAGACAAAGCTAAATCGACATTTATGGAAATGAAGAGAATTTTAATAAACAAGAACACTAAAATAGGCGTTAGAATTGGATTAGCTAAAGCAACAGTTTGGAGTATTGTAAGTTATGGAAGTGAGTCATGGACACTCAGAAAGAGAGATATGGAAAGAATTAATGCATTGGAAATGTGGTGTTATAGAAAGATGGAAAAGATTAGCTATACAGAAAGAATATCAAATCAAGAAGTTTTAAGACGAGTTGGGATGGAAAGAACACTGCTAAAGAATATTATGCAAAGAAAGACCAGATTTGCAGGACATCTTCTGAGAGGTTATTCGGGACACCTGACAAGAACTATATTACAAGGGAAAGTTGAGGGGAAGAGAAGACGTGGAAGACCAACTAGAGAGTGTTCAATGACATCGTGGAATGGGCTGGTTTAAGAATGATGGAAGCGACAGGCAGAGAGAAATGGAGAAGAGCTGCTCATCTGCTGCAACCCTCTTGCTAGAGGATGCTACCGGGCGACGACGACGACGATTATAAATAATAACGACGCATAATAACGACCTGAAACAATGTTTGTTTCAGGTCGTTATTATGCGTCGCTGCTGCATACACATATGATGTCTACAGACCTAAGAAAAGTTCTTGATGAAGCTGTAAAAATCATAAATTATATTAAAGGCCGTCCTCTAAACGCCAGCCTTTTCTCTCAACTTTGCAAAGAAATGGGAAGCAACTATACACAACTTCTTTTCCATACCGATGTTCGTTGAAATTCTCGTGGAAAAGTCCTAACTCGTTTATTTGAACTTCGGAATGAACTACAAGTTTTTCTTGATGAAAAGTTTGAAATGAAAAAGCATTTGCATAATTGGAAATGGCTCAGTCAATTAGCATACCTGGAAGATATATTTACTGTATTAAATAGTCTTAATTTATCTGTACAAGGCAAGGAAATTTCTATATTTAATGTCCAAGATAAAGTGAACGGCACGTTGGCAAAAATGAAGTTATGGCAAAAGCGGGTTGGTAATGGAGAATTTGACGCGTTTCCATCGCTTCATGAATTGCTCGCAAGTTCTAATGAACAAATTGATGATGATGTGAAAATTACTATCATGCAGCATTTAAAAAGCTTACAAATGAATCTAGAAAAGTATTTCCCTGAATTGGACATTAATATTGAGTGGATAAGACACCCTTTGAACAAAAACAAATTTATGCCAAAGGGTCTATCGTCAATAGAAGAAGAACAACTTTTAGAACTAGCTTCTGATGGTTTCCTAAAAAATAAATACAGCGAGAATACATTATCATCATTTTGGCTACAAATACAGAATGGATTTCCTGAATTAACAGATAAAGCTCTAAGGTTCATTTTTCTATTTCATATCTGTGCGAAGTTGGATTTTCGGCCTTTGTAGATATTAAGACGAAGAAGAGGAATCGCATTATAGATGTCGAACCGCATCTGAGATTGAAATTAACAACTATAGAGCCAAATTTTGCTGGAATTTTATCTCTCCATAAGTAAGCAATTTCACTCCTCTCATTGATGATAAATTATTTCAAGTAAATAAAACTTTACATATCTTTATAAAGTTTGTTCTATTAAAAATAAATCATATTTTTTGTTTACATGAACATATAAATTCAAATAAAATAGATATTTAATTTTTTAATGTTTTAAATTAATTTATTAGTTTTAATTAATTTATTTATTTATTTATTTAATTAATTAGGGGTACTTGGTAATAATAAAAATTTAAGAAGGGGTCCGCGGATATCTGAAGTTTGAGAAACACTGCAGTATGGTATCAATGATTGTTGACCTGCGATGGCTCAATTTGTCAACAATAGGCCTGAAACATGGCATCCAATCACAACGCCTCTTTCAATCTCTGTTAGTTTCCTTCTCTAGCCATTTCATCCGGATACGGTGGCACTGAATTGGGAGCATCTATTTAATTTATACCGGCTACAAATACGTGATTCGTTACATGGCACGATGCACCTTGCTCATGGGGGGGGGGAGGTGTCCGTTAACTTCTTTCCAAGCAGCGCACAATAGTATTCCATATGGATTCGAATAGCATTTCGATGTATCTCACTTTTGAACTCATTTTGCAATGATGATTATTTTACAAGCGTCAATTTGCCAGCCTGTGGTTAGATTGACGTAGGATTCCGGCTGAATATTTTATTGATTTCTAATTATTATTTTTATAATAATTTTAATGTTAGTATCTAATTTTAATAGGTTTATGTATCTTCTTTTCACTGGAAGCAACAGCACCATTAGTTAGAATTTCACCGGCCATTATTAACAACAAAATAAAATAATAAACCTTTCATAAACTGTGAATTATAAGTATATTCACAGTTTATAATCATAAGTGAATTATAGTTCACAGCAAAATACAGAGATGCAGCGAGGAACGACGTCGTAAAAAAAAAAAAACAGTTAAAACTACGTATCGGTTCATTCATGGGAGCGTAATGTCGCTAAAACCGTCGTATGAGTGAATGCAGCGTCGTATAAATATAAATGGTCATAGGAGAAGAGTAGATCGTTGTAAGGTGGGGCATTGCTGTATTGTGTGTGGATAACGTAATTTTCAGACATCACCGTCAGAAGTATTTTGGGGTTTTTGCCTATCTTCGATGAGTAACCACCGCTCCGAATGAGTACCCTCAGGTCAGCGGAGTGATTAACAAGAACAACTAATAAAAAAAGCGACAATAACTTTTCCGAAGTTAGGTCTTTTAAGCAGTTCAATATTTAGGACATTTTCTGTTGAAGATGACGTGAAGTTTCTATAATGTTGCTTACCCTTCGAAACTTGTTTTAGGTTTCAATAGCCTAAACTTTTTTTTTTTTTTTTTGCTATTTAGTTAAACTGTAGATAATTTCATCTTTTACAAATTTCATCCATAAATAAGTCTAGGGCTAACATCGAAACAATACTATTGGTCTTATTACTGATTTGAACGAATAAACATCACCAACTTCAACCGGGAATTTTTATTATTTATTTTCAGCATTCCTTAGTTTGCCGTCAACCTTAGCTTGGTGTCGAGACCATGTTAGGAAACATAATAATAATAATAATAATAATAGATATTGACACATTCGCTTTTAGATATGGACCACACTCACTCAAAAGGCTTTTACATCTTTTGAAATGCTTCGGCAGTCAGAACCCACTCGTTGCACAGATTTATTGTTTCATAATCTCGTCTCCAGATTTAGGATTAAGACATTTTTGGATGCTTTACGAGAGAATTATTTATTTCAGTATCCTAAATACGTTATGATAATCTATAAAGCGTTTGATACAAATACTACGCACGTGATCGCACTTATACGTAATCATACATAGAGCAAAAATAAATAAATAAAAATTTTCTGTGCAGTTTTCCAGAACTGTGCACAAGAATTTCTGTTTCTTTTCTTTTCTTGGTGAGAAAGGAAGTGTGGAGTGGGGAACACGACTCTGGATCTTATAAATCTAATCCTTTTCTGAAAATTGTAACATGCAGTTAGTTAAAAACTATGAATACGTTTAATTAAGGTTTATCTATTAATGTATAAACATTGATATTGCGATGAGAACAAGTAAGAGTCTTTCAATTCAAATTAAATTCATTCGGAAACATGAATAGGGCAGCCAAAGTTATAATTCGCATTCAACAGTTTAAGGATCTGATGCGATGACAAAATTTAATCCATAACTTTCTCCATACTATTTTTGGACGATCCTATTTTTTTTTTTTTTAATCGAAGAAGAGGAGATCGCAAAGTACGAAGGAAAAAAAAACAAGATTAAATTAAAAAAAAATGGCATTGATTTAAAAAAAAAATTCACTTCGAGATTACAGTCGGGAGAACTATTGTCCTTTATTTGGAAATGCAAGGATTCGAAGTAATGCATATTTACGAGAAATTTTCAACTGCGAGTTAGTGGATCTCATAACAGAGATGGTTGGGATTGTCGCTCAAAAAAAATAAAATAAAATAAAATAAAATAAAATAAATAAATAAAATAATAATAAATAAATGAAATTATACTGAGAGTTTAGCTAATTCATACGACAATAAACCAAACAAAAATACAGACTAATATTTATCAATTTAAACTTTTTTCTAAAGTTCTATTAGCCACAACTTGTAAACCCACCAGTAGAATATTGCTTTGGAATCTTCGGTCAAGTCAAAATAAACAAACAAATCGCCATAAATTCTTTGGAATTTATGGCGATTTGTGACACTCTCTAGAGGTGTGACACCCCCTGGAGGCGTCACATAATAATAATAATAATAATAATAATAATAATAATAAATTCTTTCGCGGACGACTTTTCTTTGCCAGCCTTTGATCGAATGGGAGCGCGTATCTGCCTGTCAAGAGAATGTAGATTCGAATTCCAATGTCGCATGGATATTTTGTGAATGTGTTTAGGTGGAAGATGAATTTCACGAGACAACCACCGCACTGCTTATCGGAGACATGGCGTGACTTGAAAAAACGTCCCATGTTTGGGCTCGTTATTCCTTCCGACTGCTATGTACGTTTGCTTTTCGGTTGGGGAGATCCAGGTTTTGGATCCCTCCAACCTAAAGGCAAAAGGATTCAAATTCGAGCATTTATAATGAATTTTCAACTGCAGAATAAGTCGTCTCATTAGGGGAAGAATTTTAATCTCCCCCAGAATATATCATCCCCCCCCCAAAAAAAAATAGGGGAACAGTCAATAGTTCATTTGCTACTGAGTTAGTTGGTTTTTTGGGTTGAGATTGTAAATTGGTTTTCCTTCTGGTTCTGCCGTTTCCTCCTTCATCTGATCTCTCTCGCATCATCCTCTTCTTAAACGTGCTATTAGATCAATGGCATATTACGATCCAAGTAACTTGGGGAGCCCGTGGAGATGGTCTGTTTTTTCGTTCTTTAGAGTGCATGGGCGCTCATAACTTTAGTTGTTACTAATATTTTAATTGATTCAACAGACGGGAGAAAAAGGGAAAATATTCTGACAGTCATCAGAAGAAGAAGACAGATGAAATGGTTCGGACATGTGAAGAGGGCTAATGGCATTCCAAAGCAAGCACTAGAAGGAATCGTTCCGGGATCAAGGGTTAGGGCCGAACGCGATTAAAATGGACTGATAACATCAAAAAATGGACAAATTCCTCCCTTTCTCAACTGACATCAAGAACAAGAGACCGAGATGATTGGAGGAGGCTAACAAAGAATGTCACCTACCAGCCATGAGTGACCCAACGGTCCATTTAGGACTACGGGAGAGAAAGAAAGAATATTTTAATAATTAAATTAAAAAAAATAAACGTAACTTTAATATGTAACTTTTTTTTCTATAAGTTCTTTAAACGGTTATTAGCAAACATGCATAAAGTAAATAAACTCGTAGCTTCGTATTCTTGATTACGACGGATTTCTTGTGTTGATAAAAATGTCCAAATATGAAAGAAAGTTAGGGAGAAAAGAACGAATAAATATCGAGAACGAAAGAAAGAGTTGCAGACAGTGTTATGTGTGAAAACTTGATGCTTGGTTCCTGTCTTCGGTAATGGCTCGTTGCACCTATCGCAGGAAGTGTCGGCCACACACGCCTTCAAAGTCTGCACTCCGTACAGCCAATGTGCCGGCATGACTTCCGCCACGAACGCATTTGCCACTCTGAGAAATCAGGGGATCCTGGGGGAGGGCGTATACTTTCCACACTATGAACAATGGTGGATCAGGGTTGTAGTGGGGGAGGAAGGGGGAGCGGAAGTCCATATTCCTCGCCGACTTACTCATAAGCCCCAGTTCCTTTGCAGTACCCATGGTGACACCGATGTAGTTCCGTTATTCGAATCTCTACGAAACCCCTTAAAACCGCAGCGTTGTGGCCTATCCAGCAGAGGACCGCTCGGAGAGTGTGGCTAACTCGGCGTTCGTGCACTTAAGTTGCCCCGCTGCGGGTTAGCAAAGACGGGCTTTTCGACTCTAACAAATGGAGCATGTCTGTTGGCTTCCACGTAGGGACACTTTCTTCCATACAACAGACCGACTCCGGCACTTAGCTTAAGTCGACATTGTCACTACCGTATCTGCACGCAGAAGAGGGAAAAATGATTTGATTTCGTACAACATTCAAATGAAATACGAGATTATTTATGAATCGGTTTTTCCCGTTAAGTAGGGTATATGCACAACTTTAGCTTAATGGGCAAATTACTGAACATTTTACATAATAATAATTTTACATTTTATAATAATAATAATTGCGCTGAAGACAAGCAGACACAAAGCCAGTAAGGTAAACTTTCCTAAAATTCCTTCAAATGTGAACTGTGCTGTCCAGAATAAATTGTTTGAAGATCTACAACAGCATCTACAGAACAGGTTTTATTAAATATGTATAAGTGTGTCTGTAGCATCATAATATATTTTGCCATATGTTGCTTCTGTTGTGAAGAATATAAAATGGCTAACAATTGTATTATGTATTGACTCGAAGTATTTGAAGATTATATTTGAATATTCACTGCATTGCAAAGTTCAAAAATCATTTGCCAAGCAAATCTGATGGAGAAATTGCTAACCTAAGTAGAAATTTAATTTCGTTATCTTTTATTCAGAGTTATATTAACAGTGGTCCGCGTGGTTTGCCTAGTGGCTTTGCACTTCGCAACCATATGCCTCGAGAAGGAGTGTCCTAGGTTCGATTCCCGTCGATGACGTGAGGAGCTTAAGGATCTTCCTCAGCCATAGCCAAGTTAGCCGGTCTTGGGCGTGGACAGCAGGGTTTTTTCCTCCAGTTTATCCTGGGGTTTTTCATCCCGCAAAGCAGGCAAACCGGCTTTGAGAACTCAACACTACGGACATAGGATACACAGGAGCTTAGACTGACCACCTTATTCTGTGAACGGTTTGAAGCCTGATGATTAATAAATCCTCGACACCGCAAGGTAAAAGAGGATAAAAGGAAGATGAGATATTAATAGTTAGAATATTTCCCTGTTTTTATCGGGTACGAATTTAACAAAAACACATCTGAGAGTTACGTACAGTTTACTGTCATGTTTTCGTTGGTTTAAATCTGTAATAATAAAATAGTGTCTTTGAAAGCTCTGTTTCAACAAAAAATATGGAAGTTCAAAATTTGGTCGCAACCTCTGGTTGACCACAAGAATTGCCATGAGCAAATATAACCAAATGAGATTGTGGAATTGATTTTTAGGGATCTCAAGCAAATGGTTCAAGTCTCTGTGATGGGTTTCTCTTATTAATGAAACCCTTGCTTTGAATACCCGACGGTCGTTACTTTAAATCTCTATCAGCAGGTAGTGATCCGGGTTCTTGATTTTGTTCTTATATAAACAAGACTGATGTATATAAATATGAATACAATAATTTACATAATTTAAAAACAGAAGTATACTTGAGCGTCTACTTAGCTCAGTCAATTAAGACGGTGTCCTTCGATTGCAAAGGCCTGAGTTCGAATTCTGCGTACGATTCGAAGGACCTTTAGCGTTTTTCATTTGAAGGGGAAGTAGCCCATTTCATACGGAAGTGGAGGGTTTTCCACTTCTGGAATTTTGGATTTTTCATCGGGCCGGAACACACTTAATTTACAAACATACGACACTATCAGAATAAGGATTAACTACACTATTCTGTCGGATCTGGTTGCTAAAGTCTTCGTGGTAAGGTGTGGATCTAAGTGCAAGAATAAAATAGAACGCAGCGTGAAAGTTTTTTTTTTTTTTTTTTTCGGTTCACACTTTCTCTGTCGGTGTTCTTTTAACCTGCAAATTTAGTACGGAAGATATGCTATTGGCATAGTTCCGATTTGACAATGCAGAAACTGTCACTTGCATATTAATATAAGGCCCATTAATTCTCTAAATATACAAGTATGTGGAAATCATCCGAGAGTCATAAAAAAGGTGTGCTTTTATAAATATAAAGCATATAAAGCGAGATTACTTATTATCATAACTATTAAAGTTACAGCCATTTCTATCTACTACGTACAGCTTTTGTCAATTGTAACGTATACTTATTATCGTTTTATATATTTATGCTACGCAACTTTTGATTTAAATCCAAAAATGATAAATTTTAATAAAGATTTTAATTATCAAATTTTATTAAAATTCATTCAGTCTGAGTGAAGTTGTGAATTCCATAAAAAACGAATCCGAGATGCTTCTGCATTTTGTGCTCACCTAATGAAAGTTGCTTGTGATACAATGAATCAAACTCACACTATTCAAGTAAAGACATGAAATATATTTATTCTGTTTAACCTGAAGGGTGAAGGTTTTTCCACAGAGGGGAAAAAAAAAATTAAACTGTGGTCCAAACCGAAGAACGAACACTATTTCAAGTTAAGTACACACTGTAAGTACAGTGTATACGTGTTTGGATAAAATATCAAAATTATGGTAAAAATTAAAAAAAATTAAACATGAAAAAATATTGTTTATTATCGATAAAATTATACAGTTTGGTATAATTCAAAATTACTTAAAAATAAAATCCATTATCATAACCCCAATAATGTTCTAAAATAAAAACTATAACAATTGTTATGTCTTTAGTTGTAATGTCCAAATATTTAATGTGACGGAGTAAACACGATAAGTACTACGAACACTCTACTACTGGCGCAAACTGCATATAAACAATAGTGGAACTGCTTGACGGACAGTGCCGCATTACGCAAATAGTTCGCATCTCACTATGACGTGCATATGCTTGCGCGCGTAGCAATATGACACTGTGGTAAACACAGTGCTGCTAGCATCCTTCGCCGTCCTAAGTGCTACAAGATGGATTTTTATTATTTTTTGTACAAAATAAGAGAATTGTATAGGATTGTTTATGATAAAATTAAATATTACAAGCAAATATAAATAAATTAATAAATATATTTATATATCGAGAAAAAGTAGGGATGCTGCAGTTCCTTAGTGCCTATGCACGAGCCGCTCCTGGAAGAATTGTTGGAAAGCTTGAAGAAGGCTGCAGAATGACTGATATTGCCAGAGAGTGTGGAATCTCACGTATATCTAGGATCTCGGCAGCGTTTCAAACGAACGAAATGCATTCCAGAGAGGTTTCTTAAACAGGTCACCATCGCTCTACCATGAAAAATGAAAACGGCTTTTTTATAATAGCAAAATGTAATCGACGCACCACAGCAAGTCGGCTTGCAAGTTAGCTCTATTCAAGCACACGTACGCGGATATCTCGACAAATTGTGGCAAGACGCCTGCTTATACGACTGTAGTCTGTGTCCCTTTCAATTTTTAGTGGTGTTGTATCCATAAAAATTGAACAAGACGCCAGTGGGCTAATGTACTCTTTACTGATGAGAGTCGTTTTAGTGTTTCCTCCGATTCTAGACGACATCTGATCTGAAAGTGGTACTGCTTACAATTGCGAGAAATGATAGATACGGCGGTGCTGGGGTAGTGCTGTGGAGAGGCATTTTGTTTAATGGATGCACCGAACTACAAGCGCTGGAAAAAAGGACTGACTGGTGAACGATATTGCAAGGAAGTTCTTCACCGCCGTGTTCGATTGTTCTGTGGTGCTGAAGGCGAAGAATTAATTTGTATGGATGACAATGCCACACCACATCGTACACGAGTAGTGAAGATACTTATGAAGACGGAAGATATTGATCGAATCGAGTGGCTAGCACACCCCCCAGATATCAACTCCACAGCACGCAATAGAGAGATGCATAACTTCTTGAAATTCTCCTCCAGAAAATAAGCAAGACCTTATCCTTGCTCCGAAGGAGTAGGACAGTTTGCCTCAAGAACTCCTGAATCACGTGGTGCGAAGCATAGTACGACGTTGTGAGAGCTGCATCGCAGTTCGCGTGAACTTATTCCATACTGAAAGGCCTCTCCGCATAGTTTTCTGTAAGCATTAATTCATTAACTACGTCCGCGGGAAATTTGTAACTTTACCAAAAAAAAAAAGTATTGTCATTTAATTTATATGAAATTTATAACACATTTTTAGGTATTATAATTTATTAGTATGCTGGCAATAAATTTATGTCCACATTTGACTGTGATCATGAAAATTTTTTCATATACTGTACAGGTAAAACTGTAGTTCGTCCTTAGCTTTTAAACAGTAGTGTATTTATTTATTCAGATGATACGTTTGCAATTAAAATTGGAAATCGAACTTAGTCCAGCTTACATCTGCCTGCTGTAGTTATCCGCATCACCTTTTGTGAAGTATTGCAACATACACCAGCGGTTGGTAATTCTAATATTAACTATAGAGCTGTTAGAATGGTGTGCAAACTGTGGCATCTCCAGGAATCCCGTTTTGGTTCAAAATATTTAATAGACTTCCTTATTGAAGTGGAACTATTTCTTTGATTTCAAAGTATATAGTTGTTTACAATGGCGGCTCGTGACTTGAAATCGTGGGGGTGCTACAACTTTCGAAATATACATACGCACTGTAAGTAAAGTGTATGCGTGTTTGGATAAAATATCAAAATTATGGTAAAAATTTAAAGAAAATTAAAAATAAAAAAATATTGTTTATTATCGATAAAATTATACAGTTTGGTATAATTCAAAATTACTTAAAAATAAAGGAATGGATTTAAATTTTTTTAAATATTAAATCTTTTAATTGTAATGTCCAAATATTTAAGGAGACGGAGTAAACACGATAAACACTACGCACTCTCTACTACTGGCGCAAACTGCATATAAACAACAGTGGAACTGCGCGACGGACAGTGCCGCATTACGCTAATAGATAAAATTAAATATTACAAGCAAATATAAATAAATGAATAAATATATTTATATATCGAGAAAAAGTAGGGATGCTGCAGTACCGCAGTGCCTATGCATGAGCCGCCCCTGGTCGTTTATATTGGAAGAAATAAATGGTGTATGAGAAGATTAATCTTTTTTTTATTATTTAAATATTAAAAAAACATTGTTTTAGATTATTTCATTTTTTTAATTTTTCGAAAAAAATAATGAAATATTTTTTTAAAGAAAAAAATATAAAAAATTGTCTTAAATTAATGAAAAAAAAATGTCTTTAATTAAGAAGAAAATAAATATTTACAATAGCTATAATTTTTGAGAATTGAAAAGGATTATGATGTTTTAAAGTTTTTTTTTTTTTCCAGATACAGGGTGTTCGGGATAAATTTGACAGTTTCGTAAGGAAAAAGAAAATCTTCTTTGTATCTATTAAATTTAATGAATTGACAAAAAAACATTACAGGCAGAGTTAATTACAATACTATCAACAAGATTTACTCAAAATAACCACCATTAGCATCGATCACAGCTTCAATTCTGCTTCGGAACCTCGAACAAGCTGATGCTACAGTCTCCCTGGGAAGGGCCGCAAAAACTGTTTTAATTTTATCCATTAACTGGGCTTTTGTATTACTGGAAGTGCGATTGGTGTCTTTTTCAACTGCGCCCCATACAAAATAATCCATGGGGTTAAGGTCTGGGGAGTTTGGAGGCCAAACATTTGGACTGGTGAAGTCGTAGAAATTTTCAGACAACCATTTTTGACTTTTCCCAGAGGTGTGGCAAGGGGCCGAATCCTGCTGCCATACATACGGCCTACCATTGGCTACCCTTGTTATCCAGGGCTTGACTACAGTTAGCAACTCCACGAACAAAGCCCGAATTCCAATGCCAGGGTTCTTCAACACCTGTTCCTGCAGATTTGCGAGGAATTCTGCTGTACGAACGCAATCAGATCGTCTGCTAGGGATCTTTCTTCTTGCTACATCCTCGTAGTCACCATTGCAAGTCTCTAGTTCATGCCTGATTGTTTTTACTGTATTCAGGGAGCATTGGGCAGCAGTCGTAATATCCTTATTTTGATGGCGGGCACGAATCATCATGATACAAGTTATTCTCTTCCATGATTCAGGTGGGTTCCAGCTATCCATCCTTTCTGACATCTTGTATATGAATGAAGAAGGGTCCAAACTTTTAAATGAAGAGAAGTGTGTGTTAATACATGTAACTTACGGAAAAATATAATTAATTATAAATATGTCAAATTTATCCCGAACACCCTGTATCTGTCAAATCTTCTGGAAGGTACTTTAAAGTGGGGGGGGTGTAAAATGCTGCTTCCTAAACAATGTTCTGCCAGCACTATTAATTATTTTCGATTTAAATTTTGGCTTATAGATGTGCGTAGCGCTAATAGAACGTCATGCGACATGTAGGAATCTATCGCCGATATCGTCTTCGTGCTCCGCAAAAGAAGGACGTTACCGGAATGTGCTTGACACTTCAATAGATGTTTAGTTATTAGTCAGTGCGGTGTTCTCCGAATACCACAATGACGTGTACAAAAATTCTTCGGATTCATCTCTCTCTTTTGTTGATTCTATACGAATTCTCTGTTTCCTTCCCATACAACACAGGCTCCCCGCTAAGAAGTTCTTGCTTTCAGACTGACTTACTCGTAGCCGTTACTTAAGATCTCGTTTTCTCTCCGGTAGGCCTGCTATAGGGTTAACCAACCATGTGACCTTTGACCGACACCATCTGTCCCAACGAAGAACACACCTAATAGTTATTTTTCCTCTGTTTTAATTAATTCTATTGACGAATGTCACTTCGCTGTGCATACTATTTAAAAACGTTTTCTATACAAGGATTAAAATTAAAATTTCTGAGGTGCAGAAAGTATTTCAAATGCTCCATACAGCAGAGGAATAAGAAAAGTACTTTTGCGTGTACTTTAATATCGTACTTCGCTGTATGTGAGCGAAGTATTATTAAGTTATACTTTTACTACTACAGCATGATTGTCCAACCTTTTGGCTTGCTTGGACCACATTGAGTGAAGAGAAATTGTCTTAGGCCGCATATAAAATGTATAATATAGTTAATGTATACACGGTGGTTCAAAATTCCACGTACAAACTTTGAGGGGAGGTAGACGGAGGTAGAGAACATCAAAATCAACCATATTCACATAAGAAAGCATGACCGGAAACGCCACCGGAAGGTACTAACAGGGACACAAAGATACACAAGGCACAAGCAGTAAGTAGTGTAAAAAACTTTATTAGGCGTAACTGAACAGTTCAATAGTAGTTGGATACATAATATGGTAAACGAGGTGCATGTCTGAACTCAGCATTCATAAAACGACGCATGTTCTTCGTACGACATCGAAAGCTTGAATGAGGAAGCCCCAATTGCTCACCTGGAGCGCTGGCGAACAGCGCCACCTATCACTTTCGGTTGGCATTTCCGGGCATGCTTTCCTATGTGAATATGGTTGATTTTGATGTTCTCTGCCTCCCCTCAAAGTTTGTACTTGGAATTTTGAACCACTCTATATAAGTAATAAAACTTCCGTTATTTTTTAAATTTTTTTATTATATCATTAAAAAAAAGAGGGCAGCACAAACACAAAACTAGTGATATATTTGGCCTTGTTTACGTGAAACCAAAACATCAATGTCTGGTTCGATGGAAGTGGTTCCAATTCGTATTGAGCTCTGAAGGTTCTCGTCAGCAATTTTTGATCTAACTTTACTCTTCATTCATGAAAATAATTGTTCGCAAATGCACGTACTACCAAAAAGGAAATGACATGAATTAAATCGTGATGAAGCGAAGGATAATTTTCTGTGGGAAGATAGGTCTTATAAAAATCTAGCAAAGAGACGTGATCAAATTTTTCTTTAAGTTCAATATCTGATTACAACTCTATGCATTCCATTTGTAAATTCGAAGGTAATGTATTTATGTACTGAAAATGGAGTTGCAAATATACAAAATAAAATTGATAATTTATTCTGAAATCTTGAAACGTATTCTCAAATTTCTGTATCAAAACAGAAGGAAGGACCCCATATTTTGCTTGACACGTAATGATGTTAAAAGTTTAAGATCTTATCGGCCGCATTACTAACAGTCCAGGGCCACAACTGAACTACAGTATAATACAAAGCCAGATTTATGTTTTTAGTGGCCGTAAGCACAATTTTAGCACTTTTTTTTTTATATCTTTTGCCAAAGCAGTGACTTTATCAGGTGATCATTGAAGTCATCATTTCCTACATCTCATCTTTTTATTCTATCTGCTTCGCATTCGTTTTAATCTGTTCTGTGTGCTTATAAGCCTTTCTTTTACTTAAATGATTTGTCTGTTTATCCAATCCATTTTATATTATTTATTATTATTATTATTGACTGTGTCTCTTTACGTGCTTTCTGTCCGACAGACACATTAGATTTTATTTCTTCTTAAACAGTTCGGCATCAACGTACTTTTAACACGTGATTCTTACAAATTCTTTTTCTTTCTTCTTCTTCACGCCATCTCTCTCTCTCTCTCTCTCTCTCTCTCTCTCTCTCTCTCTCTCGATCCTTTCAGCACCAGGCAATCAAAAGCAATAACAAATCGCATAGATATACAAGCTATAACCTTTACGGTATCTCTCTCTCGATGAAAAGGTCTTTTCTGTGATGGTTGCTGTGTCAACTAATAATGCCAAACATCCCTCCCCCTTTAAAATACCACAATATGGGGGTGCTGTTGGTGATGGATTCATTTACGATCCAGGCTAATATAATCCGTGTGTTTTCATCAAATCAAGACTATCCAATTCACAAACACATTTCTACACCAACGAATTGCGACCCATCTGAAAGCAATCCCCTCCCCTCCCCCCTTTAATGCAAATCGACCGCAGTTCATAAATATTCATCCCCTAGTTGTGGCAACATCGAACGAGATGGTGTATTGTATTTGCACGTGTTTCAACTCCTCGGCTTACTCTCCCATCCCAATAATCCCACTTTCATCAACCTCATCTATCATCATTAGGCCCACCGAGGTCACTTGGCTATCTAAACACTGCGGTTTCTGACGCCATTCCGACCGCCGACTGACCGTCAGCGTTCGTAAGCGAAGCGTTCGCGGAGTTGTTGGCTTTTAATAATGACCCTCCTCAAATTGGCGTTAAAAGGACTAATTAAGAGTTGGACAGGGCGGAGACAACTCCCACCTCTTCCAGTTCTTATCCCTACCTCCTCACCTTTCTTGTATGTGTGGTCCGGATTGACCTACTTTTCTTAACGGATAGCCCATAGTGGTCAGCGTCCGTTTGCTGCAATCACAGCAGAGGCAAGATACCCTGTTGCTCATGCAATGCTATGACCTCTTCGCTTGACAGGAGGTAATTAAATTAATGATTTATGAGAAGCAAATAGTAACACTCTTTCACGTTACCAAGGTTGTAATTAACTTGTCATTTAGGAAACTAGCGGTTAGGCTTACTAAAGGCATGTGATGTTATCATTAACCTAAAAATTAAATTAAAGTTGTCGCATGAAACAAGTAAATATGTTTCATTATTATACTGACTTCCAGTATTACAACTTCCAAAAAAGAAAACTGTCGTCTGGATATAATAAAATGAATAAAGTTCTGTTTATTATTTGTTTATTTAAATGAAATGAACAAATCTGTTTCTGTTTTTTTTTTTTTTTTTTTTTTTTTTCAGCCGGGAAAACTTCCAAGAAATGCAATAAAAAAAAATAAATAAATCGTTCCATTGTTAGCCAGTGTTATATTTCACTATTGTTGTCTACGTCAACAATACCTTTGTACGTCACAGCACGTGTGCACGCAAAACGTGTGTACTGTATCGAGTATGAGTAAATATTTGAGATTTCTTTTCTTAAAATAAATAAAACCACATTAATTTAAAGTGGGACATTTATAGAAATCTATCGGTAAATTACTTTTCGTTCAGCCAAGTGGAACTTGCTATTTCTTCTTCTGTAACATTAATCATGGCCTATGTGACGTTGAGTTATTTCACGTACCCACTTTGCTAGGAGATGCGAAAAGCGATTTTTTTTTTTTTCCTTCTTTAGGGAAAGGGGGAAGGGAGAAAAAAAAAACGAACAAAACCGGTGAGTTTGGTATTTATAATTTCCTCTACAAATACCCGTAGAATTGAATAACTCATCAATAATCAGTCCAAGCCTGTCCGGAGCTTGCTGTGTAGGGTTCGTCGCTTAGTTCCGGGCGCCTGGCATCCTTACGATTCGCCCGCCAGACGCTGAATGATGACCTGCAGGAGTTGAAAGAAGAGATGACAAGGCCAAGGATCCCTATCCGTTAACAAATGAAGCTTGCACAAGAGCATCCTACTATCCCACAAGTCATTAGTCGTATATCGCTTGGGGAGTGGGAGGGGGGGGTGAGCAAACCCGTAAAGTTTAAGGGAACATTACGTAGCGGAAAGACGTCGGTTGGAGATATTGGACTAATAATGTGTAACTGGGTTTCTGATTTCGTTTACCTCTCTATAATGTACGATATGAACATGCCTAGACGACAGAGCATCTGGTTGCGAGAGTATTAGCCATATATCTTCCCTCAATTACCTTCTAAGCGATGGGTTCTGTGATCTGCATGCAAAACTGGTAGGCTATAACAGATTTATCTTCGTTTAGTTTATCCTTTTTTTTTTTAGGATAAGTGGCTTATGAAAATATGTAGATGGTAGGAATGAGATCTATCGTATAGGTTGCATAACGGTAGCTCAAGTGAATGCTTGTTCATTGCAGTAGGCGTACAGCGCCACAGACGGCGGGAACATTAAACTACAGGAGTTCATTTATTTACTGCCTTCAGAAGGCGCGATTTGGCAGGATAACTCGGGCCGTAACTTAGTTCCGCTAGTGGGGTGGTTGAGAAAGTCGGGGCGTTTCTGTTAGACGGGGGGGGGGTTACTGAAATATGACCTCGTTACCTCGTTCAACGTCCAAAGACGGAGGAGGGACTGGATTTATTTCCATAATTTGTATGCGTTTCTTTCTACTTTTTTAAGGTGTACTGGGCGACGAGAAATTTCAAAGAGATGATCCTCGTGTTGAATTCAGGGGGAAATACCGGACGAGGGATATTAACCCAGGCATAATAATTCTTCTGCTTGTCTTCTCCCCTTTTTAACGAAAGTTTATCCAATCCTCCCCCCCCCATACAAAAGGATCTTCTCCTCTCTCCTGATTCTCTGTTTCGCTTTTTTTGTTTGTTTGTTTCTTTCTTCGTCCTCTCTTTCTCTCGCGCGAGCACTTTTCTCCACTTTGTATTTCACTCTATTCGTTCTTTCATTCAACACCCAATTCATAGTACTATTTCTAAAGGCAGTCATCTAAAAAAAAAAGTTAACTGTTGATAAACGCATGCCTCTATTAGTACAACTGACAGAATGGCGCGTGTTCTTCGGTTCGAAATCTCTGTTTTAGTTATTTTTAACTTTAGTTGTTATAAATAACTTTAGAAAATGTCTGAAGGATACAGCAGAGCTTAATCGTTTCATTTGCTAATAAAAATGATGCTTATTAACATATCCAACTATACAGCAAAATAAAGTTGAAGATATTTTACTCTTCTCTGCTAACCTCTGACGTGATTAAGCGACAGAAGATAAAAACAAAGGTGTTAGTATTAACGGTATATAAATTTATTTTTAATGTATTGGTATTAGTGGTGTGTAAATTCATTGTCGTACAACCGATCCACTAGCGGTGATATTTAAAAAAAATTTAATTCATCCATAAATACTGCGGTTCTTATATTTACATCAACAGGGTGATTCTAGAATTTTTCGGGGTCCAATTTTATGAAAAAGCGATTTTAGTGAACCCTATTTGGTATATACATCATAAAGACCATTTTGCTATTTGTGTTTAGAAAAAAATAAATAATTTATTTATTTATTTTTCTATAAAAATGAAAGCAGCTAATTTATTTGAATATGCTCCTCAATATGGTAATTATGGCAATGAAACAAAATTAATTGTAGAAGATAGCAAAGGCTTGGTTGACAGAACAGGACAACGAGCCATATGTCACTACGTGATGTTATCTGTTTTGTTTAATAGAAACCCTAGTTTCACAGAGGGAGGGAGTAAGTTTGGTTGGATTATGGTAGAAACAATTAAGGTAGGCGAGTGTTATGACAATGAGTATATTCTTTTGACTGTTTTGTCAGTTTTGGGATGAAAAACAAGCACGGGTTTGTGGATAGAAATCTTATTGCCTTTATATGAACCTCATCTTCAGCTGAAAAGACGTTATAAACATTTCTCGCATTTTAGCGACATCCCAATCTAGATCTTTTTATCCAAAGGACAAGTGTGATTTACGGGGTTAGTATGTCTGTTTTGAGGATGAAAACCCGAGTTTCCTCACGTGATAAAGGTTACTTAAGTTATACATGGGGCTCAAAACCGAGGCTTTCTAACCAAGAGTTCGTCTGTACTAGCCGAACTATGAAGGCTCCAACAGAAGGTTTATCATCCTGAAGATAAGCATACTCGACAAAAGAACACAAACAAGTCAATAAACTGACATAATAGGCTGTCCTCATAGCTTTAATTACTTCGCAATTCTAACTAAACCAAACCAATAGAATGTATGAGGTTTAGCTAATAGAAACGCTTCTCAATTATCCACCACAATCAACAATTGGATAATGAAATCGTTACTATAGAAACAGTGCTGATTGTTACTATAGAAACAATGCTATCGTTTCTATAGTAACAATAATTATTGAGCAGTAATTCATTAACTGGAAATGAGTCGTGAGATGCACTGCGCATGACTATGTCAATTAATTTATTAATAAAATATTAAAAAAAAAACTCTGTTATCCAGGTGTGAAGAATGTTATCTAACGTCTACTTAAATGGATTCCGTACATTATTAAAGGGAATCGAAGTCCACTGTATTTGCTTCTTTTGAAAATGTTTCTATTTATTGTGTGGACATACTTCCGAGGTATTCTGATGGTTTATTATTCTTTAGGCTATTAAGATTTGATTCATTATGTTTTTAACCCTCGTTGTTTACGAATTCAGTCGTTTAATGCAGTTAATGACTTTTAAATTTACGCTTGCGAAACTATCGTCTTGAACGAGGGCATAAAAGTTGGCTTAATTTTTTTATTTATTTCTTTTAGCATTTCACAAAATGTGTAGCATTTATTTACATTCCTTTTGTCCGTCCGTACGCACTCTGGCTGAATAGATTTTAATGAAATTGGATATTTATGATCTTTACTAAAAAAATTGTCAAGTTGTCTCAATTTTCATTGAAATCGAGAATTTTTAGTTCCAGAATTAAGATAATTTGAAACGAAACAAAATCATGGCAGATTACTTTTAAAGTAGAATTTAGTTGACTTAATAAGTTATTAGCTTATTCTATTAAGCATTTCAATAACAACAAACGTTTCCTAGCATCTTGTCTAAAAAATGAAAGCTTGTCGACAATGTAGAATCCTTAACCATCTCTACCCTCCAGTCAGACTAAGTTGACTGTTATGAGTCGTTTTACGCACCCTTACATTTCAATTGCACCATCTGGGAGAGCAGATGTCACAATAATGAAGTTATTGTAACTTCGGACGCATTCGCTTTTAGACGTTTACTCTCTCTCTCTCTCCCCCCCCCCTCAAAAATTAATGTTCCGTATAACAGTGTAGGACAACAGTTGTTGACGAAAAAATTACTTTGCCTAAATTATTAACTATATACAATAATTTAACCAGTATATTACTCATACAGTCCAGAGGATAGAACGTATATTACTTTCTCTCTCTCATAGTGAGATCGTCTAAATTGTACTCGTATTAACAGTTTTGCTATGTTAGATTTTTTTTTTTACAGATCAGCTGTAAATATTTCATCGTTGGCATTTAATTATTTTGCAAAATGTTCAATTGTTGATATCGTCTGCAAATACTTCGCTGATATTCCAATATTAACAATCGACGAAATCAATCCACGTTCTCTATTTCCGAATAAATAGAAAAATTAAATCGCCTTCGATTTTTGTTTGACGGCATTGTTATTTTAGACACCCTCAGCAAATACTTTCAATAAATGATTAACGAATTGAATACAGAAAAAGTAAAAGAACGAATGAAATATGAATAAATACAAAACAAACAAAAAAATTCTGTATAATAAATATATAATCAAAAGAAGTCACTACATATGGACTTCCATGAAGTTGATATAGTAACCTCCTATGCTTATTTCAAACAAAAGATCATAGAGGGAGCTGGAATCAACTTCTTTGGCTGGAATCCTGTAGTATAATGATTAAGGCATGGACATTATGGAATGTGTGAGCTTATATAAATCAAAAGTCAAAAATATGAGTAAAAACATACCTTGAAAAATAAACTGGAGGTAAGATGTAATTTATTCTTCGTTCTTTTATTCTCGTTCTAGTGTTGTGTGTTTAAAACATTACCGAATGTGAATAGATTTAAAATAATCTCTTGGTTAAAAAAAAAAAAAAAAAATTCTCAGATTGTACAAATTCTACGGGCAAAAAAGGAAAACCAGAATACGGGGTTTGCGAATATAGCCAGAAGGTAGAATGCGGTGCGCGTGGCCTTGTCACGCATTCCAGCTGGTCACTCGACTCATGCTGACCCTGTCAGGTTTGCCAAGAACTAATGAAGCGGAGACGCTGACAGAGTAGACAAAAATGACCTCTTGACCTGTTTGAAGTCCGAAATAATTTGTTGTCGAAAGTCGGTGGGTAAGCCTAATGAAGACAATCTTTTCGTATCCATTTCATTTGTTGTAATTATTTTTAGGGAGGATATTATTTAATGTTACTGTTCGAGTATTGCAGACTTTTGTTTAGTGACTTCGGGGTGGAGCTGTCTCCTTTTTTTTTTTTTCCCCCCCGAGGTACATGAGCCTATAGACGTACAATGCTAGATACGTTTATAGGATTGTTTTTACATATTCAGATATGGAGAATCGGGAATTGCTATTATTAAATTGACACATGTTGAGCCCCTGTATCCAAGTAAACGAAAGAAGGCAACATCACGGGAACTCCAAAAAAAAATGCTTTAATATTCTCGGAACACAAGTCCTAATCAAATCCAGGTTATACTGAAAGTTTCTACAAGGAGGGCCGGATGTTCTCACAAGGAAAAAAAAAAAAAGAGCAGGTATCCAACCGTCATTCTTTTCTGTCGTCTACAGAAGAGAATGACGGTGCCCAGTTTATCTCCTCAGCCGTCTTGATCATCGCAGATCGTACACTACAAATACAGGTGTTCAGCCGCTGAGAGACATGAATCCGCGTGTCGTATGCTCTGATCGAGGCCGCCTTTATCAGCCTATCGTGTCTAATGAGCATTTCTGTTACACCCCGGGGAGGCAAGCAAGGGATCAGCGATCGGATCTGAAAGATAACCAAAGAGTTGATGGTTTGTTTGTTTGTCAAAGTCTGCGGGAATGTGTGGATTGGTCCGCGTGTGTTTGGCTTATTACGGCGACATTCACAACACAGGAAAAGCAAATCAGAAAGGGGGAGGAAAAAATGTCTAAGGGTGAAAGAGGGAACGATACACTCTCCCGGTGTCTGACAAACAGAACGGACGATTCACCATTAACCTTTGAACTTCAGGCAGTCCGTAACAGAAGTCCGACTGTCGCGAGCAAACACGGCTCCTTGCGATGTACAAGAGAGGCCCGGTGATGGCGGAGGACAAACAATAGCTGTAGTTAGATCCTCGCGGTCGATAACAACGCTGACATCAAGTTTAGGGACATACGGCCCACCCCGGTCAAACTGTTTATCTACCAGTGGATCTTGAAGGATGGAAATGAGAATGTGGTTAGCATTGTTTTGACCGATAAGAGACAACTTCGGAGTCGGAGACCCTAACCGCTGTTTGACAAGGCAGATAACTGTCCCATGTACTACCTACAACGACTGTCATCCCTCCAGTCCAATCGAACTCCTTGGAATAACGCACTAGTCAATGATAGAGTTCTTAATGGTCATTTTTAGCAGCCTTCACTAATACGGGACTGGTGGGACGGTTTTATCACTACAAGTTATGTAAATGATGCAGAGTGGGTTAAACTTTGTCAAACTTATGGGATAGCAAAGAAAGTATAAGCCAGAAATGTTAACCAATGTTGGTATCCGGAGAGTTCGTCGAAAAGGCAATTCATCGAACGACAATTCGTCGAAAATACAATTCATCGAAAAAACAATTCACCGAATATTTTAAATTTTCGAAAATGTTATGAAAAAATTGATCCATTTAGAACAAAAATCGAACCGTGCATACGGGGGAGAGCGATGCTATTTATAGAATAATATGGTTTCTTATAGTCTTTCTTGTCCGATAACTGTTTGATGTCTGTTCATGGGACTGATTTGCCTGTTTCCGGGAGGAAAAGCTCAGCCATCTCCGTATTATGCCTACTAACTTACGTTTAGCTGAACATAAAACTTATGCGCGTCGTAAAAGGGATTCCAACCACCCAGGTCTTTCTAATTAAACGGCTTCGTTAATACCGACTGAACTGCGCAGGCTCCATTATTATTATTGCTGCTAGTAGTAATATGCGACTTCAATACAGCAATTATTATGGGATGAATTTTACTCAGATTCGCTATTTGAAACTTTTACAAGAAAATGTCGAACCGTTCCAGTTTTCAGTTCAGCTATATTCGGGGCGACAAAGAAATAAAAAGTGTCCAAATTATGTATTACAATAACTCTCTGACTTAGCGGAATTAGTAGAAGTTGCCAGTACAAGAAGCTGTCTGCACGATTCCGTTTTTGTTCTAAACGGATCACTTTTATCATAACATTATCGAAAATTTAAAATTTTCGATGAATTGCATTTTCGATGAATTGTCGTTCGATGAATTTTCATGCAACCGAAATGTTCGTCTTACAATTGTTCTGTCGTAACTTTGGATCAAATATTTTATTCGCTTCTTCTGTTCTGTATTCCAAATACAACTACCGATGTCACGCTGGTATAACGTTAATTCCATATTAAGCAAACAAAACTATATCATGATGCCATTGAATATAAGGGAGATTTATACAAGATCTGTATAAGATGTCTTTTAGTACTTCCAAGTCTCATTGTTTATCATATTTATCACGTGAATTACTTCATACATTTATCTGATCTGTGATTCCATTCAAATAGCTTTATATATCAATTTCTAGTGCCGAATGTTTTCTTGTAGAATCTTCAGTTTGTCGAAGAACAGAAGAATATCACCCATATCAACTTTAATCTGAAACATATTTTACACATTCAGGTCACATTGCCATTTATTTCTATAGTTTGTGGCAAAATAAAAACTTTATCTCTCACTGAAGCTGCTAAGAATCGACCTGCCTAATGAACGAACAACTTTCTCTTCACGATGTAAAAACGTCTAAAATGGGTGGTCAATGGAAAACGTAATACATTGCACCGTTTATCACTCATTACATTATAGACATTTACACTCATCAGTGGTAAACGTCATCCATAACCTAGTGGTTGGATGGCATTTACCACTCGGCTAATCAAGCTGCAAATTTGAAAGAAGCCACAATATAAAGCATTGATGATATGAAGACCTATCCCTAGTACCCTTGTACTAGTGATATCATTTGAATTTATATCACTTTTCATAAAATCGAATCTCTCATTATTGTCTTCGTTTCCTTGGCTAACACAAAGGTAGTGACAGCCTGACGAACAGGCACTGCCGTTCCTAATATCTCAGCTGAGTTCACGTGATCAATCCGTTTTGTATTACCAAATTTGCAAATAGTATTCTCAGTTTGAACGTATTTGGCTTGAACTGGATAACTGAATTGAAAGAAGCCCAGAATACAAGGCATATACACTATGGATGAAGGTCACCTGTATTTTAAGACAATCTCATCTTCCATTTGCGAAGTTGGCTAAATGGTCTGTTAGGGATGTGTATGTGGAGGGGGTTGGGTTGGTTTGCTGTTGTTTCGGAAATACTGCCGACGCAACTAAGGCTATGAAGTCAGTGTATTGTGTCTGTCAATTGCGATTTGCGCGTGTTCTTCTCGTCGTTTTGCCTGTTTGGAAACACTCGAGTTTGTGAGGGGAAAAATCCGTCCTCTCCATATGAGACCGAGATACGGAGGTGCGTGCGTGCGTGCGTGCGTGCGTGTGTGTGTGTGTGTTTTACGACTGTAATTAGACAGTTGCGCGGCAATTAAAGCAAGAAAAGTATTTACATTGTAATATACATTGTAATTGTATATATACATTGAGATTGCATATTATTAATTGGATCAGAACTCGGATTGGCCTGTTTAAGGTTACAAAAATCGGGGTTTTCAAAGGAAGAAACTATCTTCAGTACACTTTCGTACTGAAGATAGTTTTTTTCCATCTTTCGCATGCTCTTTGCATGAAATGGTAAAAGATGCGATCATGTTCATACATGATCAAAATACTTTCTTAAATACGTTCGTACAATACAAAGACGATAAGTTAGATTTGTTAACTATTGTTTAGCATATTCAAAATGCGCAAATAACGGGTTTTGAGAGCACCTCAGTATTAACCGGAACTCACATTAGTGGGTCCAAACTACCTCAGAAACACCGCAAATAAAGCTCTAAATAATCATCCGAAATGACAACTGGGACTTGCTCGTCGATCGACCACCACAGCCAACCCCCGCCGAGATGTGACTCACAGACCCAACCAATATTGAGCCTTGCAAATCGGGGAATGGGGGGAGGAAGAATTGACGCGTAAGGGGGGAGGGGAAGAGAGCGAAAGCTGTGTGGTTGCTCGCAATTAATCATAGCAGGGACCTCTGCGACATGAGCGTTCTTCTCCGTCTGTCTCTTGGCGTAAGGTTGGCGATAATATCCAGGGCCGTATGTCTCGCTCGGGTGTATTAGTGGGTTGACCTCCCGCTACGGCTGTGCGGTGCTGGCGCCGATCGCCTTCTAGCGACGACCATAGGTAGTCTTCCGATGTAATGGAAGCTGGGAATGGACGACGTGAAACGTCCGGACTACGATGTAGCGACCGAGAGGTTGTGGGTAATTGATTGCAGCAATTCGAGTAATTCTACGGTATCAATAATGCAGCGACACGCACAAGGCCTGCACGACTCGGGAGGGGTCAGATCTCGACTCGTGACCTCTCTCTATCTGTTTATATATATATATTTTTTATTTCTGCTAAAGTCGCCTTTTCTTAAGTCAGAACCATTACGAATTTTCGGACTACTGAGATGGTCCCCAAATTTCAAACCATTAACTACGAATTGGCTGTTTTCGTTTCTTTAGAATGTGGGAAGGAACTCTTATACATTCTGGAGAATTCTCTTTGCCACAAAATTGCTCTTATCCGTTATTAACAAATATTTGTACTCAAATTAGACACGAGAAACTTCAAATTTCACTAAATAGGACAAAAAAGATTTGGTGAATAGGTTATCGTTATGCAACAAAGATCGAGGCTAGTGTATTATGCCTATTAAGCGTATATATACTCCTTCTGAGTTAACTTTTTTTTTTTTTTTTATGGGAGGGCGGAATGGAGATCTATGGATGGCAGTAGACACAGAGGAAGACCAAGGAAGAGATGACAAGATTAAATTGTTAGAATTGCTAAAATGCAGTGTATCAAATGGAGAAAATTAAGGGAAAACTTCGTCTAGCAGTGGACCGATCCAGGTTGAAGAAGAAGGGGGATAAAAACCGAGTTCCTGGGAGAAAACAACTCCTTGTGCGAGCAACTAATTCACTCACCTCTAAATAAATAAATAAAACAGTAGTGTTGAATTCCTAAATAATACATGGAGATTTAAAAAAATTAAAAAAAATTAAAAAATCTTAAGAATTAAAAAGGACTCCCTTCAAGGGAATTAACAATTCCTTTAGAAAACCAGTTCTTTCCACGAAGAACCAATTCTTTTCCCAATGAAAACGTCCAAAGGAAAATCCTTCCAGGATTGATATCATCTGTTCATTGAAAATAAACAAGGAAGTTTTTTTTTTTTTTTTTTTTTTTTTTTTTTTTACCTTAACACCATTCATAAGCAGGTGAATTTAGATCGAAACAGTAATCTAAAAAGAAAATTAGTTAAAAATAAAATAGCTACCTAATAGATTGTAATCCATTCTGTCTGGTGTGTAATCGACACCAAACGAACTCAGTACTGGAAAATCTAATATACGTCACCCCACCTAATCAGGAACGTCACCTACACTCTCTAACAATCAGTAAGAAACGTCTGGTGCTAATCAACGTATATCAACAAGATAAGGCCTTGGATAAAGTGCCAAATGAACATTCTCATTCACTTTTAGCCGAAAAGGTACAAGTGTCTCCGCCAATGTTCAGTTCAAAATATGCATATGGGAAAAAAAAAAACCAAGAATAAAATGGAAGTATGATTTGGTTTGTTGTGGTTTGGGATTACTGTAGAAGCGATGAGACCAGTTGATTGTTTCTTAATTCCTGTGGCTGGTTTGTCTGTTATGACGAACAAAAATCTTGTGTTCCTAAAGCCTCCATAGAATTTTCCCTTGGAAGATGTCGAGTGGGAAACAATATAGATGTATATGTGATAATGTCACACACATGTGATTATCAGTATTTATCATTTGCAAAAAGAAAAGAGAGAGAGAGAGAGAGAGAGAGAGAGAGAGAGAGAGAGAGAGAGAGAGAGAGAGAGAGAGAAAGTAGAAATGAGGAGATGGTTTTATTTTTATTATTCCGGGAAATTTGGGTTGTTTATCTGCAAAACAGACAAATTTACCAGAAGAACATACGCAATTTACATTACAATGATCATTGGTTTAGGTTTCAATAGTCTTAGTTGCATCAGCCATCAATTCTAAATAATCCAAGCCCCTGATACTGTTTATGGAAGTCCGTGAGCCTATGGATACCACAGAATAGATTAAACACGTGGATGGAAATCAAACTTCCTGAAACTAAATAGTGTCCCCACATTATCCTATCCCAAGGAATAAAAAGACAGATGCTGTCTTTCTCTGAAAAGTATGCATGGTGGACAATTTAACAAGATAACGATTTGGAAATGGTTCTTTTCGTAATTGATTAGAAAATAAGCCACGAAATGATGTCTTATAGCACATCTGTCTCTACTATTAGACATAGTATCTGAATTACAATGTCACGCATTTGTAGTTAAAATGACTGTTAGTTACCCCCCCCCCCCCTCCCTTGTAACTGACACACATACACCTTTAACAGGCATTACGGTAGTTACCTTGTGGGCCAAGCGGGGTTTTTTTTTGTCTCTCTTTCATGAATAGCTTTGCCGACACAAGTTTGGAAGATACTTCACAGAAGAACTGTGCGATAAGGGAACATTGTCGGCAAAGTTGACGGGGGTTTTAATACTTTGGGGTGTTAGACATTGTGAAATGCTTGCTCTTCATCGGTCGGGTCACAGTCAACAACAGAAGAGTGTTTCAAAACGCACTTCTAGTTCATGAGGGCAAATCGGATTTCTGTTCTTTGGCTAGCTATTAAGGATCGCTCTTGTGATTTGTGATGGAAGACAGCGTTCGTGTGCACCCAGCCCTTGATAATCCTTGATTATGAGCTCTTCAGAGGTACTTAACACGTGGCAGATCTTAACCCTACAAACAGCTCGCTCACCGTACCCCGCACTTCAACGTCCGTGGCGTCTGTCGGAGTTCGGCTTTTGTCTCAGAGAAAGGACTCGTTGAGTCTACATGAGTTTCTGGGCCTTACGAAGAGAGGGAGGAGGGGGGGGGGGAGCAGTTTACCCTTCGTAGTTGACAATGAGGGGTGCTCTCGAAGTGCACGAGAATTGCATGGTTCTTGGTTTGTCGGCATGGTGGGAGCGGTAATACCCCTGTACGCTTACAGAGAGACCTTTTTGTTAGCCTCTCCACGACCTTTTACAACTCGCTGACCCCCCTATAGCCGACTTTTGTTGTAAATCTATTGTTAGTAAGGATTTAGGATTTAAAAAAGGACTCGTTCAATGGGTAGTCTCATTCTGGACAAAACAATAGGGGTCACGGAGAGGCTAACTTTGTCACCTCTTCATAATTCGGCTCTCTCTCTCTCTCTCTCTTGCCGTACAAGAATAAGAAAGGCAAAGGGTATTTGCTTTTATGTTTGGGATTGTTATAAGCTCTGAAAAGTTTACCCTAAAATCTACTAGGAATCCTCCAAAAAACGGTTAGCTTGACAACCGCACTAACATCCGGGTTTTTTTTTATTTTTTTTTCTAGTTATCTGGACATTTTTGCAACACACAAAAAATCACTAGATGTCACTTTCGTGCTCTTCTTACACCTTTATATATGGAGTCACATAGCGTCATTGCAAACAATGTCTAATTTACATTCAGGATCACGTGACTACGAATGTTACCTTAGATCACAGACCATTACAAACAAAATATTTATTTTTTTATTGATAACTTTTCGTACACGATTTCTGATATTTTCGATATTTCTTGCCAGATAAACCCCCCCCCCCCCATTAAAGACCAATCCTTCTTTTTTTAAATTGCATTTTTCTTCTTCTCATTCTCATTAAAAAAAAAAAAAAAAAAACGTTTCTCAATATTATGATTCACTTCAGGATGGTCAATATACTTTTCTTTATTGACGAGTCGATATAAGGACGAAATGGTTAAAAAATTTCGAACACTGGAAAAAAAAAAGTGGGAAGTCCTTCTCATTGGACAAGAAAAGAAGGAGTTTGAAGGGTGGGTGTCAACAATCACACACCTTTAGTGACGAATTACCTAAAATGAAGACATTCGACGACAAGATGAATCTCCGCAGTCACTTCACTCCAGTAATCTCGAAAGAAATAACAACAAACGAAAAAAAATAGACAGTAACAAATATTTTCATCTCTTCTGTTTCTCCGTGTGACTTCGATCATCTGACTCACTCCAAGAACAATAAAAGCCAGGCACGTGACACTAGCCGATTCGACCGACGGCTGTGTCAGAAAACGGACGGGGGAAGATGGAGTGGAGCATTTCATCTTCGCAGATATCATCATTCATTGTCCGTGATGACACTTTTGAGGAGGGGGGGTGAAAAGGGGGGGAGGTAACGGCGAATTGTGACGGGCCATGAGCCGTCCAGTCTGCCAGCTCATCACACACCATCTCGGCAGGGGCCCCCGTACATCGAGAGGCATGTAGAAGTGAAGAAGAAGAGAAACGGGAAGGATGACGAGGGGGTTAGCGGAAAGCGCACACATGGGGGGGGGGGGAAGGAGGGAAATGAGAGGATACGGAGAGCGTTATAGCGAGTATAAAACAACTGCTTGTGTTCGGCAAACGCCAGTAGACGGCGTCTTCTCCGCCACTCCACGCTAAGCCTAATTGTAGCTAGAGGTAAACGACCCGCCCCCTACCGGGAGACGCTAAATAACTTACAGGGGATTCGTAAACAAGGGAACAACTTATGGGTTGTACATATGGATGAAGGCGAGATTCCCCGTTATTTAGGGCGCGTGTCTTTCTTCCCTCCGTCCCCCCCCTTTTGTCGTTTTCTTCCCCTTTCCACTTGGTAACTATGGAAGACGGACGCTTCATAATTGACAGTGATCTGTAGCGCGTTGGCGATACCATTAAATTGGACGTGTCTCCATGGAAAGTAAGCCTTTATCTATTAGCGCCCTCAGGCGGTGAAGCTAAGAAACAGGACTAACTTATGGAAGTCGATTAAGAATGCCCAGCATTTGTGGGATAAATGAGAATTGGCGCACCGGGTATACGACGCTTATTTTCAAGTTAAAGGTAAATCCTGCTCCAAGTACGATTATTAGAGCTATATTCTAAGAAGGGTGAAGGAGCATAATATGTGTAGGATATTAAAATGGAAAGATAGCAACAATAAAACGAAAATGTGGTTGGTGAGAGGAAAGCTCACAACCAAGTTTTACATTTTTTTTTCTTTCTTAAAATAATCTTTATCCATTTTCTGTGATTAGATTACTTACCGCCAGGGTAATGCCGGTCTCTTTTAGGAGAGCGACTCCTTGTTTTATGATTCTCTAGAGATATTCATTTGAATAGATGTATCGGTGGATCTGTTTACACGAACAGATCATAATCTTCAATCAATTGTTTTTATCAATCCAAAGATTTTGGGCTGAAGTTGTTCTTTACCCTAAAAATCTCCGGATCTTTGCTTCAGTACGTTCAAGCGAGAAGGACTTAAGTCGCTGATCCATGGACATTCCCATTGGCAGAACAAAAACTTGATTTTAAACTTAATACGGAAAATAGTGCAGAAACGGTATTTGAAAATAGCAGACGAAAACAAATAGTTCACGCATTTGTAGGATTACAGTTTTCCGAAGTCTTGCACTTCTAAATGCAGTATAGTTATGCTGATGCATTACACAGTAATTTATACTGCATTAGTATTGGTGTGTGAACTGACAAAGAGGATAATCCTGAAATCCTACCTAGAGATAAAACCTAGAAGAAATTTTTCTCACGCCAGTTCACGTTTCCAAAAAGGAGGGTAGTGATCTACGGGATGAAAATTCATCCCTAACCTAAAGACAATTATAAGTATCCATGCCTGCAGTGGGATTTGAACACACAGGATAGTGGAGGAGAGTGGATGTTATCCACTGGACCAATCAGGCCGAACTAGAAGATTATACAGTGCTTTATCTAGCAAGATTTAATCCGATGAATGTGCCCGGATGGCTCAGTCGGTAGAGCATTAGGCTTTTAACCTAAGGGTCCAGGGTTCAAGTCCCTGTTCGGGCGAAGATTTTTTTTTTTTCCCTTATTAATCTTGCAGAAAACGAAAAATATTTCCAAACCAACTGCTTTACAATATCTTAAAGGATAAACACACAATGTAACAGATATTCTGTGTTTGTTTTCCTTAGAAATTTCTGTATCAAAACTATCCAGTGTGCGAATGGGACAAAGAATTAGATATAGAATTAGATATCTAATTCTTTCTGCTTATCTAATAGAATTAGATAAGCAGATACGCTGACCACCGGACCTGGTTGGCCGAGTGGTTAGCTTATCTGCTCTCTAGCCAAAAGGCTGTGGGTTCTAATCCCGCCGTGGGCATGGGTGTTTGCGATTGTCTGTGAAAATAATAGTGATGGTGGTCGACGGTAGATGATGGAGAGTAGGTGTCCTCCCTCGATGAGTCTTTGGATTCCCGGGAGGTGTTATATAATAATAATTCGAAAACTAAATCCTACTCTAGAATTAGCGTCACCCCAATAAACAGACTGCTCATTTCAATGAAACTCATTTTTCAAAAGACACACCCGAAAATGGAACTCACAGCTTGAAGAAGAAATACACTTTTCGTTCGGGCAAATATTTAGTAAGTTTTACTATTTATCAGTTTCTTTTTTTGGGGAGGGGAGGATTTTATTTATGCCTTACAAATGAAGTACAAAAATCCTGACTCTTTCGTGATGATTTCAAATAATTGCTTTTTAGCTATTTAATAGGCTTATTTGGATGAGTCGCGATTTTAAGAGAAAGCCTTTGGCAGTTTTAGCTGAGCTTGTATTATCTGAAGTTTCGCCTACAGAGATGCGACCCACTAAGTTGTTTTTTCACTTCACACACACACACACACACACACACACACACACACACACACACATATAGTTGACTAACATATACTATAACTTTGCCTGTATGTTAATCTCAAATACCCCAACTGACCTTTAAAAATTACAACACTTACATTCTTAAGATTTTTGTACCTATATCTATGAATCTATGTGTGTACGCCTCTTATCTCAAACTAATAGGTTCATTCGTAGAATATAATTGTCTCGGTGTTTTGATTTATTACTTCCGAACATCTTACATATAATCGAATTAGACTTTGAGTAGATCAAGACAGATTTTTAGCATTATTGGTCATTGCTTTTTCTCTTTGTATCATAACAGATGTTGCTGGGACCGTCTGGGTTTGAAAGCAGCTAGATACCTAACTATGACGTCTTATGTTAGGAGGAGGCTTTCTAGTTGTCATTGGTGGAGTAGTTTTTTTTTTTTTTTTCCCACAGTTTATCTCTTATAGTCACAAAGTATGACCGCAAAGTGATCATCAAATTTCATGTCACTTGTTTCAGTTGACAAAAGTCTTTATCATTAAAGACATCATATTTTTCTAATTTGTGCTATCATCTATAGGACACATGATTACAGATTTGCTTTTTTCACTCCGGAAACAGTTTTTTTTTCATCTCACAAAACAGGCCAACCGGTCAGAACAACACGTATAATATACAGACAATACACTGGCCTCATAGCCTTAACTACATCGGCCATAATCCCAAATAACAACATCACTTAACTCTGTAATTAAAGTGTCCTATTAATCAGAGGATACTGTTTAATAGTGGCACACACAACGAAGTAATCTATGCAGAAAAATAAGTGCTCAAAAATAATTGATAGTACATCGATATTTCAATTATTTTAGTGGATTTCTTTTTGTGTTGAAATTCTGTTAGAGATTGAAAACACGTATTATTAGATATTAATTTCTAAGGAAAATGGGGCTCCCATAGATTTCCCACTTTAGGAAACTACTATAGCAGCAGCACGTGATTCTTCAGCTACGAAAATCAGCTATGAGTACACATATTTTATATAACAAAGCTAAACATAAACTTTGCAAATAGAAAATATTGCTGTAAGGTACTTTAGAAGTATAATAGACAAATAAAAAACATGAACTAAGATGTTATTATTACATTAAAAGCATTATTACATGAAAAAAGCATTATTACATGAACTAAGATGTATATATTACACATTATACATCTCTTAGGAGATGTGTTTTACATTATGGGAAAATACTAAGGACAGTGAACAGATCTTAACCCACCTTTACTACGAGTTGCCCTGTCATGAAAGATTTGCTTACGCTTGGATCCGCCAAAACGTTCATAGTTTCTATCTATATTCGGTATGAAACTCTTGTAGTTTCTCTATTCGGCTTTGAAATAATGTTGGATTCAATATCCAATCCACTTAAGTTGAATAAGTAAACTAAGATAACTCAACCAGAAACAGGATTTTAAAAATATTTTTCAACATGTTTTAAAAAAAAGTGTTTTGTATGAACACCTACCTCCTCCGCTAGAAAACTATTCACTTTCCAGGGGGGGAGGGGGGGGGGATACCTTCCACTTTGGGAAAGTATGCATTGTGGAAATTCGGAAAAGTATCTATTGTCCAAGAAACGGAGTACGATAATAAACTAAAAAGAAAAAAAAAAGGCTCTCCTTCTCTGAGTTCAGTATGTGTGTGTGCGCGCACTCGCGTGCATAGTAAGTATGTTCTCCATGTGTCCTCTTCAAGGTTGAGACATTCCACACGCTGTAGTGTGTGTGTGTGTGTGTGTGTGTGTGTGTGTGTGTGAATACATCGGTGCTCTATTTCGCAAACTGTAAGAGAGATTCGCCTCCCAGTTAGACTTAATGGGAACAGCATTACATTACACAGTTCGTTGCTTTTGTGAATGTCCATAACACAACAAGAATTCCGTCAGTTTTACGCTTTACTGATTTTCTACAAAAAAACACGAAGTTCTTAAACTTACATCAGATCTCACCGTTTGTTATAAAATCAGCGTGAGTTCTCGAGAAGGACGTATGATTCTCAAGAGAAAAAGATTCATTTCTATATTCTTCATTCTATCGAACTCCCTTTTTCCACTTGTGTTTATTCATCATTAAGTGTGCTTACCTTGGAAGTTTTTTTTTTCAAAAAAAAAAAAAAAAATCAAAAATTGAAACCAGTCAAGCGGAAGTGATCTTATTGTACCACTTCCGCCCTTGACTATATGTTCCGACACCCTAAATATAGTTCAATTCTATGAAAACTTACGAACAACAGCAAAAAAAAAAAAAAAAAATCTTTCAACATCTGAAGAATTCCAGTAAGACACCAAACTTCAGGTGGACCATGAAAGTCCCGCCTTCCTTATTCCAAGATTCCTACGACCCCTTAGTGGGCAATAGGGCACCGGTGCCTACACGAGCCCCCTCTCTGATGATTGACGCTTTATAAGCGCTGAAGAATATGACTATGATAATTCCCATGCTTCGTTATTGTGGTTTGTGTCAATGGCTAAGGATAAAAAAAAAAAAAAAAAAAACCATAAAAAAAGCGCAGGATGTCGCTAAGGGGAGATTTTTCTAAGAACGAGTACTCTTCCTGTTCCATCTCCCCCCTCCCTCTGGGTCTTCGAAACAACCATCAATGGGGAAACTTCTGCCTGCTGCACGTGGGAGAACCTCTCTTCAACCTTCACACGTGCAAGGAATATGACATTCCTCCACCTCCTCCTCCTCTCTGTTGTCGTTGTCTCTTTGAGTCACATCTCCAGGTGTAGGTACCACGTGTTTTCCATTCATTGAAGCCATAGTGCAGACAGGAAGAATGAAGTCATATTGTTGAGGTCTCTCTCGGTATTGAAACCTGTTCAACTTACGTGCAAGTATACATAATTCATGACATGCTACTATTATTGTTAATATGACGTCATTTTTGTGACATCACGATGTCCATTTCATTGTTAGTAAATCGCGAACTCGTTTGATTTAGGATCGTGCACCAATTGCTGCATTTGAAATTGATATTATTTACTGAAATGAACCAGTTGTTATATGGCTGAAATATAACCACTTGTTCATTTCAATTAGTGGAGAAATTGCTGTAAATTCACATTTATTCACTTATTTTTATAAATATGATTTTTTTATTTAATCTATCGGAATGATCGGTTTTTTATTCTACAAAAACGAATGCTGCTTTCCACGCTATTATTATACATTTGCTAGTTCAGCATTGGTCATCTAAAGAAATTAAAAAAAAAAAAATTCTTAATAACATTAGAATTAATCCTCCGCTATCATTAATATTTGAAACAAAGAGAGAGAGAGAAAGTAGCAGTCGCTGTGATTACATGCAACTATCAGTTACATCCGGTTCACTCTTACACTCGGGCTGATGTCGCATTTATTTATCCCGCACAACGGTTGTCGGAGCGACGGGTGGTGTCAAGATGTGCGTAACGGACAGAAGGAGGTCCTAAGGAAATACATGAAGTAGAGATCACTGTTTATCGGGGAATGGGAGGAGCTACTCGACCAACCAACGGATCAGTCCCCTGTTTTGAAATCAAATATATGTTCTCCTTTCTTCTCTTTGCTCTGTCTCGCTGTTAATTGCTGGCAGCGTGGTTTGCTAGCCTCAAAGTTAATTATTTTCTGTTTTATTTAATTTCTACTATTTTTTTTTAATTTTTACCTTTTTTTTTTTTAATAGTTACTGAAAACGACATTTTGGCCTCCCCTAAATTGCGGTGCGTGGCGTGAATTTATTTATTTTTATTTATTTATTTATTTTTATCGTATATCAACAGTATTGATATACCCTTCCATGGCTGTCAATAGTAGTAATAAATTTTAATAACAGAAAATTATAAATAATATATTAAAATATAAATAATATAAGTATCAATTGACACAGATATAAATAAAGAATTATTAGAACAAAGGATTAATAATAAATTCGTGGTTTATTTTAATTATAAACTTAATAACAACCACAAATCAAATGAATGCTTTATTGTAGGGGAGGGAAAGTACAGTTCGTTCCCGTAGTAGTACAAGAACTTTAACAAAAACTTTTCAACTGAAGGTGAGCCAAATGGTCTCGTATGGATGTGGCATCGGATTTTCCTGAAATTTGAGTTTTCCTGAAAATGTGCATTTACGATGGGTTTTTTCCATCGTAAACGCACATCAGACATGATATCTACTATCTGGTTAGCCTCTAGTCATCTAACGTTCCTATAATTAGTCTTCCTGGTTACGGTCAAGTATTATTCACGATATCATATAAGTTTATGATATCTGTTTATTTGTGTATTTTGTTTTTATTTGAAATGTGACGTCACATCCGCCGCATTCAGTTTAGTGAGTGGGCAAAGATCATGATTTGTTTTAACAGAATATCACACTCAAGTTATCGCAAAAACAAATAAACAGACATTCATCATCATCATCATCATGCGTATCAAGGATTTAGACCTAGCATGGCCTGTTCCAGTCTTAGAGGTCATCGTTGAATCGTTTAAGAGGACGTCCTGGTTTTCTTTTTCCTAATGGCTTGTACTTTAAGACTTGTTTTGGTAATCTTTCTGTTTTCATAAAAGAAAAATATGTGGTTAAGAATAATAGAAAATATTGGCCATAATAGAAGCAATGATTTGTCAAATTTCTAATAGCACAAAATTTCTTCTAAAAAGCTCTAGTCATGGCTGAGTAACGGCAATAGCCGAGCCTCAGTTAAAACTTCATTGGCTACAGCATTGCCATCCGTTACCCTGGAAGTCCTAAAAAGGACTATCGCTCGGTCTCCCGCAGAATTTCTTATAGTCCTTATAAGGACTGGCTTAAAGGGGCGAAGCAAGAATGCTTTTCATCTTCCCCGTTATCTGTAAAGGACAGTGTAGGGATAAGGTGTTATTGAGCTATTAAAGCTCTGATCATGGCAGGAGGGTAACAACAATAGCCGAGCCTCAGTTAGAACTTCATTGGGTACAGCATTGCCATCCATTACCCTCCAACGGTATTAATCTTAATCACTGCATCTCACAGTCGATTTGATGGTAATATATATATTGTTTATTTATTTTCATAAAAGGTTAAAGGTTACCATCCTTTTTACAAAGATTTGAATATAGTTTTCTTAAATGGATTTCTTTTTAACTTCCGTTATAATTTTATTATTATTATGCCAGCATTAATATTTTTTCTATGTAAATTGAAGTTTTTTAGGGTTTTTTTATCAAGTTAATTATAGTTTTCAGTTTAGTCTTAAAACACATTCCGATCTTTATAAAAACAGTTACTGCAGTCTCGACAACCACCCTTCTAATATGGCCATAAACTTCGGCATAGTTTAGAAGTCATATTGAGAACGACAGTATCTAAGGCGGCAACAAGGTGGACATAATCCCGTCAAAGTCAGGAAGCAAAAAAAGAAAGAAAAATGTTGTGAAATAGCCATAGTTGTGAGTATCGAATAAAAAGCGGGTTTTGACTGCACCGAAATGAGACATGACAGCAGAATAGAATTATGAATGTCCGGGCCACCCCAGTACGACCCTTTTACACCGGGATAACTTAGCAGGGGGTGAAAGCCCATTAAAATTTCCACCCAGACCACCCAATGATAAAGTTTAACGGTACCTTCTCAGACACAAGCAACCACTCTACAAAAGGTCACTTCGTAGATGATATTGAAGATAAAATTCCGACGCTGACCAAGTTCACGGCATTTTTATGCTTGTTTAGGTTTTCGTATACCTGTATGTTAAAACAAACAAATAAACACAGTTCTTTGTGAAGGAATACTCTCGAGAGATGGGTGGTAATACGGTACCTGCAGTTTTGACATTGTTGGGTGTCATCAGTAACGGAATGCAATTCCTGAATTTCTTGTAAAAAATCTTCTCAATTGTAAATGGGACGTATCCTTGTCTGGTGTGATATTTAATCTTTTTATAACTAATATATTATTGTCTCAAGGCTTCAAGTACATAAGGTTGCAAGATATCGAGGGCAGCTTTTTTTTTTTTTTTTAATTTGGTGTGGTTTATACTTAGAATGTGTAAGAATTTCGTAAAGAACAAACGAAACGATTGAATAGTGCTAGTCAAAATCTCCCAGTAGGAAAGTACAATAGTCATAACAACCCTGTATAAAACAGCACAGTCCAAATTGTTCAGTTCGGACTAAAATTGATTTCGGTAGCTAAACTCCAGTAAGGATCCCGGTGTCACCCTTCATATCCATTCCAACTTTAGCGATCAAACATGGAATTTAAAGCTATTCGGGCCTTCAATATGTAGGAATTTGTAAGCGAATATGTAAAATGGGGAATATGCCTTGCTTTTAAAGGTATAATTCTAATTAAACTATATCCACCTTGACCTCACATTCATATAAATACTTGTTAATTTCAATAACATGATTTCGTCTAACTGTGCTTTGTATTCATTCAACAATATAACTTCAATGTTCGTTTCAACAATGCACGTTTTAATAATATCACCTCAAGTTGATTTCAGTGTATAACACATACCAGCATTAACAATATAAAAGTGTGGGATTCAACCGATATTTAAATAGACAGAGAAGAATGCAAGACATAAATTTAATAACAGATCTGAGTTAAACATGTGCCAAAATGTAAGACTGAACTCATGATACATTTTGGGTCAGTTTTTATACATAAATAAAAAATTTAAGCCTCACTCAAAGGATCCTTAATGACCGAATGCCTTCACATGTACATCGTTATACAATAATATTTAAACATATGAAAAAAATACTTAAAAAAAACTCCACCATCATCGGACCCTAGAAACACATCAAATGAAAATCAATAGATGAAAGAAAAACTCATCTTGGTCTACCTACCGATCTTCAAACAGCCTGTTCGAAAGCCTCCCGTGCATTTTCTGGCCAAGACCCCAACGGCGTCTAAATCCCCTCTGATGAGCAAGTCATACGTCACCCCTAGCCCGCCGCGGGAGCGTAGATGCCACGCGGATTTCGACGGCACTCTCCCGGCAACCCAAGGGAACTAAGATCCGGCAAGAGGCCTAATGGTAACTCCATCTAACCTTGCACAGTAATACTACTCGCTGTCGGGAGTTCGCCAAGTTCGTTCTCCTTGATGATCACATTTAAGACGAGCAAGAGAAGGTATATAAAAGCCCTCAGACGACAGACACTGTGACTGATACTCCGGGAATCTAAAGAGAAACGACGGTACCAGTCGGTATAGTTGAAAACCAAGTGTGCATTCCTTGTCCCGTTTCAGTGTGAAAAACAGTTTACAATTTCATCGGTGTGTACGGTAGGAGATTCAAAGTACCGCCCTGTCCTCTCTCTTAGAAACCTCCAAGATACCACGACTTTCAGGTTTGGTATTCTAATTTGATATTGTTTGAAAATCGTATCGTGTGTGGATTCCTAAGAAACTGCATTATTATGATTGTATAAATAAGTAAAACGCACTTGCAGTACTCTTTGTTCCATTCTTAGAAAAAGAATAATTTCAACAATGTTTTAAACCTGTCGATTTCAACAACGTTTTTTAAACTTGCTGATTTCAACAATGGTTTACACCTGCCGATTTCAACAATGTTTTAAACTTGTCGATTTCAGCAATGGTTTAAACTTGTCTGTTTCAATAATGTTTTACATCTGTTGATCTCAACAATCTTTTAAACCTATCGATTTCAACAATGTTTTAAAGTTCATTACAAACGTCTGTTGCCTTTCGGTACTGTTATATTTCGGCAATGCGCTTGAATTAGAATCGATTTTCAAATGCTTTTAGTTGTCCTGTAAAACAGCATTCTTAAACATTTACAATATATTTACTACTTTAGGTAAATGCTAGATCTCTTATTTATCTCAAATTTAATATGTATTTCAGAATTAAGGATGATTTAAGTGGTTTTTAAGAATCTAAAGTCGTATTTTCATATGCTCTATCTGAAAACAATATCAAACCAGATTTTCGTCAGCCTGCTGATATATTTTCTGAGGCAAATTTACTCGAGGGAAAAAAGTAGACTTTTTAAGTGTCTACTTAAGTGCTAAGTGTTTTGTTTTCTATGATGGAAATTGATTTTCACTATGATAGAGTAACCAATGAAACTGATATTTAGCTTTGTCCGCTTTCCCACGCTAAAACTGTGAATTGCCCACCAAATATTTATGACTTGTCGCGTAAGGAAGGGTCAAATATAACAATAGCAAGTTGTATAACATTTCTGATTTTTTTTTATCTGATTAAGGCTGTTTAAAAACTACATTCATAATAGTTGATCTAATTCAATAGTTAAGAGGTTTCCTCGCAATAAATATAAAACGCTGCAGCAATCCAAACCGCATAACAGTGAAACTCGTTCGTATCTAGTCATACGCTTGATGTAGCTGAATATGTCTGTATCTTCGGCTTTTATATATGTCTATAATTTGGCTTCAAATGTTTTACGAGGTTTAGATATACAGTACATAATATGCTTAGTCTGTTTGTGTGCGATTGATTTCGTCAGATAACACGAAGGTACCTGCTGAGGTTAACAATAAGTTGAGCCAACTCTACGATTGCATATGTAGAGTCGTTGCAAGGAAGTTAGCTACAATATTGTAATTTTGTGAATTGCGTTTAAATAAATATTGTTAGTAATATGCTGATTTGACCACAACGTTTTGTGGGTTTTGACAGAGCGTATGCATCAACGTTTGTCCGTTGACCTTTGACCTCGAACGAACTGAACTTCGTTAATGTCTACCTTTGACAAAGATCATTCAGATGATTATCCTGTTCTCTACAATAAGTTCTAAAGAGAAACCAAACACTCTCCCGAGTAAATCTTCTCCACTGGTGTCCGATTTTTAATCGCCAATTGATCCTTTATTATTATTATTTTTTTTTTTTTTTGATCATTTCTTACACTTCACAACATCGCTTATTGTTCACTTTGGAAATTTGTTGAATCACAAAATCGCAGATATTTGAAGAACTTCGTATGCTTTTACGGAAATTCATACCAACCCTTATTCTTATTATTAATGTCCTTTACACACTTTAGTTTTTTTGTTTTTTTTATACTCTTTTCTTGGGCATATCAACGCATTCTTCCATTACTGTCTCATTTGAAGACCACTGTCCTACAGAAACGGACAAAGCCTTCAAATCAACACCAACGCTTTAAATGCTAACCTCCGTATCTTTCTCTAGTGAAAGGACAATCGAGTCTAACAATCGCAGCTGTCTTATTTCTGAAATACGAAATCCTTCAACCATAAAATATTGCTTTCACAGCTATTGTTGTCTTGAAAATCTCCTTAAAAATTATCTATTCCATTTATATCACTGTTATTATTATTATCATCATTACGTGACGCCTCCAAGGAGTCTAAGGATTCATCTTTTAAGAGAGCACACTACTCCAATAAACACCACTCAAGGCCTAAACTTTAAGTATCGCATTGTATCGGCACATGTTTCCCACGGGAATCTATAATTGTATAAGTGTTATGTACCTAGCAAACAGTATTAAATGTTTACAACCAGCGTACTCATAAGATCTCATCTGATAACTCCTGCTTCTTCGCACGGAAAGAAAAAAATGGTTCTGAAATGTTTTAAGATCTTGTCACTTCTCTTCTACCATCAGGACATATGCATGATTACCTGAGAGTATGTCGATAATTATCAAAACTACTAATTAAGATGGAATATATTTCATCCATTCACTAAATATTATTCTCTATATGCTCTAACCAACGTTTATAGATCGAAATATCTTTGAGAACTTCCTCATATTGTCCGCTTCTACGTATCTCATAATGCGATTATTTTGCAGCAAGAAGTGGCTCATACTCGGGTTGGCTCTTCCGACAATAATAGCAATGCAAAGAAAACACCCAATTCACAAGTTTGTGTGGAACAGAAAACAATGGTATGAAGGATGGAATGATTATTTATTCATTCCTTCATGGCTCAGAGATGATGTTTATTAGTGCAAAGTGTTTTGTACTTAAATGGTCACGTGATCTAGTAAAATCAAGGCATTCAACACCAGGATGCGACGAACGTCTTCAAACATCATCTCGCGCTGACACCACTGTTTCCAAGGCAACCCTCCAAACATCCTCCTGGAGCCGTCGGACTGGAAGAAGTTGCTTCGTGATTTGCGCCCCGCAGCTGCGTCTCTTCTAAGCGTCCCGGAACCGGAGGCGGATAACAGACGGCAGGGTACAGAGAGAGAGGCGGATGCAGAGATCGACGGGGACGCTGGTCAATATTATAAAGAACGAGATCAGACGCAAGCGGCCCTTCGCCGCTCTCGCCCCGTAGACACTCGGTGTCAGAGCGTGAATCGGAAGGTCTGCCAAAGTTCACATAGTGTTCGTCGGACCGTGGCGGGTTGGTCACTCCTTCCCCGTTTTATTCCCCCCCCCGTCCGTTCCTTTTCCCGCATAATATCCCTGGCTAAGGAGGGACTAACGAGGTCAACCAGCCTCAAAATGGGGTGAATAGGAATGATGTATGATTTATAAGCGGAACGTCATCGGCAAACGGCGTATTAAACGGGGGCCAGTCGCGTGCGGTCTAACAATGCGTGTGTGGGGAGGATGTGCAAAACTATTGACTGACTGTCGGACGATAATGATGATGATGTGGTGGCGGGGAAATTTCCTCCCCCCTCCCACACACGCACACACTTTTTTATGTCCGTTCGTTTTTCCTCTCATTTCTGTTCTTTATTCGTGAATTTCTATTTTATTTTCCCTCTCTTTCAATAAATGTATAGGGAGAAAATCCCCTCCCTTTCCCGACCATCATTTAAATGATCAACATTTTTTTTTTTTTTTTTTACTGATCACCAGTAATACAAAAGTCATATATAACAGTATTTTATTGCAGTACTTATTTCAGGTTCTAAACAATGCTTATTTTTTTAAAAAAATCGTTAAAACAGACATTTTTGGTCCCTAAATTCTGTTTCCACTATTGAAATATTTTGAAGCAATGGTTTCGTTTCGTTTCATTACTAATTATAAATATGGTTTCGAATTAATTTATAAATGCTTCAACATCGGCTAACATGAATACCAAATCGTAACTTGATATTAAAGATTAACATTTCTGGCATAAAATGCTTTTCATACTCCCAGCTATCCGATAGGGAAACGGTGAATGGAAAAGATTTGTGAATCAATTGCTCGCCCTGAGCGGTAGGGCTAGTAGATTAGATATCAGGATTGGAGTTTAAGATGGCTTTTGGTCTTTTATGTTTGTAGTAAGCTATTTCGTCGTAGTTTGCAGCTAATTGAACCAATTTGTTGGGGTGTATAGATTCTTTTGAAAAGAACTTTGTTCCTATAGTCTGCAGGAATGTGTAGATATAGGAGATGTCTGTGTCCCGGTGGAGTTGCACATTTCTTACGTACCATGGTGCGTTTAAGATCATTCGTAGACATTTATTTTGCACACGTTGTAACCTTGAGAATATTAGTGTCAGCGGCATGGCTCCAGGCTGGAGAAGCGTATTTGAGTAGAGGACGAACCATCAGTTTGTAGATGAGTAATTTGATTCTGGTGTTCAGCTTGCTGTTCCTGTTGATTAGAGTAGTGGTCTCCAAACTTTTTTGATCGCGTACCCACAAGACAGAAAAAATAAATAGCGCGTACCCCCAATTGATCTAGTGAAACGTAAAAGTAAGCACAAAAAGGCCGTTGGAATTGCACAGAAACAATATATACTAAAAAATCGTTAAACTTACTACTAATAGTCAAATAATTAATATAAGTGGGATGTCATCTGTAGATAGCAGGATAACTAAGCAATTTTTCTTCTTTAGTTGGGCTTGTCAACACCAGGATGCTACAAACAATGGCAATGATAAGAAGTAAGAGATTTATTCCCTAGTTTTAAAAAGCATGACAGCTTTGCCACGGACGATTATGTGTGCAAAGTCGCCCAATGTGAGCTACTCGCAAATTTAAGTTTACAGGATCTTTATAACGTCTTTGTCTATATTAGATATATGTTTAATTGATGAAAGAAAGTAATATTCTTTATCTTTAATTAATTACTTGATTTTTTTCCTATCAATATAAAACATTTTTTGACGTACCCCCACGTATCGACTCGCGTACCCCCTGGAGTACGCGTACCCCACTTTGGAGACCACTGGATTAAAGGATAAAACTGGGCAATGGCTTTTGATGTCGTTATACAGAGAGTCTTGATACGGCAGCTGAAAGTCAACCTTCTGTCCAGCAGTACACCAAGGTATTTGATCTCTGTTTGCCACGGGATTTTTGTGTTGAATAGGAAGATGTCTCCTTTAGGAAGCATCGGTCTTCTGGAGAATAGCATGGCTATGCTCTTCTGAGGATTCACTTGCAGCCTCCACCTGGCTAACCATTTCTCAATCAGTAGTAGGTTTCGTAACTTGATTTTTTTTTTTTTTTGTTAGATGGGTGAAGCAAGAATGCTTTTCATATTCCCCGTTATCTGTAGAGGACAATGTAAGATGTAAGGATAGGGTATTATTGTGCTATGAGCTCTGATCATGGCAGGAGGGTAACAGCAATAGCATTTCTTTCCCCCCCCCCCCCACACACACACATACGCACGCACACACACACACACACACACATACACACATGCTTCGGCTTTATATTTCTTCTTTACATGCTAGCCAATCAACTTTAGCTTTCTTACAAAGTCCGTCTATATTGTTTTGTAACTTTTTAAAACGAGTTTTGGAGTTTTGTTTTAATTGTCATTATATATTTAAGCATATTTAGCATAATTTTCATTTTTCATTCCCGAACTCCTAACATCTCATTAGTTATCGAAGGTTTATTTAGCTTACTTGTTTATCCTAGTAAAATCTGCTATTATAATAAATAATTCTCTGTTAGGTGTAATATTTATCTCATCTTGTAATTTAATAAAAATTCAATATACCATAATAATGTTCTGGAGAAGTGTGAGGAGTGGTGCATATACGTGAATTAATTTATTTATAATCCTTTTTGTTTTCCTTTTAATCCTATGACTATTATTCTTGATGAAAGCTTGACTTCTTGGACGTTCTTGGATCATAATTGTTTATTCTGCCTGAGTGGTTTTGTTTTCGTCATATTGATCAGTTGATCTTCTGTCCAATGGCTGATGGAAAAGATTCATTATGAACCAATGGAATTTATTCACTTCATTTCCCACTAGCGGTATGTGCCCGGATTTAGTAAAGGGTATAAGATGTACACTCTTTTCATATGAAAGTTTTTTTTTTTTTTTTTTTTTTTTTCCCGCAGACCACATAATACATTTCACAGTAGGTCTCTGTGGATCATTGGCTTCCCTATCGCGGTAGCATTTATCGTTCTAGTTAATCTTCTGTAGATGATATAGTTACAAGACTTACAATGTACTTAGCTAGCAACCTCATCGTAAAGTATAGTGAACTATCATAAGTAGGTATTGTTTGTGAATTTTATAAATTTAACCATCTCCAGAAGCCGAAACAATCCAACCGTCTCATGATTCACATACCTCTGATACCTATCATCAGCGAATGGATCTTGTCTTAATTTTACATAATAGCAAGTACATAGGCTTCCGTCACCTGTTTAAGTTGTTAACTTCAAGAACTTCCAAGAATATGTAAATGAATGCCGACAATTTAACCTTTTCAAAGTCGTTCTAAAATGGCAAAGAAAGCAAAGCACGGACATCTAAATCTCCCCCAGAAACATTGGAATTTTGAAGTTCACATAGCTTTGTAAGGAAACAGGGACCAGTGAAGATTCTCTCTCTTCTCAATTCTCCCATCAATCATTCATTGTGAGGTCGTGTAAGGAACACAAAAGACCAACTAGTTCAAAACGTTTGCTCATTGTCATACTCTTTTGTAAAGAGTTCCATTTATTTCGTCCATTCATCTGAAATCTATCTCTAAATATTTTCCGCTGTTATCATTTTACAATCACGGCATACGGTACAATGCATCCCTTTAACTACAAAGCCTCTGTTACCAGACAGAAGAAAAGGATTAGTACGCAACTCAGTAGGAGGCCTCCCACACAATATACGGAGCGTCCTAGCGAAGAGGAGCTTGTTACGGCAATACTAACCGCATCTTCCAAACAATGGACATATTAATTCTGACAGAGCAAAGAAGAACACAAGAGATTCTATTGTTTCCCTTCTTCTCCCGTCAACAGTGGATATGTCGCATGCTGCTGTGGGGTTTCCACTTTACTCTTCTAACGGAAGCAAGGGATGCTTCACAAAAGGGAAGAATTTTTATAACTGTTGCTGATTTTAATTGAATGTTTTGAAATTTTCAATGACTTTAGCAGATTTTTTTTTTCTTAAAGAAAACATTTGGTTGTTCTACACTGCAACATGCTTGTCGTATAACTAATATTCTACTTGTCCATTGAAAATTTTTATTAAACAAATTCATTTTTTTTAATGTTACTATTCGTAATTTTATTTCATATATCCAAGCTGCGTATTGTTATGCCTTCATTTTTATACAATATTGTTCTGGAGAGAATTATGGTGAAGTATTGTTGTTGAACATTGTCACAAAGTATTGTTGTTCTCTCCATGACTGGCACATTAATATAAAAGTAGCTAATGCCATCCATTGTGGTTCTCTGCACGTGTCATGCACATTACTTACAACGTCGCGAGATTGCTGTGAAATGAACATTACTGAAGTGAATGGCGCGAGATTGCTGTGAAATGAACATTATTGAAGTCAATGTCGCCAACACGAATTTTGTATAAATTTTCAGAATCGCTTTAAAGGGAGCGTTAATTAGATTAATAAGCCTTTTGCATTCCAGTGAAACAGACTAATTATCAAGGGAAGCCATTTATACAGGGGCTACTGCAATACTGAGCTATTAGTCATTGTTTATGATATTCAGTTGTATCAATTTGTATGGCTGCCCCCTCTTTCGTTCTTTCTTCGAAATCACTTGTGCTATTTCGTATGCTTAATAGCGTCAAAAGATTCTAAATATCACCTTTATCGCCCTATTAAAGTCGTTATAAATAATTTTCACTTTTTTTTTCAGTTTCTTCAAAGATATTAGAATAAGTTTATTACTTATTTTAAAACTGCTTCAACAAGAGTATTAAAATGAATTTTTTTATTCATATATAAATGAATTAAAATAGAGAGAACAAAAATATTAATAACGTAGAATTCAATGTGAAAATACGAGAAATTCGTGGATTGTATTATCCAGTATTTCAAAATTTTAATTTCTTATATTTTGTAAATTTATAAAGAAACCAAATCCTGATATCTGCATAATTTATATTAATTCTGACGATTTATTTGGTTTTCTGGATAAAAAATACGAGTTTTCGGAAGGAAAAATCCGATGCTTCTTAACACGGAATGTCAGTAACCGAGACAAAATATAAATTAATGATTACATTATGAAATCTCATATTTCGCTCGTGTAAACAGATACACACTTAATGTTTCAATTGAAAACTGTTATATCCCTGCGAAATGGCGATTCAGTCTTTACCAGCATGAAATTTGGAGAATATCTTGAAAGAACAGATACTACACTTCAGGTGTAGTATCTGTTCGTCTTCATCAGACGCATTGTTTGCAAATATTTTTTCCTTTTTTTTTTTTGCGTAAATGTATGTACGAGCATCAAATGAGTGTTGACTTGCATTCGAATGTAAACCTTTTGGCTAAAAATAGACAGCCATCAATAACTGCCAGTTAGAAATAATGAAAAACGCGTACGAGCGTTGCCCTACATCACACAATCTCTCTGTTCCATTTTCAAATATTTAAACATTTCAAAACGGGGAAAGTCTTGAAGATCACGTCCCATACCACAGAACAAAGCCAACCGAAAGAAAGTTATGAAATTTATGCGAGTTGACAAAGGAATTCTTGAAATATCTTTCTTAATTGCTTCATATGGTGGAATGTAGAAACTGTCGTTTGTTCTTCCACCTAAATAACTACAAGGTTCATAGAAAACTAAAAAAATAACTTCTGCAACAGGACCCTAATCCATGAAAGCAACCCTTGTTACCTTGGTGTCACACTTGACCATAGTCTAATATGCCGAAAACATTTCGAGTAAACTAAATTAAAGATATCTGCAAGGAACAACATCATAAAGCTCATAGGCACAACTTGGGGTTGTAATGCCACAATGTAATAACTCTCGAAGATACACAGCTTAACATAGCAATGAAAATCATCTCTGGTACCTTAAGATCTATCCCCTCTCCCATGGTGTCCTATTTTCTTTCCCACATTAACTCCTCCATGCTTGGGAAGAGAAGAAGCTACCATCCAAGAAATGAAATTAGAAATAACCTTCCTATACATCAAGATATCTCTCCACTTTACATCCAGATTTCACATATGGCTTGTGGAAATGTCAGATAATGGTCCCCGGACTGGTGGAGAAGACTCTGGAACGAACTACAAACAAGTACCTGAATACAGATCCAAATATCAAACCTCCAGAATTCAATGTACCTTCGACACCTCTGGAGCCAGTAAGTAGATTTAGGACTGGACAAGGCCGCTCTGTCTGTCCACTTATTACATATGTGGGGAATTTCACAGTTACCCTTTGGCGTGTGTATGTGTGTGTGTGTGTGTGTGTGTGTGTGTGGTGCTCTGCAGACTAAGCATCATCTCACTGATGATTGCCTCACACACCTCTTCCCTGGAGGTCACGAGAACTTGCATTTATTCCCAGATAGTGTTCATCGATTGCTGAACTGCAAGTGTAATTTCTTGTATTTTACCCCCCCCCCCATGCGCTATATAAATTGTGAGATCTCAATCAGTCCTATATGTTTAATGCAGTTTGTTCAATGACTTAGATATTTTGCAGACAATATCCACAAATTACACAGTCCAACACAAGTTTTGCTGACTTTTATATGAGACTTGTTTTTTACTAATTTAGGTGCGCTGATTTCAAATATCAAACCCATTTTTCTCTATCACGTCAGGTTTTTCCTCTATGGCATTTTCTTTTCGCTAATTTGTAAATTTTTGATAGTTTTAAGGAGGCAGTACTATTTAGAGGATCAAAAAAATCGATTTTTTAATATTCTTTTATGAAAATATGTACTTTTAAAAATCTGTTCCTAACTTTTTATCAAGAAATTCGAAAAATTCCCGAAGATATAGCCTATTATTCAAAGCGGTGCGCAAATCAGAATCGGAGCGCTCACCTCTCTTGCTTGTTAGTAAACGAATAAATGCGTAAGAACCTGCAATGGCACGTACTGGCGCTTTAAATGCGAGAGAGGCCGATAATTAGATACATAACTACTTAACAATATTCATTAAAAATTACAAGAATATTTATAAAAAAGATAACAATTTTACTTACACATGAGTTTCAGGGAATAAAGTTTTGTTTGTAGCAATTTCTGCTGTGTGTTCTGTTTTTGCAATCCCTTTGAATACTCCAACAGTAGTCGGCCATCATGTGAGAATCCCATCTTCCTTGGTACCGATCTTCCATAGTTTTTAAGTCTTGATGAAATCTTTCGCCTTGTTCATCGCTTACAGCACCTAAATTCTCGGGAAATCTATCAAGATGACTGTATAGGAAATGAAGCTTTATGCTCATGTTGCAACCTAGGCGCTGGAAATTTTCAAGCATTGTTTCCACTAGATCTTTGTAATTGCACGCTTTTTTGTTTTTAAGAAAATTATTCGCAAATGAAGTCCAGGCCTCTTTCTCAATTTCGTTCATAGAGTTGATGAAATTTGGGTCTCTCATTAAAGTTCTAATTTGCGGTCCATCAAATACACCGACTTTAATTTTTTCATAACTAAGTCGTGGAAATTTTTCACATGTGTATTGGAAACAGTCACCTTGTAAATCTAAAGCTTTAACATACTGCTTCACAAGACCTAGTTTGATGTGTAGAGGTGGAAAAATGATTTTTTCTCTGTCGATTAAAGGTTGATTTATAACATTCTGTTCTCCAACATTTAAGGATATTCTAAGAGGTCAATGTTTCTGACTCAAGTGTTGGTTTCTAGCTCGACTGTCCCAGAAGCATAGAAAACACGGAAACTTTGTATATCCTCTTTGAAAGCCAAGTAAAAAGTTCACCATTTTAAGATCCACACAGATGATCCAGTTATGGTCTGTATATTTTAATAACTTCAGAACCTTTTTAATGTCCTCATATGTTTCCTTTAAGTGGACTGAATAGCCAATAGGAATTGAGCCATATACATTCCCATTGTGTAGTAAGACACACTTGAGACATCTGCTTGAACTGTCGATAAATAAACGCCACTCATTTGGATGATATTGTACAACACTCATTTCAGTTAGTAAACCTGACACATTGTTACAGTAAACAAACCCACACTCGTGTTTAAAATATTGTACAAGATTACTTTCCCTGCTACGATAAAAAGTTATCTTCGTATCTTGCTCCAGTAAGTTTTTTTCATTTAATCCTGAAGCTAACAATTCCGATGATTCCTTTGATAGGCCCAAATCTCTCACTAAGCATTCAATTCCGCTTGAGTAAAACGTTGCGGTCCAGAACTAGAAATTAAATTTTCATTGTCTAAATCAATATCCGGGTCTTGCTCCTCAAGAGCAGCTGGCATATTCCGATCATGCTCGTTCTCAAGTAAAGGAAGTCCTTTATAAATTGGCACTATTTCATTGGAATGAGCAACTGGCCGAATTGCTGACTCGAGATTTGGATACACAATTTTTTTCTTATTCTTCTTATTATAACCAGAAGTCTGAACTAAACAAAAATAGCAATCATCTACGTAATTTTTCGGTTCACGCCAAATCATTGGAATGCCAAAAGCTAATTTTTGGCGTTTTCCCTTCCTCCACGGTCGTAAATTTTCTACACATGACTTACACACTTTATTTGGAGCCCATGAATTGTCCTGATCTGCAATTTTTACGTTAAAGTATGCAAAGTACACTTTCTTAACGAAATCAGTGATATTTGTCCTTTGACTGGGAACAGTAAAGCTGCCACAAATGTAGCAGAAGAAATCTACACTATTGACACATTTTCGAGTAGTAGACATGATGTATTTTCTTCACTGCCGACTAACATGCAATTAACAAGACAAAAGTAAGAACCGTTGCAGGTTCTTACGCATTTATTCGTTTACTAACAAGCAAGAGAGGTGAGCGCTCCGATTCTGATCTGCGCACTGCTTTGAATAATAGGCTATATCTTCGGGAATTTTTCCAATTTTTTGATAAAAAGTTAGGAACAGATTTTTAAAAGTACATACTTTCAGAAAATAATATTAAAAATTCGATTTTTTTGATCCTCTAAATAGTACTGCCTCCTTAAAACTATCAAAAACTTACAAATTAGCAAAAAGAAAATGCCATAGAGGAAAAACCTGACGTGATAGAGAAAAATGGGTTTGATATTTGAAATTAGCGCACCCAAATTAGTAAAAAAACAAGTGTCAGATCATAATCAGCAGAAAATTTTTTTTTTTTTTTTTGTTGGCCAGTGTTATCCAAGTACCAAGTAGTAGTGGATGCAACAAAAAAAAAGTTGTAAAAATCGAATTATAATAAATGTAGATTTTAAATAAGTCTTATTTAGATAAGTAAGTATTTAAATAAATATTATTTTTGATATTATAACGATCTAAATCTTTACAATATCGAAATCAAAATTATCACTGATAATGGCAAAAATACATCTTCATTAAATCAAGTTTGATATTGTAAAATTATTGACTCTTTTCACTTACATAATATTGGAGTGCAGATGTAATTTTATTAGACGTTTCTCGAGACTCATTTTAATATATAATAGTCGCAGCAGTATTTACTTGGGCCGATGAAGGATTTGTGTTTTATGTTCTCTCTTTATGGTGTGATTTTGATTTTTTTTGGGGGGGAGGGGGGGCTATATTTTCTTTACATAATTCCGTCACTATTCTTCTTCCTGGTGAACATAAAAACAACCGAGAAGCTCGGAAATCAATTTGGAGAAGGTGAGACCCGGATTTTGTTTTTTTAAATCCAAATCTTTATAAGATCGTTTAGTTCCTTATGTTCAATCAGATTAGATTTGTTGACTACTTTAATAAATGCTTTCATCTGAAAAACGATAATTTCGGTATGGCAGGAATATCTAACGACTGATCTTACGGTAAATATTAAGTTTGGATATAAAAACCAACTGTTTGGTCTCTTTGTTTCATGCAATTGAATTTGAACAGAAGTAATCACATTTTACTCTTCTCAAAACTATTCGCTCTCAAAAAAATAAAAAAAGAAAGAAAATAAAATAAAACAGTCACGGGCCTGCTTTTTCTTCAGAATCCATTCAGTCAAATAATCTTTGCATTAATAATGGAAAGCCCATTCCATATCTTAGTCCTATTTTACATCTGCTTTACCGTGCGAGTGATGTTAACAAGAGCACACACACACACACACACACACACACACACACACACACACACACGTTTTTATTTTTAAACAAAATTAAAAGTTACGATTAAATTTATTAGACCATAGATTTGGACTCGTGAAATATATTACGATCATCAATCAACTAAATGAATTTATGTATTCACATTTAATTAGTTAATTAAAATGAAAAAAAAATAATTTGCTGATTAGTGTATTTATAAGCTTCTTAGGATTTATTCAGTCGTTCCACAGGTTAGTTTTCTTGCAGTCCTACAAGTTAGCCGAAACATTTCCATGGCCGTTAAGAACTGCCCTTCTATCTCTCTCTCTTTCTTACTCTTACTATAAGAGACAAAGAAAAAAAAAACGCACATTTATTTACGAAATTTTGATTTTTAAAATAAATCCGGGCATTTTTTAACTGAATAGGTTTTAATTTATTTATCAATTCACTAAAAATATCAATAAAATACAAATATTTTGAGAAAAAACATTATAATAATGTTAATAATATTATTATTTTAGGATAAAAATTTGAATTCAAGAGTAATTCAGTTGGTTTCGACGCATCTGTTTAGTTGGAATAACCTGGGTTCGAATCCCGTGTATGATGCGAAGAACCTTTATCAGTGCTTTTCAATCAAAGATGAATTAGTCGATCTCAAATGGCAGTGGTAAGGTTTTCCCGCCGGAAATCCGGATTTTTTTTTTTTTTAATCTCGCAAACAGACAAACCGGCTAGATGAACACACACAATTTACAACATGAATAGATAGGTCATAAAATATGTCACTTTATCCAAAAAATCATGATTAAGCAAGCTAGTCTAGGTAGGTTGTTAGCATTAATGACCTGTAATTAATGTAATAAATAATGAAAAAATAAATAAGTAATAAATAAATTTCATTCCTCCCCCAACTTGGGATCAGTCGTGTAACAAGCCGGGAGTTGAGAGCCATTAATTAAATTGAGAGCAATTTACAACATAAATAGATAGGTCATAAAATATGTCACTTTATCCAAAAAATTATGATTAAGAAAGCTAGTCTAGGTAGGTTGTTAGCATTAATGACCTGTAATTAATGTAATAAATAATAAAAAAATAAATAAGTAATAAATAAATTTCATTCCTCCCCCAACTTGGGATCAGTCGTGTAACAAGCCTGGAGTTGAGAGCCATTAATTTACATCATCACCAATAGTTCTCATTCAAATAATAATAATGATAATAAACTTCTAGAGTTTCCAAGAAGAATAACATAAATATCCTTCTCTGAAACCCTAACTTTATTTCCTTCCCCCTAAAAAAAAAAACCTCCACGGTTCGAACAATTGATAAAAAAAAAAAGATTTCAATCTTAAGGGTGTTTCCAATTCTTTGGGTGGTCAGTATACACAATAAGAGGTCACATTGTTTATAGGCATTTATTGTCGGATTACAACACCAAGTTCATTTATTACGTCCTCTTGATCAGTAGAAACGAATCCAGTTGCTTGTATTTCAGTGTCTATCAACCAGTAGGGAAGGCTCGGGCACCGCCCACAATTTCACGGTAAACTAGCGTTCACTGTACGCCAAATCCGCCTACATGTGATCAATCAGTGACACCAAGTGTCATTAGACCATCCTTTTTGCTTTGATCCCCCACGAAATGTGGAACCACTTTCTGTCTTTCACTGGATAGACACACCTTGCGATGTTGTCTAGGGCTGCAGACAGGTGTTGGACCACACAGTATGCGTCTCCAGCCAAAACTGCGGGTGATTTAGAAATGCAGAAAATTAGAATAACTTAATCTAAGACGTTGACTGCTAAAAAAATGAATGGAGATCCTAGTTGTAAATAAACTAATGATAAATGGTTTAGAATAACTTAAGCTGATTGTCCAAATTATATTTTTCATGATTTAAACAATCATCTTAAGTCATTCCTACTGTTTATCCCGTGTTTTGAAGTGAATTTGGTATTATGGGAATGTTTCAAATTTTCCTATTACTAGAAAGGACAGAAGAATTCATTATTCTACGATCTCCTCGCAGTCAAATATCATAGACAAGCGAAATAATGCAAATTGGCTTACCCTGTATCCAAACACACTTTCATTCATTTTCCCATATGACTAATGTATAACTATATGATTGATAATGCACAAGCATCCTATTATCATATCCTGTTTCCATTTTTTCATACCAAGTTATAGCCCCCTGGTAGAGAAAACTTGAGCATCCCTTTGCATATTAAATAACTAGCTATCAACGGCAATCATTGGGGAATCTAACTTCATCATTTGAAAGTAGTGGCACCAGTATTTACTATACGATGTCTGAGACCTTGGATTTTTTTTTTTTTCTGAATCACCTGAATGGCATAGGCATTTGCGTTTACTGTACAACAAAGGATAAAATCATTTATCAAAACAAAACCACTGAAATATTAATCAGTTTTTTTTCTTCTTTGTTTAAATCCTGTTTATCTCGGAGAAGTTAACCTTGCTCACTCACAAAAACGAATGTTTGACCTTATGATACCACCAAACATTACGGTCAAGCATCTGAACAGATATATTAGGCGCCACCTTGTGTTGATTTCAGCAACTCATTTATCACTTTCAAAAAGAGTCAAGTTCACTGGAATGCCTCTAGAGGGGGTGTCAATCTAACATCGACTTTTGACCTGAAGCTTGTAAATGTAGGTGGAATAATGTGAGTTTCTCATAAATTATCAGCATTATCTTCCACGTGTCCCTTTAGGGTCATCATTATCTGAAGGCCTGAAATGGTTATTGTTCGTATAATATTGCACAGGTGGAGGTGAAGAAGGAAACGTATTGTGGGGAAGAATGGATTATCGTAATTATTGTAAGTTATCGTAATACTGTACATTGGCTCGGAACGTGTCGCGACTAGGTGCATTAATGCTAAACAAAATTATAAAAACATTTTTTTAAAATTATTCCGTTCACAATGCAAAGGTTTAATTAACAGACACATTTAACAAGAATGAAAATGGCTCAAAACAACAATGATTTGCGGTTAGCATTCTTCTCTAGTGTCGTCATTTCTTGCATAGTGACGTCATATCAATTCGCCAATGGAATTAGTTGTTGAGATTATAAATAACTCACCTGAAAAATAGCTGTGTTGAAACAGTTTAGCTGTTTTTCAATTGAGACTTCACACTTTTGTTTATTTTCATTTATCCTTTTAATTCTTTTAATTATATTCCTTTTAACACTTAAACTGTCCCATTTAAATGAAAATATAAATTTTGATTTTTTTTTTACGTTTTTTTTGACAAATTTTTCTACTTTTCTAAACCCCCACCTATGCGAATCGTATACAACTTTGCGCATGCTCACCAAAAAAAAAAAAAAAAAGAACACTGAAGCATGCCCTCGTAGTCTCCTTCGGGTTTCAACCGCACCTGCCGCGCGTAAAGCAGTGGGAGTGTGTAGTATACGTACGTAAAAGTGAACAGCTAAGCCTAATGAGATTCTAGAATAGAAGAAAACGAGCAGGACAGTGGAATCTGTGCCTGAGGTTATAGCGGTGTGATATATAGTCTTGAGTTGGGTTGTTCCTCGCTCTTCTGTTCGCCAGTGACATGATTATAGATAGCTCTTGCTCCTACAATAGTTTTCACTTAGCTTCATTCGCCTCTAACAGGGCCCATGAAAGTTTCAAGTCCTGTTTCCTGTATCATCCGTCAGGGGGAGATCAGTATGTGCTATATAATACTATCTTAAGCTATTTGAAGAAAACTTTAATATTTGAAGGGGGGGGGTATTTGTAGACGCATTCTCGGAAAAGATTATCATGAACGAAATAATGCTTTTATGGTTTAAAATATTGAGAACAAATGAAAAATCACATGTGATCATTAATTTCTGATAATGCATATATATAATATGCAACGTTGCAAAATTTATGCAAAAAAATCCCATTTTCTCGAATCAAATATGATTAGGTTACACTCGCGTGGTGCAAAGCTCGCTGTGATTGGACTCTGGATTGCTGGTAAACTATAAGTATGGAGTAGCTATATCCACAGATCTTTTGGCAGAGCTGTTTGGAACAAAACACTTTCCTTTCTTCAACCTTCTAAATTCTAAATATTAAGTTTCAGATATTTCATACCATTTGATAGTTTTTTCTTTATATATTTGTACTAAAAAAGAAAACAAAAGAAAGAAAAAAACAGAGGTTTTAATGATTAAGGATCATGCACGTATCGTGAATTATAATAATAGTCAAAAAGAGAGGAGAAAAAAAAACTTACGCCCGAACAGGGACTTGAACCCTGGACCCTTAGGTTAAAAGCCTAATGCTCTACCGACTGAGCCATCCGGGCTGACTTCTTGGGTGTATTATTAATTAGTATAATTATTCTTTATTCATGAAAATTATTGTACAGTTATAAAAATTCAATCATTGGATAACATAGTCTTAAAAGTGTTGAATATACATTACATGTCTATTTGGGGTTTTCAGAAACACTTTTTAGGTACTTAAAAATAGTTACTACCTTAAATTCTTAAAAGTTTATCTGCAAATGATTATTTTAATTCAAATAATAAAATAGTGTATTGGAAGAAATTCGAAAGCATTATATTCCCATATCCTATGTGTTTTTTTTTTTTTTTTTTTTTAAAAAACATATTCACACTCCTGCTACCTAGCGGCAGAAGTGATAACTAAAGAATGCAAACTTTCTTGTATGTCGTGACTGGTGAGCAAAATTGTAGAATTTTTATAAAATGATTGCGAGAAATTTGAAGTAATTTTGGCTTAAAGTTTTGCTTATTTTTTATGTATGACAATTAAAAAAAAAGTTGGCATATACAGATATGCCACAGTTACGATCAAAATATAGATTTTGATCGCATTTGACTGAAATGGTCATCGGGAGATTGAAATGTAATAGATCTTTCTGTTAGATTTCAACTTGCCAATTTATACTTGAAATTAACAAATGTATGAAAATAGCCTCGAACTCAAACGTCTTGCTCATTTCGTTTCTTTTTAGGTGATAAACAAAAAAAAAATCAATCAATTTCTTATCCTTCTCGACTATTAACAACTTAAGAGAACGGTATTATTGTTAGGGGGATAAAATATTGGTAGGGAGGGGAGAAGTATGTATGGCGTGTGAAGTTGCCTCGCCAGGCATGCACGTGCATGCTAGCCGTGTGCGCTCTACGGGCTGTAGTCAACAACAAAGAGCTCTGGGTTGCGTGGAGGGGCGCTTTTCGGCCTTCAAAATGGCTCTGCGTCGGAGAGGTCCAACTGTTTGGATACGGCCAGATGATTTTATTGTAAAGTACTTTCAGACGCAGCTGTGTGCAAGGAGCCTTTTCAACTAAAGAACGACCCAGCAAATTCGATCGCTTTAAAGCTTTTCGAAGAGTATATCCAGTAAAACGGGCGAGACAGAGATAAAGCGTGACTTGTATTAACAAACGCACGCTATAAAAAAGGGGCTAAGTGAAGCGTTTCCCGATTGCGATCTAAATACCTATGTAATCTTACTTAATCTGAGAGTATACCAATAGAAAGAAAACCTTGGATATTTGATAACACCGGAAGGAATTATCTGATAAGAATTAGTGGGAATTATGGGATAAGAAAAGCATATGAGAGGTTTCTTCGATGATATAAACTTTGTGTGCCGGTTTTTCTTTTTCTTTCAATTCCCAGTTGTTTTGAATTTTGCAATAATGATTACAAAGATAGCAAACGATTTTTACATCAGCCATTGTTGAGATTTCATCAACCGAAATATACCGATTCATTGTTTATTGACATACTTATTGTTAATGAGTGAAATTCACACTTTTTGGTTTGTATGACGCAACAATGATAGAAGCATACTTCCTGTAACTATATTGCATATTTAAATGTGGATACAGAGAATCTAATCAAATACTGCACGTGCATTTAGGATGTTTTTAAATACAAACGACACCCAATGAGATAGTTTATGTTATCTATAAAATAGTTTATTTTTTTCGTATCTATTTCGTATTGATACTCTCTATCTATTTTATTCTTTTTTCCCTCTATTTTGTAGAAAAATAGAGAAGAATATAGCAAACTAAATTATAATAATAACTATTGAAGATCAATACAAATGCAAAGAAGTATTTGCTGACTTTCTATGAAATATTTTAGTTCGACTTGGTGTAGAGTTATCAAACTACCTGATTTTTTTAATAGATCCAGCATTACTAAAAGGACATTATTTAATGGGCTGTTATTCATAATGATATTTTTTAATTGCATTTATGTAGTGTAATTTACGAAATTGAGGTTGTGTATGGCTCTTGAAAACGACCAACATCATTTTTGTAGTTCTGTATTGTACGCCCACACTGCGTAGAACCGACCTTGGCTATGTGCCAAGAATAGTCAATTCATGCTGAAGGGGAGAAAGAAATAAAGGATGTATGAATTGACCACCAACACGCGAAGTCACGTGCTTTATACATAAGTTTTCAAACTTGTACAAGCAAAATAATTACCACTTTAGGAACTAGAATTTTCATGAAAGAAAAGCTAATTTTTCCGACGTACAATAATAAACGCTCATCCCACGAAACGCATTGATTACCCTAGTATCGGAATGGATTCTCCTTCTTTTGACATGCGCAGAAGTGTCGAAAGGTGTACAGTAAATAATATCGTATATATCAGGTATTCACTGTTATTCTCGAGTATCTTGATTCAGCTTATTTATCTTGTTGATTTCGAATACTATTGCTGTCCAAGTATTGTTAATTTCATCAACAATATATCCATTTCAACAATGCAAATTCAACCAATCAATAAAATAATTGAAAAGCGGTAAGTAGATTGGAATTTCATGTAATAGGATTAAGAATAATAGTGGGGCACAGTATATTGTACAGTATCTACTATTCCTGATACTATTACATGAAATTAGTAGAAACACGTGTGTGGACAACTAAAATTAAACAAATTAATGAAACAATGGAGGTGAAAATTAAGAAAAATTGAAGGCGTAACAATATTAAATAAAATCATGAATTCGCCAATCAGATAAAATTGTAAGCTTACAGCTAATAAATGACTGGATCCAAAACGAAAAGTATAAAAATGGAAAAATCAGATAGAAAGAATACAGGAAAACAAATCAGCAAAGAAAGGAAAAAGTTGGATACTAAAAGAAAAGAGACGCAAAGGAAGACCTAGGTTTTCTGGTTTAGGCTAGTTTTCATTAAATATAATCAATCTTTCGTTATAATAATAATAATACATTTTTTTTTTTGAAGAAATGCCATTTATGAAATATTGAAATCTATGTATTGTACAGTGTGCTTTTTATTAGGCCAAGAATAATTAAATAAATCAATTGCTACTTCAGGCTTCCAGTAAACAAGCATTTAGTGGCACGCCGGACAATGAATGATGTACCACCTGAAGATTTTGACAGCGTCCATGTTTTCTTAGTTGGCTTTGAATCTACTATCTTGGTAATAAGGCGGAGAAGCTATTCAGTTGGTCATCTCGGCAGGTACCCAGAAATGGTTGATTCTTGCAAGAAGAGGTTCAGTAACATAAGTAGGGGTATCGCGAAGCCTAGGATGCGAAAGGGCCTTGTAACTTCTTCGAGATCAGTACAACGAAAATAGTTGAAAATAAATAGATATAGTATAATTTTAGAGATCATGCTGCAAATTCATCGAGTTTATGTATCTGTTAACAATTCTCTTGGGGAAAAAAAGGTTTAGAAACTGTAACTAATTAATTAATTAACGAAAAACAGTTTTTTTTTTCATAATTAAACTGATAATGGATCAATCAACTAATTTTCTCATGAAAAATTAACTCAAAAACCTCCAGCCAAGTTCGAAATACTGCAGGTTTTTAGAACATACAATCTGTACAGAAAATTAAAAAAAAAATCCAAAACAATTCAAAAATTTTTAGCCATACGAAACTGTAAACATTTTTGTCAGGAGTGAGCATGAGCCTGCTTATCCGAGACTTCAAAGCACAATTTTCGAATTCTCTGATCTAACCCTTAGCTCATCTTTGATCTTCCATAATTAAATGTATACAGAATTTGCAACCTCTCATGAGTAGTATTTTAATAAAAAATAAAATAAAATTAAATATATATATATATGACACTAAATAATAAGAAATATATAAATAATGAATTTAAACAGTGTACATTAGGAGTTCTTTCCTCTTTTTCTTTTTTTTAAGGCGCAACTTACTTTCTGTTTTGAAATAAACTAAACGTGGTATCGGAAGGTACTTTCTAATTAATTCCATGTCATAATATTCAATCATCAGCCCCTTTTTATCCCTTTAAGGAATGTGCAACACCTTGCACAAGATTTTGACACGATTAATGCAATATAGTGTAGTATGCTGAAACATAAACCTGTAAAGTTTCTGATGTTTACGGTATAAACATGTCTTTTGGGGGAAAAAATTCATTTATCTTTATTATATTTTAAAAAATTAAAATTGCCATTAATTTTAAAAATAATTTTTAAAAAATTTAATAATTTTTCTGTTTTGTGCGAAATATAAAAGCTACACCTGTTCTAAATTATTAAATATATACTATATTAAATTAGCTGTTGGATTTTAATCTGCCGTGGGTGGATGTGATGGATTGGAAAAGAGATCAATCGACCGTGAGATGCGGTGATTGATTCATTCAGTCCAATACCCTTGGAGGGTAACGGATTGCGATGCTGTAGCCAATGAAGTTCTAACTGAGGCTCGGCTATTGCTGTTACCCTCCTGCCATGATCAGAGCTTTAATAGCTCAATAACACCTTATTCCTACACTGTCCTCTACAGATAACGGGGAAGATGAAAAGCATTCTTGCTTCGCCCCTTTAAGCCAGTCCTTATAAGGACTATAAGGACTTTAATCTGCCGTGAGATGCGGTGATTAATAATATCCTTGGAGGATAATGGATGGCTGTAGCCAATGAAGTCCCAACTGAGGCTCAGTTATTGCTGTTACCCTCCTGCCATGATCAGAGCTTCAATAGCTCAATAACACCTTATCCCTACATTGTCCTCTACAGATAACGGGGAAGATGAAAAGCATTCTTGCTTCGCCCCTTTAAGCTAGTCCTTATAAAGATAAGGATATTTTGTATTTGTGATGCAAAGTGTTTTCACGTCTGTAGGTTAGGTAACAAAGTGAATTAAATAACAAAGTCTGTAGGTTACGTAATAAAGTGAATTAAATGGCTAATAGCAGGCAATGATTTTTGGTTTATATCACCAAAATTGTAGAGCTCTGCCTACGCTGTAAATACGTATATTATTCCCCCCCCCCTCCTGACTGTCGATTGTTGTTTAGTTTGTCTTTGCAACTAAAATAGTTATTGGCTTGCTTTGCTTTTACAACCAACTAAAAAAATTTACTCTGTAAAAAATAAAATCACTAGAAATACGATTTTAAAAAAATCACAGTCCATAATAGAAAAAAAAAGTTTGATTTATATAAGTTGTCTGGAATTTGCTAAATAAGCGTCAGATTGGAAACGTGCTTCAATTAAAAAAAAAATACTAATTGAGTTAACTGAAGTTAATATGCTTGTCTTCATTAAATCTCGCAGCCAATGTTAGGTTTTTATGTTCAGGCGAATGTTGATTACAATAATGATAACAGTTTGTAACAGATGGTTGCATGCTTAAAAGTATATAATGTCCATGTTTATAATTTTAAGCAGAGTTTTTGGTATATGTGAAACAACCCTAGATTCATCATCATCATTATGATATAAAATATTATCTGAAAAACTCTCTTTAATTATATATAATAAATAGCTTCAAATGAATATGTTGAATGTCTGAACAGCACCTGATCATATATAATAAATACGAAATATATTTTAATACATGTTTCATTTTAATATCTTTCTACATCAATTTTCAAAGATAAATGGATTATTTCGTCTTCGCAATCAAATAGTCTTATTTATTTTTTTTTCGAGTTGCTAATTGACACATTATTATTAAGTAATGAGTATAGGAAGCTGGCATAACTCAGTTGGTACAGACGAGCCCTTTGTTGGAAACATATGGGTTCGAATCCCGTGTATAATGTGAGGAACCTTTATCAGGTGTTTTCAATCAAATGGAGTTAGCCGCTCTCATAGGAGGTAAATGATTTCTTTCTTCCTGAAACTCGTTTTTGAATGGATAGACTGAATATAAGAACCACAAAATCCTTTCAAAGCTCAGTAAGAGGCTATTTGCGTTTTATCATATGAAAATTTGTAGGTGTCATACTTATAGGTCAGGAACGTGTAACTGCCTAATTGCTTTACCATGTGAACAATACATTTAACTGCAAGCATTCTGTATGATCTGGTTTTATTTGAAATGGAGAAATTATCATTTGGTATTTTCTAGAAAAGTAGTCTTATAATCAGGACTCGAACAAATACACTCGTTCTTGGGGAGTAGACTTTGCCAGCTAGCGAGAAGCTGCAGATTGGACAAAATAAAATATTTTCTATTTAATAAACAAAAAACTTTATAATTTTTTTGTAACTTTAAGAAAACGCGGTAGAATATTCGTAATATGTAAGTTCATTCTAGTAACAAAAATTGATCTAATGAAGCACAGTAAAAACACCAGAAAATCTGTTGTTTTTACTGTGCTTCTGTTCTTATTGTTTACTGACTTTTTTTTTCTTAGAATGGTTCTTAAAAAAAAAAAAAAGGAAGAGAAAAAAATTAAGGAGGAAATAATACAACATGCATCGTCAGCAAAAAAAAAAAAAAAAAATTGAGGTCACTTATAAAATGTATAAATATCACAATTGAATTATGATATTGAATCGTGGCAGGGTTGAGCTTTTATGGATGTAAAAAAGAAACAAAGAACAAATAAAAAAGAAAAAAAAAATCCAAAAATAGAAGGCCCTTTTAGAGAGGGAAAAAACAGACACACGCACAGAGAGAAAGTCTTTTCAGAATCAGCGCATCGTTTAGTGCTATTATTATTAATGCGATTATTAGCTAACCTTTGACATTTAATATTTACTGAGAAAAAAAACACCAAATTGGTTCTCAGTAAAACTCAACATGATTAATAAGAATTGTTGATTTTCGAGCATTTCATACATTTTTATTTCATTTTATTACGAAAATCACCTACGCATTTGTATTTATTAAATAAATAAAAATAAAAAAATTACAAAAAAAAAGATCTCTCTTTATATGCAGTACTTCTTAAATAGGATTTTTACTGATTAATAACAACTAATATATAATAAACTCTTTAAGCATTTTTGCGCATTAAAACATAACTAAATGTCATCAAGTTGGGAAAATAATTATTGAAAGCTTAATAGGGAGTGCTTCTCAGTTAATATTGTTTGAAATCCTTTGATTCAGAATAGATATTGATTTGGTGTAGAATTGTCACGTGCTAATATGGATCTAAATGTGATTTAAAAAAAAAAAAAGCATGTGATTCCAAAAATAAAAATACGATATAGGTAATTTGATTTCGTTCATTTGTAAATTAATAATAATAATAATAATAATAATAATAATAATAATAATAATAATAATAATAATAATAATAAATTAATAAAATAAAAACGTCTTTATTTAATATAAATTTAAATTTCAAGCTATAATTTTAACCATATATCATTCGTCCATTGACTATGCATTATATATGGAAACGGTTATCTATTATATTATTAATTATATTATTAATTATTAGTTATTATTAGCTTTTAACCTAATGATCCAGTAATTGGTTTGAAAACTATAACACTATTAATAAAAATAAAAAAAAATAATGAATGGCAATGGCTCCATCAATTATTTTTTTTGAAAAATTAAAATATGAAATACATTTATTTTGAACTTTTCGGGAATTTACAGTTAATTCTTTTGATTTTTTTCAGCATGGAGTCCTTAAGATAAATTAATCAATCACAAATAATTCAAGTATTTTATAGCAACAGGCAACCATAAACAGTTTTTTGCTAAAGGGAGTAATCATCAGCCTGTTTATTCTAATATTCTCCAAATATGGAGACTCGAAGTGGTTTGAAAAAGTTCTGTTTCGTCTCAAAAGTAGAGTTTTTAGATTACCTAATGTTATCTCTTAGCTCATCTTCAGTATTATATTAAATCTACAGCTTTACAAACACTCCATTTACATAAAAAATAGCGTACATCAAAAAAAAGTACACAAATTGCATCTATTTATTTGATGAAGAATAATTTAAACCATATATTTATTTATTTTAAATATCTTATGGTACTTTTTCAATAGTCCTTATAAGGACTGGCTTGAAGGGGCGAAGCAAGAATGCTTTTCATCTTCCCCGTTATCTGTAGAGGACAGTGTAGGGATAAGGTGTTATTGAGCTATTTAAAGCTCTGATCATGGCAGGAGGGTAACAGCAATAGCCGAGCCTCAGTTAGAACTTCATTAGCTACAGCATTGCCATCCATTACCCTCCAAGGGTATTCATCACCGCATCTCACGGTCGACTCTCACGTCATTTCAGTATCCATCTTATGGATACTGAAATGACGTGAGAATCGACCGTGAGGTGTATAATGTTCTTCTTCGTTTATATTTTTAAAAAGAAGATTAAAATAGTAAATAATAAAAAAAACAAATTTGGTTTATAAAGAGGCTGTTTGAATTTGGTAATCAATACGAACATCATTTAATTCTTTTCTTGAAGAATAACTTTCTTCAAATAACTTACTTACTTAGAAAAGAAAACTAATTTAATGTGAAATGAAGTTAATGTGTACAGCTTATTCAATTTCGGAGTGCTTCAAATCAAATATACGAAGCTGTTTGAAGATAACAACTGTGTACACAGCCATGCTGATTACAATAATGATAAGAGAGAGTTGCATGCTTAAATGTAAGGGTTTCCGTGTACAATTTCAAGCGTATTATTAGTTAAAGTGCATGCGAAACCTAACTCGTTTCAATTAAATTTAAATGTAATTAAAAATTAACTAATTTAAAAGAATTACAATTAATGTTTTTATTTAAAAAAATCGTTTAAACCTGAAACTAAAAGACTTCGGTTTAATTAATTTTTAATTTCAAGTTTTTTTTAATTTAAAAATTTTAAAAATTAAATTTAAATTAGATTTAGTATTTATAATTTAAATAATAAATATTCTTGAATGGATATTTTCAATATCTCAACGAACACTTGATCATATATAATAAATACGATGTAAACTGTATATATATATATATATATATATATATATATATATATATATATATAATATGATATATATAATATATCACTTCCAGACCTAGTTAGCAATTAAGAGTAAAAAAAAAAAAAAAAAAAACCTATCTGACCAGGGACTCGAACCCTGGTTCCTTAGGTTAAAAGCCTACTGCTCTACCGGCTGATTTATATTTTACTTTCTCAATAACCATCTACCTAAATTCGGACGAACTATTTACATATATACATAGTACATAGCATGCTTATTTCAGTTAATTTTTTTTTCTTTGACATTTCATTTTAATTTACAACATGCTCACTGTCTATTTCCACCTAAAGTCCTGTACAATCTTTTGAGCAGTTATTTTGCCATTTAGTTTTTTATTCCGTGATTTTTGCCTTTCAAAGTGAGTTGTGCGGGCTTGTCTGCTTTTTTTTTTTTTTTTTTTTACCTGTATGACAATTATAGGTCTGAAAGATGGATACATTTTTACTGAGTGTTGTAGCATGTGAATTGTACAATTACTTATTGTGTATGTTATATTATATATATGATGAGATTTTATTTCGTATTTTCTAGAAAAATAGACTTGTATTATGACAATGGAGTGTCGAATATTTGTTACAGTCCGAAAATATGTCAGCAGAAAATATACACCTAACCTTTCATTTTTAATAATTTTTTGAACGTAATATTTTCAGTACAGATGATACAAAGGGATACAAACGTTGTCCTCGCGCTAACCACTGTATTGAAACTATTACGTTCAAAAAAATTACCTTGGTTATATATATATATATGTGTGTGTGTGTGTGTGTATTCTTGATCTTCTACTCGGTTGTAATGATACATTTTAGAGAATAAATTTTAAATGACTTTAAACCCAGATAAAATATTAAATTTTAATGATAATGATACAACTAGTTTCAGCCTTTTACAGCCTTCTTCAGGTATTTACTAAAGGTAGAACACAGTAATAAAAAATTGAAGTCACAAAAAACTGAGAATTACAGGCAAAAAATGCAATGCATAATTGACACAAAAACGTTGTATTTTTCAAGTCGTTCTATCTAACGCGCTATTGTTTGTTGTATGCGTGCTTGCAGGTTCTCGTGAGCGCAGTATTGAACAGCGAAAAATGTTTTCGTATTTATCCCAGCAAACCGAGTGACTCTATAGATCGTCATGAGGGTTATTAGAGAAAAGAACATGACTGGATAGCGCAGATGCATGTGATCTTTTATAGGAGATGTCTCTCTTATGCTCCTCCTTGTAAAGCAAAGTTAGATCTTCTCAGCGAAAGAATCTCAAATACAAAACGTTGTCTTGCCCATTTGTTCAACGTAAAAAGGTCTTTAACTCAAAAACTTATAATGGTTATGAATAATGATAATTTTCATGATTTTATCTTTAACAGTGAAGCGCAAGCTACACGGATACAAAATAAGAATAAGCTTAATCTTATCAAGAAGTTTGATACTCTTAAGAGAGTACAAAACGCATCTTTTCCTACTAAAGCCTATATTAATCCTGACAAAGCTGTCTGTAGTAAACAATTCATCACATGTTTTAACAGTTGCTGAAAAAGATATTCTAAGCAAAGGTCTAAATTTCATTCCCTTACCTAAGTTTATTCCAAAAGAATCTCTACTTACTAAAATAGAAAAAGACAGTTCACTTATTCCTAATCATTTGGCAAAACTTCTCCGTATTGAATCCATCTTCATTATCAATAAAGGTAAACCTCCAAGAGATAATCTTTCTCCTGCCGAAAGACAGGCCTTAAAGAATCTTAAAAAGAACAAAAACATCATTATTTTACCTGCAGATAAAGGCAATGCCACGGTCGTCCTCAATTCTGAAGATTACCACAATAAAATGCTTCAGTTGCTTGAAGACAATATTACATATCCAATTCTTCAGGATGATCCAACAAGGGAACTACAAAACCGTAAAAACAATCTGTTAAAGACTACATTTGAACTTCTTCACAATATGCGCCTTCCTTTACGTTCTCTTCACCCTCTTATTCCACGCATTTATGGAGTTCCGAAGATACACAAAGAAAACACCCCTCTTCTACCAATTGTGGAAGGAATTGATGGTCCTACTTATAAGCTTTCGAAACATCTTGCACAATACCTCAAGTGTTTCTCCAATAAATCTTCATCGTTCATCAAAAACACCACAGACTTCGTTTCTCATATCAAAAATATTTCAATCAGCGAAAATGATATCATAGCAAGTTTTGACATTATCTCATTATTTACTAACGTCCCTACTGAGGAGGTATTAACATTACTTAAGGACAAATTGTCTAAAAAAGACTTAAATATAAAGAGCTAATAAGCTTCATTTCGGCGATACTACGTACTAGGGTCACTTGCATTAGCTCACGCTAGTGGTCGCCGATACTTTATAGTTTACTATATTCTCATGAAACTCTCTGATTCCAATCTTTGAGTTTCTTATTCGGTTTTAAAACAATGCGGGATTTAATATCCCCTTAATTTAAATAATGTCTAAAAAGATATTTGCTTTACTAAAGCATTGTATTCAATCTGGCTACTTCATATATAGGGACTCCCTTTACAAACAAAACCAAGGCCTAGCAATGGGCAACCCTTTATCCCCAGTTCTAGCAAACATTTTCCTGGAAGATTTTGAAACAAAAGCCGTATCGTCCTTCTCATTTAAACCGAAACTTTGGAGACGTTATGTTGACGACATTTTCATTATATGGAGTCACGGACACACATCTTTCATGGATTTTCTTCAACATCTTAACACCCAGCATCCTAATATAAAATTCACTGCCGAACTAGAACGAAATAACTGCCTTCCTTTCCTGGATGTAATTCTTACACGATGCTCTGATAGATTTAAAATCTCTATATACCGAAAACCAACTCATACTAACAGATATCTGCACTGTCAATCTCATCACTTTCCACCACAAATGCTCGGAACTATTTCTACCTTAGGACGCAGAGCACGATCTCTTTTAAATGAACCAGATGAACTCCAAAAAGAAATTGAACAACTTTCTCTTATCTATAAACAAAATGGATATTCTGAAAAAACAATTAAGAAATTTCTTCTGGATCCTCCTAGGCAGCTATTGATTTTAAATGTAGAATCTCAATACCTTACATTAGTTCATTCTCCAATAAATTGGCTAAAGTCCTTAAAAAATACAACATCAGGACGTTTTTCACTACACTCCCTAAAGTCCTTTCTCTTATAAGCCACACGAAGCCAATTCATCATAACCTGAAATATCCTGGTGTTTACAAGTTATGGTGCGATTGTAATATTCCTTATTTTGGACAGACTAACAAATCTGTTGACCTTCGTATTAAGGAGCATAAGAGAGACTTCTCCTATAAAAGATCACATGCATCTGCGCTATCCAGTCATATTCTTTTCTCTAATAACCCTCATGACGATCTACAGAGTCACTCGGTTTGCTGGGATAAATCCGAAAACATTTTTCGCTGTAGTGATGAGTTTGAAAGGAAAATCGTGGAGTCCAGAGAAATCCTCCTTAATCCTGAACATTTGAACCACAATTTGAGTTACAACATCCCTGATAGCCATGCTGCAGTTGTTCAAATATTGCCTGGAAATATAAACCAAAAGGACATCGATCAAGAGGAAGGCCCAGGAGCAGTTGGGCAGAGGACTTTTTTAAACTTTGAAAACGTTACAGGCAAACAATTGCCCAATACGTGAATCCAAGAAGAAGACGAAGAAAATTAAAATGATTAAAAAAGGATTATTACCTATCCTGTGGCAATTAATCTCATGTGCTGAGAAAAAAGGCACCAAACTAGTTTTATTAAGCTCAAAATGCTTATTATGAATTATAGCTTATCTTAGGTAACCTTAACTATTCATACTGAAAGTTAAAGTGATTTAAAAAATAAAATTTTACTCAAATGGCCGGAAAACACAGATAAAAAGATGTTGTCGTTGGACAGGACGTCAAACCCTTGACCTTCAGATTACAAACGTAATATTGTACTAGCGAGCCATCCTGTATCTAACACTTTTTTTTTAATACGATAATCAACTATCGTATTAAAAAAAAAAAAATCGAAATATTGAAAAACGTTCTCTCTTTATCTCCGGCACACTTTATACACTGGTATCCAAAAGCTAAGGACAAACTACATTTTTAACCTGTATATGAAACAATTTTCATGACCACAGCCAAATGTGCACATAACTTTATTACCAGCATACTAATGAATTATATTACACATAAAAATGCGTTATAAATTTCGTACAAATTAAATTGCAATTCGTTTTTGGACAAAAAATTCTGGAAAAAAAATTTTGAAAAATAATTATAAATTTCTTAAGAAATTTGTAATTATTCTATGCATTTCAGTATAGAATAAGTGTACCCCGGACTGCGATGCAGTGCAGCTCTCACAGCGTTGTACCATGCTTAGCATCAAGTGACTCGGGAGTTCTTGAGACAAATTGGCCGATTCCTTTTTCAGAGCAAGGATAAGGCCTTGTTTGTTTTCTGGAGGGGAATTTCGAGCAGCAATGCGTCTCTCTATTGCTTTCCAAACGTGTTCTATGGAGTTGAGATCTGGAGATGACTGAGATATGCTGCTTGAGACGGTAATGGGTAGCAATGCTGTAGCCAATGAAGCTCTAACTGAGACTTGGCTATTGCTGTTACCCTCCTGCCATGATCAGAGCTTTAATAGCGCAATAACACCTTATCCCTACACTGTCCTCTACAGATAACGGAGAAGATGAAAAGCATTCTTGCTTCGCCCCTTTAAGCCAGTCCTTATAAGGATAATTTGCTGCTTTTAGTTAATATTATGTCATGAAGGGCAATGCTGTAACCCGGTCGGCAACCTTTTCAGACTCGCGGGCCACATTCGACTTTTATTTTTTATAATCAGGCCACAAGCGTTTAATTAAGCGAAAATAATGAGTGAAAAAAATATTAAGTTATCAATTTTTATTATATCAATCTTATCTCCACTCATGTTAGATGTTATCCTTGTTTGATGTTATCCCCACTCATGATGACTCACACGGCTGATTCGCGCCAAGTCCCACGGCGATATCACGAAGTATATTAAAATTTTATACCTATTATAATATGAATAACAAATTAAAATAAATTTTTAATTTATTATTCATATTATAAAATGTCTTTTTTAAATAATTCAACATACGGGCCACATGCCATGTAAGTATGGTCAACCTTTTATGGGCCGCCGGTTGCCGACCCCTGCTGTAGCCAATGAAGTTTTATTTCCCCCAAAAAAATTAATATTATGATTATGATCATAATAACACCCAGGGTAACGGATGGCAATTCTGTAGCCAATGAAGGTTCGACTGAGGCTTGACTATTGCCGTTACCCAGCCATGACCAGAGCTTTTAGCTCAATAACACCCCATTCACACATTCTCTTCAATCAGATGAAGGAATAAAGAGTCAATGACTCGGTCCATCTCCCCCCCCTCCAAAAAAGTTAATACTGTATTATGAATTATGAAAAACTCCGTGTGGTGACTGGGATAAGAATAGCCCACTGTAGCCCATGCATGTCGTACGAGGCGACTAAAATGGGTACCAAGGGAGAGTAATGAATGACAATGCTGTAGCCAATGAAGTTTTAACTGAGGCTCGGCTATTGCTGTTACCCTCCTGCCATGATCAGAGCTTATAGCTCTATATATTACCCAATCCATACATTTTCTTCTACAGATAACGGGAAATATGAAAAGCATTCTTGCTTCACCCATCTAACCAAAAAAAAACAGTTAACATTATGGCGTGATGCCATGAGGTTTTTTGTTTGTTATCTTTATTTTTACACTTCAAAGAACTACTTTTAAAACAAGACAACAAAAAAAGAAGTTCTGACTCTAAGTGTAGCATTTTCGCCCGCGATGCTTTTGAGATTATATATATATATATATATATATTCTTTATCTAATATTTATATTTAATTTATATATATTATTTAATTTAATATACTTTATTTAATATATATATATATATATATATATATATATATATATTAAATCATATTTTTAAGCAGTTATATATGTACTTAAATGACGTAAATAAAGCATTTATTTAATTCGTAATTAAATCTTTATGTCAAATATGCAAACGGAAAATTTAGAATAATTTTCGGAAACAAAAAAGTTATTCTGAATTGCTAGCTTAAGGCAACATGCTAACCCGTTTGTTCGTCAATCTGTGATGCGAGGTAAGTTTAGCTACCGGCCTATCTCAGTGTTCAACACACCATCGTTACTAAATTTAATAATTTTAATCTTAGTATGTAATGTAGCAGGTTTACGTGTCTTATTTTCACTGGAAGACACAGCACCCTTTCTTTGAATTTTATCTGCCATTATTAACAACAATAAAATATTAGTTATAAAGAGTTAATCATGCACAACAAACCATCAAAACACGTAGCAAGAGAGATAGAGCAAAGATGTCGGAAACAAACAGTACACAAAAACTGCGCATCGGTTGATTAATGTAGGCGCCATGTTGCATACGAAACCCAGTTACTAAATGTTATAAATCTAACTAACTATATATATATATATATATATTTTTTTTTTTTGTGACTAAGCCAAGCATTACATAATCCAAGTGTTCTACGAGATATGGTTGTTTTTCACGCACTTGAGGCTTCCTTCTTTAATCAAAGAGTCTCACATCGGAGAATGAAAATCATCTAACGCCTAAAGACACTCACAAATACCGATGTTTTCCAGTAGGCTTTGAATTCGTGGTCTTGGCAGTAAACGTGGAAAGGGTATTCACTCAGTTATCTCAGCTGAGACTCGACGCAATAAGGTGTTTTCAGTATATAGAGCCGTTACCGTATCCATTACCATTACCTGTAATGGATGACCCATTGTAGCTTGTCCGAGGTCACGTCAATGAAACTAACCAAATTCGTATTAGTTACTTAATCGAGAAAAAAAAAATAGTCTATAAGGATTACACTTGGCAACTGGTTATAAAGAGGGGATAATGAATATCATTATAATTTTATAACAAGTAGACAAATAACGAAAATACCTAATAATTTAAAACAATTTAAATTATTTAATACAAAATAATTTAAATTGGTTAGACTATAATAAATTTAGTTTAATCCTTTATCCAAGTGTATGCAAACAAAGTTTGCACCTGAAAATATCTTCAAGACTGGGGTAAGGTAGTGCAACACCAGGAAACTCCGAGCAAAGGTGGACCAAGCTCTCATCACTCCTTGTCTCAGTATCTCCCATAATGCAAAGCACACCTTTCAGAATTCATGAAAGCATATTCGTTGCATAATTCCTTCAAATATGTTAGAACCATATTATTAGTTTGTTGCATTATAAAATGTCACTGTTGTTTCTATATATTTTTTTTTCTTTCAGAAAACTCTAAACGGTAAAAGTAGAGAAACAATAGATATTAGAGGTATAGGTCGTGTGATTTTAAGATTACTGTCTATTATTCTAAATAAAAATAAATGCAGTGATATTAGTACATCTTATATATCACTTCCGTACCTTAAATTAGCTGTTAAAAAGAGGGGGGGAATGGTCCGGACAGGGACTTGAACCCTGGACCCTCAAGTTAAAATCTCTACGGACCCTAATCCTCTACCGACTGAGTATATTTTATTAACACTAAAGCATCTATGCACAAGCAAAATAAATATATATACAACTATTTACAATATATACATTTGTACATAGAATGCTTATTCTAATTCGCATTTTGATTTACATTTCTTGGTATCTTAATAATATATATATTATGTACAATTTATTTTTCCTTATTTTTTACATCATACTCTGCTCAGTGTTTACTTCTTCCTACAGTCCTTTTTACATGAGTTGAGCAGTATTTTTCTTTTAATGTAACATAACTTTACTATCCATGGAATTCTGTATTATGAATTTAAGTTACCAGTCACATTTCTATTTCCATAAATCATATTTCCTTTTTATAATGAAATTCCTATATTTTTGTGGTATATTTCCAGTTACATGTAGGATTAGATCTACATTATTGTCTCTTGTGAGGGGACACATTTCCTTAAACCTATGGAAGGTTTGTTTTAAAATATACAACAATGGATTTTATATTGTTAACTAATCTGACAATATTCATATATAAATGTACATATACACACATATACATATATACCTATTACTATTTTACATATAATACGTCTTCTATGCATGTGACTATTTTACTTATAATACATATAATTATTCTTTCGGAGACACTTCTTTATAGCCCTTTGTTATGTTTGACTTGACAATTTTACATTTGGACTGTAAACATTTTGGATTATACATTTACAGTATAATGTACATTTTGGATTGTACATTATACATTTACAGTATAATGTACATTTTGGATTGTACATTATACATATACAGTTTGGATTATACAGATATAGTTTGGATTATACATTATTAACTTATCCTGAAGTGTTAAGCGCTATTTACATATACTATATTTATACATACACATATAGTTACTTTACATATCATAAATATTCTTAACATATAATTACTAAAACTTGTTTTTGCATATCATTACATGATTTATTGCTTCATTATTATCACTTTCAGATTGCAACTGTCTATATATGCAGTATTTGTTTTAACATAGAAGGAGAGGGTTACATTTTGGCAGAGATTTGAGTTACCCACCGGATCAGTAAAATGTCATCAAGTTCTTCCACTTTATAAACTGTCATTGACATTTTCGATACATAAAACTAAACTACAAACTCTATAATTGACAAATATTATGCACAGAACTACAACTAATTATAGCATAAAGCAATTAATGTACAAGTGGTTATACAGCTTAATGAAAAAGTTAACAATATGCTTTTCTTTCGCTTATGTATATTTATTTTATCCTGTATATGTGTGTTTTATGCTTTTTTTTTTAAATTTATGGTGGGTCCTTTATTTCTATGATTTGCAGTTGTTCTTTGAATTCTAAGATGAGACCTATTTGCCGCCATTGGTGTTTGGTTATTTTGTTTCTGTTTATGGTATCGGTGATTGTTTCTTTTAATATGTTGTTTATTTTCTTGAGTATGTCTGGTCCTGTTTCCCTTCCGTAAATTTTGTCGCATCTGTATGTCCAAATCGAGTACATGGTTGTTATAATAATGATTGCTTTAGTTGTTGTTAATGTTACCTTCGTTTAACCAGAATAATGTGTGTTCTGTAAAGGGTTGTTTGTGTTTTATGAATGTTTGAACCGTGTTCCATATTTGAGAGGTGTGAGGGCAGTACATCATTAAGTGTTTCTTGTTGGGGGCAAAAATGACATCTGGTGGGGCCTTGAAGTGGGATCCCTTTCGCTGTGCACCATATTTTGGTGGGCAAACAAGCGTGGTGTACTTTGTAGTAGAATGTTTTTAATTTTGGGTTTATGGGCAGATTGAAAGCTTTTTTAAGTGCATTTGATAGTCTTAATGTCCCGACTGAGCCACCCGGGCACATGTCTAGCTTTTTATGGAAAATAATATGCTACTATCGATCAATTATAAAGTGTCTAATAATAATGAGTCCGCGCAGTTAGCCTAGTGGCTTTGCGCTTCTCAACCATATGACTGGGGAAGGAGTGTCCTAGGTTCGATTTCCGTCGACGACGTGAGGAACTAAAGGATCTGCCATAGCCAAGTTAGCCGGTCTTGGGCGCGGACAGCAGGGGGTTTTTCCGCCAGTTTATTTGGCGTTTTTCACCCCACAATTCCAAATTGCTTTTTTTGTAGTAATCCGTGCCATGTTTAAGTTCGTTTTTCGTCTATTTGAATATCTGAGGATTGTTTTATGAACGAGATCTAGTCTTTTGTTCCTCTATATTTTTTAAAATTTCCTTTCTGATCAGTCGTATCAATATGATTATCTGATAAGTAGTGGTATATGGAATATGCTATGATTTCAGTGAAGCATAGTTGGTAGGCATGTTACTTGGGTTCTCACTCTTATCCATGTTTTTCATGAAGAGAAAGGTACGCGCAGATATCATCCAGTCTTACAGTGATCCTGATTGCAACAAATAATTAAATTGTTCTGCCATTCGATGATTCTCTTTCCTTAATCCACGAGTCGTCTTTATTATATTCAATAGGATTATCCCAGATTGACTTCCAAAATTCGAGTACTTCTTCTTTTTCTGGTGAATGATTATTCGCAATTGCATTTCTCTGGAGAGAGTGAAAGAAGCGACGTTGATTCATTTGAAATTGTATATTTTGTACCTATCGGTTGCTTTTTGCTTCGAATGTTTTAATTTTCTGTGCAGTCGCTGTAATTCTTTGTTTTAGCTCTTCGGTAACTTGAGCAATTGTTTTGTTGGGCAAATTATACGTGTTAATCAGTTTGTTTTTGACGTTATTATTTTTCGGCCGTCCTTCTTTAAGACTTTTTAAGTTGCTTAGATCATCTCGAAGTTTGTTGACTTTTTCTTCCAACCGGATTTTCCATGGTGCAGATTGCTTCTTCTTCACAACTTCTCTGTTTTCTTCTACAGTCGATTTTTTACATTTTTTGCTCTTGCGATTTACAACCAATTTGGAATTTGAATTACAAAGTTAGATATAGCTACCACCTGTAACCGGTAAATTTTATTCTTTGTAAAAGTCAATAAATTGTTCATATAAAATTGTGTAAAACCCTAAAATTCGGAGTTCCAAGATTTTAATTCGTTTTTATTTCTTCTTTTCATTTGGCAAGCAGCTCTAAATAAAGGTGAGTATTTTTCTTTTCTTTCCCCCTTATTAATCTTTATTTTCATCTTACATGGCAGACTATGATAGGACAACTTTAAAAAAAATAAAAATAAAAAAAGTGCCTGAGCATATCCAGGAGTATAATGAAAACTACTTCTAAGAGGAATCGTGCAGTCATCCCAAAGGAATGAATGAACTTTGTTGGACTTAACTTATCTAATTCTTACATGGCGGATATAATTATCGCGAAAATAAACTGTTTCCATGTTTGTAGAAGAATCTTTTTAATTCTAAAACTTTCTCTTTTCGATCAGCTCCTTAACTGCTGTAACTTCGTAGAAGAGAGGAAGGCTGCTATTACTTTTTATTTATGGTAAATCCCACCCATAAGAGGCTGTTAAACTATGATACATTAGCGTTAGCACTTGGATGGTCCATGGGTTAGATAACTCGGAAATCTTGCTCTAGAAATTGACACCAAACAGAGAACCATTTCAAGCTACTTCAGGTCTCCGATAAACAGCATGTCGATCTCAAACAGGCTATCACTTAAAGACATTTACAAACACCCGGACCTACAGTGGGGGATTCCAATCCACAACTTGTCGGTCGGGGGAAAGGGTATGTTGTCTAGTAGGCGAGCCTGACCAACATTGATTAAATAATTGAATTTTGAATTCAGTTAAAAAATTATCATACAACTAGATGGGGACTCATCATGACATTTACACTAAAAATGTTTGAAATGCGAACTTTAGTTCATAAGAATCCATATTTTCTTGTTTATAAAGATCGACTAATAAAAGCCGGATAGCTCAGTCGTAGAGCATTAGGCTTTAAACCTAAGGATCCAGAGTTCAAGTCCCTGTCTGGACTGTGAACAAATTAGAACTATTGTTTTTTTTTAATCTAAAACACGTTTTTTATATTTGTAATCTAGTATTAAGAATAACTAAATGGTACACGTCTGCGGATGGTATACTTCAGTGTGGAGTTATTCTCGATATAACAGTTTGAAAAACAACAACAAAAAATATTAGTACTATTATACGAAATTCATAATGATGATATAGAAACACAAATTTGATAAAAGAGTCATTTTTCTTTCTTGCTTTTTTTTCTATTCAAACTCTCTTCTTTGAGTGTAAATGCCACTGAAGTTCCACTTTATGTTATTCTTAAATTAACTTTCTCTCTCTCTCTCTCTCCCTCTTGTTATAATTCCAGTTTTATCGGCAGAATGATTCTAATTGATAATAATAATTTCTCCTTGATTTTAAAGAAATTATTGAAATCTGGTATTTAGAATCACTATTAAAATTTTCCTTTTAAATTGGACCATTTTAATTGCCGAATTTAAAAAAAATGCCCACTGTTCATTTATCCAAAATGGTTCTAGGTTATTACTGTGATACTAAATGACGTCACGATACAAGAATCCTCTTAAAAAATGGTCCGATTTAAAAGGAAAATGTAGATAATTTGACAATATATCTGGATAGTTCTCATTTTACGCCTTATTCTTATATATATATATATATATATATATATATATTTATATATATTTATTTATTTATTTATTTATTTATTTATCAATATATATATATATAATTATATATATTGATAAATATATATCAATATTTCATTTGATCGAGCATTCGAAATTGGTTAACAAACTGCCAAAATTCAAAACTCCCACATTGAAAAATTCATTCTTTCAATGTTTCTTTCTTATAACTGAGGAGATGACGTGAATAGGATATAATATTATGCCCCTTCTCCCATTCTGATATGAATTACATTTTTCGTTATAAATTTTCACTCGAAATACGAACTTAAAGTTGTTAAAAAGTTTACATCTACGTTCTTTTTTCCGGGCCTTTCTATGTCCAGCACCACATTTTTGTGAGAAGATACGAACAGTGAACTGAATAGTTTGTATCATCTCTAATGATCGATTCATTTGAAACTGCAGTGGAGTATATAGTTTTACTATCCGATATCAAGTTGTTTCCTTTTTTCGATTTCTCTGCTTTATTCTGATAACAACACTGCACGTTTTAGTTTGAAATGAATAGTTTTAAGTTACGTTCGTATCAATTCAATATTTTCTGATATTTTCTAATTATATTAGAAAATATTTCTAATATTTTCTGATATTCCTACAGGAAGGAGGTACAAGTAATAGCTTACTTATAATTCTGTCTCTCCTCTGAAGAGGCTCTCTTTGGGCCCTTAGAACGCTGAGCTGTTTCAAGTTATATCCAAAGCAACGAAGGCTATTAGTTACTTACGTATGATAACACAACTGTCGTGAGCGCTATACGAGCAGGTACGTCAGCATCTTACGAAACCAAAATAGATGTACTCGTTACAATCGGAAGGAAAAACTCTTCACCTCTTTATGAGACTGGTTACCACCACCTTCAACTAAAAAACACTGTAAAATGTTCTTCTCGTGGTGGACGGAATTCGAACCAAGGTCTTTCCAACCAAAGGGCATCATCGAAACCGAATGACCTACGGAGACTCCTACTAAGGTTACGAGGCCAGAAAAACAGGGATAGAAAAGAACTTTCAGTTTCGTATGAAACAAAGGTTGCTTACGATGAGCCATTATTAGACACTTGGAAATTTTTGCTACGATCCCATCCGCCAACACCGCTTTAACCGAAGTTTTTAGTTTCCGTGCATTACACCGAAGCCAACGTGTATGAAAGATACCTCCGCTAAAAAGGAGTTTTTGCGCCACGTGCATTGCACACTGGGCTGTGAGACGACTCACATCCCACTTAACTTAATAAAAACATCTGTGAAAATGACTGTGAGTCAGTTCGACTCGCAGTCGTTAACTAACGAGACTACTTGTCAAGATCCGTGAATAATTCATCAGCAAAACTTCCCGAACCTGATCTTCTGTCCTGCTTCTTTCTTTTCTGCTATTTTCATGTCCATTATTACCATCTTAATGAATTCTATATAGAGTGTCTATTTGAAATAAGATTATTATATCACCATTTATAGACAAATTTCATCTATAATATTATAATGTAGTTATTACCTTACTGTTCTCTTACAATCTTTTGGCTTCCTTTTCTTATAATAAGTTAGTCTGATAGCTGGCAGTTAATTACACGGGCAGTACTTTGAAATAACCATAAACAGAACTTTCAGGTCGATCGAATACGACAAATTATGGCATCTTTCAACTTTTTCAGTTGGGAAGGCTTTCTGTTCTTAATTTAAAGAATGTATAGTAAATTATATATATATATATATAACATATATATGACACTTATTATATATTTAACAAACTATATACTATATAAAATACTCCATCTGTACAGCGAAATAACAATCATATATCATCATAAACAGAATTTCTTCTGTTCTATTACAAGGTAGTTTTTACCTGATAATTATATACACAGCTTTCGCATATATTATATAAAATTATTGCAACTTTAATTCTTTCTGATAGCTTTTTCAGTTGAATATCAGATACTAAAATTTATTTAGGGCGTGCGATTCACATGACTGTCCTCTTGAAGTGCTGTTGTTGCACTAAGTAGGAAGTCGCTTTGATGTCCAATAAGATTGTAGGAGTCACACTAAGCCATCCAGGCAATCACTTAAAATTACTAAAATCGTCATCTTGTAAGAACATCATCAGTTTAATTACTTATAATTTTTGCTAATAAAAGAGAGTTTAGAAATCACATTAATTAGAGCTGGGATATGTTCATAACTTTCGTGCGATTTAAAGGTTGAACACTGATTACCTGGATAGCTCAATAAATGAAGCATTAGGATTTTAACCTAAGAATTCAAGTCCTTGTTGGTTTAGAAATAAGAAAGTTAATTAAGAAATAAAAATTCATTAAATTATATGAGTATTAAAAAATAGTTACAAATCACAAATTCTCAGGAAGATGAAAAGAGATTGCATGCAGTGAAGCTTCGTGAAAGTAAATAAAACCAAAACTTATCGCTATTGAACCAAAAAGAAATTTGTCGCCCGAACAGGGACTTGAACCCTGGACCCTTAGGTTAAAAGCCTAATGCTCTACGACTGAGCTATCCGGGCACTCAATTTGCTTTCTTTTTTTGCAAAATTCGTGTCTAGCTTAACACTGAATATTAAATAATGTTCCTCCTACGAGGATCCGCTGAATCGCGGATTAACTTCAAATTACATGTTCATGTTTGTCATCCCACTTGCTATAATATATATCATAACATTCTAATTATTGTTTTCTATAAAATATCCATGTAATCCCCTCCTGTACCAGTTAGTCGAGCGTTCCGAATTTAATTGTTATTTTTTAGCGTTGAACATTGGAAATGCACGCACTTTTAAGGGCAAATACTGTCCTACAATCGAGCTATCTGGTTATTAGCCAGTCGACTTTTTAATTACGCAAATCATAATTTTTATAGGACGCTTATTGACATCATGTTAGTTAGCATCTGCAGATACCTGACTGGGTTAGATAATTCAGACACCTTGTTCTAGAAATGACTTCAAAGAGAGAACCATTTCAAGCTACTTCAGGCCTCCGATAAATAGCATGGTGATCTCACACAGGCTATCACATAAAGACATTTAAAAACACCCGAACCTACGGTGGGGATACCAATCCACAACTTGTTGGTTGGGGGGAAGGGTATGCTGTGCAGTGGGCGAACCCGACAGACGTTGATTAAATAACTGAATTTTGAATTCAGTTAAAAACCTAATCACACAACTAGCTGGGAACTGATCATCATATTTACCCTAAAAATGTTTGTTATGCGAGCTTTAGTTCAGAAAAATCCATATTTTTTTGTTTAAAAATTTCGACTAATAAGAGCCCGGATAGCTCAGTCGTAGAGTATCAGGCTTTTTACCTAAGGATGAAGGGTTCAAGTCCCTGTTCGGGCAGTGATGTTTTAAAAATATTATGTTTTTTAAATCTAAAATACGTTTTTTATATTTGTAATCTAGTATTAAGAATAACTAAATGGTACACATCTGCGGATGGTCGACTTCAGTGTGGTGTTATTCTCGATATAACAGTTTGAAAAACAACAACAAAAAATATTAGTACTGTTATACGAAATTCATAATGATGATATTGAAACACAAACTTGATAAAAGAGTCATTTTTCTTTCTTGCTTTTTTTCTATTCAAACTCTCTTCATTGAGTGTAAATGCCACTGAAGTTCCACTTTATGTTATTCTTAAATTACTTCTTTCTCTCTCTCTCTCTCTCTCTCTCTCTCTCTCTCTCTCTCTCTCTCTCTCTCTCTCTCTGTCTCTGTCGCTCTTTGTTTGTTATACTTTAATTTTTATCGGCAGAATAATTCCAATTAATAATAATAATTTCTACTTTAATTTAAACAATTTATTGAAATTTCAGGGAAGATGAAAAGAGATTGCATGCAGTGAAGCTTCGTGAAAGTAAATAAAACCAAAACTTATCGCTATTGAACCAAAAATAAAATTGTCGCCCGAACAGGGACTTGAACCCTGGACCTTTAGGTTAAAAGCCTAATGCTCTACGACTGAGCTATCCGGGCACTCAATTTGCGTTCTTTTCTTGAAAAATTCGTGTCTAGCTTAACACTGAATATTAAATAATGTTCCTCCTACGAGGAGGAACATTTAGAATTTAGAATCGCTATTAAAATTCCGGTATTTAGAATCGCTATTAAAATTTTCCATTTAAATCGGACTATTATAATTACCGATTTAAAAAATAATAAAAAAATATGCCCACATTTTATTTATCCAAAATGGCTCTAGGTTCAATTACTGTGATACTAAATGAAGTCACAATACAAAACTCTTATTACAAAATGGTCCGATCTAAAAGGAAAATCTACGTAATTTGACAACATGTCTGGGTATTTTTCATTTTAAGTCTTATTCTAAATATATATATATTTAAATTACTAAATTCATTAAAATATACAAAATACAAAATAAAGATTAGAATCCATTGTCTTTATGAAAGCTAAAATCCCTGTTGAAAATATTTCATTTGATCGAGCAACAGAAATTGGTTCACAAACTGCCAAATTTCAAAACTCCCACATTGAAAAATTCATTCTTTCAATGTTTCTTTCTTATAACTGAGGAGATGACGTGAATAGGATATAATATTATGCCCCCTTCTCCCATTCTGATATGAATTACATTTTCCCTTATAAATTTTCGCTTGAAATACGAATTTAAACTTGTTAAAAGAGTACATCTGCGTTCGTTTGTCCGGGCTTTCTATGCCCATCACCACATTTTTGTGAGAAGATACAAACAATGAACTGAATAGTTTGTAACGTCTCTAATGATTGATTCATTTGAAACTGCAGTGGAGTATATAGTTTTACTATTCGATATAAAGTTGTTTCCTTTTTTCGATTTCTCTGCTTTGTTGTGAAAACAACGCTCCACGTTTTAGTTTGAAATGAATAGTTTTAAGTTACGTTCGTATCAATTCACTTTTGCCAATATTTTCGTTTATTTACATAAACCTTATTTTCTGGTTACATGTTAAAATTGCACGGGTCAAAATTACACGGATAAAATTACACTACCAAAATTACACAGGGAAGAAATTACACAAGGATGAAATTACATATAGATATAAATACACTAAGAAAAATTACACAAATTTGAATATTCACGCCGAAGTTTTTTACTTTAGAGTTTTTAAATTTTTATGATGAATTTTATATTTATTTTTCAGATAAGAGTTCCGGTAATTTTGTAATACTTTATAAGACCTACCTGTTGACTTTAATTCGATTAAAATATTAGTGGTATTTTGTTGTCAAATTACACACATAAACTTTCTTAATATTGCAAAAATTACTTTTATTTTAAAAAAATAATAAAAAACAAACACTAAGTCATATAAGCTGTACAACATAAAAAATCCAATCGTCTATTAGAGTCGTAATTTTGTACAATATTTGAAATACGTTGTTTTAACGAAATGTACCTACGATGTCCTGGGTTTCGTTGACCAGTTAAATGCTGCAAATAGTTTGTATGTTGTAAAGATAATTCTTTAACAATGTTATCCAAAGATTTCCAAACAGTTGGATGGGAACACTGAAAGAATGACTGAAGTCCATAGTGCCATCCTTCGATACAATTTATAGTTCTAGCTATACGGTTGGCTGCAGAGTGTCATGGTTCCAAGTAGAAATATTGAATAGAGGTTGTCTATAAGTGCAGTTCCTGAGCTGTCGACCTCGAATATATGTACGTTCGAAGTAAAGGAGAACTTCCTCGATTTGTTCATTATATTCGTCTAAATTAGAGACCAGATCAGCAACTTCTAAAAATGTTTCTAACACTTCTTCTTCTGGCAAACGTGCAAGTGATGGTAACATTTTAATGTGTACCGCAAATGACTGATTGGATTCATATAGAGATTTTAGTTCACATTCATTTACTTTGTGTATAATGGATTATGATAAGTGGAAAAAGCACCAATTTTGATGTTTTCAAAAACGGCACGGAAAGCATTCGTTGCTGTTGTTTCAAAATCGGTCAACATTTTTCGTGGTCGAGCTTGAGGAAGTTTCTCCAGTAACATGTTCAGCATCTTCACGAATATTTCGTCCTTTTTCCCTGGTAGAAGAGCTAGTAGACAAGGAAAAGCGACGCCTGAATCATATTGGACATGGATCCTGTATAACTGATAATATATTTCTGGAACCACTTTACATGTACCACCTGTTAGCCAAAAATCGTTAACTACAAGTTGATCTAGAACAGTCTTGTGACCAATTAGTGTTATACGTTCTGGATCTTCTGCCCCGGAATCATGAAAATCCATTTAGAGTACTTCTCTGGTATTTCAAAGTTTTTGTTATCTGGATTTGTCGGAACGTTTCCGATTGTTTTAGCTTTGGATGTATTTAATCGCCTCGTGATGGAGCGCTTCTTCGGTAGGCACATTTTTAGTCCGTCTGATACAGTCACTAAACTGTTAACTATAATTGCACGAGCCGTTGCGCCTGGATTCGACATTTTTGTTTTCATTTGATTTGCAAGTGGATGAGTTTCACATTCAAAAGTCCTATTAACATGACAGTGTTCTGAAGACTCACGGATAATCTTTTTGTCTCTGGTATGGAGCAGCGATCAACAACGTAAAGTTCTAAACTTTGCACAACGCCAATGAATAGTTCCGATAGCATTTTAACGGTGACGAACAAACTCAAATCCTTTGTAAATTATAATTTGACCACTTTTATTACTAACGCCATATCAAAATCAGCCATGGGTAAATTAAAAATTAATTTGAAAAAATTAATCACGAAATTTATTAACTCGCACATTATACACTAGTTGTATTACGAGTCACTAAACTAGAACCGAAGAATGTAAGACAAAAATTTAATTATCTACCTTCACCCAAACAATTCTTAGCAATTCTTGAGCAGTTTATGATGATTAACAATTGTCGATTGGTTTTACCTTAGGAAATTATTCCTGTAAATGTGAGGTAAGTACTAATTAGGGTAGCTAATCACTACATCATTTTGAATTTCCAACTCAACCATCTCCCTAAATCCCCTTGCCCAAATCTGCACTAGTGATTTACCCCTTGCTGGTTATAAATTTTGTACAATTTTTAGTAAATTTTATTTTATGTGTAATTTCTTACGTGTGTATTTTTTTCTTAGTGTATTTTTATCTATGTGTAATTTTTTCTTTGTTTTTTCTTCCCTGGGTAATTTCTTAATTTCGTAATTTCGAAATTACTTGTGTAAATATTTTCCTATTTTTCCATTTAATCTTTTTCTTAGTGCATTTTTATCTATGTGTAATTTTTTGTTTTCTTAATTTCGTAATTTCTTACTTGTGTATTTTTCCTTTAAATTTTTTTCTTAGTGTATTTTTATCTATGTGTAATTTCGTCCTCTTGTAATTTTTGCAGTGAAATTTTATCCCGAGTATATTTTTCCTGTGTAATTTTGTCCTGACACGCTTTTTTTTCTAATATCTTCATAAGTGAGTTCCTTTTCCTTGTCTGATATTCCTACAAGAAGGAGGTACAGGTAATAGATCAGTTATAATTCTCTCTCTCTCTCCTCTGAACAGGCTCTCTTTGGGCCCTTAGAACGCTGAGCTGTTTCAAGTTATATCCAAAGCAACGAAGGCTATTAGTTAGTTACGTATGATAATAACTGTTGTGAGAGCTATACGAGCAGGTACGGCAGCATCTTACGAAACCAAAATAGATGTACTCGTTACAATCGGAAGGAAAACTCTTCACCTCTTTATGAGACTGGTTACCTCACCTTCAATTAAAAAGCCCTGTAAAATGTTTTTCGCGTGGTAGACGGGATTCAAAACCTGACAATTCTCATCCCACTTAACTTAATAAAAACATCTGTGAAAATGACTGTGAGTCAGTTCGACTCGCAGTCGTTAACTGACGAGACCACTGGTCAAGATCCGTGAATAATTCATCTGAAAAACTTCCCGAACCTGATCTTCTGTCCTGCTTCTTTCTTTTCCGCTATTTTCATGTCCATTATTACCATCGTAATGAATTATATATAGAGTATCTACTTTGATATAAGATTATTGTATCACCATTTATAGACAAATCACAAGGTAGTTGTTACCTTACTGTTCACTTACAATGATTTGGCCTTCCTTTTCTTATAATAAGGAGTCTGATAGCTGGCAGTTAATTACACAGGCAGTACTTTCAAATATCCCTAAACAGAACTTTCAGGTCAATCGAATACGATAAATTATGGCATTTCAACTTTTTCATTTGAGAAGGCTTTCTGTTCTTAATTTAAAGAATGTATAGTAAGTTATATATATATATATATATATAACATATATATCACACTTATTATATATTTAACAAACTGTATACTCTGCAACATATACTATCTGTACAGCGAAATAACATTCATATATCATCATAAACAAAATTTCTTCTGTTTTATTACAAGGTAGTTGTTATCTGATAATTATATGCAGAGCTTTCGCATATATTATATAAGATTATAGCAACTTTAATTCTTTCTGATAGTTTTTTCAGTTGAATATGGGATACTAATATTTATTTAGGGCGTGAGATTCACGTGACTATCCTCTTGAAGTGCTGTTGTTACACTAAGGAGGAAGTCGCACTGATATTTAATAAGATTGTAGGAGTCACACTGAGCCATCCCGGCAATCACTTAAAATTACAAAAATCGTCATCTTTTTAGATATCATGAGTTTGATTACTGATAATTTTTGCTAATAAAAGAGAGTTTAGAAATTACATTAATTAGAGCTGGGATATGTTCATAACTTTCGTGCGATTTAAAGGTTGAACACTGATTACCTGGATAGCTCAATAAATGAAGCATTAGGATTTTAACCTAAGAATTCAAGTCCTTGTTGGTTTAGAAATAAGAAAGTTAATTAAGAAATCAAAATTCATTAAATCATATCAGTATTAAAAAACAGTTACAAATCACAAATTCTCAGGGAAGATGAGAAGAGCTCGCATGCAATGAAGCTTCCTGAAAGTAAATAAAACCAAAACTTATCGCTATTGAACCAAAAAGAAAATTGTCGCCCGAACAGGGACTTGAACCCTGGACCCTTAGGTTAAAAGCCTAATGCTCTACGACTGAGCTATCCGGGCACTCAATTTGCGTTCTTTTATTGCAAAATTCGTGTCTAACCTAACACTGAATATTAAATAATGTTCCTCCTACGAGGATCCGCTGAATCACGGATGAACTTCAAATTACATGTTCATGTTTGTTATCCCACTTGCTATAATATATATCATAACATTCTAATTATTATTTTCTATAGAAATATCCAAGTAATCCCCTCCTGTACCAGTCAGTCGAGCGTTCGGAATTTAATTGTTTTTTTTTTAATATTGAACATTGAAAATGCACGCACTGTTAAGTGCAGATACTGTCCTACAATCGAGCTGTCTGGTTATTAGCCAGTCGACCTTTTAATTACGCAAATCATAATTTTTATATGACGCTTATTGACATCATGTTAGTTAGCATCTGCAGATATCTGATTGGGTCAGATAATTCAGAAACCTTGTTCTAGAAATGACTTCAAAGAGAGAACCATTTCAAGCTACTTCAGGCCTCCGATAAATAGCATGGTGATCTCACACATGCTATCACATAAAGACATTTAAAAACACCCGAACCTACGGTGGGGGATTCAAATCCACAACTTGTTGGTTGGGGGGAAGGGTATGCTGTCCAGAGGGCGAACCCGACAGACGTTGATTAAATAACTGAATTTTGAATTCAGTTAAAAACCTAATCACACAACTAGCTGGGAAGTAATCGTGATATTTACACTAAAAATGTTTGTTATGCGAGCTTTAGTTCAGAAAAATCCATATTTTTTTGTTTAAAAATTTCGACTAATAAGAGTCCGGATAGGTCACTCGTAGAGTACCAGGATTTTTACCTAAGGGTCCAGGGATCAAGTCCCTGTTCGGGCAGTGATATTTTTAGAAATATTATTTTTGTAAATCTAAATTACGTTTTTTATATTTGTAATCTAGTATTAAGAATAACTAAATGGTACACATCTGCGGATGGTCGACTTCAGTGTGGTGCTATTCTCGATATAACAGTTAGAAAAACAACAACAAAAAATATTAGTACTGTTATACGAAATTCATAATGATGATTAGAAACACAGACTTGATAAAAGAGTCATTTTTCTTTCTTGCTTTTTTTACTATTCAAACTCTCTTCTTTGAGTGTAAATGCCACTGAAGTTCCACTTTATGTTATTCTTAAATTAACTTTCTCTCTCTCTCTCTCTCCCTCTTGTTATAATTCCAGTTTTATCGGCAGAATGATTCCAATAGATAATAATAATTTCTCCTTGATTTTAAATAATTTATTGAAATCAGGTATTTAGAAACGCTATTAAAATTTTCCTTTTAAATCGGACCATTTTAGTTGCCGAATTACAAAATAAAAAAATATGCCCACAGTTTATTTATTCAAAATGGCACTAGGTTTATTTACTGATATTAAATGACGTCACAATACAACTCCTATTTCAAAATGGTCCGATTTAAAATGGAAATCTAGATAATTTGACAATACGTTCAGGTGTTTCTCATTTTAATTCTTTTTCTTAATATATATATATATATATATATATATATTTTTTTTTTTTTTTTTTTTTTTTCGCTTGAAATACGAATTTAAACTTGTTAAAAGAGTACATCTCAGTTCGTTTGTTTGGGCCTTTCTATGCTCAGCACCAAATTTTTGTGAGAAGATACGAACAATGAACTGAATAGTTTGTAACGTCTCTAATGATCGATTCATTTGAAACTGCAGTGGAGTATATAGTTTTACTATCCGATATCAAGTTGTTTCCTTTTTTCGATTCCTCTGCTTTGTTCTGATAACAACGCTCTACGTTTTAGTTTCAAATGAATACTTTTAAGTTACGTTCGTATAAATTCACTTGTGCCAATATTTTCGTTTATATAAATAAATCCTTTTTCTAATGTCTTCATAAGTGAGTTCCTTTTCCTTGTTGGATATTCCTACAGGAAAGAGGTACAGGCAATAGCTCACTTATAATTCTGTCTTTCCTTAGAACAGGCTCACTTTTGCCCCTTAAAACGCTGAGCTGTTTTAAGTTATATCCAAAGCAACGAAGGCTATTAGTTACTTACGTATGATAACACAACTGTCGTGAGCGCTATACGAGCAGGTACGGCAGCATCTTACGAAACCAAAATAAAGGTACTGGTTACAATCGGAAGCAAAAACTCTCCTGAATTCGAACCCAGGTCTTTCCAACCAAAGGCATCATCGAAACCAAATGACTACGGAGGTTCCTACTAAGCCTACAAGGTCAGAAAAACAGGGATAGAAAAGAACTCTTTCAGTTTCGTATGAAACAAAGGTTGCTTACAATGAGTCATCATTAGACACTTGGAAATTTTTGCTACGATCCCATCCGCCAACACCCACTTTAACCTAAGTTTTTAGCTTCGGTGCATTACACCGAAGCCAACGTGTATGAAAGATACCTCCGCTGAAAAGGAGTTTTTGCGCCATGTGCATTGCACACAGGGCTGTGCGACGACTCACATCCCACTTAGATTAATGAAAACATCTGTGAAAATGACTCTGAGTCAGTTCGACTCACAGTCGTTAACTGACGAGATCAAGATCAGTGAATAATTCATCAGAAAAAACTACCCGAACCTGATCTTTTGTCCTACTTCTTTCTATTCAGCTATTTTTATGTCCATTATTACCATCGTAATGAATTCTATATACAGTATCTACTTTGAAATAAGATTATATTTATCGCATAAAATATATGTTCATAACTTTTATGCGATTGAAAGGTCGAACTCTGATTACCTGGACAGCTCAACAATGAAGCATTAGAACTTGAACCTAAGAATTCAAGTCCTTGTTGGTTTAGAAATAAGAAAGTTAATTAAGAAATCAAAATTCATTAAATCATATGAGTATTAAAAAACAGTTTCAAATCACAAATTCTCAGAGAAGATGAAAAGAGCTCGCATGCAATGAAGCTTCCTGAAAGTAAATAAATCCAAAAATTATCGCTATTGAACCAAAAAGAAAGAATTTGTCGCCCGAAGAGGAACTTGAACCCTGGACCCTTAAGTTAAAAGCCTAATGACTAAAAACTCTACGACCGATCCATGCGGGCACTCATTGTGCATTTTTTTCTTGTAAATTTCGTGTCTAACGTGACATTGAATAATAGATAATGTTCATCCCACGAGATCCTGCTGTATCACAGATGAACTTCAAATTACACGTTCATGTTTGTCACCCAACTTTGTATAATATATATCATAACGTTCTAATTATTATTTGCGATAGAAATATCCATGTAATCCCCAATCGTATAAGTCAGTTGGGCGTTCGGAATTTAATTGTTATTCATTAGTGTTGAACATTGGAAATGCACGCACTTTTAAGGGCAAATGCTATCCTACAATCGAGCTGTCTGGTTATTAGCCAGTCGACCTTTTAATTACGCAAATCATAATTTTTATGTGACGCTTATTCACATCATGTTTGTTAGCATCTGCAGATACCCGAGTATACTAGAAGTGTTTTTATAACTGGAGATTGCACCATTTCTGTCGGTGGAGAGTGGACGAGATGGTTGGAATGTCCAAATAAGAACTCGGTTCCTTGTTTGGAATTACGGCCGAGACAAATAAGGTCATGACGTCAAGGGGGCCATTCAAGTAAACTGTAATTGAATGGATCAGCTGAGCTTCTTTTTAACGCGGAATGGATCAGTTAGAGAGAACGTTCGTCAGTTAATCTCATTGTAGCGCACTGTTGTGCATAAATTGAAGGATTTTGAGAGACGTAGTCGAATGTTCGATGCTTAGTCGGTATACAACGATGCCCTTTAGTTGGAAACACACGACTCTGAATTCCATCTAGGACGAGGAAAAGTTGTTCAGCGCAGTATCGTACGGTAGGGGAACGGCTTTTTCATCCGAGAATGTCGAGTTTTCAATCCCCAAAACAAGCGAATGATCAGAAATCTACGCCCAATTAACAGATATATATGTTCGATAGAATAAAATTGTAAGCACTATGATTTCTTACAGCCGCAGACAATCTTATGTTCTAATAATGGGCAAGTAAATTTATCAGAAATAATTGAATCATCAAAATGAGTCGAACCTTTGAATACGTGAGCGCATTCTCTATTGGAGGTTTGAATTTAGATGTTTTTTACCAACATCTCGACAGCCGGATGATTGAAACAGAAAGCAGTCCAAATGCAGTCCAGGTCAGACACGATTGTCTATAATGGAATTTATTGCAGAAACAACCTCGCTAAAAGATGAGCAAGTAGGGGGTAGGTATTACCCATCATCCCCATGATGTATATGACCTTGTCTACCAGATCGATTGTAGATGTCGAACAGATAGTGAAGCGGACATTAAAATAGACGTTTGATAAAAAAAAATTAAAGGAATCCATCTACAGAATGCGAATCATAGCTGTAAAAAGTGAGTATCGCAGGTATTGTGAAACCGTAGGAAGGTGGGTTAAAGATACTTCTTGAGTTTCAAGAAAAGGCCCTTGGATGTATTTCAGTAAAGGACCAGTTTATTGAACTTGAATTGAAAATTCCTTCCAAATGTTGTCGCATTCTATACGGAATTCGAACCCAGTTTTTTATTCAACTAATCGTCGTCGCTTCCATCTACATTACGGAGGTGAACACCGTATGATATTACATCTACATAAGTATTAATAAAAAAAAATAAAAATAAACTCGGTCTGGGTACAGCATTTAGAATTTTAACATGTTTTAGACATGTTGAATGTTGAACAACATTTTCCATGTTGTAGACATATTGAGTGTTTTATGGATTGATTTTTGAAATCGGAAGTAAATACACACACAAAAAAAAATAATAACGTTCGAACAGGAACTCGAACCCTTAGGTTAAAAGCCTAATGCACTACTCACTGAGTATATTTTATTCTCAAGATAGCATTTATGTACCTTCAGACGAACTATTTACAGATATATACAACATGTACATAGCATGGTTGTTTATGTTACCATTTTCATTTACAACTAGATAACATGCTCAATACCTATTTCCACGTAGAGTCGTTTACAACATTTGAACAGTTATTTTAGGCCTTGTATCATAAGTCACATTTTGAATTGATACAAAGTTATTACCTCATAGTAAGATATGAGTTGCTGGTTATTTATATACAATTAGATGTACATATATGTTTGGCAGAATATCATACTTTACATATTGGATTAGTCTTATATTAGTAATTTATCCTATCGTAAAAATTACTGTTGGCGTATTTACAATGGTGTTTCATATATATGTATAGATATACATTGATTTTTCAATATCATAGGTTTCATATTTACAATATTGTTAACATATCTGAATGGAGAAGTTACTATTTACATATATACATTGTTTGCTTCCATATATACTGAGCCATCCGGGCACATCTCTGCAGTCTCTTTACTGACTATAACATATCTTGAATACAAAATATTATTATGAATGCGTATTAATGTTCAATATGCAAAGTGGGTCGACACAAAGTCGTGAATCAACTATGAAAATGCACAAATCAGATCAGTGCATAAAAGCTCATACACTATACATTTCAAATAACCAGCCAGGTCATTTGACCTCCTTAAAATTCTTTTATTAATATTCAGTTTGTTTTTGAGTGCAACATTTCTCAAATCGCAGAGTTGTTCGCCTGCAAATTTACACGCAGTGTGGTAGTTTAAATGGGAATGACTGAACTAATTTAAAATTTTAAAATTTTGTTAAAATCCTGACCGATATGTTAAAATTTATTAAACAGTAATCTGCACGAATTTTGATGAATACAAACTAAGTCCAAAGTGACATAAATGGTACTTTAATATTAGACACTAAGCTTGTAGTGTGTCAATTAAAGTTTCGAAACGTATGTTGTATTAATTCTCATCATCATCATCATGCATATCAAGGATTTATGCCTAGAGTGGCCTGTTCCGGCCTTAGAAGTCATCGTTGAATCGTATAAGAAGACGTCCTGGTTTTCTTTTTCTTAATGGCATGTACTTTAAGGCTCTTAAAGTTTTAGACTCTGTACTTTAAGTTGTATTATGTCTGACAAAAGAAATTTATAACATATCTGGTTAACTTAAATAGCACTATTTAAAAGTTAACCAAAGAAATGTGAAGGTAAGGCGTAGAAATACGCTCAAGTAACACACATAACACAATAATGCAGATTATGTGACGGAGGCATTTGGACACTACTTCACATCACCCCCCCCCCCAGCTATAAAAAACGCCAGCTTGATACACCATCCCCAGTTTGAGAAATCCTACCATTTAGTAAGAGATATACAAATATTATTATGACGTCATTGAGAATTTGTGCTATTAAAGGATCGACTAGCGAATACTCGATTAGCTCAATTGTAGAACAGTATTTACAGCTCGTGCATTTCCAATGCTTAACTAAAGACTAACGACTGCTTAGTCCCACTGTAATATCCAGGCTAACGAACCCCTATAATTTCAATGTTATGATATACATTATATGAAATTGCTTGTCAAACATGACCGATAATTTCAGGTTCATCTCCAGCACAACGTATTCCCTGTTGAATGAACATTGTACATTAATCGTTATGGAAAACACCAATTTTGCTGAATAAGAACGAACTCGTGAATGCCCGGATAGCTCAGTCGGATAGCAATGACAGTACAACACAATTATGTTTAACAGAGCAAACGTGAATATTTTACTGCTATCTGAGACTTTAAATACGACATCGTGGTGAAGGCGGTTAAAATTTATCCCCCAGTCATCACGAGTGTTGATGTATACAAACAGTACATCTATTGCAGCACTCGAACAAAAATATGATCTCCGCAACTCAGTTGGTATTCATGACTTCCATCAGTTGGAAAAACGTGGATTCAAATGCCTTGGAGGTGGCAAAAAAATTTCATTTGAGTTTTTCATGTGAAGGAAGATAGACGAGCTTTTCCACCGAGGAACTCGGATTTTTCATCTTGCCAAGGAGAAAATCCAGTTAGAAAAATGCAATACACGTGATACGCTGGCGGTATAGCCTTACTCGATTCAACAGTAATTCTACAATCTACAATGTGGTCCAAGTCATGGAATATGTCGTAGAAAGGGCCCTTCGTAAAGTAACTGCAGGACTTTTTTAACAGCACCAAATATTTTTTATTAATTATGAAAAACCACATCACATAAATGCCTTTCATTTTCGACTTCGCAAAGACGGGCCCTTTCTACGGAATGCTCCATGACTTATCGCTTACCCTGTACAATGAGAACCAACGGCAATTTAAGTGAGTGAAGTTATTATTTGAACATTACTTCGCATCTTCACTCTCCGTCCCCACCCCCCAGTCCCATATATCCACATTAACAAACTTCATGCACGATCTCCAACTTCAGAAAGTCTGCAGTTTATTCTGATACATGCAACTATTACTATGACGTCATCCAGCACTCCAGAAAAAAAATGTAATTTTTGTAATGAAAAAAATCGATTAACGAGTGTCAGAGTAGCTCGGTTTTAAAAACGCATAATATATGAAGCTTAATGTTCGTGCATTTTCAATGTTTGATATCTATATCAGGATGTTATCATATATATTATAGGGAATGGAATGACAAACATGACATGGAATTTGAAGTTCATCTGTGACTGAACACAATTCTCATTGAATGAACATTATGGAATATTAATCGTATGTAAGACATGAATTTTCTTAGGAAAAGAGACGTTGAGTGCCCGAATAGCTCAGTCGTAGATCATTAGGATTTCACCTAAAGGTCCAGGGTTCAAATCCCTGTTGGGGCGGTAATCCTTTTTTTCAATTATTTTATTATCGGAGCCGTAAGTTAGGATCTTAGAGAACTTTCATTTTTCCTTGGAAATATCAACGACTATCTTGACTTCTTCTTCTTCTTGAACTCCACGAATCCCTTAAGGTTCTTAGCTGCAAGCACCACAGTTCTCCATTTTTCCCTATCTTTAGCCAACTCCTTCCAGTTTTTTCGCAGTTTCAGCTCTTTCCTGTCCATTTCAATGTTATCAATTCCATATTCTGCGTGGTCCTCCTCTAGGACGGCTTCCATTTAGGTGATGTAGAAAGGTTTTCCTCACTAGCCTGTTATCCTCCATTCTTTCCAGGTGACCTCATCTCATGCGACTAGCTCTGATTTCATTTAGTATTAATGGCTTCTTATAACGTTCACAGAGTTCTTTATTCGTTCTCCTTCTCCATTCATCTGTCACAGGATCTTCCACCGGACCAAATATTTTTCTTAAGATTTTGTTTTCGAAGCGCTGTAATTGATCTTCATCAGCTTTTGTTATATTCCGTGTCTCTGCATATAATACGACTGGTCTGATTAGCATTCTGTAGGTATTTATTTTAGATTCATATGACAGATTGGTAGATGAGAGGAGGGTGCTTAAGTGAGAAATATGATTTATTACCTTCTTGGATTCTCATCTTTATTTCTGTTTGGATCTTATTATCGTTAGTTATTAAGAGCCTAGATATTTAAATTGTATTGAGTTTTTCAATAACATGGCAGCAAATTGAATAGGTAATGGCTTATTGAGATCATTATCTCTAGATACTTTGAAATATTCTGTTTTATTTTGGGTAATATTAAGACCTATTTTTTCAGATGTTTTATGGTATCTGCAATTTCTGCTATAATACCAATATCGTCTGCATACCCCAGGAATGATGGGCAGCATGACACAGTACTTTTCGTTGTTTCTCGAATTACTTTTTCTAAGGCTATGTTGAATGGTAATAAGTGATATTGCATCTCCTTGTTTTAAACCTGTGGAGACATTGAATGGCTCTGACAATATGTTAATAGCGACACCTCTACATTGATGTCCCTCTTCTCACATTTTTGATTAATCTTATTGGACTTTACCTAAAAAAATCTAATTATACAAAAATGAGCAGGTTGAATCGTCCTCATATGAAGACAAAGACAATTATGTCCAACAATTCAAAGAGGATTCATATAAAAGTGCATACAGAACAATAATATAGAATGATTACTTTCCACCAGAAGTTCTTCATTTTAAACAAATTCAAAATACGAAGTAAGGAACGACTTCTAGAAACGAACAAGCAAAAAGTGATTATTTAAGATGAAAAAGAAAAACTGTTTGAATTTTGTTTAGGTTTTGTATTTCCTAAATGTATATGTTATTCAAATATAATGTTTCAGACGTGAGCTTTTAGGCAATGCCAATAATCGGTGGGTGGTGGGAATAGAAGATGCGAAGTAGAATCCAAATAATAACTACAATCACATTCCTACAATGCTGCTATTTTAAATATCTCTTATAAAATTCAAAGAGGGGTGTTTGCGTGTACCTGGGTAGTTCAGTCGGTATTTCTTCTGTTGTATTACAAGGTAGTTGTTATATTATAATTATATACAGAGTTTTCACATACGTTATATAAACTTATGGCAACTTTTAGTTCTTTCTGATAGTTTTTTTCAGTTGAATATGAGATACTAATATTTATTTAAGGCGTGCAATTCACTTGACTGTCCTCTTGAAGAGCTGTTGTTACACTAAGTAGGAAGTCGCATTGATGTCCAATACGATTGTAGGAGTCACACTGAGCCATCCAGGCAATCACTTAAAATTACAAAAATCATAATCTTGTAAGAACATCATGAGTTTAATTACTGATAATTTTTGCTAATAAAAGAGAGTTTAGAAATTACATTAATTAGATATGTTCATAACTTTCGTGCGATTGAAAGGTCGAACTCTGATTACCTGGATAGCTCAACAATGAAGAATTAGGAGTTGAACCAAAGAGTTCAAATCCTTGTTGGTTTAGAAATAAGAAAGTTAATTAAGAAATCAAAATTCATTAAATCATATGAGTATTAAAAAACAGTTTCGAATCACAAATTCTCAGGAAAGATGAGAAGAGCTCGCATGCAGTGAAGCTTCCTGAAAGTAAATAAATCCAAAACTTATCGCTATTGAAACAAAGGAAATAAAAAATGTCGCCCGAAGAAGGACTTGAACCCCGGTCACTTGGGTTAATAGCGTAATGCCCCACGACTGAGCTAGCCGTACACTCAATAAAAACTTTTCCCTGTCGGTTCATGTCCCTCTTCAAGTCCCTGTCGGAGCAGTGATGTTTTAGAACTATTATTTTTATTTTTTTAAATCTAAATTATGTTTTTTATATTTGTAATCTAGTATTAAGAATAACTAAATGGTAGACATCTGAGTATGGTCGACTCCAGTGTGGTCTTATTCTCGATATACCAATTTAAAAAACAACAACAAAAAATATTAGTGCTGTTATGCGAAATTCATAATGATGATAAAAACACACAAACATGATAAGAAAATCCTTTTTCTTTCTTGCTGTTTTAACTATTCGAACTCACTTCTTTGAATGCAAATGCCACTGAAGTTCCACTTTTTGTTATTCTTAAATTCTCTCTCTCTCTCTCTCTCTTGTTATAATTCTATTTTTATCAAGCAGAATGATTCTAATTGATATTACTAATTTCTCCTTGATTTTAAATAATTTATTGAAATCTGGTATTTACAATCGCTATTAAAATTTTCCTTTTAAATCGGACCATTTTAATCGTGACCAAGTTTCTAATGATGGCTTACGATGAGCCATCATTAGAAACTTGGATATTTATGCTACGATCTCATCCGCCAACACCCGCTGTAACGTAAGTTTTTAGCTTCCGTGCATTACACTGAAGTCAACGGTTATGAAAGATACCTCCACGGAAGAGAACTTTTTGCGCCACGTGCATTGCACACTTGGCTGTGCGACGACTCACATCCCACTTAGCTTAATAAAAATATCTGTGAAAATGATGTTTTTATTAAGCTAAGTGGGATGTTAACTGACGAGACTACGGTCAAGATCCGTAAATAATTCATCAAAAAAACTACCCGAATCTGATCTTCTGTCCTACTTCTTTCTATTCCGCTATTTTTATGTCCATTATTACCATCATAATGATTTCTATATACAGTATCTACTTTGAAATAAGATTATTATAACACCATTTATGGATATTCATCTGTTATATTACAATGTAGTTATTACCTTACTGTTCGCTTACAATCTTTTGGCTTCCTTTTCTTATAATAAGGGAGTCTGATAGCTGGCAGTTAATTACACAGGCAGTACTTTGAAATAACCATAAACAGAACTTTCAGGTCTGTCTATTACGATAAATTATGGCATCGTTCAACTTTTTCAGTTGGGAAGGCTTTCTGTTCTTAATTTAAAGAATGAGTAGTAAGTTATATATACATATCATATATATCATACGTATTATATATTTAACAAACTATATACTATATAAAATACTCCATCTTTACAGCGAAATAACATTCATATATAATCATATACAGAATTTTTTCTGTTATATTATTAATATTATTATCATTATTATTATTATTATTATTATTAAGAGAGACCTCCAGGGAGTCAAGGGAGGCCACATACTACACGTACAAGCTATCATACTTATTCTTGAATTCATTCACACTGCTTGCACTCACAACATCCAACTGCAATCCATTCCAATCACGCACCACCCTCTGAGAGAAAACTCTAGCCCTCACACCCTTCTTGGCAGCATTCATTCTCAGCTGCCAAGGATGCCCTCTCGTCCTTTTCCCACCCTCCATAAATTGAAAAATTCCATCAATTGAAATCCTGTATGATCCTTTCAGAAGTTTGTAATTTTCAATCCTATTACCCCTCTTTCTCCTGTTTTCTACTGTGTGCAGTCTACAAGTTCTCAATCTATCTTCATAATCAGAATTCCGCAATCCTGATATCATTTATAACACTCTCTCCAATATATCAGAATTACAACGAAAAAAGAGAGACCCGACCTGCGCACAATAGTCCAAGGGGTGGTCTTATCAAAGCCTTGTCAAGAGGCAAAATAACATCCTTATCTTTACATGTGAACGTTCGTTTGAGCATTGCAATTATCTTTTGAGTTGTATTTGCAATCCTTGCCGCATGGCCCCTAAACTTCAACTTCCTATCAATTAACACCCCAAGATCCCTAGCCTCGTCAGTTTCTTCTGCATAATCCCACCAATATAATAAGATATTGGATATCTAATTACGCCGAAGTGAATGACTTTACATTTGCTGACATTGAACTGACACCCATTTTCCCATGCCCACACTTCCAGCCTATTCAAATCATTCTGCAAAGACTTCATATCAGCAGCATTCCTGATTACCGTACCTATCTTTGCATCATCAGCAAATAACTGTATGTCGCTTCTCAAATCCTTCCCAATATCATTAATGTACAGAATGAATAACAGTGGACCAAACACTGATCTTTGTGGTACAATAATGGTTATGTTAAATCTTGCATAATCACATCCCCCATATACCACTTTTTGATATCTGTCAGTCAGCCATTCTCTTATCCACGCTAATATTCTATAATCCAAACTCATATTCTCCAATTTATGCAACAGCCTATCATGCTGTATTCTTTCAAAAGCCTTAGCAAAATCCAAAAGTATCATGGTGTATCCATTCCCCTTGTCTAGTTCAATGGTAACATTGTTATAGAATGTGAGCAAGTTGCTAAAACATGACCTTCCCTTAGTAACTCCATGTTGTTCATTGCAAAGTTGAGATTCACTGTCAACCCATTTCCGAATGCGGGCCCTAACTAATTTTTCCAAAATCTTCACAACCACTCCTGAGATACTTCCATTCCTGCGGAATCTTCCCTGTTCTGAGAAGCATATTAAACATCCTCGCCAAAGGAATAGCCAGTTCAGCTGAACACTCTTTTAGCACACACGTGCTGATATTCCATCAGTCCCTATTGCTGAATTTTTATTCAGTGTGTGCAACAGCTCTAATACCTCGGCCTCAACCACCTGCGTTTCTTCATCTAGTGAAGAGGTAACAGTGAGCTCAATGTTGCCTAAACCAGTTCGATAGCTTTTAACGAAATGGACACTCATTAACTGAACAATCTCTTCTGCGTCTTTCATTCTTTTCATTTCATTTCACTCACGCCATCTGGATTTAGAAGAATTATTCTTTCATATTCACTCTTTCTTTTACTCGCAGCATATCGATAGAATTCTTGTGGGTTATCTTTAGCACGCAGAGCCAGTATCTTTTCATAATCAGACTCTGCTTTCCGTACAACAGTTGTGACTATTCTAGTCTGCTGCTTATAACTTTCATTGCGGACGTCATCCTTATGCAAACGGTATTCCTTCCACATCGTCCTTTTTTTTACGAATCTCTTGCTTAATAAGATTACACATCCATTTGACGCCTACTCTATTTATTCTTCGAATTCTCGGGACACATTCTGATATCGCATCATTTTAAAAAAGTTATGTCTTTAACTGAAACGCCCTCCGACACTATAATCAAATCCAGCACTCTTTGAAGTCGAGTTTCTTCTGTCACATGCTGCTTGAGGAAGTTGTCCTGCAATAGCTCAATAAATGCATTATACTGCTACCCAATCAATATTTGGTTAATTAAAGTCTCCCATTATGATTATTCTTTTCGCGCTCACCTTTTCTATTTGGTGATGCATTTCTTCATCACCAGCAACCGATCCACCAGGTGTGTAACAACATTCCACTATGTAATTTGTCTTGTTAGATTTCACCTCACACCAGATGGCTTCAAACTCACTGCCACATGAAATATTGTTAGTGGTATTATTACAATTATAGGTCTCAACTCTAACTGGATTTAAATCATCCAATACCATTAGCAGCACGCCCTGTTCTCTAATATCCATTCTATCCTTCCTAAAAATACTGTACCCATGACACTCGATACCAATTAGTAGGTCTGATTCTGATAGCCAGGTCTCACTAATTCCTATAATCTGAGGTTGCAACATATTGACTAAGGCAACAAACTCTACCACTTTGTTTCTGATACTCCTGGCATTCCAAGGTAGTTGTTACAAAGTAGTTGTTATATTATAATTATATACAGAGAGTTCGCATATATTATATAAAATTATGGTAATTTTATTTCTCTCTGATAGTTTTTTTCAGTTGAATATGAGATACTAATATTTATTTAAGGTGTGCTATTCACATGACTGTCCTCTTGAAGTGCTGTTGTTACACTAAGGAGGTAGTCGCACTGATATTTAATAAGATTGTAGGAGTTACACTGAGCCATCCCGGCAATCACTTAAATTTACAAAAATCGTCATCTTGTAAGAATATCATGAGTTTAATTACTGATAATTTTTACTAATAAAAGAAAGTTTAGAAATTACATTAATTAGAGCTGGGATATGTTCATAACTTTTATGCGATTGAAAGGTTGACCACTGATTACTTGGATTGCTCAACAAATGAAGCATTAGGACTTTAACCTAAGAATTCAAGTCCTTGTTGGTTTAGAAATAAGAAAGTTAATTAAGAAATCAAAATTCATTAAATCATATGAGTATTAAAAAACAGTTACAAATCACAAATTCTCAGAGAAGATGAAAAGAACTCGCATTCAGTGAAGCTTCCTGAAAGGAAATAAATCCGAAACTTATTGAACCAAAAATGAAATGTCGCCCGAACAGGGACTTGAACCCTGGACCCTTAGGTTAAAAGCCTAATGCTCTACGACTGAGCTATCCGAGCACTCAATCTGTTTTCTTTTTCTTGCAAAATTCGTGTCTAACCTGGCACTGTATATTAAATAATGTTCCTCCTACGAGGATCCTGCTGAATCACGGATGAAATTCAAATTACATGTTCATGTTTGTCATCCCACTCCGTATAATATATATCATAACATTCTTATTATTATTTGCGATAAAAATATCCAAGTAATCCCCTACTGTACCAGTCAGTTGAGCGTTCGGAATTTAATTGCTATATTTTAGTGTTGGACATTGGAAATGCACGCACTTTTAAGTGCAAATACTGTCCTACAATTGGTTATTGGTCACTCGACCTTTTAATTACGCAAATCATAATTTTTATGTAACCGTTACAGACATCATGTTTGCTCGCATCTGCAGATACACGACTACACTTGAATTGCTTCCAAAACTGGAGATCGTGTACCATTTCCGTCGGTGGAGAGTGGAGCAGATGAGGTAGGAATGTCAAATAAAAACTCGGTTCCTTGTTTGGATTACGGCCGAGACACATAAGGTCATCACGTCAAGGGGTCCTTTCAAGTGAACTGTAATTGAATGGATCAGCTGAGCTTCTTTTTAACGCGGAATGGATCAGTTAGAGAGAACATTCGTCAGTTAATCTCATTGTAGCGCACTGTTGTGCATAAATTGAAGGATTTTGAGAGATGTAGTCGAGTGTTCGATGCTTAGTCGGTATACAACGATGCCCTTTAGTTGGAAACACACGACTCTGAATTCCATCTAGGACGAGGAAAACCTTTAGAAGGATTTTCGAGGGAAAGTTGTTTAGCGCAGTATCGTACGGTAGGGGAATGGCTTTTTGATCCGAGAAAGTCGAGTTTTCAATCCCCAAAACAAGCAAATGATCAGAAATCTACCCCCAATTAACAGATATAATATGTTCGATAGATTAAAATTGTAAGCACTATAATTTCTTACAGCAACGCAGACAATCTTATTTTCTAATAATGGGCAAGTAAATTTATCAGAAATAATTGAAGCATCAAAATGAAACGAACCTTTGAATACGTGAGCGCATTCTCTATTGGAGGTTTGAATTTAGATGTTTTTTACCAACATCTCGACAGCCGGATTGAAACAGAAAGCAGTCCAAATGCAGTCCAGGTCGGACACGATTGCCCTGTTATCCAATTTATTGCAGAAAAAACCTCGCTAAAAGATGAGGAAGTCGGAGGGGGGACAGATATTACCCATCATCCCCATGATGTATGTGACCGAGACTACCAGATCGATTGTACATGTCGAACAGATGGTTAGGCGGACATTTAAATAGAACCACGTTTGATAAAAAAAATTAAAGGAATCCATCTACAGAAAGCGAGTCACATCTCTAACAAGTCAGTATCGCAGGTATTGTGAAAACGTAGGAAGGGGGGTTAAAGATACTTTTTCCGTTTCAAGAAAAAACCCTTGGCTGTATTTCAGTAAAGGATCAGTTTATTGAACTTGAATTGAAAATTCCTTCCAAATGTTGTCGCATTCTATACGGAATTCGAACCCAGTTTTTTTTTTTCAACTAAACGTAGTCGCTTCTACTACATTACAGAGGTGCACACCGTATGATATTAAATCTACATAAGTATTAATAAAAAACATTTAAAACAAAAACTTGGTTTGGTACAGCATTTAGAATTTTTACATGAAGTGATGTTTATCCAATCCATATATGGATTCGACTGAATCATGTTCCTTCATGTTAAAATTCTAAATGCTGTTGATATATTGACTGTTTTAAGGATAGATTTTTGAAATCGGACGTAAACACACACACACACACACACACAGAAATGAAAAATAACGCCCGAACACGAACCCTGGACGCTTAGGTTAAAATCCAACTGCTCTACCCACTGAGTATATTTTATTTTCACCATAACATCTGTGTACATTCAGACAAACTATTTATAGATATGTAGAATATGTACATAGCATGCTTATTTAAGTTAGCATTTTCATTTACAACTAGATCACATGCTCAATATCTATATCCACATAGAATCCCTTACAACGTTTGAGCAGCTATTTTATGCCATGTATACATATTAGTTTTACATTAGTAATTTATCTTAACGAATAAATTACTGTTGACATATTTACAATGACTGTTTTTCATATATACGTCTAGATATACATTGATTTTTCAATATCATAGGTTTCATATTTACAATATTGTTAACATATCTGAATGGAGAAGTTACTATTTACATATATATACACTGTTTGCTTCCATATATACTGAGACATCCGGGCACATCTCTGCAGTCTCTTTACTGATTATAAGATATCTTGAATACAAAACAATATTATGAATGCGTATTAATGTTTAATATGCAAAGTTGGTTGACACAAAGTCGTGAATCAACTATGAAAATGCACAAATCAGATCAGTGCATAAAAGCTCATACACTATACATTTCAATTTGTGTAATAACCAGCCAGGTCATTTGACCGTATTAAAATTCTTTTATTAGTATTCAGTTTGTTTTTGAGTGCAACATTTCCCAAATCGCAATGATGTTCACCTGCAAAATTTACATGACTGAAAAACTGAAAATTTTAAATTTCAGAATTTTGTTAAAATTCTGAGAGGGTTGTTAAAATTTATAAAATAGTAATTTGCAAGAATTTTGATGAATACAAACTAAGTCCAAAGTGATATAAATGGTACTTTAATATTAGACACTCAGATTGTAGTGTGTCAATTGAAGTTTCGGAAGGTGTGTTGTATTATCTCCGACAAAAGAAATTTAAAACATATCTGGTTAACTTCAATAGCGCTATTTAAAAGTAATCCGAAGAAATATGAAGGTTAGATTGTAGAAATACGCTCAACTAACACATGACATCATAGTGCAGATTATGTGACGGAGGCATTTGGCTACTACTTTACATCATCCTCCCCCCCCCCCAAAGGCCAACTTGATACACGATCCCCAGTTTGAGAAATCCTACCATTTAGTATGATCGTATATACAACTATTATTATGAAATCATTGGACGCCAAGCAAAAATGAGAATTTGTGCTATTAAAAGATCGATTAGTGAATACTCTATTAGCTCAATTGTAGAACAGTATTCACAGTTAATGGCGAGTGCATTTCCAATGCTCAACTAAGGACTAACGACTGCTTAGTCCCACTGTAACATTCAGGCAAACAAACCTCTGATATACATTATTTGAAATTGCTTGTCAAACATGACCGATAATTTCAGGTTCATCTCCAGCACAACGTATTCCCCGTTGAATGAACATTGTATAATAATCGTTATGGAAAACACCAATTTTGCTGGATAAAAATAAACGCACGAGTGCCCGGATAGCTCAGTCGTAGAGCATTAGGCTTTTAACCTAAGGGTCCAGGGTTCAAATCCCTGTTCGGGCGATAATATTTTCCTATTATTTCAGCCTTAATTTTTAGCGTGCTTTACTTTTTCCTTAAAAGTATCCAGAGCTATCGATAGCATCACTTTTAAAAAAATGATCCTATTTATAGAACAATGAGCAGTTGAATCTTACATAAAGTCAGAGACAAAAAATCCCCAATTTAAGGATGTTTCGCGCAAAATTAAACAACGAATAATAACGTAGAATGATTATTATTTTAAACAAATTCAAAATACAAAGTAGTCTACAACAGATTTGAGAATTTAATGTCTAATTATTACATTCACATACGATACATATTTCTTACAATTAAAAGCAGGTTAGTTTTAAACCTTTAGAATTTTTATCCGAGTATGTCTTGAATTCACAGAACCATTCCGATGTACGCATTATCAGGCGTTAGGAAGTATGTAACACATTACTTAATATTTGATTTTTTATTTTGTTATTTTATTTAATTTTTTTCTTTTAAAATTTGGAATCCTGAATCCTCTATGATTATCAAAAATAAGTGCATCGTTTTCAGATATTCCATCGAGAGAAACAGTTCACAGAGAGAGAGAGAGAGAGAGAGAGAGAGAGAGAGATGAAAGAAGTTAGAGGGTAGTAGGTTAGGCATATTTTTTTCTTCAGTTGTGTATGGAAGGGTTAGCTGAGCTCCTTATCTAATAGAAAGGGGAGGGAGTCAGTAAGAGAGGACGTTCGATGATTGTCCCAGTGTAAATCCCACTCTTAAGAATAGATTGAAGGCTTTTCTGAGACTTAGTCGAGTTTTCGCAGCTTACGTGTATTCTACGATGCCATCTAGATGGAAAGGAGCTCCGTTTGAATCCCATCTAAGCTAAGAAGAATCTTTGCAAGGATTTTTCAACGGAAAATGGGTAAGCCAGTGTCATATGGTACGGAAGGGCGTTTTCCATCCCACAATATCAAGTTTTTCATTCCACAAAACTAGAAAGCTGTCCAGACGAACACATGCATTTAACAGACACATAATATCTGCGAAAGATTAAATTTCTCAGAGAGTTTGTAATTTTCAACAATCGCGGAATTCAACTCAGTCAGCATTAAGCTGATGACATACCTCCGAATGTTTTGACAGAAGCACAGTGTAAAATGAAGTCCGGGATAATTAGAACATATAAACCCCATAAATGACCTTATCAGACGACAAACATTAAAAGCCCTAAATAAATCTAAGCTAAAACAGCTCCTTTTAGACGCAAATGCTGAGACAAAAATCATCACACTCAACCGTATAAAGGAAAGAATCAGCTCTCCTATACAGCAGAAACTTATATAATTACAACTAAGCTTGGTTGCAAATCGCAAGAGCAAAAAAGGCAAAAAAATGGACTGTAGAAGAAAACAGAGAGGGTTTGAAGAAGACGCAATCTGCACCATGGAAAATCCGGTTGGAACAAAAAGTCAACAAACTTCGAGCTGATCTGAGTAACTTGACAAAATTACAACATATTATATATTGTTTTACTATTCGATATGAAGTTGTTTCCTTTTTTCTATTTCTCTGCTTTATTCTGATAACAACATTCCATGTTTTACTTGGAAAAGATTAGTTTTAAGTTACGTTCGTAGAAATTCACTTCTGCCAATATTTTCATTTATCCTTTTTTATAATGTATTTA